>NC_046326.1:7200000-8400000 GCF_009819535.1 Lacerta agilis | reverse complement strand
TTTTTAGTTTTCCATTTCAACTTCCTTTATGCCAGCCCTCTCGTTTTTGAGAAATGCCCTCTTTTGAAGTCAAATGTGACTGAGCAAGATTTCTTTGGCATTTGTTCACCTACAGATAGACTGGATTTCGTGGCATTGTGATCACTGTTTCCAGTCAGTTCAACAACACTTAGGCCTTGCTTACAGGTTCTGGGTACCATTTAAGATTAAATCTGGGATTGCCTCCACTCTGGTCTGTTCCATCCCCATCTATTCTAGGGCGCAGTCCTTTAGTGTGTCTAGAATTTTTACCTCTTTACCAGAACACACATTTTCCCAATATAAGTGTGTCTAACTGAAGCCACCTATTACTACAATTTCTTTTGGGTACTTCATGATTTCATTCTCTATCTCAAGATTACCCTTTGGGCCAGGAAGGGAAGAATAATATATCCTCAATACTAAAGGGGGGGCAGGATGGACCTGGTATAGCCACTCGTGATGATTCTGTAAAGATGTCTGCCCCATTTGAGATTTCTGGCTTGTTTGACTCTGTGCCTTCTTTGATGTATATAGCAACACCACTCTCAGTATGTCATTCCTTGCTCTTCATACAGAGTTTATATCCATGGATAACTATACTCCAGTGGTTCTCTCCATTCCACCAGGTTTCCAGAATGCTGATTACATCTCTAAAGCCGGCTATTCCAACTCCCCATCTTGGCTCAGAGGATTCTAACCTTGGCACAGAAAGAGCTGTAAATGCTGTCCAATTCCAAACAACTTGGTTGTGCTACGTGATTGCAAAAACTACTTCCGTTCACTCTTAAGATGGTTATGAACTGAGGACAGAGGTTTCCCCGTGATATGTTCCAATATGTTTTGTCTCTTCCCTCTCCCTTCCTTTTTGCTTAATGTGTAGCTCAAATAAGAATTCTGGTGAATATGAAAGCTTTGTAGCATTTCAGATTTTCCTGTTAAACTTACTACAGTACTGTTGTGTTTCTCTCTCTCTCTCTCTCTCTCTCTCTCTCTCTCTCTCTCTCTCTCTCTCTCCATATATATATATATATATATATAGGGCCCACACTGCTACCTGAAATTTCTACTTGCTTAAGAAAGATGTAGCTATAGCATGACAAAAATACAAAATTATAATTGACAAAAAAAACTAGCTACTAAAGCCTCATCCACAAGTAGGAAGCTGCACCTGACTAATTAAGGTCCAATTAAGGACCAGTAATCATGAATCCCCTGCCCTGCTCTACAGTCAGTTGAAAAGGAGGCAGAAACCTAAATGAAAGAAGCTTCTAACTAAAGGCCAAGTATTCTGCTGCAGAGAACCTCCTGCTTATCCCACGAGGTTCATGTCACACAATTTAGAATGAGGCCTTTACCTACCCCTTGCCATTTCTTCCCATTAAATAGACAGATAGTTCTGTCTATCATCTTTTTCATGACTACTGAACACCTTCTTCTTTCAGTGAGCCTACAAAGTAGAGATCTTTCCTGCCTGCATCTACACTGAATTGAATTTTTAGATTTTTAACCCATCTATCAACTGTGTGTTTGCCACCCTGGAATCCTTTGAAGGGAAGGGTGAGATATAAATTTAATTAAACAATGACAATGATAATGATAATGTTGTCAGTCCACACTGGACAGGCTGGCTCTGCAACTGAATTTGAAAGGGTGTGTGTGTGTGTGTGCGCCACAAATGAGGCCTGGTGCCAGGGTGGGGGGAGAGATTTCACAGAAAATGAACACAAGAGGTTGGCAAAAACACCATATGGATTCTCTGTAAAAAGAGAATTAATTAAAGATAAGAATTCCAGGTGAAAGGGTTAGCGTGGAAGCAACCAAAGTCATATGGAATTCAGTTCAAAGCATGGCATGTTTGCCGAACCATTATTTACTTCTCAAGTGCTTTTCTCTATTATTCTTGTTATTTATTCCTCCAGCCCAAGTGCTTTACCATTCTTATCTCACTTGCGCTGCAACAACCTTCTGAGATAATATTAGGCTGAGAGATAGTGATGTTTCTCAAGGCTGGCCAATGACCACCTTGCAGTTCCGCCAGTTGTCCCTGAAGCAGTAAGAGACCGTGATATAATCGAGTTATAGGAATCAAGTCTCAGAAATTAAACTGGCTGCTTGCCGGCTCCTTAGCAATGGTGGCAGTGTCACATTTGCTAAGCAGAAATAATAAGCAAAGCTGTGGAAGAGCAAGTTCTGGGGAGCAGATTGGTATGGAAAGGCTGTAGCTCAGCGGTAGAGCATCTGCTTTGCATGCAAAAGGTCTCGGGTTCAAATCCCGGCATCTCCTGGCAGAGCGGGAATTTAACCCCCTTGAGAACTGTTGCCAGTCAGTGTGGACAGCACTGAGCTACATGAGTCAATGTTCTGAGCCAGTATTATTATTTTTTATTTATTTAATTTGTATATCTCCCTTGTTCATAGCATAAACATACAAAAATGAGAACACAAAATACACAGTCAAACAACAACAAAACCTTACGGCCCTGGCATAGAATATCCGTTACAGCAACATGACATTGGCAGCTCAACTGGTTCAACTGGATTCATTTTATTCATTTTTAACCTTATTCCATTCATGAATCACTCTGCATAAAATAGCTCAAAGAGATTTCCCAAAACAAATGTCAGCAATGTAGACAATTACAGCATCTGTAAAAACAATTGCAACAATAAAATAACAATTAAAAAGTCAAAATGCTTTCATATGTAATAAGTAAATAAATCTAATCCAATGCAGATACAGATTAGGATAAAGCTCTCCACTTAAAAAGCATGTGGGGAAAAAAGAAGGTTTTCAAAAGACATTGAAAAGACAATAGAAATGGTGTCTGATACGTAATGGGAGGAAGTCTCAAAGTGTGGTTGCTGACACATTGAAGACTGAATTTATATTGTACAGAGTGGTTCTCATGATGAGATGTTTGACATGTCTGCCTATTGCCATTTCCTCCACAGTAATGTGGATTGTGTACCTATTGTGAAGTCTCAAGATCTATCAGTGATCAAGATTCAGAGTAAGAGCTAGTGGAGTCTCTAGCTATGGAGTCAGATCAGGAGACCACTTGAACCTCTGGCTGATAAGACAGGAGCCCATGGAGCATATAGCACCCGCCCCCCACCATCAGGATTTGTAAGGTCAGAACCAGAGACAGACATTCACAGGGACCTTCCTCTGAGCCTGGGGGACCAAATACCTCACTTAAGGAGTCCAGCAGTACAGAGAGTACACCAGAATGGAAGCGCTGCAACAGAGTGCCTGTCTTTATGTCAGAGAATTCTCTCTTTCAGCAAAAGGGGCATAGCTTGGAAGAGGTAATTTGGGGACAGATGTTTGAAAAGGTTCTGTCTGCTCCAAACCAGTATTAAAGCAAGTTGCTCACTCAGAGCTGTCCGTGGTCCTGCAATTTCTCTGCGGGATCTGGCATCAGGCACAAACATCATCATCATCATCATCATCATCAATTATATATACCCCGCCCATCTGGCTGGGTTTCCCCAGCCACTCTGGGCAGCTTCCAATAGAATATTAAAAACACGATAAAACATCGACCATTAAAAACTTCCCTAAACAGGGCTGCTTTCAGTTTTCTAAAAGTCAGGTAGTTGTTCATTTCCTTGACGTCTGATGGGAGGGCATTCCACAGGGTGGGTGCCACTACTGAGAAGACCCTTTTGCTGGTTCCCTGTAACCTCACTTCTCACAGTGAGGGAACCACCAGAAGGCCCTCAACGCTGGACCTCAGTGCCTGGCCTGAATGATGGGGGTGGAGAGGGCTGTGGTCTGAAGGGACATGATACAGTGGCCTTGTGAAAATTAAACAGGTCTGGACAGTGCCTGGATGTGAGAACTGGCTGGCAATCCCATGTATGCCACCTTGAGAATCTTAACAGAAGAAAGGTGGAATCTTAACAAATATACATATTTGATGCATGCACCCATCTTTTGAAAGCACCCTGGAATCCTTTGCAAATGAAATGCTTATCGGATTAGAAGAGATGCTATTCAGTAAGAAACATTCCTAGTCGGTCCTTCATTTTTCAACATATTCCCCTTGGATATATGTGTGTTCTTCGGATATGCATATAAGGTTTGCAAAATAATCTGATTTCTCAAGGGAACAGATTAGTTGAGCAGAACCAGTGCTTATTCAAATCTGTCACTGTACCACAGCAAGCCAGCCATGACAAGCTGGGGTTCACAAGCAACCATTTCACATTTCCATAAATGGGGGGTGGGTGTGTGGGTGTGTGGAGACACATTGGGTGTGGAGAGAGGAAGTCCCATTTCATGAATGGAAGTTGTTCTGCTCATGCAATGACTTTGCTGGATTCAATCCATTGTGTTCAACACTTCACAAATGTGGAGATCCTCTCACGTAACAATAGACATGAAAAGATCTGAGAACTGGGACCAGAAGGAGGAGATTGCGGGAATGTTCTGAATGCAAGCTTGAGCAGACAGTTTTTCTCCCTTAGAGTTCAGCCCATTTTTTCCCCTTATAGTCTCTTTGACAGTTGCTCTAGAAGCATTTTTACAGTCCACTTGTTTATTTCTTCATTCATTTGGTTGCAGAGAGGAGGGGGAGTAAGAGAAGTACCAGCAGTTGCCTCAAGGAGGCTAACATGCTATTTGTCTGAGAAGTGAAAAGAAGTAGAGAGGAAAGGGATGCTTTCTGTCTCCCTCCTCCTGTTTCCCAGGAAGTCACCAAAATGCATAAACATCCTCACACATTTCCTGCTTTTAGATGCGAAGGGATGAAAGAGAGAGGAGGGGAGGGGAGGGGGAAGATCATTGTTTTCACTAAGAAAACCAACTGGCATATTTAGGAAGAAGAACCATAATTCAGTGGCAGAACACCTGTCTTGGATGCAGATGGTCCCAAGGTTCACTTTTTGACATCTCTAAGTAGCGCTGGCAGAGGCCTAATCTGAAATCTTGGAGAGCTTTTACCAGTCAGTGTAGACAATCCTGTAGAGTAGACCGAGCATGAGAAATGTTTGGACTCCTATATGTTGCTAATCTACAACTCTCATCAGTTCCAGCAAGCATGGCGAATGACCATGGGTTGGTGGGAGTTGTAGTTCTGCAACTTCTGAGGACCAAGCGTTCAATATCTCTTCACCGAGCCAATGACAAATGGCAGGAAAGACGAACAGGCACACACACACCTTTCTGAAACACAGCAGAACATCCTCCATCTCTTCCCGTCAGTTCTATCTACAATTTTTAATTTCTACCTTCATACTCCACCTTTGGATGGCTGGAGTTCCCCCATTCCATTGCTTCAATCTTCCCTGCATTTCACCCTTCCTTTGTCCCTGTGGAATTTTGGGCTGCATTCAGACAGCACTTTTTTCCACCTTCACATTTCCTTGCCTGTTCATTATCACATTTTACCTTTCACACAACATAGAAGCCACTTCTGGGAATCTAGTGCAATCTAGCACAGTGTTTTTCAACCACTGTTCCGCGGCACACTAGTGTGCCGCGAGATGTTGCCTGGTGTGCCGTGGGAAAAATTGAAAAATTCAAGAGAATTACTTTATATATAGTCAATATAGGCACAGAGTTAATTTTTTTTAACATTTTCTAATGGTGGTGTGCCTCGTGATTTTTTTCATGAAACAAGTGTGCCTTTGCCCAAAAAAGGTTGAAAAACCCTGATCTAGCAGAAGTTTAGCAGTCATTCCCTTGTTATTTCTTCCAGCAAAAAAAAAAAAAAGCTTGCAATCCCATTAACTTGGAAAATTGCCGAAATTTTGCATTGATGGAATTTGGGGTAGTAGTCCCCAATTCTGCACCTTGGAAAGATACCACCCCACAAAGAATATTGATACAGCTGAATGTACTATCAGATCTGATTTGCTTTTTAACACACAATATACTGCAGTGCACATGGGCATTGATAAAAAAAATGCTGTAAAAAATAATAATCTTGATGCAATTGCATGCCTGATCTTCTCAATGAGATCGCTTTTGTTGAGCAGTTTGTCAATGTGCAGAAAGGTGGGAAACACAAATAATGACTTGAAAGCTGTAGTGTAAACCTTTGGGGTTATATCCAATGCTAGTCCTACATGAAGCAGAGCCACTGAAATTAATGAACCTGACTAACGTAGGTTCATTAATTTCATCGGGTCTGCTCTGAGTAGAATTTAGTTGTGTCATCATTTGTGAGTTAAATTGAGGTAGAGGTTTTTAACCACACTATATATGCTAATTAACTTACCAATACCAGATATTTGTGCTATCTCTTATTTCTTGTGAATGGTTCCCTGCACCACTGAAGATATAAATACAATCATGTCAGCAATGCTGTGTATGTCATCACCAGTCTCTTACTGTAAAAGGTATGCCTTTTTAACGTAACTTAGGCTCCTTTTAATGAGGGTGAAAGAGGAGAGTGCAAAATATGGTCTGAAGCTCAACATAAAAAAAAACTAAGATCATGGCCACTGGTCCCATCACCTCCTGGCAAATAGAAGGGGAAGAAATGGAGGCAGTGAGAGATTTTGATTTCTTGGGTTCCATGATCACTGCAGGCGGTGACAGCAGCCATGAAATTAAAAGTAGTAATTCCAGTAGTAATGTATAGAAGTGAGAGCTGGACCATAAAGAAGGCTGATCGCTTAAGAATTGATGCTTTTGAATTATGGTGCTGGAGGAGACTCTTGAGAGTCCCATGGACTGCAAGAAGATCAAACCTATCCATTCTCAAGGAAATCAGCTCTGAGTGCTCACTGGAAGGACAGATCCTGAAGCTGAGGCTCCAATACTTGGGCCACCTCATGAGAAGAGAAGACTCCCTGGAAAAGACCTGGATGTTGGGAAAGATGGAGGGCACAAGGAGAAAGGGACGATAGAGGACAAGATGGTTGGACAGTGTTCTCGAAGCTACCCACATGAGTCTGACCAAACTGCGGGAGGAAGTGGAAGACAGGAGTGCCTGGCGTGCTCTGGTCCATGGGGTCACAAAGAGTTGGGCACGACTAAACGACTAAACAACAACAACAACAGGCTCCTATTGTCACCAACTGTAATTTTTTGCATTTCATTGCCACTGATCTCCCACCTTCCAATTTTATATACCTTCCAGCCAATGGTAGTGCTACTTAAAGAAGACTCATTGATTTTTTTACATTGAATAATGTGTAGCATCACTTTCACCGCAGAGTGATGACGAAAAAATTTATAAGTCCAAAGTCTAGGGAGACATTCAGAAGAGAAAAAATCCAGGAGCATCCCTGGCTCTTAAGTTTAACCAGTGGTTGTGGGGGGGGTGTCACAAAGCCACACATTTCTGCTGGCTTCCCACTGTGCTCAAACAGTGTTGCCTTTAATAACATTCCTTTTGTTCTGGCAGGTAATCGCGGGCCCAGATAACATCACAAATGTGCTCCTTCCAGATAATAGGATCTTATCAAGCTGCTCAGTAGCACAGAGATTTTCCTCCCTCCTCCTCCTTCATCTTTTTTTTTGGGGGGGGGGGGTTGGGGGGTGTTAGGATAGGGCTTTAATTAAAATGGCAATATCAAACAGCTAAGGTTATATTCTGTTGGCCTTGCATCTCTGAAACATCACTCTGTAAAGTGTGAGGGGAGAAATAGCTTTCAGTTGGTACAGGACAAAAAAAATGGAAATTGAGGAGGATTAAGTTATGTGCATATTAACTATCCAGGTACTGAAATAGAGTCTTATGAAAAAGTGAAAGCAAGTTTGCTTTCAGTGAGTTCAAGGAATACAGAGCACTACAGAATCTACCTGTAACAAAGTGGTTCTCAATAAGAGTCTGAAAGGCAGATTCAAAGCATGGTTTATGGCAAATGGTAACAGCGGGGCACATTCATACTATGTTGGGGGGTTGAATCATTTGAGATGAACTACTATTGTGTGATCAACAATACCGTACAATAATGGCAACATGAATATTTAGCACCTGCCCAGCGTGACCTTGGACAAGGGGAAGGAGTTGTGAGGACTCTGGCACTGCCCTAAAGCCCCCTCACCTATTTCCCAAAGCCTAGTTAGCACTTTCCTTCCTTTGGAAATGAAGGGGAAAGGGCTCCAGGACCCTGCCAGAGCCTTTTGCCTTCTTTCCAAAGCTCAGAGCCTCACTTAGCCAGCTTTGGGAAGGCAGTGTGAGGGCTGGAGATGATATCAAATTAGGCCTCTCCCCCCTCCCCAACGTGTGACAAGGCAATGTATTTCCTGCAGGTTCTGTGTTGGCGCTGCACTGGGCTATTTGCTTTGGTGTCTAGTAATGCTACTTACATGATGCCAGGAATTCTGTCATGACACCCAACATCCATTTATCAATACAGGCAACCACTGTTTTGCACAGAAGCCCATCACACCACATTATGCCCCTACCCTACCCTACCCTACCCTGCCCCCACCCCCCTTTTCTGTCCACTTCTGGGTTGTGGCAATGCATACATGCACAGTTGTACACATATTGGGCAAGCATCATTGGTCACTGCCTGAACATGATTTTAAAAGGCCTCTATAGCCATGGTGGCAGAGCATTTTCCTGGCTAGCATGCCTGGCTCTGCAAAGGACCCCCCTTGGCCCTTTCTCAAAGCCCAGACAGGGCACCCAGGAGGGGAAAGGTGGAGGCAAATAGCTGACCACTGCAGATGAATGCTGGGAAAAAAATAAATAAAATAAAAAAAATCCTTCCAGTAGCACCTTAGAGACCAACTAAGTTTGTTCTTGGTATGAGCTTTCGTGTGCATGCACACTTCTTCAGATACGCTGGGTTCAGATGAATGCTGAGTTCAGCTCCGTAGAGGTGCTGGCACACTGGCCTGGCAGTGAATGACTTCACAGGAGGTTAGGCCACTGAGGGGTCCTTTCTGAGCTCCTGGGCCCTTGGCCAGTGCCTAACCTGGCTAACAGCTGGTGCTGGCCGTGAACCAATGTCGCCAAAGGTATGTTTCTTGCTTTTCAGCTTCAAATCACATGAAACACCACCTCAATGGATTTGTCTCCAAACATGATGGCCTTTAAGGGCACAGCCAGTACAGTTTGTACTTACCAATGCCAGGATGTTTGCATTATCACCAGCACTTCAATTACTTTGCATACATTTAAGCAGCAACACAGTTTTCACAGTGCAAAATTATTGCACTTCATTTCCCTACAACCTCACCACTAACATTTCTCTCCCCCTCCACCCATGTGTTCACACCTGGCAGTTCAGGATAACATCCCATGCATTTAATGAAGCACATTCTAGTCCATGAAAGCTTGTGCCACAATCCATCAGTTAGTTTTCAAGGTGCCACAGGATTCTTCAGGGGCTGATATGTATCACGCTCAGGGTTTGACTATGAATGGCACTTTCTTGGAAACTGTGTGCCTTAGATAGTTAGATCTCGTTTGCGAAAATCAAGCTAATTGACTCAGGTCTCTCAGTGAAGCAACATGTTGGAAAGTTTACAAAATCATTCACAAAGTCACTGGGAATTTTCTGCTTTGGAATTTAATACCAGCCTGAAGTAGAAGCTGGCTGTGTTCACTGCTGTGGGTTACAGCACAAGCTAGGTAACACTAGAGAAACTACAACAGCTTTTTAATAACCCTAAACTCCCAAATCAGGGGCAAATGCAACCACAATAAGGCAGGGATAAGCAATGGTGGCTGCTGCCCATTGGGATCCACAGGATCCCAAGAGTAGGTTAAGCCAGAGCCAATGACAAGCAGTCAATTAATGCTCATTCAGTCCCATCCTCCTCCCTCCTGAGTTCCACAAGAGACAACACTGAGACTAAGGGCTTATCCACACCTCTGTTTGTCCCAAGGCTTTCCCGCAGGAAAACCCGTTCTTTAGTGCTGACTTGGAACAAACAGCAATCAGGTTTCCATGGATTACTGTTTGCTCTTATTTAGCACTGTGGTGTTGAACTTGTTTCTGGGTCATATTTTATACCTAGTCTGATCATCTGTGCTCAACCATGGCTTGTGGAGACCACATTGCACCATGGACACTGCTCCCCTGAGTAAGCAGTTTATCTCATTGGACTGCAACACAAACCCCCTGACTGCACCTCCTGGGGTACAAAAATCAGATGATATGGAAGTTGTAGTCCAGCAATATATGGAGGGTACCAGGTCGAAGAACGATGACTTAAATAATCACTAATGATCCTTCTTTAACTAATTTATTTTTTTCTGGTAGCAGTTTCCCACCCCCTTCATAATTTACATTGAGGTCAGGGGCTGGCCAGTTTTGGAAGGAAAGGGGGATTGGGGTTGTTGTTGATGGTGACAATGATTATATTTCCACTTATTAGTCACTTATTTTTTAAATAAAAAAGTAACTCAAAGCAACTTTGGGTGGGGGTGAAATAGCACATATAATTAAAACCAACACAAAGGTTTAACAGTGTTAAGTTTTAGGGAAGTCTGTTGATTTAAATTAAAAGTTGATGGATCCATCTGTGAAATACATTCATGTTTGGAGAAGTGATCTCTGTTCCTCTATCTGAGATGCATTTAGCAGCAACTTCTCCAAAGGAGGCCCCATTTTCACCTCTTTTCTGATGACCTTTCACCAACAAATAAACACCTTTAACCTGGTTCATTTATTTTGCTATGGTGTTGGACTAAATGACACATTTTACTAGCATCAGTGCCATTTCTCTCTCTCTCTCTCTCTCTCTCTCTCTCTCTCTCTCTCTCTCTCTCTCTCTGACACACACACACACACACACACACAATGTTATCTTGAATCTGTCTTCCTTCTCAATATCTTAGAAAACCTGTCTGTTTAGCCTAGAGAATGCAATCAAATAGAACGGTGCAGATGTTTTAATAAGTCCCTTCCATACTAGATTTGTAGGGCAACGTGCTCTTGCTTGTGAAAGCCAATGAGCCGTATCTATCATTTCATCTCACTTATTCACGTTTCATACAAGAAAGTGGAGCTAAATTCCCCTCCCTTCACTCCATTTGCTTGTAAGAAACAAGCAGGAAGGGGTTGTAATAAAGCAAACACTTGGAGAAGATATGTAATTGCCCCCTTGCCTTCTCTGTCTACAACAAAAGGCAGGGAGGAGGGTGCTAAATTCATTTTCCCTTTGGTCAGCAACGTAGCATGAGCCAGCTCTGCCAGGATTGATCTTCGCTCAAGCTAAATTGCCCAAATCAAGTAAAGTGGACCCATGACAAATTAGGCTGCCAAGCCATGGATGGGTCTGCTAGCAGTATCACTGCCTGCTCTTGTCTTATGCTTCCAATGTTGTGAACAAGGCGCAGAGGCAAAAAGGAAGTCTGGAATAAATGGGACAAGTCAAAACACCCCGTTTCAGGCTAGATAAACCCTCTCTTGTCATTTCTGAGACTTCCCTTCATGTTTCTTTAACAGGCCGCTCTGTTCTAAACCATTTCCCAGTAATCTGGGAGGGAATGGAGTATTTAATGAGAAAAGAGGCTGACACAGGATTTCTTGTCAAAAATGGAGAGCGGGGGGAAACGTCGTGGTTGAGAATATTTGAGCGGCATCACCTTTGTCAACATTACGAAACAATTCCAGTTCTTTGAACCCAAAAGTGTATCACAATTATGGCTGAAGGAAAGGGAGCAGAGTTTCACAGACATTTTTCACTAGAACTTGAAAATCACCTGTGGTGATCCTTGTTTTATATTTGGGGGGGGGGGTTGCTGCATAAGTGGAAACAGAGAATTGCCCTCTGGACATCATACAACCTTCCTTTTATTTCCATTTCTCATGCTGAGTGGGAGGGAGAATGGAATGGAATATACCAGTGGAAAGAATGACTGGCTGGCTTTAAAAACTGAATAGGGATGCTCTAGTCCCCATTGCAATACTTTGCTGCATTTCCTGCTTATTAGTATGTAATAAACAATTGGCAAACTAACTTCTGAAAAAAGAAAGTCTTTTCTTCTCTACTTTCTATCTAAGCTGAGAAAGTGCATGCATAGGGGGATAAATTACTAGTTCATTTACCAATAATAATCATGTCTGATCCCAAATGGAGCAGAACACGATCTAGGAAGGAACAGGGAGGAATTAGTTTACTTTGCTTTTTCTGCAGCAGATTGACCTGTTCCGGAAGTCTCAGACCTGCTTGTGGAATCAAAATACTGTACAACTCCCGGTTGTATTGCACTTCTCCAGATGCAGTTAAAGTGCATACAGAAATAGACATTTTACGTAACAACTGCATGAAAAATGCATATTTTATGGAAGAATGCATTGAAAAGTGTGTATTGTGTTTTAATATTATTTAAATACAGGTGTGTTTTTGTGTGTGTCCTTCAAAAACTCAAAATGGGACTAAAGGGTCTATGATTTAGCACCAATGAAGGATGGAATTAGGCTGTTCATTGCAACCCTACCACCATCTATATGTCAAAAGGATTTTCTATACGCTATTTGCAATACTCTAAAGTAGTTTTCTTACTTTTATTTCTATTTGACAAAATTGATATACTTCTTGATAGCCTTTTATTGACAATTTCAATCTTTGTTTTCTATGTTTTTGTAAACCATTTAGAGGTTTTATTTATAAATAAGAAATTGTTTTTTTAAATAAAATAAAATAATATTAAGATATAACTGAAAGGAACAGTTGAACTTAGAACAGATTAAAGCATGCAACAGCTTCCACGTGATTGGATAGGCTTGCCTAAACAAAAAAAATGTTTTTAGAAGACACTAAGAAGTGAAGACACAAACCAAGGAGTTCCAATTTGTAGGTGCTGCCATACTAAAGATTGAATTCTTATAAGTGTGGAATTATGTGGCACTCATAACCATGCCACTTCTGTGGATGGAATTAGTGGAGTGTGCATACAGAAAATAATAAAGAATGCAGCTGTCAGGCGCCAGAGAATCCATCCTCCTACAGCAGGTTGCCAGGAACGGATAAGACAAGGAAAAGTCCTTGTTGCTGTTGTTGTTTAGTTGTTTCCAACTCTTTGTGACCCCATGGACCAGAGTATGCCAGGCACTTCTGTCTTCCACTGCCTTCTGCAGTTTGGTCAACTCATGTTAGTAGCTTCAAGATCACTGTCCAACCATCTCGTCTTCTGTCGTCCCCTTCTCCTTGTGCCCTCCATCTTTCCCAACATCAAGGTCCTTCCCAGGGAGTCTTCTCTTCTCATGAGATGGCCAAAGTACTGGCACCTCAGCTTCAGGATCTGTCCTTCCAGTGAGCACTCAGGGCTGATTTCCTTAAGAATAGATAGGTTTGATCTTCTTGAAGTCCATGGGACTCTCAAGAGTCTCATCCAGCACCATAATTCAAAAGCATCAATTCTTCGGTAATCAGCCTTCTTTACGGTCCTTACCAACTGCTTTTTATTCAATATACACAGAGAGAATTGGAAATGCAGCCTCTTGGAATAATGGTGTTGCCCCGAGTGACTCTCCGCCCCTTTTCCTCCCACTTCCTCATTTGTCACCTTCTCCCCTACAGGTGGTGCTGAGGGTCCTTTGCTTCTGAGCACTTTGCTCTCCTACTTTCAATGCTCTCCTACTTTCAATGTTTCTGGGAGAGGGGTGATCTGGAATGCTTTCAAAAGACACTGTGTCCAGCAGCCGTTGCCCTCCTGGTTCTTCCTCCTCCATCTCCTCTCCCATTATTCCCCAGCTTTCCCCGTCATCTGCCTCTGAGCTGTGACCTCCCTCAACCCCCTGTTGTAATTCTGAACTGTCTTCTTCTCTGGAAGGTTCAGGCTGGGGAGGTGGTCTCCAGCACTCCTCTTCTGCCTAGTCCCTGAAAGCAGCACATACTTAAACTATGGGACTCATTCCCATAGAAGGCTGTGAAGGCCACCCACTTAGATGACTTTAAAAGAGGATTGGACAAATTCATGGAGAACAGGACTATTGTAGCTACTAGCCATGGTGGCTATGCTCTGCTTCCACAGTTGATGGCAGTAATCATTCTGAATATTAATTTCTAGAAACCACTGAGGGGAGAGTCCTCTTGCACTAAAATCCTGCTTGTGGATTTTAGTAGCCACTACAAGAACAGGATGCTGCACTAGATGGGCCATTGGCCTGATCCAGCAGGCTCTTATTAGATTATGTTCATAAAGCAATCCCTAGTGCTATGCTGATGAGAATACCGGCAGCATGTTTGATCAAGCAGAAATTCTGCTAGAAATTGGAGATAAGCGAATTTGTCAGTTCTGGGTTCTCATTTTTCCAGTCCCATTTCTACACCTGTTTCTGATTTAGTCCCCATGAAAATACATATGTATTTTCATTTGCCAGTCTATGCATCTTTGTGTGTAGGTTTGCCTAATATATACTCTTTCTTTTGGCAAGGAAATTACCCAAATACTAGTTGGTTTTTTCCCCGTATGTTATTTTCACAAATATATGCATTTACGGGTTGCATCCAATGCTAGTCCCACGCAGAGTGGACCCAATGAAGTGAATAGACATGGCTAACTAACTTCCACTGACTTCAATGGGTCTACTCAGAGTAGGACTAACATTGGTATGACCCTTCATGTGTGTGTCCCTCAAATATATGCAATTTTGTGGGGTGCATGATTAGAGCACCATTTCACAAAATCGGAAGCTGTAAATTTGGAAGGCTTGTTTCATTTTGCTTCTTGTGTTGCTTCAGGAAGTGCAAATTTGCTATCCCATAGGAACAGGCTTAGTCTAAGAAGACTTAGTCCCAGTTTAAAAACACTGGGAATTCTTCGTTTCAGCCTAAAATTGACTTGCAAATTTCTACTGAAATATATATTTTTTAAAAAATCCTCATTAAAATATTATTCCAACCTGTTAGAACGTTCTGTGTTTTTCCAACTCTGACAGTTCTTCACCGTATACCAACTTGGTTACAATAGATGGCATTAGTGTCTTGTTTTGTCTGCAAAACTTGACAATCCCCCTATATGAATCATAGAGCTATTGATGGAACAAACATGTATTACTTGTACTGTGAAGGAGATGTGAATGCTGGCTTTGCTTGTGAAAGATGAGAAAGTAACCAACTGAATATGCAATTCAGTTTTTTTTATATATCTAGGGATTTAATTTGAGCTTCTTGTCTTTCTGCATATTTGCTTTGATCCTGAGGTGTGCGTGTTCCATGGCTTTTGAAGATTTGCTGGCAGAAATGTGTGGCGTGCCCCTTAGGCTGCGCTGGAACAGGTAAGCTGGCACAATCAGCCCCACAGCTTTCCTGTAACTTTCCTTGGGGAGCAGGTCTGCATAGATTTGCCAACACTTTCTGAGGACCAGGGTTTCTGCCACCGCTGTTTCAGAAACAATAGGCGTAGGGTGCCCCTCAGAGAAAGCTGCCTGCTACTACAGTTTCTGCTATTGACAGACCCTTTGGAATTCCACACTTAACCAACCAGACCCTCTCCCAGTTTATGCCATGAATCATAGAACTGTAGAGTTGGAAGGGACCCTGAGGATCATCTAGTCCAACCCCCTGCGATGCAGGAATATGCAGCTGTCCCATACAGGGATTGAACCCGTGACCTTGGCGTTATCAGCACCCTGCTCTAACAAACTGAGCTATCCTGTATGTGTTATGAAGTTTGGACGATCAGAAATAGTGACTTGTCCTTTCACCTGTTGTCATAAATTTCAGAACTGAAGGGGAGCTCCTAGGCCAGAGATGGGGGACTTCAGGCCCGGAGGCCAAATGCAACTCTCTGGACATCTCCATCAGGCTCTCCCTCGGACACAGCCCTCACTGGCCCTGCTTTGCACCCTCCTTGAGTGTGACTTCCTGGCTGGAATGTGTTCTTGAACTCTGATCATGCTTCTTGCTTTTCTGGACAGAGGATAGAGAGGGTACAAACATATGTGTCCAAAGGTGACATTTCTCTTCATTGCTCCGCCTACTTCACAAGAAGCAAAGTTACAGGAAACCAGGCAGAGGGCCTTCTTGGTAGTGGCATCTGCCCTGTGGAACGCCCTCCTATCAGATGTCAATGAAATAAACAACTATCTGACTTTTAGAAGACATCTGAAGGCAGCCCTGTTTAGGGAAGTTTTTAATGAGTAATGTTTTAATGTATTTTTAATCTTTGGTTGGAAACAGCCCAGAGTGGCGGAGTATAAATAATAAATTTTACTATTATTATTATTATTATTATTATTATTATTATTATTATTAATTTGCTTCTGCCTCTATCCATGTTTTAGCATGTGGCCCCCGCAGAAAATTGTCCAAAAGGGCTGAAAAAGTGCCCCCACAAAAAGAGATGATTAATTATAAAGCTATGGGTTAATTTAGAGATCCTAGCCTTCTCCCTGCATTTTAAACATTTTCTTTGTAGCAATTTCTGAGAAATGGTAAATGTGTAGGATTTGCTGCTATCAAATACAGTTGAGTTTTGTATAAATGCCAGAGGCGTCATTGCAGAGAAACGGGACCTGATCTGAAAATGGCATACAATTATTAGCCAGGTCTTATCCCTCCTGAATTTTGGGTTGAATTTAATTCCACTCTGTGGCGTTGCTGCCAAAAACAGCCCCCTCCCTGCACTGTCTTGCACTGCCTGAAACTTACTGATAAGGTGGCACTTGCTGAGACAATGGTTGGAATATAGGTTGCACTGCCTCTTTTATTTTGGTAGGCACAGAGGGAGAGGTGATCTTCCAGTCTACCTGCCCTAATACCAAGACACAGGAAGAGTCAGAGTAGCTTCAGAAACCTTCTTTGTTTAGGAACAACATAAGCAATTTAACCATATTTAAAATGATACCAATAATTTGTGATGGGGATGTAAAATGGAAAACACTGACACAGTCCAAGACTTTTTGGTCTTGCCCCCGTGATATGGAATTATTGGAAAGGGATTGTTTCAGTTTCATATTATGGATTATAGGTTATCATTTGACCCTCTAATGCTAATGTCTGGATTTGTAAAGGAATTAATTCTGTCTGTGCATATAGAAATGGTGGCGCATCAACTTGAATGCCGATTTCAACAAATTGGAAGAAATCAGAAACTCCAACTACCAAAGAATGGATTATGAAACTTCAGGGTGTAGAATATATGGTTAAATTAACTAATGCATTAATAGTGAGAGAGGCTAGGAGACTGAACAATGTGCTTATAGAGGAGTGTGTTTGTTTTGTATTGGGCTGACACCATACCAGAAAATATAAAACTTTTTCTGTTACTTGGTCAGTCTGGATGACACCCAGGGGTACCTTCCAATCCCATGATCCTGTGTTTGTGCCAGTAGAACAGAGGTCGGCAACCTAAGGCCCATGGACTGGTTCCGGCCCATGAACTTCCTGGAACCGGCCCACGGCCATTCTGTGATTGGCGTGGGGATTTTGTGCTTTTTTCCCCCACGGTGCCATTTTTTTCCTCACCGCAGGGACTGACTTCTGGGATGGAGGAGTGCCCGTGCACATGTGCACATGCTATTTCCGGCACACTTCCAACCCAGAAGAGCACCAGAAATAGCTTGAGTGCATGCATAGGCGCACACAGGCACACACACTCTGGCCCACCAAGAGGTCTGCTGGGGAGTGGACCGGACCAGCATCAAAAAACATTGCCAACCCCTGCAGTAGAATCTACAAGAGGAATACTTGTCAGACCAGTTTCTTTGTATTAGTAATGGCCTTACTAATAGTCCTCATCATCTGAAAGGATGTCAGGGACTGTGCTGAGGAAGGCTGCACTGAGGAGGAATGGTGGGAGCCTTCCCCAGGAGCAGGAGGACAGTATAGACTTAGAACACTGGTTTGTAGAGGGACACAGTTTAGAAGGCAGAAGCTGGGAAATGCTGGATGGGGAACATCTAGGAGAAGAAACACTGGAAGAGAGAGAGTTAACAGATTCACAGTCTCTGGACAGCATTCACACACACACACACACCCCTTTCTCCAAAGTCACGGCGAGCTCAGAAAGTGGCAGAACAGAAAGCACAGAGGGTACAAACACAGATTACAAAACATAGAAGTGACGTAGATTAATAGGGACGGCAGGTGGTAGATTCCTTAATTGGGAGCACCGCCATTTTTAGGTGTGTTCTTTGTTCTCTTGCTGTGATTATTAAAGTTTCTAACTGATAAGAAGACTCCCTTTCCTTTGCTCTGCTTATCTACTGCCACGGGAGGAGGAAGCCGGTTCCCTGAAGCCTGACAAAGGATGAGCTCCATAGGGACAAGTGGGTTTTCCCACCTCACCTGGTTGGATGCCATGTCATCTTAGTATGGGTTAACAATGGGTGGGGCTGGGTATGAGAGAGCTGATGAGTTGGGCTGATGCTGGAAGCTGAAGATAGGAAAATCTGTTGAGGTGCTAATACTGTGATTCCCTCCATCCTATGCTCAGGTGGCCATTTGTCATGGATGCTTTAGTTGAGATTCCTGTATTGTAGGGGGTTGGACTACAAGACCTTTAGGGTTCCCTTCCAACTCTACAATTTTATCACTCTATAATTCAAAGTTGTACATATGTGTAAATACAATCAAATATCCTAAACACACCACAATCTCAACAGGAATTCATTCCAAGGAAGCTGAAGCCTGGGTAACATACAGGCACCCCTGAAGTCTCTCACCACTTGGAAATTGGGGTAACACATGAAATTAATAAGTAGAGTTTTAGATGTATCATTGCTATGGAACTTAAGTTGGACATACATATGATACATACGTACATTTGATGCTCAGATTAATAAAGGAGAGAGTAACAATTTACCCACAAAACAACTTAACAGATTGGGCTTTGCTACACCAACAGAGGTACACACTCTAACCAACACTACCTAGATTGTGAAAAAAAACAACATGCTAATCTGAACAGGAAGGGGAGCTGCTGCTGCTGCTGCAGTCCAAAGATTCCTGTAAATCAGGGCTGGGGGATTCCTGCCCCCCCCCCAATGTTATTGGAGGAGTTGTAGTGCTTGGCAAGTTGTGGCCCGGCAACAAGTGGGGGCTTCAGGGTTCCCAATCCACACACAGTATCCATAACAAAATGACTACCCAGGATTCTCTAGGGGAAACTATGACTGTTAAAGTGGGGTCATAGTGCTTTCTTTTTTTATATAAGAATTTATTGGATTTTCAAAATTAAACAAATTACAAATACATACAATACAGACAAAACAACACAATACACACCATACACACAAAACACCACAATTAATTGAAAAATCCTTCACTTCTTTAAAATCCTAAACTTGGGACTTCCTCACGTCCTCTCTTATGCGTTCATTTCTAATCTTCTTCAGTAACTTTGTAACATTGTAAAATCTAGTTGCTTACATCTAATCTTAGTCTTACAATTATAATCAACTGATATTGTGGATGTGGCTGAAATCTAGCCCAAAGTTGGTGGCGTGTTAGATAGCTAAGGCCTCCTTGCATCAAAATATTTTTTTCAGTAAAATTTATTGTATGCACACACACAGAGAGAATTTTCCCTTCTTTCTTTATAGCATTCAGGGGTGGTTAAAAGTGGATATTTTTAATTTGCTGAAGGAAGCCTTTTAGTCAGGTGTTCCTTAGGTCCCAGGTGGTTTAACTTCAGAGGAGCAAAGGTGAGTAAATTCCCCTTTGATGACGAGAAGGATTTGAAATTGTTCAGTGGCAGCCTTCCGAGGACAACTAGCAAACCTGCCTAGGATGAAAATAGCACTGAAGTATATGACCTTCGTCTGAGAGAGGGGGGTGAACTCTTTTCTTTCTTTTTTGGTGGTGCCCCTTCTCTCCCATGCTGTTTAACTGTTCCTCTTGATCATAGGCAGAAACAACCACCTGTCAGCTTAGAGTATTTGAAGTCCAACAGCAGGGATCATTCATGTTGTAATGTAAGGGTTAATTCTGTTAATGTCAAAGTCAGCTAGCCAAAAAGGGGGGGTGGAGGTGTTGCTTAGCAACCAGGCAGAGTGGCTTGATCTTTACTGAAGTTACCCTAATCAGTGGCGGAGCTTCATTCTCTGGTACCGGGGGGGGGGGGGAGCAGGCGGGGGCGGGGCACACATACTGGGGGCGGGGTGCGCCCCGCCCACAGGGGTGTGGCATGCGTTCTGGGGCGGGGCGCACAGCCTGCAGGGGCGGGGCGCCCAGCGCGGGTGGGGGAACAGCCGTGATGGAACCCCACCGGGATCACGCCAATGGGGGTGGTGAGCTCCCATCGGCCTCCCTCCGCCCCTGACCCTGATGGGCTGTGTGGCACTATGGGAACCTTTCCTCTGTATTTTTAATTTTATGTCTCCCTGCTTTGTAGAAAGCCGGAACTAAAACAGACAAAACTGCTCTACATATTTATTTCCCCTCTAATTATACACTGTTTTTGGTCAGTTTTCTCGGTAAAGTGTTATCATGATTTTTCTCTTCAGACTCTATCTGTGTTACTAAAGTGACTTTGCTAACACAGGTGTTCTGTGCTGCACATGCTGTGTGCAGGATGTGTTTGAAGAAACTCCACAATAATTCCCCTTTTGCTGGAAGGGGGAGCCATATTCCCACCACTGTGCATTCATCAGATTCCTTCTGCTCTCCATTCCCACTCTTGTCCCTGAATGAATAGCACCATACACATGCTCCCTCGTCACATATCTGGCGCTTGTTAACCATCTCCCCCTCCTGGTAAGTTCAGAAATCAGGAACTCTCAAGAAGTAATGCTATTAACTATGAAAGAAGAAAATACTGATGGATATTTCATACATTTCTGTCATCTCGCTCTGTCTCTCTCTGCCTTTTATGCAGCAGTTTCAATAAAGTGAATGGCTGTCTTGTGTCTTTAACTCAGCAGCAGCAGCAGCAAAGGAATGGATGAATTAAAGGCAAATGAACATCAATAAAGTGAAATAGGAAATGGTGTTTTTCTTTTTATTTGGCTGGATTGAAATTTGAAAAAATAAAATAAAATACCCTCTTTGTCCCTTAGAGGAAGGGGAGGATATCTGTCTACAGCAGGGGTGGGAAACCTCAGAGCAAAATGTGGCCTCCTTGAGACTCCCCAGGTTGCACACCTCACAGCTCTGAATGGTTAATGAATGTGTTTGCCTGGTGTTTGTCATTGAACTATGATAGTGTCTCTTGCTTGCCTGGAGTGTGGAGAAATGTGTGTGTGTGTGTGTGTGTGTGTGTGTGTGTGTGTTCCCATATACATAGAAATGTAAGGCTGTCGTCATGCAGTCCCCATTGGAGGACTTGTAGTGCCACAAATTACTATCCTGGATTTGCGTGAAGCAATGGCAGGATAATGGGACGCAGGAGGTGCTGTGGTCTAAACCACTGAGCCTCTTGGGCTTGCCAATCGGAAGATCAGCGGTTTGAATCCCCGTGATGGGGTGAGCTCCCGTTGTTCGGTCCCAGCTCCTGCCAACCTAGCAGTCCGAAAGCATGCCAGTGCAAGTAGATAAATGGGTAGCACTCCGGCGGGAAGGTAAATGGCATTTCCGTGCGCTGCTCTGGTTTCGCCAGAAGCGGCTTAGTCCTGCTGGCCACATGACCCGGAAGCTGTCTGCGGACAAAACGCTGGCTCCCTCGCCCAGTAAAGCAAGATGAGCACCACAACCCCAGAGTTGTTCACGACTGGACTTAACTGTCAGGGGTCCTTTACCTTTACCTTTTTTATGGCAGGATAGGGGAGCATAAAAGAAGGCAAGTTGCACAGCAGTAGCGGTTGTGGCATGGGAGCAAGAGGGGAAGGACCCTTAGAGCAGAAAGCGATGGGAGAGTTCTGATTGGGAAGGGAGGATGGTGGTGGTTTTCAAAAGGTTAATCAAGGAGAAGGAGAAGAGATAGGACACCGAAAAGCTAACACAGCAGACCCTTTCCCAACTCCCTTCTTGCTGTGCAGAAACCTTGTGTGACCATCAGCACCACTGCCACATTTTCCAAAGGCCTTAATGATGTGTTAAATGATTATACTGTCTCCAAATGTTGGTGCATCCTGATTTTTAAATGGATCAGTGGAATTTCAAGCATGGGCATTCAATTGTTACTTTAATCCCCCAGATTTCATTGCATGTGTAAATCCAACCACTTTCCCAAAAAAGAAATAAAAAAATCTTTCTCTCTTTTATCATATTAACTTTGCCTTATGGTGTTTGTCAATTGTAGGAAGTGTAAACACAAGGGGGAAATTGCAAACAGTTGTGTTGTGATTCATCTTGGGTTAATCAGCTTGAAAATAATATAGATTTTCATCTCATCAAAAGTGATGGCTTATGACTGCCCATATGGTGACTTTAGTTTCAAGTGAGTGATGTGGAATCGTTTAGAACTTTTTTTCATTCTTTTTCTTTTTAAAAAAATCAACCCATATTTTCACCATCACAGATGATGTTAGATCTGGATCTTTAGATAAAAGGTTTTGCATCAGTTTTGATGACTGTAAAGCATAATAACCCAGAAACCTAAGAGTTGCATTTCATCTTTGCGTAAGATATTAAGGAGGCAGCATAAAGTGGAGGCAAGGGAAGCGGGGGAAGAGAGAATCTGTCTATCATTTTACCCAGACTTTTAAAAAATGCTTTCTGTGCACTGGAAATAATTGGAGTTTGAGGCAGTTCAGAGGTAAACAAACTGCATTGACTCTAGATCATGGAAGATAGCCAGGTAAATAGCTTCATATAGACATAGAGCAGGGGTCAGCAAACTTTCAGTAGGGGGCTGGTCCACTGTCCCTCAGACCTTGTGGGGGGCTGGACTATATTTTTTTTGGGGGGGGGGAATGAATGAATTCCTATGCCCCACAAATAACCCAGAGATGCATTTTAAATATAAGGACACATTCTACTCATGTAAAAACACGCTGGTTCCCAGACTGTCCACGGGCCGGATTTAGAAGGTGATTAGGCCAGATCCAGCCCCCGGGCCTTAGTTTGCCTACCCATGACATAGAGTGCCAGCCTTCTAAGGGCCACAATAGATCTTGGGGTGACAGGGTGGTATGTTTGAACACGGTTCTGATCCACTCGATCAGAAAGAAGAGACAGAGGTCTCTGAATCTCACTACGAAAGGGGTCAGGTGGGGGCAGGACTGCAGAATCCCCAGGCTTACCTTCCCACAGTCGTTATTCCAAGAGCCACCAATATTTGGGGGCCCAAGGAAATTTTTGTGGGTACCGCACTGCAACCGAGCAAACACTACAGCCTGTTTCGTTGGCTATGATAGAATGCTGGTTTCTAGCCTAATTTCAGTGAGAGAAAAGAGGAGGATGCCTGACATCCATTGAAAAGAACATCCACCGGCTTAGCATTTTAGTGGCTCTTGTCACAGCCTTTTCCTCTTTTTTCCTCATCAGCCTCACCTAAAGCACACTACAGTAATCTTGCCTGGGCATAAGTTAGATGGGGGGGGGGTATTACTCCATCCAGCATTTGCTGCACACCTCCATTCATGTCGGCAGGTCTCCTTTCTATAGGCTTGGATCAGACCCAAGTGTGACTTCCCTATTGATTGAGGTGAGGAAATGTTGGGAAAGCAGAAGAAAGTGCTGTCTGAATGCAGCTTTAGTCTCTCTTCCTTCTACACTTTCCCATCCCTGCACAAATCAGATAAAGTTTGAAGTGAGGCAATTAAATCTTGTTTATTTCAAATATCAACCGGAAGGATCCCAGTATGATTTGTAACAAATAACACCTTGGAACACCTGTATGGCAGACACGAGAAGTATCACCAGTGCACTTTCAGAAGCTAATTAATTTTCTTCAACTCCCACAGCGTTTTCCCTGAGATGGGCATATATACAAAAGGTGACATGGACTTTGATAGGCTGGAAACACCTTTATACATAACACATAGAAGCAACACATTAACAGAGTAGATTGGGCAAGGTTCATAGCAAACGGGTGTCTGCCTAATACATCAGATTTCTCATCTCTTCATCCACCTAGACCAGAGCTTTCCAAACTTTTCATGTTGGCGACACACTTTGTAGACATGAATCATTTTGCTACACAGTAATTCAGTTTTGCATCATTTCGCGACACAGCAATTCAGTTTTTGTTATGTACTGAGCTGAATCCTAGAACAATAGGATCCAGAATGCAGCAGTCTGATTTGTCCACAGGAGCCACCCAATCCAGCTCCAGGTGGAAGTGAATCAGCTACCCGATTGGCCTGCAAGAGCAGCCAATCAGGCTCCTAGAGGAAGTGAATCCACAACCTGATTGGCCTACAGGAGTAGCCCGGAATTATCCAATCACGTGGGGCCCATTGTGTAAATAATGTATATATAGCAGATGTTTTGGGCAAAGATCCATTCATTGCTACTATGAGCTGAATAAAGAGCATGAAATTCACACTTGACTCCTAGTATATTTCAGTTTTACTCGCAAACTGGAGGTTAAACTAACCCCTTTCCAGCCCCGGGAGGAGTGTGGGGAGCATTCATGCGACACACATACACACTCTGCAGCCGACACACTAACGTGTCACGACACACATTTTGGAAAGCTGTGACAAAGGCCATCATTCTCTAATTGGAGTAGTAGCGGCTCTCTGGGGTCTCCAACAAAGGTCTTTCTCAATACTTATTCTCTGATTCTTTTAAACTGGAGTTGCCATGGATTGAACCTGGGACTTTCTGCATGCAAGGCATGTGTTCTGACACTGAAATATGATCCCTCCCCAAGAGATGTCTCTGATCACAAAGACCCTGATTCTGCCTCCTTGGGTCCCAGCATGAGACAGGCATTAAGTAGGATCCAACTGTTCCTATTTATCAGTATTTATCTCAAGTATATCACAACATCTGCTGCTGCACTTTTAGATGCAACATGACTGCAAATCTGTAATTAGACAACCATTTGCCACGGAATGCCAGTTGATGGGACACACATTAGGAGAGGTCTACTCTGCCATTGATAGCTTGCTTGGAGGGCTTCCTAGAAGCACCAGCGTGGCCCCTGGGGGGGGTTGTTTGCTCCCTTTTCTCAATTCACACAACTCCTTCTTGGCATTACTTGTCCTGCACCCAAATCATACCACCAGTGAGTGGAAGATGGGTGCGTCCTAGTCATGCAGGCTACGTTGACCAAACAGGCAGGCTTCTCATAGAAATGTGCTTCTCATACAATCACAGAGTTGGAAGGGACCCTTCTGCAATGCAGGAATATGCAGTTGTCCCTCACAGGGATTGAGCCTGCAACCTTGGCATTGTCAGCACAACACTCTAACCAGCTGAGCTATCCAAGTTCCCCATCCATGACAGAGTGTCCACTAATTAGCCGGAGTTGGGCTTCGGCGTTCTGAACTCTTGTGCCACCTCTATAGCTTCTAATGAATTTCCTACTGCTGCCAGACCTCTGTTTAAGGCAACTATGGTTATCATTTAGAGCAGGCCTAGGCAAACTCAGCCCTCCAGATGTTTTGGGACTCATCATCCCTAGCTAACAGGACCAGAGGTTGGGGATGATGGGAATTGTAGTCTCAAAACATCTGGAGGGCTGAGTTTGCCTGTGCCTGATTTAGAGTAATGTTACTCTGACTTCCACTTTTCCTTGCTATCTCCTGCAGTTTTGGGGCCTCCTTTCTATGCAGAGATGGTAGACCTGTGTTGGCAGGGGGACTAGGTGGATGTTTGGTACCTTTGCGAGATAGTATGGCAGGTATGGGAACTCCAGATGTTGCTGAACTACAACTTCAATCACCCCTATCAACCATGGCATGATGGGAGCTGTAGTTCAGCAACATCAGGAAGGCCAAAGGTTTCCCACACATGTGAAATGGGGATTCTGGTTGAGTATGGTTTGCATTCCCTGTCCCAAACCCAAGCCTTCCTTCTGCAATTCCCCCCCCTCTCTCTCTGTGTGTGTGTGTACATGCATGCAATCTGTAGACCCTTCTGCCACAAACAGAAGATCCCAACCCCATTTCTCCTATGGCTCTTTTATTTTCCTGCCCTGCAAATGAATCCCCAGCATCTTAACGTTCATGTGTAACATCAGAGATGAGAAGTGCAATTGGCACATACTCAGAAGCACCCTTGCCCCCCCCCTCCAGCCTCCTTGGTGGGGAAAATGTCTCCATTCATGTATTATAAGAAATCCTGTATAGATTCTATGGTTCAGTCTTGGGTCAGATTAAGCAGCGGAATCAGATTTTTGTGGGAATTGCTGCTGCTTTCCCATACCCCATTGGTTACTTCTGAATACTCCATGCTCGTGGTGCATTGATTAAAGTCACCAGCTGTTCCTCTTTTCCCTCCCTTTCTAATGTTGTTTCCCTTTCCTTCCTCTGCCATAACTATATGAACAACAAGGAGCTGGGTAGTACTTTGATGTCTCGGATGAAATATTCACTCAGAGACCTCTCCAAGAGTGCATAATTAGGTGGGCTCACTGCAAATCTAGTTGAGTATGTAGATCGAGACAGAGAAAGTGCTGCAGTGTCAGGACCCCAAGGCTCTGAAGTCAGAATTCTAAGCACCATCTCAGTTCCTTTCCCATTTTTTTTTTGCTGACGTGTAATATCTTGCAGCAAAGTTTGCTTCCTTATGTAGACAATTGGCTAGCCGTGGTGATGCGCCCATGTCTATTACAAAAAAAAGTGCTTGGGGTGAGTTTTTAAACTTCATCCAACTGCCTCAGCAAAGCAGACTTTTTGTTTGTTTCTTTAAAGCAGGGCTGGCACTCTGTTCCACGCTGAAAATTTTGGAATGAGCTTGCAGTGCAGGTGACCTCTGCTCCTTAGAGAAAGGGCAGGTTGCATTTTATCCCTTGAAAAGTCCTTGCATCAGGCCTACTGCAGGCCACTGAAATTTCCTAAGCACACAATGAGCAGGCTGGAAGATGGAGGGTGGGGGGGCTAAATAGCCATCCCCTTCCAAGTATTTGACCTGTATAGACAGATAAATGATGTGATACAGACTTCCTGGGACATCGAGTGCTACTTGGATTATTTCTTCACGTGATGCAAACTTGGATCGCCTTATGAATAAAGAAATGCCAGGCCTAGTCTTCCCATGCACAAGAATTTTGTGATAGTAGAGTCCCAAGGGAGTGGGGAGGACTGTTCCACATCAAAATGCAGCCTCCTACTGACTGTAATTGAAGGTTTCTTTCAAGTCTGACTCCAAAGCTTCACTCCATTGGAAGTTGAGGTGTCTGGAGCTTACTCTCAGGTAACTGGGTAAAGAATGTGCAGTGTTACATAGCAGTCCTACAGTAAGCATTTTTACTCAGTCCCACTGAGTTCAGTAGGATTAACCAGTGCTTTCCCCCCTTAAAAATAAATAAAAATGTTTAGGGGTACTCTCACTTTCCTACTCGTATTGAAATACTGCCCCTCAATGAGGCCAAACTTAGATTCACAAAATGTTTGGGGTATGCATCCCCCTGTGTAACCCCAGAAAAAAGCACTGGGATTTACCCTCTGGTATGTTCCTGATCATTATTCGTTTTATTATTATTATTATTATTATTATTATTATTATTATTATTATTACCTGCCTTTTTCCTTGACAGGGACTCAAGGAAGCTTACAGCTAAAATTTGATTTCATTCCATTTATCTGTTCAAGATGTTATACACGGCCCCTTCCCATGCACATTTTTTGTTCACAACAATCCTGTGAGGTAGGCCGAGAGGTTGCAATTGGCTCAAGGTGACAGGTGCATATACTAATAATAACTTATTATTTGTACCCCACCCATCTGAATGAGACACCCCCAAAAACTCTGGGTGGCTTCCAATGTAATATAAAAACACAATAAAACATTGGACATTAAAAAGCTTCCCTATACAGGGTGGATATGTCTATATCACATACATCTGTGTCAGAGATCAAATCAAAATATAAAATAAAAATATATATAAAAAATCCTTCCAGTAGCACCTTAGAGACCAACTAAGTTTGTTCTTGGTATGAGCTTTCGTGTGCATGCACACTTCTTCAGATATGTGGGAGAAGCGTCCTGATGTAGAATAGAATGTCCCTATTTTCACCTGTGGAATGTTGGAGGGTATGGAGTCGCTGTCTTGGTTTTCCAATGCTGCACATTGCAGCTGGTTACTGAATGGGAAGGGGCAAGGCAATCTGCACATTGTCGGTGCCACAGCAGAGCCAAGCTGACACTCCCCTTTAGGATTGCCACATTTGTTTTAGCAAAATACAAGACAAGGTGGGGCGGGGCGGAGTGACTGGGGGGTTATTTTCCCCCCTATCCGGTGCTGAAGTGACTTCAAAGCAATCAATTACAATCTGCTGCAGCCTAACAGAAGGCCCCCTCTGGAATTTCACCACACACACATTTGAGTATCTGTCTGTGCTTGGATACCTAGTCCTTAAATATATGACCTTTCACAGACCCTTTCAAACACCTGCATTTGGAGAGGACCCCTAACTTGGCACCAGGGGCGCCATCTCTAGGGGGTCCTGAGCACCTGCAAAAATTTGTTGTGGTTGCTCAGCACCCACACCACAGGGCCCCCGATGCAACTTCTGGTGCCTCGCAAAACACTGGAAGTCACGTCCAAGGTCTCGCAAGACCTTGGAGATGCTGTCTGAGGCCTTGTGAGGTCTCGGAACCTGACTTCTGGTGGCTGCAGTGCGCTTGATGTCATGATGTCACATTGCGCGTGGTGGGGTACGCATAACCTGGGGTGCAAGTTGGCGTGCCTGCTTGGCAGAGAGGGAGGGAGGGAGGGAGAGAGAGAGAGAGAGAGAGAGAGAGAGAGAGAGAGAGAGAGAGAGAAGACCGGAAATACAGGACAAAACTGTATCAGTACAGGAGGTAGCATTTTACATTGAAATATGGGACAATTCTGTATTTTCTTCTTCTTCTTGGGGATCACTCGTAGCCAAGTAAGATAAACACAGTTTTAACTATGAGTCCATAAGTGACTGTGGAGGCCAATTCTGGATGCACACATCTTTCCACAGTGGCGACATTGGTTACTGGGCAGGAGTTGATCACAGTGTGGATTTGCCAAGCCTGCCTTCCTCTTAGCACATTTCTCCCTTGCATCCTGAGTTCGAGTGTCTTCAAAGCCCATGAAACCTTTGGTAAAGACTGCTCTCCAATTGGAGTGCTCGCAGCCAAGTGTTTCCCAATTGTTGGTGTTTATACTGCATTTTTTAAAGCTTTGCCTTGAGACAGTCCTTAAACCTCTTTTGTTGACCACCAGCATTACACTTTCCATTTTTAAGTTCGGAATAGAGTAGTTGCTTTGGAAGATGATAATCAGGCATCCGCACAACATGACCAGTCCAATGAAGTTGATGTTGAAGAATCATTGCTTCAACATTGGTGATCTTTGCTTCTTCCAATACACTGGTATTGCATGCAAAGACCTCTCTACTGCCTTGTCCTTGCCCCATTCTGGGAAAGATGAGAATAATAATAATAATAATAATAATAATAATAATAATAATAATAGGAATTGCATAAGAAGTGCTGGCATTAAATCCAGGACAACTAATGCAGGAAACCTTACATCTGAATGTAGCCTTTGTGGAATTGAGTCACAGAAGAAATGGCTTCTGCGTGTCTATGTCTGCCTTTCCATGGGCGTACCCGGGGGGGGGGTGCAGGGGGGCAGCTGCCCCTCCCCCCGAAGCAAAAAAAAATATTAAGTGGTTATCGGCAGCCTAAAAGGGGAAAAAAAGCTCTCCTCCTGAAAAAAAGCTCAACGACTGGTCTTTCTCCCCCTCCCAAAATCTCAGTAACAATTGAGCTCTTGACCTCTTGCAGAGGCACAGCTGGCCACTGTGTGTGTGTGTGTGTGTGTGTGTGTGTGTGTGTTGTGCCGGCTGTTTCCCCCTCCCTCATGCCGACAAAGAGCTGGCGTGCCTATCAAAGACCGGATCCTAGCCTGCACCCTGCTTGGTCAAATGGGGATGCAGGCTGAGACTTGGGCAGTGTCAGGGGGCGAATCCGAGGGCTGACCATGGTCTTAGCCTGGGCTCTCATCCTTCCTCGTCTGCCTGCTTTTTGTATCCACACTACATCATGCTGGCAAGAGAGTAACTGTGTTATGTATTGAAGTTCTCACCCTAGGCCACTAGGGGTGTGTGTATATAGTTCATTCTGCTGCAGTTTTCACTCAGGTCCGCATATGCAAATGAAGGATTGTAAACTGACGTTCAGGGATTGGGTAACTACAGAAAGTTGTTACTGTTGCTTTGTAGCTGAGTTCTATATAAGCAGGTTGCTGAGCCCTTCAGCTCACTTCTGTTCCAGCCTGAGAATAAACAAGAGCTGTTTGGAAATCACTGTGTCGTCTGCTGTGTCCACCCACAACTTAACAAACAGTTTCTGAATTTGCCGGGATTCATCGTTGCAAGGGAGCTTGGGAAACTGAGTTCCCTTGCATGGTGAGTAGTTCCTTTGCGAGGACTGAGGATCCTGGGAAACTGAGTTTTTCAGCCATTTGGGGCTTTCTGTTTTTTTTGGGGGGGGGAGTTTTTCTGTTTTTTGAAGCTGTTTTTGTTTTTGAACCTGAACGACCATGGCTTGCCCCCACCCCCCGTTTTGATCCTGGGTACGCCCTTGTGCCTTTCTAGGGTGTTAGTTTCACTGATTTGGCATACTAACTTGGATTCCAAGTGAGAGGAGGGATGCCTGGGAACTGTGTTTGCAGCCCAAGCATGAGTGTAGCTCCCAGATAAATATCCAATGTGATTTCCCCCCAATTTTCTATTGTTTTGATTTATTCGTTGTACATCTTTCGCATTTTTGTTTTGTATTAATATTCTGTCCACTGCTTTGGGGAACCTTTCGGCCAAACAGTGGTATATAAATAAATCATAACATAACGTACTACACATCGTGTGCTTACATGGGAACTAATTCAGCAGACCCACACATAAGGCTGTGCTTATCCCTGCGAGTTCAAACTGAAGATCAAGGAGTTAGTGGTTCAGCACAATTGGCACAACCTGAACGAGGGACTTTGAAGAGATCATTGCACAAAATCCTGCATAACCTTAAGACTCCCCACCCCCCCTTTGGTGCTTTAGTAACTAAATTACACTCAGCCAATATTATGGGAAGCTGCTGTCTTCAGCCTTTTGATTGAATCCTCACTCCCAATCCTAAGCATATTTATTTAGAAGTAAATCCAACGGAATTTACTTCTGAGTTAGCTTAGGGCTGTGGCATATAATTGACCCGACCAACTTACTTTTACCTCTCTAGGATGGAAATTTTAAAAAAAAAGCACAGAGAGATGATTCTTGTGTACATTCAGAAGTGTGGGAATTGTCCACAGACACAGTGGCTTGCATCCGATGTTACTTCTACTCAGAGTAGACCCAATGAAGTTAATGGATATGTCTAATATAGGTTCATTAAATTCAGGGTGTCTGATAGAGCTTAGCTGGATATAAGTAAAAGTCATTTTAGATCACTTTTATGAACTGGATATATTGCTATGAGTCTATTTGTTCTTTTGCTAGTATTTCTGAAATTTTATTGATGCATATCACTTTGAACATAACATACCTAGAAAGGCCATTATAAATAAAATACAGTAACAATGACAAAAGAAAATTAACTGATTGATTAAATTCAATACTTTCGCTCCCTGCTTTTCCACGTAACATGCTCAGAAGTAACTAACAAACTCCATACATGAAAGTGGTATATAAACCAACCTTTATTTAATTTATATTTAATCTTACTTAAAATATATTGCTGTGAGTCTTGGAGGGGGGGGGTATAGGCTGTATGTCTGAGTCCCTTGTAATTCCTGGATCCAACAAGGATCCAATTGCTGGAGTAGCCAGACAAGTTTCTTGGTAATGAATGACCCCTAAGTATGGGTCATTAACATAACAAATGGTTCTGTGCCAGAAAACAAATAGGTGGGGCCCCCTCCCTCGACAATAGAAAAAAAATAGAGAAACTCTTGCTTGGGCCGCAAACATCATTCAAATGGCATTAGGAGCATTGCTGGAAGAAGCCTCCACTTGAGAGCTTGGCTGTGCATACACATTTGAAGCATGTTTGAAACACATGATTTTTGACAATGGATTCTGGGCATTGTAGTTTTTTACCCCCACAGAGTTACAATTCCCAGCCACCCAAACAGAATTTGTCCAAACCTCTTTCAAAGCCATCTAATTTTGTAGCCATCACTTCCTCTTGTGGGAGTGAGTTCCATAGTTTAACTATGTACTGCATGAAAAGGTACTTTTAAAAATGTGTCCTGAATCTTCCAACATTCAGCTTTACTGTACAGTATACTGTATGAGAGAAAGCTTTTTTTCTATCCACTTTCTCCATGCCATACATAAATTTCTATTGCTCATCTTCCCCCTAAACTAAATGTTGAATGAGTTTTAAACGTAAGTTTTAAACGTAAATGTTGAATGAGTTTTAAACATAAACAGCCTAAGTCAGAGTAGAAAGTACTGAGACAGATGTGTGGTATAAGGCAGCTTCAAAAGTTTTATGTTCAAGGGACAAGGTGAAAAGCATAATGTGACCGTAGTCTGAATTGAAAGAGTGAGGTCGTGGTTAGAGTATTGGACTAGAACGGAGGGGAACAGGGTTAAAACTCCACACAGCTAGTAAATGCACTGGGCAACTCTGGGCCAGTCAGTCCATCATATAAATAAGGATGTGAATAGGAAAGAAAATAAATGAAAGGGAGGGGATGAAAGAAAGAGAGGAAAAAGGAATAACTAACAAAGGGGGGAGCATCAAAGGTAAATTCAATTGGAAAGGAGAGGCAAGAAAGATAAACAGCAGAAGAGGAAAGAAATTGATACGGGAAAGAGAGAAAACTGTGGGGGAAGAAGGGGAATAAATAAGCCCCCTCCCCCACAAAAAACCCACCGCACAATATTTCCTTTTTATTGTGCATTCATGATTTTTGTTCACGGTGGTATCAGGGCAGTAATGAGGAAATCTACTTTCAATACTCTTTGTGCCTGGAAAAGTTCTAGGCTGCACGTACTGCTTTCCCAGTGGCGTATGTCCCATCTCTTTCCACTGGAATGCTGCAACTTATTATACCACAAATGTTCCAATATATTTTTTGTTCCACTTTGGTTGCACTCCAGAAAGCAATAATGCGGCAACATTGGGAAAGCATTCCCGAAAAAACTAAAAAAACAACGAATGATGTGTAGAACTGTGGAGCTCAGTGTTGCAGGTGCCACATTCCACATTTGTAAGAAATCAATTTTTTAATGCGGCAGCACCCACCCATTGGAGCTCCCTGCCTATTGATACCAGGCAGGCACCTCTCTTTTCGGCAGCTGCTAAAAACATTTCTGCTTCGATAAGCCTATGCAGATATCTAGAACGCCGATGCTTTAAACTTAGTGCTGGTTTTAATTTGTTGAATGTTTTTAATTGTTGTTTTGATCATTCTTATCAATAACTTTATTGTTTTGTTCTTTTGTAAACCACTTTGAGGTGTGTGTGGTTTTTTTCCCAATCAAGCTGTATATATATTTTTATAAAATAAACAAGAAACCCACCACTAACACACTGTTTTTGTATCAATGACATGCTAGAGAATACAAGGGTGGGCGGGAGTCTGGAGGGGTCCCAAATTGAAGACCATATGTTCAGACAGTCCCCAAACAGCACATTGCTAAAAAAAAATAATCGATTCCTATTGGGTTCAATGGTGCTTCCTTTCAGGGAAGGCAGCCTAGAAGCCCAAAGCCCCCCCCCCCCCGTTTAACTCAGATGTAAATACCATTAAGGGGACTTACATAAGAACCTTGTGCATATTTACTCCAAAATCAGTGAAGTTGCCCTCTTGGCCCATGCCTAATCCTGACTACTCAGAAGTACAGCAAATCCTATGGAGCTGATGGGGTATATGGTCCTGGGCAGGGCTGGATTTAGGTTTGATAAGGCCCTAAGCTACTGAAGGGAATGGGGCCCTTTTTATGTTCAGCTGTCCTTTGTCGACAACAAATTGCAGCAGGTTTTTTTGTGTTGAATACATACTTATGGTAATTTATGGACCTAATAGGTATCTAAAGCCATATGCACATAACAAAATATGTATTTTATTAAAGTACTGAAATTGTTGAACTGAAATGCATTTAAGAAGAAGTATATTAATAGTGATTTTTGGGGGGGGAGGTGGCAAGAGAGTGGGGCCCTAAACTATAGCTTGTTTAGCTTATAGGCAGATCCGGCACTGGTCCTAGGTCAACGCTGCATCCCAATCCCGCCTGCCTGGGAGTAAATCCACGGGTTTCCACGGGACTAACGCTCAGCATCGCACGGTTAGTCCCCTAGCAAAGCCCGGCCGGGACCTGCAAGCCAAGGCAGCCGCGGTTCCTCCGCTCAGCGCCGGGCTCAGCAGCACCCGCACCTCCGATCGGCACCATCCGGTGCAGGAGCTGCCCGGGCCGAGCGCGCCCACTTGGCTCTCGGCAGCAGCAGAAGCTCCGCCCCGCGGCTCGCCGACGGAACCCCGGGCGGCTTGCCCCGCCCCTTTCGGCCGCTGGCCCCGCCCCGCCCTCGCCTAATTGGCTGCCGGGGAGGAGGGGGTCTGATTGGGATGCAGGAGCGCGGCTGCTCGCCTTTAGTCTGTAGCCGGGCGGCAGGCGGGGAGGCGCTGCTGCTGCTGCCGCCGCCGCCGCTGGCGCGTGGGAAAGCGAGCGAGCCGAGGGGCGGGCAGCCCCGCGCTGCCTCGGCTGGAGTAGCCGCGCGGAGTTGAGCCTCCTTTGGTGGCCCTTAGGATCCTGCAGCATGGAGACCCCGCCCTTCTTCTGGCTGGCGCTGATGCTGTGGCTCCTGCCGGATCTGCTCGCCGGGACTGGGGCGCTGCGAGGTGAGTGGGATCAACCTCTGCCCCCCCTCCTCCATAGAGAGGAATGGGGAGGGGCTGGCAACTTTGCCTGGTCAGCAGCACCCCCCCCCCGGCCCCCGCTGCTTCCTTCTTTTCTGCTTCCAGCAAGCATTGATCGGAGTCCACAGGTTGTCTTCTGCTGGAGTAGGAGAATGGATACCTTCCCACCCCCCAATTTTTATTTTTTTGTGTCTTTGCCTGTGGAAGCGAGTTTGCTAAGGGAGGCAGGCTCCTCAGCTGGTGCAATGCACGCCGCCTCCCTCCCACCCTCTTCTTTCTGCTCGGTGAAGGGAAAGGGGGAGGCATTCTCTCCGGATCCCCCCTGCCCTCGAGACTCCCTCGCCTTCTCTCTCTGTTGGGCTGCTTTATGGGGCCTATCCGGTTTTTAAATACGGGTTTCTGGACGGATTGGGTTCTGCAGCAGAGAGCATCGGCGCTTGGAGAGGCGCGGAGTGCTAGGGAACGGGTTCAGACGGAGCTGGGCTGGCTTGAGGCGTGGAGGGTCGTGTGCACGCGTGTGCTCGCTTAAGAGTGAGCATCTTTTTTTGGGGGGGGGGGTGCATGTGCGTGCAAGATGCTGTGCAAACGGCTTCGGTCGGCCATCAGTCCTGGAACAGTGGCTGGATCCTCGGGACTTGGCAAAAGTGCTTGCCGGTGTGCAATCCTGTGCCTCTTCGTACTTGGGAGCAAGTCCCGTTGATCGCAGCTTGAAGCTGCAGTCCTTTGCGCACGCCGAGCTCCGGAGTAAGCCCCGTTGAGCTGCTGGGTAAACATGCATCGGATTGTGCTGCAAGCTTGTCGTTGTAATTGTGCGAGTCCGATTCTTGTTGCGCTGGTCAGTTTCTTATTTCCGCTGCTTTTCCCGCACGGCCGCTCTCGGTTCTGAGATGCCACAGCCCTGGGGCGAGAAGGTCTCCCCATTGACTACAGCGACCTTTTGGACTCTCTGGTGGAGTTCTCCCAGACCACTGGGCTTGGGTGTGTTGGATGTATGCTTCTGTCTCCGTCCTGAAGGGAGCTGACTTGCTAGCCATCTCCATTGTCTATATAGTTAAGTAAATATGGAGGGAAATGATTAAAAAATATGTCATCAAAGTATTTGCCATCTTTTAGTAAGAATCGTTTTCACCCTTGCATACTTCTGTGAGCCCCAGCATTTTAAAAATTGGTAACATCACAGTGTATCCGCCCCTTCCCACCCCAGGGCTTCAGCCTTACCTCCAGTCAATTCAGGGTTACACCTTCAATGTCTAAAATTAAGCCTTCGGCAGGTAGCTGATTGTAAAGTCTTGTCAGCTTCTGAGGCTCTCCTTGTCTGACCACCACCCCTGTCTGTGTTTTCACAAGAAAACCCACTTGCTTGTCTGGCTTATGGGAAAGAAATACTTGCAGGAGGCACAAGACATTCCGGGATCCGTCTAATTACAACAGTTGTTATTTTTAGGTACCTTGGACAGCAGCTTTGCTCCATGAAATGTGAACTTTGACTGTATCAAGGGAGCAGAGGGCAGCCTCCATTTCCTCCTTCCCAGCCAATAGGGTGGCTCTTTATATTGGGTTTATGGAAAGCAGCTGTGCATATTAAATATACCGCAAAGCAAAATGTGGTTCATGTGAGGGCTAAGGGTTTTGACCCTGCACTACACATCAAGAACACTTGGAGATGAAACCAGCAGGATGGGCCATAGTTAGCATCTGAAATCACCCCCATCCCTTGTGTAGTAATGCTGCACTTCTCTGCAAGCTTCAGAAGCACCTTAATTTCTGTTTATGATCCTACTGGGTGCTTAGGTACCTGATTTACTATGGGTTTGTTCTTAGCGGTCTTTTCCTTTGTTTTCCTTGTTTTGATCCTGCATAGTGTTTAGATGTAGCTATAGCTGGAGCACTTAACCCCAGAAGTTACCCATTGAGTGATAATGCTACAGTTTGGGAAGTTGTCTGGGGGCTACCTTGAAGAGAAATTGCATTCCCATCACTGTTCTTTATGGAGTGTTCAAAAGAGTGTATGTAACAGATTGGGGAGGGTGAGATGATGTTTTTGTTTGGTTTTTTTAAAAATCATTGCCAGGCTGTATCTTAGCCTATTAGTATGCATGTGTACACAACATTTGCCTTCTTTCCTACAACACACCTTTTATAGGCAATCTAAAATAAATTGAATATAGAACCCAGGAAGCTAATAATTTGACCTGAGTTTTTTTTTAAAAAAAACTTCTTGATGGCAGAGAAACCAATTTTGAAGGACTGTTTGTGACATTCCTAAGTTCTCTTGTCTTGTGAAAATTATGTTTTCGTTTCCTTTCTCTTTTCTCTTTTCTCTTCCCCCACCCCCACCCCCTTGCTGGCTCCAGGATTAAAATGGAGTTTCAAGTGTGTCTTGTTCTAACTAGGGCTACAGCCTTAAATTCGTTTGATGGGCCAGATTAACCAATTCATCTGGTTATATTATTATTATTATTATTATTATTTATACCCCACCCATCTGGCTGGGTTTCCTCAGCCACTCTGGGCAGCTTCCAACAAAATATTAAAATACAACAGTCCTTCAGACATTCAAAGCTTCCCTAAAGAGGGTTAACCAACACCTTAAGTGTCACCAATTAATAAGGTCATAGGAAGCTGCCTTGAAACCAGGTCAGATAACTAGTCTGTTCAGCCCAGAGACTTTCCCATGATCTGCTACCTGTTCCCTTTTCACCTGGAGAAGCTACAGATTGAACCTGCGACATTTTACATGCATAGCATAAGCTGTACCACTGAGCTATGATTTTTCTCTCCTCACACCCAGTCAAGTCCTTAGCATGCCATTCTCTTACATGTGGCTCATCTCCCCACCCCATTCAAATTCACATTTAGCACTCAAGGGAGGGAGCTGTGTTGGATTTGTTTTGCTGGCTGAAAGTGGCACCAGCTTAAGGAAAGGAAGACAGGTCGAAAACAGTGCCCCTCTTCTGCAAATGTCCTAGGCCTGCTCTGTGTTTTCCTTTCTCTATGAAATTTTCATACAAAAAGGGGTGACATTTTAGGGCAGGTTGATTTTGTTTTTGTTTTTTCTAGTTTAAGCAAATGTTGTAGCTGATTGTGATTGTTGCAATGTTTTCCTTTATCAAAATCATTGCATGCCTGAGAAAGAAATAAAACAGTTAAGCACACATGCACAATGGGTTTTTAATGATCTAAAAAACATTAGGATGTTAGACCAGAACATCCTTAAAACCTGTGTGCTTTTTTCTCCATAACTACTTTATTCATATGCAAACTTATGACAATTCACTCCATTAATATTCATATGATTCATCAACTTAAGATCTTTTATCAGGTGACAGCCTTAGTTCTAAGTAACAGCTGAAAGATTCCCCCCCCCTCTGACTTTGCACGATGCCTTTGTATCCACAACACTGCCTGATAGTCCTTTGCATGGCTTCTGATTTATGATTATACACACCCAACAAACTCATTCAGTGGCATATGTCAGGGTCTGTGAGGCCAACCAGGTACTGGAGTGCAATTTCTTTTCTCTCTCTCAAAGTCCTGATTAAATAGTACCAAGGGCAGACAGAGCTATTTAATATCTCCTTCACACTTTGTCAAAAAGTGCTTTGTGATTTCTAGTTGGTTTGGCCATGCACCGATCTTGAGGTATGCAACTTTTGTTCCCATTCACAAACAGAATGAGGGGTGAAAAATGCTGACCTCCTACCACACCCCATAAATCTAAATTGGACCACTAGTCAAAAAGCCTGCCTTAAATGGGGTCCTCAGAGGATGTCCCCTTGGGGTAGGTGGCATCCATATTATTAGATGTGACGTGGCAGACTCAGATGTGTCTATCTGGGAATAACAAGCTTCAGGAAATCATTCCAGCTCAACCAAATCTTTGCTGGGAAGCCTTGAATAAGTCAGTTTTTGTATATGTGAGTGGTCGATCTATTTTCGCTCACAGTCCTATTGTAAAACTGAATGGGTTAAAATACTAAATGTATTTGTATGCTGAACAGTAGTACATGGTTACAAATATAAAGATTTGCCCACCACGAAGGTCTTGAAGGGGCTGGAGCTTGTCAGTGGAATTAATGTCAAGTTTGCACATGTTCCAACATGCCAATTTTATTTGCTTTCAATGTTTGTCATCAGGCGTGATATTATCTGTGGTTACTTTGCTTAAAGGTACAACGAGCAATAACACAGGCCGCTGGGAACCAGTCAATGTGTCTGGCTCTCTGCTGCAGATGGGATTCCTTTGTGAATTTGGTAGGCAGTCTTAAGAAGAAGTAAAAAATACAGAATTAGATGGTCCACATGCCAAGCTGATGGAAAGGTATTGCTGTCTTTCAAGCTTACAATGCCTGTCATTCTTGGAAGGGAAAGTCATGTTGGACCATTGGGCTGCTACTGAAAACAGCAGCCTGGCATCCAGTTCTCCTCTCTCTCTCTGTGACATTCAGTAAGGGAAATGGACATTGTGTTTATGAAGCAACATAGGCAAACTGGATACAGGTTTGCTGTCGTGTGTTGACAGGGTGCTAACTTCATGATCCTCATCACTTTTAACTGCTGACAGAACCATTGATATTGTTAACGTTTCTCCTTACATATATTTTTCTTCTTCAGAGACAGATTGGATTTTGGTGTTGGATGTGGGTTGCAGGAGGCTCACAGGTTCAGTCATGCTTGGATCTTGCCCTTTTTTTGTTTGTGAATGGAAATGGCAAAGTTCTGAAGCCAGCACTTGGCTGGCTTCATAGCAGCTTTCACTTTTCTTCCATTTGTGATGTTGTCCCCAAACAATTACTGTTCAAGAAAAGCATGAGGTGACAACCTCGTATTATAGTGCTCAATCCTCTTCTGCTGTGGCTGGGCTTATAATATTGGTCTAGTGTGACATCAGCTGCTGGGTTATCCATGAGACCACAGTGTAAGGCTGGGAAAGACTTGCTGTCTTTAACTCAGGAGCATCACTGCCAGCCAGAGTAGACAGTTCTGAACTAGATGAACCAACTGGTCTGGCATAAGTCAGCTTTTTATATTCCTGGTTTCCTAGGGAGGGTAAAGGCAAGGATTCTTCCCAGGATTAATGTTCAACTGGCAGAATGTTGGCTAATATAATAACTTCCATAGGTAACTGCAGCATGCAAGCAAAAAAAAAACCTCCATTCTGTCGTACACTAAGATGGAAAATTACTTGTGGTACAAGGGTTCCCTTGAGGAAACTTGATGCTGTCCTCTCCCTCTCTCTTCCCTCCTTCCCTCTGTATTTTTAGCCTGGCTTGCTGAGGAAGTGTGGGGTTTGAGCTTAAGAGTAGAATCTTGACACCAGAGGCTGCTGTTTCTTTTTCTTTGCCGACTGTCACTACTTTTAGTGGAGCAGATGGCCAGATTCATTTAAATAGGAATTTATTTCATTCTTCCCCCCCCCCCACCCCACTTCAACTTTTAAAGCTCTTTAAAGCCCTGTTGGGTGTTCTGATCGCATGTAACATCGACACATGAATGTGGAGAGCTTTGTGTTGTGTGCTGTGCTAATCTCTGACACGTACTTGCCACCTTCCAACCTTTGAAGGCTGAAGGTGGGGGGGGGGCTCTTCTTCTCTTGGAATCTCCTTGTGCAACTTAGAGCCCTGCATGTAGGTTTTCCACATGAGCAGAGCACCCAGTTAGAACATCAGCATATTGTATATGGCGTAATGTAGCCTTACCTAGTGATTACGATATGCATATATATCAGTTTATTCCTTTACAAACAATCACTCCTGCCATCCCTCCCATGTTTAGAGCAGGTCTGTTATAGTGGTTAAAGTATCAGACCAGGAACTGGGAGACCAGGGTTCACATCCCCACTCAGCCACTGCAGTTCGCTGGGTGTCCCTGGGCTAGTAAATCTCACAGGGTGGTTGTGGAGTTTGGGAGACTCATATATGCTCCTTGAGAAGAAGGTGAGGTGTAAAAGCAATGAATAAATACTCCCATCAGACTTCTGTCACCCATAGTTGCATCACATGGGAGGTCTCGAGTGTTGGTTAGAGCACAGAAACTTGCATATTTCATAAGGATCACAAGGCTAAACCCCATTGATTGAGAAATGCTGATATGGCTTCCCATATTGATGTACGTTTATTTGGGAGAAATGGATTTGGAGGTGACTTTAAAAACAAGACCTGCTTAAAAGAACATGAGAAGATCCCTCCTTGATCACAACAAAGGTTATCGTTTATTTAATTGGTTTCAGTTATGAATCGCTTCCCATAAAACATTCCACTGACATTTAAGAATAACAGCATAAGCATTTTTGTATGGCTTTAAAACAGTGTTGGGTGGTTTTAAAAGAGGATTAGACAAATTTGTGGACGATGAGGCCATCGGTGGCTTCCAACCTTGATGGGTATCCTGTACTTCCACTGCCAGAGCCAGTGATGTGCTGGAATACTGGTATTTGGAAGCCGCAAGAAAGCTGAGTGTTGTTGCGCTCAGGTGCTGCTTTGAGGCTTCCCATGGGCATCTGTTTCTCCACTGTGAGAAGAGGATGCTGGAATGGATGGGCCAAGGGCCTGACCCAGCAGGGCTCTTATTACATTCTTAAATAAGAACAATTTCAAGCCCAGTACAGATGCAGTCCCGTACGTATACACAGCTTTGAGTCCCTGTGCCCTGTGTCCCAGAGTTGCCAAACAAATGCCTTTGGGAAGTCCATAAGCATGAAGGTGAGTGTGTTGCCTTGGTGGTGGTGTTGTTATTATTATTATTTAATTTCTTTTTAAAGCCCTCTAGCTAGAAAGTGGGTGGCGCTGTGGGTTAAACCACTGTGCCTCTTGGGCTGGCCACATGACCCGGATGCTCTCTGGGGACAAACGCCGGCTCCCTCAGCCTGTAAAGCGAGATGAGCGCCGCAACCCCAGAGTTGTCCGCAACTGTACTTAACTGTCAGGGGCACCTTTACCTTTACCTAACCAAATGTCTAAGATCACTCAAGCCTTTGAAGACACAGGTACCTTTCTGGCGAAGATAAAACCCACCCCTTTATGTTTTGACCCTTGGCAAGATCAATGCATCCATTATGATCACATGTTCTTCCCTTCCTCACCCCCAGTTAAAGTATTTTTGAAAATACAAATGCTGGTATAGCTTTGTTCATTAGATGGCCTCAACTGGAGAGTGACACTCTCCGTGAGGTAAGGAGGTTACAAAGCCATGCAGAAATGTCCCTAGACTTTCATCTAGAGCCAAGTGCTGCTTTATAAACTGTGCCATTTGATTCTCATGTTCCATTTTCTCTGTCAACAACTTTGTGTTCTGATAAAGAGCAGTATATAAATACTTGGAATATTAGAATTATTGCTACTGCTAGCTAGGTAAAGGTAAAGGGACCCCCTGACAATTAAATCTAGTCACAAACAACTCTGGGGTTCTGGCGCTCATCTCGCTTTACTGGCCAAGGGAGCTGACGTTTGTCCACAGACAGTTTTTCTGGGACATGTAGCCAGCATGACTAAGCTGCTTCTGGCAAAACCAGAGCAGCGCATGGAAATACTGTTTACCTTCCCACCGGAGCGGTACCTATTTATCTACTTGTACTGGCATGCTTTCGAACTGCTAAGTTGGCAGGAGCAGGGACCGAACAATGGAAGCTCACCCCATCGTGGGGATTAGAATCGCCGACCTTTTGATCAGCAAGCCCTAGGCTCAGTGGTTTAGACCACACCACCACCTGTGTCCTCTCTAGACATTTGGTTGGGTAGGACTAATTAAAGGACACATTTTCACTAAAAAGCAAATGGGAATTGTGGGGCCTGCAACACCATCTTGCCATGTGTCGGGCTGCTGATTAGGATCCCACCCACACTCTCCCCATTTCTGTTTCCCTTCCCAGTATTCAGTTTGCATTCAATGTCCAGTTCTTTTGGGTGGGGGATAGGTGAGAGTTTCTGTGCTCTAACCAACACCTTGCCTCCTCCTCTCTCCTTTTTGGCACCTCAGCAAAGCTTGCCATTTCCCTGAGGTCTGTGTGAGCAGCAGCATTCACAGCCTGAACAGAGAAAGTAGAAGGAAGGATGCACCAATATGTTTTTGTTTTCTTTTGACTGCCTGACTTGGCAAGCTAAATGACGATCTCAAACTGAGTGGGGAGTTTGCTTCCTTTGCTATATAAGAAGTATAAATTTGCTGACATATTGTTAGAAGCAATGAGAGGTCCCCCCCCCCCAGGTTTCCCATGGGTGCTGGATTTCCAACTGACTGATTGATGTGTGATAGTACTAAAAGCACCTGCAATGCAAATTATTTGCAAGTGAGAGAACCAGGGGCCAGAAGGGCAAGCAGTAGTGACACTGGTGATAACCGGTATAGCAGGCTTGTCCAAAGTCTGTTTTGGGGGCCTAATCTGGCCCCTGTGGCGGTTTATTTCTGGGGGGGGGATCCTAAAAAAAGCTCAACAGCTTTGGTCGACCTTTTGGTTGGCCCTTGTGGCCTTTCACTTCAACAAATCTGGCCCTCTTTGAAAAACGTTTGGACACCACTGCAGCATAGCTGTCAACTTCCCCCCCTTTTTAGAGGGAAATTCCCTTATTCCGAATAGGATTCCTCGCAAGAAAAGGGAAAGGTTGACAGCTATGCACTGCAGTAGGGTATCCTATCAAACAAAGTTAATGATGGCATGTTTATATCTTCCGTAGAAGGTGGAAATGTTGTGGTTGCCAATTTCCTTCATCACATACTTCACTATAATTTGGCCCTCCAGGCCTTGCTATTTGGCTCTTGGAAATCTTTGCAGGTAGGATGGTTGTGTGTCAGCATGTGCAAAAAGTAGCTACTGTACAAAGTTAAAATTTCTATTCATAGCTCCACTCACTGTTGCCTTTGGCCACACCTCCTACTGTCCAAAAGGTTTCCCCAGAAAGAAATGTGACCTTCAGGCAAGTGTTTGCTTCTCCTGTTATCTAGTCAACTTCTCCATGGAAATCTGCAAGGAAACCTGGAGGAAGATCGACACTTAGAAGGAGTTGTTCCATTTCTCCCCCTGTTATTAGTGTTAGTTTTTATTTCTACTGGTCATGATATCTCTGTGATTATGCTTCAGTTTGAGTGAGGAAAACATTGCTTTAAAAAGTTGAGTGCCTTATACTTGCCGGCATATCCTGATTGGATTCTGGCAGGCTTCAGATGTGAAATCTCATAAGCCATCAGCCATAAAAGACTGTCAATACTAAACGCTGTTGCATGTCAGCTGTCAAGTACCAACTGTCAAATGTTGAAATCAAGTGCTCGTTGGATGGCACATAAAGAGATCAAATGTCAGAGTATTCGGCAAATAATTTGAGTTTGTCTGCAGAATATTTAAACATCCAAATGTTTGTAGGTGAATTTGGAGGGAAATTGTTTTGCAGCAGATGAATCTCAGTTGTCCTGGAGACCTTTAGGTGCAACATCAAGGATAGCCAACGTGATGCTCTTGAGATGTTCTTGAATACCAAATCCCACCAGCCAGAGGCAGAGAAAAAAAGAGAGGCAGTACAGTTCAAGGTCAATTCCAGCAAGGCAAAAGCACTCAAGTTTCAGGACTCAGCAGGGTATGGCTTATGGAGGAGGCATGGCCTAGAGCAGGCACGCCCAAAGTCTGTTTTGGGGGCCTAATCCGGCCCCTGTGGCAGTTTATTTCCTGGGGTAAAATCCTTAAAAAAGCTTAACAACTTCAATCCTTAAAAAGGTCAAGAACTTTGGTCGGCCCTCACACATGCTCACTTCATCAAATCTGGCCCTCTTTGAAAAAAGTTTGGACATCCCTGGCTAGAGAGAGTGTCTCAATGTCCATTTAGAGAGGGGTGGAAGGCCACATCTGGCCCCCAGGCTTGGAGGTTCCCTGCCTCAGCTGTATACCATGGTAGCCACTAAGTTGCCCTCCTGATATAGTTGGACTCTAACTCCCATCAACCACATTTGGCATTGTCATGGATTCATGGGTGATGGGAGAAGAGAGTCCAAGAACATCTGGAAGGCCAGATGTTTCCCATCCCTTCTTGAGCACATTCTCTCATGAAACAGAGGAAAGGGAGTGGTCTCTAGGACCTGGTCCATAAAAACAAAACAAAACAGTGAGATAGTAGAGCTCTGAGCTGGTAGAATGGACCATGTCAGAGTTCTGGTGAAAGACCACATTTTTGAATGCTTTCCTACATTTAAAAAAGCAAGCAAACCTCCATGCAAATGGTTGCTCAGTATTCAGTGAAGAAAGAACCCAAGATTCGTGTATTTTATTTTACTTATTTTTTGAAATGCACTGTCTTAATCTTACAGTTCTGTAGCTAATGTACTGATGAACCTTTCATTCAAAAGCTTCTGTCAAAATGAAGGGTTGCAAAATACAGTGTTTGGAGAAACTAGTTGTTTTTCTTCATTCAAGTATAACCTGCAAAAAAGCGAATAATGCCCCAGTCTTTTATCAACTTAAAGAATGCAATCTATCTTGTCATGTGGAATCGCAAGAGAAATAAGCAGGGTCATGACTGACAAAAGAGAAATATCAAAGCATTTGTTTTTCAATGACAAGCTGTTAAAGTGGGGGGAATATTTTCCTTAAAAATAATTATTAGTGTGCTTTATACTTCATCATCATCATCATCATCATATTTTGCTACTGAAACTTTGGTATTATCAGTTTCTTTCGGTATATTATCATAGCAAGAGATTAAAGTCTTCGAACTTGTTCTTGACAAGAACTCTTTGTGATACAACACAAATCCACCTATTCTCTAGTGCTTATCACCTCCCATATCCTGGGGCATTTTTGCAATCCATAAAACACTTGGAGCAAAACTCCTTTTGAAATGGAGAAAGTGCAGGCTAAGCTCTGTTTGGCTGTTAGTCTGAATGTGGGCTTTATTTACAAAGAGAGAGGCTATCTCTGGAAGTGACAGGGAAGGGCTGTAGCTCAGTGGTAGAGAATCTTCCTTGTGTACAGAAGGTCCCTGGTTCCTTCCCTGGCATCTCCAGGTAGGTCAGGGATAAAAGCCTGCCTGAAAGGAGTGTCTCCACCCCCATCGTTCAGCCCTGACACAGAGGTCCACCTCCGAGGTCCTTCTGGTGGTTCCCTCACTGCGAGAAGTGAGGTTACAGCATGGTTACCAGATTTCTTTCAATGAATCCAGGGACCCTTTAAAAAAATCATGCTTTATTATCCATAATTAAAGGAGGCACAAGGGGTTCACAATCCACATTAAGCCGAGCTATGGACAGGCCCTTAGAAGTTTTGCCCTGGTGTAATATTATATTCCTGTCATTTAGAAGCACCGCTGCCATCCGGGGGCAAAAGGAGACTTTATTTCACCTGGGTCAAAGACCCAGTTTGGCACACACATAGGCAGGGGGCCTGAATGGCACCCCCCTCCCCTGAGGCTTCATCTGGGACAAAAAACCCAGGTAGCCCCTCTCCCCCAGTAGTTGTGGCACTGCTTCCACCAACACAACAAATTCAGCTTGAGTTGGCTTTTGTAGACCTGCTGGATAGCTGTGAAATGGAAATTCTGCTGATTTGACACATAAAACTATACTATATTTTTTATTGCTAAAATTCATAATTGCCTCCTCCCACAGATATTGCACTGACATCCACCCACATAAGTTGCTAGCAGAGCCCCAAGCTCCTTCCCAAGAGGCCATCTCATTGGTATTCTGTGTTTTCTCAGAATACACAGTTATACGCACATATATACAGAATACTCAGTTATACACACACATATATTTTCCCATTCACAATCAGCTCATGACAGAAGAATCACAGAATTCTAGAGTTGGAAGGGACCCCCGAGGGTCATCTAGTCCAACCCCCTGCAATGCAGGAATCTCAATAGGTCTCCCATCCAATTTGAAACCATACCGGACCCTGCTTAGCTTTGCAAATGTGCCAACAGTTTATTGCTGCGCCCATTCTTGCCCATGAAGCCCTCCCTAATTCAGGGTTCTGCTCCAGCTCTGCAGAGCTGTCCCCTTCTCACCCCACTGCTACTTCCTGAACAATGGAGGATAAGGTGCCCTTGCTCTAACCACAAGGCCACGTGTCCTCTGCAGAGGTATCTCCCCACTCTTGAGAAACCCCAGAACCCCGAATTCCCAGACAACCTCCTCTAACCTACTACTACACAATCTGTTTCCAAAGCCCTTTTCGGGACCCAAGATTAATTTTACTTATTTCCAGCAGGCCAGCATGCTTGCAGCTGGGGTTTCAGAGTGCAAGCTCCCCACCCACCAAACCAAGACTTTACGCAGCAGCGCCAGCAAACTTCTGTTTCCCTTCTGCAACTAGTACGGAGGGCATGGGGCTTACCCCACTGCCAGATCTCCCCGCTTACTCTCTCTTGACTTTTTATAAAAGAGTCATGGAAGACAGAAACCGCCCAGAACGCATCTGCCTTTGGGACCCTGGGGGCTCCAATCGGCAGCTGCTGCAGGCAGAAGAACCTTCTGATGGTGAAGAGAGAATTCCCAGGTGCCGCCTGTCTCGGATTGAGCTTGGTGGGATCATCAGCTGGGAGTGCCAGTACCCCCCCCCCCCCACAATTCCCAAGCGTACCCTGAGCCTGGTGGAAGAGGGTGAGCTTTCTTGGCGGTGCACCCTCATCAGGATGGTACCCGGATCGCGCTCCACCTCTGCTGCTGCTGCCACATTTCCCAGGGACTTTTAATGAAATCTGGGGACATTCTGGGGACAGAGTTGCAAATCCGGGGACTGTCCCCGGGAAATGGGAATGTCTGGTAACCCTAGGTTACAGGGAACCAGGCAGAGGGCCTTCTCGGTAGTAGCGCCCACCCTGTGGAACACCCTCCCACCAGATGTCAAAGAGAAAAACAACTATCTGACTTTTAGAAGATATTTGAGTCAAGGGAAGTTTTTAATGTTTTATGTTTCATCTCTTTAGTATTATTATTCTGTTGGGAGCCGCCCAGAGTGGCTGGGGAAACCCAGCCAGATGGGCAGGGTATAAATAATAAATAATTATAATATAATATAATATATTATAAATAAATTATTATTGAGAGCCAGTGTGGTGTAGTGGTTAAGAGCGGTAGACTTGTAATCTGGGGAACCGGGTTCACGTCTCCGCTCCTCCACATGCAGCTGCTGGGTGACCTTGGGCTAGTCACACTTCTCGAGTCTCTCAGCCCCACTCACCTCACAGAGTGTTTGTTGTGGGGGAGGAAGGGAAAGGAGAATGTTAGCCGCTTTGAGACTCCTTTGGGTAGTGATAAAGCGGGGTATCAAATCCAAACTCTTCTTCTTCTTCTTCTTATATTATTATTATTATTATTATTATTATTATTATTATGATGAAACCCAGAGAGCTGCTGCCAGTGTAGGCAATGCTGAACTAGATGGACCAATGGTCCAACTCTGTGTAAGACAGTTTTCAATGTTCCTGATACTTGTGGGTATAGGGCAGTATTTAAATTCAGTTAATAAATAATAATAATAATAATAATAATAATAAATAAATAAATAAAATATAAAATAATTGCTCTTCTGGATTAATTTCAGCAAAATAATGATCAAACAGAAACATGTCCACAATGATTGTAATGATGTCTTCTATTTATAATTGTAATTAAGTTTTCTATTTATTCATTTAAAACCATTTTTTAGCCAACACTTCTGCTGAAAATGATCCCAGAGTAGTGTACAGTCAGCTATATTGCATTATAGAAGATGCAACATGAAAGGAAAATGGGATGAGCAGGGAAGAGGACAACAAACACACCCGGGCAGCGATTTTTAGTTATGCGATTATTCTTAAGGTGACCATCTGGAATGGAATCAATTCAGAAAGAAGAGAAGCCAAATGGAGTCTTAGTCTAGTTTCTCTGCAGGTGGGAGGAGGGCACCATAGATTCACAGCTCAATCTTATTCATGTAATCATTCTCTGTGCCTCTGTCGCCCAATTGTTTGAGGTTCAGGAAAGCAATGCAGACAGCTAGAAAGAAATGATCAATTTCCTTACAGCCAGAGCAGAAATTCCTGAATCAAATGCCCTTCTTGCTCCACCTTCCACCAGTTGTTCAACTTAACTTAAAGCAGGCTTACGTCCTGGAAATTATTTGGAATGCACGGTATCTGCCATGGGAGGAAATGATGTGGATTTTAGGAAGAGAGAGAAGGCAAGTTGGCAGGGGTCTTTGCCCTCAATAAAGAAGGGTTCCACTGCTGCAGGGAAGCTAAAGCAATCAAGTTTCTCCTTGTCAGCTTGCAGTCCCTATTTAACCCTTCGGAGATGTTGATTCAAGCTATTATAGCTCCCAGATGGTAGCCACTGACAAATATGTCCAGGCGGGAAGAACTCCATCAAGCCGAGCCATCAGATTTGCAAGGTGATTACGAGGGAGGTGGTTGGTGCAGGTATTTCGGGTCAGATCCTGATCCCCTTGAGGTGCTGCAGATGATGTGCTCTACTGCATGAGCCTTTACCATATGGAAGGTGGTTTATCTTTAGCAAGTGTAAAGTTTAGGGTTATCATGAAATGTCACCCCTAGTTCATCACCTCGTTCATAGGAGAAAAATAGGGAGGAGGATTATTTTTGTGATTATTGTAGAGAAAAGGGAGGCTACACAATGGTGATGGTGGCATTCTAGCCATGGCTGGCTGCTGGTGCTATTTATAATCTTCATCATTTTAGGTGTATAAAGTTCAACATTTGAAATTCTCGCTTCTCTGAATTTTGCATTGCAGTTCTTCAGCCAAGCAACTTGTACAAAAAAATGCATTATATTTGGTTAAATTACTTTGCAAAAATGCATACAAAAATGGGTATATTAGACAAAATTAAAAGCCCGGTATATTTTTATGGAGCTTAAAAAAATAAATCACCAAGTGATCCGGAAATGTGGAGAACTGAATTAAAGGCTTGCAAAATGAGCAACCAAAATTGACAGAATAGTCCATCTCTGTTTCTTGGCACAATTTTTCTGTGCATGTTTCCAACAGACTGTCAAGGAGCTTTCACAAATGGCAGTTTAAGAGAGAAGGACTCCCAGTTAAGATGACAGATTCAAGATTTCTCTGAGCATCAGTGGCTGTCAGTACACTAAAAACAAGCTGAATGCATGTAAGGAGGGCCCAGTGGCATAAGAAGGGTGGGGCGTAGCAGGCGCTCCGCCCCGGGTTCCAGGGGAGTGGGGTGACACTCACCGGCCCCTCCCCCAGCACCCTGTCTGGATGGGGCAGCCCCACGAGCCACCGCTCGCTGGCTCGCCGGCACGCCGTGAGAGCAGCAGCGCCAGCCGGATCCACTATGCATGCCCGGGCAGCGAAGAGGCTTCCTAGGCTGCTGGGAGGGCCTGGTGAGATTTGAGCAGCAGGAACATAGCTTCAGCTAATAACCACTGGTTAGCATATAATTAACATAATGTGTGAATGTGCTCACATTTTCTTTCACTTAGGGTTTCTTGGGAGAACTCTATGGCTTTTGACATCCTTTGCATATTGGTACCTTGTACTCTTCCCAAGATCAACCACCCTCCGCTTTAGGGGCTACTCTGACTACTTCTGTGTACAGCAAAAAATACTATTCTGTACATCATTACTGGATAGATTTATGGTAAGCAGATGGCTGTCTAATTCTAGACCTGAATTATGCCCCAGCAAGTATTTAATACTGTCTGCATCATTGCATAGCATGCTAGCTGGTTTTGTGGTCCCTTAGTGCTTGCTCCGGCAATCCAGTCTAGTGGGAATTTGTGCCAGGGTGAGTTAAATTCTAAGGATTCATTTCTGATGCATTAGCTCCTTTGCACGCTTGGGGGGTTCAGATGTGCACACCGAGAGTTGTTCCTTGTCTTCGCTGTGATGTGTGAATTTCCCGGGCATGTCATGTGTGCGCCCCATTGTATGCACATGAACATGGTGGCAGTGCAAACTGTCTCTGCAGATTGTGCCATGTTGATGCAACCAACCAACTGGCTTACCTGCCGTTGCTCTTGTGTTGGGGAGGACTGTGAGATGACACCCCCCCCACTTAACAGAAGATATTGTCACTCGGTTAACATAAGAACATAACCGAATAAGAGCCCTGCTAGATCAGACCAATGGCCCATCCAGCCCACACTGACCAAACATATGCCTGTGGGAAGCTCACAACCAGGACTTGAGTTCAGAAGCAGTCTCCCCACTTATCAGTTCCAGCAACAGGTATCCAGAGCGTAGTTCTTCAAACCCTGGAGGACATACACACAGCCAGTGTGGTGTAGTGGTTAAGAGCGGTGGACTCGTAATCTGGGGAACCGGGTTCGTGTCTCCACTCCTCCACATGCAGCTGCTGGGTTACCTTGGGCTAGTCACACTTCTCTGAAATCTCTCAGCCCCACTCACCTCACAGAGTGTTTGTTGTGGGGGAGGAAGGGAAAGGAGAATGTTAGCTGTTTTGAGACTCCTTCGGGTAGTGAAAAGTGGGATATCAAATCCAAACTCTTCTTCTCTTCTTCTTCTATCATGGCTAGTAGCCACTGAAAGCCTCAAAAAAAGGTAAAGGACCCTGGCCTGACAGTTAAGTCCAGTTGCGAACGACTCTGGGGTTGCGGCGCTCATCTTGCTTTACTGGCCAAGGGAGCTGGCATTTGTCCAGAGACAGTTTTTCTGGGTCATGTGGCCAGCATGACTGAGCCACTTCTGATCAACAAGCCCTAGGCTTAGTGGTTTAGACCACAGCACCACCCGCGTCCCATAAAGCCTTACTCCCACTCAATTTGTCTAACCCTCCACTTAAAAGCCACCCTCTCTTCCATGAGTACAATTTATGAAGCTTTTTGGTGGAATCCACTGCAGATGCACATATGGACCTTTTTAGTGTAGAGATACCCTCCTATATAAAGTGTTTTAGTGCAGGGGTCAGCAAACCTTTTCAGCAGGGTCCACTGTCCCTCAGACCTTGTGGGGGGCTGGACTATATTCGTGTGTGTGTGTGAACAAATCCCTATGCCCCACAAATAACTCAGAGGTGCATTTTAAATAAAAGCATGCATTGTACTCATGTAAAAACACCAGGCAGGCCCCACAAATAACCCAGAGATGCATTTTAAATAAAAGGAAACATTCTACTCATGTAAAAACACCAGGCAGGCCCCACAAATAACCCAGAGATGCATTTTAAATAAAAGGACACATTCTACTCATGTAAAAACACGCTGATACCCAGACCGTCTGCGGGCCGGATTTAGAAGGTGATTGGGCTGCATCCAGCCCCCGGGCCTTGGTTTGTCTACCCATGTTTTTAGTGTTTCCAAGAAGCTATAGCTCAGTGGAAGAGCAGATATTTTGCATGTAAGTAGGCTCCATATAAAGGAGAGGTGTTGCTAATCTGAGCTGGGATAGATGAGATCGGTGGTCTCACTTGATAGAAGGCAGCATCACATGTTGGTTCTGAACTTCCAGTGGTGAATTATTTTCTTCTTCTGAAGTATTGCTCCTGTTTGGTATATAGCTAGCAGCAATACCGCAACAGGCAGTTTATGACAGTTTTTTTTAATAAATTCACAGAAGTTAGCAGTCCACAACTTGCTCTGCAATGTACCTGTGACTGGAAATGTAGAGGAGGAGAAGGCTTTTCTTTACGAGTCTCTTCCCTGCTTCTCTTTTAAGATTGGAGGGAAAGGGATTTTGATAGCGGGTAGCCCAAACTTTTAATCGATATTGATTCTAGGTCCTGCTGTACACAAGGGTGGGGTTGTTTTTTTTACCTGAAGGATATTTTGAAACCCTCCCCTTTGCATCCCAGTCATCATCTGTTTGATTTACTTCCATCTTGACGTCGCTACAGGGCTTTATATACAAAAACGGCTAGCCACAGGAACAGTTTCTTCTCTTGCGCCGTTAAATTGTTAAATTCGTAGTTATGTAGCGGAAGGGGAGGCCAGTTATGGGTGGGGTTCCTTTGCTGTGTTATTGTATTGTGAGTGGAACAGTGTTGTATAAGGTACGTTTATATTGCAATGTAGCCGAAGCAAAATTCCAAGTATGTTGGTACTTGGCCAATAAAATTATTCCTATTCCTTGATTAGGATAACCACACCTTTCTCTCATTTCACATCCCCCACGTGAATGAAGAAGGAAGTGGCAATCACTTACAATGTATTTGGACAGGTGTGGATGCAACTCTGTTGCTGGGACCACCTACATCTGTAATGAACTTTTAATTTTGCAATGAAGCCAATTTTCCAAGAAGTGCTTTTCAGAAGCAAAAAGGAAAAAAAAAAGGAGAGGGGTATTCTCCATTGATTGCAGAATAAAATATTGTGTGTATGCAGCCTTAGATGTACAGTACTGGATATGTGTGTGTGTTGTCGTTTTAAAGAAAGTTCCCCTTCCCCAATGGCCATTTGACGGCAGCGCCTAACGTTGGCAATTGCAGCTGGCTCCCATCGTTTCCAGCAGGAATAGCTGAGCTCTGAAAGAGAGAATCTGGGTCTTATCTTGTGTCAAATGAGCTAACCAAATAAAAAATGAATTGAGCGAATTTAATCTGTCAGCATCAATGAATCTAAGAGGATTATCATTCCATTACTGCTAATAGATTTTTTCCAAAGATAACTTTGCTACTTGACTTGCCTATTCCTATAAAGACTGTTACGAATCTAATTTATGTGTATCATTTAAATATTCCTGCTCCATTCCAATTGAATCCCTGGGCTTGTTAATAGGCCACCTTTCTTGTTTCTCGCCCCCTACTTTTAGCTCTAAGAGGAATAGCCTTGGTTTAATGTTCTGAGTGCTGCTTCTATTGCTTCTTGCTGTAATTTGTTGCGGTAGTAGTGGACAAGTTCCACTTTTTGCCAAAGTCTGTTTAGCAACTCAATTAGCCATAGATTTCTCCTCCTTACACTTGTATGCTTCCCCCTCCCTGCTCCCACTGCTTTGCATGCATACTCTGAGGACTGGAAGAAAACAGTCAGCTTTACAAGCACGATTGCAAATTCCTCATCCCTGTCCTACTTGCAAGAACATAAGAGCCTGCTGGATCAGGGCAATGGCCCACTTAGTCCAGCATCCTGTTCTCACAACGGCCAACCAGATGCTGCAGGAAACCTTCAACCAGGTCCCCATCACCCCCCCCCCACACCAGTGGTTTATAGCAACTGGTGTTAAAAAGCAGAGACATCACCTTGCCGACAAAGGTCCATATAGTTAAAGCTATGGTTTTCCCAGTAGTGATGTATGGAAGTGAGAGCTGGACCATAAAGAAGGCTGATCGCCGAAGAATTGATGCTTTTGAATTTTGGTGCTGGAGGAGACTCTTGAGAGTCCCATGAACTGCAAGAAGATCAAACCTATCCATTCTCAAGGAAATCAGCCCTGAGTGCTCACTGGAAGGACAGATCCTGAAGCTGAGGTTCCAATACTTGGGCCACCTCATGAGAAGAGAAGACTCCCTAGAAAAGACCCTGATGTTGGGAAAGATGGAGGGCACAAGGAGAAGGGGACAACAGAGGACAAGATGGTTGGACAGTGTTCTTGAAGCTACCAACATGAGTCTGACCAAACTGCAGGAGGCAGTGGAAGACAGGAGTGCCTGGCATGCTCTGGTCCATGGGGTCACGAAGAGTCGGACATGACTAAATGACTAAACAACAACAACATTCAGAAGCAATTTGCTCCCAGCAATGTCCACCACTGCCTCAGGATTCAACCACCTGCTTCTCCTGCTGTGTACATAGACTCATCTTGAAACACAGGAAGCTCAGTCATGTCAGTTTGTTCATTTGGCCCTACATTTCCTACTCTGGCTGGTAGCATCTCTCCAGGATCTTCCAATCACCTGCAGCCTGATCCTTTTAGAATGAAGATCCTAGGAATTAAACCTGGGACCTTCCAGATGCAGAGAACACAGATTAGTCTCTCCCTCACATAATGAGCCATAAAATGAGCCATTGGTCATGTATAGCCTATCTTCCCTCCAATGAGCCTTAGCTGACACGTTGAGTTCCCCCCTCTACATATTACTCTCACAAGAATCTTGTGAGGTGAGTTAGGCTGAAAGACCATGAGTGGCCCAGGATCGCCCAGCGAGCTTCTTGGCAGAATGGGGATTTGAACCCATATTTCTTGAGCCCTGGTCTGACACCCTAACCACTGCACTACACTTTTCTTCTTGCTTGTGTTTTTTTTCTTTTTGCATTTTCTAAGGAAGCAACTTCTGCAGACACTAACTGCCTTCCCAGTGTGCAATGTGTTTTGAAATTCAGAGTGTTCTTTAGCTGCTTTTACCCTTTGAAAAAATATGAAAGTGCCCAAGAGCTTTCAGACTTTCAAAGGGCAATAGCAACTTCAGCAAAAGAGTAGAATGCAGCAAAACAGACAACTCTACCTTTTTACATTTCTTTCTTTCTTTCTTTCTTTCTTTCTTTCTTTCTTTCTTTCTCTCTCCCTCTCTCTCTCCCTCCCTCCCTCCCTCCCCACCCCTTGTCCTTTCTTTCTAAAGTGGCTTCATGAAAATACAGGCCATAAATATTCTGGGCTGCTTTCTGCATTGGGGAAAGGACACGCAGTTGCCACGGGGAGAGGCAAGCGCTTTCTTCAGAAGGCCAAACTTAATTTCCCCTCTGCAAATGTGGCATGAACTTTGCCACCCACTTTTTCTTACTCCTGTGCCTCCCCGAAGCTCACTTAGATTCTTACAAATGAATGCACAGAGCAGAGGGTTCGGGAGGCTGCCTCGATCCTCTTTGCTAGCAATTTGCCAACCTATAACCCTCAGGGATGAAATCACAGCTATCAGTAGCTTGGCAGAGCTATTCCTGAGTGAATTTCTGCCTCCCAGTGTCGCTTATCATTACAGTCTCCTTGGTTCTGGTGAGAGGGAAGGGGCAGAAGGAAAATCACAGCCTCCTGCTCTGTATATTACGTTGAGTCTGTGCGGCAAGAGAAATGCACCAAAAATTGAGCATCTGCTTTGCACGCAGAAGGTCCCAGGTCCATTCTGTAGCATCTCCCAGTACAGCTGGGAATGAAACCCTGGAGTAAACTCTAATGAGCTAGAACAGATAACTTCAACCGTTTCAGACCTAGGACCCACAATAATAATAATAATAATAATAATAATAATAATAATAATAATAAATAAAACTTTATTACGGTCATAGACCAGCAAAAGCCTAGGACCCACTAACCAAAACATGCATTTGGGGACCCATTTCTGAACCTATTAGCATATATTTGCAGGGTGGTAGTGCTCCTGCTCGCGGGTGGCGCTGTGGTCTAAACCACAGAGCCTAGGGCTTGCCGATCAGAAAGTCGGCGGTTTGAATCCCTGCGACGGGGTGAGCTCCCGTTGCTCGGTCCCTGCTCCTGCCAACCTGGCAGTTCGAAAGTATGTCAAAGTGCAAGTAGATAAATAGGTACCACTCCGGCGGGAAGGTAAACAGTGTTTCCATGTGCTGCTCTGGTTCGCCAGAAGCGGCTTAGTCATGCTGGCCACATGACCCGGAAGCTATCTGCGGACAAATGCTGGCTCTCTCAGCCTATAGAGCGAGATGAGCGCCGCAACCCTAGAGTCATCCGCAAATGGACCTTACAGTCAGGGGTACCTTTACCTTTTTAGTGTTCCTGCTATGACCCACCTTGGATCAAGCCACAACCCACTAGTGGGTGCCAACCCACCAGTTGAAGACCAGTGTGCTAGATGGACCAATGACTGGGCGTAAGGTACTGTAGCTTCCTATGAGGTGAAGGGTCAGAGTTCAGTGATGAGGGATCTGTGCTGCATGTAGAAGGTCACAACTGGTCCTCCACCTCTGCCAAAGGCATCTGGTTGACCACTGTAAAAACAAGAAGATGGATTAGATGGTCCTTTGGCTGTTCCAGCAAAACTCTTCTTATGAAGAGTAGAACTATCAAGTGGTTGTTGGATACAAAGGTAATCCATGCCTATGGAAGACACCCAACAGCTTTTGGAATGAACAGGAAAACAGGTCATGTTCCCATAAATAGGAGGAGGCAAGAGGTCAGAACCTTTATAATGATCAAGAGATTATATATTATAATTTGAGAGATCTTTTGAAAATCAGAACATCTGGTTACAATAAACCTTAAGCTTTCCGAAACTAGACTGTGTTCCATTAAGCAACAAATGCACACCAACTGATCCTTTCATGGTAAAGTAGAAGGATTTATAACAAAAGATCAGCGGAAGTATTTTATTTTTTTTAATCATATGGGGTTCAAAATTATCCGTATGTCTGAATATTAGAGGAAACCATTTTAAGATGTTAATGCAATGGCATTGCACACCCTGGAATTTGCACAACATCTCATTGTACGCACAACTATTGTGGTAGCTTCCTGGGATATGGTAACTGAAACCATTAATTAAATTCTTTAAAGCACCTTCTGTGTTTTAAAAAGAGCCTTGGTTGCACGATAGGTTGTCAACTCTCAATATGCTTGTTTCAGCTAGATTAGCATGTCACTAGACAGTGACTAGACAGTCTGGAGAGTATTTAAACCGGAGTGGCTGGATAAAGTCTGGCCGCTCATTAAAATGACAGCATACAAAACAGATCAGGCTGTTGGGATAGTTGCAGCCATAGTTTGCTGAGCACAAATAGTCATATTAGATGTTTGGTGGCAGGGGAGCCTGGAATCATGGAGACAACGACTTTATTGAATTGTATTAATTGTTTTGATTAATTTGTTGCTTTTTTGCTATTGTGTTTGATGTTGTTGTTGTTGCTGCTGCTATTGTGCTTATTGTGAGCTGTTTTGAGCTCAATATTTATTGTTGGAAAAGTGGAATGCAAATATCAAATCAAGATTAGATTGACCCATTGGTCCTGTCTTTCCCAATCTGATGCCCTCCAGATGTTGTAGATTATAGAACTTGCATCATCCCTGACCATTGACCCTGGTGACTGGAACTGATGGAGGTTGCCATGTTGGGGAAAGACCGCACTAGGCTACAGTTAGGTAGAAGCCATTGCTGCTCTCATGTAATATTAATTTTCCCTCCATAGGAGACATCTGACATCCTATATTAAACAGTGCCTGGGTTATTCACTGCCCTGCTGTTTGCCTAGCAGCCATGGTTGTTTGCTCCTAGTCTAAACAGAAAGCAACAGAGGGCATGCAAGTAGGAAGCAATCCAATTACTTATATGTTTCCAACTAGGTGACTTCTTGCATGGCCTCTTATGGCTTCCTGTAGGTAGCTAGCTAGTTAGCAAGTAGCTATCAAAGCCAGAGCTCGAAGCAAAGGGCAAGATGGTGTTCCCCTTCCATGTTCAAAAGGTGACTGGACTGAGAGCTGAGTCAAACTTCAGTGCTGGCAGCAGGATAGCAGTATCTTCCAGCAAACGTGAAAGCTGCTGGCTAGATTAGGAAGCACCATCTTGTCCTTTGCTTCAGGCAGCAAAATGTCTTGAGCGAGCTCTGGCTTTGATAGCCACCATACAACAGAGGGGAACAGTCAAGGAGGTGGTGCTGCTGTCCCTCATCTTCTGTTGCCTGAAGTGGTTGCCTCGCTTTGCCCAATGGCCATGCTGGCCCTGATCAAAGCTTACTGAATGACTATGGGCCTGTCAATATCTCCCAGCTTAATAACAGGCTTCTTATGAAGATAAAATGAGTGAGGAAAGTAGGGTGCCTCCCTTAGCTTCTTGGAAGAAGGGTGGGATGAAGATGTAACAAGTGTTAAATACTTAACACTGTCCACCTTTGGTGATGGAAATGCAACTGTAGTAATTGCATACATATATAGGGGAAGGGTCTATATATATAGAAGGTCGGTGGGTTGAATCCCCGTGATGGGGTGAACTCCCGTTGCTTGGTCCCAGCTCCTGCACACCTAACAGTTCGAAAGCACGTCAAAGTGCAAGTAGATAAATAGGTACCACTCCGGCGGGAAGGTAAACAGTGTTTCCGTGTGCTGCTCTGGTTCGCCAGAAGTGGCTTTGTCATGCTGGCCACATGACCCGGAAGCTGTACGCTGGCTCCCTCGGCCAGTAACACGAGATGAGCGCCGCAACCCCAGAGTCGGACACGACTGGACCTAATGGTCAGGGGTCCCTTTATCTTTTTAAAGGGGAAGGGACATAGCTCAAAGGTTTGCTTTGCACACGGAAGGTGCCAGGTTAAATCCCTGACATTTCCAGGTGTGTCTGGAAACCTGGAGAGTCACTGCTAGGCATTGTGTAGACAATACTGAGCTAGATGGACCCAAAGGCAGTTTCCTATGGATGCACTTTCATAACAGATTCTTAGGCACAGAAAGGGAGTTGACATAGTATTCTGTTACTGAACAAGCATTTGCTAGCATTCTCTTCTCCCTTGAGAAAAGAGGTAGAGACGAATAGAGGTTACCTAAGAACTGTTACTATTTTGGGCCTTGGCATGAGATACACAGATTCCTTAAAACCATGAGTCACTTACTACAACCTCTTCAGTGCCATTATATCACATTCATCTAATCGGGGAATAGATTCTGTAGCATTTACAAAATGATAGCTTTTGAAACTGATCGGTGCACTCTAAGGGAAGGCTAACCATCCCAAACAAGACTCTAGGGTCTGATGCATAGGTGATGTGGGGGACCACGTATAGATGAGTGGATCTCCCATTGATTTTATTTTATTTTGTACTTAAAATAAGTTGCAGCGAGTAGCTCTCACTTGAATCAGAGCAGTGGCTGGCTACAGAGAAGGGGGGCAACTATTCTCATGCTGTTCTTCCATTTTGTCTGATTTATCTCCTCTCTGAAAATTCTGTGTCATCCTCCACACTGTGATATATTATAGCAAATTCTGGGAGGGAGCATTTTAGCCTGGGGATCCGTGTCTTACCAAGACCCATCTCTGGGATGCCCATTTCTGGCCCCACTGGCTGTAGAACAATGGGGGTTTATGGTACCACACTGTACCTGCAGATCTCCCGCTCTCCCCCCCCCCCCATGGAGGTCTGCAGCATCCTGTGACCCTTCAGCCACCCTCCTAGGTGCAATAGGGTAGTTCCCTTAATATGTAATAAGAGAAATAAATGCAGAAAAAGAAACGTTTTCCTCCTCTTCTTCCATGATGGGGACAGGCAAGGGGGCCTTTTCATTTGCGGGACCCAAATAATGGAATAGCTTCCCACCTTTCCCAACTTCCCAACCTTTTGTTTTTGGTACTGTTGACATTTTGGTGGATATATATATATATATATATATATATATATATATATATATATCAAAAGCCACTTGATGAGCTCAGAGATAGACCATCTTGCATGTGAATGTCCCAGGTTAAATCCCAGGTGTCACACAAAAAAGGAAAGTGATGCCTTCTTGTGTAAGGTGTTGCAAATATATATAAGCCTGGTCTGTTGGAGCAGTAGTCGGCTCCCTGCATAATAATAATGATAGCAAGCTGATCAGTGCTTTGACTGGGGAACTAGATAATTGTGTGCCAGTCAGCTGGGGATTTGAATGAGGAACCAGATGAGCATAGTTAAGCTGGTCAGCACTTTGAGGAACAATGTGCAATTAAGCCACTTCTCTCTCATTCTAGGCTTAAGGGAAGAATTTGCACATATGCATTTTGCAAAGAAGTAAAGAGTAGATGTGTCTTTAAACTTACAGGGTACAGTTTGCACTGTTAGGAGAGGAATCTATGTCTGAACAAACACACACAAACAAAATATATACTTTTATGAATTAATACCTTGGACACGTGGTGGTGCTTCTTGAGACTGTGGCAACATCTTCAGAAATAGCATGGAAGGATTTGCATATCCCAGGATATTGCAATGAGGAGTGAAGCAGGTTTCCCAGCTGGCTGCAGCAGGGAGAGAAGTGACTCTGTTTGACTCAGCCTAGCTGCGTGTGATGGAAAAGGTGAGTTAGTGAGGTCTTCAGCTTGCCTGGAAGCAATTGTCATCTTGGCTGCATAATTTTCAGAATTGTGTCCTGGAAGCTTCCATGCTTATGTCCATAAGCTTGCAAGCAAAGTCTGCACTCATTTTTGTCCATATACCATTAGGTATATCATCTTCATCCATATTATTATTAAAAATTTTATACCTCCCTTCATTCGAAGACCACTGGGTGTTTTTAGTAGAATGTAATAATATGGCATATGAAATATACTAGTGGTCACATCCCAATTAGATTATTGCAAAGTGTTCTACATGGGTTCATGGGTTGCCGTCAAAGGGTTTCTGGAAACTTGATTTGAACAAGAATGAATCAGCAGGGATGCTGGCCATTGTCCACTTTGGAACCTATATTGTGATGGCTGTGCTGATAACTGGTTGTATCCAGGCCCATACCTGGTAGTCACTGCATGCAGTAGGTAAGTCAGTGGTGGAGTGATCCCTTGCTGGTGCAGACCCAGCAGAGAAACTATGTGGGCTGCCAGAGAATGCAAGCTCTCTCCTCTGGACTCAGCATAGTAATGCAGTTCTGCCTTCTGCCTCTGCTACTTCTATTTGCAGTAGCTATGGGATGCAGTGCTATGAATGCACCCTTAACGTTCTCTGGCAATCTCTTATTCCACAGAGTAGTTTAATAACAATGTGCATAAAATAGGGGTTGGGATCTCAGGCTTGAAAGTGGTCCTCCACACCTCTTTTTCTGGCCCTCGGGACTCTCCTTAGGCCACACCCCCACTAGGCCACACCCCTCACTGGCCCTGCTGTACACCCTCCTTGAGTTCTTTTGCCTGTCTGTACTGCACCCATGAACTATGACATGCCATATGTTTATTCCCCCCCATTTTTTAAAATTAATTTTAACATAACACAAACAAAACACCACACACAAAAACCACATACAATAAGAACAATATAACCAAACAAAAAAACTTATTTAAACCTTATCTATTCTTCTATGTAACATTGTAAGTTGACTTCCTCACGTCCTCTCCGGCTGCTTTCCTTGTACAGTGGTGCCTCGCTAGACGAAAATAATTCGTTCAGCGAGTGCTGTCGTATAGCGAATTTTTCGTCTTGCGAAGCACCAACGAGAGAATAGCGGTTTGACGAAAAAAAGAAAAAAAAAAATCGGAAATTTTTTCGTCTTGCGAGGCAAGCCCATTGAAAAATTCGTCTTGCGAGACAGCCTTCCGCTAGCGAATGCCTTTCGTCTAGCGAGTTTTTCGTCTAGCGAGGCATTCGTCTAGCGGGGTACCACTGTAAATCATTTTAAGTAATTTCTTTACCTTTTTCTATTCTAGATTAAAACTCTAGTCATCTTATCTTTTTTTTTTAATAACCTTATCATTACTTCCTCTATTTACTACACCTTATCTAACTTCTATATCTGTAGCCTAGCTATTTCCGCCTGCCTGTTTTAAATAATAATTTTAGCATATTTCTTCAAATATACTTTAAATTTAGTCCAATCTTTCTCCACCACGTCGTCCCTCTGGTTTCAGAGTTTCCTGGTCAGTTCAGCGAGCTCTATCATTTTCATCTGTATGGCATGCCATATGGATGGTGAGATGGATGTGAAAGACCTCTGGCTTTTACTGGGTGAGAGTGCACAAAGATGAGAGCCGCATCCATTGCCACACCCACCTTTGCCTCAGGCCCTGCTCACCATTGTCATGTGGCCCTCACAAGGGAATAAAGGCTAAATGAAGTTCCCCACTCTTGGTGTCAGAACTTGTACTCAGTGAAACACAGCAAAAGGTTATTGTTTGTTTGCCTCAGTGTTTCTCATATTAAATTATCCCAAATCCATCATCACAGAATGCATAGAACTTGTGAGCGTGCAGATGCCATCCAGCAAATGGCTGGTGGGAGCCATGGGCGTAGCCTGGGGGGCAGCTGTCCCCCCATGATCCACAAATATTATTGAAAATCATTGAAAGTACTAAATTATCTGAGGTTCCGCCTGCCCAGCAGAAGCCTGCCCCCTGCAATGTCCAATTTACCCATGATTTCCCAAGAACAGCTCAACAACTTTGGCTGCCCCTCCCCAACAAAAACCCTAGCTATGTCCATGGTTGGAGCCACATGCCTTTGAGACATTTTATTTGCTTTGACCTTTAGGCCCCAGAACTGTGTGATACACAGGCAATAATCTGAAAGCCGTGGATCCATAAAGTGCCATAATCTGGAGCAGTTCGGTCTGGGAGCCAGTGTTAATTACTCAGTGTCCTTGGCTCTTAGAGGAAACTTGAGCAAAGGTTCATTAGCAGTAGTTGCTGAGTGATACCTGAGCCATTGCCTGGAGAGCACACCATTTGCTTATTCACCTAATTCAATCTGCATTTAAGGAGAAATCCCATGTATGCAGCTCTTAGTAAATTAGCCATCTGCAGTCTGAAATGGGAGTACCTTGGTGCATATGTTTGTTTTCTGAGATGGTCTCTTATGCAGACACAATCCTTTAAGGCACCATGCTTGAGCAGACTGAATCTGACGCATCTTCTGGGCACCAGGTAGTACAGATGTCTTTCCTGTTTGATTGGGGGTGCATCAGACGCGGAGGAAGCCTCCTTGCCACCCGGGGTGGCGAACGGAGGCACCCCCTTGGGGCGGGGTGTCACAATGCAATGTCAGGATGGAGTGCGCACGCGTGAAATGTTGCGCGTGCGCACTCCGTCACCGGGCCGCCGCCTCCGCTACTGCGGTGACGTTGCGAGCCCGTGGAGCAAAAAGGCACCTTTTCACTCGGCAGGCTCGCAACGTCACCGCGGAAGCGGCAGCGCTGGCCCAGACGGTTCGCACATGCGCACTCCGTCTGGGCTGGCGCTGCTGCTTCTGCGGCGGCTTGAGCTGCAGGGGCAGCCCTGCAGCCCCATAGCGGCACTGGCGGACGGGCCCCGCACGGGCCGCGGGGCAGAGCGGCCTCGCTCCGCGGCTTGCTTGCAGGCCGCCGAGCAAGTTTGCGAGCAGGCTGCAGGGCGAGGCTGCCTCGCTCCACAGCTTGCTTGGGGCCCGCCGGTGGGGTGGGGCCGGCCCAAGTGTCACCCCCCCTCCCTTGGAACCTGGGGCAGACCTCCCCCCCTTGTGACGCCGCTGGGGTGGATGGCTTAAAATGTAGTGGGTACTCCTAAGTGTAGGAGGAAGACGGCCCTTCTCATTTATATCCTGCTGTCTTCAGTGGTTAGTATAGCAAAGAGAGACAGAGAGAGGGAAACCCAGGTGGTGGTGGTCATAGGGAGCACAGGAAAGAGAGGTAAGGGGAAAATTGTAATGTTCAATACATTATGGAATTCTGAGGTCAATCTTCAGGGAGTTCTACAACTAATTATATATTTTACGATTTCAAAATTGTGCATAGAAGTCCAAAAAAACTTCTCTGCACACTATGTTATATATCACAATCAACTTAAAAAAAACCTTTTTGCTTCTTGCTCCCCTACCCCCATGACTCTGGAGGTTGCCAGAGCAATGGATCACTGTTACCAGGTCACCCTTTCTCCAGGAAGGACTGTAGGTGGTGAACCAACTATTGTTGTAAACAGGCACTCCAAGCAATAGCTCTGGATTCAGGAGCTATGAATCTGCCCTTTCCAGCAGAGTGGGACTCTGTCCAAGTCTACTTTCTGTATGGATTCAGGTTTGTTCTCTTTGAACCAGTTACACTGCTACTTTCAGGAACCTGTCCAGAACCTTGATGAGAGAGAGAGAGAGCTGGGTATAGATGGATACTGAAGAAATCTCCATGTGGCTTCATGAATAGCAAGGGTGGAAAAATTGAGTTTTGTGAGACACCGTAGGTCAAATCTCACGACTACCCATTGTCACCTGCTGGACACGACCATTACTGATAGTATTTGTGTACATCAGTGACAGTCCTCATAAAAATAATATTCACACATCTTTTGTTTTTGTTTAAAAAATGTATTCCAGAAAATGATGAATCTAAATAAACTTAGTGGGTGTGGGAACTTCACATTTAAATATTTCCAGAGGGGTACCTGTAGGAACATGGAAAGCTTCTTTTTACCAAGGCAGACTGTGGGGATAGCCAGCAGATGGGACGACCAGTAATGCCGGAGTTCCCGCTCCCACTGCGCCGTGAAAAGGTCCGCTGGCTATGATCTGAAGGTTTCTGTTGTGAGTTCTGAAGGTTGTTGGATGCCTCTGAAGGTTTTCTGCAAGTGTCTGGAAGTTCCGAAGATTCCAGAGGTCTCCGGAGAAGAAGATAGACCAAACTAGGTAGTGGCCAAAACTTAAACTGCCAAATGAAAGTTTTTAAACAAAATGAAATAAATGCTAAAAGACTGCAGTCTGGTGAAGAAGCTCTCAACTGCTCTGTGCGGCTGGTTTTGGTTTTGGTTTCTCTCTTTGCTTGCCACACACCGATGTTCTCTCTGGCTTGTCTCACGCGTTCTCCACACTCGCTACAGAGAGCGGAGGCCATTTATTGAAGACTCAAACATCGTCATAACAGTTACATTAACCAATCACAATCTTGTCTCTATGCTAACTTTTGGGCGGGAAACTAACTACCGACCGTTATATTGGCCAAATTGGCGCGCTTCGCCCAAACGCGGAGGGATCCATGCAGCGAAACTCCCCGCTGGATCCTTTGTCCTTCCTTCCTAAAGTGGAAGGACACCCAAAGTAAATCCAAACAAACAGGTGCAGTAGCACCTTTAGAAACATATTCCCACAGCAGACCATTGGTTCATCCAGTTCAGTGTTTACTACACTGGTTGGCAGCAGCTCTCCAAAGTTTAAGTCGAGAACCTGGAGATGCTGGGGGTTGAACCTGGGACATCCTGCACGTCTAGCAGGTGCTCCATAACACTTCTTCTGTTAGTTTCCTGAAGCAGAATGAAATGAAATTATGATTAAAACATGCAAAAATTCTAAGCAGAATCCCTATTCACAGTGGACCCCGAATACATGGCAAATTCCTCATAATATCTAGCTGATCTTAGGTGTGCGTGTGCAGCAGGAGAGGGGACAATTGTCTTGAAACTTTTCATATAGTTTCTAATACTAGTGCTGGGTGTTTAAACCAGACACGATGTGCCTGGCTATTAATATTTCACCAGATGCCTCCTCATTTTCTTTTATTTTTTAGCTCTCACTTAATTGTGCATTGCTGGCTCCAAATCAAAAGTCTTTATTCCTTCCAAGAGGCTGCCAAGAAAGAACCTTGTTAAATCACTCTGTGCAAGGCATGAACGCTTTACCCTATGCTAACTCATCCTACTAATGTGCACCTTCGTAGTTTGAATAGGCTCACAAAATTGCAAAGACTTTGCTGCTTTTGACACATTTTATTTTCATTTTCCTTCTTCTGAAACATCAATGCATTCTCAGCAGGCCTGCATTTATTTATCTCATATATATTTCATGCTTGTTAATATTGCTAGTTGCCTTGAATATGTTCTTAGAGACTCCTAAATCCATATCTAAATAAATAAGATGAACTTCAGGTTCATGCATATCTGTGGATTTCAGTCACACTGTGACTGGAATAGCCTTAGAATGAATATGCAGATAACCTTGGGTTTCAATTAGCCTAGAGTCTAGTCCCTAAAGTCCAGGCAATATTTCAGGTGTGTGTGTTGCTTGCGCAACAAGTAATCAGCCGACTCTTTCTCTGTATTGACAGTTCAAACCACATAAGCCATTTTTTCCTCTCTATTAGTTATTTTGTTTAAATAAATATTTTAAGCATAGTAACCTGGGTGGTTGGTCCATGGGGTCACGAAGAGTCGGACACGAGTGAACAACAACAGCCTGGGTGGTTCTCTCTCAATTCTCCTAAGTAAGCAAAACTATAGTGATATTTATTGGTCACGGCTAGTGTTTCTCAAGGGGCGTGGGTGGCACTGTGGTCTAAACCACAGAGCCTAGGGTTTGCTGATCAGAAGGTCAGTGGTTCGAATCCCCGCAACAGGGTGAGCTCCCATTGTTCGGTCCCAGCTCCTGCCCACCTAGCAGTTCGAAAGCACGTCAAAGTGCAAGTACATAAATAGGTACTGCTCCGGCAGGAAGGTAAACGGCATTTCCGTGTGCTGCTCTGGTTTCTCCAGAAGCAGCTTAGTCATGCTGGCCATATGACCAGGAGGCTGTCTGTGGACAAACGTCGGCTCCCTCGGCCTATAGAGCGAGATGAGCGCACAACCCCAGAGTCATCCGCAACTGGACCAAACTGTCAGGGGTACCTTTACCTTTGCCTTTTAGTGTTTCTGAAGGTAATGATGTCAATATTACCATCTATTTGCAAAATGAAGCAGTCCTTCTGTGCCCGACATAGTAAACTCTATTGTCTAAAGCAAACAGTCATCTCCAATATATCCTTAAATTAGTATCTGTGTTAGACACAGGCTCATGGGCATGTGGGAATCCACAAGTAGACAGGACTAGATCTTACACATGTGTTCCACAAGCACTGTTTAGAATTCACCATGTAGATTTTGCACCTGGCTATTGGCCACTTACAACCAAGTGAAGATGCCCGGGTGCCAGGATCACACCTGACGTCTCCACCATCTGGAGGTGCATGCCTGGGGATCCTTGGATCTTGACGGCCTTCACACACCAGCAATGCATCCTGTAGAATTCTATGAGTTACATTTTTCTGCGCAATCAAATAATTTCAAATAATTTCAGGAACCAAAAAGTTGTTTTGGAAAATATGACTTTTGAGCCATCTGCCCCCCCCCCCCAATGGCAAGTAGGCATTTTGTTTTGGTGACTGTAACTCTGGTTTAAGGAGCCATTTGACAGCTAGCTTATATATCTGAGTTAACACTGCTCACAGGACCAGGAGCAGGGATGCAGGTGGCGATCAGCCTGAGGCCCACATTCCCTTATGGGCAACATACCAGTAGCAGGCAAGACTAGAGACAAAAGTTGGCAGAGTACTGGTGTAGCAAGCTAATTTCTATACAAACACACCCCTCTCTGTCTCTCCTCCCTCAAGAGACATTATCAAGAGCTCAGCTTATACATTGCAGCCAGTAAAAAGCTGCCAAAGAGCATATAGGGTTCCCATATGTCTGGATTTTTTTCTGGATGAGTACTCTTTTTATCATTTACTGCACAAAAAACTATTACTACCGTAATATGGTTCTTCATAATATGGCAATGGAAGTGAGATTTGGACCATAAAGAAGGCTGATCGCCAAAGAATTGATACATTTGAATTATGGTGCTGGAGGAGACTCTTGAGAGTCCCATGGACTGCAAAAAGATCAAACCTATCCATTCTGAAGGGAATCAGCCCTGGGTGCTCACTGGAAGGACAGATCCTGAAGCTGAGGCTCCAATACTTTGGCCACCTCATGAGAAGAGAAGACTCCCTGGAAAAGACCCCGATGTTGGGAAAGATGGAGGGTACAAGGAGAAGGGGACGACAGAGGATGAGATGGTTGGACAATGTTCTCGAAGCTACCAACATGAGTCTGACCAAACTGCGGGAGGCAGTGGAAGACAGGAGTGCCTGGCGTGCTCTGGTCCATGGGGTCACGAAGAGTCAGACATGGCTAAATGACTAAACAACAACAAAATATGGCAACCTTAGCATACAAAGCGGGAGAGCAGAGGATGTGGCAGAGGAGTGTATGTCTTGGGCGCCAGACAGAGAGGCTTGGAGGGCCTCAGTCACACACACACACACACACCGCTCTAGACTTGAAGTTCCCCACCCCAGACCAGATTTAAAAAAAACACCCTCCTTTATTTTGTAACCTGAAAAATCATTTATCCAGAAAATCAAGGAAAGTTGTGACTTTTAAGGATTTGTATACATTTTGGGGCCTGTGTTGGTGTCAGACACGAAGGAACCAAAAGCTCATGATGGCAATGATCGGAACCGAAAAGCCTCTTTGTATCAGACGGTGTTACATGGTGTTTGTCGGCACCTCTGTGTGTATCCAGCACGCACCCTAAAACACACCTCCTAGAGAGGAGTGAGTTCTTTTGCTGGAGATAATAGAGTGCTGCCCTGGGAACAGGCCTGAAGAGTATGCAACCCAAGAAAGTACATCCAGAAGAAAGCTATTTCAATACAGTATTTGTGGTGTGTGTGTGTGTGTGTGTGTGTGTGTGTGTGTATGGCAGAGATAAAAGGCATAAAATCACTGTGCCATTAATGAATATTTGGGATGTTGCAGCATAACCACAGCAATGTTTGATTAATATCTAATACTTTCATACCTCTGAACTAAGAAATAAAGATCCCTGTGCTATTCAGTGCTGAATTACCCAATAGGCAGATGAGGCATGTGCTTAGGGCACCAGCAAAGCATTTTTTAAAGCATTGAAATAGTCATAGGAAAAAGCAGAACCTTTTTAGAGTTCGTATGCTCTACTACACCCTACTCCATTTTTTCAATTCTCTTTGTTACTTATTTTGAATTACATTTGTGGGTGGCTGCAACTTAATCTTTTCCGTGTTTATGGCTACTAAAGGTCTTAATCTGGCCTTGATACTATGAGAAGAAATTTGAGAGGGGTGGGAGCATGAAACTGTCACATGAAAACTTCCAGAAGTAGTGATAGATGGCAAATGTTACCTATCCTGTCTCAGCATTGAACAGTTTAATGCGGCTTTGTGAATGTAGGTGTGTGAAGGAGTTCTGACCAAGAAGTAAAGGTAAAGGTACCCCTGACCGTTGGGTCCAGTCGCAGACGACTCTGGGGTTGCGGCGCTCATCTCGCTCTATAGGCTGAGGGAGCTGGCGTTTGTCTGTAGACAGTTTCCAGGTCATGTGGCCAGCATGACTAAGCCACTTCTGGTGAACCAGAGCAGCGCACGGAAACGGCGTTTACCTTCCCGCTGGAGCGGTACCTATTTATCTACTTGCACTTTGATGTGCTTTCGAACTGCTAGGTGGGCAGGAGCAGGGACCGAGCAACAGGAGCTCACCCCGTCGGGGGATTCGAACTGCTGACCTTCTGATCGGCAAGCCCTAGGCTCTGTGATTTAGACCACAGTGCCACCCGCGTCCCTTGGCCAAGAAGTAGGGACAGGATATCTCTGCATCTAGGTCTTATCTGCTCAATCCGCCAGAGCCTGTCTATGCCTGCGGGGGAAGTCCGTAATGTACTGAGGGTTTGAGAGCCATTGACTACTCTCACCTGGTTTAGCCAGTCAGTCAAAGCCAGGAGGGTGATGGTTTTGAGGAAAGGAGAAAAAGAAGTATGGATTCAGATCCAGTTTGTGTTCTCCTAAGAGTAGCCATTAGAAAAAGAACTGGTACCATCATTATTATGAATGAGTAGTTCAGATGCTCTTTGATATCTGTGTCTAGATCTATCAAACAGGGGAGCACTAACGGGGCCTTTTCAGTATTTTCCCCGTATCTCGGGAGTTTTCTTTTTTTTTTTTTGAAATTTAAAATAGCTTTATTTAATTTCAGACTTCTAAAATACAACCATATCAAATCAAACGAAATAGAAACAAACAAACAAACAAACAAACAAACAAACAAACCCCCTACGAAACATATAAGTTGTGTGACCCCCATACTTACTCATTCTTAAATGGACGTTCAATCTGCTTTTTATTACAAGTGCTGTGAGTTGGGTTTTTACAACAGAATCCAACAGTCTCTGCTGGTGCAAGGGCTGTTGCAGCAGCAGATGGGTGAGTTTTAGTGTTGCACAACAAAGGAATCTAGTGCAACAGTTGTGCTAGTGGAAATGCAATGGATTGTGCAACAAAGTTAGTAGCAACCTGCTTATGCTTTCTCTTTTGCAAGAAGAATAAGTATGCCGCCAAGTGACTACATTGGATGCAACCCTTATATTTTAAGTTTCAAAGATACATTTAGTTATCCTTGTAAGCTGCCCAGAGAGGGCTTTTCTCTGAAAGGCAGCATAGAAATGCTTAAAATAAATGCATGTCAATATGTAGCATCCCTCTCCTCAAAGACAGAATATTTCTCATTTATTTGGTCACAACTTCTGGCAAGAACCAATGTATTCTGGTTGCTTTCCATTTGCAGCTCACAGTCTATTTTTAGGTTTACTGTCTTTCAGTGACAATGCTGCTGCTCTTATCTGCTGCTACAAGAACAGGAGCTGGAAGGCAGGAAAAATCCTACACTTGATTGCCCAGGAGCCAAAAAGAAAGAATGTGATGGCGCTTTGCAAATGGAAATATATGTGTTTTTTTTCCAATCTGCAGATTTGAAAAGGTAGATTTGATGGGTAAATTGCATAGAACTCCCCAGAAAGTTCAAACTCAGAACTACTTTTCTTTCTTTCTTTCTTTTTTAAGGAAACTGCTGAAATCCATGGGAAGGGAATATGTACAACTGAACACATGTAGGTTCAGCTCTAGAGGGGCCAGAACTTAGTGAAAGACCTCAAGAGCTGCATGTACCTGGTCCCAGATAAATCTATGGAATCTCCAATTAAAAAGATCAGGTTCTGTTGCAGAAAAATTCTGGGGTGAGAGACTACTCAACAGCCCAGCTTATCCTGTGGGTCCATGTAGCCAGTAAAAGAAGGAAGTTCCAGCCAAGTGATTTGGAGCAAAACAGCGGTCAATAGACCACAATCTTTATTGTTGCGCCACAGGTCCCCACATGGAGTAAGAACCCCGAACATAGGTTACAAGCTCTTTTAAAACCTTCCCCCCCATCCATAGGTTACAAGCTCTTTTAAAACCTTCCCCCCCATCCATCCCTTAGGTACCGCCTCTCCTGGTATGTCCCGTGTAGGACCTTAAGGTCCTCAAATAATAATCTTTTGGAGGTCCCGAGCAACAAAGATGCTAGGTTGGCCTCAACTAGGGCCAGGGCCTTCTCAGTATTGGCCCCGACTTGGTGGAACAGTCTATCACAAGAGACCAGGGCACTGCGGGATTTGGCATCTTTCCGCAGGGCCTGCAAGATGGAGCTGTTCCACCTGGCCTTTGGGTTGGTTGCTGTTTGGTATTTATGCTTCATTCTTTTATTGGTGGGTTATTTGAAAATGAGACTGCAGTTTTAATATTGAATTTTTTAATTTGTATTTTAATCTGTTATTTTAAATTGATTGTGTTTATGTTTTTGCTGTGATTTTAATTAGTGTTAGCCGCCCTGAACCCGGTTTTTGGCTGGGAAGGGCGGGGTATTATTATTATTATTATTATTATTATTATCATATATTTTCAGAAGCATCATTGATAAATCACTGATACATCATCAACATGTCATAAGAGGGAGGGGGATCTTGTGGTTACCCAAGTTCAACAGCTTGCTCCGCTTATCAGATTTAGTCCCAGACACCTTAAGTATCTGCCACCCAAAGAGCAATAAAACTATGCATATCCTTGCCCTCCAGCCTTCCAGAGGATGGGCTTTCAGAACACCTGACTTGCTAAACTGCCTCTGCGGATGTCTCTTGTTGCCCCCTTGGTCACTCTCTGGGTGGGGTGCCATGTACGTGCTCTCACGCTTGGGGAATTATGGTGGGATGCCCTATTCCTGCTGCCTATGTGACTTCCCGCTTCTTGGTTCATAGAGCGAGGTGGAGCCCAATTTCATCTTTCTTTAAGGGTTAAAATGGCATTGGAATGAGGACAATCGGTTAAAGTATGGATTTTCTACAAATTTATAAAGCTAGGGATCTTCCCTGAGCTGTCAAGTCAAAAGGATACATTCAGGCATAATAGTTGTAACATTGTGACAACGTTAGGCAATCAAAAGATGTGTGTGTTGTGCTTGTGCGACTGATGGGGAGAAGGGCTTGTGCTCATCATGCTGTGGTTTGAGAGTAAAGGGGGGGAGGCGGAAACCTGATCTTAAAGATGTGCCCCCCCCCGTCATTTCCATAACAGGTCCTATCTGAGCTGCTGCCAGTTATACTGGGCATTTGGATGGTAAAGTAAAGGTAAAGGGACTCTGGGAAACCTTGGGTTCAAATTGTGTATTTCAATTTTACCATGATGTTGCTTTACTGAAAGAAAGAGCACAAAATTTCTGGAATGAAGAAAAATTATGCTTAGCAGTGTTGGTTATCAGTTTCAGAACCCTCTGAAGAGAAGCTAAGAATGGAGTATTAAGAAATATTTCAACACCAACCGGGAAACTAAGCCAGTAACCCAAATATTCTTTACACTGCGTTAAGAGTGTCTGCATTCGAACCCGACTAGGTTGGCCTTTCGTGCACGGAGGGCCGGCAGAAATCCCCAAGCTTTGCGGATGCTTTCACTGCTAAGAAATTCTTCATAATCCTGCCAACTAATAATCTGTATTCAGAAATATGAATGTCACATTTTGGTATCTTGACTTTTTAAAACAGCGACTTCAAAAGAATAAGTTTATCTTATGGATTCCCTAGGATTCTACAAAGAGATGAAAAACACTTTGTAGGGGTTTAAACCCCTGTCTTCCCTCAAATCTATCTTGACAACTGTTAAATGGTATTATCATCACAAGCAGGGCTTCCACATAACTTCAGTGTTCAGCTTGACGTGACGTCAGTGTGCATCTTAACATTGCATAGGAGAAATTGTGGGGTGAAGGGCTGGGAGGGTCAGGCTTTAGTAACATGAGGAGAAACATTACTTCCCTTGCCTGTAGGAATGAACTAAACCTCGATTGAACAGGACTTTTGATGGAATAATAGGCTGGATACTAAAGGCAGTAAGGGGAAAAATGATTGTGTTTAGAGCTGCCATATGTCTGGATTTTCCTGGACATTACTGGGATCACTGGAATTGATGTATTGGGGGAATTTCCAAAAGGTGGCGCATTGTCCTGCATCTTAGACAAGGCAATCACATCACGTTCTCGTGGCGTTTTTCTAAAAAGGCTCTAAAACTTTGGGGATTGTCTAACAAAAGCTCAGCAACTTTTGGGGTATCCTGGTTTTTTGTGTTGAATTTACTACAGCCTGGTTGGTGCAAGCTTAGCTAGTAGCCCCTTTTGATATTAGCTTCTTTAACGCAGGGGTCACCAACATTTTTTGGGTAATGGGCACAATTTTGACTTTTGAGGAAGTTTTTTTTGGGGGGGCAGGCAGTTGCAAAATGGAGGTTGCAAGGTATATGGCGCAATGCAAAATGGCTGCTGTGGAGTGCGTGGCATATAACACAAAATTACTGTCATATTTAAAAGAGCAGAAAAACACCCATCTCATACATTGGGGATTTTAAAGGGAATATTTACTTAAGTGTTGGAGGCGATTTTTCTTCTGGTGGCAGACAACAGAACCACAAGACCAGTGTAAAACACTCAAACAAAGGTTTTATTACAGCTATACCAAAACAACAAACACAAAGAAGAAGAAGAAGAAGAGTTTGGATTTGATATCCCGCTTTTCACTACCCAAAGCATGTGGGTGTTCTCTCTCTGCGGGCAAATTCAAACTGCAACTTCTCCTCCTTTTGTACTCATCACCAGCTGTATCTAATCAGCCCAGAACTCACACCCAGAACACACAGAAACAGTTCTTAAAGTTACAACCATCATTTATGTTTCTTTGCAGAATGACTCCTAACATTAAGAGCTTTACTGTTATCCATGGGTGCTAGTTTGGCAACCCTCATTTTAAGGTGTAAAAACCACCCTTATTGCAAGAGTCCGTGCTATTAGGAAGATTCGGACCATACAATAGAGAGCTAGACAGTGTCTCTTTCCTGTGCCAGCATCACCCTTTCTAGAAAGAGAAGTAAAGCTGTCACTTTTGTGCCATAGGGTCGGCTTCTCCCATATAGCCCCTATCTTCTGACTTGAGTGTGGGAGACTATGCCTTTAGAAGTGGGGAATCTGTGGCTGGCGGAGTGTGTGAGACTGGAAATCTTAAGATTTAGTGTCAGGAGTATAACGTATTCCTGGACACAGCAGAGTTAACCGCAGACTTTTCTGGAAGCTTCTGGCTGTTGTGTAATTAACTGGACAGCACAACGCAGGAACTCAGCAACTCCTTGTGTAACTATATACAGCATTTATTGAAACAACTAGTATCCATAAGTTATTATGTACAGACTTTACAAATAAAAGAAACAAAACATAAAATCTTTCCTCTCTGTCTCTCTCTCTACACTGACCACTTTCTCTACACCAACCTAACACTAACACACACCACACACCACACAAGCTCTCACACAGAGCTCACTCTTTAGGAACTCATTGACCAATCACAGGTTGGTCTAAGGGTCTAGAGAGAGAGCAGATCTGGGCTTTCTGCCAACTGGTAATTGCTTGAAGATAGACAGCTGAATTTCTGCACGTAGGCAATTTGCTGTAGCCTGCAAGTTTATCACCCCAGTGGCGGAGGAACCCTCTTCAGCATCTGGGGCGGTGCAGCCCGTACGGACTGCGCATGTGTGGCATCCTGTATGGACTATAGGGGATGCTGCACATGCATAGTCCGTACGGGCTCTCGCGCACTCTACAGCTGGGGGGCGCAGGGGCCATCTTGTCACCCCTCCCAGAGTGGAACATGGGGCGAACCGCCCCCTCCGCCCCTCCCTTCCTATGCCCCTGTATCACCCACCCCCTAGTCAAAGCCAAAGCACAGTGTGGTCAGAGAGCAGCCTCTGCTGCAAAAGAGGAAGAGCTGCCTGCCTGTGCTGTGCTCTGCAAACCTTTTAGGAACCAGAAGTCACACCAGCTCCTGGCCCTTGAGAATTTGGATAGTTCCCCTCACAGAGGGGCAGTTTCTAGAGTGGTTTAACACAGTGTTTTTCAACCTTTTTTGGGCAAAGGCACACTTGTTTCATGAAAAAAATCACAAGGCACACCACCATTAGAAAATGTTAAAAAAAATTAACTCTGTGCCTATATTGACTATATATAAAGTAATTTTTCAATTTTTCCCACGGCACACCAGGCATTACAATTTTTCCCACGGCACACCAGGCAACATCTCGCGGCACACTAGTGTGCCGCGGAACAGTGGTTGAAAAACACTGGTTTAACAATACCGCCTCTTTCCCAGGAAAGTCCCCTGTGATGGCAATAGGCATCTTCTTGCTACTCTCAGCACCCATAGCAAACTACCCTTCCCAGGATTCTTTGGGGGAAAGCCATGCTTGTTTGAAGTGGTATGATACTGCTTTAACTGTAGAGTGCAGATGGGGCCTGTTTTTCTATGGCCTGTGCTGGATTAACTTCACTGTGAATGTGCTCAGAAGAGGAGCTCAGGCCACAATATTTGAGGCAGGGCTTTCCCATGTGAGATGAGAATTTGGTTTACAGTCACTCCCTCTATTTCCGATGTTCAGTCTGTGAGTGCCATTACTCGCAGCCAAAATGGTATCACCCACACAGGAAAGTTTGGTATTAGAAGGTTGGGAGAATCTCGACAGGCACGGAAAACTTTTAGGGGGAAAAAACCCTATTATTTGTTGGAGGACAGAGGAAAGAGCCTCAAATAGCTCCATGAGGACTGTGCATGCTCAGTGAGCATGGTATGCTGGCTGACTGGAACACTAAATAAGAGCACTCCACACTGCAACATTTCATTGCAGGTCCCAGTGGTGCTCCCTTGTTTCCTTTTGGCAGTCGAGTCTATATTGGTGGTCTACACATGCATTGGGACGCGGGTGGTGCTGTGGTCTAAACCACTGAGCCTAGGGCTTGCCGATCGGAAGGTCGGCAGTTCGAATCCCTGCGACGGGGTGAGCTCCCATTGCTCAGTCCCAGCTCCTGCCCACCTAGCAGTTCGAAAGCATGTCAAAGTGCAAGTAGATAAATAGGTACCACTGTGGCAGGAAGGTAAACGGCGTTTCCGTGCGCTGCTCTGGTTTCTCCAGAAGTGGCTTAGTCATGCTGGCCACATGACCTGGAAAAACTGTCTGCGGACCAACGTCGGCTCCCTCATCCAGTAAAGCGAGATGAGCGCCACAACCCCAGAGTCGTTTGTGACTGGACTTAACTGTCAGGGGTTCTTTACCTTTACCTTTACACATGCATTTAACTATGTTGCAGGTTTGGGGCAACACATATCTATTTTCAGCTGCACCTCATGTGAGGATATTGCCTTGTGCCAGGGCTCTTTGGTCTTGAAACTAGCATCGATTACTCCAGGCTGTTTCTGGTTTTTTTTTTTTTTTGTGGAGTGCATCTGTGTGTTCATCTTCTGAGGAGTTTGGCACATTCTACAGCTAATGGAAATCCTTTGATTGCATTGCATTGCATTTGACTCCCCTAACAGTAGCCTGACAAGAGACTGGGTCTGATGCTACTTTGTGATTTCTTTTTTTCTTTTTAATATTAGCAGGAAACAAAACTTGCTGCACTCCCAATTACTGCTTTCTTACTGTGCCCTCTGGGGAAAGCACTTCTTTGTGAGACAATTTGCATGTTTGACAGCAGACTTCTTCCCTATGTTACAAATATAAGGTGATATCTGTCAGTAACAGAAGCCCTCGCTTTCCCACATCGCTATGAGGTTCTTACTTCTCTTGTTCTTCTTACCCACATGCTTGCTTCAGATGAAGTATAAATCTGTGTGTGCAAGAAAAGGCAATTTTCAAGTAAGCCAATTGTTATGTTATGAACTGTTCAGTTACGAACGGAAACCTAAAACTGGGATTTTAATGTTCTGGGGAGATGCAGCATACTGGCTTTCAGATGGCAGTTCTCTATTTGCAGGGCTGTCTGGATCAAGATCCCATCTGCACTGTACCATTAAAGCAGTATCATGCCAGTTGAATTAGTCATGGCTTCATGACCCTCACATGGGTTTGAATGTCAGGTCAAGAACAAGGGCCTCAAATATTTCACAGTGATGTGCCTTCCTCTGTGAAGTCGCTTCCCATCCTCGAGTCTTGCTCTGCACCATTGAGTGTGCCCAGGCAGAATCACATGATACTTCCCTTAGTGGGCTCTGTCAACTGGCACAAAATGTGTGCAGTCCTGTTACTCAACTAAATAAGTTTTGTTCTCTGTACTAAAGGACCAGAGGTGGGGTGAGGAATAACAACCCTTTTTTAAATACAGGAACTTTCCCTGTTTCTTCTTCGAGCTAATATTTCTTATGAGAATAGCACTACATCACCACCTAGTGTCAATTTATAAGTATCAAAAGTATTACATCAGAGCATATCTTGAAGAGAGAAAAGAAAAACAGCTGGGAAAGAAAGCACCCACGTAACAGTATGCATATTAAAGTCTGCTGTGTTTCTGTAGAAACCACCACAGAGAGGGACAACCCTGTATATTGATGGTGTAACTTCATTACTCCTTTTTTGTTGTTGTTGAAGTAGTCTTGACATTTTTCCTTAGGCATGGCATGTTGGCATTGTGTCTCTTTCGTTCTTCCAGTCTGTTTCCTCATCTTTCCCTCGACAGATGCTCTTTAGATCACCCTTCTCCAACCTGGTTCTCACACGATGTTTTTGGACTACAGCTCCTACCGAGCCCTAGGAAGCAAAGCTGCCATCCAAAACATCTGGAGGGGCACCAGTTTGGGAAAGGCTGGCTTAGACTATGGAAGGGTACCATGTTAGGGGCAGTGCAGTGTTTCTGACAGTTAATGGGGGCAGTGGAATCTGTTGCAGGATCCCAATGCATTGCAAAGATAACCTGGCCTTAATCCTGCATCCCTCTAAAAAGGAACAATATATGCAGTGTGGATAGGACTCAGTGGTGATGTGAACTTCTCTTGAACTGTGCCCAGTGAATATAGAATGAAAACCAGAAAGATTTCCAGGATCTCTGCAAGCAGCATTAATCCTTCTCCTATAGATTATGGTGAAATACCATCTGGAATGACTAGCAGGCTGTCCAGTAGTTCTTGGTTGACAGCTCCCATCAGCCCCAGCCAACATGGCCAATGGCCTTCCCCTCGGCATTTGGGTATTACATCTACGCAGTATCTCCCATCTTACTTCTCATCCCTTACCACTGCAAAACATCGTTTTGCGTTTATTAAGGCAAGGTTTAATGCCTTTCCTTCCGGGGTCATGTCACATAGATTCTCTAGGGGCCTTGTATCAGATTTATGCTCATGTGTTGAGTTGTCGAGGGAATCCCTCCTGCATATTGTTTTTATCTGCCCTTTATACAGTGATGTCAGGAGAAATTTGTTGAGCCCACTGGTCCAAAAATTCTCTGGACTTCCAGTTGAGATCCAGCTTACCCTTTTACTCCAGGGTTCTAACCCAACAGTAACCTTGCAAGTGGCAAGGTATCTGACTTCGGTTTTGAACTATAAGAGGCGAAATGGCCTATTACAGGAATCCTAATGGTTCTTTTCCACCCCTTTTGGGCCTATAACTCCTGATAGTATCATAGGTTGAATTTATATTTATTTCTCCTGATTGTAAATATTGTATGTTATTATTTCTATTTTAATGTAATTATTTTAGCTGTTTTTGCATGGATTGTAAGGCAGGTATGATTTGCGTGTCTATTTATATATGAGCTTATAGCTGCAATAAAGTTTTATTTTTATTATTATGGCCAATGGCCAGGAATGATGGGAGTTGGATTCCAGCAATGACCACCAGTTCCCCACCCCCTGATTTAGGGTATAAACGTGACTACCGTATCTGACCTGCATCGTGTGTTTGCTGGGTGGACCCAAGGCTGAGCAATACATGAATGCAAGTACAAAATATTGGATGGCAGAAGTTGGTAACAGATCCGTGACATTTCTGTGCCGTGTCTTCTGTCCCCGAACATTTTTGCTATAACTTGTCCAACACACATTTGAGGATTTGCAAATTACTAAGTGCAATGAATATTTCATCAGGATGTTCTCTTGAGCTGATAGAGAATCTTCACTAGATCATTTTCCAGGTCAACATGCCAGCGATGCCACTTCTACTGCTGACGGCAGGATATGTGCGATATCTGCTTAACTGCAGGTGTGGGTGGTACAAAATACAACACTTCGAATGAATAGACACTGCTTGAATCCATTAGGCTGAGATTTTTCTTGATGCTGATTATGCTTCCCAGGAAGGTTGAGCTTCAGACAGGCCTGTGCTGTTGGCTGTTCATTTGACTGGAGTTGGTCAATTCAGCACAGAACTTGAACTCTTTTTCATATGGTTAGTTCATGGGAACCAGGATACAATGCCTATAGCCTAAATATCAATCACTTTATTTCAGCTTTAAGCTCATATGAAACAAAAATAAGACAAATACACACACAAAGTTAAATTTAAAAATTAATGACAATAAAAGCCTTAATAAAGATACAAAATTAAATATGGAAATTATAAGTAAATTTCACTTTCCAAACAGCAGTCCATTACGTCGCTTAAATGTCTATATATGCCTATAGCACCTTGAACAAACCTACAGTCTAACCAGTTCACCACATTAGGCAGATGGGCATGAAGGAAAAGCCCTCGATTTTGTCCTTGCTTGTCTGGATTTTGTCCATTCCTAAGCTGCAAGGTGACTTGTTCGCCTGTTACACATTAAAAAAAGAGGATTGAAGAATTAGATTTATATTTCTTTAAATAAATAAATAAATAAATAAATAAATAAATAAATAAAATGCATTTGACAATTTACAAATAAAAAAATTAGAAGTAATTGCTATAGGAAAATAAGAATACAATACATTTTATCTTAGTCATGAAGACTGTTACTAGGTGATCTGTATACCTGCTAAGTCTGCTGTTCTGGTACCAAATGTTGACCCAATTCAATGCCCCTGCTTATGTGTCTTAGAGTTTTGTGGGTTGTATCCAATGCTGGTCCTACTCAAAGTAGATCCATTGAAATTAATAGACATGGCTAGCTTAGGAACCATTAATTTCAGAGCATCTACTCTGAGTAGGAGTTGGTTGGCTAAGACCCTTTGCCCTTAAACAAGATGTACCGGTAGATCTGACAGCCCTTCAAATACAGGAGTGTCCTCTATTAAGTTGAACCTATATCTGCCCTATCATCTCATAGAATCATAGAGTTGGAAGGGATCCTGAGGATCATTTAGTCCAACCCCCTGCAATGCAGGAATATGCAGCTGCCCCTTATGGGGATCGAACCTGCAACCTTCGCATTGTCAGCACCTTGCTCTAACCAATTGAGCTGTTCCAGTAGACCAAAGACGTGTTGAGGCATTGGATGGGAATCAAACCTGGGCCTCCCACATGTCAGGCAAAAATTCTGCCACTGAAACAACAATGCTGCAAACATGTGCCAGAGGAAGCATTAAAACTTTGCAGCTGAGCAAAAAACGCCTGATGAATGATTTTCTTTTTCTTCTGGAATCAGGAGCACCAGCCAATCATTGGAGAGCATATTTTGGCAAATGTCTGAAGATATAGTAATAATACTAGTAATGGGGGGGGGGGGGTTCTCCCATGCGATCAGTGTTTCAGCTGCGACAGTGAATCAATTGTAAAGTCACAGCATGACATTTGTGTGTTCATGTGCTATGTAGGAGAATGAAGGTCAGCGTTGTTCCAAAATAAATAAATAAATCTGTTTTTTTACAGAGAGCATGAGATGAGATTTGCAAGGTTAATTAAGCACAAGAGACCCAAGGGAGGGGCTGTGCCTTAACCTTCAACACGACATTCTAATGTTAAATGTTGAAACCTTGCAAATGCACACATGGAACATCTACCATTGTATCTCTTTCCTTTCTGTTGCCCAGCCCCATAACTTCTCAAGGCTGACCTCATTGAACTAGGGGTAAGAAGAATGAAGCTACTGCAATCCTAAAACGAGTACAGTTAGACCAACCGTGGAAACATGGCGTACGGAAATCCTATTCAGATTTAACAGGCTTTCTATTTTACTTCGTATTATTGTCATATTGTTTAGTTTGGGTTGACCTATTATTTTGCTCTTATTTTGTAGCAGTGTCGAAACAAAATAATATATATATATATATATATATATATATATATATATATATATATATATATATATAAAATCCTTCCAGTAGCACCTTAGAGACCAACTAAGTTTGTTCTTGGTATGAGCTTTCATGTGCATGCACACTTCTTCAGGGTTTAATGTGGTCTGGTGGGCATGGATTGGCTCTTGGGGTCAGGCAAACTGGTACTGGAATCAAGATAGTGCCCTCAAAGCACAGAACACATTATACTAGTCTTGCAGTGAAGCAGAGTGCTGGTCGCTGTTGGAAACTCAAGACCTTATCCCCTCCTGCCACACACAATGTCTTTGGTCTAAAAGAAAGGCAGAAAATAGTTCACTTCAGGGGTGGACAACTTCCCCTTCTTATTTTCCTCCTCCTCTTCCTCCTCCTATCAAGGGCTATATTCTCTTGGGAGTAACTTCATGGGAGCTGAATATTGGGGGTGGATGAGGCCAGAGTTATAAGTAGCTTTTCTAATCTAGCTGACACCCCCCCCCCCATTTCCCTGCTTCTTTCCACCCATGTGAAAATAGGCCAAATAGGTTTAGGCTGCTACGTGGTCTTAGGGCCCTAGATTACTCACCCCTGCTGTAAACCTTTATCTTGCTTCCTTTTAAGGATGAATCTCCAGGTTGGAAGGAAATGACATGGCGGCTCATCACAGCACCACAAAGCCAAATAGCAAAAGACAAGACGATAAACATACAGCACTATCTTATGCTAAATCAGACAATTAGTCCATCTAGCCTCAGGGGCGGAGCAAGGGTGGGGCATTGGGGGCGGTCCGCCCCAGGTTCCGCCCTGGAGGGGTGACACTCAGGGCCCCACCCCCACAGCTGGTGACTCCCAAGCCAAGCCCCGCCGCCTGGCAATAACCTCACTTGGTGCGATGGCGCCGCGGCTGGCTGGCTTGCTTGCTTGCTCGGCCGGCACGCACATTTCTTCTCCTCCCTTCCTGCTGGGCCCTGGTTGGGTGGAGCCATGGGGTGGGCTAGCAAGGGGCGTCACTCCTGATCCTCAACACGGCCTCCCTTTCTACCATTGCTTCCCGCTGCAGGAGTGGCTCCCAGTTTTGGTTGAACCTTCCAGCAGCCGAAGAGATTGATTGAAAAAGCTGGAGAGGTGATGTGTGCCTGGGGCTGGGGGCTGCGTGTGTGGTAGTGGACTTTGGCGGGTGCCCGGCAGGAGGCTGAGGGAGCAGCAGCGCACATTCACCATTCATCCTGACGTGCACGAATGGTGGTGCCTCCGCATTTGCCACCCTGGGCAGCCAAGCGGCTCCGTTCGCCACTGTCTAGCCTAACATTGTCTATCCAGATTGGCACCAACTCTCCATAGTCTTGGGCAGAGACCAGCGCTGTTAACTGAGATCCTTAAAAAAAACTAAAAACCAGACATGCTAGGTATCACCATTGAGTTCTGTTTCTCCCTACTTTGCAAAATGAATGAAGTCAGGCATTCCAAAACCTGAGCATTGGTTGACACAGCAGAAGATAGTGGCTGCACATCTGTGCTTGAGTGTGCAATTATCTGAAGTGCAGACATTAAGCTGCTGCCATGTTCCTGAAACCCAAACCAGTATCACCTCCCAGGGGGTTAGATGTGGTGGAGTTTTCTCTTGGCAGTGTTGTTTCATCTCTAGTTCTGTGTGCCATATAATTGCGCATAATTACATGTGTAATAAATCTTTTGAGATGGATTCCTGTCAGCCCAGAGCACTAGCAATCATGACCTATGCTCCGCATAGCTTTTTCAGATGTTTACAATAACATCCAAACCACTTAACCGTGATGGCATAATTGTCAAATATGTATTTGTGTCTTGAATGCCCGTAACGTTAACTGTCACTTGAAATGACAGCAAGTACGAGTCTAACCTAGGCAGTCATTTCAAGAGCTGTCCAAAAAGGCATTCTCCGCTGTGATCAGAACCAATCCATTTCTTCAGCGCTGTTCAAAATTTAATGTTTTGTGTACCGTTGAAGGCTTTCTATTGACTTGCGGTGTTTGTAAAGCTTGCGGTCTATCTCTGCATCAGACCAATCATACAATTTAGAGTAGCTGGGATTGGAAATTAGATTTCTGATTCTTTTTTATCAGTGCACAGGTGCAGATCTATCAAATGACTGAAGCCTTTAAAAAGAAGAAGAAATAAACCGAATAATACTGCAAACTTGAAAATTACAAATATAGACTCTTGGAACAAAATGTATGTACTATATAAGGGGTGTATGTAGGTGACAATTTCCCCACATGAAGATGTGCAAATTAAATACACTTGCTCAGTCGCAGTGCATGTTCACATCACCTATTCTCTTCCCATTCCAAAATGGGGAGACAATGTCTGCATCCATGAAAGGTGTTGTCAAAGGGCTGGAAGTGACCTGAAATTGATGGGCTCCAACATACTAGTCAGTTTCACATGAGGCCACGTCTGTAGCAAGGGTAGCCAATGGGGTGCCCTCCAGATGTTGCTGAACTATAACTTGCATCATCCTTGACCATTGTCCTTGCTATCTAGGGCTGATGGTGGCTTGGCATCCAACAATTCGATGGCCCCAGGTTGGCTAGCCCAAGTTTATCAGCAGGCAAGTTAGAAGTCACTGTTAATGCATGAAAAGGGAATTCTTCTACCAGGAGAGAATAATTTGGGACTGAAGAAGAAAGACCAGAGCTGGGAATTCCTGAATAATCAAGGAAAATTGGTCACTGCCTTATAAAACATCCTTCTTTGATTATGAAGACCATAAGACAGATGTACTTATTACAGGATTTTGGACATAAATATAGGATCTAACTATTACAAGAACCTGTTTTGCCTTTCATTCCTGTCCTTGCTTTGCTAAAATATGTAATGTGTTGGTTGCTAGAATTAGTTACAGGTAGGCAGCCTTGTTGGTCTGCCATAGTCAAAACAAAATAAAAAATATAAAAAAATTCCTTCCAGTAGCACCTTAGAGACCAACTAAGTTTGTTCTTGGTATGAGCTTTTGTGTGCATGCACACTTCTTCAGATACCCATTCTTCAGCATCCAGCTCCCTCCCCATGGATCTCTAGAAGTTGATGCTCTGAGTGTAGAGAGGATGCATCATAGCTGGTGCATGTGAACACTAATATCGGGTCAGGCAACATAGTTCCCTCCCAGTGTTAGAAACTGAGCTATGAAAGCTAGAAGCTAAATGGCACCTTAAACCTAGGCTATGGGCACAACAACAGAATGTATAGATGCACCTTTTAAATAACAAGACTACAAAGCTGAAAATGAATGCACTGCAGCTAAAATATTATGTTCATTTTTCACATGATCTAGTCCTTCCCTTCCCCACCCCCCTAATATTCTTAAGAGGGTCTTAAGATGGCCAGGAAAGCTGGGAGTTGTAGTACAACAACGTCTGGGGGGCACTATATTGGTTATCTCTGTGCTAATATGTTGAAGTACATTTTGAATTATTGGTATCCTGTTGTTAATTGATGCCATTAATTGATTAATAATAATAATAATAATAATAATAATTTATTTGTGCCCCAGCCACTCTGGGCAGTTTCCAGCATATATAAAAACAATAAACCGTAAAAAGCTTCCCTATACAGGTCTCCCTTCAGATGTTTCCTAAATGTTATATAATTACTCATCTCCTTAACATCTGATGGGAGGGCATCCCACAGGGTGGGCGCCACTACCGATAAGGCCCTGGTTCCCTGTAGCTTCACTTTTCACAGTGTGGGAACCCCCAGAAGGTCCTAGGTGCTGGACCTCAGTGTCTGGGCTGAACGATGGGTGTGGAGACGCTCCTTCAGGTACTCTGGGCCAAGGCCATTTAGGGCTTTAAAGGTCAGCACCAACCAGCTTGGAAACATATTGGGAGCCAATGTAGGTCTTTCAAGGACCGGTGTTATATGGTCATGGCGGCTGCCCCCAGTCACCATTCTAGCTGCCGCATTCTGGATTGGTTGTGATTTCTGAGTCACCTTCAAAGGTAGCCCCACGTAGATGGGTTTGTATCCAACAAAGTTAATCCCTGACACTAAAGATGTTTCAAAATGTGCTGCTATGTGGGGGTTTTTTTGGGGGGGGGGTGTTTTATTGTATTGTATTATACTGTAGTTCCTCGGTTTCATAGTTTGTTTGCTTGTTTGGGATCCCTTGGGAGAAAAGGGTATGATAAAAATTTGGTAAAATATAAGATTTGTGTGTTTGTGTTTGCACACTCACACATGCATATTGCATTAGTTCCTTTGTAAACTGCTTAGAGACTGTCTGGAGTATTAAGTCGTATATAAATATATATTGAATAAAATTTATTTTTTTAAAAAAATGGGAGCCAAGACTTTCCCACCCCTTCTTGCATTTGTGCCAGAGGAGGAGGAGTGTGCAAACCCAATATTCATCTAGCCTCAATCTTGTAATACACAGCTATGGAACGAGCCTCAGTGTGTCATAACCTTGCAATTGCGCCCCCCCCCCCCCCCGGAGAGGTAGGCTGTGTATCTACTCTGTGCTGGTCCTCCTTTTATTTCTGAGAATTGTGCCTGATAGTGGCCTAGTTTACCTCCACTGTTGTTATATGATCCTAACGGAAGTTTCCAAGACACTTCACCTTTTTAATTCTTGTTTTCCAGTCAGTGCACAAACAGTATTTGTAGCTGTGTGGGAGGGTGTTGGTTGCGGAACAGAAGGCCAAAAGAAATTACTGAGAGTGATGGAGGAGGCAGAGATATCCTGATGCTGAGGTCCTCCTTGGCCGAGGAGATGATCTAGGATGAAAGGGAAGATATAATCATATTCTTAACTCTTTGGTGTTTTGAAGGTGTTGGGCTGAAGAATGTTGCCCTCGTTCCAGCTTTGATTAGAACCGAGTGGCAAAGCTGGGGGCAGTGCTATAGAAATTTTTGAAATTGCACTTGATGCAAACCATGACAACCCTCTTTAAAGTGCTGATGTGTTAGCTTTCGAGTGTATTCTCCTGCTTTTTGCATTATACAAAAAATGTGGATAAAGTGATAAGAAAACGTAAAAATGATAGCATAAGTGGAGTGCATTGTGATACAGTAAAGCATTTCACCCCGAGGGAACAAAATGAAACTCCATCATTTTTAGTCCCTTAAGAAGTGCCTGTTAGCTTCCTTTTCTGCAGTTTCTGAGTGCTCTCTGTCTCTCACTCTCTCTCTAATTTAATTCCTATTTTTATTAAATTTTTGGTTTTCGAAATGGTGTGATATTGTGTGCTGGAATAAGGGGAGATAAATGCAGGTCTGCCTATAGAAAATGCTTGTCACTCTTGCAAAATTGTAAGATGGGCCGAGTGTTTAGAAATGGGCCACTTGTACAACCTTTCATTTAATATTTTATCTGCAGCCTGTGAGCCAATTATGTGCTTGAAGATTAAATGATGAAATTGAATCTGGGCACAATTGGAACAGAATAGTAAAGACTTGGCAAGGTGAATGTTTGGTTCCTTCAGCACATCTCTTTCCTTCTCTTTATAACTTTGAGGACAAAAACTAGCTTTGGTGTAAATCTACAGCTAAAGGGATAGTTACTGTAACCCTATGCTGCAAAAAAGCCTTTCTAACAGGCTTATTAGTTACAAACTCTCACACTTGTAACTCACTCCAATATTGGGGCCAAAGTTTTGTACTCGCCTGGTGCCATTTTGTGCCACAAACCCCAAATGTTGTGTCAAATCAAGATTTGCAGTTACTAGGGTTGTGCACCAGATTTGGCCAGATCCTGGACCAAGCAGGCTGATTTGCAGGGATCTGGGCTTGGGATGAAGTGGTTCGGGAAAGTCCTGGTTGGGGTGCTTGGAGTAATCCAGGGTTGTCGGGGGAGGGACATTGGGCATTGGGCAGGAAGGCTGCAGGGGGTTGTTTTGTCAACATCTTTTCTTCATTGCAGAAAAGATCCTTGCAAAACAGCACCCTGCGGGAGGAAAGACCTTTGCAAAGCAGAACCTGCCAGGATTGAACCTTCCTGCTCTTGGTAAAGAGCAGGGGAAGGAGATGCATTATCTCTTCCTTTCCCTTCATAGAGTAATAGAGTTGGAAGAGACCACAAGGATCATCTAGACCAGGGGTGGCCAACTCCCAAGAGACTGTGATCTACTTACAGAATTAAAAACTAGAAGTGATCTACTCCCGTTTTTGGGGGGTTCAGGTCAACGTTGTTGAGCATTTTTTAGGGAGGAGGAAAGCCCCGTTTTAAAGGGTTTTTTGAGGGGAGAGAGGAACAGCCACTCACCAACAAATTGCTAGGGAAACATACAGCCTCACTGAGTAAACTCCATCTTCCGTTCTGCAGATCATGCAACAATGGAGGGCAGGGCGAGGGGGCAGGGCCGGATTCGATTTCACCAGTGCTAAGGAAAGGGGCACAGTGATCGACTGCGATCTACCAAAACCTCCCGGGGATATACCGCTAGATCGCGATCGACTTTTTGGACATCCGTGATCTAGACCAACCCCATGCAATGCAGGAATTACAGTGGTACCTCTAGTTATGAACTTAATTCATTCTGGAGGTCCGTTCTTAACCTGAAACTGTTCTTAACTAGAGGTGTGTTTTTGCTAATGGAGCCTCTTGCTGCTGCTGCGCCACCAGCACACGATTTCCGTTCTCATCCTGGGGCATAGTTCTCAACTCGAGGTAACTCTTCCAGGTTAGCGGAGTTTGTAACCTGAAGCGTTTGTAACCTGAGGCATTTGTAACTCGAGGTACCACTGCACTTTCCCAATGTGGGGCTTGAACCCACAACCCGGAGATTAAGAGTCTCATGCTCTACCCACTGAGCTATGTTTAATTAGGGTTTTACGGAAAACTAATTAAACACTAGACCCACCCACCAAACTAGTTTGGGGTCAAATCCAGGTCGAGGAGGGGGCTGTGCACAGCCCTAGGAGTTACTGCCCAAAGTTATATCTCCTTTAACTGCCCCCCCATTATAATCCCAATATGTAATGGACTGATCTGCACCTCTCAGACTAATGTACAAATCAGAACTTAGCTGAATGTTCAACCAGCATCCATTGGCCATTTAAATCCGCATGCTTCATTATATCCAGTGGTCTCACTCAGCTGGTGGTGAGGCTTCAGTTAGCAGAATGAGAAATGAAACAAATTTTGGTGTTTCCGCCTCCCCTGTGTAACCGTGCCATTCTGCTAAAATTCGCTTCAGAGGGTTACTGGGAATCTCTAGAGCATACCGTATTTAGCGGGGGTCACTGGTTCCTGTTGGGACCGGTGGAACCAAAGCCAAAGAGCCCAACAGTTAGGTGGCACCAAATCCAATGATTGGCTGAGACAGAGCCAATAACAAGCAGGGCCATCTAATTACAGCGGGAGACTGTAATGCTTCTGAATGCCAGATGCTGGAAACCACATGAGGGGAGAGCCTTCTTGTGCTTGATTTCTGCTTGTGGGTTTCCCACAAGCATCTGGTTGGCCACTGTGAGAACAGGATGCTGGGCTGGATGGGCCATTGGCCTGATCTAGCAGACTCTCGTTATGCTCTTATATTCTCATGTACTAAGGCCGGGGCTGAGCCTCACTTTTGCAAACTGACCAGCCTCCACTGATATAAATATCAGTGGGCAGGCGAGCTGCATCGAAAATTACTTCTTTCTCCATTCTATGGATAAGAGCCCTACCATGGGAGGATTGGCACCACTGGATACAACTGCTAGAGTCTATTCTTCTTTGTTTTTATGTTCCTTGCTATTGCACATCTGTGAGATTTGTTGAACAAAGGGATTTTCCTTAATCTACTATGTTTGCAAAGTGTCTCAGCATTCCAAGTAACTTGGCTTTTGAATATGAAACAACCCCACTGAATGCCCTCCAGTTGTTTCTGAACTACAGTTCCCATCATTTCTGACTATTGGCTATGCTGGCTGGGACTGATGGGAGCCCTAGTTACACAATATTTGGAGGGCTACTGGTTGCTCACCCCAAAGTCTTCTCACATACGTTTTGTATATAAAACGAACCACCAATGACTGGTCTCTAACAATTAGCACCCAAACACTTTTAACTACACATAAAACAATTAATTCCTATATGTTGCTCACAATATGTTTAGTGAAATTAACAAGTGTGGCCTGTCTTATCTGTCATGCAACATCTCCAAAGGGAAATTGCAAATTGGTCCGCTCTAGTGGATCAGCTTATCAGTAAAGCTGCCAAAATTAAACTTCATTTAAAACGCCAAATGCATTTCGATCAAATTAAGCATTCTAAAAGACAACACTCAGTGTCTCGACATAGTCACAGGCCCAATTTGCAGTGCACATTTCAAGCACTACAATGCCATTTTAAACAGTCAAGGATTCCCCCAAAGATTCCTGGAAGGTGTAGCTTGTTAAGGCTGCTTATAGTTGTCAGGAGACCCTTACTTCCCCTCACAGTAGTGATGTAGTGGTTAAGAGCGGAGGACTCGTAATCTGGTGAACTGGGTTTGCTTCCCCGCTCCTCCACATGCAGCTGCTGGGTGACCTTGGGCTAGTCACACTTCTTTGAAGTCTCTCAGCCCCACTCACCTCACAGAGTGTTTGTTGTGGGGGAGGAAGGGGAAGGAGAATGTTAGCCGCTTTGAGACTCCTTCGGGTAGTGATAAAGCGGGATATCAAATCCAAACTCCTCCTCCTCCTCCTCCTCCTCTTCTTCTCTTCTTCTTCTTCTTCTTCTTCTTCTTCTTCTTCTTCTTCACAGAGCTACAGTTCTCAGCATGGTTTTGACCGTCAATCCCTCTTCCCAGGAAACTCTGGGAACTGTAGCTCTAGGGTGGGAATAGGTTCTTCTAACAACTGTCCGTGTTCTCGAAGCTACCAACATGAGTCTGACCAAACTGCGGGAGGCAGTGGAAGACAGGAGTGCCTGGCGACGCGTGCTCTGGTCCATGGGGTCACGAAGAGTCAGACATGACTAAACAACAACAAACAATGTCAGCACCCTCAACAAACTACAGTTCCAAGGATTTTTTTTCATTTCATTTTATTTTATTGGCAGGGAGAAGCCATGACTGCTTAAAGTGGCACAATGCTGCTTTAAATGTGGAGTGCACATGAGGCCACTGTCAATATGTGATATTTGTGGCCCTCCTGTGGCTGCTATAGATACAACTCCCATCATCCCTGGCCATTGGCCCTCCTGGCCAGGGATTATGGGAGTTGGAGTCCAACAGCATCTGGAGGATGCCTGCTTCCCCACTCCTGACCTATATAAGTTCTCCAGACTTAGTAAGTACAGGTGAAACTCGAAAAATTAGAATATTGTGGAAAAGTCCATTTATGTAAGCAATTGTTTTCATTAGCTACTGGAGTTTAATATATGAAGTAGACTCATGACATGCAAAGCGAGATAGGTCAAGCCTTTGCTTGTTATAATTGTGATGATTATGGCGTGCAGCTGATGAAAACCCCAAAGTTGAGATTGTTAATTTGGGGTTCTCATCAGATGTATGTCATAATCATCACAATTATAACAAAGGCTTGACATATCTCGCTTTGCATGTCATGAGTCTATCTCATATATTAGTTTCACCTTTTAAGTTGAACTACTGAAAGAATTGAACCTTTCCATGATATTCTAATTTTTTGAGTTTCACCTGTACTTCGAAAGGGTTGGCGGAGTGTACCAGTAGCCTACAGTATAAATTTTTCTGAGTAACAGGAATCAATAGTTAAGCCTGCAGAGCAAATTTCTTCTGCAGCTCAGGGCCCCCAGCCTCTGTGGCTTGCCGCCAACATGGAGCAGGAATCTCCAGATATGAGGGTTCTTTTTTTAACCTGGTAGCTCTTGGCAGCCAGTGTGTGCAATTATTTTGTATCCAAATGGCTATTCAGTGCTGATTGGACTCCTGCAGTGGGGGAGAGAAGCGTCTTCCTTCCTTGGTCCCAGTGCCCAGAAGATTAGAGCTGTTGCTCTCATTTCATAACAATTTGATGGATGCAATCCAGATCCATATCTGCTCGCTTTCTGGGATTCAGGGTACTTTCAACTCATTTCTTACCCTAAGAGTTCCTCTGCAGAAGGACATTGTGAATCTGGTTGCTGTTTGGACTTAAACCGAACCATTTGGAACATAGGTCCTCTCTATCTTGTGCAATGACGTTACTTTGTAGAGCAGTTGCAGTGTAGTTCTCACAAAACTCACAGTCCAGTGAACCCTTGCCTCTGTATAAAGTGTAACCGAGTTGCATGCATCATAAACCTTTGCTCCTAAATGAGTTCTGCATTACGCCTCATTTTACAGATCAGTCACCACCTACCCATTAAGGGTCATCAGATCCTTGCTCTTCAGCTCCATTTATGCGGAACACTTTAAAACAGCTTGCTAATATTGTGGGTGAAGATCCAGGTTCACAAACCCTAAGCACTCCCTTGCTGCTGTTGCTCAGAGAATCGAAAATGCTTCTAGAATAAAGTTTGGATCCATCATTCCCTTGGACCCACTCTCTTTTTTTTTTAAAGAAAGAAAAATAGTGATTTATTATGTACTGAAGATGAATAAATGTTCACTTATAACAGGGATGGGGAGCCTCAGGTTGAGTGACGGGACTAAAACTCATATGATGAATTAATTAGTGTCATGCCAAAAAAAATTAACCACTCTTTTTCTAGCCTTCTCCATCAATTAACAAGGGGAGAAACCTTGTGTTTGAACATTATCAAAGGGGAGAGAATTTTTTGTTGGAATTCTCATGGGTGAGTTGCACAGTTTTTTGTTGTGCTTACTTTGCTTTGAAGGTGGATGAGGGGCGCTTGTGAGGACCCTTTATTTCACTGCACAAATCATTGTTTGCTGTCTCCATGGTTGTATGTGCTCCACTTAAAGCCCAGGGAAGACATCCCAAGATAACTCCCCCCTTTGGTGGCTTCTTTCAGATCAGCTGGGCAACTTGAGGAATGGTGTTCAGAGAAATGCTAAGACGTTTGGGGGGTGGAAGTGGAAGCCTCTTCCGTAGGGAAAGAAACTTTGGAGAAACTGGGGGGCCCCAACTCCATCGCAGCACTAGACTCTATTAAAAGTCCTTTAATCTGTCTGCAGTTTTCATTGTTTGAGTTTATTGGCTGAATGCCACCTTGGGGAATAATATCAACAGACAGTGTAAGATCTTTGTAAGAAATGAAAGGAGCATCTACTTGAAGGATGGACTGTTCCTCCCTTCTTAAGTGTTCGAGTTTCAAACAAAGCTTAGGCATCCCTTGTTCTTGTCCGTGCAAAGCCATTGAGTTAAATTCTAGCCTTCCTTGGTGGACAGGATGGCCTTTGAAGATTTGGGAGAGGAGAAACGAGCCAGAAAGTTGTTCCCCCCACCCAAGAAAAAGAGAGAACAGAACGGCACAAAGGCAATTTGCATTAGAAGCTGCCATGAAACAGACTCCTCTAATCTATAACAGTTGAACATAAATTGAAATTGCCTTGGGACATTGTACTGATGAAGCCTCTCTGTAGATTCATGAGAGCAGAATGGATGAATTTCTGCTGAATGGCAGCCAGATCACAGCTGGTTGTGTGTGTGTGTGTATTTGTGTATTCATTCCATTGGTGAATGAGGGTGTCATTCCAGAGCCATGCCAAAAATGGGCCCAACAAAGCACTGCAGCTCCTCTGATGGTAAAGAGTGAGTGTGTGTGTGTGTGTGTGTAGATTTGTTTTGGTCTGGTGCATGTAATGTCTTTCATTTGGTAGTTGTGTGATTTGTGCTTATATTGTATTGTGATGGCCATTGGCTATAAGCAATAAAAATATATATTGATAGTCAGAACTTTGCACGGGGCTCTGCTGATCAGGATGCCTGCAAATCCCTTATTGGCTCATACCTGATGACACTTGTAGGGCAGGTTGGTGTAGCTTGACCAAAACAGCCCTGCAGACCAAATGGGGAGGCCTGATGGGCCCTAAGCAATCTCTAGGACCAGAGGTTCCCCACTTCTAATGTAGAAGTCAAAGTGGAAGAGATTGAAAGGAAAGATCAAAAATTTTTCTTATATGCCACCACGGCAGCAAGAATATTATTGGCGCAAAAATGGAAAGTTAAAGAGGTACCAACAGTAAATGATTGGAGAAGAAAGGTATTGGAATTTTCAGAATTGGCGAAATTAACGGGGAAAATAAGAGAACAAAAGGATCGAAGGTTTCAAACGGAGTGGGGTAAATTTTTGGAATATATAAAAGATTATAAAGAGGTGTAAGCGCTTACAGGGTATAAGAAATCTTGTAACAGGATAAAATTAGTAATGAAAATATTGAGATAACAAAATATGCGAAAGAAGAAAAAAGAATAGAAGAGAAAGCGTAGGAATGATGTAAAAATTAGAAAGCCAGAGATGAGAGGGAAGGAAGTCAATAAAAACTCGACGGAGTTTGGTGATACTGTAAAACTTTATTTGATGTATACATTTGTGTTCTGTATGAAATTGGAAAATAAAAATACTTGATTGCAAAAAAAAGAAAGAAGTCAAAGTGTGCTTTTGTTATCAGAAAACTATGCAAGAGTATTTGTGGGCACTCTAACATCTTCCAGAGTATCTTAAAAATGTGGTGGCAAAGTAGCAGACGGTAGGGGAAATGTCACATGTATGGTGCCTCCAAGCAGGGACTGGAAATGGATATCATTTGAGACAGAACTGCCAAGTAAGGAATAATCAGGACAAACCTGCATGGGATGTTCTGGGGAGGTTGGATCCTCATTTTTATTTATGTTTTCATCATTACAAAAATAAATAAATAAATAAAAAATAAATATAAATAAAATAAAACCCCACCCATCTGGTAGGGTTTCCCCAGCCACCCTGGGCGGCTTCCAGCAGAGTATTAAAATACAATGATTCATCAAATATTAAAAACTTCCCTAAACATGGCTGCCTTCAGTTGTCTTCTAAAAGTCTGATAGTAGTTTATTTCCTTGACATCTCATAGGAGGGCATTCTACAGGGCGGGCGCCACTACCAGGCACTACCCTCTGCCTGGTTCTGTGTAAATCACCTTTATCACCTTTCCTTCAAAGAGCCTAGGGTGATGTACACTGTTCTCCTCTGCCCTGTTTAATTCTTAGAACTTTGGATGAAGTGTAGACAGTGGTGTGTTTGTGGAGAAACTACCCTACTGTTCAGAGGTAGAATTTACATGTTCTGCTCTAACCCACTTTTACCTTTGGCCCTGCCCACTCAGGAGGGAAAGTGACTCTTGGGATGAAAAGGATTCCCTAATCCTGCTCTCCAATCCTGCTCTGCACCTCTGCTCTAATATTAAAACAACTGGACACTCACTAAATGAACCAAACTCTCCGTGAAACAATTACAATAGCACTACAACATTTTAAACTAGAAGAGTTTTACTGTGGCATAAGAAGAAAGAAGAAGAAGAAGAAGAAGAGAAGAAGAAGAAGAAGAGAAGAAGAAGAGAAGAAGAGAAGAAGAGAAGAAGAAGAAGAAGAAGAAGAGTTTGGATTTGATATCCCGCTTTATCACTACCCGAAGGAGTCTCAAAGCGGCTAACATTCTCCTTTCCCTTCCTCCCCCACAACAAACACTCTGTGAGGTGAGTGGGGCTGAGAGACTTCAAAGAAGTGTGACTAGCCCAAGGGCATGCAGCAGCTGCATGTGGAGGTGTGGACACACGAACCCAGTTCACCAGATTACGAGTCTACTGCTCTTAACCACTACACCACACTAGACTTGGGGTTTGGGTTGTCAGATATGTGAACTTTCCTCCTTTGTTGGCAAATATGAAGCAAATGTCTGTGGCATTACTTCCCAAGCAACAGTGACCATTCATAGCAGCATTGACCCCACGTCCTCTTGTAAAAAATGTACAGTTGTTCATATATTACATTCAACGGGGGGAGGGGCTGGGGGGACACTTTTCTGCCAGCCCACTGGAGCCTTCCCTCGTGTCCAGCTGTCCACTTGCAAGAGGGCTGAGTTGCACCCTTATATCAGAATCAGTGACCAGGATATTCTAGTCCAAGGGTCAGCAAACTTTTTCAGCAGGGGGCTGGTCCATTGTCCCTCATACCTTATGGGGGGGGCGGACTATATTTTGAAAAATAATGAATGAATTCCTATGCCCCACAAATAACCCAGAGATGCATTTTAAATAAAAGCACACATTCTACTCATGTAAAAACAACAGGCAGGCCCCACAAATAACCCAGAGATTCATTTTAAATAAAAGGACACATTCTACTCATGTAAAAACACGCTGATTCCTCGACCGTCTGCGGGCCGGATTGAGAAGGCGATTGGGCCAGATCTGGCCCCTGGGCCTTACTTTGCCTACCCATATTCTAGCCCCACCTTCCCTGAGTTGTTCCCACCCACCCCACTCCAAAACACACACCCACTGGACTCATGACAGTCTGCAAAATACGGGCTGACTTCAAGTTCGTTGTCTCCTTTCTTGTATTTTACACACTTCCTGTATTGGAAGTTTATGAGCCATAGGCTGTAATTCTATCTTTCATTTTGTACTTAGCCAGATGATCTGAAGAAGGACCAGCTGACAGCATAATGTTAATGGATCTGATCCCCTGAAAAGGGATTTATAGGAACGTAAAATAAGCAAGCAGCCAGAATTCTGCTTGGGTTACAAATTCCTCTCTCCTGTTTTTATTTGTTTTCCCTCTTAGGAAGAGCGTTTTGGCAGAATCTTTCTGTAATTTCATAGTGTTATGAATGCTGCATAGCAAAGCTGGCCATTTTTATTTTTTGTTTTTGTCAAGTAGATTACTAGTTAATGGCTCATGATGAGTGTAGCTTATGTTATTATAATGGGAGAGATGCAGAGATCTCTGACTCTTAAATGTGAAAGCTATTCTTAACCCCCCCCCCAGCTAAGAGAAGGAGAAGTGGGTGGTATAGTATATGTGTCAGCATTTAAGAGAGTGTTCTGAAGTCTGCCCCCCCTCCATTAAATGGCTTACCTGGGCAACCAGCCACCTCCACCACTCACTTCCCTTTCTAAGGTTCTGTCATCAAACTAGAGTTGGTGTTGCCACCTATTGGTGGCCATATGAACAGCAGCATGCTGAGAGCATTACACTTTTATGTATATAGGAATACACATACACAAACGCAACTACCAAGGACTGGTAAGGAAATATTGTTTCCATCACAGGCTCAGCCCATCCCTGCTTCTCAGCCCCACGCTCTTCCTTAAGAAGAGCTCATTGGGGTTTACTGACTTGTACGACATCAGGGTAGAACAGGGCTAAGGGCAGAAATTGCTGCCTGGATAATCCTGCTCCTTTATGGATCTTGTGGAGATTTTTGTTTCTATGCTACATTTGCTTGTTTGGTTAGAACCTTTTCTAAAGAGCTTCTCCGAGCTATAAAGTGGGATATAAGTATTCACAGTAAGTAATAGATAAAGTAATATGTTTGTGTCTGATTAATTTAATGGTAACTGTTGCAGCCCTAGTGTTAACCACTCAGAAAAAAAGGACTCTCTATCCCTCAAAATGAGAATTGTGTACCTGTCACATGAGATTGAAAATAATGTTCAATCCATGGAAAAGTAAATGTTGATGTTAGAGGTGTGCAATCCCCACAAATTATTACAAGGCAGGCTGACCGGGTTTGTCTCTTTTGTTGATATAGAAGCCATTGGCCCATAATTTGATGTTTTCTCCTCGGATTTTAAGGCTCTGGGCTGTGTGTACAAGACATTTTGATGACGGCCTGTGTCCCACGGAGGAGCTTAGAAACAGGCTGTTCTGCAAATAAGTCTTCAGTAACAGTTGGAAGCAGTGTCACCAGAGTGGTCTTCCAGCAAAACATCAAACAGTGCGCCAAGATGAAATGCTTCCAATTTATTGGTTGAGCAAGCAAAGGGATTTCTGCAAGCTGGCTGCTGAGGGTCCACAGAGGAGGCACCACTATTGACAGTAGTAGAGTGCTTGATGGGAATTCCATACTGTATTTTTAGAAAAATGTTGTGTTACAATCTAGTGGTGTTTTTTTTTAAAGTATCAATGGTACAGATTGTATAGTTCTTTATCTGTACAATTTAGTGTATAGAGATTGGATTGATATCCCTTTTCTACTCAAAATAGATTCCTTTTCTCAATGATGAAATATGCAACACTGTCAACATTTAAAGCACTCATAAGTGAGATTTGTGCCGGGAAATCCTTTCTCTCACAGAAAGGGAATCTCTGGCCTATGTGCCTCAGCTGGCCCACCAAGTCTTCTGGAGTGGTCCCCCAGGTCCTAATTCAGTTTCCTGACAGTGGCATCACTGCTGCTGGCGGGCAGGAAGGACTTTGTGAGGTTGAGTGGCGACAGCACTGTTTTCATCTCCACTGTTCAGAGAGTGGAGAGAATCATAGACTTGAAGAGTTGGAATGGACCCCAATAATCATTTAGTCCAACCCCCTGCAATGCATCCATGACAGATGGCCATCCAATCTCTGCTTAAAAACCTCCCAGGAAGCAAAGGCCACCACCTCCCAAGGGAGTCCATTCCACTGTCTTAACAGCTCCTACCGTTAGAAAGTTCTTCCTGATGTTGAGTTGGAATCTCCTTCCTTTCCTTTGTCTATAGGGTGCGAGTGTAAGTGGGAGACTGTGATGAGTGTGTGAGAGTCTTATCCTGCCCACCTTTTTGGACCCATTCATTGCTGGTATGGGGTAGTTGAATGGCTGGTAATGAGGGAAATAACTCAAGTGACTGTGGCATTGTCACCCATCCAGAGTTGTTGTTTTGTTTGACTCCCATTACCTCTCTCTTGGTCACTAAAGGTAAAGGGACCCCGACCATCAGGTCCAGTCGTGTCCGACTCTGGGGTTGCGGCGCTCATCTCGCTCTATAGCGAGGGAGCCGACGTTTGTCTGCAGACAGCTTCCGTGTCATGTGGCTAGCATGACAAAGCCACTTCTGGTGAACTAGAGCAGTGCACGGAAACACTGTTTACCTTCCCGCTGGAGCGGTCCCTATTTATCTACTTGCACTTTGACGTGCTTTCGAACTGCTAGGTGGGCAGGAGCTGGGACCAAGCAACAGGAGCTCACCCCGTGGCAGGGATTCGAACCGCCGACCTTCTGATCAGCAAGCCCTAGACTCTGTGGTTTAACCCACAGCGCCACCTGGGTCCCTTGGTCACTAGTGCAATGTTAACAGTTACACCAGGGATGGGGGACCTTTTTAGCCGTATGGCCATATTATTCCGAAGCAATCTTTTGGGTTACATGCCAGTGTGTGTGTGGGGCGAGAGGCAAAAGGGGGCAGAGAAATGTAAACTCTACCATTCTGCAGTAGGTTAGACTAGCATCTACACCATGGGCAGGCAAACTAAGGCCCAGGGGCCGGATCTGGCCCAATTGCCTTCTGCATCCGGCCCGCAGACGGTCTGGGAATCAGTGTGTTTTTACATGAGTAGAATGTGTCCTTTTATTTAAAATGCATCTCTGGGTTATTTGTGGGGCATAGAAATTTGTTCACCCCCCAAAAAAATATATATAATCCGCCCCCCCCACAAGGTCAGAGGGACAGTGGACCGGCCCCCTGCTGAAAAAGTTTGCTGACCACTGATCTACACCTCCCCATCCTCCATTGAGACAAACAAGATGTATTATCAAAGTTAAGGGCGCATTTCAGCCAGGGGGTAGAAAGCTGGGGCAGTAAGGTGAGGGTGTGTTCCCACCCTGGGAAGAGTTCCGAGCGCCAGATGTGAAGAGACTGGAGGTTTACATTCAGCTCTCAAGTTTGAGGTTCCCTACTTCTGACTTGAACACAGTATTAAGGTAAATGGGATGTTGCTAATAAAAACACAGACACTCTTGAGGATTTACCTCCCCCCCCCATCCCGAAAAGGAGCAAAGCAAAACCACAATCTGTGTTTGTGCAAACTGAATTATATGCAGTAATAGATTCTTATTATTGTGCTGTATCCTATTTGGTTTCTTTCTTTCTAATTGTGTTGGGTTTTTATTTTATCTTATACTAGCTGACCTGGCCATGCATTGCTGTTGCTGGTTTGGTGAAATGGAAAAGAAAGTATAGTATAAAAGAGAAAGCGTATGGTTTCGAATAAATGGCGGACGGGGCTTTGCTGGTCCGCGTGGCTCGGCTCTGTACAGGCAGTGGAGCTGCCGTCGGAAACTTCCCACCTTTGGAGCTGGGCGAGGTGACACCGTAAATGGTGGACAGGGCTTTGTACAGGCGGTGGAAGCAGTGTTGTAAACTTGCTGGGTGAAGTGAGGCCACAAATGCTGGACGTGGCTTTGCTGCCCGGCCTGGCCATGTGTAGCCGAAGGCAACAGCAACGTTTCCGGGCAATCTGGTGGCAGTTACATCCAAAGAAGAGGAGGAGGGTGTAGAGACAGTTGTACTGTGCTGTAGCTTCTAACGTCCAGTGGAGGGCGCTAATTTTTTTGCCCAAAATCTTATCTTTACCTATTAAAATGTGATATCTGTGCAATCTAATTATGTATGATCACTCCCATATGGCCATAGAACGTTGTGTCCAAATTTGAGCAAAATTGGTCAAGCGGTTACGGAGCAAGGGGATCGCAAACAAAAACACCCAACTTGAACATTTATATATATAGATTGTGTTGTATGTGCTGGTTTCACATTGTATTTACATGCTGTTTAATTAATTTCTGTTTACACTTTTGTACACTGCCCCGGAACCTTTTGAAGGATGTTTATATCTATAAATAGCTAACTTTAGGAATGAACCAAAGGGGAGGATGGAAAGGAAGAAATGTTGATTAAAATAATACCTGAGGAAAGAAGCTGTGTGGAGGCAGGTGCTAAAGCTGCCTGCTAAAGCTAAGCAGGTCTTGGTCTGTTCAGTGTCTCAGTTGCAGACCTCCTGGGAACTGCAGATAAATGTATGCAGATAAATAACCTAAGGAGCACCTAATGCCTTATATACACCTCAGTGTAACTGACACAAAGCCATTGAAATAATCACATATGCCTGCCATTTATCTAATACAATGAATTTCACTGTACTAATGTTCAGCTGTATGACTGCATAATAAAGAATTTGTAATCTGAATATAATAAGGGATGTAAAATGTTCAACGTGTGTGCACACGTGTATGTGTGTTAAGCATACAAGAACCTAGATAAACGGTTCAATGGGGCCACACCTTCCTTTCTGTAACTACTCTTGGCAATCTGCATGTACTCGGGAGTTGGCTGGAGGAGGGAGAAGGGAATAGATCTCTCTCATAACTTATGGTGGTCCACTCCCTGTGCATAGATCAGGGGTGACCCAATGAGTAGAGAAAGTGTAGAGCCTAATCCTTCATGCATGCAATGAGGGGCACTGTCACCACATTTGGGCACCTGCATGGGGTTCAGTGCCCTGGCAGGGCACACAAGCAGTGATACCCGGGTTCCTTGGGACCATTTCTTACATTATCCTCGAATTATGCATTAGTTTGAGTATTGTGGGAAGTTTTAGTGGCCTGCCAGTGGTGGCTGGTGTTCGTTGTGATGCGTAGGGATATGGCAGGAGGCCAGCAACAGGTGTAGTCAGAACCAATGGTGTGCAGATCTGACTAATTCCCACCCACCCCCTCCCCGTCCCTGGTGAGTTCTACAACTGTAACACTGAGGCGGCAAGGAAGCTGGCAGGCAGTGCTACCTTCAGGGCAGGTTGTAAGGGGGCAGGTGGGTTGGCCAGGGCTACCTAAGGGCAGATTGAGGTTGATGATCCAGTGCTCTGTTCCCTGTGCTGTGCTGGAGGACACTCTTGAGAGTCCCATGGACTGCAAGAAGATCAAACCTATCCATTGTTAAGGAAATTGGCCCTGAGTGCTCACTAGAAGGACAGATCCTGAAGTTGAGGCTCCAGTACTTTGGCCACCTCATGAGAAGAGAAGTCTCCCTAGAAAAGACCCTGATGTTGGGAAAGATGGAGGGCACAAGGAGAAGGGGACGACAGAGGATGAGATGGTTGGACAGTGTTCTCGAAGCTACTAACATGAGTTTGGCCAAACTGTGGGAGGCAGTGAAGGATAGGCTTGCCTGGCGTGCTCTGGTCCATGGGGTCACGAAGAGTCGGACACGAATGAACGACTGAACAACAACAAGCTCTGTTCCCCCTAACAGACTAGCCTCCACTGTGGCTTGCTGCAAAAACAGCCAGGGTCCACTGATGCAGGAGAGAGCCCACCAACGGGCATGGAGCCTCTCTATCCTTGGAAAGAATTAAAGTAGAGACACACACAGCAGATATCTGCAATATAAGTTAAAAGACACAGCTTTGTGTGCATGAAGATAGATAGTAAAACTGTACTTGGTTGGTGATTGTTTCCATCCAGGTTCTTCTGGCTAGTGTTTAATGAAGGGCTGGGGTGAAGGAGGGGAATCTGAAGAAATCCACCAGAATCTTTATTTACTTGACTGGATTCTCTGAATTGCAGCATTTCAAACAACAAAAGAATAGGAACTGAAGGTGGTGTGTGAAAATTTAATTTCTGCTCCAGAGTGTTGTAAGAAAAAATCTGCCCTTATTCCCTTATGGGGTGCACAAGAGCCCTTGCAAAGTCCTTTGCAGGTTCTCCATTGGTAGGAGTAAAAAACAGACCAACCAGAGAAGATTGAGAAGCAAAGCAGCTAGTAAGCTTGATCTTTATTGAAGCTGTTGCAACAGCGGTGATTTTCAAGGAAAAAGACCCAGAACAAAGCAAGCATGCTCTTATAAAGACATTTCAAAATCCCTCCTGGAGTCTAGCCCACACCCAGAAACATCAATCACAGAAGAGGTGTAACCCAAGCTCATCACCCAGATGCATCACACCTACACCACACAAAAAGGCGTTATCTAATGCCTCTTCTCAGTAGCCTGGCCATTCCTTTGAGATGGTAATCTTCTTTAATTCTGGAGCAATTAAATCCCTCACCCCTCCTTCCTTGCAGAGACCCATTTGGTAAAACATTGGTCATTTGAGAGTCAAAATGGTGTGTGAGACCTGTCTGCCTCAGACATGTGGCCTGGTTTGCTTGGAAAAAAATATTAATAATGATTGTAAATTCTTATAACAAGAGCATGCTGGTAAAATTAAGTTGGATCTGAAGAATATAGAGACTACTTGTATTGTGTGTGTGTGAGAGAGAGAGAGAGAGAGAGAGAGAGAGCTGTCAGCACTTCTCTGGGGTCTCTAGTTAAGCTTTTTCTAATACAGCTACCAGGGAGCAGAGATTGCAGAGATCAAAATTAGGACCTTGCTCATTCAGAGCATGTACTGCAGCAGGGAACTCCTCCAATGCTAACATATAACATGCTTTTGCTTAAAGCTGGCAGCGCTGTTCAGTGATGCTGACGGCTCTTGCGATTGCGTCTGCCTTTCTTTGGAAGTTTGTGTCCCAGAGCTTTAGTGATTTGTTTATTTATTTATTTATTTTCAAAATTTCTGTCTTCTCTCTGTAAACTTATACTCGTCATTCTAGCCATAGCAAACCCATAGGTGAAACTTCTGTCTTTGCAGGGTTTTAAATGTTCAAAGTGCAACAGCAGGAATGATTCAGCTTGTAACTTATAGGTTAATTCTGTTTTCAGCAAGTCAGCTAATGAAGAGGGCGAGTTGGAAGTGTTGCTTAGCAACTAGGCAGAGTAGCAATGATTGTTGGTGAGGTAGAACATGCTCTGATTGGCTTGCTGTTCTGAGGGAGTCTTTCCTCTGTATGTTGGTTGAATGTCTTTTTTGCTGTGTACAGGACCTGAAGTAAGAAAGACAAAAGCTCACTGTTTTTGTTCAAACTTCCTCAGTAAAGCATTATCAGGATTATTTTCTCTTTGTGCTCTGTCTGCATTATTTAAGTCAGTGATGGCCAAACTCGGCCCTCCAGCTGTTTTGGGACTACAATTCCCATCATCCCTGACCACTGGTCCTGTTAGCTAGGGATGATGGGAGTTGTAGTCCCAAAACAGCTGGAGGGCCAAGTTGGCCATCACTGATTTAAGTGATTTTGCTAACACATGGAACCATGTAGGGTGTTTGAAATGGTGTGGTCTCCTTTCTGTGGAAGTTGCCCCTCTAATATGTGGAAGGCAGCAGTCAGGGCAAGTGCAGGATGGATCCCCCTTCTCTCCCATGCATGAAAGCCAACTAGATTGGAGTTGAATCTTAATTCAAGACTGCTTCACCTGAGAACAATAAGCTAGCTTAAAAGGCATAGGGCATGGTGTGGCACACGCAGCTCTGCCTCCTTAACACCTCACCTCTCAGCTGTGTCACTCTACCTAAAAGCACAGTGGAGAAGGACACAATGGTATGTGTATATGTGGCCAACAGACTTGTCCCTGCTCTGCCCCTCATGCGATTCTAATTTTTGTGTATGTAAAGCACAGCATAAGGCTTCTGAGTTCAAGTAGTATAAGATAATGGTATGCGCTTTTCTTGGAATTCATAATCATATAAATCTGTTTTCTTGCTGCTGCTGCTGCCGGCAGCACCACTTAAGTCATTTTTCTCCCATCTAAAACTCCTTTCTTCATATGGAAGGAACCCCAACCCTGTGATTATCAATCTCCCCCCACTCACTTTGATGGCTGAAAGATGCCTTTCCTGGCAAGTTTGAAATTATTAGCTGTAAGGGTGTGTGACTGGCTTTATGGGTTTTCAGATGTTCTAATTGTTTTAAAATGCTCTATGCACTTTTTACTTTTAAATGCTTTAATTGTGCTGTCTTATTACTGGTTGTTTGTTAGAATGGACTGCCTTGGGAGGTGGGATAGACACAAAACAAAACAAGAGAGGAGTGATGATGATAATTAATAATATTTTATTATTATTTATATGCTACTCATCTGACTTGGTTGCCTCAGCCACTCTGGGCTTTGTTGTTCAGTCATGTCCGACTCTTCGTGACCCCATGGACCAGAGCACCAGGCACCCCTATCCTCCACTGCCTCCCGCAGTTTGGCCAAACTCATGCTAGTCGCTTCAAGAACACTGTCCAACCATCTCATTCTCTGTCGTCCCCTTCTCCTTGTGCCCTCCATCTTTCCCAACATCAGGGTCTTTTCTAGGGAGTCTTCTCTTCTCATGAGGTGGCCAAGTACTGGAGCCTCAACTTCAGGATCTGTCCTTCTAGTGAGCACTCAGAGCAGCTTTCCCCCAAAATATTAAAAAAACACCCAGGGCCTTCTCAGAGCTGAAGATGGCCTTGATTATTGTTCTTGCAGTGTGGGATCTTCCATATGCTAACCAGCTATGTTTTACTTTTTCATCAAAACAAGACACAAGAATCAAATTCTTGAAGTAGTGCCTGGATGTTTTTACACTTCAGTGCTTTATTTCGGTTGGTATGGCGTACCACCCTTTCTCCCCCCCCCACAACCACCCCTGCCATTGCTGCCCCCCCTTTACCATTACTGTTGCTTCCTGTGGCTGTAGGCACAGCCTCCTGGAGTAATAATATAATAATAATAATAATAATATAATTTATACCCCACCCATCTGGCTGGGTTTCCCAGCCACTCTGGGCGGCTTCCAACAGAACATTAAAATGCAATAGTCTACTAAACATTAAAAGCTTCCCTAAACAGGGCTGCCTTCAGCTGTCTTCTAAAAGTCTGGTAATTGTTTTTCTCTTTGACATCTGGTGGGAGGGCGTTCCACAGGGCCGGTGCCACTACCGAGAAGGCCCTCTGCCTGGTTCCCTGTAACTTGGCTTCTCGCAGCGAGGGAACCGCCAGAAGGCCCTCGGCGCTGGACCTCAGTGTCCAGGCAGAACGATGGGGGTGGAGACGCTCCTTCAGGTATACTGGACCGAGGCCGTTTAGGGCTTTGAAGAGTTGCTTTGGTACCCCTTACAATCCCTAAATAACCTTCTGGGAAGGTGCCTGATGGTAGTAAAAAGGGCACACCAGAGCTGTACGATTGTCAGGCACCTTCCTGGAAGGCACACTGGCGATTGTAAGGGTCGTGCCAAAGCAACTCTGGGAGTGATGGAGAAAGTGGCAAAGGTGCGGGGGGAGGGGGAGAGTAAGCGGCGGGGGGGGGCATGGTGCATAGCAGCACTTTTCTTCAAAAAACCTCCCACTGTGTTACAGTATGGTCAAGAGACATAAGATTGGGCTCATTTTATGTTCAATAAAACTATAGTTAGCTCATCTTGTTGGCTCAAAGGGGGGAGGGCTGGATGGAGTAGGAGCCAAGCTCATTCAACAATAAGAAGGTAGAACAACATTAAGGCCAGGTACACAGTTGTACTGCCCAATTCATGGATGATGAAACTGGGGAGGGCAGTTAATAAAATATTCTTTAGGGGAGGACTGAATTTCTCCCAACAATTCTGGGGGCACCCAATTAAAGATTGGCTGCTTCTAGACTGTCATTTTGGGGGGTTGAATGCAATCATTTACACAATTTAGGGTTTGCACAGTTAAAGTGGATTTGTGCGACAAAACCACTTCCTCCCCCCTCCCCCCCGCCAAAATAAGATTTATTCAGTAAGGAAATGACAGGGGTAAGCCCCGGGCATTACAATAACAATTGATTGACACCATATCTGTAACCATGCAAACAAATCAGAACCGATGCTCAATAAACAGTGAACATCATATAACCTATGTGAAAATGGATCTGGAGAATGCTAAACAAACAGGTAACCTGGAAAAGTCTAAACCTGATCCAATAAATAAATTTATTTTCTGAGAAATTTCAGCTCAGCCCTCAATTCAAATGACTCAGGGCAGGTTTGTATCTCAGGTGCAATGAAGCCAAGGTGAAAGGAATCCACACGGTTACTTGATATGATAAGGGGCTCAGATTTAGGATGTGACTTGCTTGCCAGGGCTTTATATAGATGGCTTAGGACACCCAGGTAGCAAACACATTCAGATAAATGGCATTGTGTGTTCCGGTTGGAACAGTTCAAGAAGGATACTGACAAGCTGGAACATGTCCAGAAGAGGGCAACCAAAATGGTCAAAGGCCTGGAAACGATGCCTTATGAGGAACGGCTTAGGGAGCTGGGTATCTTTAGCCTGGAGAAGAGAAGGTTAAGGGGTGATATGATAGCCATGTTCAAATATATAAAAGGATGTCATATAGAGGAGGGTGAAAGGTTGTTTTCTGCTGCTCCAGAGAAGCGGACACAGGGCAATGGATTCAAACTACAAGAAAGAAGATTCCACCTAAACATTAGGAAGAACTTCCTGAGAGTGAGAGCTGTTCGGCAGTGGAATTTGCTACCAAGGAGTGTGGTGGAGTCTCCTTCTTTGGAGGTCTTTAAGCGGAGGCTTGACAGCCATCTGTCAGGAATGCTTTGATGGTGTTTCCTGCTTGGCAGGGGGTTGGACTGGATGGCCCTTGTGGTCTCTTCCTACTCTATGATTCTATGATTCTATGCAGCCTAAAGAGCATCCTTAATCCACAGAGCCCAGTCCAGCTTCACCAACCTCATGCCTTGCAGATCATTGACCCAACCCATATGGGAGTTGCAGTTTGAAACATCTGAAGGGCACCAGCTTTCTAAAGACTGGCCTAGTCTGTCTTGTTTGCTTTTGGCCAGAGCACTGGTGGCACAAGGGTGAAGGTGCCTAAAACTGATTACTCAAATTCCAGGCTTGAGATCCATCACCCTTTGGTCATTGCAGCCCACTCTCCCCTTGGAAGACTACTGGACCCAGGATTTGACATTTCACCACCCTCCCAGCATCTCACATCTCGTTGTGCTAAAGGTGCACAAAATGTCTTTACATCCTTCTCTAATAGCAACATAACCTGAAATTTGTTCCACATTTGCAGGCATGCTGCAACAACAATAAACCCCAAGCTGTGGCTCACTGCTCACATTGAGCTATATTATACGTTAAACCTTTTAAACAATCTTTTGCCCTTTATGTTGTCATTATTGATGTCGAGTTAGCATATATCAGTTCAGGCAGTCACACTGTATAACTATAGAGGAATGTAAATTATATTCCTTGATATGCTGAATAGCTGCACCAGAATATAAATGATATTTATGAGGAATTTGGGAGTGCTTTAAATATTGTGAAACCACTGACTTTGACACATTGGGGATAATGATGCAGAAACACTGGGCTATTTGTAAACCACTTAATGGCAACAATTTTCTGAATCAAAGCAATCTACACTTCCCCATTTGCAATTTTGTCTCTAACTACTACACTTCTCATAAATGGCTTACAAGGCGGAATCTTTAGCATCTATGAACTGCTATTGAATACTTAGATTCTCTGGCATTAGCTTCAAACCATTTGAACGTTTTACCTTTGAAATTATGCCGTAGGTTTCATGTGTGTCTTTTCGTTTTTGTTTTTCTGCCAGCGTCTTGCGTGTAGAAATAAGATATCATCATTAACCAAAGCTGAATGCGTTTGAAATTGCACATGCTCAAAAACCATGCTTCTAAGCCTTTTTAAAAACAATACTAAATGCCCCAGGTAATTGTCAGATATTAATAGAGAGATGTTGCTGCAAAATTAATAACTGCAGTCCTTGCGGTTTTGTTCAGTGGCGGCTGGGAGGCTGCTGTCTTTACAAAAACGCTACCATTTACTCCTCAGCAAAGATAATAGGTGTTGAAGTCAACACGAGTGGAACTTTGTTGCCTGATATACAGCCATAACCTTGGGGTGGACCGATCCATCAGTTTTTCCTATGTCCAGTTTTAAATTCAGCTCTCCACATTTCTGCATCAATTTGCATTGTTTTTTTAAGCCTCATGAAAATTCATGAGTGTTTTTAGTGAGAATTTATCCTCATCTCTGAGGGGTGAGAAATTCCAGGAGTGCAATGCCTAAATGGGTTTAGTTGCCTCTGGAACAGATTCACTGGGGGGGCTTGTTGGTGTTTTGTAATATTTGTAACTGACAACCACCAAAGTCCACTGCTCCCAAATCAATTCTCTGAAGTAGATCGCTGGCAACCTGATATGTACCCAGAGCCCAATCTTAGCTCTCTGTCGTCTTCTCCATTGCTGCCTGAGTTGCAGCTTGTCTTTTTGTTCTCTTAAGGATGATGAAGAGCTACATAAACACTGGCCTGGTGAGGAATCAAAGCTAAAACTGGCTTGTGGGGTGGGGCAGCTGCTGCCATGGGGAGCAGGGACCACTCTCCTCAGGGTATCACATAGCTTCCTCCTATCCTGGGGGCCTTTCATTTCAAAGTCAAACATTTTTTTTAATGACCACCCAAGGCTACCCACCCTGTGCACAACAACCAGATAACCCCTTGCCAAATTATTAGATTATATTGACCCTTGAATGGGACAAATTTTAAAAGGTTGCAAGATATCAGGTACTGTTGGCCTCTACCCAGTAGTCTTGAGGTGGAGTAGTCCTTTATTCATGGCATCACTGGGTCAGCTGATTAGAGAAAGAAACTGCAGGAGTTTCAGGTTGGCTAAGCAGAAATCTTACTTTGGCCACCTCATGAGAAGAGAAGACTCCCTAGAAAAGACCCTGATGTTGGGAAAGATGGCGGGCACAAGGAGAAGGGGACGACAGAGGACGAGATGGTTGGACAGTGTTCTCAAGCTACCAACATGAGTCTGACCAAACTGCGGGAGGCAGTGGAAGACAGGAGTGCCTGGGGTGCTCTGGTCCATGGGGTCACGAAGAGTCGGACATGACTAAACAACAACAAAGCAGAAATCTCTTAGCAGAATCATCCTGAGCAGGGAGTTGGGAACAATGGTGGAGAAAACATTTTTTGCTTCCCCCCAGGGCCTGCTGCTGCTGCTTAGTCTGTCTGCCAATATGGGAGATGCTTGCAGTCCACCTTGGTACCTGCCATAATATGCTCCTCTTTTCTTGACTGCTCTTCAGGACACCCAGCTCCGCTTTTCCTTGACCTGCCCTACCCTGCCTCACATTTGCCCATTTGCCTATAGCAGAAGTTGCTGAACAATGACTCCCAGCAGTCTCAGGAGAAAAGGCCAGTGGTCAAAACTACATTGAGAAATCCACTGGTGCTGCCAAGTTTTTAAGAGGTTGTCTTTCTTTAACCCTCACCCTTTGCAAACTGCTGAGGAAATGTGAAGAACTGAATTTAAGACTGGCCAAACAAGAAAGAGATGGACAGAAATTGGTTAGACTCCTCCATCCACAGTGATCATAGATATACTTAGAAATTGTCCCACTGAATTTCAGTAGGATTTACTTCCTAGGAAACACAGCTGGAGACCACTTTCACCTGCATCCTAGATCCAATTACTTGAGCATTATGGCCACAAAAAGACATACTGGAAAGGATTGTGCTGGAATCATAACCCTTAAATGCACTTACTAGGGAGTAAGTTCCATTGAACACAGTGGGGTTTACTTCCAAGAAAACACACTTCAGATTGCGCTGTTGAAATGCTTTTGAGCCTCTCTTTCATTAGGTGTATATGTATGAAAGCTGAAACACAGTTTTTAAAGTGTTTGTATATTCAGATACTTGGTTGGCTGTGCAGGAAGACAGAATTGCATCTCAACTTTCCTGCTGTTTCTGTGTCACTTGCAAACAGGTTCATTCTGCCTGATAGGCATTTTTGCTCTTGCACTCATTTTTTATGCCACAAGAGCTGAAACAAACTTGACAATAACTTGCTTTGTGTACAGAAGTGTTTGTGTTGACAGAAACTCACCTTCCAACCCAAATCTTCTGCCTCTGCAGGAGCCTGAGACTAGGGTCAGAGCAACTAGAAACATAATTGCTTCACATTCCTTCACATGGTGTTCATGTGTAGCAGAGCTGACTTCAGAAGCTTTTTACCCAATAGAGATGCCATTCTGATATTATGTATTGCTAGTAACCCAAACTTTATCGATAAAACTTTTTTCTGATATACAATGGTACCTTGGTTTACGAACTTAATCCGTTCCAGAAGTCTGTTCTTAAACCAAAGTGTTCTTAAACCAAGGCATGCTTTCCCATAGCAGCGGGGGACTCAATTTACAAATGGAACATGCTCAACAGGAAGCAGAACATGTTCTGCTTCCAAGGAAAAGTTCACAGACCAAAACACCTACTTCCAGGTTTGCAGCGTTCTTATTCCAAGTTGTTCATAAACTAAGCTGTTCTTAAACCAAGGTAGCACTGTATTCTTTTTTCTCTTACCCTCTTAGAAAAGGGCCACTTTAAAGAGAATTTATTCCAAATATTCTACACTCTGCTTTGTTTTATTTTATTTTATTTTTGTAATGGCTGCCATTTTCTGGCTGCAATGCTATGGAATGACACTAGGGACTCAGCTATAAATAAAAAAGTTTTAAGTGCAATATACGATGTGACACTAGATGGCGATGGTGAGCCTTATGGAAAATTCAATGTTATTTTCTAAAACACACAGAGAGAGAGAAAGAGAAAGAGAGAGAGAGAGAGAGAGAGAGAGAGAGAGGTCATTAGCCTTTTAAAACCTATGGGCACATTTGCAAGCCAGATAAACTGATGATGGGCATCACACACAAACACACACACCCCAACCAGTCGTTTTGACTGCAACATAATGTTTATTTCAAACCTATTTCAAGATGAAACCATTCTTTTTTTAATAAGTTTTATTGCATAAAATGTATACAAAAGTTTGCAAATTTACATAAGAGTACATACTTACATAAAAAACAAACGAAATAGCCACATAAGAGTACATACTTACATAAAAAACAAACGAAATAGCCACTAAAAGGAAAAGAAGAGAGAGAAAAGAAGAAAAAGAAGAGAAGAAAATAACGGAGTGGGAGAAAAAGGAAAAAGAAAAAGGAAGAAAAAAAGATACATTTTTTAAAGGAAAAATTACATTATAATTGGTTGACTTCCACCACTGCATAACCCTACCTATTTCCAACTGAATTTTTCTGCCATTCTTTCCTTTAACACCATGTATTTTGAATGTTACTGTAATTCAGCTTTAAATTATTCTACTCCAAACACAACCAAAACCTTTCATTTGATCCTTGTTTACTTAAGTATTCATTAAAACATTTGCATTGGTTGGTTTTGTACCAACCAAGAAAGAATGGCAGAGCAAATTGGCTGAATATCTAGAGATGGCAAAATTGACTAACTGGATAAGGCAAAAATCAAAAAATGTGATTCAAAACCAATGAAGATGAAACCATTCTTAACCTGAGGTACCACTTTAGCTAATGGAGCTTCCCGCTGCTGGCGCACCAGTGGTGCACGATTTCTGTTCTCATCCTGAGGTAAAGTTCTTACCCGAGGTACTACTTCCAGGTTAGCGGAGTCTGTAACCTGAAGTGTTTGTAACCTGAGGTGTTTGTAACCCGAGGGTACCACTGTACTTCCTTGTAAAGGGACAACATGGACAGGAATCAGTTCCTTTTGGGGCATGTGAACTTGACCAGCACTGGGTTCCTTTTGAAAATGAGCTTTCCAAGTTCTGCTGCTATGACAATAGCAGGAAACTTTTGTCTACCCCCCAGATGTTGCTGAACTACAACTCCCAATATCCCTGGCCCCTGGCCCCTGGCCATGCATGCTGGGGCTAAAGGTAATTCAGGAACACCCGAGGCCACCAAATGTTCCCCCATCCCTGTCTTAGCACATTCCCAGGTGTTTCAGCAACCTTCTTACAATGCTTCTGAATGCAGTGATAGATCCTAAGCTGCTGTTGCAATTTGCTGCATTCGTCGGTATTTATTGCTGATGTGAGGTTCTTTAGGCACAGGTTTTTCAAAAATGTATGAGCTTGTTCTGCACAGATCCTTCACCCAGAAAAGGTAGCCTTCCATGTAAGGAACTGTTACCATTGCTAGATTTCTTCCTGTAAGAAAAAGCCTTCTTTGCCTTGTCCCTTTTACACCTTCTCCTCTGAGATGGAACGCCATAAATCCAGTTTAGACCTAGATTAGAGATTTAGCAACACAGTGGTGTTTCTGGGTCTGCCCTATAAAGTTTTATTTAAATGTCCTCTTGAGCCCTCTCAAAAACAAAGGGAATATGAAATATGCATTACACTTCTTTGTCTAAAATATGTCGAATGTAAAACTGTCTAATAAATGTAATACATCAACAGAACTGGAAATTTATGCCTCTAATTCAACTCTCTTCCTTTCCCCCACCCATCTTCCTCTCAAAGAATTGGGCTTCAAATGGCACACTCAACTGTTTGTGAAAACGGATTTGCCAGCCCAATATGAAGTTAAACAAGATTTGTGCATTTAATTTCAGTCTTTAAACTTAAATGCTTCTGCACCTTCCTGTTAATGCTGTTTGCTTTAGCCAAAGGGTCTGGAGGCAATTATTGTAAATCTCCCAGCCTTTTGAAGAAATAGGCTCTTCCAAAAGGATTCAAGCAAGGGTTTAAATGGCTTTCTCTTTAGTTGAGTACACCATTTCCCACTGGCAAGAAAGAGTAAATCTTAATTTAGTATTTCTAATCAAAAGGCTCTTGTACGAAGATATTGTATTGTTGTTGTGTTGGGTAATGAGAATTGGATGGAGGAACTCCATGGAGATGACCTTGTGTTCGTTCCCCCCCTCCCCGCCCCACTCTCTCTTTTCTTCTTTGTTCTTGAGTAAGACGAACATAGCTTTTAAATGAAAATGACATCCATTCTATCATTTATGCCCAATGCAGCTATGACAAATGCCTCAAAATATTAAAGTACTGAAAGGGACACAGGGAAATTTCTTTGTTTACTGTCAGAGCCCATGTTATCTATAGAGCTAAGGCTCACCCCTCCACGTATATTAATGATGTTTTTTTCAGAAATCCATCTTCTTGGCTTTTTAAAACCATCTACACTATTCTAGGCTTTGTTGAGTTGCGATTCATTGTTATGTCTCGGTGGAGCTATATTTGGGCACGTGGGGGGATGCATAGTGTTCGCTTCCCTGTCCTTTTCACTTTGATCGGGATGCTCTGAAGAGGCTTCCTAAGTGCTTTCGGATGAATGTGGTTAGAAACCTTTGTGCATCAGGAACCTGTAGGAGAAATGTATACCAATGCATTTCTTTCAAGAGCATGAAACTGCAAGCGCATAGGCACACAGGTGGGCGGGCAGGCGGGCGGGAACACTTTCTCAACACGTAAGCCGACTTTGCCGCGAGAGGCTTGTGGTTAGACTTGCGAAAACGGGGAGAGAATATGGGGAACAAGCAGAACAAAGGGAAATGCCAGGGAAAAGGGGTGCGTGAAGCAGCCTCCGCATGATGTGCACTGCACGGCACATGCAAGCACAGAGACGGGAAGTAAAGAGGCAGGGATTTGCTGGAACATACAGGCTGTGTACATATTGGGAGTTTCATGTGGGGGACTTCAAGGGTGTAGGGCCAAGTCTCATGTGATGAAAGGGAGAAGGTCAGAGAACCAATGTGTGGGGATAGCTGGGTCTACCGGGCACCAGCTATGGGGCAGCCTGCGACGGGACGGCCGGTAATCCTGGAGCCCGCTCCCACCGCGCCGTGAAGAAAGGGATCCGCTGGCTGCAATCTGAGGGTGAGTCTGTGAGTCCGTGATGATTCTGCCTCGTGGATGTTTTGCAAGCGTCTGTCTGGTCCAAAAGGTTCCGAAGAGGAAAACTAATCTAAAATGTGGCCCAAACTAAACAGCCAAATAAAAGACTTTAAAGTACAAGTGAAAATAAAACAACGGAGACTGCAGTCTGGTGAAGAAGCCTGACCGCTGCCCTGCCCTGTTTGCAAACTGGGCTTGTCACGCCAACGATGTTCTCGCGCTTACTCCTCGGCTTTCTCCACACCACAAACAAGGAGCGGCAGCTATTTATTAAGGGAGTAACCAACGTCATAATCAATACACCAACCAATTACAATTTTGTTGCTGCCCTAAATTGGGCGGGAAGAAGATTAACTGACCGTTGCCTAATTCAAAGTAGGAGCCACTTTTTCCCCGTGGAGGAATCCCAGCAGTGAGTTGCCCACCGGATCCTATTGCTACCTTTCCTTCCAAGGCGGAAGGACACAGTAAAAATAAGCACAAATAAGCACAAATAAACATAAATAACCACAGGTGCAAGCGCACCTGCAAAGTATATTCCCACACCAATGGAGTCCTGGAATGTGGCACATTACTTTTCATGGAACCCCTGTGCTTTAAGAACTGTATAAAGAGGAGTATAAGGCTTTGGTTCCTTGCCTTGGCCAGGTTGAAAGGTCTTTTCTACTAGTAGAACATTGGGTCCACTGGAATACAGATAAATGGGACAATACATTTATCTGTATTCTTTTTTTCCATGCTTGACTGATTGTACTGTATTCATTTCAGTGCTCCTGAGAAACTGGATGTGTGTTTCCAATAAAGCTTCATGAAACCTTTTAACTCAGTGTCCAGGTTTTCATGAATTGTTTGGCTTAGTGGGTTGTCTGAACCAGGGCTCTCTCCTCACTAACTATCAGCTTGGATGTAGGCTTGTTCTTAGTTATTGGCTCCCAGAAAATCGCATGGGAATGCAATTTAAAATCTGTATTTTGAGAGGAAACAGATTTTAAAGTTGTTTAATGGGGGATTTTTTTAAGAACTAAAAAAAAGCAGATAAATGCAGAAACAGAACAGAATGGGTTTGACATGTATGCAGGTGAGGTGGACTGGAAGGAGATAGTCTGATTTCTCCGTTCATACTATGGTGATTTTGAAAAGTTAAAACAGAGAATGTTGGCTTAAGTATTTCAAGATACGTTACACTTGGGAATCAGGCACTCTGCCATCTGTAGCCATTAAGGCTTTTTTTAGTAACCTTAAAACATCAGGGTCTGAAAACAGATTTATTAATGGATGTTGCTGCAACTTCAGATCCATTATAACATTCTTCTCTGGTGCGTGGCAGACTGCGAAGCAATCATATCTAATAACAGCAGATTAATGGAAATTATTTTCTCAGCTTCTGTCACAATAGAGAACACTAGTAATCAGGCATTCTCTCTGTAACAGGTTCTTACAAGGATGAATGTGCTCAGATATTCTTTCTTATCAAGCTAGCTGCTGTGGATGGAGAGAATAATACTTCATATTGCTGGCACCAAAAAAACTAGGTGATCCTCAGGGTCCCTTCCAACTCTACAATTCTATGATTCTTGTTATCAGACAAACAAATGCCTTATTCTAAACTATTATGGTATGACAGGGGTGGAAGATTTCAGGGGTATAGTGTTGGTTCTCCCCTGTTTATCACAACTACCGTATTTTTCGCGCCATAAGGCGCTCCGGACCATAGGGCGCACCTCATTTTTTAGAGGAGGAAACAAGGGAGAAAAAAACATTTTTTTGGTTTTCCTCCTCTAAAAGCCCTGGTTTTTTGAGGATCACCTAAAAGTTTTGCAGCTTTTTTTGCAAAGGGAAAAACCCTGTTTTTTTGAGGATCACCTAAAGGTTTGGCAGGGTTTTTTTTTGCAAAGGGGGAAAAGCAAAGAGGAAAAGCCCCATTTTTATGGGGTTCAACTTACATTTCTGCAGCTTAAGGAAAGGGAGCCTTTTCTACAGTTTCCAGACAGATACTGTAATCTAATCAGCCAGTCACATGTCGCTGGGGAAACAAACAACCTCCCTCTGCAGCACATTCAAAAATGAAGGGCGGGGCTGAAAGGGAGCTGGGACTCTTATCTCTCTCCAGATCTCTTGCTGATCAGCTGCTGAGCGGGGTCCTTTCAACATCCCCTTTGTAAAATAAAAAGCACAATCTGCTTTTGGCCCCTGGGCAATTCAGCTCCGGGGACTACCATTCGCTCCATAAGACGCACAGGTATTTCCCCTTACTTTTTAGGAGGAAAAAAGTGCGTCTTATGGAGCAAAAAATATGGTAGGTGAAAAATATTGGCTCTGTTTAGATGTATGCTAATGCTTCAGGTATGTCATACATTTAAAGCAAGCCCCCTCGAAAAAGAATCCCGTGAACAGTAGGTTGTTAAGGATGCTGAGAATTGTAGCTATCTGAGGGATGAACTACAGTTCCAGGATTCTTTAGAGGGGTGTGTGTGCTTCAAATGTATGGTGTTTTTGCAGCCCAAGAAGCAAGGAACTGGGTTCATGCTCATCCTGGGACTTCACAAGTAGTGCTAGAACACAGCTCATAAGTCCTTTGACATGTAAATCCATTTCTGGTGTTCCACAATAATTCTTTTCCAGCACACCAATTTGTGGAGGTGTATGTGCTGCATGGGCAATACAGGAATAGGATCAATTGTTTAAAAATGCAAATAGCTAAACAAAATGGACCCCCTGTGCTTCGTTCACATTGGCAAAAATCCCATTGGGTCGACTCCAATGCTTGTTATACTCAGAGTAGATTAATTGAAGTTAGTGGGCATGGATAATTTAGGTTTATTAATCTCAAGGTTTCTTCTCTGGGTAGAACTTGGTGGAACCCTAAGTAAGTCTCATCACTCCACTCACTAATGTCCTCGTGTCCAACATGGATGTTTGAGAAGAGGAAGTCTGTTTAAAGTGTACATTGGCATCCTCTCTGAATGTGGTCTCAAGTTTTGACTATGGCAGACCAACACGGCTACACTGGGAAATACAATTTGAATTGGAGAGTAGAGAAAAGATACTTTGTGACAATGTTTTGGTTTGCATGTATCAAGGAAAATGTGACATTCTGGAAGAAGAAGGAAACTGTATCATTTTGGGAGAAGAAGAACCTGGACTGGGAAAATGTTGGGGGGAAGCCTGGTGGGAGGGGGGAAGATGGTGAGGAGGGGGGTGGGGTAAAGGGATTTAAGAGATCTATTAGGAATGCTGACCATGGTATTCCGACATCAGAGGGGGGAAAGGATTTTGAGAATGGAAGAAATATTTAGTTTTTTGTTAAAATGTGTTGATTTAAATATTTTTGAAGCTGGAATTAGAAGTAACAAGAGCAACAGCTTTACTGAGTTAAGAGAAGAAAGAATATAAGAAGCTAAGATTTGGAATGTGATGTTTTATTTGATAAGAATTAGTTGTATGATTTAAGATATGTTGATTATATTTGCAAGATTAAGATTAGTTGTAAGAAATTAGATTTTACAATGTTACAAAGTTACTGAAGAAGAATAGAAATGAACGCATAATAGAGGGCGTGAGGAAGTCCCAAGTTTAGGATTTTAAAGAAGTGAAGGTTTTTTAAGTAATTGTGTTGTTTTGTGTGTAATGGGTGTATTGTGTTGTTTGTATGTGGTGTGGGTATTTGTAATTGCTTTAATCTGGAAAATCCAATAAATTCGTATTAAAAAAAAATGAAATTAGATTCAGCCGTATGTCCAACTTGCTTCTATGCATTGTATTGTGGGGTGCCATGTTGTCCTTCATTTCAGACAGCTAAATGTGTTGGTCCCCATTTCCACCTTTTGATGTGAACAAGTAGCCTTTTATTTTAAGGAGTGTGTTATACGGAGGAACTTTCTATTCTGCTGCTACAATTGTGCAAGACTTTCCACTGTGCTTATTGGAGAATGAATTGATGATGAACTTACATGTCTTGTGTTCATGTCTCTGCAATCAAGATTTATTGTGAGTACTGAAGCCACAAAGACAGTTTGAGTAAACCCTCAAAAACAAAACTTGTAAATTATAATGTGTGATATGATGAATTTCTCAGTGCACAAAGCACACATATATCATCATTTACATAAACATTTACAAATCAATCTTCATTGAGTACATAAAGACATGATGCAAAATGCAGTTAGAAAGCTCATAATGCAAAATCCACACAATCATCAGTGCATAACGAATGGAGGTAAATAAACTGTCACTCATTTAATGCAAATCTGTAATGCCCATTGAATTCAATGGGAACTACTTCCAAGTTAGTACATATAGCAGGCATAGGCAAACTGGGCCCTCCAGATGTTTTAACACTACAATTCCCATTATCCCTGACCACTGGTCCTGCTAGCTAGGGAAGATGGGAGTTGTAGGCCAAAAACATCTGGAGGGCTGAGTTTGCCTATACCTGACATATAGGGTTATCCTCTGCATGCTTACCTGGAAGTAAGTTGCATTGAACTCAATGAAGCTTACCTCTGAGCAGCAATGCATAGGATTTCACTGTCCATTGTATGTTTTATGTAGGCTGCAATCTTTAAGAGGCAGAGCTGTCATTCAGTGGTAGGCAGCATGGTATATATGAGGAATAGCTCAGTTGGTAGTGCATGAGACTCTTAATCTTAGGGTCATAGGTTCAAGCCCCACATTGGGCAAAAGACATCGCCTTAAGCCCCATTAAAATGCTTTATCTATCCATTAACTGGCATACGTGCTACAGTAGAGAGAGAGAGAGACTATATATCTATATATACAATGTTTTTTTTCTTCCCTTGGGGTACGCAGGGGTACGCATACCCCTAAACATTTTGTGAATCTTTGTACTTTTGTCCATTTACTGTATTTATTTTTCCTGATTTGAACTATAAAATGGTGATTTTCTTGAGTCAAAATGAGAGTAACCCTAAACACTTTTTTTTAAAGAAAAAAGCACTGTCTACATAGATATAATATGCCTACCAAATCAGAATACGAACTATATAAAAGATATAAAACCTCCTGCCAACCTAGCAGTTCAGAAGCATGCCAGTACCGCTGTGGCGGGAAAGAAGCAGTTTAGTCCTGCTGGCCACATGACCTGGAAAGCTGTCTGTGGTCGCCTTTGACTGGACTTAACCATCCAGGGGTCCTTTACCTTTATATATAATAAACACACACATATATGCAATAAACACATATACAATAAACTATAGAATTAATAGTAGAATTGTTTTAGCAGGTCTTTGACCGTATAATGAACAAGTGGAATAGAATTTAAACTGTTCAAAACCTTTTAAACATCAGTTTCTTTCTAAATACGATTACAAGTCTGTATAAGCCATACAATAACAATAGGTAAAGGCAAAGGGACCCCTGACCATTAGGTCCAGTCGTGTCCGACTCTGGGGATGCGGTGTTCATCTCGCGTTACTGGCCGAGGGAGCTGGTTAAGCCACTTCTGGTGAACCAGAGCAGTGCACGGAAACGCCGTTTACCTTTCCGCCGGAGCGGTACCTATTTATCTACTTGCACTTTGACGTGCTTTCAAACTGCTAGGTTGGCAGGAGCAGGGACCGAGCAACAGAGCTCACCACGTCGCGGGGATTCGAACCCAGCATAATATTTCAGAGCTAGAAATGCAACATCAATATCCAAAGGTTTCCTTAGTTCCATTCATACACACACACACACACACAACACAAATTGACATGATTGCTGGGAAAGGATTTGTGCTGACTCAACAGAATGCCAGTCATAAATCCAATTTGGCGTATTGCCGTATTAATGAGCATCTAACGATTCCGGCACAGGCCAGATTGCGAGGCGTTGTATGTGATACCTGCATCTACATTATTGTGTGCCAAACTGAAAGGAACAATGGTCTATTTTAACAGCCTCGCTCAAGAGTTTGTATGCAACAAACTGTTGGAACATTATCCTATTATAAGAGTCATCCTAAGCTCCCCAATCTCTTTATCCCCTTAAGGCAAACATTGCATCTCAGATTTCAGTATGACCTTCCCTTCTGAGGATTACAAGCAAATGATTTGGTTATTACACTGTGGCATATGGATACATTAAGATAAAGGGAAAAGTGTAGTTGATAGTAACAGATGGATTTGAACTATGTTAGGATCTGTTGAATACTTATAAATATTTAATTTACCATGAATCTTTAATAGAACATTTAACTAAGTGTTCTGTCATAGCCTTTCTTAATGTGATGCCTCTTCTGTATAATTGTCTAAGTGATTTTTGTATGAATATTGAATGGTTAAAATTAAACAGGCGCTGGATTATGGGAGGAGGGAACGTAATCTCACATAAAGTTTACGGTTCAGATGTTTGCTGAGTTTGGAATGTCATCCTTAAAAAGAAATTTTTTTTTTTCCCTAAGAAGGGAGGAGAAAGAGATGAGGCAAAATAACATCAGTGCAGAAGGTAGTCATGGTGCCCAAATATTTCTGCTAGCTCTGAGTGACTCTCCCCACCCCTTGGTTTGTATTATGCTGTGGTTTCATCACAATAAGTTACAAATAATCACCCTTCTGCTAAATTTGCTTATTTGTGTGCGTGTGCGGGGGGGTATGAAAATGTTGAAAGGGCGATTCCATTTTCTTTCCCCTTTTTGGCATGTGAAGAGAGACTGTTTTCCCACAGATGAAGGGTCAAACGGGATTATATATGGAATGCACAAATGAATTTCATGGATCTACTACTTCAACTGTTTTAAAATATTTTTCTTTTGCTGAAGTTTTTATTGAAGTTTGTACGATGATTTTTTTATGATGACTGAAACTCTGCTGGGTATTTCATGGGAAGGAATCTAAATGAAATCACATATATAAATAAATGGCAGCCACTGGGTTGGGGCAATCAGTCTTGGGGCTTGGGAGGGCCTTGAGTCTGTTCCTTGTGCTGTTGCCTTGATTGAAAATCCCTTCAAAGCTCATAATTACCCTCGAGGAGTAGGTACTGCTAGCAGTCTTTTGTGTGTTTTTGATGGGGGAAGGTCATCAAGATGGCAGCACTTAGGAGAAAATGTTTAATCTCCTTGCTTAAATTCTGTTCTGCACACCCACCTTTTAAATTTTTTAATATGTACTCATGCATTTCACCCTTCACCTTGTTTGGCCCAAGGATTACCTAAAGAAGAAAAGTAATGATACAATAATGATAACCATGTAAAATGCAAGAGTGAAATACAGCTAGGGTCAAGGCAATGCAACCTAGTTGCCAAGCTGCAAGCTAGGAATCCTTGGGTTCAAGTCTCCTCTGCAGCATGAACCCTTAGACAAACCACTCTCTTTCACCATCTCTCTCTCTCTCTCTCTCTCTCTCTCACACACACACACACACACCGGTCATATGTTCCCTTCCACACTTCCCTTCCCCAAGTGAAATAGATGTTTTCAATTGGCTCAGCTTTTATGGAACCTCATTCCCACTTCAAACTTTTTTCTCTACTTCGGGCATAGGCAAACTCCGGCCCTCCCGATGTTTGGGACTACAATTCCCATCATCCTGCTGGCTAGGGATGATGGGAATTGTAGTCCCAAACATCGGGAGGGCCGGAGTTTGCCTATGCCTGCTCTATCTCTGGATTTTCCAGGGCCAGATTTAGGTTTGATGAGGCCCTAAGCTACTGAAGGTAATGGGGCCCTTTATACATCCAGCTGTCGTTTGTCAACAACAAATTTTCTCTGTTTTTTGTGCTGAATATATGCTATAACAGTGTCTCCGAAAATTTTTACACGTCACTTGGGAAGACAGGCAAACGAATACCAGTGTACTGAAAGAAGCAAAGATCACCAGTGTTGAAGCAACAATTCTTCAACATCAACTTTGTTGGGCTGGTCATGTTGTGCGGATGCCTGATTATCTTCTTCCAAAGCAACTACTGTATTCTGAACTTAAAAATGGAAAGCGTTATGCTGGTGGTCAACAAAAGAGGTTTAAAGACTCTCTCAAGGCAAATCTAAAAAATAATGTAGTATAAACACCAACAACTGGGAAACACTGGCCTGCAAGCGCTCCAATTGGAGAACAGCCTTTACCAAAGGTGTCATGGGCTTTGAAGACACTCGAACTCAGGAATTTATGGACCTAATAGGTATCTAAAGCCATTTGCACATGTTGCCACGCAACCTGTCCATGCAGAATGTAGGCACCCTATATATAGAAATGATCAAACCAGTGATATTTTAGGGAGCAGGCTAGCAGGTGGGCCCATTACTTACATCACAAGAGCCTACACAACACAAAACACTGTTGCTGTATGTAGGTTTTATTTTATTTGTTTCTTATCTTATATTTTGGAAATGTACATCCAGGTTTTTTTCCCTTTACATTTTTTGGGGGCCCTAAGCTATAACTTGTTTAGCTTATATGTAAATCCGGGACTGGCCTTTTCTGAAAGTTCATTCGATTCTGGCTCTAGTATGTGTTGGACCTGGTTTTCCATCCCAATAGCACATTAACTGTGTGAGATTTGTAGCTCAGTGGTAGATCATCCGGGTTGCATGCAAGAGATCCTGGGTTCAATCCCAGAAAACTCCAGGTAGGGCTGGGAGAGACTTCTGCCTGAAAACCCAGACAGCCACTGCCAAGTGGACCAATGGTCCAACTCAGGATAGTTAGGAACATAGGAAGCTGCCTTATAGTATCTATGTAAGTTATGACATCATGCGGAATCCGGATTCAGATGTCTCCAGAGATGAGGTGGGGTGCAAACCTTCAGTCAATGAGTTTTCTAACAACATGTTTGAAGTGGTAAAGTCCCAGGAAGAATATACCACATCCTTTTTACCAGACTTACAGTGCTTGCGCCGAGATTATGTTTCTGTGGCCAAGTCATTGCTAGGGATGAATGGATCCGTCGCATTTGTGTTTCTGCCAATTTTGCATGTACGGTGGAAGGGGGTTGAAAAATGAGGAAACAAAGATTTTTCTCCTTGCTATTTCTTTGCTAATGTGCTTTCAATATTTGAGCATCGAAACAAAATAATTGCTTGAACTGCCTACATTTTTAATTAAAAAATTGAGCACGTTACAGTATCAGATAATAAAGGGGGGGAACAACTTCAATCACAAATGCATAAAGCATTGGTTATGATTAATATTGACATACTAGTCAGCCAGACAGCCAAAGAGGGACTTGACTAATGGCACCATATTGCTTTCATTCTTTTTCTTAACAAAATCGAAAATTCTTTCTAGTAGCACCTTAGAGACCAACTGAGTTTGTTCCTGGTATGAGCTTTCGTGTGCATGCACACTTCTTCAGAAAGCTCACACGAAAGCTCATACCAGGAACAAACTCAGTTGGTCTCTAAGGTGCTACTAGAAAGAATTTTTGATTTTGTTTTGACTATGGCAGACCAACACGGCTACCCACCTGTTACTGCATTCTTTTTCTTAAATGCACACAGAAACACACACTAAAAGGGTTTGAGCATAGGAAATTCAGGTTCAAATTAATGCACAGCCCTGACTCTCACTGAATTCCTGGATTAGCTGAGCCTATATTTCACAGGGTCATGCTGTACACCAGCTTGGAAAGTGTGGGTGGAAACAATTGGACAGATCTACTTTCAAACACCTACCAATCTGTTTTTAATGGTGCGGAAAGCTGCTTGTTTCGATGTGGTATTGTGATGCGATATTACCAAACTTGTATCCTTATCGCCCCTGACTTATCACTAGGGATGTCAGAGAGTTCTGATAAAAACAGGAACAGAATTTGCTTATTTGTCTCATATCCAGAAAGAAAATATGGTTGATTTTCGCTGTTGTTCCTTTCAGTGTGCAAACAATACAGAACTGATTATGTTTGCATTGTGTTTGCAATGAAATGATGGGATTGGGGAAACATAATCTACATAAGTTACACAAGTTATGTAAATCGCGAGAGGTGAGATGAATAATGTAGTTTTGGGCAGAAAAGGAGCTGCAGCACAACAGAAACAGTGCTGTGTGTCATGAAGACAGGGCAAACTGGGAAAAGTTGCCTTCTTACATCCATGTGTCTCATATGAAATGTTAATCCTTCTCACTGCATGACCAAAGCCTATAAGAGAATAACCCTCTGTTGGCAATGCCGACATGGGGAAATTTAAAAATGGTGCTCACACAGTTTTTCATCATTTGCAGTGCAGCCCAGGAGTCAAAACCTCCAAGTAAGGGGGATAAGGCCATAAGGGGCACTGCTGTCAGAGAATGCATGCCTTTGAATGCCAGTTGCTGGGAAGCCTAAATGCAGAGAGTGCTGTTGTACCCAGCTCCTGTTTATGGGTTTCCTGTAGGCCTCTGGTTGGCCACTGTGAAAACAGGATGCTGTATGAGGTAGGCGCTTCATATGTCCTGAAGGATTACCCTCTAGGGGCTGTGACCTATGGAGTTACAGATATAGTTTTATTTATTACATTTATCACCTTGCCGACAAAGGTCCGTATAGTTAAAGCTATGGTTTTCCCGGTAGTGATGTATGGAAGTGAGAGCTGGACCATAAAGAAGGCTGGAAATCAGCCCTGAGTGCTCACTGGAAGGACAGGTCCCGAAGCTGAGGCTCCAATACTTTGGCCACCTCATGAGAAGAGAAGACTCCCGGTCAGGAAACGTTGTGTCCAAATTTGAAGTAAATCGGTCAAGCAGTTACGGAGAAAGGTTGTACAGCACAAACACCCACCTTTTACGATTTTATATATACAGTATAGATTAACACCAGTGGTTTAGGGGTCGGATGCGGCCCTCCAGGCATCTCTATCTGCTCTTTGAAACTCTCCCCAGACCATGTACTTCACTATCCATACTTCACATCCTGACTGGTTTTGCCTGAAATGTTTCTTTGTACTTATCATGCCTCTTGTTTGGTTGGAAGCTGGGGAGTGTACACATAAACACTGGCCTACTGTACAAAGAGACCCAAAGTCCCTAAATGGATTCGAACTGGGATATTTTAAAGATTGTCTTTTTCTACACAAATCCACCCACCAATTGTGGACATCTAAGGTACTGATCCTGTTTAAAGTGCAACAGCAAGGATCATTCCGTGTGCAACTTAAGAGTTAATTACCCGGTATGTTGTTGTTGAAGTCAGCTAGCCAAGAGGGGGCTCATGGAGATGTTCCTTAGCAACCAAGCAGAGTGGTATGATCTCTATGTAGGTGGTGTATGATCTGATTGGATGTGTAGTTCTGAGGCAGTTTTTCCTCTGGATGTTTGGCTGAATGCCGCCCTGCTTTGTACAAGGCCTGAAGCAAGAAACACAAACCCTCCCTGTTCCTTTCTTCTCAAATTGTGCATTGTTTTTGTTCGCCTTCCACGGTGAAGTGTCACCAGGACTCTTTTCTCTCTGGGCTCCATCTGTTGCTAATAGCTCTGTGGGCCACTGCCACTGGGCATTTGGCTAGCGCAGGACTTGGCCTTTTTCAGTTACATCAACAAGACTATACAGTAGCATTCTTTTATGAAGCCAAATTGGCTTCCTCTCCATTGGCAATCTGGGGCATTGTGAATGGTTTTTTGTTTTGTTTTGTATGTCCTCCATTTCTATTTTGAGTGGATATACTACGGCTGTGTTTGACTCTCTGTTCCTATTTTATTGGTTAGGGTTTGACTATATATTTTTCTTAACTTATATTTTGAGCTGCCTTTGGGGGCCTGTGTGGAGCCGAAAGGCAGAATATAAATATTCCAGAGAAAATAATATTGCCCACCCTGGTTGGGCTATGGGAGCCACAGATTGATTCAACTCCTTTCCCTCTCCCCCACCAGGCGGCAATTGGTGGTTGGAAGTTCAGGAAGCCCTGTAAGGGGAAGAAATAAAAATGAATAATATATTTTGATCCCTTTACCTTTGGGGAAATAGGCTTAACAACAACCAAAAAGATGTAGACATGGTATAACTCTTATACATGCTTTGAATTCCATGCTTTCTGCTGGGAGATCTGTAATACTGAACCTTCATTTCAAACCAAAATGTACATTTGGCTGAATATATTTGGTCCCCCTCAGTTAATTATGTTGTTTAATTATATTGAAAATGATATTCAGTTTCTGGTTCATAACTCTTGTCGTTCGAGTTGGAATTGCTTATAACCCAAGTAGCTGCAATGAAAATGACTTTGCCGTTTTGCTGCAAAAATAAAATAAAATAGTGTAGGCACACTTGTTTCCATTGGGGAGTTGTGGGGGTAGAGATGCGTCAGATGAACCTTTCACCTCTACCAGCATTTAAAACAACAAGAACAAAACCCATAACACTGTAAACAACAAAATAATGAAAACATTGTCTGAAACGCAAAAAGACTTCTAAAATTGTCACATCAGAAAATATAAAGAACGGCAGCAGACTAAAATAATGCAAGTGTAAAAAAAAAGACAGCAAAAATAGTACATTTAGAACCCAGCAGCATAAAACAACCAACATTCAATATCAGTTAAAAGCAGCATGGTATGTAAAAGAATTATTCAAGGCCATGAAAAAGAATTATTCACCAGCATAAGGGCTAATACATATGGACCTAAGGAGGGAGCTCCATAGGCATGAAGGCCACCACTGAAAAGGCCCTGTCTTTTGTTCCCACCAGCCTGCCAATCCACTACTTCTTTGCTATCATTTTGCACATCAAAGAACCTGTCTTATGCAGTTCTGTCACAGAACTCCCAAGGAAAATGATTGGCAAGGCCCGAATATAAGCCGCACCTTTCAAATTATGGGGGGGAGGGGAGAAAAAATACCTGAATGTAAACTTCTCCCTTCCTTGCTGTTCCTGGCTGCATACTGGGGAGCGGGGGCGCTGCATTGCCGGCGGCCTTCCCCCTTCCACACTCTCTCCCTTTGTGACCTTGGAGGAGACAACGGGGGACTATGCACAGGGTGGGCACCACTTTGCTGTGCTCCTGGCGCTGTTTGCCTCTTGCTCCTGGCTGCATACCGTAAGGTGGCAAATATAAGCCACATTTTAACTTTTCATGGTTGGAATTGGGGAGGGGGAGTGTGGCTTATATTCAGGCCAATACGGTAGAGCTTCTCCCCCTCCCAAGCGTGACACTTACTGTAACAACTTCATGGTGAGTACTGGCACCTATTTTTTTCTAGAAAAAAAGCACTGGGCGTGGGCAGCAGTGGGTGTTTGGGTGGGGTAGCAGTGATCGCCTGCCCTCTGGTCGGTTGTGCTTAGTGGGAGATAGGTTGGTGCAGTGCAAACACACTGGCGAGAGACCAGGTTGGTTCAGCTGGTGTGCGCGCACTGTGCTGAACTCACAACCACCTTGGCCCACCTCCTCTGCCTCCTGGTAGATAGCAGTCATGTGATTGACCAAATAGGTTTGTCTGGCCATCGCTCCAGAGGCTGCGGGTTCGGTGGCTGATATCCAGTTTTATGGCTCTTAAATAGGATAACTATGCAGGAAAGTAGGGATGTGCCTTATACTGAGTCAGACCAGTGGCCTCAATCAGTATTGTCTACACCAGGGGTAAAAAAGAAAAAAAGAAAAAAGGTAAAGGACCCCTGACAGTTAAGTCCAGTCGCGAACGACTCTGGGGTTGCGGTGCTCATCTCACTTTACTGGCCGAGGGAGCAGACAGTTTTGCCGGGTCATGTAGCCAGCATGACTAAGCCGCTTCTGGCGCAATGGAACACCAAAGCCAGAGCAGCACACAGAAACGCCGTTTACCTTCCCACCGGAGTGGTACCTATTTATCTACTTGCACCTTGACATGCTTTCAAACTGCTAGGTGGGCAGGAGCAGGGACTGAACAACGGGAGCTCACCCCGTCACGGGGATTCAAACCGCCAACCTTCCAGTTGGCAAGCCCTAGGCTCAGTGGTTTAGACCACAGTGCCACCCTTGTCCCTACACAAGGAGTAGTCAACTTTTTTTATACCTACCACCCACTAATGCCTCTTTCTTGATGATAAAATTTCCTTACCGCCCCCCAGTGGCCGATGGAAGGAGGATTCAGCTTGTGTCATAGAACCCCCTACTGCCTACCTAGAATCCTGAAACACCCACTAGTGGGCGGTAGGGGCCAGGTTGACAACCCCAGGCCTACACTGACTGGCAGCTGCTCTCCAGCATTCCAGCCCTAACACCCAGAACCAAGAACACTGAGCTATGTGGGAAAAATTATCAGGCAGCTTCATATATTCAAGTCCAGAATTCCCTGTCTTTTGGCATTTTGGGAGATCTTCTTCAGGCTGACTAGGGGTGGGGAGGGGAGTGAGGTTAATCCTCCAGAGCAGTGTTTTTCAACCACTGTTCCGTGGCACACTAGTGAGATGTTGCCTGGTGTGCCGTGGGAAAAATCGAAAAATTCAAGAGAATTACTTTATATGTAGTCAATATAGGCACAGAGTTAAATTTTTATACATTTTCTAATGGTGGTGTGCCCCGTGATTTTTTTCATGAAACGTGTGCCTTTGCCCAAAAAAGGTTGAAAAACACTGCTCCAGAGGACTGGGACTTGTAACATTTATTACATTTTGAGCAGTTTAATTAGATTTTAATTGAATTTTAATGAGATACTTTTATACTTGCTTTTAACTTATGGTTTCCTATAGTCCAAGCCTGCAGCATATAGCATGTGCTATACACTTAAAATAATGAATTGAGTAAATCAAACGTAAAGGATTTGTAGCAGGCTGGCTGGAGGCTTTGTGGCGAGGTTGGGTGAGACTCTCTAAACAAACACTTCTTGTAAAGCAAACATTTCACAGCAGGTGATCCTTCTTATTGTTCTTAGTTATTTATTAAATTTATATGGCCAATCAACAAATAGTATTTGAGCAGTTTATGGAGCAAACAGCAAAAAAACAACAACAGGCGAAACAAGTTACACTATTAAAAATACCATGTGCACTAATTAAAAACAGAAAACGACAAAAAAAAATAGTCTAAGCTTTCCTTCCACTGAGGACAGAATAAAACAATTAGCAGTTCAGATTAATTAAAAACACACATAAAAACACTGAGAACTAAAGGTTTGTTTAAAATGTAAGTTTGTTTAGAAAGCCAGGAATAAAATAAAAAGTCTTTGCCTGCCACAAAAAAGCCATTGAGAAGGTGCCAGGTGACTCTTAGGAGGCTATTGTATAGACAAGGTCCTACCACTAAGAAGGCTCTCTTCTTAGTAACCACTAGGGAGTCCACTTACGCATTGCTAAAAAGAAAAGAAGAAAGTAAAAAATGAAATTTGCATGAGCTAATTTATTTGCATACATGGTAATTTAGAAATCACTGCTATAATTTAAATAGAAATACAGTACGTCTCACTACAGAAGGGAAGACTGTGGCTAGGTGACCTATGGTCTTGCTCAGCCTACTGCCCATGTGTTACTGACTTTGATACGGAATTTCAATTTCCCTGGTCATCTTTGAATTCTTTATCTTTAAACCAGATTATAATTTAGGACTGTCATCTGCCAGCCCTTCAGAGAGAGGACTGTGATCTGCATCGGTGAAGTGTAATACTGTAAATGGCCACCCATCTCACGACACTTGGTGGAAGCATGCAGAACAATGCCTATGAATAGGGTCTTGAGGTTCTGGTAGGCCTGTTGAGCGCATCTGGCATTTTGGTGTTAGTCCCATATGCCAGTACTGAAGTGTAATTGCTGTAAATGTTTTATATTTGCTTGGTGTTAACAAGAGGCATGATTTAAAGTCTCCAAATGATTCAACTGTGTCTACAAATGAAGCCTGAGCAAAGGTTCTGGCAAAACAATAATTTCTTGGCTCATAGGTTGCGTCTTGGGTGACACGCTTGCATTTTTTTGTCAAGTTCAAGGGGGTTGGAAGGATTATTAAATGTGTTGTTATGAGTAATCTTTAATTAGATGGCATGTTAGAGCAGCTTTGTGAAGCTGAGACTGGGACATAAGTAGCATTATGCAAACCCTTAAATACCAATTAACCCAGTAAAGTTGGAGCTGTATACAGATGGCCTATATTTGGAGACCTGGAAGTCATTGGCATTTTCCTGTTTAATTTCCCTCCTGGTGTCCCTCATTTTGCCTTTTACTTTGCTGTGGAGCTCAAAGGATCTATTAGGGTTTGTCAGCTGCATCTGATTCAAGGTGCTCAATCTTCAGTGTTTAATACATGACAAAGTCTCAGTTCATGAAATTGGGGTGTGTGTGTGTCTTGCATTCTTTATATACTTGTTGGTTTCTGTGATACTAAGGTTCTTCATGGTTGTGGCACCATATGCTCTGACATTCCCCATGTCCTGGGACACTCGTCCAGACATAAGATGAACCTGCTTTATCAGGTCTATGGCATCCTGCCCACCATCCTTTTCTCACATTGGCTGACCAGATGCCTGTGGGAAGCCTGCAAGCTGGACATGAACACACCTGCCCACCTGTGATTCCCTGGTATTAAGAGGCATGGTGCCTCTGAGGAGTAGAGTTAGAAAATAGTCATCATCAGGCCAAAAGCCCACCTAGTCCAACTTCCAGTTCTCACAGTGCCCAACCATTTGCCTCTGAGAAGCCCACAAGCAAGACCTGAGATGAAGAGCCTTCTCTCCATTTGTGAGTCCCTGCATCTGGTATACAAAAACATGTTGCCTTTGACCGTGGAGCTTGTTTGTGAATCACTTCTGAATTTGGCTGAACAAATTACGCATGCTGATGTAAGCTGGTTCCTAGATGGCATCTTGCTTAGTAGGCCAGCGGAAATGAAGTAGTAAACAGGCATGCAGGAAATATTACCAAGGGCTAATGATCAACAACATATGCTCGGTAGACAAACAGCATTGCTCTCTGTTGCTATCTCTGTGCTTTGGCAGATGATTTGGTACACAGAAAGCAGGTGCCACTCATTCAGCTATTCCCACAACCATGTAGCAAGCGGGCGTACAGAAGTAAGAATGCAGTTACCCCATATTTAGTACATGATATCCTTTCATGTGAGAGATTTTACTTTCTTGGGGTCCATGATCGCTGCAGATGGTGACAGTAGTCACGAAATTAAAAGACGCCTGCTTCTTGGGGGAGGAAAGCAATGACAAACCTTGACAGCATCTTAAAAAGCAGAGACATCACCTTGCCGACAAAGGTCCGTATAGTTAAAGCTATGGTTTTCCCACTAGTAATGTATGGAAGTGAGAGCTGGACCATAAAGAAGGCTGATTGCCAAAGAATTATGGTGCTGGAGGAGACTCTTGAGAGTCCCATGGACTGCAAAAAGATCAAACCTATCCATCCTTAAAGAAATCAGCCCTGAGTGCTCACTGGAAGGACAGATCCTAAAGCTGAGGCTCCAGTACTTTGGCCACCTCATGAGAAGAGAAGACTCCCTAGAAAAGACCCTGATGTTGGGAAGGATGGAGGGCACAAGGAGAAGGGGACGACAGAGGATGAGATGGTTGGACAGTGTTCTTGAAGCGACTGGCATGAGTTTGGCCAAACTGCAGGAGGCAGTGAAGGATAGGCGTGCCTGGCGTGCTCTGGTCCATGGGGTCATGAAGAGTCGGACACGACTGAACAACAACAACAACAACAATCCTTTCATGAGGATATTTGCTTTGAGTATCACTGCGAGCTCCAGGTCTTGGGGAATGGGATATTCATAACAGGGCATAATTTTCCACGAGTGACACAATTTCCCATTGTTCTTTTGGTCGAAAGCATGCAGCTGTTCAAAGAAAGAGGGCAATGTGAGCAGAGGCCATTGGTCCTTCACCTGGATTTTGGAAATGTTTGCTCGATCACAGAGGACAGGTGAACTGGCATTGAGAATAAGGAGGAGGAGCAAGGATGTTGCTGGACTCCTCCTGTTGTGAGTTTCAACAGGCGTCCATTGCTGCTGTTTTCTGGCTCTAGCCCTGTTGGATAGGAACACTTACCTATTCATTCTAGCGACCACTTTTGCAAACACATGTACACAGCAAGAATGTGTATACAATGTAAGCCCTAGCCATGCACTACTCATGAGCAGGGCAAACCTGTAATGATGGGGGAGCAGGGCCATGCTTTTAGCCTCACCCCTGGGTGGCCTTTCTGCAACAGCCATGTTTTGGGAGCAACTGCCTGCAGCGAAAACCAAACGGACAAATATCTATTCACATGTAGGGGGGCTGCTTGATCAGGTTATGTGGGTGTCCGGATTGTGCAGAGACCCTGCACACAACTGGGAAATTGCATGTTCGAATTTCTCTTCAAAAATCAAGCCAAACTTGTGCATATTGAAGAAAGAAGATCCAGCCTTGCCCCACTCTACCGTAATCATATACTGTGTATGCCCTACATGAGAGTAGCACATGGGTGCCAGTGGCTGGCAGGTCACCGACGAGGGTGCACTGGGGGGAGGGGGGATTCAGGAGAGAGGGCCAGTGATTTGTGGGGAACTGTGCCTGCCAAGAGGCAAAAGCTGGAGGCAGGAGTAGCTTCAGAACTGGAGGGTGGAGCACAGGGTGGGTTAGAAGAAGAGGAGGAAGAGAAAGGTCAGGCATGTGAAAGTCCAGATGTTCCCCCACCCTCTCCTGCACCACTGTCTCCCAGAACCAGGAGCAGGTTGAAAAGGAATGAGCAGAGGAAGTTTACATGAGGGTGCAGTCTCAGGCTGCATGCATGCAGCCCATTGGGGGAAGATACATAAACTGGTCCCTTCAGTAGAGCACGGACCTGGGAATGTGCATAGGTATCCAGAGCTGCAGAAATGGCTGTTTTCATTGACAATAAAGAGTCAACTCTCTACTGTGTGCTTTCTTTTGGATGGGGAGAACCCTTGACACATGTCTAGGCAAGGCTAACAGCTCTGACGCAATTCTTTTACTTAACCAAATTCGTATACTCAACAGAAAACCTCTAAGGCTCTAAGCAATCTATCAAGCACCTCTTGCGAAATACCAGTCAGAACAACGCTCAAAAACATGGTGACATAAATGGTTCTCAAAACATAAATAAAATCAGCAATTTTTATGCATTAAAAAGTACAAGTTAAAATTACAACCAGGCACCAAAAACAGGACAGCAAAGATGCCTGCCTCATGTGAATGGGCAGGGTGTTCCAGATTATAGGAGCTGCCACACTAAAAGGTCAGTTCCTTACAAGTGTGGAATGAGCATCATGTTCTACAGATCAGAGCAGTTGAGTGGGTACATATAGGGTAAAGCAATCCTTCAAGTACATTGGTCCCAAGCTACTGAGGGCTTTATATAGTCCTTTATAACACACTGGATTTAGCCCAGTAACAAATTGGCAGGCACTGCAGATCTCTGAGCAGGCCAAGAATATGCTGACAGGTTCCCACTTCTTTGAGCAATTGTGATGCAGCATACTGAGCTAACTGTAGTTTCATAGCTGTTCTGCATCAGGGTTTGAAATTAGCAGGACACCAGGCGCATTTTGCACCTAAATTCTCCATCTGCGAGCACCTCAAAAAGTCTGGGTGCCACTTTTTGCGTCTGGCTGACACTCAAGGATTACTAAAATGTATGTTTTGAAGCCTCAAAGTTTATATTAAGGATATACAATACGCCAATGAGTTTAACAATAAAGAGTAAAGTGTTTTGAAAACAAGCATGGTACCATTTTTTTATTGTAAACACCAAATTAAACATGTATTAACAATTTCTGCTCATAATGTGATATTAACATAACATGTGAATTGCGTATTAACTCATGCTTATCAAAATAATAAATAAAAAGTGATGCTGAAACACACACACACACACACACACACACACACACACACTTGTGACTAGACATTCTGTTTTGGTGCCCACAATCCAGGTCCCAGAAGCCATTTGGCTCCTAGCTTTTCTATCCCAGCTTCTAACACTGTTCTGCATGAGAGGAAAGATCAAGTCCCTTTTTGTCAGGCATCAATGACCAGAAAAGAGATGGATGGCATGGACCAGTTCATAGGAGGTGTGGTGATTATAGTGATTTGGAGACATTTCCTTGCCAGAAACACTGGGGTGGGAGATTAGAGATGTTCTCTGGAGTATGGTGTGAGGGTTTGCAGCCTCACCGGCCAAAGGAGCTGCAGAAGAAAACTAGTTCTTGTTGCATCTGATATTTAACAACAACAACAACAACAACAACAACAACAACAACAACAACAACACTATGTTAACTCTTGTCTCAAGATGTGCAACCTAAAGTTTGGGGAAGGGCTGTAGCTCAGTGGTAGAACATCTGCTTTGCATGCAGAGGGTCGCAGGTTCAGTTTCCAGCATCTTTAGGTAGAACAGGGAGAGATAAAGTATAGGAAAAATTAATCAGGGTGGACCAGGGCTGTGACTCAGTATTGGGCAGCTTATGGCGTTCCTAGCTTAATGCAAGTGGTAACCCCAGAAATGGAGGAAGGGGTGCCTTTTTTGATGCTGAATTCCTTTTGCTTTTTAGCAAACAAGATGAAGTAGGAAGAGTTTTTAAAGGTGAGCCAACACTTTTGTGTGCCAGGTGTGTTTAACAAACAATACTTGCAAAGGATTATTATCATATTTTTGAAGACATTTTCAATGCCTTTGGGATTCCTTTTGAGTACTTCAATGAGAGATAATCCCAAAGTTTTATCAAGAAGTAATTCTGTTGTTGTTGTTGTTTTTAATTGAAAAAAAGCAACAACTCCAAAGACTCGTAAATGACCTTCACAAGTTCTTTGAAGGTTGTAAGAACATTTGTTGCTGTATATGATGTACATCTTCATGTGTACAAAGGACTTTTGTTTAATTTGAATAAATGTAGATACCCAAAAACTTGACCTTACAGATAATTTAACTGAAATTAGTAGCCCACAATCATTTTAGCAGCCATCATAACTATATTAGCTATTTTTAGCACACAGGTGGCATGATAGAAAAAGGGAATAATTGTCCCTTGAAATTGAAAACAAGTTATTTGTCTCAACACCTGGATTCAGTTCCAGAACCAGGATGGGTTTTTGTTTTTTTTAAGGAACCATTTCCTGCTTTATAACCTCCCCAAATGCTAAGACCAGCCTTGGAGGCTTTACCTCAGGGACTGGTAACCTGGCATTCTCCAGATGTTGCTCCCATCACCCCTGACCCAGAGGCGTAGCAAGGTCAGGTGGTACCCGGCGCAGAATTGTTTTTGTATAGGGAGGCTTTTAATTTTTAATAGATTATTGCATTTTAATGTTCTCTTGGAAGCCGCCCAGAGTGGCTGGGGAAACCCAGCCAGATGGGTGGGGTATTGTCGGAATACACTTCGTGGATCCGTTAAAGATCCGCAGTTAATTGTTTATTTTAATGGTTATTGAGAACTACTTTTCGTATCCTTACACTTAAAAGTGAAAGTGAAAGTAAGAATGAAGAGGCACTTTGCCATTAGGATTATTCCGCCCTTAACTTGTAGTCCCGGTAATGTTTCAAAGTTGAAAGGGATGATTGAAGAACAGGGCAAAATGGCCTGGCGACTCCGGAAAAATGAAACGTCCTTTGGGGGTGGCAGACCCAGGACGGGGAAAATTGCTATATCTAACTTTCGAGGTGAGAGCTCGGGAGCGTTGGTGAACAATCTAATATGTCTACAAATAAAAGAAGAATGGTACTTTGAACCGGAGAAGCTGGAAGAAGAGGAAGTGCGTACCCTGAAGCTCTATGCAAGGACTGTCATGGACTTTGTCTGGATCTGTGGATTTGCAAGGAAAAAGGACATCTTGAGAAGCGGCTCCGGAGCAAGACGGGTAAAGAAAATGGACAGAAGGGGGATAGGGTGAATTGTGTTAAGGGTAAAGAAAAAATGATTTATTATGGTACCCTGAAACCGGTGTGTCAAGACTTTAAGCTTTTGAATAAGAAAAGGGATATTTTAATTTTTGTTATTAGCAGCAGTTTAAGGGAAAGAGGATATTTGTTATGATTTGTTGTAAGAATAATGTGTTAAGATATTGAATTTTGTGATGAATTAATATGAAGTTACAATATGATTTGATTTTTGTTAAGCTAAGAACGGGAAAATATTGTATATTAGAAAATAAGATTTTTAAGAAGAATGTTTAGTTTTGAACTTTTTAAAATGAATTTGAATTTTTTTGAAATATGAAGTTATTAAAAGAACATTTGGAATTGGAACCGAAGGTGAAAAGGCAGGGGAAGTCAAAGCCAAAGATTCGAACAAGAAATTTTTTTTTTTTTGTATAAGAAGAAGAATTATTGGTATATTTGTATTTGTCAATTTGTAGTTAGGTGCTGGGTTAATGTTGGTGACGATGTTGGATTATTTGTTTGTTATGGAAAATTAATAAATTCTTATAAAAAAAACAAAAACAAAGTTATCAATGAACGTTTATCCTGCTTCCCGCCTTTTTGGAGGGCAGCAACAGTGGTTTTATTGGTTGAATTATTTGTTGTGATGTCATACCTGTTCCTAAATAAAAGGCTGAGGCTCCCCGCTTAGGCAAGTCAGTCACGTTCTTCTTTAGTTCTTTCAGTTGAGTCAAGTTTAGTTCAAGGGGTTTTTGGGAGCGGGCTGGACGGGCTGGATGGGTTTCTTTTAGTTAGGTTTAGTTTGCGGAAGATATTTCGGTGAGATTTTAGTTAGGCTTTTAGGTTTAGCCTAGGGCTAGATTTGCGGAAGATATTTCGGTTTAGTTTTATTTAGTTAGCATCGCGGAAGAATTGGCGCGCAGGGACTGAGAGCTCAGGGAAACTTAGCTTAGGGCCAGAAGACGAGCCTATGCGGGTTTTGCCAAAGCCACTAAAGATAGATTCGGTGTCTGTCGTCAATTGGGGAAAAGGGTAAAGGTTTTAGGATTTTTTAATTTCTGCCAGAGAAATCTCATGCTTAAATAACATCCTTGGTATGGTTTCCTTTATTGCTAAATGACAGTGCAGGAGGTTACAAGTAGTTCCAATTCAGATTCGAGGCATCCATTAGTTTTCGAGGCACCTATTTTATTTTGAGGCATTCATTCACTCACGCACCTTCGGAGTCATTTTCCGTCTTACTCAGCTACCTTCGGATTGTGAGACTTGGCCGGCGCCCGTGCTCATAAGCACGCGGAACGCTGGCCGCTTTCCCCCCGCAAATGGTACCTCGTGCGTGGGCAGCTTAAGCTCACGCACGGGGAGCTCCAGCACCGAACCCCGGCAGGGTATAAATAAATTATTTATTATTATTATTATTATTATTATTATTATTATTATTATTATTATTATTAGTTCCCCCCCCCGCCCGTGACTCCCAAGCCTACAGCAAGCTGGGGGAGGGGAAGGAGCTTTGCTGCTTGCCTGGTGGCCCCTATGGGCTGCTGCTCACTGTAGGCTTAGGAGTCACAGGGGGGCACCGAATGTCACCCCCATCAGGATGACACATGGTGCGGACCACCCCCACTGCACCCTATTGCTTTGCCCCTGCCCTGACCATTGGTGATGCTGGCTGGGACTGGTGGAGGTTATAGTTCAGTAATAACTGGTGGGCCAAAGCTTCCTCATCACTGCTTTGAGGCGCTTTTTTTTGGAATTGGAGCTTGTCTGCTATGCCAGACTACTGAAAATGAATCCAGGTGATCAGACAAAGACACTGTTTTCATTCTGAAGTTGACTGCCAAGCCAGCAGTTTTTGGAATGGGGTCTTTTGCCTGTTCAGGACTTGGAAGTATTGCCTATCGTCGTAGGAAAATTACTCACCTCTGTGGCATCTTATTATGGGAAGATTCCCTCTCTTCGGTTATGCCAAGAGCCAATGACCTTGATATCTCATGCAGAAAATCCACCACATGCAAACACACAATCGGACCCTTTACTAAAGAAACCATAGATTCCAATCCAGAGCTGTTTGACAGTTATCCATAATGAGTGATTCACCTCCCTTTATTTCGGCTCCAAGAAAGAAACCGTTCATGAGACAAAGCTGTGAGGTGGTAGCCTGGAAATGTGTGTTAAGCCACTGATGCATTCCTGCCCTCCAGGCTGCAGGATGATGACTTTCTCACTCCGCTCCCCTTCTACTTTTCCTAGGTGCGTCCAATAAATTTTAAATGGTTCGAGCAATAGGCTATTGATTTCTCTCTGAATTTTTCCTGCAGGTTTTGATGCTTTCATTTTTCTTTTGGTCTTTGTAGCTGATCTTTGTATAACCCCCTGTTTCTTCAACGTAGCAGCATGTCTGCAATCATAGGGTTGTTATTGTACTAAGTTGTACTCAGAGCAGACTAACCGAAATCACTGGACCTAAGTGAGTCATGTCTGCTAATTTCTACTCTGACTAATATCAGGTGCAACCTGCGAGCAAGAGGGCCGTGAGTATCAAAGGGTTCTTGCTTGCTTTCTCCTGTGTTTAAAAACAGACAATGAACATCATAATCCAGTAAGAATCATTGGTTAGTTGTCAGTCGCTTTGGGTTGCCCTGGGCAAGACTAAGCCTTCTTATATAGCTGGGGTGGTGGTGCTGGAGGGGAATGACAAAGCCCAGCCTGAGCAGAGTTGATCATGTGAAGAGTGTCCTACACATATACAACACTATACTTGCCACATGTTCCCCTGTGCCCTTATAGAGAGACGTGCAAATAACACCCACCCACCATCTTGATTCTCCTCCTTACATGGACACCTATAACATATAAAATGCTGTAATACAGATGCACCAACTCTATAGGGCTGAGGTGTCTTCAGCCCCCTTGATAACTGCTGGCAGGGGGCCAGGACCCCATAATGTTGAGGGGGCAGAGGAGGTTAAGTGTGGAGCCACGCACATCATAGGCGCCTCCTGAGCTCGAGAGAGGAGGAGACACTGTCCATTGAAGCCAAGCTGTGCCAGCTCAACGCTTGGTTGACTCCCAACAATGTGACATCACGTATGATGTCACACACATGTGAAGTGTGCCAGGCCTCATCAATCTTGGATGCTCCTCAGCTTTTAAAATTATCCAGCTCTCATGTGCTTTCTATTATATCCAAGGCAGCAAACTTCACAGACCGTGAGACAGTTGGAATGCATGGGAGTGGCTGATATTCAAATGTTCGGAAGCAGAGGTGCTAAATTGAATAAAATATTGGGGGGGCAGGTAAGCCCTGCCCCACATAACTGATCACAACACACACACACAACACTCAAACGGCAATGTCCAACCATAAATGTTTTATTGAGGGGTGGCGGCAAAGGGACCTTGGCCCCTAGGAGTTGGCTGCTATCTTAGAAAGGGAAGTAGCCATCTGAAGCCGGAAGGATCATTCTTTACGGTTACTTAGGACATTTGCTCTCTTGTAGATGTGTACACTTGAGCTGATGGCATTTAGGTTGCACATGGAGCGTCAGTATAGCATAGTGGTTGTAGCATTGGCCTGGAAGACCCGGGTTCAAATCCCCACTCAGCCATGCAACTCACTGCGTGACCTTGGGTCAGTCACAGTCTCTCGGCCTAACCTACCTCACAGGGTTGTTGTGAAGATAAAATGGGGAGGAAGAGAACCATGTGTTCCTCCTTAGAGGGAAGGTGGGATGTAAATTAAATAAACAAATAAACAAATAAATCTTTTGTATTTCGCTCTGTACTTTAGAGTGTCGCACAGTTGTTGTTTTTTGCCTTCTTTCTGGTCTGTTGATGGTAATAATTTAATGGTGGTATCCAAATGTGTGCAGATTGCCTCTTCGATTTCTCCTGGTGATCCTGGTTCTCACCCACGGGCCCCTTCTCCTTACCATCTGATGCCGCCTGCATGAGTCTAGGGCACACGAAACAGGCAATGTCGTGGATGCTCCTGTAATTTTTGCAGACGCAGTTCAGCTTGGGGTGTATGAATATGCCTATATAAGGCTTTTTACAAATCTGCCCTGGACAGCAAACATTTCTTATTAAACAACCATTTCCTCTTTCTTTCTTTCTTTCTTTCTTTCTTTCCTTAAAAAAAAATGCTCTCCCTTGTTTAAAAGCTAATATTGTATTTCTCCATGTGGCAGCAGCAGCAGCAGCAGCTGTCCTCCCGACTTCAAATACCAATTTAGTTTCCAAGGTAGGGGACTGCAATATATTGCAGATTCAGTTAAATTCCTTAATGGAGTGCTGGATAATATTGAGCTGCTTATCTGTCTGAGACAGTGTTAGTCTACTATCTGGGATAATCAGAGGCGCGCGCACACAGCTATTCAGACAGATAAAGAGCTGTCTTGAATGCCAGCCTCCCTGCTCCAGACAGAGCCATTCCAAAGGTCTTGGGTCAGCACATGGTTGCCATAGAATGCACAATAAGAGAGTGCAGAGGTGTCAACCTTCAAGGTGTGGAAGCCACGTTCAACTTAATTATTATTTTTTAATGCTCCATTAGTTTCTTTTGGTTATTCCGGAAAACCTTCTCTGAGAATACCTTTCCAGTACGCTGATAATGCTCTGACAGTTCATTAATCCTGACCAAATTTCTCCCAATTGGCAGGTGGAGCTTTATTTTATTTTTATTTACTAACCTTAAGGTTGGAGGGGTGCTTTACGACATCAAAGGGCATAAACAAGAAATTCTGGGTGGTAACCAACGAACATATCCTCTGGCACAAGGGGGCTTTCTCCTCTCTGCTCCCCCCTCCGTGTGCCCTGTACCCTCTGGAGGGTTGAGGGATCCCAGCACACATTTTGGGGTGTACCTAAGGGAGGAGAGTAGAGAGAGTTCCATTGTGCAAGGAGCAATCATTATGCTGTTGGGACATGTTGCTCAGCAGTGCTTTGGATACTAACCCACAGTCACTAGCCATAAGTATAGGGTATAATCTTTGATCACTGGCAAGATAGTATCTCCTCCTCCAAATGTACTTCCAAAAATTGTATATAATTATGTGAACAGGTGACTGGTGTGCTGCAGCCAAGTGATGTGTCAAAATGGCATATACCAGGGTAATGTGTACATGAAAATAACATGCTAATAATACATGTCATTAGGGGAAAGTGATTTGGGGAGGGGAAGCAGCATATTAGGCACAAAAGCAGCATATTAGGCAAAATAGCATGCAAAACTATGCATAGTAGGAGAGGTTTGCACTAAAATGCAAACATAAATCACAAACTGATAGGAAATGTGAAGAACAGAATTTGCATTTGGGGGTGGGTGGGAAGGAGAAACTGAGAGAAACCAAAATTTACATCTTTGCCTGTCCCTAGGGATGGGTTGTGGTGGTGGAGTTAGCATGCCAAAGCACACTCCCCCCCCCACTCTCGTGTTTACATAAGTCCCACTCTGAATGTTTGGACGGGATTCTGTCTTGTGATTTTCCAGTGTTGCTGCAAGAATGGGAAATGAAAGAAAGCCAAGTCAGGTAACTCATTAATCAGGCCAAGGATTTGCAGGTGGACTCACACCACAGAATGCCCTCCCCTGCTGTATAAAGTTAAATGTAAAGGTACCCCTGACCGTTAGGTCCAGTCACGGACAACTCTGGGGTTGCATGCTCATCTCACTCTATAGGCCGAGGGAGCTGGCATTTGTTGGCAGACAGCTTCTGGGTCATGTGGCCAGCACGACTAAGCTGCTTCTGGCGAATCAGAGCAGCACATAGAAACACCGTTTACCTTCCCGCCAGAGTATTTATCTACTTGCACTTTGACATGTTTTTAAACTGCTAGCTGGGTAGGAGCTCACCCCGTTGCGGGGATTCAAACTGCCAACCTTCTGATCGGCAAGCCCTAGGCTCCGTGGTTTAGACCACAGCGCCACCCGTGCCCCTTCTCCTGCTGTATAGCATGGAATAAACAAGGGGTGGAGACGGGGACCTTTGTGGCTCAGTGGGCCAGATCCTAATCAGGATCATCCTCGTGGGCCAAATTTGTCAGGTGCTTTCTCTTGCCCACATGTCAAGATCATTTGAGCAGGGTTCCCAAGAGCCTGGCAGCCAGCTGGTTCTTGGGTGCTTGGGAAGCACAGTACAAATGGGTGTTTCTAGCCCCATGCTTGGCACTTTGGGGAGTGCTGAGCCCTGGGACTTGCAAAGTGCCTCTCTCTCTCCTCCACTTTGGGCAGGATAAAGGAAGAAGCCTGTATTTTACAGGCTTTCTTTGGCTATTTGCGCTTTTCTCTGGAACAGGCGCACATAGCCAAACTGAATGGGATTTAACCCCCACTTGTAAGCTGTTGAATGACAGTTAAATAATGTGTTGGGAGAAGCCAATGCAAACTTGACAGTAAGAGCTGTTCCGCATTGGAATGGACTCCCTTGGAAGCTGCTGGACTCTCCTTCCTTTTTTAAAAAATTCACAAAATAGTTTATTTATACACTGTTTAACAAAGATATACAATAAATGTTACAACTGCAAGTCATAATAAAAACTTTACCGAAAAGAAACCAATAACAGTTATTGTCATCATTTTGTTTGGTTATTGTTCCATTCCTTTCTGAATTATTACATGAAGATTTATATTGATTTGTGTGATGTTAACCGAACATATCATTTCCTCAATCCATATATAAACAAAACAGAAAAAGAAGAAGGAAAAAACCAAAAATAAAATAAAATAATCAAATACCCTCCCCCCCACCCTCCCCCCAAAAAACTTAAAAAAGGAAAGAAAATACAGAAATTAAGAATGAAAAACAGTATCAACCAAAAAGCTCAACCCTTTCAACTTCCTGTCAGACCCAAACGTAAAACTCACTCTTACTTGTGAGTGTGTATGGTGCTGGAGGAGACTCTTGAGAGTCCCATGGACTGCAAGAAGATCAAACCTATCCATTCTCAAAGAAATCAGCCCTGAATGCTCACTAGAAGGACAGATCCTGAAGTTGAGGCTCCAGTACTTTGGCTACCTCATGAGAAGAGAAGACTCCCTAGAAAAGACCCTGATGTTGGGAAAGATGGAGGGCACAAGGAGAAGGGGACGACAGAGGATGAGATGGTTGGACAGTGTTCTCGAAGCTACTAACATGAGTTTGGCCAAACTGCGAGAGGCAGTGAAGGATAGGCGTGCCTGGCGTGCTCTGGTCCATGGGGTCACGAAGAGTCGGGCACGACTGAACAACAATCAACATATCTCCATATCTTTAGGTATATAACTTTGTTTCACTACCATATCAACCAGTGCCCAAATTTCACTTCAGCCCTGGACTCTCCTTCCTTGGAGGTTTTTAAGCAGAAGTTGGATGGCCATCTGTCAGGGATGCTTTAGTTGAGATTCCTGCATTGCAGAGGGTTGGACTAGATGACCCCTGGGGTCCCTTCCAACTGTACAATTCTATGATTCTATCTGTAATCTCCACCATCCTGATTGTCTGCTGACAAGTGGGTGTGGTTTGGGGAAAATGGACCAAATTGGAACCCCTGGTGGCCCAAGATTGGCCCAGAGGCCAAAGGTTCCGTACTCCTGAATAAAATCCATTCTCTGCCACCCCATTGCTCCCCCAAACAATCCTCCCCTGATTCCATTTCCACTGTCTTTTCTCCCTAACAACAGATTCTACTAGCACACTTGAAAGCACAAAGATGGGAGGGGGAGGCTGATCTGTGTTATGACACTATGTGAAGAAAATGCAAAGTTTTCAAACTGTTGTTCTATTCATTGTGTGCTAGTTGGGCCCAGGAGAGCATCTGTTATCTCCTTCAGATGATTATGCAAATATGTCTAAATATCTGAATACCTATTCCTACTTTTTATCCTCTAATCTAATGACTCCCTTGACATGGTACTGTTTCAAATTATCTTCAGTGAGTAATGGCTTGCATTTAACATTTTATATCAAACCTGTCATATAGATCATTTTCTGTAATATTTTACATAAATTAGCAATCCTTCCCTCATGGCACGTATGGTATCGCCCGTGGGGTTTTGCGAGATTAGAAGCGCAAGCAACACAATCTTGGTCTCATTTAGAGCTGAACAAAATGGACTGGCAAAGTCTGAGTCACGGAGTGCATGTTAGTTACAGATAAATTGCAATGCCATCAGTGCAGGGCATTTTATTTTGTTTTTATTAAGTACAGCTCTGAATAAGAACGTTGGCACATAGTTATTGCTTGCAAAAGGCTGGCCAGTTTTTCTTACCAAATAGCTGATGCGTATCTGTCTGATGTCAAATATTCTCAAGCCAAAAGTATATATGTTAAATGATACACAAATCACTCTTGAACTGGATTTCGACCACAACTCACACGGAGGGGATTAGTCTTCCCACCCTGTGGGCCATGCTCTTGACAAATAATGTTCTTGATTGAGAGGGTCTGTGGCTCAGTGGTAGAACATCTGGTTTGCCTGCAGAAGGCACCAGGTTCAATTGCTGGCATCTGCAAGTAGGGCTGGACTCCTGCCTAAAACCCCAGAAGAGCCATCTCCACTCAGTGCAGCCAATACTGAGCTAAATTAGACCAGTGGTCTGACTAAGGCGGTTTCTTTTGTGACTATATTTCTCTCTCTTTGCCAACTGCCAGGGTGCCAGCTCTAGGGGGCATAGCCCTTTTGGCTCCCCCTATGTTTTGGGAGTTGGGGCTGGCCTCCCACAATGTCCAGAAAGCGTGGAGGTTCATTGTTTTCTTCCTGCTGCTGCAGAGGGGAAAGACCTGCTGGAGGATCCATTGGCCATTGAAGCCAAGCAGCTGCTGCATTCAGCTCTTCTGGCTCCTCCCAATGTTCTGATGTATGTGACTCCCCCCCCCCAAAAAATTGTCCTCATAAGCTGATGCCTCTGGCATCTGCTATCCATCCTGGCAGGAAAGTTGGCATCTTGAGCTGGGTAGCAGCTAGGGGCTGATTGACATCAGAACCGTGTCATGAAAGAAAGGATTAACTTCTCTCTCATGCCCTGCAGTTCTAATCATGAAACCCACTACTTGTTCTTGGTTAAAACAAAAACAAAAAACCAGACACACTTTAGCATGTACTTATTGTCTAGTTTAACTCAATATAGGTTGAGTTTGCAGTTTGTGACAGATACAGACTCAGATTCTGCACACTCTTGCTTAGTTTATATAAGGACAGCTCTGACATTTCAGACTGTGGAGTGAACTTGCAGATGGTCTAAAATGACCCTATTTACCAGGGTCAGTTGTTATGCACTAACACCTGTGCACAAAACGGAGGGAACAATCAGTGTAGACTCAGAAAAGCAACAGACAGATTGCAAACACATGTCTCTGAGTGACCCACTTTGAAAGTGGTTGGGTAGGTTGCTAAAATCCTGTTGTTAATTCAATGATTTCCTGGGGGAATCCTGGTTGGCTAAGTTGGGGTGGAGGAAAAATGAAGATGCAAAGGGGCCCAATGTCCAATCTAAGCCACTCCTACAGAAACAACTTCAGGGAGTCTCCAAATGAGAGTCAATGTAAGTTCAAAGAGCAGTGGATAAACTGAACTAAAGCTTTAGGAGTTTGGCGGTTCAGAAAAGAAATACAGGGAGGGATGTGCCCACCCAGTCCTCATGGCTCTTCCGTTAAAGCAGTCTTCCTTTTTTAAAAAGAAAACCACCAGCTCCATCATTGCTTATCTCTAGTAAATGTCACTGAATGTCATTGGAACTTGCAGCAATTCAATAGGCAATTTCACACAGGCTCTGTTAAAACATTTATTCAGTTGTTTTTATTAAGGAAACTCTTAGGGTCAATTTAAAACCCAAGAAGTGGTGAAATGATTTCAACAATTCTGTGTGTCTTATGTTGTGATCCTTGCTTTGAGAATGGAGGTGGGGCTCACAAAGTAGTCCAGGGGCATAATAATAATAATAATAATAATAATAATAATAATAATATCTATACACCACCCATCTGGCTGGGTTTCCCAGAGCAGAGATTTGGGGGAGGAGATCTAGGACCCCACACAACAGAATGCGCAGGAGAGCACTCAAATGAAACTGGGCTAGCTCATTGCATTTAGAGCTAAGTAAGACACAAATTACCACCTCAAGAGAAGTGAGGATATAAGACCATTTGAAGGAAGTGAAGTATCACACATTGCCATCTGAAGGGCAGCCCCCACCCCAGTAAGACGATTGTGACCAGATTCTAAAATTCACTAAGTGCATCGCCAAGAAATTCCCTGTTCTCATCTGCTAAACATTGAAAAGGTCGAACGTTTCACAGTATAAGCATACTTTAGGACTGAATTGAGAATAACCTGTCTGAAAATAGGTAGACTTGCAAAAAGCACAGTGATCATGGTAGGTTGGCCCAGAGTGAGGGTTGATTCATACAACATGTTTGGCATGGTAAAACAAGGGTTGGCTCAGTCCATTTTCCCTGTTTAATAGAGTACAGTCCTCTGTTTGAAGGACCATCTGGAAACAATCCTACATTCTCTGTCTTGAAGCGCCTTGAAGAGTGAAATGACTCTTTTTGAACAAGTTGCTTATTTGAAGGGTGGTCTCATCAAAGTTAGAGTTAAAGACAAAAGGGTCATGAGAAGGGTGGAGCCTGAGCCAAAGACAGGCGGTCTCCTTTCATCAGGTTTTGCCTCCATGGGGTAGAAGAGGCTGACAGGTCGTACTGGATGGATTGTATGTAAGAAGGTTGGCAGATGTTGGCTGGCTGAGGGCCAGGCTGAAGCTGGTAACTTGCATTGGGTGTAGCCAACCCATAGTGGTAGTCATTCTGTCTTAGTTGCTCTGAATGTGCACTGTTGGCTATTTGATAGTTTTTTTTATTGTTTCAATTGACGTATGGAATTAATGACTTTTCTATACGCATTGTGCCCTGCTCTGGGATTGATGATTAGAGGGCAGGTAATTAATACATAAATTAAGAAACCTGCACAAAGTATGGGGACAAAAGTAAATTCCCTTGACCCTTGGAGTTCCTTCCAGTTCTACAATGATATGATTCTACAGTAATGTATCAGGCTCATAACTTGTGTGCACTATGGTAGTGTAGGAGGAGATGAATCATGAATAACTAGCATTTTGAATATGACCTATTGTAAGTGTTTTTAACTCTTGATGAAGGCTTCACACGGGAACAGTCACTGGGGCTGATGCTATGAATCACAGGAAGGCAAAAAGACAAAGGATGACTTTGTCTCCATGCTTATGCCTTTAGAAAGCTGATGTTTTGCTGCTGAGGATTGCAAAACCCTGGTACTATTCAACTAGTGAACCTGCTTCCTTTTCAGCAAGGCTGTTCTCCCCAGCCCAAGTGTAGAAAGAGAAGCTACTGAGAGATGCTCCTTTACGTTTGCGGTACCCTGGACAGCAAGCGCAATATTGAAAGACTCCTCACTACATCCATTGTTTCAGTTAAGAGAACCATCTGTAGACTGATGGAACTGCCACAAAGGTTATGAATGTTGGTGCCATCATCATTGTGATGATGCGCGTGATAAGAAGTATGAAATGGGATATCCACTTCATGTGATGCTGTGATGGTAAAGGCCATGTGCATAATGTTTAAATCAGGGGTGTGTAACCTCAGGCCGAGCTGGGGGTGGGGCCCTGGGGGGAAATATCCAAACCTCTCTGACCAACCCTCATGATTCTCCCAGGCTCTGCTCTGCACTTTCCTTGGGTGTTTTTGCCAGGCTGAAACGTGTCCTTGAACCATAACATTGCATGTCACTTCCCTGGATGGAGAGAAGGGGTGCAATCTGAAGAACTGTTTTACTTACCTGTGACTGGAATATAGGCTTCCATATGAAAGTAAGTATCACATTTTTGCCTCTTCCCCTGCCCACTACTGACTGGCATGCAGCCCCTGGAAAGTTCTCCATGAGGGAATGCCACCCCCAGGCTGAAGAAGGTTTCTCACCCATGATTTACCAGTAAATTGATACTACTGCACTTCTTGGATGGTACTAGATGGAAGGAAAGTGAGTTTTTCCTCTTCCAGTTCTCCCATAAATTCAGTTGTTCAGTGAAACTCTAGAAACTGACTGTGTCTTCATGCTGCAAAACCAATGTCTTTTCTTTGCAAAATATAGCACTAAGGGGTTGTTTCCTGCATCTAGACAAAGCTAGAATCAGGACTGTAGAAGGATAGCCATAGCTCATTGATAAAACATCTGTTTTTCATACATAAGGTCCTGGGTTCAAACCCTGGCATCTCCAGTTAGGACTGGAGAGCCCCTGCCAGATAATGTAGACAGTAGTGAGCCAGATGGACTAAGAGTCTCACTCATTATAATGCAGCTTCCATTGTTCCTAAACTAACCTGGTTCATATTGCCAAAGGCTAATGCAGCAAACAAGGTCATATCTGTAAATATCTGCCAAGTCTTCATGGCTAGGTTTTGTCCCACCTCTGCCTCACTCTGTCCTGAAATCTGGTTGCTCTTCCTGAATCCAAGAAGTAAATAAATAACTGAAAAGTGTTTTACCCCTTCCCAGTATAGTTAGGCAAGTTATTCCATTCCATTCAGGGGAAATCAAGGAAGCGGCAGCAGTGGGAGATGTGGGACAGCCTAACTAATAATGTTAGACTAGGGCAGGAAAGTTGGACCTGTGGTCCTCCAGATGTTGCAGGACCCCTATGTCATCTTTGATGATCATCCATCATCTGTGGCCATTGGCCTTGCTGGCTGAAACTGATGGAGTCCCATTCTGCCTTTTGGGTGGGAAGGTTGGTTGGAGAAACAAAGGGCTTGGCTTGAAGAAGACTTTGTCTTGAGGAAGTCTATTGCTCTTTTGCACTCTCCACTTAAAGCTGCAAAATCCTGGATTGAACGAGGTTTGAAACATTGATCACAAGCAGGCTTGCTACCTTTTTCTTTTTTTTAATCATCAAGGCTTGGAGGGTCAATTGGGGGGCAGAGGGAAGGCCAGCCACTCTAATAAACTGACAACATTGGGCCGGATTAAGGATAATTTTAAAAGCATTAACTTTTGCTTCTGTGGTTTGTGTGGGTCTTCCTCATTATTATCCTAATAAATCACTCGCGTGCACTTTAAATCACTCCTGAATGCATTATATTTACAGGAATATTGCAGTTTAACGCTGATGTTTCTGCAAGGGTGAGGCTGCATTTAGTTGGCAAAGGAAATGAGGTGGCATCCGTCCCAGAGAGCACCTTTTTGGCCACTGATCAGTGTATGTAAATGTAGAAACATGGGAAGGTGCCTTAAACCATCAGATCATTGCTCCATCTTGCTTGGTAAGAGAGAGCCAGCGTGGTGTAGTGGTTAAGAGTGGTAGACTCGTAATCTGGTGAACCGGGTTCGCGTCTCCGCTCCTCCACATGCAGCTGCTGGATGACCTTGGGCTAGTCACACTTCTCTGAAGTCTCTCAGCCCCATTCACCTCACAGAGTGTTTGTTGTGGGGGAGGAAGGGAAAGGAGAATGTTAGCCACTTTGAGACTCCTTCGGGTAGTGATAAAGCAGGATATCAAATCCAAACTACTCTTCTTCTTCTTCTTCTTCTTCTTCTTCTTCTTCTTCTTCTTCTTCTTCTTCTTCTTCGTGTTGCCTCCATGGGACTGGCAGGAGCTTTCCAGAGTTTCAGATACAAGTCTTTCTGAAAAAGGTTGATGGTTCGACCTGCTGCGTGTGAAACATGGGGTGCTGGGTATACTTTTACGGAAGGGTATTTTTGGAAAATGCTTGGGAACAGAATCTGATCAAGTCCTCCTGCCCAACCATAAAAGACTCATGGTGGAAAGCTGGTGTGTCAGCTTGCCCTCTTTGACTCCAAGGCAGTTCTGAGGGTTTGTCTTAGGATAAGAAAGGGATATTTAGAACCTATGGTTGGTGTGATGTGCAGTTAAGCAGCCCCCCATTCTGACCCCCTAATCATTGTAGGTTTTAAAATATATACTTTATGCCCTGGAGGGTATTCCAATCCTGATTTGAATTCAGTAAGACTGGGTATCTTCATGGGTAGAGACTCTTTCTAGCCTAGACATTTCCCCCACTTCTCATCTCCTATATGCACACACTTTGACTGTGGCAATAAATAGATAGATTTTTAGATACATGCATTAGTTGCAAACACATTATATTACTTTAAACTCCCCAGCATCAGCCATTTGTGTTGCTTAACTGTTGGAAGTGCTCAGTATAGTTATAGAATTTTTATGTTTTATTCCCCCACTCCTGCTTTTGGTAAATCCCCTCCTTTTTTATTTAACCATTACCACTATCTAGCTTTTATACAGACCTCAACCTAACTTAATGTGGGTGACAAGGAGAGTGAAATGGTGTGAGGGAGAGCAGCAGACAGAGAGAAAAGGGATGTGCCACCAGCATATTAGAATTATAGAATTGTAGAGTTGGAAGAGACCAAGAGAGTCATCTGGTCCAACCCCCTGCAATGCAGAAATCTTTATGCCCACAATGCAGGGCTCAAACCCATGTCCCTGAGATTAAGAGTCTCATGCTCTACCAACTGACCTGTCCAGTTGGCCTTTGACAGAACACACACACACACACACACACACACGTATGCATGTGTGTATATATATATATCCCAACCTCTGTACTAAAGCATGGTTTAGTGCAGAGCTGGAGAACTTTTTGGCCCAGTAGGCCAGTTCTTTATCTCTCCACCCGCCACCTTGTGGGTGAACTTTGACAGATGGGTGGTGCCACCCACATGTCAGTCATATAATGCCATAATAACAGGCAGTCGATGAGTATATGATTCTGCTTACCTTTCAAAGTTGATCTGTGACATGAGGTGCGGGGAGGGGAGATAGATCTGTTTCACCGGTGCATTCCTTGCCATGAATGTGCTGGAGAAGCAGCACCCATCAGGACTGGACTCTCTCTGCTCACCAGCTGAAGAGTGGAGGGTTCAGTGATGCTCTCTGCAGGTGTCTGCTGTACCCTGCCTTTAAGCTGGCATCTACCAGCAACACCAGCTGATTGACAGGTGGGTGTGGCTTTGGGGAAATGGCCTTGGGGACCAAGTTAGGCCCTCTGGTATGCCAGGACATCTTTGTGGGCCAGACATTTCCCACCCCTGCTTTAGTGTTGCATCTTAATGTGTCCAGTAGTTACTGTAGGTTTAGGAACTCTATGTATTGCTACTTTTGATGTTGTTCTGTATGTTCCTTCCACAGAAAAGTAGGGTATAAATATTCAAGTTAAATGAAACAAAGCATTTATATTAGTGCTATATATTATTAATGGATAGGTTAATCAACTAAAGCCTTAGTTGGTCCATTGTTGCCCAGAGGAGCACTGAGTTACATACAGCATTTAAAATTTAAAAGCCATTTCAGTTCAGGTGTTTTGTTGCAATTGGGAATGAAAGAAGATATTGAAGATGACCTTTCTTACTAATAGTCACATCATTTCTGTTTCCTTGATGGAGGGAGATTATCTCCAAAAAGCCCTTATATTGATCTTTTGACAATATACAAATGTATATCAATTTAATTATTAAGTGATTGATCTTTTAAAAGGAAGATGCTCAATAAACTGAAAACACTATAATTGGTTGACAGGCCTAATTTATATAGAGCTACGTGCTGTTACCTCTGCAAATACCAGCTAATTAACAAATGCTAGGAGTACAGATTTTTTCCCCTTCCCAATAAAACGTTTAATAGCATAATATCAGTGCTATTAATCCCTTAGAAACTCTAAAGGCTTTGGGGATTTAATTTGGGTCTGAATAAAGTGCTGAATGAGACAGTATTCAAGGTAGGGAACACTTTTCCTTTGTATGAGCAAATGCTAATTTCCCATCAAATATAAACAAAGTGGAATTTAAATGAGTTCATGGTAAACACTGCACAGCAGAGCTTTTCAGCTGATACTAAAGGGAGCCAGCCTGCCTCACTGCAGCAGAGTTACAGACTTAAAGCTCTGCCTAGGAGCCAAAGAGGGGGCCATAGCTCAGTGGAAGAGGACAAGCTTTGCATGTATAAGATCTTAAATTCAACCCCCAGTATTTTCCAGTAAGTGCAGAAGATTGCTGCCAGAGAGTCCGGTGATCCACTGCTGGCCGGAGTAGATAATTTCTGTTTTTTGAGAGTTTCTTACAAGGCTGGGGTGGAGGGATGAGCCACATCTAAAAGGCTTTTTTAGGCATTTGCCTGCATAAGTGAGGGCCAAACCTCTGCAGAGGGGGCACATATGCCAGCCACACGGCCAATGTCTCTCCATGCAATGGTCTCCTTCCAGGGTGCCATCGAAGGTTCTACTTGCTTGTAGATAGGGATGGGGGAGAAATCCTCAGGAAAGAGGCAGTTTGTTCCTGAATACCAGTTGCTAGGAACTACAGGAAGAGAGAATGCACTTGTGCTGGGATCATGATTGCAGGTTTACCACAGGCATCTGGTTCGCCACTGTGAGAATAGGATGCTGGACCACAAGGGCCATGGGCCTGATCCAAGAAGCTCTTCATATGTTCTTATGCATACCCTCCAACATTTTCTCTGGTGGCGCATGCCCTTCTGGCTTGCGCTCTTTATAAAGACTTGAGGAATGAGGTTATCACCCCTCTATTGTTGTTGTTGTTGTTGTTGTTGTTGTTGTTGTTGTTGTTGTTGTTATTTTATTTGTACCCTGCCCATCTGGCTGGGTCTCCCCAGCCACTCTGGGCAGCTTCCAACAAATATTAAAATACATTAAAATGTCACAGATTAAAAACTTCCCTAAACAGGGCTGCCTTCAGGTATTTTCTGAATGTCAGATAGTTATTTATCTTTTTGACCTCTGATGGAAGGGCGTTCCACAGGGCGGGTGCCACTACTGAGAAGGCCCTCTGCCTGTTTCCCTGTAGCTTTGCTTCTCATAGTGAGGGAACCACCAGAAGGCCCTCAGGTTGGATCTCAGTGTCCGGGCTGAATGATGGGGGTGGAGACGCTCCTTCAGGTATACAGGACCGAGGCCGTTTAGGGCTTTAAAGGTCAGCACCAACATTTTGAATTGTGCTTGGAAACGTACTGGGGAACGTACTTTTATTCTTTTATTGTCCTTCCGGGTCACCCAACCAGTGTCCTTTCTCTTGGCAGATGAAGATAAGCAGGTGAACGGAAAGGTTGCAAGGTTTTTAGCTGGGGCAATTAGGATAAGAACCACTATTTGACTATTGATTCAAAACCCTAAAATGTATTTTATGTAATTGACATTTTATTTCTATTCTTTGTATATCGCATTGTTGTTTTATTGCTATGGCCGATGGCTGATGCAAATAAAGATTCATTCATTCATTCATTTCTCCGATGAAAATGGGGACGTTGTATTCTACATCAGGAAGATAGCTCCTGTTGGTTAGTGCATGGTGCGTGTTTGATCTGGTTACACGCATTTACTGTAGTAATATACATGTACACCTGTCACCTTAAGCCAATGATTTTTTTGTGCAAAGTACCTGTGCAATCTTTCTCTTCTAGACTGTGATGGTTGAACAACAGCAGCCATTTCTTAATTGCACCCCCCCCCCAAAAAAAATCATTTGGAGGAAAGGGCAGCTGACATTTTAAGTGCATGTTTTGTTTTGTCTTTGTGATACTCTATTTTACTTTTACCAGTAAATTTTTAATGACACTGTTTTACTCATTGGTAGTCCATCCATTATGTTTAATAAACCATATAAAACTAGAACAGTGCCCTCCTTGTTGTTGTTGTCTTTTACACTGCAATATTATTCTGATAACTGTACAGGGGGCAGTTTCATACTTCACTTAGATGCGACAGATGCTCACATCAACTGTGAGATGGTTAGTAAGCTAATTCCGGAAAGCACATAGGAATTAAATTGAAGGACCTGCTTGTTGATTTTGTTCAGCTAGAAGTGGGTCTGTGAGGGATGCGGGTGGCACTGTGGTCTAAACCACTGAGCCTAGAGCTTGCCAATCAGAAGGTCGGCAGTTTGAATCCCCGCGATGGGGTGAGCTCCCGTTGTTCGGTCCCAGCTCCTGCCCACCTAGCAGTTCAAAAGCACGTCAAAGTGCAAGTAGATAAATACATTTTAGGATTTTGAATCAATAGTCAGGGGCGCCAGGCCGAGTGTCCGGGGCCAAGATTTGGAGTCTGGGGATTGAAGAGAGCCAGCCCAGCCAACAGTGACTGCTGAGTGGAGCAGAGCCCGTCAGAACGCCGCTGCCTTTTCTGCTGCGGGCACTGAGGCAGCCGGCTGGCTCCACCCTCCTGTGTGCCTGGTATTGGTAGGCCGTCAAGAGGCCCACCCAGCGCACACATGCTGCTCACGAGGTGCCCGGTTTCGCTCAGTCGCCGCCACTGCCTTGGGCTCAGCTGTTGTGGGCTCTGCTTGCTCACTGGCTGCCCTCCCTGAGGTGGCCAGCCCCAGCTTTGTTCTGCTGCCGCCGCCGCCACCTCAAGCTCCTCTGTTGCCACTGAGGTGGCTGTCGTGTGCACCTCGACAGCCCGCCCGACTGGTTTGTTGTGCTAGGCTCCTCTGCTACAAAAGGTTGACAATTCTGGGCAACCTGGGGGGGGGTGGCGCCAGGCAGATCTGTGCACCCCAGCGCCACATATGCTTAAAACAGCCCTGGCTGGACTACAATTCCCATCACCCTTTGAACGTTTGCCATACTGGCTGAGGATGATGGGAGTTGCAGTTCAACAACATCTGGAGGACCACAGGTTCGTGGGGCACTTTCAAATAGAATACTGTCCTCTATCAGACCTCCAGATGCAGACTTTTCTCTTGTATAGCGGGACACATGGCTACTCTATAACCAGCTGAGGTGAGCAGGAAAAGTGTCAGATGACAAGATGGATGCAATTTCCAGCTGTTGTGTTTTGGTTCATTGCCTGCTCAGGGAGGGAGAGGATTCACATTAGCACGGCTTAACTGATACCAAAGTTTTATTAGAATGACCCTCCGACCTGATGTATTTGCTCACAGAACAGACTGGCCCCTGGAGAAACAATTAATTCTGAAGACTTCAACCTGAATCCACGTCTTAATTCTGGCACCGATATGAAATAGTGCATGCTTTGGAGATTCAAATGAGAATGGAGAAAGAAAATAACAGCTTCATTTGACTGTGTATGGATGGATATTAGTAAAAGGCAGTAACTCCCCCCCCTCTCTCCCTCCCTCCCTCCCCAGCAGTTTGTGTGTGTGTGTGTGTGTGTGTGTTAATGAAAAGGCTCTGTTACTGTTACCCTGGGCTTTGGATATTTTTTTTTTAACAACCCATTCTGTATCACCTCCAATCTCCATTAGGTGATATTTCACAACCTTGCTGTCATGGCCATAAAACGTGCCTTTTAAGGAACAAACTGGGGCTCTCTGGCTTGCTTAACTTAAGAGCATTTACGTTTAGCTTTTCTGATTTATACAACTCTTTGGGGAATGGTAAAAAAGGGGGGGGAGTCTCATTGCCTTTCTAAAAAATATTGTTAAAGTGCCTTAGGGCATGATCTGGTCAAAGTGAAGCACTTTCAAATCCTGTTGATTTCAGTAAGAGCATTCGGCCTCTGCATAAATCTCTTGCAATCAAATCAGGGTTAAAATTGCTTAACTTTCACCAGGTCATTGCCTCCTTAGCAACTAACTACTTCTATAGGGCAGGGAGTAGGAGATGAGAATAAACTGGGGGTCACAGAGCAACAAGCAGGAGTTTTCTATTAATAATAGTTGGTAAAACAGGACCTATCTTTTAACCAAGCAAAGCAAAGTCAGAGCAAATGTTACTGTATTTATTTCCAGGGTACTGTGGTTACCTTCGCACTGCTGAGAAAGGAAACAGAAAGCAATTCTGATTTGCACAAAATTTGCATGTGCTGATTTATATGTATAGATGTCAAATAGATTTCATCATTGTGAAGACAGGCTGGTGTCCAGGCATTTAACTCTTGCTGGGCAACTTGAAGACCCCTGCTCTCTCCTCTTGTGGTTCTAACCAGACACCCTTCAATTAGAGGAGGCATCCAAATAAAGGATTGTCTTCTGCAAAGCAGGACACATGTTCATCCTATTCTCGGATTGCATGTCACACAATAGGGAATGTAATATGCAAGAAAAAAGTAGCACATACAGAAATGGAAATTATAAGAAGAAAACTCCCACACGCAACATTCTGCAGAAATGTGAAGTCTGAAAAAAGCAAGGTTGTAATCATGAGGTGGAGTGCCCCTGGATAATATTTTATACCCTATCTCTGCATTTTAGTTTTTCTTGTAGAGTCTACAGCAGAGGCTGCCAGTCTGACCTCCATGAGTGCCAACATACCCCTTATATCTCCCGTGGTTCCCAGGAAAGGTCTCAGTATCTCTTCAAAGATCCACAATACACAAAAGACTTTGCTCTTCTTGCTCAGATGTTGTTTGTGCTGGCTTGATATCATATACTGCCACCCCCGCTGCCACCCCACCCCCAGAAGATAATATTTTATTGGATGGCTGCCCACCCTCCCAACTGTTCTGAGCAGATGCGAGCCACAAAGAGGTGCCTTTCCCCATTGATGGGGGTGATGGAGGCATGTGTTCCTCTTCTCCTTTAGATGTGGCGGCCATTTTGCATTGTGGCACCCCCTCTGAGCAGCCATTTTGTGTCATGCCACACACCCACGATGGACCATTTTCATGGAATCATGGAATTGCAGAGTTGGAAGGGATCACGAGCGACATTTAGTGGTGCCTTCCAACTCTGCAATTCTATGTAAATGGCTGTCGTGATTTTGTGACAGTTTCTCAAAATTCTAATCACGCCTGCTGTCAACAACAGCCCATATCAGTTGTCCCCACCTCCCCATGCCACTACCATCATACAAAGCTGGAGAGCAAAGACAAGCCTTTTGGTCCCACATACCTGGCATGGTTTCTGCAGCCTGAGTGTGCCCACAGTTGTTTTCTTACATAGATTGATGGTAAACTGAGGTAATAAGAACCACTTTTATTTCCCCTTTCTTTCTCGTTGACCCTTCAGGCTGGGAGAAGTTTCAGTGTTAGGAGGGTTGCTAGGCCAGTTTTTTTTTTGGGGGGGGGGTTCTTAACTTTAGGAAGGTGACTGAAGGATGTTTTGCAAAACTTGTTTTAATTCCATGTGCCCTGGTTGCTATGGGAAACAGAAGGTTGGAGCAGAGATGCTTTTAGCTGTGCAGTAGACATGTACAGAATCCCTCACATCCATTGGTCCCAAGCCTTGATGTTACTCGATCCACCTGCGGCCATACCCCACCCTCCATGCGTTAACCAGAAAGTGCCCACACAGACATTGGAACTGATCTAAACAGCTTTTGTTTGTGTTCTTAAAATGCACACTTGACTTGTGTACTTCTGTGTAGTAGCTGTTATCATGAAAGTTGGGTGGGGTGAGTGTAAAAATGTGTGCCATTGCCTACAGAAGCATTCATGGCAATTTTTATGATCAGTATTATATGTTATTTATTTATTCTCTACTTTTTGCCCTGACAGGGACTCAAGGCTGCTTAGAGATAAAGTAAGCAAAGCTTAAAAACATTGGAAAGCATTACTAAAAACAATTCAGGATTAATAGAATTATACACGTGTGTGTTAAAAACATACAGACATTCACAACAAAAATAGAACAGCACCAGCCCTCTCATTAAAAGCAGCTCGCCAAAAGCTTGTTGGGACAAGGTCTTCACCTTCTGGTGGAAGGACAAGGAGGGAGCCAGGCTAACTTCTCCAGGGAGGGATTTCCAAAATCTGGGAGCAGCCACCAAGAAGGCCTATATAGAAATGTCTTTGATATAGGAATTCCTTAGCATGAAGAGGCCCTGTGATTCTCTGGAGCCCAGTTTGTTAATAGCTGTATTGCTCCACACGTGCATCTTGGCAGGACAATGGAACCTTGGTTTTTGAATGTAATCTGTTCTGGAAGACCGTTCGACTTCAGAAATGTCCAAAAACTGAGGAGCAATGGGCCATCAGCAAAATCCATTGAGGAAAAAAGATGAAAAAAATACGCAGCGGTAGCCGTTCGACTTCCGAGGTGCATTTGAAAATGGAGGCAATTACTTCCGGGTTTTTGGTGTTCGGCTTCCAAAATGTTTGGCTTCTGAGACGCTCGAAAACCGAGGTTCCACTGTACTGAGAATTCATCTGTTACTAAATAGCATTTTACACTGTAATCCTAACTGTGTCTACTCAGAACTATGCTATGTGTTGCGTGTCGAGGTCCTCAAGCCACCCCCCAAGAATTAAACACAGAAACATAAATTTTGGTTTGGGTTTTTGGCAAATAATTTAGGGCCACAACTTTATTAAAATACAAATTTGGTGAGTGGTTGCGTAGGCATTGGTTCAGACTATCTGTCCAAACGGGACAGCTGCTGACTTCAGTCAGCGTCGGGAGAATGCAGCTGGGGAGAGTTAAGGAGGCTGGGGACGAAACCTCCCCCTCACCAGCGGTCCCGGGGGGCTCTGCCTATGGCCCTAGCCCCAGACCTGGGGTTCGGACAAAGCAAAAGAGCCGCCGGATTCCATTAACGGAATTCCCTGTACCAACATAAACATGATTGTGGAGGTGGGGCCTCACCATCCGAGCAATCCAAAACATAACCAATGCCTAACCGCCAACCTTACAAGTTGTGACAAGTTGCTACTGCAGTAGGCGAAAACCATAAGGCAACCACTAATCAGCCAGATGGAAAAATTCCTACTGGGCCCCTGCTACAAAGCAGACGACCCCATGACAGGCAGTTGCAAGGTCAAAGCAGAGGCCTAAGAAAACAATGGGGGGGCGGGTGGGTGATCCGAAGCACGAAGCCAAGAGAGGGATCACCCTGCGTGCAGAGGATTATAAAGGACGCTGACCTGTCCATCACAAATTGCTACATCTCACTTTGCCCAGTAACTCAGCCTGACCAATCCTGACTAAGGCCAGCGTCCAGCCACTCCCTACAGGTCAATTTAGTGTCTTGCCAGGCCCTGACCGCAACACGTGCTCTTACTCAGGGTAGAACCCGATTTACAGGTAGGTAGCCGTGTTGGTCTGCCATAGTCAAAACAAAATAAAAAATTAAAAAAAAATTCCTTCCAGTAGCACCTTAGATACCAACTAAGTTCGTTCTTGGTATGAGCTTTTCGTGTGCATGCACACTTCTTCAGATATGCTATGTGTGTGAGGGCATGTTCAATGCAATTCACATTTAGAGGTAAACCTGCTAATTTTCACTTTTCGAAACAATGCATAAACTGAAACACAGCCATCCTTCGAAATTCACACTTCTCTGAATTTTGAAATGCCATTTTCCAGCCAAGTAACATGTACAAAAATGCATATACTAAGGGAAACTGTGTAAAATGATGCATATATCCACAAAAAATAACCTTTAAAAGGCATTACATCAGGGAAAATTGCTTTGTGAAAATGTGTACATTAGGCAAGGTATATTCAGAGAAATTTATGGATGGTTTTTCATGAGAACATTGAAAAAGAAACCCATATATATCAGAAACTGTTACTGAAATGTGTTAAAATGAACTTAAGATTGGAAAAATGAGAAGCTGTGAGAGATTGAAGTGTACAGATTTGCCCATCCTTATTCAGAAGTAAGTCCTAATGCATTTAGTGCCATTTATTTCAAGGTTTGGATTGCTGCCTTAGTTTCTCTAGGAGAATGACTACATCACAGTGATAACTTGAATTCTTTGTATGCCCATAACACATGTTTATGCCAAGTTACTACTGTAGCTGTAAAGACTCCTGCTTGTAGCTGATACTCATTTGGGTAAACAATACTAGGCTTGGTGGACAACTGATTCCACTGAAGGCTGCTCTTTGTATCTACAAATGTTGATATCACAGCTGCATTCTCTGTAAATTACTGAAGATTAATATTAAACCTTTCAGTTGAGTAACCCATAAGCAAACTTTATTCACTCTTTGCTGCATAACACACCCTACATGCATAGTCCCTCCTCCCAAACTATGATTTTTAATTAAGAAAGTGGGGAGCGGAATCTTCTAAGGCTAAACTTGATTTAATCTGCAGGGTGGTCTACAAGGTACCAGATATTATTGGAACCATATTTCTTGTTGGCGAGAAACACATTTCTTATTTGTACTGTAAACAGACTAAATAAAAACCTTTAAAAAGGTCTATATTTTTTATCTCTAGAGTTTTGTTACTTCTTTCCCCCCACCCCCCCCACCCCCACCAGCACCTTTTAATGCTTGAAATTAAACAGCAGGGAGATTTAGGCTGAATGTTTCAAAGCCATTATAGCTTGCTGTACCTTGGAGATCCTTTCAGCACCGTGGAGCTAACAGAGCACTTAATCCACGTCATTGCAGAGACTCCAGGGTGTGTGCCCAACGGAAGGCATTCATTTGCCAAATTAAAAGCACAGCAAGTAAAAGCCAGGGTAGTATTTAAGCGCTTTTTATCGACTCCTGTTCCGCTGCTATTTGCTAAATTTCTTACTGATGGAAGATGATGGATTGGCTGATTGCTTGGCTCTCCTAAAGCTGAAATGCATCTTCCGTGATTTATTCCTCTTGCATTGACAAAACAGCTTTTGGTATAATTGGAGGTGCTCCAGCTCCAGTGAGATATGTAGAGACTGGGCAGAAGACTCGGTACTTTATTGCACTCTATTAAATGGCTTTAAATCACGTAAGGGAGATTCTGACAGGTTCGGTATTCAGTGTCAAATCTGAGAGCTGTCACTGTTGCACCTGCCTGTCTTGTCACTTTTTATGCATGTAATTTTAAGCGCATGTACCTGTTAAATATGCACACGTGTGCCTTGCCACACAAGGGCAGGTACATAGGCCTGGTTGTAGATGGGATATGCCTGTTATATTGAGCTGGAAATAGGCCAGTAGTATCAATTGATTCAGATGGAGTTTTCCCTCACTAATATATTGCCCTCATCTTGTGCTGTTCGTTTACTGCCGGTTGACCTTACAGCATGCTCAGGTTTACTATTTGCCCATGACGGTTCTGGGTTAGATTCTGAGCCTGCAGAATATAAATTGCATTTGGATATTAAATTAAATCGCATCATAGTTGGAAGAAAATGCAGAGTTTTGAGCATCCCAAATGGTGCTTTGTTATACAGAGTTGCTGTGCTAGTCCTTAACAAATCTATATCCCCTTAATGGTTGATGGGAACAACATAAATAACATGCAGGGCAAAAAGCAAGGGAAACAAAAGCAGAAAATGCCAAATCTAAATGTGGGGGTGGAAAGGAAATATTTTGGGGAGAGTGGAGGCAAGGGGTTTACTGGAGTGAAACAGACAATCAGTTGTTGCTATTCATTGAGAGGTGTGTGTGTGAGAGTGTGTGTTTCAGGGGTGCCAACTTGAATAAAATATTGTGGGGGCCCAGGTAAGCCCCACTTCTTATAATCAGTGTACGCACACCATTTGAATGGGAATGTCCATCAACTTTGTGGTAGCCCTTGTTTCATGTGTGAGTGGGATGGGTGGGTGTTTTGGATCAGGTTAGCCATATTGACTGGTATGGCATTGGTGGATTTTTGTCATTGTCTTGTTGGGCTGTGTGTGTGATAAAGGGGAGCCATACTGGGGTGAAGGCGTCTTCTTCTATTTGTCCCCGTGTCAGTTTCAGCTTTTTGGTTAGTTTTTCTAGTAAGGCTGTTTCCCATACTACTTGGTACCATTAGTCCATGCTTACTCCTGACAGTTCTCTCCAGTGTCTGGTTATGATGTTTCTGGCTGCTGAAAGTAGGTGGGTTATGAGTTCTTTGTGGTGTAAGTGGGCATTATTGTCTTGGACATACTTGTTAGAGATTTCAAAGTGCCTATGTGCAGAAAGTCAGCTATCCATCTCTGACAATTGACTGTTGGCTGAAAGCCAAGATCTACTCTTTCTCTAGACCCTTAGTAACGACCCTGTGATTGGTTAAGGAGTTCCTAAAGAGATGAGCTTTGTGTGGGATTTTGGTTGTGTAGTGTGGTTTGGCTAATGAAGGTTGCGAGAGAGAGAGAGAGAGAGAGAGAGAGAGAGAGAGAGAGAGAGAGAAGAGAAGAGAGGTTTTGCTTCTTTAATCTTCCTAAGTCTGTACATAGTAACTTTTGGATACTTGTTGCTCCAATAACTGTTGTATATAGTTATCCAAGTGAAGTTGTGAGTTCCTGCGTCCAGTCAATGCTCTACAGCCAGAAGCTTCCAGAAAACCTGCGTTCACTCTGCTGTGTCCAGGACTACGTTATTCCTGACACTAAATCTTAATAATACTTTTGTAAATCAAGAAAATATTTAATAAAAAATATCAATAACAAAAACTTTGTGGGGGCCGAAGTTCCCATGGCGCCTAGGAGTTGGCTCCTATGGTGTGTTTGAATCACATTTGTGTAAAGCAGCCTTCCCATATTGCTGCCTTCTAGATGTTTGGGGCTAAAAATCAGTCCAGAAGTGGGAGAAATGGTGCAGATAATATTAACAACAACAACAATTTCTCATAAAATGTATCGTATTTTTCCATGTACAAGACTAGGTTTCCCCCCTAAAAAATAATGTCCAAAATTGGGGGGCATCTTATACATGAATAGATCTCCCCCCATTTTCTTCAATCAGAGTCCCCCAAAATAGGCGGTGTCTTGTAAATGTGGGCATCTTATAGATGGAAAAATACGGTATATACCGCTTGATTGTAGAACACTCGCAGCAGACAATAAAATTATCACTTAGAAATTACTGCTGTGATAAATTGAAGAATCACCTACTGCATATATGTCTCAAGGCGATTTATAAAAGACATATAAAAACCGTTCAAATGGTTTTTAAAACAGCACAATGAAACAACAAATGAAAAAAGAGGTCTGAAAACACCTAATAATAAAAACACCCAAGGCACAGACCTTTTCATCCAGCTGGAAAAATCTGTCAAAATAAAAAGGTCTTCATTTTTTTGCTGGAAAGCACTGACAGTGGGTGCCTGTTGTATCTCCCCAAGGATGATGGGATTTGTAGTCCAACAGCATCTAGAAGACCAGAGGTTCTGCATGCATCTTTAGCTATGACTGATGGGAGTTCTCGTCTTAACACATATGTAGGGCACTGGGCTGGACGAGATTGATGTCATTCCAGCCATTAGTAAATACAGGTCTTGAATTAGGGCTAAACTATGCATATGAGGTATGATATGAAAAAGTATTGATTAGGTAGGTGATGAGATTGGTTAAAAGCAACCATGGGATGGTTGCTTATTCATTTTACCTGTAATACTTTTACTGACTTAAATATATATCTGAAGGCTGCTTAATATCTATGAGGGACTTGGGTGGCACTGCAGTCTAAACCACTAAGCCTGTTGGGCGTGCTGATCGCAAGGGGTGAGCTCCCATTGCTCTGTCCCAGCTCCTGCCAACCTAGCACTTTGAAAGCATACCAGCATGAATAAATAGGTACCACTGCAGCGGGAACGTAAATGACATTTTCGTGTGCTCTGGCTTCTGTCACGGTGTCCTGTTGCACCAGAAGTAGTTCAGTCATGCTGGCCATATAACCCGGAAAGCTGTCTGCGGACAAACACCGGCTCCCTCGGCATGAAAACGAGATGAGCGCTGCACCCCTTAGTTGAATTTGACTGCACTTAACTGTCCAGGGGTCCTTTACCTTTACCTTTAACCTAGTTGCTTAATGGGGCGGGGGACGCAAAAAGGGTACTGTTCCTCCCTTCCCCCCTACTCCACAGACTGTAATAGCTTCAGGGCAATTTTGATCTGGGAACATTGAGAGGGAAGCTTTAATTCCCCATCTTTTAGCTCTACAGATCAGATTCAAAATCCACTCTTCTTTCAGCTGCTTTTAACCAAAGAAAAAGCGGTCAGGACACCAAATAAGAAAGAACCATTACTGGATCCTTTATGATTAATTGTTTCCAGCAATATCAAAATATCAAAATAAAAAATAAAAAAATCCTTCCAGATCTGGTCTGAACAAATACATTGGATTCTTATCTCATTATACATGACAAAGCTATTTTTAGCCATCTCACCCCTTGCTTTTTCCTGTAAGACCAATTGCAGTCGTTAACAGTCGTCCACAGGTTTTGCACACCTATCAGCCAATCGCCCATTCCCACCACCCTTCTGAGTAATACCCCTCCCCACTCTGTCACTATATATAAGGGTCTGGTGACTTCTGTTTCAGTGTATCTGAAGAAATACCAAGAACAAACTTAGTTGGTCTCTAAGGTGCTACTGGAAGGAATTTCTTATTTCTTATTTTGTTTTGACTATGGCAGACCAACACGGCTACCTACCTGTAACTGTTTTCAGCAATGTGTAAATTGATCCCCATCGCATCACTCTGAACTCTGCCACTGGATCCTGCAAGTTCTGTTGCAACATTTGCATTGGACCATGAGACATATGGGTAGAACTCTCTCACCTTTTAATGTTGCACATTAAGCTGAAGATTTCAGGAACATATACTGTAGGCTGCGGAATGAGGTTAGAACAACTAGAGAAATCTATAATATCTTTGCTGACGGATTGGATCCTTAGACCTTTGAATATTTCCCTTTGGGGCATTTGTTTAGCTCTGCGTGAAAACAATTGGTGTCCAATACATGGCTTGCAGTGTTAAAAATAGACTATTCTATACCACAATCCTCAATATGCTTAACTAGTCAGTAAGTTCCATTTAAATTTATTGAGATTTGCTTCAGAGTAAATATGCAAAGGATTGCCGTGTAAAAGCTGAAAAGCAAAATACACATGCAAACAACACTTTTTGCACAGGTCCATCTCCCTCTCTCTCTCTCTCTCTCTCTCTCTCTCTCTCTCTCTCTCTCCCCCCCCCCCCCCGAGGAACTTTGCGGGAAGAAAGGTTTGGTTATAAGCTGGGCAAGTTTCTATTCCAAACCAACCAGCTAATTTATGGATGTTTTTGAGTCACTCCTTTTTGCCCTGGCATCCAAAGCAAAAAAGAGAGAACCCAAGGGAATGGGAGTACAACAGGAACTCAGATACACTTCATTCAAGGAAACCCAACATTTTCTAGCAGAAAACATAAGATGTATCACTATAGGAATTTTTAAAAGGGAGAATTCCTCCCCGAGGAAGGAGTTTACATTTCAAACATATGTATATATGGAGCAGTTTCCCCAGCAAACTGTTTTATAGCAAATTCCTTTGTCACTTCTTTTTTGCCTTCCATTATTCTCAGTTGCATTCTATAGAAAAGCAATGCATAGAAAAGAACGCAGATGTTGGCAAATCTCCCACAATAAGGAGACAGCCCTATGACAGGTCAGACCATTTCTACATCCGGGACGGTACATAGGAATGTAGGAAGCTGCCTGATAGTCAGACAAGTGGTCCATCATTTATTCCGACTGACAGCAGCTTGAAGACCATAAGATGACCTTGCTGGATCAGGCCAGTGACACATCTAGTCCAACATCCTGTTCTGACCAGATGTTTTTGGGAAGACTGGAAGCAGGGCAGGAGCAAAATAGCACTCTGCCCAGCTGTGATTCCTGACAGCTAGTATTCAGCAGCTTAAAACTTCTGACAATTTATACTGTAGAACACAGCCATTGTGGCAAGTAGCCATTCATAGTCTTGTCCATCCGTGAATGCATCTAATCCTCTTTTAAAGCAATCCCAGTGGGTGCCTGCCACTGCCTCCTGTGGGAGTGAGTTCCATAGTTTAACAATGTTTTGGGTTACAATTCCCATCATCCCTGGCCATTGGCCATGCCATCTGAGGATGGTGGGAGTTGGGAGTGCAACAGCATCTGGAAAGCCACATGTTCCTCATCCTTAGATTATGTCCCGAGAATGCAATGTGCTCTCAATAGAACAGAATGTAAAGAATAATAAAATTCTCTATGTGACTTGTATAGTGACAGATGATCACACGGGTAAGGAACTGAGAATTTAATTTACTCTTCTCCCCGTTCTGTTCCCTACCTCCCAGTTCTGTTCTATTGTTACCAATTGCTTGTGCTTTCCTGCTATAAATTCTTGTTCTTCTTTTTTTTTTCCAGACACTGGTGCTAGCTGCAAGGCTACCACTAAACTGTCTGGCTTGACAAATAAGTCTCTCAGTCTGGGAACAAAAGTCTTTTCAATCACTCCATAGTCAATGATAAACATACCAGATTAATAATGTTGTTTTTCTAAGGAGAGCTGGAGAGAATGAGTCAAACAGCAGAAAAATGAATTAGGCTGAACACACACATGCATCCAGATGCAACATGCTCTTCAAATGTTATGGGAGAAAGTAGGGGTGGGCATGATAAAACCTATCCTCTTGGTCACCATCCCGGTCACCCTCCACAAGTTGAAAATTTCCTGTACTCGTGCAAGCTCCCTGCATGATGGGTTCTGAATCAGTTGAGGAGTTTCCTGGAGTACAGGGGTTGCCTGTTACAGAAGCTTGATCTTCAACTTGTGAAGGGGGATGGAGGAAGCAGAGTTTAGTGTTCTGGTCCCCCGAATTCCCACAAACAGCACTACTTTTGTGAGATATCATAATGCCAAAGGTTGTGTGTGTATCTCTATAGTAGGCTTGCATGCAGAAGGTCCTATGTGTAATTCATGATATCTCCAGGTAGGGCTGGGAATGTCCCAGTCCAGAAACCCAGAGACCTGCTTCCAGTCAGTGTAGACTATACTGAGCCATTTGGGATTATATCTGACTCAGTACAAAGCAGCAACAGTAGAAGATCAGGCAGCAGGAAATCGAGAAGTCGAAATGAGAGAACCAAACATGAACCACAGTTCTCAGCAGCAAGTTCCATTAAGTTCATTGGGACCTGCTCCCTAGTAAGACTACCAAAAATAGCACCCTTCTCTGTAGTTTTGTTCAGGAGTGCTAGTCTTGCAAGAGGAAAGCTGGGATGTGCTCCCTGGCCCCACGTCCTCACTTGTATTGCCTTCACCAAGCCCCACCACCTTTCACAACTTAGAAGAAGCATACCCTCAGTGGAGACGCTGCCCTATAAACAAGGAAGCTCCTTGTGCAGTTTAGAATCCCTCATGTGTAGGGAAGTAGGAACAGGAGTTAGAAAGTGTGTCCTTGCTCTTCCCACATTGCATGAGGACTAGAATACCAGAAAAGCAGGGACACCAAGTATGGGGGGCTCTGGGTGCCTGGGGACCCACAAAACCTTTGTTGTGGGTGCTCAGCACCCACACTGCAGGGCTTCCACACAACTTCCAAGGCCTTGCGAGGCCTTGGACAGCTTTCTGAGGTTGCATGTTTATAGAAGTTTTTAATCTGTGATATTTTAATGTATTTTAATATTTGTTGGAAGCCACCCAGAGTGGCTGGGGATACCCAGCCAGATGGGCGGGGTACAAATAATAAATTGTTGTTGTTGTTGTTGTTCCGAGTCCTCAGAACCTGACTTCCAGTGCCACCAGAAGTCAAGTTTTGAGGTCTCAGAACCTGATTTCTGGTACCACCAGAAGTATTCTAACTTCAGGTTCCGAGGCTCCAGGGGGATCATGACATCATGGATGCTGGGCACCCATAACCTGTGGCCCAAGTTGGCTCCCCTGCTGAACAGGGTTTGCTGTGCTCATCAGAGCATTCTGAAACAGGGAGATTTATATGAAAGCTGTATTGTGTACCTGCAGCAGCCCAAAAAAGAATCCCAGCTTACCCAGGAAAGGCTGATTCTAAAGGGTAACTTTCTTGGGAAAGTGAGAAGCCAAGAACAGAACCAGCCACAGCCATCAGAGAGCTCATTTTAGGATCAGGTTTCATTTGGTGAAGAGAGCACTGCTTTTCATTTCAGTTAAGCTGTCTTTGTCTCAGGCAGACTATAGATCCAGTGCACAGGTTTGGTCAATTATTCATGAGGAAATGGCATTTGGAGTATTGTTGTTGTGTTTTTTTGTTTTTTGCTATTCTTGCAAAGCATGTTGACATCTGGGGGTTTCACATTTTAGAAGTGTGCAGAATGCCCGTGCTCCCCTATTAACAGCATATAAGCAAGTTCTAAAGCAGTTTTGAATTTTACCATCACTTCTTCCTTCCCCCATGACTCTTCAATTTCCTGCTGTTTTGTTGTGTGGCTTTTGGGATAGAGGCTATCTAGAATATCAGATGCTAGCTGTGAAAACATCAGCATCAGTTTTGGAGCATCAGCATCAGTTTTTCTAAGGGTAGGGGGAAGACCATAGCTTAGTGGTAGACATCTGCTTTGGGTTCAGAATGCCCCAGGTTTAATCCCTGGTATCTCCGGGTAGGGCTGGGGAGAGACCTGTCGGAAACCCTGGAGAGTCACTGCCAGTCAGTGTATACAGTACTGAGTTAGAATGACTAATGGTCTGATTCGGTGTAAGGTAGCTTCCTATATTCCTTTGTTCTTGCAAAATGCCCCCCCCCAACTTCCCAGCTCTAGGTATTGTTTTTGAACTTGGGGGGGGGGTCTTTTTTTCTTAACTTGGGATGGTGATGGGTTTTTTTTGGAGGGGGGGTTGATATTCGGAGGGATGCTTACCTCACCATTAGAAACAGTGGTGGCAAGCTCCCCCACATTCCTGTTCTCCATCATCACTTGAAACAGCAGCAAGATCAGCACTCAATTTTTCAGTAGCCTCCAATCTCCCAACCCCAAGCATGGCCAGTCCAAGACATTGTGCTGTCTGAGGTGAATGCTGAGTTGCTGCCCCCTGCTGCTGCATGCAGAAAATCAAAAGGGTCTGGAAATTGAATTCCTCTTCCACTTTGCTGACAGGTCAGTGTTTTCCACTGCAGGTTATCTTAGTGGGCACAGTGGAGACTTCTTTTGTCTTCCCCATATGTCCCACCAGAGACAGGCATCTCATTGGCATCATGGTAAAGCCAGCCCTGTTCCCACCACAAAAAAATAATGTATCTGATATTCATCTTGACCTTACTTTCTTCCATTTTGCCATTATTCTGGAGAGGTGTTTTTTTTTTTTTAAGGCCTAAAATATAAGCTGTCTTCTACGTATGTTCTTCTTAAGTGTTCCTACATGCTCAGTTTAATTCTACATTTGTAAGTGTGTTCATGAGGGCTTTCTTTTGCAGTCTTGAGAAGCTTCCACCCAGCATGGGAAATAGTGGTGGTTGCCTTGTCCAAAATGTTGGGTAGGACAGCTTCAGCAGTATTCCCCATGCCAGATAATCCCACCCCCCACCCCCAGTTTGCATGCTTATAGAACCCATGATTTGTTCACAATCCTACATCATGGAAAGGTAAAGGTAAAGGAACCCCTGACCATCAGGTCCAGTCGTGTCCGACTCTGGGGTTGCGGTGCTCATCTCGCGCTATAGGCCAAGGGAGCTGGCGTTTGTCCGCAGACAGCTTCCGGGTCATGTGGCCAGCATGACTAAGCCGCTTCTGGCGAACCCGAGCAGCGCACGGAAACGCCGTTTACCTTCCCGCTGGAGCGGTCCCAATTTATCTACTTGCACTTTGACGTGCTTTCGAACTGCTAGGTGGACAGGAGCTGGGACCGAGCAACGGGAGCTCACCCCGTCACGGGGATTCAAACCGCCAACCTTCTGATCAGCAAGCCCTAGACTCTGTGGTTTAACCCACAGTGCCACTGAAAGCCCTAAACTTGGGGGAACTTACAATCATATCAAAGATAATAAGGAGACCACCTAAGGATTACTGTCCCAACCAACAGCACAACTTCCCTTTGGGCACACAGAACATTCCACCAGGGCAAAATCTGAGTCAGATTGGGAAAAATGAAATGCAAAATGAAATAAAATATATGTGTCCAGTTTGATTCAAACAGCACTAAACATTGGTGTAGCCAGGATTTTTGTTAGTGGGGTGCAGGCCTTTTGTTGGGGGGGGGGATGGACAGAACCTCAGTTAGCTTTGTATTTTTATTGATTGGGGGGACTGCCCCTTCCTGTCCCCCCTTGGCTACGCTAATGACATTGAATGTATTTTCTCAAAATACACGTGCTATTAATGGATTTTTATTTTTTGAGCCATGAAAATTTGATTGATTCGAATCTGCTGATTTGTCCCAGTGTGGATAAAATCAATTTGGGTCAGAATTTGTCAAAGATCAAGCTCTTCAAATTTCCCTGGGGTTACCAGTACCGCAGATGTGAGACATGACTTCCCTCTACTCCACACTGATGCTGACTGCAGCTGTTTTACATTCTCCCATAGAACTTAATTATTCTCAATGACTTCGTGCTACAGATACAAGCTACATTCTAATGGCATTTCACTGGCTTGTAAATAAAACGCTGTTCTTCTGCTGAACAAGCTTCCCCTATCATATTCCAATTTGTGTAAAGATAGTCTTAATCCATCCGTCCTGATATAATCGAAAGCTATTGTTTCTGTGTAACTTAATAGTGCAGATACTTAACATGAAGATAGAACCTTGCTAATCAGCAGATTGTAATCGGTCTTGGTGACAGATGTCAATGTGGTCAAACTAGGAGGTTAACTACCCTCCTTGGAATGTGTGGGTATGTGTCTCTGAGATATGAAACAGGTAAACTGACTGTAATTATTGAACTAAGACTTGTTGGTAAATAATTCTTCAATCTTTCAAATTATGTAAAGTAACTAGCAATTTACAAAATAAATAAATAAATAAATAATTCCTTCCAGTAGCACCTTGTTGTTGTTCAGTCATTCAGTAGTGTCCGACTCTTCGTGACCCCATGGACCAGAACACGCCAGGCACGCCTATGTTTCACTGCCTCCTGCAGTTTGGCCAACTCATGCTAGTCGCTTCGAGAACACTGTCCAACCATCTCATCCTCTGTCGTCCCCTTCTCCTTGTGCCCTCCATCTTTCCAAACATCAGGGTCTTTTCTAGGGAGTCTTCTCTTTTCATGAGGTGGCCAAAGTACTGGAGCCTCAACTTCAGGATCTGCCCTTCCAGTGAGCACTCAGGCCTGATTTCTTTAAGGATGGATAAGTTTGATCTTCTTGCAGTCCGTTGGACTCTCAAGAGTCTCCTCCAGCATCATAATTCAAAAGCATCAATTCTTCGGCGATCAGTCTTAGCACCTTAGAGACCAACTAAGTTTGTTGTTGGTATGAGCTTTCATGTGCATGCACACTTCTTCAGATTTACAGCTGTGTGTTGACTATTGTTACTTATCATCTGATGCAAATGTTTTTTTATGCTTCACGTGTTATCAGACTTTGCTTCTCATCAGGTCAACCAGAATGGCCAATGTTCAGGGATGATGAGATTTGTTGCCCAACAACATCTGGAGGAAACCAGGTTGGGATGTCTTCTTCAGAGGTCTTACTTCATAGACAGAGAAAAATCTGCTTCGTGTTGGACCTTAGTCTGTAGTAGGAGGCCATCTCCCTCTGATTTCCACTGACTTTGGAGAGATATTTCCTGACAGCGTAAGGTAGATTTTACATGGGTGAAAGGAAAAGCCTTGTCTGGCCACCTGCTTTTCTCCTGAATATCTTCCAAGTGACACACATAATTGATGTAGGAAGGTGCTTTAAATGCCAGCTTACCCGAGAAGCACTGGTAATTAGCTTTAAATTTGGTCTACTGAGCGCAGCAACATTTGCTTGTCATAGCAAAAGTGATTAAGAATCAGAGCATGCCTTCAGTTAACTGACCTCCCCCACAGAAGCTACATGATCATGGAATGTGACATTTCTATGCATAGCAGAACCCCCTAATATTCAAATCTCCTGATTTATCCATATGCACTGTGATTCACCTATGATGTCTCATGCAGGCACCGCCTTAGACAAAGAGATAATACTCTCATTTATCCTGGCTTTTTACCCAAATGTGTTTATTGGAGGCGTCTCCTTACTATACTTCATTGCATTCTCATTTTGGTCTAGTTATACGCCATTGCATAAAAAGAGGGGGAGTGGGAGGAAAGGAATACAAATGGAACAATGATTCACATTACTGTAAAATGCAGAATTCAGATGAGAATGTAAATAGGAAAGACAACATCCATCGCAAGGGCTCAAGTAGCTCCACCGCAGCTCATTTAACACAGCATAGGCAGCTTCCTTATGCAAAGTCATAAGAACGTAAGAGCTTGCTGAATCAGGCCAATGGCCCATCTAGTCCAGCATCCTGTCCTCACAGTGGCCAACCAGGTGCCTCTAGGGAGCCCTCAAACTGGACCAAAGCACAAGAGCACTTTCCCTCCTGTGGCTTCCAGCAACTAGCATTCAGAAGTATCCTGCCTCTGACTTTGTGCAGGCAAAGCAAATTCACCATGAATTTGTCTACTCCTCTTTGGCCATCATGGCCTCCTGTGTGAAGAAGTCCTTTCTTTAGTCTGTCCTGGAATGAGCAATCTTTCTCTCTCCACCCCCCTCCTGAGGATCCTATGAGAAGGGGGCGGCCGGGTGAGGCTTGGGATCTCTAGTTGGAAATTTCCCACACACTCACCAAACCTCAATTCCCGGATGTCTTTGGAGAGGCCATTAAACTGGTGTAACACTGATATGCTTGTAAGTGCAGATGCGGCTCTAACTTAGGTATCAGGTTCCTGGCTATCAACCATTCTGCTAGCCGCAAATATATGCCTTTCGTTAATTGCAGCGGAGTCTTGTGTTGTAAGGCATATTGTTGTGATGTAGCATCCCAGGCAAATTGGAAAGGACCCCAGCTGTACAGAGGAAATGGCATCCTATCAGCTTGGACTATTTGTCCATCAGCAAATAGTCCATTGTATATTTAGAGTGGCAACATCCCTCCAGGGTCTTAAGCTGAGGTCTTTCCCATTACTGGTCATGTGATCTTTTCACATGCATCTGGTGATGCAAGAGATTGAACCTGAAGCAGAGAGAGAGAGAGAGATGTCCGACCACTGAATTCCACTCCCTTTTTGACATGTGGGGATTCTGCACAGGTGCATAGATCATGGGTGGAACTTGCTAGCGTGTTTCACTGGTGTCTGTTTATTTTATAACATATGAATAGGGGGAATGCACAGGGAGACAGAGAGCTGCCTTATTCTGAGTTAGATCATTGCTCTATCTAGTTCACTGCGTGGCAGCAGCTCTCCAGGATTTCCATACGGGAGTTTTTCCCAGCCTTACCTGGAAATACAACAGATCAGACTCTCCCCCCCCCTCCACGCACATCATGTAGTGCAAGAGATGCGATCTGCAACATTTCTATGCAGTGCTCAAATGTACATGAGATAAACATAGTGCCCATCATCAACAGCTGTCAAGGGTGCCTCCCACTTCAGGTGTTAAATCATCATAGCAAAGCCAGGGAGATTTCTTATCACAAATTATTGCTTTTTTGAGTGGTCACTCTCCTTAGCCTGCATTCATCCTGGCTTTCGGTAGAAAAATTACAGACTGTATCGCTTACATTTCATGACCTTTCAGCCCCACAGTTAACAATGCCCATCTCCCTTTAGCCCACTTTTTTTTTAACACATTGCATGGTGAGAGTGTCTATGCATATAACAAGGTGCATGTGCTTAGCCTCTGTGAAGAAAATGTTTTGCACAATCATAAATTTTTAGAGTTGGTACCCTGGAGGTCAAATCTAATCTCAATGCAAGATCTCCCATGTGGGATGCAATTACAGCATCACTGACAGGCGGGTATACCACCTCTGTTTAATACCTCCAGTGATGGAGAGTCTACCACAGGCATCAGCAAACTTTTTCAGCCAGGGGCCGGTCCACTGTCCCTCAGACCTTGTGGGGGGCTGGACTATGTGTTTTTTTTTTTGGGGGGGGGGATGAATGAATTCCTATGTCCCACAAATAACCCAGAGATGCATTTTAAGTAAAAGCACACCTTCTACCCATGTAAAAACACGCTGATTCCTGGACCATCTGTGAGCCAGATCTAGAAGGCGATTGGGCCGGATCCGGCCACCAGGCCTTAGTTTGCCCATGGTCTACCACCTCCTAAGGCAGTCTGTTCCACTGTTGAATCTGCTTCCCTGAAACTTTCACCCACTGGGTCTAGAACCTACTCTGTGGAGCATCAGTAAGCAAGTTTGCTCCATCTTCCCTGAGAAAGCTCTTGAGATCTTTGAAGGTTGTACCTACAGTTAATTTTCTTGAGGCAAAATACATGCAGCTCTTTCATCCATTTATTGTAGGATCTGAGTGCAGACACTTTGCTGCCCTGGGTGTCTTCTTCTGTGTGGGCAACCGCCAATAGTGTCACCACTCACAGGGCCTCCCCTGCTGACTGTAATTCACTTAAATGCAAGAATTTACATTTAACTAGACCTTAGTAAAGGGGTGCGGGTGGCGCTGTGGGTTAAACCACAGAGCCTAGGGCTTGCTGATCAGAAGGTTGGTGAGCTCCTGTTGCTCGGTCCCAGCTCCTGCCAACCTAGCAGTTTGAAAGCATGTCAAAGTGCAAGTAGATAAATAGGTACTGCTCTGATGGGAAGATAAATGGCATTTCCATGTGCTGCTCTGTTTCGCCAGAAGCGGCTTAGTCATGCTGGCCACATGACCTGGAAGCTGTACACCAGTAAAACGAGATGAGTGCTGCAACCGCAGAGTCATCTGTGACTGGACCTAATGGTCAGGGGTCTCTTTAGCTTTACCTAGACCTTAGTATAGTCTGAAGGCACACAACAATGCAGCATTCTTGGTAATAAGTAGGTCTGGGCCTGGTCAGTGCCTCTTGGATAGGTGTTTGGGATTGGGAACAACAGATGGTTTTCTCCCAAGGACTCCGATTGTGTGGAAAACAGCAATGAAGGGATAACAAGCAAATATCAGCCATGTCAAAAAGAAGTCTCTGAGCTGACAATTTAACATCTCTTCTGATCATTGGTACCAGCTTCCATGGCAATGATTCACATTGTAAACCTCAGACACTTTTCAAGAATCCATTTTTCCTCAGCGTGGCAAGGAAAATGACCAACTATGTCATTCAGATCCTGGTTAGCTTCACAGGCATAATGTTTCAGTCAAGTTCCATCTTTGTTTAGAGGTGCTGGGCTTTATTAGCTGTAACAAGTGCCAACTTTTAGGGAGAATTTGACAGACATGGTGCCAGCTATGTTGACGTCTCTTTCTGTTGATGGCTGATGTCACCAGCCAGCTTTTCAGTGCTTGGGAAAATGTCACGGTTATGTACATCGACACTGTCTTTCTCATTCACTACCATGAAAAACCTCAATTAATTCCATATTTATCCTGGCTTACTTAAAGCAGTTGTATTTCTTCCCTGGAGGATGCATTTCAGATCCAGTTTACCTGTTCAAGTAGCAATATAGATGCAGCTCGACAAGGAACTATGGGGCACACATGACACGTGGATGCAGTTGACCTCATATGTGTGCCATTCTGAGTACTGCAAATTAAGAAGGATGTAGACAAATGGGGGCGGCGGCTGAGAGGAGGTTGATGAAAACAGTCAGCAGCTGCATGGGAAAATAAATCTTGTGAGAAATGGTTGAAAGAACTGGGTATGTTTGGCTTGGAGAAGAATGTGAGGGAACATGAAAGCATTTGCAAGGCCACCTCACGGCCTGCATTAGCTCCCCATCCCCTACAGGTTGGTCTACCTTCAACTATCCTGTGGGAAAGATTCCAGGAAAGAGTGGGAGGCTGGCTTTCTTCAGCTAGACTAACCCTCCTCCCTGAATCTACCATCAAATGTCCTGTGAGAGGGATCTTGATGTGTTTAAAATATGTTCACCATCACAGTCCCTGAATCCAGCAGCAATCCAAACAAAGGCTGCAGAGGCAACAGCCAAGGAGCCAGTCCAAGTTCAGAGTGTTGAGCTGGCTGCTGAAAATCAGGAGACCACGGTGCCTGATAATGTGAGACAGAAGCACCCCAGAGAACCTTCTGTACACCCCAGAGCCAGTAGGGCTTGAGCCAAGACCCTGACAACAGCCTTCCTTGAGAAACTAAATTTATCTCATAGGACCTCACTCCTATAGCAGTGCAGGGTGTGCACCAGATGAGAGGCTGTGGAATGGAGGTGGAGTCTGCCTTACTAGTTTAACAAAGGGCTTCTATTTCTTCAAAATGGCTTCCTTCTACCAAACTTTTCGTGCTCACTAGTGCCTGTGAGCCCCTTTCTTCAATTTCCTCATAAAGTGGCAAGTTCTGAAACTGCTAAGCTCTGTGCCATGAACCTTCTCACATGAACCTCTGCATTTTCTGTTTCGTTGTCATAAATGTAAGGTTGCCATGTGTCCTCTTTTCCCAGGACATACCCTCTTTTTCATGGGTAGAGTCGTCATAGCGATCCATAGTTAAAAGTAGAAGTCGGCAAATGTGTATTTTGCTCTTCAAAATATGGCAACCCTACAGAAATGACTGGTAGTATTGGCAATCTACTGTGAATGGCTTTCCCACCTGAATCTGAACCCATAGTGCAGTGATGGGGTATCTTTTTCAGTCCAAGGGTCATATTTCCTTCTGGGGGCCATGAGCAGAGTCAGAGTCAAAAGTGGGAGGAACAATGGATGTGAATTTCACCTCTGTACACTGTTTCTACACACAACCCTCTCTGTCCTCCATTCAGACAAGCAAGAGAAGTGATATGAGTTCTAGGACACATTCTAACCAGACACAAGCTCTCAAACAGATAATGGAGCAGGGACGATGAGACATGTGATCTGGGTAGAGTCCTGAAGGCCAGAGACACGGAGAGGCCCCAGGAGCTGTATTTGGTCCCCAGGCCTGAGGTTCCCCTAGCAAAATGCATTCTTCTTGCTGGTTGTCATTGACCCTTTCCAACCCCAAGAGTTTGAAATGTCATCTTTGTTATGCATCCTTGCAAGCAATCATCCTTTCCCCTATTGAAGGCTCAATGGTGTCAAGCTGGGCAGAGCATTGGAGCAATGCTTCACTATCTTACTAAGGAAGTCTGCTAATGAGAAATCATTAATTAAGTAGGCGTGAAAATTATATTAATTTTTCCCCACTTTTCATATCTGTGGCTAGGGAATGTCAAAGCATTGATGTTTCACTTCCAACTGACCTCTTTTTATAATTGCCTTGTGTCTTCTGTTGCCCTTTCATCCCATTACTCAGTGAGATATTTCAGACCAAAGGTAGGTTATGTTTTGAGGATCTCTGCTAGCTTCTAGTTAGGTTCCAAATTTGGAAACCTTCCTTTATTTCCAAGCCAATATGAATGTGTATTGAGCTGGATCCATTAACTGAATCCAACTGCCTTCATTGGCCCCTTCCACTCACCTCTCAGGCGTCTACTGAATCAAATTTCTCCTCCATCCCCAAAAGCTGAAAGAGAAAGTGGGAAAGAGTTTCACTCTCCCTCTTTGCATGCTTTCAAAGTGTAGATTGGCAGCTCTGGCTCCTATCTGAGCCTTGAGAAGCACATATAGGTGAGAAGAAAGCAGCTCTATGTACTTTTCCAGGCGGATTGTACCACCCTCACCTCCCCATGAAAAATAAGGCAGTGAGAAGTGGGCTAAGAGGCTTCACTGGTACCAGAGGAAGTTCTCAAGGGATCTCAGATGACATCACTATCTCTTTTTGTTGGACGTGTTCTCAGCTGTTTTTAAGAAAACTTGATTTCCTTAATCCCCTGACCACTATTTCTTTAGGTTGAGCCTTTATTGAAGTATACACTCCTCAATGAATTTCCATTAAGTTGAAATTGTGCTGGGCTTGGCTGCACAAGCCCTCTTGACCCTGGAGGTCAGATGTTGATGTTGAAATTTGAAGGTCAGGCTGTGTATTGAAGGGAAGATGAAAAGTGATGGAAAACCACTTTTCCCCGTTTCTGCTACAGGAACAATCTTTAGATTTCACCTGCCACTGTCTCCACGCACAATACTAATCCATTTTGAAGAGGGGGAAAGTCGTTTTATCTCAGGCATTATTCAAGCATCTTGTTCAAAATCTGTTGGGAAACAATAGTGGTGTTCTAACTCCACTGTTGGGATGTGGGTGGTGCTGTGGTCTAACCCACAGAGCCTAGGGCTTGCCAATCAGAAGGTCGGCATTCCGAATCCCCGCAATGGGGTGAGCTCCTGTTGCTCAGTCCTTGCTCCTGCCAACCTAGCAGTTTGAAAGCACATCAAAGTGCAAGTAGATAAATAGGTACCACTCTGGAGGGAAGGTAAACACTGTTTCCATGTGCAGCTCTGGTTCGCCAGAAGCGGCTTAGTCATGCTGGCCGCATGACCCGGAAGCTGTACACCAGTAAAGCAAAATGAGCACCGCAACCCCAGAGTCGTCTGTGATTGGACCTAATGGTCAGGGGTCCCTTTACCCTTTACCTTTACCTTTACCTCCACTGTTGGTGGCAGTATGCCTAGGAGTACCAGTTGCTGGAAATTTCAGGAGGGGGAATGTGCTGTTGAACTTGGGCTCTGCTTGCAGGCATTCTGAGAATAGGATGCTGGGCTACATGGGCCTTTGGACTGATCCACCCGAGGCCTTACTGATGTTCATGGGGAGACCTCTATTCTATTTGTGGTTCCAATCCAATACCATAGATTTGACCAAGATGCCTGAAAAACAACTCTGGTGCAGGTTTAGTACTCAATTCCATATTATTTTTCTAATGGGCCCCCCCCCCCACCCCAGAATCATAATATAGAGATTAGCATGGAACTTGCACTGTACTCCACTACAGTTCCTAAAGCAGCTTTTCCAAAATATAACACAGAACTTAACAGGAGAAAGTTGTGAAGATGGAATGAACTGGCATGCAAACACAGCCTATCAAACTTGCTCTCCTCCTCTGTAACACAGGGGTGATAATACTGACCTTAAATTACAAGCTTGTTGCGGTTGTTAATAAAATATTATGTGTGAAGTGCTTTAATCATTTATGAAAAGCCATCCAAATACTGCTTATTGTTACAACCAGAGTGAGAGTCAATGCTCCCCAAGTGAGTGGTATCTTCCTTAGGTATTGACTGCATAGGAACCTTTACAGCTTTTTTTATTTTCTTATGTGTTCTCTGCACAAAGTCCCACCTTTTTCCCTGATAGGGGCAAAAGGCACCTTACAGATAAAAATAATAGCTAAAAACAGAGACGGGAAAACTATTTTTTAACACACACACACACACACACATCCCACAATTAAACATGGATAGAATTAAAACTACTTTCTATTTCTTTTGACAAAGTTCCCTTTTCCTCATTTGAGCAAGACTACCATTTTCTGAAGGAAGCTTTCCTTTAGTATCTTCTGGTATCTTCTTGTACATTACTGATCAGCGTATATATTCTATGTGAGCTCTTATTAAGTTTGAGGGTTTTGAACAACCCTCAAGCATTCTGGAGAGATTTGACCTTCCTGACTTTCCTTTTCAACCCTTTATCATCACCTCACTTTAAAAAAGAAAAAGAAAAAAAAATGTTCCCTCTTTTGAAGTTAAAATGTCTTTGTTGTACTTCCCTGGCAGTTTCTCACTTTACATATATGTTGAATTTGATAGCATTGTGTTCACAGTTTCCAACTGACTCAACACTGCAGGACAACAGCAGGAGAGGGCTATTGCAATTCTGTGTCCTGGTTTTGGGCTTCCCAGAGGCATCTGTTTGGCTGCTGTGGCAAACAGGATGCTGGACTAGATGGGCCTTTGTTCTGAAGAAGCAGGGATGCTCTTATATTTACGAAAGAGCTATGTGAGCCTTGAAACTAAGCCAATGCACAAATGGTGGCATCAAGGTCCAGGGCTGTACCCAACAGAATGAGGAGAACTTTCAAATACTGTACATCACTGTAAAATTACACACTTTAGCATCTCAAGAGCTTTCCCCATAAGCCCATTAAGTCTAGAGTTGAGCAGAGAAATTCTAAGTACAGTGGTACCTCTGGTTACATACTTAACTCATTCCGGAGGTCCGTTCTTAACCTGATTTCTGTTCTTATCCTGAAGCAAAGTTCTTAACCTGAAGCGTTATTTCTGGTTTAGCTGAGTATGTAACCTGAAGCGTATGTAACCTGAAGCGTATGTAACCCGAGGTACCACTGTATAGGGAGCCTGCAGAATTAATTTTGTCTTAACTTAAGTCAAAGTAAGTTGTCCCTGTTCCAAATTCCATTCACAAATCTGGAATAGCCCCCCAAAGCCCTAACCTGGTTGAATAAGCACATTATAGACATCTCCCCATCTGATAGTTAATTGATATTTTCAGTTGACAAGAGATGCTTAAGATGAACATTCTCTCAAACAAAAAACAGCAATTTCACACTTGCACCTTCCGTTCTCAACCAGTTGGGAAGAGGATGAACTAAAGGCAAATCTCTACATTCTAAATTGCTTTATATCTCTGTACTTGGGGGAAGTTGGGGGAGGACTGCTGCAAGCTGTGTTTCTTCACTTTTTTTAAAACTGTCATTCCTACAGGGGAAAAAAATGCAACTGTCAGGCTGAGGTAGCTATTCAGGAAGCATCTGCTCAAGGGGAAAAAGAGGGGGGGTGTATCTCATATTGTTAATTGGCCAGTAGGCTTGCAGACTGTGATTTAGCTGACGCCTATGCAAAACCAGCAGAAAAAAGAAAAAAAGAAGAAGGAAAAATTCTTTTATCAGAAAGCTGTCTCCAGGCTTGCTAGGGGAGAGGTTTAATCCTCTCTTGGGAGGATAGTCTGTCAGTGAAAAGTGCTAGACTAGATTTGTGGCTTCGTTACCATCCTACATGCCAATTACATTGGATTCCATGTTGGTAAATCATTTTGATTGCACAGTGTGAGAATGGGGTGTGAGTGTGCCTTGTCGGTTTGTTTTGTGGCACGGGAGGTCACTGAATTGTGTCTCCCTATGCCAGCCACTTCCAATCTTCAAGCTTAGGTCGACTCCAATGTAATGAAGCTAATGCATGGGCTAGACCGCAACATCAATTAATTTTTATTCATTGATTCTGGGAGAGAAGTTATGTATTATTTATTACGCCTATAAATCATAGTGTTCTTAAATTTCCAATAGAGTAGCTTAGCATGGAGACATTTGGTCAAATGTAAGCTGAGCAATACCTGCAAACTGATTTCTTCTCCAACCTTTTATAGTCCACGTATAAACACCATGCTGTGGGATCGTGAGGCTGTAAATCAAACTAGCCCTGCATATCGCCAATTTTGCATAAATACAAAAACAGAGAAATGGTAAAGAACTGGAGAAGGGTGTTGTCTCAAACCCAGACATCCAGCGGTCAGGCCCTGAAATCTTACCTCATATGCCATCTGTGGCCTGGGGTTGCAAAATCAGTTGCAGAACCAACCTGCCTGAGCATCCAACTGGCTGGCCTTCTCAGGGCAATCTTGACAAGTGCAAAGCCCTATAAAGCTCTAGCCTTAGAGGATTCCCTAATGCTGTTACGACTGCAACCCGCAACATCCCCAGCCAGCATAGCCACCAGTCAAGATATTATGGGATTTATACTCCAGCAGCATCTGGGAATCCAAGACTGGAGGAGGCTGCCTAGACCCTTCTATTTGCCCCATTGCTTTCCCCTGGGGAAACCCATGGTTTGCCATTTGTTCCGATTTAGCACTGAAGAGTGGGGGGGGGGGGTTTGGTGGGGGGGAAGCGATGGGGCAAAGGCAAAACCACTCAGCCTTGTAGCTAGGATGCACGGGACAAGCAGGGGAAAAAAACTGTTCTGGCCCGTGCATCCTAGGCACAGGACAAACAGAAGTGTGGACAAGCCCGTAGTCTAAGCAACGTGACTCTGGTGTGAGGACAATGCCTAAGCCCTTGTTCACTTTCCCCTCATTGCCTTGGAACCTAACCCTTGCCTGATTTTGTCTACAGTTGTTGCTCCTCATTTTCTGCTCATTTTCTGGAAGTCAACCAGTGTATTGGACAAAATGTCAAGTACTGGTTCACTTTTGCCTATAGCCATCCCCAGCCCCAGCCCAGTTCTGGAACATGTGGCAATGTATCTTATCCCTTCCAGAGACCTAACAGAAGTGCCTCAACTTTTCAAAATATTACCTGCAGTTCTGGTTTAAAGCGGGGCCTGAATGTTGCTTCTATGTAAAATAAGCATGAAAGTGGAGACAGGAGTTACCAGCTTTCCTTGCTTCTGTTTAACTAAATTGCTAGATTAACTAGGCTTTAGCCTAGGTACATCTGTGCCCCCCCCCCGACTATGGGGGGAAGGGACAGAGAACAAGGGAAGAATTTTCAGAGAGGGAAGATAAATTCATTTTTTCCCCTGTCCCTGGAGAGGGCTAACCTTGATGGGTGGCAGTGGCAGAAGCAGTTTTTTGTGTGTTTCTTTTTCCCCAAGTTATTGCTCCCCGGTCCCTTGCAGCAGCCGAGCAGCAGATGTGGAACACCATTCCTGCTCTTGTCTCTGGACAACCTGTGTTGGAACACAACATTATTTCAGAGACACTGTGTATGTATGTGTGTGTCATTCAACTTTATTATTAAAATTCATCTACGGAAAAAGTTTCTGCGGCATGGTACATAAAAGTGTTGTGCAGTCTTTCAAAAAGAGACAGCAAATTTTACAACTTTGATTAAATCATTAAACACAGAACAATCTTAAAATGTGTCCATCTAGCCAAGAGAGTGGGGAGATGCAGACTTCACACATCAGATTTCTCTGCTTGTTGTAGATAGGAACATAGGAAGCTTACATACAGAGTCAGACCACTGGTCTGTCTAGCTCAGTACAGTGGTACCTTGGCTTACAGACACTTCAGGTTACAGACGCTTCGGGTTATAGACTCCAATAACCCAGAAATAGTACCTCGGGTTAAGAACTTTGCTTCAGGATGAGAACAGAAATCGCGTGGCGGCGGCAGTAGGAGGCCCCATTAGCTAAAGTGGTACCTCAGGTTAAGAACAGTTTCAGGTTAAGAACGGACCTCCAGAATGAATTAAGTTCTTAACCCGAGGTACCACTGTATTGTCACACTGTCTGGCAGCAGCTCTGCAGGGTTTCAGTCTTTGCCAGTCCTACTCGGAGTTGCTTGGGATTGAACCTGGGACATTCTGTGCACAAGGCAAATGCTCTACCACTGAGCCAAGACCCTTCCCCAAAGAGGAAACAGAGATGGGCAGATTATTCTATTTCTGGTCCATGTATGTCTCACATTTTGTTAATATGTCTCACATTTTGTCCCACATCAATTTCTGTGCATTCTTTCCAGGTTTTTTAATGTACTAAAATGGCATTATTTCATAAAATACACATTTTCACAAGCCTTTTACTTTAACATACTTATTTTTGTGAGCATTACACAGTTTGGTACTTTAAAAAGGGGGGAAACGAAGAACTATATTGCAAAATGTGAAGGCTAATGACATTCTGATCTATGTGTTTGTCCAGGAAGCACAAATCTGTTCCTTATAAAATGCAGGCCAAATGAGCACATCTAGTTGTGACACTCGAGAGATGATCTCAGCTACCCAATCTTGCTTGTGTTGTACAATTAAGGAATGACTGTAAATGCAATAGGAATGAGGGGTTTTCTTTTGCAGCTAGTACTAAAAACAGGAGGCATTATAGGAAGAAAAAAAAAACAATATTATGGAAGAAAGATGCATACAGTGTTAAATATTTTAAAATATCATTATCTGGGAGATGAGAGAGGAAATGAGTGCATGCCAGAATGCAGTGGTTTTAAGCTACATCTATCTAGGCAGGTGTTGGTGGTAAAACACACAGGATGAATTACTGTTTGAAATTGCCCCTGCAGAAAATCCATTTGCCTTTTCAGATTTGATTTAATTTGTTTTGCCCAGCTATGTCTCTGATAAAGATCTCTCTGGCTATATCCTCTATATGTTTTTCTCTCACAGCCACACTGGATGATGAGACTTGTAGTTTGAAGTTGCATGGACAGTACCTTCCACCCATTAGCGTTCATGCAGGAGGTTTGTTGCCAAACAATTAACACCGCAAGATTTTCGCTGATGCAAAAATACAGAATGCTCATTGCACAGACACTACAATGCCCCACTGCTTGCCTGGGCTTGTAGTGAATCCAGTAAAACAACAACGATTCCTGTAATTCTGGGACACTTTCTCCCTTTTACCTACTGCCTCCACATTATGCTTGTGGTGGGATTTAGCAGTAGGTTAAACAGTATAAAGAACATACAGATTTACAACCTCCAGTCATTAACGAAGTAAGTTGCATAGGCATCCCGATGCATTGTGGGCTGTAAGCAGATGCCTGACCTTGGTAACCCTTGATGTTGAACCCAGAATCCAATAATGTTAACAGGCGTCCAGAAGCATTACCCCATAAGCATCCCTTGTGTATCCTCCTACCTGGAGAGCTTTTGTTGGTGGGGAGAGGGTCTAAACCACTGAGCCTCTTGGGCTCGCTGATCAGAAGATTGGCGGTTCGAATCCCCGCGACGGGGTTAGCTCCCGTTGCTCCTGCCAACCTAGCAGTTCAAAAGCACACCAGTGCAAGTAGATAAATAGGTACCGCTGCAGCAGGAAGGTAAACAGCATTTCTGTGTGCTCTGGCACTCATCATGGTCCTCCATGTGCCAGTAGTGGTTTAGTCATGCTGGCCACATGACCTGGAAAACTGTCTGCGGACAAACGCCGGCTCCCTTGGCCTGAAAGCGAGATGAGCGCCACAACCCCATAGTCGCCTTGGACTGGACTAAATTGTCCAGCGGTCCTTTACCACAGAGCCTAGGGCTTGCTGATCAGAAGGCCGGCAGTTCGAATCCCCGCAATGGGGTGACCTCCCGTTGCTCAGTCCCAGCTCCTGCCCACCTAGCAGTTCGAAAGCACGTCAAAGTGTAAGCAGATATATAGGTACCGCTCCAGCGGGAAGGTAAACGGCATTTCCGTGTGCTGCTCTGGTTCACCAGAAGTGGCTTAGTCATGCTGGCTACATGACCCAGAAGCTGTACGCCGGCTCCCTCGGCCAGTAACGTGAGATGAGCGCCGCAACCCCAAAGTTGGACACGACTGGACCTAATGGTCAGGGTCCCTTTACCTTTTTTAAGAATGCAGAATACAAATGTGAGTCATTAATAATAATACTAATAATAATAATAATAATACCTCTTACTTCTATCCGAATTTGCTCACAGTTGCCTTGGTCAAAACAGTTCTCTGTTGGGAATGCCAGTTTTGCATTTTAGCTTTTCCTTTCATTGGTGCTTAGGTCTGTGAGTAAATTAGAAATTCCTTGAGCATAGCAAATACTGGCTGCACCACAATATACTCTGAAGTGGGTTGTAAAGATCTATTGTTGCACTAGAAGAAGAAAAGGAGGGGGGGGGGATGAAAGAATTCCTCCTGGCCTCTTCATCTTGGCAGGAGTTCCTTGCTTTTGCAGAGCTAAGTAATAGCTCTCTGCTACTTAGATGAGAAAAACAGGGAAAGGAACAGATTTGCAAAGAACAATTTGTATATGCTGAAACAATTAACTGGAGGGCATTGCAGAAGGATTATCTTTTTTTTTCTTAAATAAAAAAATCTATGTGGAAAACAACAACATAACATAACTTCTCGCATAATAAAACTTTCTGTATAATAAAATGTGCAAAAATGTGTTGTTTTGACTTAAACAGCATGAATGGTAATATAACAACATTAATTTGAAGAGAAGTACTGTTGCACTTCCTTGCCTCTCTAGTATTTTCGTCGTTTCCACCTGTCATCTGAATCATCCCCCCATTTTTGTGTGTGTGTGTCCATTCCCTCTCCTGTACATACCTCATTAAGTTAAATATTTGAAATTACAATTTAATAACATAAAATGAACAGAGCAGAAACTAAAATACAGGGGTATTTGAAATGACTCTGAACTGTGCTTAACCTTAAATCTTTATAGCGCTGTTAATTTTGGAACATCTGCGATGTGATAAGCATATTGATGGTGGATTAAATAAATAATCATGAATGTTTAATGTGTTAAAATAGGCCTAAATATTAGGATTTGATTTGAAATGCTTTATCTGTTTGTGTGTAAACTGGGGGAGGCGGGGGGGACGGGACTGTGTTTGCATGAAATCTTCAGAATGAAATCCAGAAATGTAATAGAGCTATTAGCTAACTCTTGTAATTGCATGCATGTTAAAGTAAGCACATAAACCCTACTCAATGTGTGGATGGGAAGAAAGGAATCACTTCTTAATCCTGCTCCCTATCCTTCACTAATTGATTCAAACGTCTGTATAGAGCCAACATGCAAAAATACCATACGTTCATATTATTTGTGTACAGACTTTTTGGATTATTGCATGGCCATGCAGTATAAAGTGCCCAGAGGAATCCTAAACTGGGGCCTTTGTGCCAAACATTCAGCACCTTAATGTCCTGTGCCACCAACACTCTGGGTGCTGATGACCATAATCCGTGACCATGTAGCCCAACACACCTGGAGGGTACCCTGTGGAGGAAAACCAGAATTAGTCTGCCATGCTAGGTCCTGATGGGCAAGAGCCCCTCTCTGCGATGTTGTTCTGGCCTTTGTTAGTGGACCCCGCAGCCTGAAGATGGCTAGATGACCCTCCAACACAATGGAGAGTCAGAAAGCCCAAGAAATGTCTAGGCCAGCTGGGGAGTCCGAACATCTCATATCACCAAGTAACAGAGCATCTCCTTTGCTTCATCTTTCCAATTCATTATCTGACCTCTAGCTTGTTCATGACAACGCCTCTTGCTTCTGGTCCACATGACTATCGCCTTACCTATGCCACACCCAGATTCTCTGCCAACCTAACCAAATCTAAGCCCTAGACCTTACAGTTAGCCGTGCTGGTGGGTGTGATTCGGCTTCCATCACATTCTTGCACTGGTTTTACCTGGAGTCTGGGATGCAACAGGATTCCCTGGATAGATAGATAAATACCAGTAGATAGATAGATAGATAGATAGATAGATAGATAGATAGATAGATAAAAGCAGGGCATGGGGGATAATGTGCACAAGTCTGAGATCCTGGGAGAAAAAGCAAGAAATAAATACAGTGCTACCTTGGTTTACGAACAGCCCTGTTAATGAACTATTCGGTTTATGAACTCTGCAGAACTGGAAGTAGTGTCCCAGTTTGTGAACTTTACCTTGGTCTACAAACAGAAGCCAAACGGTGGAAGGGCCTCAATAGGGAAAACGTGTCTTGGTTTAAGAATGGGTTTGGTTTAAGAACGGATTTCAGGAACGGATTAAGTTCATAAACCAAGGTACCACTGTATAAAACACACAGAAAATACTCAAAGCAGAACTCTCAGAAAAAACCCCATACATACATAAGAAAACAGTTTGACAGACAAAAACTTTCTGATACAAAGGTGTATTTGCATTGAAATGCATAGGAATTTTAACTTACTGCAGGTGTAAGATGATTGAATGCTTCTATTTGCTGATTCCTTATGTATTTTGTATTTTTGTTTTAAGTTTACAGTCATACCTCGGGTTACAGCCGCTTCAGGTTGCGCGATTTCAGGTTGCGCAACACGCAAAATGCGAATGCTGCGGGTTGCGAACGTGCCTCCCGCACAGGTCACGTTCGCAACCCGAGTGTCCACTGTACTGTATATTAATAACAATCTGGTAATGACAAGCAGACCGTAATTTGTACAAACTACGGTATTCTGTGGTGGCTAAACTGACAAAAGTCTATTTACAGCTGTTATTCTACCTCTGCAATATTCCACATCCAGAGACCATGGCATGTAGAAAACAAAATGGATATATTTTTTAAGCCTGTGCATTGTAAAACTGAGGAACAAGTACTGAGTAGTTTATGTGCAAACTTGAATCAGCCTCTTGCAGTTCTATTTTCCAATTTTCAAGCAAGGTATTAAACCACACACACACAAATATTCATTGCAATATATAATCTTAATGGAGGCTAGGAAATTGCAAATTTATTAGATTGATCAGAATGAGTCAATAAAGCCATAGGAACCGATAAACAGTATAATAGTAATAAAAGGATTGATTTAAGATGACCTTCAGAAAATTACAAGATACCTATGAGTAAACAGAGGCGTGTTTTGGAGGGGAGGGTTGTTGTTGTTGTCTCCAGCATCATAATTGAACACTCCGTTTTAACAGCAACAAAAAAACAGAACAATAACACTTTGAAAGTGTTAAGGAGGAGGGGAGGAGATAATACTCTAAGGCTCAGACAAAGACCAGTAGTAGCTGACACACTCCCTTTAAAATCTGCAAATAAGACTGTGGGGATAAAAGTTTCTATGTGATTTGGCATATGAGGTAAAAATAACAACAAAAGCTGCCCAAAGTTGGCTGGGAGCCATTTGCATCATAACAATGGATGTAGTAAACTTGCCAGGCCTTTGTGTGTGTAGTGTGAATTTTCCAAGGATGCTTTTGGCACCTTAGCTTGCACCACTGCTGATAATTTATCACCCCTTTCCCCTCCAGAATCCTTTGCTTTTCTTTCTTTTCTCTCGTTCCGTTGTGTAAGCTTTTCTAACTTTAGTTATCTGGCCCCCTCTCCCACTTTTCCATGCATTCATCTGAAAGCCTCAACAGAGAGTATAGGCGTAAAACAGGGCCCCCAATTTTCTGAGGAGAAACTGGGCACATTTGGAAATTGGGGGAAAACATTATGGGAACCATCACAAAATAACCACTGTAAGGCCTAGCAAGTCACAAAATGGCGGCCAGCGTTGGCCTAGCAAGTCATGAAGGACAAATAACTTGGCCAAGAGTCCAAGGAAGATTGGGGCCTCACCCCCAAATGCCAAATCACATGCCTGACATCAGATACACATGTAAGTACACACACACACACACACACACACACACACACATTATTTTCCAAAAGCCAACACAAACCAAACACAAAGACACTCATCATACAGTGGTGCCCCGCTAGACGAATGCCTCGCTAGACAAAAAACTCGCTAGACGAAAGGCATTCGCTAGCGGAAGGCTGCCTCGCAAGACGAATTTTTCTATGGGCTTGCCTTGCAAGACGAAAAAATTGCCGATTTTTTTTTTTTGTCAAACTGCTCTTTCCCCCGTTGGTGCTTTGCAAGACGAAATTTTCGCTATACGACAGCACTCGCAGAACGAATTAATTTCGTCTTGCGGGGCACCACTGTACATTACAACCACATAAAAAGACGTAAAAAACTCACACTATGAAAACACAAAGCAGACACCCATAAAAGTACACACAAAAGTTACACCCCACATAAAAAACCACACTGTAAACAGATACAAAAGTTCCAAAGCACTGGGCCCCACAAGCAAAATAGGTGGCTGCTGTGCCCGGTGTCAGCTCTCTCAGCCATAATGACTCCCCATGCTGGTTCTCAATCCCAGCACTGCCCTCATTCAACTAGCTCCCCTCGGCCTCACCAACCCCTTACTGGCTTCCCATTGCCCCCTCTGTGATATCTTCCCCCACCCCATTGCTTTCACCAGCCCATGCACCGGCTCCTCTCCAAGCCACTCACACTGGAGAAGAAGAACACAACCATCTTCACACCTAAGTGCTTTGTACACAAACAGGTCTGAACCTGGTGGTGCCCCGAGGATTTGAAACCCAGCATTTATTTGGGGTAAACCCAGAGGCATCCATGCACCTTCTACAAAGGAAGTGAAAACTGGCGAAAACATACAGTGGTACCCCGCAAGACGAATGCCTCGCTAGACGAAAAACTCGCAAAACGAAAGGGTTTTGCGAGTTTTTAGTTGACTCGCAAGACGAATTCGTCTATGCCTGTTTTTCGCAAGACGAATTCGTCTGGCGAGGTACCACTGTAAGCTGGCTTACCTTTTCGCTCTGGTTGGGAGGGGTGATGTCCGCGTCCGCCATTTTGGATCGACTGTGCATGCGCAGTCGATCCAAAATGGCAGACGCGGACAACATCCCTCCCGACCGCAGCGAAAAGGTAAGCTCCGCTGCCGGTCGGGAGGGGGCCGTGGGATCGTGCCCGATGTCGGGCATGATCCCACGGCCCTCTCCCTCCTTCCCGGAGCCCCGCCGCTGCGTTTTAAGACTGCAACGATCGTTGCAGTCTTAAAACTCGGCGGCGCGGAGCTCCGCTGCCGGTCGGGAGGGGCCGTGGGATCGTGCCCAATGTCGGGCATCATCCCACGGCCCTCTCCCTCCTTCCCGGAGCCCCGCCGCTGCGTTTTAAGACTGCAGCGATCGTTGCAGTCTTAAAACTCGGCGGCGCGGAGCTCCGCTGCCGGTCGGGAGGGGGCCGTGGGATCGTGCCCAATGTCGGGCATCATCCCACGGCCCTCTCCCTCCTTCCCGGAGCCCCGCCGCTGCGTTTTAAGACTGCAACAATCGTTGCAGTCTTAAAACTCGGCGGCGCGGAGCTCCGCTGCCGGTCGGGAGGGGGCCGTGGGATCGTGCCCGATGTCGGGCATCATCCCACGGCCCTCTCCCTCCTTCCCGGAGCCCCGCCGCTGCGTTTTAAGACTGCAACGATCGTTGCAGTCTTAAAACTCGGCGGCGCGGAGCTCCGGTGCCGGTCGGGAGGGGGCCGTGGGATCGTGCCCAATGTCGGGCATCATCCCACGGCCCTCTCCCTCCTTCCCGGAGCCCCGCCGCTGCGTTTTAAGACTGCAGCGATCGTTGCAGTCTTAAAACTCGGCGGCGCGGAGCTCCGGTGCCGGTCGGGAGGGGGCCGTGGGATCATGCCCGATGTCGGGCATCATCCCACGGCCCCCTCCCTCCCTCCCGGAGCCGCGGAGCTGCGTTTTAAGACTGCAGTGATCGCTGCAGTCTTAAAACACAGCACCGCGGAGCTCCGGTGCCGGTCGGGAGGGGGCCGTGGGATCATGCCCGATGTCGGGCATCATCCCACGGCCCCCTCCCTCCCTCCCGGAGCCGCGGAGCTGCGTTTTAAGACTGCAGCGATCGCTGCAGTCTTAAAACACAGCACCGCGGAGCTCCGGTGCCGGTCGGGAGGGGGCCGTGGGATCATGCCCGATGTCGGGCATCATCCCACGGCCCCCTCCCTCCCTCCCGGAGCCGCGGAGCTGCGTTTTAAGACTGCAGCGATCGCTGCAGTCTTAAAACACAGCACCGCGGAGCTCCGCTGCCGGTCGGGAGGGGGCCGTGGGATCATGCCCGATGTCGGGCATGATCCCACGGCCCCCTCCCTCCCGGAGCCGCGGCGCCGTGTTTTAAGACTGAAGCGAGCGAACAGCAGCGCTGCTGTTCGCTCACTGCAGTCTTAAAATGCGGCTTGGCTTGGCTCCGGTGCCGGTCGGGAGGGGCCCCCGGACTTTTTTCCCATAGGAACGCATTAATTAAATTTTAATGCGTTCCTATGGGAAAAGGTGCCTCGCAAGACGAAATTTCCGCAAGACGAAGAGTCTTGCGGAACGAATTAATTTCGTCTTGCGAGGCACCACTGTATAGGGATAGAGTTGCCCATATGACAAATGGACTGCAGAGGAGTCAGCTAGGGGAAGGTGGCAGAGGGGCAGATCTCTGGCCAGCAGGAAGCAAAAGAGAAAGAAGTGTGTGTGTAGTGGGGAAACCCTAACACACGGCAAATTTGTGTGCTATTACTGAAAAGAAGCTTGGAGAGTTGTTTGACTTGCACATATTGATTTAAAATAGCTCAGCAGATCTGCGGCCTAAGGTCAGTCAGTCTGTGACTCTCAAGACTTATGTTCTGCATTTTAATTGAGATCAACCCCTGTAATTTTGATCCTGCTGTGTTGCATATAATTCTAATTATGAACAGTTGCATTTCTCTCAAGTACCATGTCATACACTGTGGCTCGGGATTTGTCCCTCCTGAGTGGGCTATTGTTATTAAATCATTATTTTTACTATTGTTGTTGTTGTTGTTAATAACCGAGTTGTTAATAATGGAATCATTGTTGCCCTTGTTAAGCTTCAGATACCTGAGGAAGCCGAAATTACATGCAGCCTTCTTTGACTTGGTTTTAATTAGATCATTAGGGATTAATTGTTCTCTTGCTTGACTTAAGCTGTGGTACCTCAGTCTTGACTATTGAGTTTATTTGAGTAGTTTCCCCTCTCTCCTCCAAACCACACATTACACAAGGCATTTAAAATAAATTAATTGAATGAAAATGAAAGGCAACTTTTTGGAAGGCTTTAGGCCGTGGGAATCCGTTCAGGAAGTATCTATGAGGAGTAGTTTAAAAAAAAAAAAAAAAAAAAACTTTACTTAGAATAGGCAGATCCTTAAAATTAGCAAAACCTCTGACCCTGTACAGATGGACATGTTTTCCTAGCCAAAGCATCCTGGACCAAAGTTGTTGGGGGCTTTGGAATTAATACAAGTGTTGCATAGACCCCAAACCTCTTCCAGTCTACTGAATGCTCTCTTACGGTAAACGTCCTCCAAATGGACCTTCCTGATAATTGTTACTAAACTCCTACCAGGCATCTGTTCCTTCCTTGCAAAGACTCCTACTTACATCCACTTTGATTTGTAACCAATATGCTTTTGATTGACTCATGAGATCAGCAGTTTTCCCTGAAACTTGAAAATTAAAAATGTAGGGTCGAATCCAAAGTAGTGTTGTGTGACAAAGTTTCCACCAGTGAAAGGATTTCTGCTTGCACAATGGAACACCCCCCTCTCCTCTCCCCCGACCCACAGTGCCCTCCCAAAATCTGTTCTAAGGCTTCCCCCTTAGGGAGGGCGTGAGGCACGGGTAGGGAAAGGAGAGGGGGGGAGTTTATTTGCACAAGTGGAAATCCTTGTGAAAATGGAGTGAGTGCATTGGATACAACTTTAGCTTCTTAAAGAAGGGTGTGTGGTTGTGGGTTTTGTGATAATGCAACATTTGTTTGGAATCCAGCTTCCTAGTTGCTGTGAGGTACAAATACTGTACCTTGCTCTCTGTCCAAGGGTATCAATACAGTACCCATCTGCCAATGGAGTGTCATGTCTGCGGAGCCTTTATCACCATTTCAGATTCCCCTTAGATGTTAGACTTAAAAAACAATAATTTAAAAAAATAGGGCTATTTACAGTTCCCTGGCACACAGTGCTTAATGCCAGCCTGCAGCAGTTTCTTGCAGGTCGAGCAAATAGCATATGTGTGTTTTGTTTGGATCTGGGAAGATGGACTTTATTTAAAGCAGAGGTGAGGAATCTCTAGTAGCCCAAAACCAGATTGGTTTCCCCATGTGATAACAGGTGTGGGGCAGCTGAAGATGTCTCTAGATGTGGCTAGATCAGTTGACTGACCAAGTTCCTCATGGGGAATTTAGTCATATAGGAATTGTCTGCAGAAAGCAGAGTTTAAGTCACTGCCCATCAGTTGATGGCTGGGGATCTCAAGCCTGCTGGATCATCTTGAGTAATTGATTGCACAGCTGATCCAAGCAGACAGAAAGCAACTTAGCAGGCATAGGGCTGTTAGACATTCACTTGGATAGGTAGGTGGGACAACCCACTTGTCAAATTGGCCTGCAGGGGTTGGCACCAGTAAGGATCTCACCCACTGGGCCAAAAAGGTTTCCCACCCCCTGGTTCCCTTAAATTTTAAGGGAACACTGCACAATCATTTCACTTCCTGAACACATATTGCAGTAACTTTATTTGGTTTCACTCACCCTAAGTGGGCAGATCAAACTAGTATTGCTTATGGCCAAAGGCATTTTCAAAGAAACACAAAAATGCATTATACAGAAAGTTATATCCACAAATACAAATACTATGTATATAAAGCTCATTAGATAATATAACGGATTTAAAACAAGAGCAAAACATGGGGTTAAATAAGTGCAGAACAATAAAATAAATGCCTAAAACCATAATGCGATCAGAGCGTCACCATGACAATGTACAACCTTCTCTGAGCGTGCTTTTGCATGCATCCTTGCAGCAGCCTGTTCAAAAAGAGAGACCCTAGAAGTCATTAAAAAGTCAATAGCTGACAATAGGTAGCATATCTGTTCTAGGATGATTTTTGAGTGCAATCCCATTAAACTAGTATCAAATGCTAAGTGTTAGCCTTGATCTAACATTATCTATTGTTAATCATTCTACTCAGCATGCTCCCTCTGTGTGATTATTTATGTGACTAGATTATTGATCCCATCTGTTTCATCTGAATTGTCATAATTGGTTAAGACAGGGGCTACGTACACAATAGCATCTTGAAATGCAGTGAGGTTGTCTCCCCACCCCTCCGCCCATTGTTTTTCCAGGTCCCATTTGCTGTACTCACCAGAGAGGGAGAAGGATGTCTTCACTTAATTTGCATTACCTGTTTGGTTTCCCTGCTCCTGCAACCCACCCCCAAATTTCTACTTACGAAGCTGTCATCTGAGCAGGTGCAACAGCTGTCTCAAATGTACACACCTCAGCTTAACAGATTGGAGAACTGGAGGTGGTGGACTCTACTCCCTTGGAGGTTTTCAAGCAGAGGTTGGATGGCCATCTGCCATGTCTGATCTAGTTGAGATTCCTGCATTGCAGGTGGTTGAACTAGAAGTCCCTCAGATTCCCTTCCGACTCTACAATTCTATGAGTCTATGTGAAGTGAATATGGTTCGGGGGTGTGTGCATCAAACAGCAGTATTTCTCAAGACTCTGCAGGGTAGATATGGATTTTTACTATTGTCATTTGTAAACACCAGCAGTTGGAGTCTGCTGGAGCCAGGGTGAAAGCCTTGGTTATTCAACAGAGCTCAGCAGAGGTTTTGCTAAATAAGTATGCTATGAATAGGGAAGCTGGCTTCAAGAGGAGGAGGGGACGGTGATTTGCATAAAGCAGAATCCTCCTTTTATCATGCAGAACAACTTGACTTCTGTGTTTGTAGCTGTCCTTTTTGAGCACCCAAGGTGCTAATCATTTTAACATCATGCATAGAATCATAGAATCCTAGAGTTTGATCTTTCAGTGCTTGCTTTTCGGTGACAGTGGGTGGTTACTCAAGTCTGATTCATAGCACAGTTATATGTATAACCCATGTGAAGAAAATTAATGAGAAATGGCAATGTTTTCAATAGGAGCAACATTTTAGGTAATCGCATAATTAACATTGTTAGGAATATCAGCAATTTCAGAGCACTGTGAGGGCTGGATTATTCATGGGTTCGGTACATATCTTGGGTGTCTTTTCTTTCATCTCGACTCCCACAGGTTAGAAGTGACTGCGCATCTGTGAAGGCTCTGGATGCTTTGCCTGATTACACATCATTTGATTCAGAACATTGCGTTGGCTTGGGATCATGAACTGCAGCTGCAGTGCTTTTAAAAAAATCCAAACGATCCTTTGATGTTGCCTGCGTGTTGAGTTTGGAAACACTTTGCAAATGCTTTCCATGAAATATGTTCAGGGCTTTGAACACTCGACAATTAAAATGGTACAGGACTCTGTGTGCTGCCCGGGAAATGCTGCTTAATCAAGTGCAACAGGGGTGGGAAACCTTTTGGTCAACCTTTGCAGGACCACATATCAACAGTGGATGGGGTCAGAGGTGAAAGCTGGTGGAGCAGCTACTGTCAGAATTGCCTTCGCACACTTGGCTAGTTTCAACTCACTTGCACATCCCTCTCTAGGTGGGCAAGAAGCAGAGTTGATGAGGGACATGCAACTTGGGGAGAAGGACTGTGGTGTGTGGAGAGTCCTGAGGTAGAGACAGAGAGGCTTGGGAGGCTGCATTTGGCCCCTGAGTCTGAGGTTCACCACCTCTGAAGTAAGGTTACCAGACATATCCGTTTCCTGGGGACAGTCCCTGGATTTACAAATCAGTCCCCTAAGAAAATCCATCCATTCCGACTGAAGTTGAAAAGTGTCCCTGGATTCATTGAAAAAATAATAATATGGTAACCTTACTCTGAAGCAGAGTTAATTTGCCATGGAGTCATCTCTTTATTGGGTCAGAAATGTCTGGTTCTTATTTTAGACATCAGCATTCAGCATGGAGTGAAAGGGAGGCCATGGCTTCTGAGTCTCCTGCCAACATTGCTGCACCAAACATCCCAGCTTCGCCTCTGCCTTGTCCTTTTCACGTTCAGTGAAGACCTCAGTGGGGATCTGGCTGTGTGCCTTTGGCTTCTCCATGCAATCGGGTTCCCTTACTATATGGGCCTCCAAACTATATGGAAAAACCTACATGAGTGCAGTTGGCTCCTCCTCCATTGACAGATAAGATGTGTGGGCAGATTCGAAGCATGGCCCCATATATGTGAACAGGGCTAAGCTGTCCATGCTTCCATGTTCACAGCTTAGCCCTGTTCACATACATGGACCATGTCCATGTCAGTTTCATTAAGCAGACTGACAAATTTAGATTGATATTCTAATCCTTATGGCATCTACATCCCATCAATTACAGAGAGATTTGCTAAATATGAACGGCCACTCGCTGCTGCTCTTTTAAAAATTACGACACTTTGCATATCTTGTTTCCCTTCCAAATAAAGATTTGCATCAGTGACAACAGTGACTGTCTCTGCCTTCTGTTTAAGGCAGATGTTTTTAGGGAGAGGAAGCTGGGGTCGATACTGATCACACTCAAAGCAAGGTTGTTTGTAGGCCAACTTGGGAAAACGATGCTAGCAATCAAAATGCAATACTTTTCTTTCTTAAACAAATAAAATGAAATACACAAGGCCTATCAACTAAAATGCAAGGCCCTGGGAATATTCATATCAGAGGGGAGGAGAGAGAGAGAGCATTGTTGATTACAAGCCTTTCTCAATAGTAAATGGCTATACAGCTGAATTCTGAAATATACACATGGTAGCAGATTCCCATAGTCTAAAGGGCTTCCGGTATAGATTATGTCCACCTAGATTTATGCTGCTGCTTAGTCTTCAGGAGATGCTTCTGAATCCAGATGTTTAGGCACTGATTATTTAGATAAATTTGCTAAATGTAATCAAGTTTTGTTTTCTTGGAACCTAGCTGGATTTGCAAAGTGGGTTGCAACACAGGGAAGGACTATAGGAACATATGCTACGTGGGACTTCACAGTAGTTGGCAATTATGAACACATTTAGAACTCTCCGGTGGTGGAGAGGGATAACCTTCTCCCCAGTATCTCATTTTGCTTGGTCAAATGAGGAGCCAGGGGCAACCCAAGACATTTTGCTGCGTGAGGCAAACCAGAAAATGCCACCCCCCGGGAGTTGTAATTTGTGAAGCGTACAGGGTTAAAGCATGGATAGGGAATGTCAGAATCAGGGACCACATGCAGCCCTCCAAGCCTCTGAGTCAGGGCTCAGGCCACCTGACTCAAGTTCTGCTTTGTACCTTCCTTGTGTTGATGGAGAGAAGGCATTGTAATGCTGGGAGAGCACTCACCCTTCCTTTAAGTTTAAGCATAGGGAGTGTTCCTGTGTGTGTGTGTGTGTGTGTGTGTGTGTGTGTGTGTGTGTGTTACCTGGTGTTGCCATGTCTGCTGGTGTACCTATACACATGTGAACAGGTATCTTTTGTGTTCACAGAACAATCACTTTGGGCACCTTGAATGGAGACAAGTGTGTGCCACCGAGGTTACTCACTGCAATGGCTTCGATTGTAAATTGGGGTGTGGAAACTTGTTCAGCTCAAGGGCTGCATTCCTTCAAGGGTAACCTTCCAGGGGTTGCATGCAGGTGATCGGTGGGGTCAGAGATGAAAGAGGGCAGGGCAATGGACGTGACTCATTCCTTTGTACTATAAGCAGCATTCCAACCATTAAAATAGCAGGTCTATAGAAGAAGAAGAAGAAGAAGAAGAAGAAGAAGAAGAAGAAGAAGAAGAAGAAGAAGAAGAAGAAGAAGAGTTTGGATTTGATATCCCGTTTTATCACTACCCGAAGGAGTCTCAAAGCGGCTAACATTCTCCTTTCCCTTCCTCCCCGACAACAAACACCCTATGAGATGAGTGGGGCTGAGAGACTTAAGAGAAGTGTGACTAGTCCAAAGTCACCCAGCAGCTGCATGTGGAGAAGCGGGGATGCGAACCCAGTTCACCAGATTACGAGTCTACCACTCTTAACCACTACACCACACTGGCTCTCATAGGTATCCATATCTATCTTTCTCCAGACAACTGACATTATCACAGTTCAAGAAAACATTCTACCCAAGCAAAAGCTCTTGAGAGGAGCAGGAGACAAGACAAGTGAGGAGTGTGGTTTTGCTATGAATGATAGTTGCATTCCCTGCCGCTCTGTTCTGCATGATGCACAAGCCATCCTGGTAGTGTCTTCCAACTGGAGGCTCTTGTTCTTTCCTTTTCCAGTATTCCATCGGTAAATTCTAGTTTCAATAACGAATGTGACCTTCCTGAACATCATAACTTATTCTTATGGTTGGTATATTAGAGAATCAGCTTGAGTGTACCAAAACCACGTGGTCAAAGTAAGGACACTTTCCTCAGATGAGGGTATCAGGGAGTTTTGATTTTATGGTTTTAATCTTCCCGTTTTATAAGATACGGAACATTAGTTAATATGTGTGTTAAATTAAGTTCTGCGATTGGGAGACTGCGACACCCATGTTTACTTTTATGCCCCTTATTTAACAAAGAGATTTTAGGTTAGTCTGTTTAAAACATTGCCCTCATCAATGCTGACTTGTACTTCTAGCTGCTTTGGTGATTCTCACACTTTTTCAGATCGTGCTTCCCCTTTTAGTATAATTTCAGTTTGTATTTCTAAAAATAGATGGAACTGATTGGAAACTATGCTTTTCTATTACTGATGCAGAAATTTAAAATACAAGAGTTGAAATTCCATCTGTTTTGGAGGATTCAATTCCCTCAGCTACGGATGTTTAAATATTATGGGATTTAATGAAAAGCTATTTAAGAGGAGAAATTATCTTCTTTATTTCATATTTTTTTAAAAATAAAATAAAATTGGGAAAGTAGGGTAATCTTACTCTAGGAAGGTTTGGATAGAGTCCCCAGTGCTTACTGTAGAGATGCTACTCAATTTCATCTATTCAAACTGGAAATTAATAAATTGTGGGCATAATATGGTGGATTACTGCCTCAGCTTAAAGCAAAATGTGAAGTCGTGGTCGGAAACAGCATGGGATCTTGGTTGTCAGCTCTAACAAATGACAAATAGGTATACAATCGCAACTATTTGAGATTCAGATGCGTTATCATGTTAAGGGTATAAATACTGTATGTACCTCAAACCCACTAGGAGAACATTTGAACCTGGGGTTCCCCAATGTGGAAGCCATGGACAATGCTGTGCCTTAAGATATCCACTGTTTAAAACCTGCCTAGCCCCCCATGCCCCTCCCATCTATTATTTCTATTTTTAAAATTAGTTTATTTGTTGTGGTTGTGTAGTGAGGGGAGGCTATCAGTTTGGGAGCCTAATTTTTTGGCCTGTGCTTTAGTTTGTTTGTTTGTGGGAGGAAGGTTAGGTGTTTATCCTGTTTTTTCTTGTTTTGGTTTTTCCCCCGGAAACATGCATGTGAGCATAGTCAGTGCTTCTTCCATGAAATGGGTATTTTGTGGAGTCCAGGATTGTTTCTAGACTCAGAAAGGTTGGAGACCCCTACTTTATGGTCCATAGGCCAAACTCTTGTTTAATGTTAGTGTGGGAAGCCTGTGGGAACTATCACTCCCATCAATCTTAGCATGCATGGCCAATGACCAGGGATGATCACAGTTGTTCAGCAACATCCAAAAAGCCAGGGATTCCCCAAGAATGTTCCTTTGATTACTATATTATCTTTCTACATATAAAGTTAACCAGCCCTAGTCAGAAATGATGGAACTGGGACTTGGGCCAGTTCAAGACATGTTGTTGCCTTCAGTAGAGCAGCACATGGTCATACATACGCTCCCAAAATAGCGTACAACAGGGTTAGCCAACATAGTGCCTTCCAGGTGTTGCTGGATTACAACTCCCACCAGTGCCAGCAAGACCAATGGTCACGGATTATGGAAGTTGTAGTCCAACAGCATCTTCAGGGCACTGTGTTGGCTATCTCTTGTGTAGAACCTAAGACTGAGCACACACACACAATCTGGTGTCCATCTATATTGCCCAAAATAAACTACTTGATGTTTAGTGGTGAGGTTACCCTTAGCATTAGATAGAAGAAAATGCAGTTTAGTTGGCAAGTAGACCAGATTAGATATTTAGGAGTGAAAATTACTACAAATATAGAGAGATGGTGAAGATCAATATGAACAGTCTGCTTGCTGAGATAGCAATAGATCTTAATAATTGGCAGTCTCTTTAACCTCTCCTTATTTTGGAAGATAAATGGTCTTAACATAAATTAAACCTGGCATTAATAAACTGAGATACGAATGAGCTTCATGCATCCACATGATGCAGACAAGAAATGTGTCAACTCCATAAAGCTACAAGCAGTCACTTTCCTTTGTTATTTTATATGTTCAGGGAAACATTCCAGGAAGCTGCATTTAACCTTTAAAGGTAAAGGTAAAGGTACCCCTGACTGTTAGGTCCAGTCGCGGATGACTCTGGGGTTGTGTGCTCATCTCGCTCTACAGGCCGAGGGAGCCGGCGTTTGTCTGCAGACAGTTTTTCCGGGTCATGTGACCAGCATGACTAAGCCACTTCTGGTGAACCAGAGCAGCACATGGAAATGGTGTTTACCTTCCCACCAGAGTGGTACCTATTTATCTACTTGCACTTTGACGTGTTTTTGAACTGCTAGGTGGGCAGGAGCAGGGACCAAGCAACAGGAGCTCGCCCCGTCACGTGGATTCAAACTGCTGACCTTCTGATCAGCAAGCCCTAGGCTCAGTGGTTTAGACAACAGTGCCACCCTCGTCCCATGCATTTAACCATTGCTTCTTGTTAATATTAAAACTGGGAAACTACGGCTATTTAAAAACATGGGTTCTTCTCTTGGCTTGCTTGGAAGCAATTAACCATAGTTTCCTAGTTTGGGTGTGATGGAAAGTTATGGTCAATGGAGGCTTCCTGCCTTGTTTCCCAGTTCATATGAAGGAAAGAGCAAAGCAGGTGTGTGTCAGGGGATGCATGAAGCTTGTTGGTATCTCATCCTGTCAGTCCCAAGATTTGATCATCCAAATCTATTCATTTTATGTGTGGCCTACCAAGATATAGCGGTGGCGCTGTAGTCTAAACCACTTTGCCTAGGGTTTGCTGATTGGAAGGTCGGCGATTCGAATCCCTGCAACGGGGTGAGCTCCCATTGCTCGGTCCCAGCTCCTTCCAACTTAGCAGTTTGAAAGCTTGTGCAAGTAGATAAATAGGTACCGCTCCAGCAAGAAGGTAAACAGCGTGTCCGTGCACTGCTCTGTTTTCGCCAGTAGCAACTTAGTCTTGCTGGCCACATGACCCGGAAAAACTGTCTGCGGACAAATGTTGGCTTCCTCAGCCAGTAAAGCAAGATGAGCACCGCAACCCCAGAGTCGTTCATGACTGTCAGAGGTCCTTTACCTTTTACCAAGATATAATGTATTGTCTGTCCTCAGCAGAATACCTTAAAATGTATTGATCACTCCTCTAGTGTTATGATAGCATCAATGGGCAGCCCAAGTTAAACTTCACTTCACTTTACCTTTACCCCTCCATCCCCTGGCTGAAAGCTGACCTTGGTAAAGCTGTCCTTGGTAAATCAATGTCCTTACTTTGTTAGTGTTTTTGCCTTCTGTAAATTCGATCTTCGTATGAGTTGCTAACATTATCATTCTTGAGGATTTTCAGAGCTGTGTGCAAACGTGCATCTCAGAATTATCCTTCCTATTTATGAGAAGAAAATGTTGAGGAAGTATTTTACCAAATTTCTCCAGGTAGAGGGGGACTCACCAACAGTAAGCGAAGTAGCACATCTACTCCCCTCCCCACTTAAAGTATTTCCTTTTTGGTTGCTGTTGTAAGTGGTGGGAGCAACAATTATGTAGGCTTCCTGACCACCATTTTACATTCTCTGCAGTGCCTTGGACATAGTGTTGGTGTCAGTATAATCTGGAGAGAAAATGGCGGCCACCACATTAAAAAATCTGAAGAGTATTTGGACAAAATTGTGTGAAGTGGTTTGTGTGTGAGAGAGAAATTGAGAGAGAGAGAGAGAGAGAGAGAGAGAGAGAGAGAGAGAGAGAGAGAGAGAGAGAACCCTGAGCTCTAGTTCAGATCCATATCTCTGGAACGCAAATCATTGTGTGTGGGCATGATTGATCTTGCCTGTAGTGTGCCTTCATCTTCCCCAGCTGCAACAAAATATGTTGCTCCCTCATCAGCACACACTTCACACAGCTTCACTAGCTGAGGTATATGGCTGATAACACATTACAAGATTTTTTTTCTTTTTTTTAAGTATATCGTCACAAAAATAGCTCACTTGGTCTTTAAATCAGGACACAGAAATTGAAGAAAGAGTTGCAACATGTACAGAGGTAAAACTCCTTCTCCTCTGTGCATACCTCTAGGCTTGAACAGTGGTCCTTGGAATGAAAATTGGGAAATCATTGGTCTAGTGCCGTTGCTGGCCCTAGGCAAAAACATTCTCATTTCCTTAGGTTTATGGATGGTAATTCTATATGTCAGTGGCCTTTATTTTGCTCGCATTTGAACTGAGATGGGTAGTACTTGTTAACAATGGAAGAAGAGCCTGCTGGATCAGGCCAGTGACCCATGTGGTCCAGCATCCTGTTCTCAAAGTGGCTGAACAGATTCTTGTGGCAAACCAGCAAGCAGGATCTGAGCACAAGAGCCCTCTCACCTCCTCTGGTATACTGAAGCATTGTTGCCTCTTTCTGTGAAGGAAGAACATAACCCTCATGGCTAATAGCCAATGATAGCACTCCCCATGAATTTGTCCAATCCTCTTTCAAGGCTGCCCGGGCTGGGGGCCGTCACTGACTTCTGTGGGAATGAGTTCCAAAGTTTAACGATGTGCTATGTGAGGAAGATGATGTGTGCTGAATCTGTCTCCTGTTTTGTTTTGTTTTGTTTTAAAAAAAATAGCTCCTTTTAAATATATTGTTGGGTGACTGTTCTTTGTTTTGTTTATTGATTTTTCATCTGATTTTATTGTCTTTGTCATTTTATGTCTGCTGTGTAAGTTTGCTTTGGGGCACTTGAGTGCAAAACAAGAACAACAGCAGCAATAACAACGATGAAACGTTGGGTGGTCGATGACAGAGTAGATGAAGTTCTCAAACCTTGTGCTATGTTCTAAGAATTATCAGGCTCCTGAATGAATCAGTTTAGAACAGATGTTACCCACAATGCCTTTAGATTGGATGATAGGCTCAAAATCATACAGTGATGACCTTATTTGGTTTCCTCTTTGTTATATATAGCTTTCATTGTGCTATATATAGAGTCCTGGTTTGTTTAGGGCTGGGGAGACTCAGGCTAGTGATGGACAAAGCGGTCAATTCCAGTTCTTCTTGTTTCTTTGCCAGTCTGAAGACCAGTGTTTCTGCAGCTATCTTCCAACTTCCAAAATGTTTGGAAACCAGAGCACGGCTTCTAATTGGCTGCAGGAAGCTCCTGCAGCCAATCAGAAGCCACGGAAGCCCTATCAGACGTTGGGCTTACAAAAATAGTTCGCAAACCGGCATTCGGAAGCCAAAACTTTCGAGAACTAAGCAGTTCGAAAACCAAGGTACGACTGTATAGGTATAAACATGCACACATTTATGAACCCCACAATAACTTTGGGATGGCATTTTAAAACATGTCCCCCCAGAGCTCTTAAATCCACCTGGTGACTTCTGTCTCTTTAGAACGTGTTGATGATACTCTTGTCTGTCCTTAACTTAGCTGTCCCTCCTTCCCACTATCTGTAATAATGGCTTCTGTTTTCTACAGCATGCTCTATCTCTCCAGTCCATTCTGGAGTCCAATAACTCAGCGGTAAGCATCTCTTCCAGCCGTTGAATCAGCAGTTAGCCCCATCAAAGCCTTTAAACCTTAATCATGACAATTGATTTGTGAATCCAGTTGGCGGGAGGAGGGGTGAAAGCCTTCTCTGGCTCATTCTCACCAATGAGTTCAGTAAATAAAATGCTACTTTAGCGAAGAGTAAGCAGTGTCGCACAAGGTGCAATTATGAGCTGAGTACAGCTATTATATTTATTATTGCCCTGTCGCTACATGCAACCGCTTGCATCAGCAAAGCAGTTTGGGTCCAATGTCAGGATAAGCTACTATGCTAAGTCGATAATGGAACCTGAAAGGCAAGTTACTTTCCACTCATTGTTTTCGGTCAAATGGGATCTCTCAAACATTTTCCTTCTTGTGAAGGTCCATCTCTATTTAACAGCATTATTTCTAGCATAGGCTATGCAAAGGCCAACTACCGGTACTTCCCATGGCCTCTCATATTTTGGAGGTATTGCATACAACACTTCTATAAGGCTGAATAAAGCTTCTGAATAAACCTCCTTCCAGTTTTGGCTTCTATCAGTTTCTAATCTTTTGAGTCTTAATATAGTTAGACATTTATTTAGTTATACACAACTTTGCCTAGGATGCACATTCTTCTTTGGAAGGCAATACCCAAATAAGCAGTGTTGGGGTGGCAGAGAAGCAGTGAATGTAGTTGGTTGTCTCGAGTGTTCAGTAATACTGAGATAGACCTATTGAAATTAATGAATAGGACTAACTTGGGTCCATTCATTCTGAGTAAAACTTAGTTAGATACAACCCTTTGTGCCCATTCACATGCATGAACAGTGCAAGGGGAGATACACTTAGACATTCCTCTGTAAGGGACAGTAGGTAGTGTGTTGAGTCTACAAGGATCGTGTCCCAGCAGAATAAATCGAGGCAGTGACAATTCCAGGTATAGATGTCAGTAAATAGTCACCAGGGAGAGTTGGAACACGTGATTGCATTATAAATAAGATACCAAGGGTCAGGTTAACTATGTATAGCAGGGGCGGTAAACCTCTGGTCCTCCAGATGTTATTGGTTTTTAACTTCCATCAGCCCCAGGTAGCAAGGTCCTACTCTTGGGCTTCACATAGGCATCTGGTTGGCCCCTGTGGGAACAGACTCCTAGACTAGATGGGCCATTGGCCTGATCCAGAAATCTCTTCTTACATTCTTTCAATTGGCGCTACAATCCAACAGCTTCTGGAGGGCCACAGGTTTCTCATTCCTGATGCATAAGATCAGGCTGTAGTTTATTTATATCTCCTCTTCTCCCTACTACTTCCATTTCACACACAAACACACTCAGTCTGTAGACCAAACTGTTAAGGGGAGTTTTTAATGTTTAATGCTGTATTGTGTTTTTAATATTCAGTTGGGAGCCGCCCAGAGTGGCTGGGGTATAAATAATAAATTATTATTATATATATTATTATGTGATATTAAAGATTTGTGGTTTGGCAATACTTTTTTTTTTTTAAATAGCAGCTTAGGATGGGGTGATCAAGTTCAGGACCATGGCATGTGGGAGGGGAAAAACAATGGATCCTGTGCCACATTCCCAATCCCCCCAACCCCCCCTCAGAAATAAAACTATGCTATTAGGTTAGAAGGAGAGGCTTCCCATTGGCATTAATGGGAGCTTCTGCCCTAAATTGTAGCTTTGAGGAGAAATTTCATAAGGATTGCAGCATAGGAGGGAAGGTTTCAACAGCATGCAATGGTCCAGATCCTGATCTACCTCCTTGCAGCTGCTGTTCATCATTAAAAGTGTGTGTGTGTGGGGGGGGGTGTATACAGTATAGGCTTCCTCAACCTCGACCCTCCAGATGTTTTTTGGCCTACAACTCCCATGATCCCTAGTTAGCAGGACCAGTGGTCAGGGATGCTGGGAATTGTAGTCTCAAAACATCTGGAGGGCCGAGGTTGAGGAAGCCTCACACACACACTGCTAAACCATGCTTTTAACATTGTGTGTAGTTTGGTCATAAGACATATAGATGGAAAAAGCGAAACACAAAATAAAAAGCTGACACTGTAATTGGATTGTGTGAGAGGGAAATATCAATTTGGAAAACAAGTAAACAGATTGCACTGCTGCTCCTTAGCAGAATAAGTTTATAGCACTGTCATTATGCAAATATAATATTTATAGAGGGTTTTTTGCGGGATGGGGGGAGAGTCAATTTAAGCATTAATATGAATGCACATTTCCAAACTAAATAGTGCAGTTAAGCAATTCAGTATATTCACCAAGGTTTTGCTTTTCTCCAAAGTGACTTTCCTCGAGACAGATTGTAACACTATGGTGGACTGGGGAGAGGAAATTCATCCATTTGCTTGAAGATTTGCACCAGGGCTGCCTCTATATTTTTGGTCATTCCTATGCAGGTGACTTTCATGAAGGCATTTCAGTTGGGTAGCTTTGCCCCATTCCCTGGTCTATAAGAGTACAGGTGCTATACTCAACCGCCGCAAGGGTTCATTCAGATCCCCAGGCTGTATATATTGAAATTTCACAATCCATGACCAGATGCACGGTGCTTTGAAAAACACCCACAGGGATTTTATCAAATATAGCATGTACATTAGAGTGGATATCTGGCAAATTAATAACCTACTGTTCCTCCCAAAGGATCCCAGGGTGGCAACACGGAAAAGTTAATGCTGTTTAATTTTTTTTTTATAAAAAGTATTATTTTTAAATGATTAAAAACATTTGCAGGTGCACAAGTAATACTTTCAAGATTGCCAGGAACAGTATCTTTCAGCTATCCCATGCCTGGGTAAATAGAAATGTTTTTAAATCACTCCGGAAAGTTAATAAAGAAGGAGACAGATCCACCTCACCAGTGAGGGCATTCCACACACCACAGAGAACCGTTTTATCCTCAAATTGCCTTGCATACAGCTGGCTACTAAGGGTTCAATGGATCTTTTGCCTAAAGTTGATTTCATGCAGACATGTCACAACTTGGAGCAGCACAGCTGGATGACTTCTTGAAGTTGCAGTGCTGAATAGGAGGCACAATTAGAACTTGCCACAGTCCTAAAGTTGTGCAATCTACGCTCTGGCCACCGTCTGGTCTGTTTCATTGCCCTTGGCTCCCAGAAAACCGGTGTGGCGGGGGAAGCTATCTAGCCTCTGCAGTTCTGCAGAGGTCTGTTAGAAGCAATCATATGGACCTTTCCATCTCACCATTCCACATTGAGAAGGAGGGTCTTGAAAGGATGTCAGCTCTGTTAACCCAAAAGTCTCCCAGAGCGTTCAGGAATCCCTTGATTTTCCTTTGGAATTTGAATTTCTTTGAATGTTGCGATGCAGTTCTCAACTCCGAAGAAGAAGAAGGAGGAGGAGGAGGAGGAAGTTTTATAGTATATTAAAGTGTTATACAGTGGTACCTCGGGTTAAGAACTTAATTCATTCCGGAGGTCCATTCTTAACCTGAAACTATTCTTAACCTCCCTAGAAAAGGGAGAAAACTCCCTAGAAAAGGAGAAGACTCCCTAGAAAAGACCCTGATGTTGGGAAAGATGAAGGGCACAAGGAGAAGGGGACGACAGAGGATGAGATGGTTGGACAGTGTTCTCGAAGCTACTAACATGAGTTTGGCCAAACTGCGAGAGGCAGTGAAGGGTAGGTGTGCCTGGCGTGCTCTGGTCCATGGGGTCACGAAGAGTCGGACACGACTGAACGACTGAACAACAAATTCTTAACCTGAGGTACCACTTTAGCTAATGGGGCCTCCTGCTGCAGCTGTGCTGCCCCACCGCACAATTTCTGTTGTCATTCTGAAGCAAAGTTCTTAACCCAAGGTACTATTTCTGGGTTAGTGGAGTCTGTAACCTGAAGCATCTGTAACCTAAGGTACCACTGTATTGGGATAAATACATTTAGAAACGTGTACATTGATAACAAAGATTATTTTGCGATAAAACACATATTTACATGTGAGGATTCATGGCACTATTTTTTTTAAAAGATCAAATTAATGTAGAAATGGGGTAGAACAAGCCCACCATGCAGAACTGACACAACTGAGGAATAGAAGACGGCTGTGTGCACACCATGCATTTGAAGCACCCCCCCCCAAAAGAAAGAATATTAACAACTGTGGTCTGTTAAGGATGCTGGGAATTGTAACTGTGAGCTGAGTAATCTACATGTCCCACAATTCTTGGGGGGGGGGTGAGTGTGTGCTTTAAATCTGTGGCATGCATGCAACTTGACCAAGTGAGTAAAGATCCTAGTGAGTAGGAATCTAGCCCAGCATTCTTGTTTTCACAGTGGCCAAGTACTCTTGCTCACTGCTGAAAGCTCCCATACAAAGACTTCCATGATGCCAACACACTGGACCAACTGGTCATTCAGCTGTGACTGACCATTCTGCTGATGTTATCTCCACCTGCTCAGTGATAATTGTCTTGGTATTGTCTTGGTGGGGTGTTCTTAATACATCTATATGTGTCCAAGCTTTAAACTGACCCCTCAGTGATGATCTCTGTTACCAACTGTCATTAAATGTAGAGGCTGGGGGAATTTGTTTGAGCTTCCTGAAGGTACAGAGTAGAACAGTGAAGGCTTTTTGGACTCCCTGTCTATATTGTTTGGAATTGAATAGATATCAGTCTATCCATAAAATTGCATAGCATTGCCCCTTAATGCCTTTAAGAGTCAAATCTCTCTCCCCACCTCCTGCATTTTTATATTCTTTCTGCACTGAATGCTAGAAGCTTTTTCATTACAGATTTGCCTCTTTGGAAGGCTGGTGGAGGAAACCTTTTGTGAATTTAAAGGGAAAAAAGAGATTTATATTACTAAAAAAAACCAAAAAACCTAGATGTTAAATAAATGCATGAAGGATTCTTCAAGTTTGTAATCCATTTAATATTTAATAAATGCAATATATCATTTTTATAAATATGCATAAGTAAGACACAGATTTAGAATACATACGGGATTACAATAGGATAACACATTCATCTCGCCTGGCAAGGTAAGGCCACTGGTGTTTTCTAAAGATCATATTAATCCTCATTGGTGGAGATAAACTCTCTGCCCTGATGCAACTATTATAAATTGGGTTTATGCAAAATGGTTCTCTTAATTTCCCCAAAGTGTAAATTTCACATGAAACTGCTGAAGGGAGTACAACGGAAAACATCAGTGAAATATTTAAATGTGTGATAGAAACTATGTAGGGAAAATGTGGTCTTTCTACCATCCACAAAAGAGCAGCTACGGAAGCACTGATGATAATTGTTTCTAAGAGCGCTCTTTGTCAGAAATGAGTGTTTCAGAATATGGCTAGGACAGCAACGGGGCTCTACATGGTGTCATGGGTTCACACTGCCCTCATTGGGACTCAGTGCTAAACAATAGATTAGCATTACACGAAGAAGCCTCAGCTTCATCCGTTTCCTGTTCCCCTTTCATTCTGCATGGCTACACTACCATTTTTAAGAAAACTGCATTTGAGAACTGCATCTGAGCCTGAACACACTGCAATTAGTCTTAACCATAGGTCGGCAAACTAAGGCCCCGGGGCCGGATCCCGCCCAATTGCCTTCTGGATCTGGCCCGTGGACGGTCCGGGAATCGCCACGTGGATTGATGGATTGGCGTGGGGATTCTGATTGTTTGGGCTTCACCATTCCCCCCCCCCCACAAACACACGGCAGTGCCTCCTCTTTCCCTCCTCCTGGCTTCTCCCCGCCCTGCCTACAGGAGGAAGGCGGCTGGGCTTTGTTGAGCTGAAGTTGGCCACCCCCTGCCACTCGCAAGGCACAGTAGCCGCGGTTGGCTAAGTGCCTTTTAAAGTAGAGCAGCCCCTCTCTGGAGCCAACCCTTTCGCGCCGCTCATCATCCCTCTGCTACTGCCGCCGCCAGCCCCTGACTCTCACAAGGCACAGGTAAGCAGTCACTGGGGCTTGTCCGGTGCTGTGGAGAAGGGAGGGGAGAAGTCGGGGGTGTATCCCCCCAATAGATAGATAGATAGATAGATAGATAGATAGATAGATAGATAGTTTGGTCCCCCACAAGGTCTGAGGGACAGCGGAAAAACTTTGCTGACCCCTGGTTTTAACTTTGGCCTTTTGAACATAAGAAGAAGGCACAAAGAACATAAAAATAAATAAAGTGGAAAGGAAAACTAGGAAGCTAAAAAACACAACTTCTCATTTCATACAGGAATACTTTGTGAAACTATGAGCCTTGCCTTAATATACATTAGTGGAAATCAGCTATAAGCCACTGACGTTCTGATAATCTTAGAATAGATTTCTGGCTGGTGATTTTGTGTGTGCTGCCCTAGTGCAATATTTCACATTTATTTCCACAACTTATTGCACATTCCGCTTTGGGGGGGGGGCATTCTTGCAGAAAATTGCCAGGGGAAATTAATTTTGTTTTCTTTCACTGGCAGAACAATTTCCCACCTGTCACCCAACTTTCTGATGAGAAGGATTAGGAGAAGCCGGAGAAGCTCTGGTGAAGTCAGTTTTGAGATGAAAGGTTGGCTTTCATGCAGCTCTTCAGGGCTCATCCACACTTGCAGTTGCCCCATTTTTTTTTTTTACCCGGGAAAACCGGCAGTTTAATTCTGCATTGGAACAAATGGTAATTGGTTTTCACCGGATTGCCATTTGTTCCAATTTAGTGCTAAAGAGCAGGTTTTCTGGAGGAAAGTGGCAGGGCAAAGGCAAAACCGCTCGGACCTTTGCCTACAAAGCAGAGAAGAAGCTTTATAGGCACAGAACAAGCAGAAGTGTGGACGAGGCCTAGGTTTCTCACTGCTGGCTGTTAGATATGATGAATTTATGATAGCTCCAGAATCGGCGCACCAGTTTTGAGTAGCAATAGTAGGAGAGGGCTACTGTTGGGTTCCATATGTCCCAGTTTCCTGGGGACAGTCCCCAGATTTGTGAAGAAGTCCCCAGACAAAATCCATCCCCGGAATGTCTGCTGATTTCATCTAATGTCCCCGGGAAACTCAGCAGCGGCAGTCTCAGCAGCCCAGAGCAGTTGGCTCTAGCTGGCTTCAGGAGCTGCTCGGAGGTCCCCATATGATGGTGGTGCAGGGGCTCTAAGATGCAGCTTCCGGGCTGCCTCCACCTTCCCTGACCTCAGCAACTAAGCTGTGAAGGGAGACTTCATGCTGCCTATCAGAGCAGCCTCCCAACTCCTACTTGTGTGCAAGCAGGAGCGTGGCGGGGATCTCTCAGCTGTGAAGGGAGGCTTCACGCTGCCTATCAGAGCTTGCGTGGAGGGGGCAGGGATCTCTCAGGCAACGGGAAACCTCCCTTCCCAGCTGAAGGATCCCCACCCCCTCCTGCTTGCACGCAAGTAGGAATGGGATTGGGGCTGCTCCGATGGGAAGGGAGGTATCGCGCTCCCTGAGCCTCACCACCGTCGCCACCGCTCTCGGCCCTCCTTCTCCACCTTCCATGCCTGACCCACCGTACACCGCTTCCCCACCACCACCACCGAAGAACCAACAACTGGGGCTGCCCAGGAGAAAGGAGATATAAGTCTTGGAGGAAGGGGAAACGTGGTGGTTGAGGTAAAGGCAGTGGCTGCCCCTCTGCCACCGCCATCGCTGCAGCATCAACGTCCCGAACTTTATTTATTTATTTATTTATTTATTTATTTATTTATAGTGCCCCCAGATTCATTGAAAAAAAGATTGTCTTCATGACCTTAAGGTGGGCTGGAAGTTTCCAGCTGATCACTGTGGGAAACAAGATGCTGGAAGCACAGCTGGAATTCAGATTCTTAGCAACAAGGATCAATTGCATCAGATTTAGCAGTCTGTCAGTTTCCTGTTTCTGCATCATTCAGCAGTTAAAAAGTGTGTGTGTGCACTAGGAAGGCAAGAAGAATTTGTTTCAGTCCACATTTAAATGCAAACCTCACTAATTCACACTTTTGAAGAAGAGCCACGAAATGAAACGCTGCCATTCTTCGAAATCTAGACTTCTCTGTATTTTGCAATGCAGTTAACCAGCCTAGTAATACACACAGACATAAGGCAAACTGTGCATGTAAATGCATATATTAGTGAAAATAACATACAAAGGTGCATTACATTAGAGGAACTTGGTTTGTGCATATTATGCAAAATTGCATTCAAAAGTGTATGACAGGAGAAGATTGCTCTGAAGTTCTGATAAAATTCCATGGGGAATGAAAAATAATAATAATCACAAACTGTTGTGGAAATATGGAGAACCAGACTTAAGACTGGAAAACGGAGATTCCCAAATTGACAGAATGGCACTGCTGTAATTTACATTTGTTGATTGCTTTTGTATTACCTTTCAGTGGACATATAACAATGGATGGAAGATATGTTCATGGCGTCCCTTTCAAAGTATACTGCTTACAACTAAAGCTTGCATTTACAAAACAATCCAGTGCTTTTTGTAGCAGCTTTCATTGTGTTTTTGTGGGGGTGGATGAGGACGCAGATGCCCACAGCTGTTGGACCGCCTCACAATGGAATGCCCAAGTAGGGCAGATTCCTTCTTCCCCCTTGCTCACAACACAGGGCAGCCACACACTAAGGACAGCAACAGCAAAGTTGATGCTCTTCACTGTTTCGTCCCATTAAAGTGGCTGGAAGAGTTCTCCAATACCTGCCTGGCAGCATATCAATATATGTGCCAAGACTCCGCCTCCCCCTGCTGCCTTAATTGGCAAAGTGTGGTTTGCAAGCATAGCTAAAGTGTTCTCTAAATGTTTATAGAGTCATTCCAGAATAAGCAATTTACAACTGAGGAGGCAGAACCACGGTCAAAATGGTTTACTACCACCAGTTGGCAAATATACCACAGTGAACTGACAGGCCTTTGGGTCACACCGCATTTCTTGCATGCACAAGAGTCCCGAAAGGCAAAGGCAAAAGAAAATATAGCACAATCTAATTCATCTGCAAGAGATTGTGAGGTGGCTAAAATGTCCTGACATGCTGCAAAAGCAGAACAAGCCATTCTGCACATGATGTGTTCTCTCCGCTTAGATTTTCCATTGAGATAGTGCTTGTGTTTCTTTTCAATGGAACTTGCAATCATAATTGGGTTGCCAAGATAATATCCTTACAAGTGTGATATGGTAAGACAATGTCAAAAAGGGAAAAAAGGGTGGGGGAGAAAAACGAGAAAACAAAAGAGATGCCTGTGCTGTAGAAACAGAGATGACTTTCTGATATCAGGATGTAGCAGAATAATGTCATTGTGAGTGTGGGAAGACAACTGTTCAATGTCAAGGCGTTAAAAGGGGGGGCAATGTTAACACATCTCTCTGTGTGACAGTGCGATGCACAGACAACATCTCAACAGTGTCAAGGGGATGCTGATGTGAGTAGCATTGCAAGCTCTAAATCAAAGCATGCTGTTGGAATCTCTAACTCCTGCCCCATTTTCGAAGCTGCAAATATTAGTTAAATGTTTTAGCATCTTACATCTGCAGAAGGGAGTCTTAACATACTCTTGCATTGTGACAACAAATTACAGGAGTAGCACTTTTGGTTTACGTTTCCTTTGAAAAAGAGCGCTGGAAGCTTAGAGCATGTCCATAGTGTTTGCGATGTTTACAAATTTGCAAGGGGAGAGACCTATTTCACCTGGCATGTGGCCCCTTTTTGTTAGGTAGGCTTGGCTCAGACAATGTCTGGCTCAAGATTACCCAGGGAACTGATGATGTGATCATGGCTATGAATCCAGGTCTCCCCAGCCAAATACAGGTAGGTAGCCGTGTTGGTCTGCCACAGTCAAAACAAAATACGGTAAAATAAAAACATTCCTTCCAGTAGCCCCTTAGAGACCAACTAAGTTTGTTCTTGGTATGAGCTTTCGTGTGCATGCACACTTCTTCAGATACCCAGCCAAGCCTAAGTTCAAGATGCCGACCAAGTCACTACCCCCCCCCCGTTTGCCCGCTCACTATTCCATCACTGTGAAAATTGCTATTGCTACGTACTCCTGCTTCTTGGTGTGAATGTGTATCATTTGGATCAACACAGCTGCCTGTGTGTGTGTGTGTGTGTGTGTGTGTGTATATATATATATATATATATATATATATATATATATATATAAATTTACTTTTGTTTAGGGAGTGGCTGTGGGGGCTGTCATAAATACGCTCCTGCACTTTCAAAATTTGCCACCGCACACTGTCTTCACACTATTCCTTGGACACAATTTGTCTGCTAAGCAAACTCATACTATACCCTACCTTGCAGATGATGAGTTGCTCGTTCAGAAAATGTGTCATCTGTGGAAATTTCACTATGGCATTCAGGCTGCATGCTACCGTTGGTAACTTATCCACCAGTTTATTGATGGGGTGAATCCTGCTCCATGGCAGGGCTGATAATGCAGACCATCAACCCATAGCCCAGACAAAGAGTAGCTAAATCTGGAGTGAGGACTTCTGGAGCAGAATGTAAGAAGAGTCCAGCAGGATGTGCTGGCCCCAAGGGTTTGTCCGTGAAGCAAGGTCCAAGTCCAGTCCTGGGTCTAGGGGTCCAAAGGAGGTCAGTCCGGCAGGGAGCGAGGCAGGGAGCAGGTCAAGGTCCAAGGCAGGTTCAGGCACAAGGTTGCAGGTTGAGCACATGCTTGCAACTAAGTTGCTCACGCAACTTGGGCTGGGTCTGGCTGGCTTTTATCTGGCCCTATGCTTAGGGCGGCCCCGATCCTCCGGAGACTCGCCTCTCCTCCGGGCCTGGAGGCGAACACTTAACTCCCTTCGCCTCTCTGCCCTGAGCCTCTGTAGCTCAGGAGAGGCTGGTGGGTTACTGGACCCAGGGGCTGCCTCAGCTTCCTCTGATGATTCTGGGAGTGGAGCACCTGCAGGCAATGGGTCCTCCCTCCCATCAGGAGCCAGAGCAGACTCTGCTGATGCCTGCACCTGGGGATCCAGCACAGGTGAGGATCCTTCAGGCTCAAGCCCTGGCCCCGGCTCAGCTGGTTCTGGAGGCGGGGAATCCTGTGCAGGCTGGGATCCCTCAGGTTCAGCAGCAGAGTCTGACTCCCAGGCCATCACACAGGATCTAGTCCAATGTCCTTTTCTCATGATGGCCAACAGGATGGGTATTATGTGAAGTGGGTATTATTATGTGGCACCTGTAGTAGTGCCAATTCCCCCGATCAAAGCAGTCGAAGGGGCATGTGTGGGGCAAGGCGATCTCACAGGTAAACTGGCCCCAAGTTCTTAAAGACCCTCCCCACTTGTGATTTTCAGCAACTGGTACCTCTCTGACAGTGGGGGGTACAACATAATCATCATGGACAATAGACTTTGATAGCCTGATCCTCTGTGGAAGTAGGGTGAGAAGTTGGCCTATTAGACCAAGAACTTTTATTGTTTCTTAAAACAGTTTCACAGTGCATCCATGGTTCAGTCTCTGACTACAAACTTGATTCTGGTTTGATGAAGCATTGTCAAAGAAGAAAGGAAGTCTCTGTTGGAATTTTGGATGAGCAGGGGTGCATGGGTTTTATGTCAGCTTTTGTTTGTTTGCCTGCTTGTTTTATTTATCTTCCCCCACCTGGGGGGGGGCACCTCCTGATTTGACTCTCAAAAAGCCAAATGTTTGCACTGAAGCTTCGAAAAAGAATGATAGAAGAAGATCAATACATGTTCCATTCCCCAGCCTCTGGCTTTTCTACTTAGCTGGATATTCCCCCCTTTCCCCCCCCTTGTTCTTTTCCTGAGCAGTAACTGCCTTGAGAGCAGGATCTAGGGCTGATCTTATTCAGGGTTGTTAGGTAGCAATAAATGAGAACTCTCGTCAAACCAAACATCGTTGCAACATCGAAGAGATTTTGTTCCTATGAAGCTGTGGCCAGTTATCTGGGATTACAGCAAGATTCTCCATAGTACAATACTTAAAGCTGGGCTCTATCCGTGGGTTGTTAGGCTGCTGAATGGAAAACAATATAGTGCAACTGACTTTCGAGGTTGATGTGTTGTGTGACAAGCACACAGAGTGCAATGAGATTGGGTGTTTTTTGGGGGGGGGGCTCGGTTAATTTCATTGTACACAGGTTGTACATTGACAATAAAGGTATTATTATTATTATTATTATTATTATTATTATTATTATTATTATTATTAAACAAGCTTGCTTGGCTAAACCTGTCACACAGCAGTGGCCATGACTGCTCAAAGCTTGCCTTTTGCGGAGCATTTTAGATTTTAAAGCTTGTTAGGCACATAGATTTAAAAGCTTAGGTACAGGGCTAGGTGATTTTTTTTTTTTTTTTTAAGGGGAGGGTTGTATTTCCTAATGCAGGTGTGGAAATCCTTCCTCTGCTTAAGGGCCACATTCCCTTCTGGGCAATCTTTCAGGGACCACATGACAGTGATGGGCAGGAAAAGTGGGCGGAGCAACAAATGCTTTTTCTTTTTACCTTTGTGCAGTAAGCTTGTTTCTAAACACACATGCACTACTCTCTATTTTAGAAGTTTTAATTTTTTAAAAAAAGAATATGGGCACAGAGGCCATGTGCAACCCTCAGATTACTTTCTCATTCCTTTTTTTAAAAGTTTGTGTTTCTGGGTGGAATGCTAAGCATTTCCCATTAAAATCCACTTTGAAACAAAACAGGACAGTTCTGTCCTCCCTGAGATTTGGAATGAACCAGATGTCAATAGGTCTGCCTATCCCTAGTTGTGAGCCATCAGAATTGCAGCTGGGAAGCATCTTCCAGGCAAAGAAGTATTTTTATGGGGAAGGGCTCAGTGGTAGAACATCTGCTTGGTATGTAGACGGTCCCAGGTTCAATCCCCAACGTCTCCAGAATATACCCAGTCTCAAATCCTGGAGAGCTGCTGCCAGCAGTGCCGTGTTACCCATAGGTGCTAGGGGTGCGGGGCACCCGGGCGCTGGGCTCTCAGATGCACCAAGCTGAGAATCCGGGGCCTGAGAGTTGAGTCCAGGGAAGAGCCCATCTGCCGGTCAGAGCGTTGCGGCGGGCTCTTCTGCTACGGGCAGCTCTGCGCCGCGAGTTTGGGGGAGACCGAGCCAGCAAGATGCTGAGGCGGGCAGCTGGCTCTGCCCTCCTGCGCACCTGGGACTGGGCAACCTGGGGGGGGGGCGGATCTTTGCCCCCCAGCACCACATATCCTTAAGACAGCCCTGGCTGCCACTCAGTGTAGACAGTACTGAGGTAGATGGCCCAATGGCCTTACTAAGGCAGCTTGCTTTGTTCATATTCTCAGCACTGGGACTGGTTTTACCCACCAAACTAGCCACTGTACCCCATTGTACGAGGACTGTAAAGCATGAATTTTACATCACAGCCAAGGTTTTATCTGGCTCTGGTACACTTCTGCATGTTCCTTGGCTCTGACTCAGCTCCTGGTTCATCTCTGACAGCTGCCTGTGACTCAGTCCTGACACACACACATCTTGCAGTGTCTCATCATTTCACAAGCCACATGCACAAGCAGGCCCTAATCAAGCCTGGTTCTAGACAAGATCTGTTTACATTGCATAGGTAGAATCCAATTCCTTGGAGCCTAAATGTGTTCTGCCTTTCCTTTCCTGGTGATATACGTCTAGTTGTGTGGGAAGCTCAGGCTCTGGGTTATTCACCGCTTTGTCATTTAAAAGTATTTATAAGCTGCTTAATAGTTCAGTTCTTGTAATTTGAATAGCCACCGATTCTGTATTTATATTGCATTGGGGTGGGTGACCCCAATGAGTCTTTACCATCCTACCAACATGCGGGGATATAGGTGCACCAGATTTCCCCCATGTGTGCCTGTGAAAATAAATCAACTGAATCTCTACAGCATGTAATGTTCAATTGCCCTATGTACAGTTCGATCTGTGCCAGTATATTAAATCCGATAATTCAGTCTATTGCTGATAAGCCAGTTGACCTATGTCTTGCTTGGGTTCTACAAGATGTGGACCCTTACATAACCCTACAGGTTGCTAGATTCCTAACAGCCGTTATTTCGTATAAGAGACGAAAGGGGATGTTAGCTGATTAATGAAATTATAAATATGTTTTCCAAAACGAAATTAGTCACTGATTTTAGTTTTATGCTTAAATTTTAACTTTAACATTTCTCTGAGATATGCTTTTATGGAAATGTTAATATTGGTCCTTGTGAGTTGTGTTTTTATTTGCGGCTTGTACGGTGCCGTTGTTTTATTTGATTCTCTTTTGTTTGTTCTGTTTTGTATTGTAAGATGGGCGCAAATGCCGAATAAACATCTATCTATCTATAGGTGCACCAGAAGGGGTTGCAAATCGTGCAGAGCATCTGTACGGGGTTATTGTAACTTGTAAAGAACAGATGCAGTGCCGAGTTATGGCAGAGCCCTTTGAAATTATGTTCATGTTGAACTCATGCAAATCCCAACTTACTTTTTCAGTGTACCAAATCAGTAATAAGTGCCCCCATGCCACGAATATTGTAACACTTTGCTGCCTTTATAAGCCATGGAACAAATCAGCATGCATGTTCTACTGCTGACCACTCTTGCTGTTTCCTTTATTGTCAATCTTCGCTAAATACCATGTCCCTGTAGGCTTTAGTAAATCCATGTATTAAAGGTACAAAGGTATTAGGGATTTGTGTGGACATCAAATCTCCAGCTCCCATCAACATCTTAAGTAATTTCGAAAAAGAAATCCTAATGCAAAAGCAGGAGGGGGGGCCTCTGCTCTCCTGATTAAGAGCAAACAGACAAGGCCCATCTGATTGTGTTTTCCCATCTGAATAATGAATGTGATTTCCATGCTAATAATCGCTTGTGTGGTGCTCTTATGCAACCTACAGCGAGTTAACCCTTGGGTAGGGCTTGCCTTTCTCTGCCATAGTTTTGCATTGCTCTAATCTGCCCACATAAAACTGAGCGTTAGCATGAAGCCAGGGCTCGAGCCTCTGGCTGTGCAGCCAAGCAAAGATGTGACTGACGTGAAAAGACGGAGGCTGCAATCATGTGCCCACTTAACTTTAAGAAGTAAGCTCCACTGAACTCCACGGGACTCTATTCTGGGCATTTTGTACAGCTCTGGCCAATCCAGGGGGTTCATGCTGCCTGCCAATCATAGGTGCTGGTGATGTTGTAAATAGGGATGGACAAAACAGTCAGTTTCAGTTCCCATGTCTTTTTCAATCTTAAGTTCCATTGTGCTCATTTCTGCATCAGTTTGCATTTTTTTTTAAGGTCCTGATCAAAAATTTTAGTGCTCAGTTTTCCTAATGTACAATGTTTGGCAAGTCATTTCCCTAATATAATCTATATATTTTTTCCAGTAGCACCTTAGAGACCAACTGAGTTTGTTCTTGGTATGAGCTTTCGTGTGCATGCACACTTCTTCAGATACACTGAAACAGAAGTCACCAGATCCTTACATATGGTGAGGGAGTGGGGAGGGGTATTACTCAGAAGGGTGGTGGGAATGGGTGATCAGCTGATAGAATCCAATGACATTGGATTCTTATCTCATTATACATAACAAAGCTATCTTTAGCCATCTCACCCCTTGCCTTTCCCTGCAAGACTAATTGCAGCCTTTAAGTCGTCAACAGGTTTTCCACACCTATCAGCCAATCACCCATTCCCACCACCCTTCTGAGTAATACCCCTCCCCACTCCCTCACTATATTTAAGGATCTGGTGACTTCTGTTTCAGTGTATCTGAAGAAGTGTGCATGCACACGAAAGCTCATACCAAGAACAAACTCAGTTGGTCTCTAAGGTGCTACTGGAAAGAATTTTCTATTTTGTTTCGACTATGGCAGACCAACACGGCTACCCACCTGTAACTGGAACTATATATTTTTATTACACCTTTTTGTATACATTACTTGGTTGGAGAACTGCATCACAGATTCAGAGGAATGTAAATTTCAAAAGATAGCTGCATTTTAGCTTTTCATATTGTTTTGAAAAGAGTGAATGAGATAGTTTCATATTAAAATGCGAGCGGAACCAAATTTCTTCCCATCCCAAGTTCAAAATACTGTTTCCAGCTATGCATGCACAGCACTATGGGGGAATATCCAATGCATTCATTTAGTTAGTGCAAGGATTTACACTTGCGTATCGAGGACCTCAATCCACCCCCCATTGACTTGACACAGGAGACAGATTTTTGGTTTGGGTTTTTGGCAAATAATTTAGGGCCACAACTTTATTTAAATACAAATTCGGTGAGTGGTTGCGTAGGCATTGGTTCAGACTACTGTCACACCGGGACAGAGGCTGGCCTAGAACCAGCGATTGGGAGAATGCGACTGAGGAGAGTTAAGGACGGGGGGGCAGCAACGCGTCCCTCTTCCTCAATGGTCCCGGGGACTCGGCTTATGGCCCTAACCCCTACCGGGGGCATCGGACAAAGCACAAGAGTCGCCGGATTCCTTTACCGGAATTCCCAGCATCAACATGATTCTGGATGGGCAGCGCCCAATCCAGCAATCCACACAGGAACCAATGCCTAACCGCCAACCTTACAAGTTGTGACAAGTTGCTACTGCAGTAGGCAAAACCAAAAGGCACAGCCAATCGGCCAGATGGACAAATTCCTACTGGGCCCCTGCTACAACGCAGACGACCCCATGACAGGCAGAGCAAAGTCAACGCAGAGGCCTAAGAAAAAAGGGTGGGCGGGACGGGTGATCAGCAGCCGAAGCCAAGAGAAGGAACGCCCTACGTGCTGAGGCTTAAATAGGACGCTAAGCTGTCCATCACAAGTTGCAACATTAACTTTTGCCCAGCAACTCCTAACTGACCATTAGCTACTAAGGCCGGCTACCGGCCCCACCCCCACAGGAAGGGAATGTGTCTTGCCAGGTCCCGATCGCAACACGTGCTCTTACTCATGGTAGAACCCGATTTGCGTATCGAGGACCTCAATCCACCCCCCATTGACTTGACACAGGAGACAGATTTTTGGTTTGGGTTTTTGGCAAATAATTTAGGGCCACAACTTTATTTAAATACAAATTCGGTGAGTGGTTGCGTAGGCATTGGTTCAGACTACTGTCACACCGGGACAGAGGCTGGCCTAGAACCAGCGATTGGGAGAATGCGACTGAGGAGAGTTAAGGACGGGGGGGCAGCAACGCGTCCCTCTTCCTCAATGGTCCCGGGGACTCGGCTTATGGCCCTAACCCCTACCGGGGGCATCGGACAAAGCACAAGAGTCGCCGGATTCCTTTACCGGAATTCCCAGCATCAACATGATTCTGGATGGGCAGCGCCCAATCCAGCAATCCACACAGGAACCAATGCCTAACCGCCACCAGAGCCAACTGGCTCCCGCCAAAACCACTCACCCTGCAAGCCAAACCCTAATACCACAAGCTATCGCCCCCAGCCATAAGTCATTCCCATCAGGGGACAAGTGAACTCCATCCCTTCGAAACAGGGAGGTGGCAAGGAAGGTGATGCCGGGGTGCGGAATATCAGTACCCCCCAAGGCTCGCACTGTATTCACTGCAACGCCATTAATTCGTCTCCTCGCATTATTGACCGCTGCCATGGATCGAGCTCCCCGCCAGGAAGCTCGCTGCAGCAAATGTGACCAGATAAGCATTGTGTTGGGCAGGCTGGCCCCCCAAAATTTTCAAATCTCTACGAATCCAGAAGCGCAAAGCGCGACAACCAGTTCGGGGCAAGTCATTCTCCCCCAATTGAATCACAAGATATCCGGGGGACCCACCCAAAAAACCCGGTTTTTAACCAGAGGGACAAGCTCATCCCACAGCATGCCCCGTTTGCCCAACCAAGTAACTCTCAAATTTGGGAAAAGTTCAAGAGTAGCACCAAGCCCCAATTCCCATGCCTTGGCGCTGGCCCAGTGCACGATGCTGTGCCCGACAATCCAAATGCAGCTGGGCTCGGGACCTGAAAGCAGAAAACAGGCAGTATCAATTCAGGAATCAAGACCGAAGTCTCACAAACCCCTTATGAGCAGCGGGCTTCCACCTTCCCAGTCCCAACATTCCATCTGCCGGCAAACCCCAAAGCGCCACCGTCCTGGCGGGCCAATTGGGAAGTGTGAGGGGGGTAATTACCAGCCGAAGAGCCCTAGGCCACTATGGCCTTGCTCATGACCCTGGCAAACTGACACTGGGCAAGGAAGGGCGTTTACATGCACTAAAGTGTGCCCTATCCTAGCGTTCTCAAAGCCCAAATCTTAAACCGTGTCCTTCAACGGGCCAGGGCCTGGCTTCCCCTCTGCCTACGGCCGGATATAGGGCCCCCATTCCAAGAGAGCTGTAATAGAAATTGCAGTGGACTGAGTCTGGATGATATTAGGGCCCGTCCGAACCAGAGCAGGCGAGCCAAGGACTGCAACGCCTGCTCAGAGAATGGGGGCAAGTCCCTCCAAATAGGCAAGACTGCCAGCGAAAGGTTAAGAAGTCACTCCGGAGCTGCTCAAAGCCTAAAGTGGCAGAGGGAATGGAAGCTACTCCTCATAATAAATAATTGTCGCTAAATTGCCACAAGGGTTCCAGAAAATTCCGGCTCCAACTAGGCGACCAGAGCCTGGGACCTGGAGGTCCCCGTCTGAAATATGGGAGAGGGCAACATCGAAACCTCAGATGAACCCGTAAGAACATGAGCAGCAAACACCATTTAAACCTTAAGCAGTGCAGCTGACAATGTGTAAAAAAAAAAAAAAAAAAAAAAAAAAAAAAAAAAGAGGGCAAAACTCCACAGTAATGTGAGGGCCATTTGCCAGGTCCCCACTGCCTGGTCGCCATACCAAGTACAATTCCAACTGTCGCTGGACTCCTCAATCCAGATGGGCACAGTTACTGCAAAGGGGAAAACTCAAGCAGGTTAGGTCACACGATTGCCTTGCTACACCGGACTCGGGGCCATGGCGTTGAACAGCTGCCGCCCCTGCATTAAAACCCTAAGCAATTCCGGTAGCATCAGAATGCACCTAAGACAATGTGCAGGTTCACGAATCCTGCCATGGTGAACACTAATGCAGTCGCTTGGAGGTTGTAACCTCCGCCTAAGATCCGTCTGCAGCTTACTTGGAAGCGGGCAGGGAAACGCCTGTGCAACTGCTTTGCCTGCAAAAGTAATTAGATGACCTGTCAACAGGACACACGGCTCCTCAATGAAGGAATAAAGGTGCCCAATAACTAAGCCGTGTTGTCCCATGATCCCGTGAGAATAATAATCATATTAACAGGTTACCCGGGTGCACGAGGTTAACCAGACTCAATCTCCAAGACCGATCAAAGGAGGTACTCAAGGTCTCGAATGCTGCACAGGCTATCTGCGGCCCAAGGCGACTCCTTATCAATAAGATAGGCTCCTTCCGCATAGCTTTGCAAGCATGCCAGCACCTATACTGCTGCCCCACCAAAAGGTGCTCCCGTCATGGCGAATCGCCCCTTGGGCCGAGGTACCTGGAAGAGGCCGTTGAAGGAGAAGAAGAGACTCCCTAGCTCCTTTTGGCTGGCTTTCTGGAACGTCTTTTGTGGCAGCGCTTCCCGCCTGAAGATGCTTGTAACGGCACTGGCAGGCTGACCTCAGCAGAGGACTCAGGCGCAGGATCCTGCAGCAAAGTACCTGGGAGAGACTGAGGAAAGGAAACGGGTGAGATACCAACCCCAGAAGAAGGCCCAGGAAAGGACTGAGAAGACCTCCCAGCCCGGGAGGGGGCCTTTTGCTGCCCCCTCCTCCTAGCTGCCCGCTGAGTTGATAGATAGATGTTTATTCGGCATTTGCGCCCATCTTACAATACAAAACAGAACAAACAGAACAAACAAAGGAGAAACAAATAAAACAACGGCACCGTACAAGCCGCAAATAAAAACACAACTCACAAGGACCAATATTAACATTTCCATAAAAGCATATCTCAGAGAAATTTTTAAAAAGTTAAAAATTTAAGCATAAAACTAAAATCAGTGACTAATTTCGTTTTGGAAAACATATTTGTAATTTCATTAATCAGCTAACATCCCATTTCGTCTCTTATACGCAATAACAGCTGTTAGGAGTCTAGCAACCTGTAGGGTTATGTAAGGGTCCACATCTTGAAGAACCCAAGCAAGACATAGGTCAACTGGCTTATCTGCAATAGACTGAATTATCGGATTTAATATACTGGCACGGATCGAACTGTACATAGGGCAATTGAACCTTACATGCTGTAGAGATTCAATTGATTTATTTTCACAGGCACACATGGGGGAAACTTGGCCCTTAGTAAATCTGTGACTCAGCACGTTTGATGGGAAAGCATTAAACCTAGCTTTAATGAAGGCGTATCGATGAGAAGCAACCGTGAGAGATGTTAAATAAGATGGAACTTGGTAAATAGGGATAATGCCAATATTTAACGGTGAACAAACTCCCCCACCAGTTAAGAGATTTTGATATAGCTCCACATCTTCCAGACTTTGATTTATGCACCTTTTTGCCGCTGTAAGATCCAATTTGAGCAATTCAGAAGGGGGAAATCTCATAAGCCAGCAATTTGGCATGGATTTTTCCAGTCCACACATTTGTGAAATCATCCCGCCACCTCCACAATGACTTACTCCCTAGGGTTCCAGGCAGGCAGTTTTCATCCTCACAACAACCTTGTGAGGCAGGTTAGGCTGAGAGGTGGTGACAGGCCCAAGATTGCCCCCAATGAAATTTATGGCTGAGTGGGGACTCGAACCCCGCCCTCCCAGGTCTTAAGTCCAACCTCTAACCATTACGCCACACTGGCCAGAGTGGATCACTGGCCAAGCTTGCTATGAGGGATTTAATATGGCCCATAGCACAACTAAGATTGGGTGAAAAAGTGACTGGGACGGCCCCTTAATAGCCCTCTTTGCTGGGATAGGAAGCAAGCTGCATAGAAGCCTACTTTGGAGCCATTCCAGCAACAGGTTAAGGAAGAGTTTATTACCCACGGGCCGTGCGGCTGCTGAATGAAATACAGCAACATCGCAGCTGCCGTTAGGGGTTGGTAGTAATACGACAGCTCGAAATGTGACAAGGACTGTGAAATTGGGGGGAGCAGGCTCATTCAAACTCACTGTAAACATGTGGTATAGTGACAATAAATTATTCTTATTTTATTCTACCTACCCAGCAATAGAGTAATCCCCATAAGGAATGCTAAAAGATAGACATCTAAAATGGTGACTGACCTAACAGGGCAAAATATACTTGAAGAAATTAAACTTGCTCAGGAAACAGCAAAGCTAAAGAGCATACACAGAGTGCCCCAGTATAAGAGTCCCCAGGAGCGAACCGGCTCCACCATGTCTGCCTCAGAGATGCATCAGCAAGAACAGCACAAACATTCAGGCAGTCACACCCACACAGAGCTGCTAAGCCTGCAAGAAGACTGATACAATTGTATAGAGAGAGTCACATGTCACAGAGACTCAGCCATTTACTGTTAACAGTAGAAGGCTTAGGCTTCAATGGTTTGTAGGCCTCAATGATTCAGCTCTTGAGGATCTGTGTCATGATGAGGCCCACACAAAATGAAAAAGAAGCAGCCCAAAGCAGTGCTCACATCAAAAGCTAGGAAAGCACGCTCACAATAGCAACAGCTGCAGTATTAAAGAACCTCACAATAGTGCTCCTGCCCATGGCTAGATTAAAAAAAACGGCCTACATCACTGCACACCCCCAAATTAAAGGCAGCCTGCAGGAATACTAATGAAAGTGATTCCAGCCAATCTAGGAACAGCCCTGACTAACCACACTATTATAAAGTGGGAGAAATGGGGGGGGGGAACCTTTGTGCAAGGAAAGCCCCTAATGGGGGCTCTCACTATTGGGAAAGGCAAGCCAGGAGGATTATGCATGGGCAGAGCTAATGGGCACAGGGAGAATCTTCCCAAGGAGCAGAGGGAAGAGCCCAAACAGGCCCCTGGTGTGGCGAAGCCCCTGCCAGGGGAGGGGTTGGAAATCAAACAGGAAAAGCAACCCCCTGCTGTTATTATTATTATCTGTTATTATTATTATCCAACCTTTGTGAAATACACACCAAAGCCCTGGGGCTACAGAGTGATTTGCCACCCTCTTAGGCTGCCTAGACACAGACCAGCTGGCAATAAAGATGCCCTATGCCAAAAATAAATGTAGTTTATCCAACAACTGTACAAGAGGACCCCAACAGGCCACCCGAATGGTGGGAGGTGTGTGTGTGGAAAGGCAATCAGGGGGCCTCCTTGTGAGGAAGCGGCATGGGCCTGCAAAAGGGGGATCAGGGACCCCAAGAGGGGAAGGAGGAGGGGGGAAAGGGGGGGGAGGGAAGGGTATTATCACAAGGGGATTCTTAAAATGAGGGTGGTGGGTCTTAAAGTTAACCGAGGTAAATTAAGAATAAAGGCACAAGGCCAAAGGTTCAACAAGGGATAAATAAGGGATAAATAGGTTAATACAACCGTGTTCACAGCCTGATGATCTGATCAGCAGCCGAAGCCAAGAGAAGGAACGCCCTACGTGCTGAGGCTTAAATAGGACGCTAAGCTGTCCATCACAAGTTGCAACATTAACTTTTGCCCAGCAACTCCTAACTGACCATTAGCTACTAAGGCCGGCTACCGGCCCCACCCCCACAGGAAGGGAATGTGTCTTGCCAGGTCCCGATCGCAACACGTGCTCTTACTCATGTAGAACCCGATTTACACAACAAACTCCACCTCTATCCTTCTCCACCCTCTGCATGTGGTCAGTACCCGCCCCAAATGTGCTGCAGGAACCTCCTGCAGCCAATCGGAAGCCATGCCTTGGAAGTTGAACATTTTGGAAGTCGAATGGACTTCCAGAACAGATTCCGTTCGGCTTCCAAGGTACGACTGTATAACAACACCATACACATATAAACTAAAATACAATGTCCATCTCCAGTTGTTGGTCTGCTTGCAAATGTGATCCCCATATACCTGTACCTGTTTTCTTCAGTCTGAGCTCACAAACAAGATCTAGATCCTTGTTCACCTTTTATGGGAAGTGGTGAATTACCTTCCTGTTTTTATACTTGGAAATGTGCACGTTGCTCCAAAGAACATTTCCAGGCAAGTAAGATATTAGTTCTGTTACGACCAAAAAACCTTTCCTTACTTGCTCTCAGGTACTTCCCAAGGCATATTTTCTACAATAATACGCTGTTTGGTTTTATAGGGCTGTATAAATGGTAAAAAGCTACCAAATCGCAGTCCATAAAACCTGAAAAATTTAGAATGTAGCACTTTGCTAATGGCATATCCAGCACCTGCTATAACATGGCTAATGCTGTTTATTTCCAAAAGAGGGTGTTTAATTCAGTTTTTAAAGAAATCTTATTTTAATTTAAAATGTGTCTTCCGTAGTGCAAAGAATTGACATCATTCAAACTATCTTCTTCTAAAAGAAGGAAACTTGGTTTTTTTGAGGGGGAGTTTTTAATTATATTTCCATTTTGTATAAAATTTGTAAAGATTTGTTGCTTCTGCTGCTATCAGGGCTTTGAAAAATGACAAACGCTGCATTCGTGTTTCTTTCTAACTCTCTCCCCTCTTCTTTTCATTACTGTCATAAAAAGAATTAGAGGACCTACTACGTGAGAGCATGGGGCATAAAACACAAAACACTTTCTGAAAGGTAATTTCCCAAGAATGCAAACGAAAACAACAGCACACAATATGTTTGATTGTTGGGTCTTGTCATTCATTGCGGCATTACATTCTTTCCCTGAAGCTACGAATAGCCTCCATCTTGAAAAATGACGGATATAAACATGAAAAGTGCTAATAATTTGCAAGCAGAAATGTTCCAGAGCCCCACTTGATGCTAAACAATTTTGTCAAACACACACACACACACACACAGACACACACACACACACAATGTTTTATTTTCTTTATCGTTCAAGGGCTGCTCTGGTGATGTCAACCAGGAAGTGGCTTAATTTAATTCGGGAGGAAATGCATCGCCCTCCCCAAAATGATACAGATTTGCATAACATTGGCATCTGCTCATTTGTGCATGTATGCAAATTTAGAAACGATAACTGTGATTTAAATAGAGTTACAGCACATGCTGCCATAGTGGGGAAAGCTGAGGCCAGGTAACCCGTGGGTGCTTGTTCGGTTTGCTGCCCAGGTGCTGTTAACTGTTGGATGAGCAACTTGAAGGTCCCCCGGCTCTCCCTTCTTAGGGTTTTGCATTTTCATATTGAACTTGTGGGCGAGACAGCCCTTCAGACAGAGGATTCCTTCAGATAAAGGGCTGTACTCCATACAGTGGGGCATATGGCCACACTACACACCAGCGAGTTTGGGAATAAATTGATAGGCTGATAGTTGGCTGTACAGGTAAAACTCAAAAAATTAGAATATTGTGGAAAAGTCCATTTATGTAAGCAATTGTTTTCATTAGCTACTGGAGTTTAATATATGAGATAGACTCATGACATCCAAAGCGAAATATGTCAAGCCTTTGTTTGTTGTAATTGTGATGATTATGGCATACAGCTGATGAAAACGCCAAAGTTGAAATTGTTAATTTGGGGTTCTCATCAGCTGTACGCCATAATCATCACAAATATAACAAATAAAGGCTTGACATATCTCGCATTGCATGTCATGAGTCTATCTCATATATTAGTTTCACATTTTAAGTTGAATTACTGAAGGAAATGAACCTTTCCACGATATTCTAATTTTTCGAGTTTCACCTGTATATTTTTAAAGGTGCACATTCTCTGGATCTGTTATTACAGAGTTACCACAAGGTGTCTGCGCTGGTTCCAGATGTATGTATTTCTTTTGTAGGGAGAGGGATGGACCTTTGTCCAGATGCTATTAGCTAGCTCTCCCACCTGCTTCACCTGAGCCACTTCACCTGAGTGGGTGCATTTTCTTCTTGCTACTTTGGCGCTGTGGGTTAAACCACAGAGTCTAGGGCTTGCTGATCAGAAGGTCGGCGGTTCGAATCCCTGCCACGGGGTGAGCTCCTGTTGCCCGGTCCCAGCTCCTGCCCACCTACAAGTTCGAAAGCACGTCAAAGTGCAAGTAGATAAATAGGGACCTCTCCAGCGGGAAGGTAAACAGCGTTTCCGTGCGCTGCTCTGGTTCTCAAGAAGCGGCTTTGTCACGCTGGCCACATGACCCGGACGAATGCCGGCTCCCTCGGCCTATAGAGCAAGATGAGCGTGCAACCCCAGAGTCGGACACGACTGGACCTGGTGGTCAGGGGTCCCTTTACCTTTACCTTTGCTGTTGCTTCTGCCTCTGCTCTCTTACGCACATATACTCTCCATAGGGAGAGCAAGATTGTCAGAACATCCATCGTTTTAATCTGCCTAGCGCCTACCAGATTCTGTTTTGTGCCTGCCTTGAGTGCCCCAGACACCACCCAAATGGTGTGTGTGTGTGTGTTGAACTAAGCAAATCATATCTGAGCTTCTTTTCAGCTGAAATTCTACACTGTGATGCTCTTAATGAAATGGCAAATCTGCACAGATCATGGCGGTCATGATGTAAAAGATGCTTTAGATAACAAGAAGCCCTCAGGGTTCTGGATGAACTATAATGTCCCGTTGGGCCCTTTCTAATATTCTATGATTAGGTGATTACATTTTTTTTTTTTTTGGTGAATATTCCACCCTTTTTTCACGGGCTATTAAACTGCATAAGTACAAGTCGAAATGTACAACTTTGACATCGCTCAAGGCACCGATGGAAATGGGGAGTTCTTTTCTCGCATAAAATGTTTTAATGCCTTTTGTTCCTTCTAATGCATGGATTTAATAAAGCCTACAGGGATGTAATATTTACTGTCGGTTGACATGTCATAAATGGGTGAACTGCATCATTTTAACAATACATTAAGGAGTGTGTGAGTGCAATTTAAATCATATGAAATGTCCCTGCAGCTCCATCTTAAAAAAAAATGTATGCACGTGTTTACGTTAAAGCAAAAGTACTTCGGAGACTTTACGAGAGCATCGACTGCCTTCTTTACCAAAGACTAACTTAATTGTGATCCAGTGGTCAAAATGCAGTGTGGCAGTGGCAAATGTTTCATGTGTCTGTCCTGTTCCCATGCAACCAGTGCAGATGAATGGTTCTCTGCTGTTTTTATGAGTAATTCTCTGAACTTGTCTGTCAGTCAAAGTGACTTATGTAGGGCGGGAGAGGCAAAGATCTGGTCCACCTGCTCTAACTTCACCCACTGGCTTACCAAGGAGTTGTGTTGAGTGGTGCTTTCACAGTATGTTTGATCATGTTAATTCAAGAAGGGATAGTGACTTAAATATTATTATTATTATTATTATTATTTATTTCAATGAGAACTTTAATGGTCCTAGAACAGCAAAATTCCTCATCAGCTCTCATACCTTCAACACGCTTAATTGCATTGACCTATAGTTGTCTGTGGGTTGACTCACCACCTTCAGTTGTTGCGTATGTTTAATTAGTTCCTACTTATGTCACACTTGTAGGCTGGACTCTGCTGCAGGCTCATTCTAGCTTTTCGTGCAAAGGGTTGTCTCTATTTTCTCCTGTGAGATGTTGGAGCAATTTTTATATGAAGCCTCTGCTCCATTCCGTAAAATGGGGATACCTGTCAGAGTCTTGGTGGATGTTGATACTATATCAGTGCTTTCCATTTTAGTGAATATTTCTCATCAGGCTGCTGCAAATTCTTCTGAGTTGTGAGCACACTCACTGAACTGCCCGTTCATAGGTATGCTAGATGTTCATAGGTATGCTAGATGTGCCCCCATTGTCTCAATTCACTAGTTAGTTCGTTAAATCATAATAATAATCATCTTTCCTTCCTTAAATGGAACTGAAAGTACCATGCATGCTTCCTGTCCAGTCACTGACCAGATCCATCCTGCTGAGATTCAGCAAGGCCGCTGCATCATTTGCTTTCAGACCTTGTCATGTTAACGGCTGCTGCTGGCCAAATGTATCACGAATGTTGTAAACAACACCCAGGTCCAAGCATCCTATTTGGGCCATGATCTAATTTGTATTTGACCAGGATTCCTTCATGTGTGACATTTCCTTTCTTTTTTCATTTGCAGGCAGTGAGAATGGTGAAACCCTCCCAGAGTCCATCCCGTCTGCTCCTGGGACACTGCCCCACTTTCTGCAAGAGCCAGACGATGCGTATATAATCAAAAGCAACCCTATTGTGTTGCGCTGCCGAGCTGTGCCTGCAATGCAAATCTTCTTCAAGTGCAATGGGGAGTGGGTGCACCAAAATGAGCATGTCTCTGAGGAGAGCATGGACGAAAGTACAGGTAAGGAAGAAATTCCGTGTGGCACTGAATTAATTATCTGCTCCAAACACATCGCTCATTATCCCTGCTCACTTGTATCTCAGGTCTATGGATGGCTTTCTCCATTTTCCATTCCCCTGCCCCCGCAATCTTTGGCCCCATTTGCACTATACAGTGGTGCCCCGCTAGACGAATGCCTCGCTAGACGAAAATACTCGCAGAATGAATTATTTTCGTCTAGCGGGGCACCACTGTACATTTAAAGCAGTATTATGTCACTTTAAACAGCTTCCCCTGAAGAATCCTGGGTTTTGTAGTTTGCTAAGGGTGCTGAGAGTTTGTAGTAAATAGTTATTCTCCTCACAAAGCTCTAGTTCCTATAGTTCCCTACAAAGAGGGGATGATTGTTAAACTATAGTGCTCTGGAAGTTGTGGTTCTGTTAGGTTATCAATAAGTCTACCAATGGCTCCTCAGTCACAACGGATGTGTAAGACTTTCCCTGTCAAATGCAGTTTGCCCCTGAATACCTGGTGCTGAGAATCACAGCTGTTGCATTCAGGTCCTGCCTTTGGTCATCTGTCTGGCCACTGTGAGCTCGGGATGCTGGACTAGTTGGGCCTTTGGCTGGTTCCAGGGGGGCTCTTCTGATGTTCTTACATGAGGGAGTTATAATGCCTGACTTTGGTTAAGATAAAACTTTATTTTGGCATTCAAAGTGAATGTGTGAAGAGGGGCTTCTGCTTTCAGCTGACCACAGTTGTCATTGTCCAGGGGTCAGCAACCTTTTTTCAGCCGTGGGCCGGTCCACCATCCATCAGACCATGTGGTGGGCCAGACTATATGGGGGGGGATGAACAAATTCCTATGCCCCACAAATAACCCAGAGATGCAACACGTTGATTCCTGGACCGTCCGTGGCCCGGATTGAGAAGGCAATTGGGCCGCATCTGGCCCACGGGCCTTAGGTTGCCTACCCCTGTCATTGTCCCTGCAAACACGCATAGACCTACCTGCTCAAGAAGGGAAGCGAAGGTGGTATACACATAGTGGCACAGGTGCCAGCTTACAAGAGTGATTTGGGAGGCAATGGAGTTCATGTGATGCCATGACATCGTGCATGTGATATCAGGATGTTTGGAGGAGCCAGGGGTGGAGCTAAACACAGTGGCTGTACAGCTTCAATGGCTGGTGGCTCCTCCTCCTCCTCCTCCTTCTCCTGGCTCTGCCACCAGCAGGAGGCTGCTTAAACTCTCACTCCCCTCTATGGCAAGTGGAGGAGGTGAAGGAGCTTCTGTGCTACTTGGACATGGGGGAGGGCAGCCCAAAGCCCCAAAACATAAGGGGGCCCCAAAAGGGCTTGACCCGCTTGAGCTGGCACTCCTGCGTGATGGGGACATTAAGGGTGGGACCAAAACTCATTCATATATCCTGCATCCTTATCTGCTCTATGTCACTTGTATGCCCAAATATGTCTTGTGATGGCTAAATGTGTTAAATGTGGAGTGAAAGTGTTTTAACTCAGAATCAAGAGTCTTTAGGATTGCCGTCTTAGAGAACTATAGTAGACGCTTTCCGATGCTTTACTGGCTTTTTATTTGAGAATGGCTCTGCATAGCTTGCTGCCCCACGTTAAGTTGAGAACAGTCATAAAATGTTAGGCCAGCAGTTCCCAGCACCGTAGTCTGACTCCTTTATTAGTTGTTTGGCAGCTGATGAAGCTAAATGGAAGAACTCCGTTTTGCAATAAAGGCATATCTGCAAAGCAAGGGCTTGTAAGGCTGGGGAGGATGTTGAGAAATGATCCACAGATTTTATCGGGCTTCGAACAAATCCTATATCCTTTCTCATTTAGAAACAAACATCTTGATAAGTATTGCAAACCAATTTAACGGTTCTGCTGCCTTGTAATATCACAGGCCTGTGTTATTACTCCCCCTACACACACACACACACACACACACACACACACAAACACACCCTTCCACTTTCCCAGATTGCTAGGCAACTCTGTCTTGGAAATAATAATATGAATATAAGATTCTCTTAGAGAAAACACACACACACACACACACCCTTGAATAGATAATAGCAAGGAAGAACATGCAATTAAAAATTGTCACATTTTCTATAAAAGGTGTAGGAAATAAGATGACTGACAGATTATGGGGAAGAAAAATATATCATTTTCATAGTGTCATCTTGCAACGGATTATTTTTTATTTTATTTTTATTTTTTGCAGATTTAGACTGAAATATATATATCAAAAAATACACGAGAAAGCCTTCTTACTATTTGTCCCTGTTTTAGGAGTGGCTCATGGCACAAACTGGGCAATTTTACTCAGGGCTCCACACATTGGAATAATTCCAATAGTTTGCACACAGCATGACAAAACTATGGTTTGGTGTTGTGTTCACATTGAGGAACAAGCCTGGGTGAAGCCTTAGAATCCCTCTCTTTCCTCTCCTCCTCGTTTGTAGCCAGAGGAAGGACCTTGTTTGTGCTTTCTCTTATCCAGATTTCATAACTGTAGCTGTACAGTGTTTGTTTAAAATGCACATTAAAGAAGTTGTGGCTCACCTAAAGAAAAAGTATATCTTGAGTAACAGCTGTACGTATTGCAAGCTGATAATGCTGCAAAAAATATTTATGGGTAATAGCTTTATTGTCCTTAATATTCACACACCCCTGGGCTATGTCAAGAGGAATATTTGAATATATAGATAATGCATAAGATAAATATAATTGGTTTCTAGAGGAATCCTTGTATTGGGTACACTGTATTGCATATCCTTGGATTGTATTCTAATGCAAGACATCATTCTGTAGTATCTATATCAAAAGCAACCGCTGTCCTGGAAGCTGTTTGCTAGCAGCAGACTATACTGTTAGATAGTCACATTATTTCAAACTTTGCTTCTTTAAAGGAAAAACCCTAATAAAATGTAGTTCTTTAATCTCGTTGCTAAGATGAAGCTTTAAAAGACATTTTAGTTTCAATTAATAATTAGCTTTAAGAAATTCTAATAAGACTCTGCTTTTTAATTATCCACATCCAAATTGCCAGTACAGGTATTTCAGCCTGCAGGCATCTAATCATCAGAGAGATGAATCCACTTGTTCTGGCAATTGATGCTGCGTGGTCCCTTTAGTGGCACAGCTTGATGTTCCTTTTATTTATTTATATTGAGACATAGATTGCATAGACAAAAGAATAAGGGCATCCATCTTTATCAGGGTCTGAGTTTCAGAGTCTCCAGGATACAGAGCCTGAAATTTGCCAGCCCAGCCTTTGATCTTGCTATATTAGGACTTGCTCCTCAAAGTGGCTTTTACTATGTGAGATCCAACAGGAGACAATATAGTACAGTTGTCAGACTGCTGGGTTGGGCCGGCCTCAGGTATAAGTACTGGTCTAAATCACTGAGCCTCTTGGGCTTGCCGATTGGAAGGTCGCTGGTTCAAATCCCTGTGACAGCATGAACTCCCGTTGCTTTGTCCCAGCTCCTGCCAACCTAGCAGTTCGAAAACACACCAGTGCAAGTAGATAAATAGGTACCACTGTGGCAGGAAGGTAAGCAGCGTTTCCGTGCACTCTGGCTTCCGCCACGGTGTTATGTTGCACCAGAAGCAGAAGCAGTTTAGTCATGCTGGCCACGTGACCCGGAAAGCTGTCTGTGGACAAACGCCGGCTCCCTCGGCCTGGAAGCGAGATGAGTGCCGCAACCCCAGAGTCGCCTTTGACTGCACTTACCCATCCAGGGGTCCTTTACCTTTCCCCCTACCTTGCAAGGGACCACTGCAACCCCTCTAGTTCTCTCCTCTCCTCTTTGCTATCAGTGCCTTCTCACATGTCCTCTCTGAGATGTGAGCAGTGGCAGCAGGGAGCAGCATTTTCCACTTGCCTTGCGCTCTGGATAGGTATGCGGATTGGGAATAGATTGCAGCAGCAAAGGCGGTTCTAGGGGAGCATGACTGCACCCGGCGTGGAGCTTCTGGGGTGCTGCAGCAGGCACCACAACTGTGAAGTTCATTGGAAGGTCAAAGGCAGGAGTCACGCTGGATTTTGGCATCACAAAGGGTGCTGCTGAAATTTGAGATGCGAAGGTCCGCCACTTCCAGCAGCAGAAGGTAGACTTGTTCAAGCGGTAGTGAGGCATGCAGTGTGATCGAGCTGCCCTCCCAAAACTGGCAACTCTGCTGCTTACCTGGGCAGGGCTGGGACCAAGGCAGGGTCAGAATCCTGCAGGTGCACTAAGTCAGGGTGGTGCCATCAATCCAGCAGCCCTGTTACAAGCATCACAGCACTGTCAGGATTAGGCTTGGATTGGCAGGCTCAGATGTGGGATGGGTAAAACGCTGCTAGTGATAAATGTAATTCTGATGGTGAGGGATTTGCCTCGGTATCTCTGCAGAAGTCCCTTTAGCATACCCATGATTAAAGGAGAGGTGTGGTGCGGGTGGAAAAGAGGAGCTAATTGCAATAGGAATGAAGTCAGAAACGCAGTGCATGAGTTTGCTTTTGGATAAATCGGTAGTCCATGGGCTGCCAGTGTGCTGGGTGGGTGGAGATGGAGTCTGTCTATGGCACAAGAATAATCAAAGAAAGGAATTTGCAGCTTTGCTTGGAAATAAGTAGCTTTGCTGAATTACTTAAAAAGTCAGAGTTCAATTATTACTGCTTTTTTTGTAAATCTGTGTCACTTTGATGATCTCTCTGGTTGGAAAACTGCACAGTTTCAAAATACTGAAATAAATTACAAAAGATAGAACTCTGCCCATGCCAGCCCTACGTTGCTGACACTTTTGCAGCCCTGTTCTCCATTGTCCCTTCTACCACTAGGGGCTGCACGTCCTGCTTCGCCACTTGAGGCGAGAAAGGAAGAACCGCCTTGCCCTGCTGCCACCACCATACCTGATGCCACCGGCACCACTTCTCTACTGCCACCTCCCCTGCTTGGCAGAGTAGCGGTAACAGCATCAGTGCCAATTTTGGGCGAGATCTTTCCAAAATCGCACAATTTCGGCCAGTACCAGCACCACTTCTGTGGAAATGACGAGGTGCTGCCTTGGGGGCTTCTACTGCTTGAGGTAGCTGTTTTAGTCTGCACAATGACTGAGCCAGCTCTGGCCACTACCATCTCTTTTCAATTCCTACCCTTGTTTGTGCTCAGATCTTCTGGCTTCCTAATATTGTCTGCTATTCCTACTGCTCTCCAAGCCTTCTCAGCTGCCCACTTCCTGTGATGACTCTGACATCACAGCAGTTCAGCCAATGGGTAAGTGCAGTTACCAGGAAACCATTATTTCACCTCTGGCTGTTACATCCTTGAGAACCAGTGCGGTGTAGCTGATAGAATGTTGGACTCGGACCTAGGAGGGCAGAGTTCGAATCCCCTCTCAGCCATGAAGTTCACTGAGTGATTTTGAGACCAGCCACTAGCCACAAAACCTACCCCGCAAAGGTACCTACATTATCCTTTTTAATACTTCAAAGCTTAATTATATGCTTGTGATAGTGGTAAGTACCCTAGAATAGGTCTGCACATAAAGAGATTCATTTGTTAGTAGTGCTGTGAGTTTGGAGGGCTGTAGATTGTTTGCCTGAGTCCCTTCTAATTCCTGGATCCAGTAGGGATTCAATTCCTGGAACAACCAGAGGAGTTTCTTGGTAACGGCCCCCTAACTATGGAAGACATATGACTCTCTTGGGGTGTTAATGCTGTGAGCCCCTCCATTGTAGTCTCAGGTTGTATCAATCAATCATTCTTTATTACGGTCATCGACCAGCACAACAAATAAAAGCATTACATCATCAGGATAAATTTTTTAAATATAAACTAAAGTAAATTATCTAAAAAAAGATTAGCCATCTCAGGTTGTATATACAGTATATGAAAATAAGCCAAATAGCATAAAGACACCATGGTCTCTGCTGTCCCTATTCCGAGGAAACCAAACCTTGGGTAAGGGCCTGGAACCCGTGGAGTCTCACACTGCTCGGAGATTGGGGTAGTGCACAAGGAGTATGTAGATGAAATCAGTTTTCCACAACCTGGTGCCCATTCATAGTCCCTGTGCATTGGGCATTATCGCCAGGTCTGTAGTCCAAAAAACATTTGGAGGACACCTAGTTGAAGAAGCCTGGATTGAATTAAAGTGCCATTAATATCGACGTCCAGAACAAATATTTGAGACAGAGCTGGTGTGGTGGCCAAGGGATAATGAACCAAGATGTTTCTGGTTGAAATACCTGTCAGGCCATGGTCCTTCAGACCCTGCTATAGGGGAACAATAATGCAGGCTTACCTTACGGGTTATATATCTGCAAAGTGTTTTAAATATTTGAAAGATCTATATAAAGACGGAGGGACGCGGGTGGTGCTGTGGGTTAAACCACAGAGTCTAGGGCTTGCCGATCAGAAGAAGGTTGGCGGTTCGAATCCCCGTGACGGGGTGAGCTTCTGTTGCTCGGTCCCTGCTCCTGCCAACCTAGCAGTTTGAAAGCATGTCAAAGTGCAAGTAGATAAATAGGTACCGCTCCAGCGGGAAGGTAAACGGTGTTTCCGTGCACTGCTCTGGTTCGCCAGAAGCGGCTTAGTCATGCTGGCCACATGACCCGGAAGCTGTATGCCGGCTCCCTCGGCCAATAAAGTGAGATGAGTGCCACAACCCCAGAGTCGTCCGCAACTGGACCTAATGGTCAGGGGTCCCTTTACCTTTATATAAAGACATTTTCTAAATGGTTATAACAATAAATGCTACATCTCCTAAGTGCTATCAGGGAGAAGGACTGGAAAGTGGGGAAGGATCTCTTGGGGTGCCTCTATTCCCATATGTACCAGGATGTTTGGTTCCTTCTCATGGCATACCAGAGGGAGGGAGCCTGACACTTGCTGTGTCTCATTCTCATCATGCTAAACAATGGTTTGGCATGATGTCAGAACGTGACCGATTAATGGTAGCTTGCTTTGTCTGTTGCTCGATGGTGCTTGAGGGCACAAGTCGTCCTTTGTTATGAGCCGAGCGCTTCTAGGATGCAGATAAAGCTAGTTAAGAATTTAAAATAAATTGAGAAAAAGGAATTTTTTTGAGAACATGCTCCAAATTAGCTCTAAAGTACTCCCAACTCCTGTTTTCCCAGTAGGACGAGACCTGCTATGAGTAACTAAAGTTTTCATGTCTGATAAATAAAAAGATTACAGCAATAACTGCTGTCAGCATTTTTCTCATTTAAACAAATAAAGCTGACAAATGATGAAGTTTGGTGCTTGCTCCGTTATGTTTAGCACATACCAAGCAATTATTCATCCTCTGCCAGCATTAGTCTGTCTGCTGCTAAACCACCCAGCAGTGCAGAAAGCTTATTAGCATAGCAATACCAGAGGCAAAACTCCCCATATTCTTTGAGGCTGTGCTGGATGACAAAGGATGATGCTTATAATTTGCACAATAATTTAAAGGGATGGGCTACCACTGTGAATTGGAATTACATAAGGTATCGGGGAACAATGTTGGTTTTCATTTATAATGCATTGGTTCTTACTTGAGTTGATTAAAGGTTCTTGCCATGTAATTTCTATTATTATCGTTCCTGTCGAGGCAGGGGAGATCTGTAGTTTAAGGAAACAGAAAAAAATATTTCCCCTCTCAGCAAGGAAGTCTCCCTCCCTAACTGTGCCTGGTGTGTCTGTCTTATTTGTTAGATTTGCACCCCACCCATAAGGTTGTTCCATGTCACAAGTGGGGAAGCCAAATACGGCCCTCGAGGCCTTGTCTTCTGGCCCTTGGGCCCTTGGGACTCACCCTCCTCAGCCACACTCTCATTTTCCCAGACCAAGCCCCTCACTGCCCTTGGTTCACATCTAGCTTCAGTGATTTTGCCCTTGTATTGTGGTAATGACTCTTGGTTCCCTGGATAGGAGATACAGAGCTCTCTCTCTGTGTGTGTAGAAATTAGCCGACTGTACAAAGGTGAAACATGATCCCCACAACTGCATCTTGCAGTCTGTTGGAGTTTGGCCTGTGGGAAATCTGGGCTTCAAATCCCCTCTCAGCCATGAATATTATAGACTGAACCTTTAAGAATGTTGCACACATACATGTTTTTAAATATGTTTGTGTGTTTGTGTGTGTGTGTGTTTTATAGGCATGGTCTGCTAGATTTTGGTCTCTTGGTTTCTGGTTTGTATTGAATGTGTACTTATTCAGGTGTCTGGTGGAGAAAATTTCAGCATATTTTCAAAATGCTTTCAAAAACCCTTTTGCTTTTAGAATATCAATGAGGCATTTCTACTTCTAAAACAAGAAGAACACAGTGGCTCAGTTTGATTGTAATGCTGAACCCAGTTTAGCGCTCTGGAGGCCAGTGTCAAGGAGCCTAAGAGAAGCATCCCCCCCTCCTCACAGCCAAGAGGAGGACTTTTGTGGAGTTTGATTTTACTTTTAAATAAATTTATCTAAGAGTTATGTTCGAACCAGAGACCACGTCTTAAAACAAACATTGGTTTGCTGAATAAGCCAGCTTCATCAACCATAGTATGGAGCTCACTTATTATGAAATGGAGTATAGTTTCTTTTAAATTAGTATCCTGGCTTTGGAGTTAACACTTGGCCAAGATTCTTTAAAAGCGAAGGGAAAACCCTCCTCTCCTGCCATGTGGAAGGGAGAGAGGAGAGAGAAGGTGGACATTCCATGATGCTTCACTGTGGCTCATTGTGCTAAACCAGGGTTGATGAACCTGATATTTTTAGATTCCAACTCCTATCAGACCCAGCCATCATGACCAATGGTTAGGGAAGATAGGAGTTTCAGTCCAGCAATTTCTAGAGGACCACAGGTGCCCCACCCCTGTGCTAAACCATGTATCAGACTGGCTACATGCAGAGGAGTGGTGGGAGGAAGCTGGGGAACCCCCAAGGGAACCCCCAGGGGAAGAAGGCTCAGAGCCAGGGGAGTGGTGGTGGAATGATGATGAGTGGTCAGAGAGAGAAGATTGGGAGGAGGAGGTGTCAGAAGCTGAAGAGGCCACAGGGTTTAGTGAGCAGGAAGAGGCTGTGGCAGAGGGCAGTACAGATTCCAAGACTGAAGCAGAGGCTGGAGAGAAGGTTGGCCAAGAGGTAGAGTTGAGACGGGTGTGGAAGAATCCAGGGAGTCTCCCCTTCCTTCTGCAACCAGCTCCCCTCCCCCTGGTCTCCTAGAACATGTAGAGAAATGAAAAGTGCTGAGCAGAGAGTGGTTGTGTGCAGACTCGGTCTGAGACTGCTTGGGAAAGACTTAGAGAGTGGTGGGAAGGCAGGGACCTTCAGTCATCACAACTGCTTCTTTGGGCAAGACCTACTGGGAAGAGTTGCTGGAATCACTAGGCTTCCGCTGCTTGAGCTACTTTGAATTAAGAGTTAACTTCATGAACACAGTGTTTTTTTATTGCTGACCACGCTTGACTCCAGCTCCTGACAAAGGGGTGGCTCAGCCATTTGTGCCACTGTCCTCACCCACTGCTGGCTTCACCCCTGGCCATTATCTTGAATAGTGGGGGAAGGGTTCCCTAGTCAGGATTTAGGATTGTGTCATTCTGCAACCAAAGTTGGGTACTAATTGGCCTTCTATTTGTACCTGGGTGATGAGAAAAAAAAACCTTTGGTGAGTAGGAACAGAAGAGAGAGAAGAGTGAATTCTGAAAGTGGTAGCTCTCCTGTCTTCTGCATTTACAGTCATACCTTGGTTGTCAAACGGAATCCGTTCCGGAAGTCCGTTCGACTTCCGAAAACATTCGACAAACAACACACTGATTCCAATTGGCTGCAGGAGCCTCCTGCACTCAATCGGAAGTCATGTGAGCTGCGTCAGATGTTTGGCTTCCAAAGAACGTTCATAAACCAGAACACTCACTTCCGGTGTTCGGGAGCCAAAATGTTCATGTCATGTATTGAAGTTCTCACCCTAGGCCACTAGGGGTGTTGTGTATATAGTTTCACTCTGCGTACCGTGGCTGCAGTTCTCACTCAGGTCTGCACATGCAAATGAAGGATTGAGAGTGTTGCTCATGGATTTGGTAGCTAGAGAGAGAATTGTTACTGTTGCATGTTACTGAGTACTATATAAGCAGGCTGGCTCAGCCCTGCAGTTCAGTTCTGTTCCAGCCTGAGAATAAAGAGAGCTGCTTGGAGAATCACTGTGTTGTCTGCTATGTCCACCCACTATTTAATAGTTCGAGTTGCAAGGCATTCGGGATCCAAGGTACAACTGTATCTTGACCCCCCCCCCTTCCAAGTCTAGCAGCCTCTCTTGGAGGATTACAGAAGGAAGTGGGGGAGGGGAGCAAATTAGCTAAACTCTGGACTGGTTTGGAGTTTTTAATGATTTTTATTTCAAATGGTGAACTGTATGTGACTGATTTTCCAATTAGAAATGTCTGGTTAGTCCACCTTATGAACTGCTGCTCAGAATGAGATTTTTAAAAGAGGAAGCAAAGGATGATATTCATGCATGGACCACAAATTATTAAGTCCCTAGCTGGATACTTTTTATCAATGAGCCTCACCTCAGTCTTTCTTCAGGCATACAAAATAATGCATAAGGGCCCTAGAGAGGGGTGCACAATGTTGGCCCCTCCCACAATGTTTCTGTGCCCCAGGCACCCTCAGCTTTCGTACACTGGAAATGTCTGGTGGGGCCTTCTAAATAAGTTTGTCTGATCATGCTTAGAAGCTCCTTTCAGTCTTTCCAACTCAACATATTAAGCTCATGGTGGAGCAGATCTGTCCAGAACATATTGCCCCCTCCTATTTGAGCCTCATGCATTATTTTTGAATGCTTGAAGAGGGATTCAGTAAAAATGAATACTGGTGCATAATTGCTATGCTCATTAATATCAAAATTCATTGTGTTTGCAGAACTTAGCCAGTCAGCTGGGTTTGGAAGCTCTCACACAGGCATTCTGAGAGGGGGTGGCTGTTCCTTTCATTTGCTCCTAAGCACCGGGAACTACCCAACTTCTTGTATTATGAAAGGAGTGTGTGTTTAATTTTTCCGCTCTTTCCAACCACTCATTAATTTGATAAATGTTGACCTGATTCCCTCCCCTTGGTCACCATCACTTCCCCCCCCAAAATTCCAATATTAGTTAGCCTTCCTTCATAAGCAAGTGCTCCATACCCTTGGTATTCTAGCTGTCTTTCTGTACCCCTTTCAGTTCAGTAATGCTGTTTTTGAGATAGAGTTACCAGAACTGCACATTTAATCACACCAAAGGTTTATGTATCCCTTAGATTATTTTCTGTACTGTTGAGATCTTTGTAATTTATATTATGACAGCTGGCAAATAATAGCAAAAATACTGGCCACAGTGCTTAAGCATGACAAAAAATGAGTGGTAATAAGCCTTAGGCTCTTTCACCTCTTCCCCATTCCTCCTCTAGTAAGGCTGCAAGGGAAAACAATTGATGGCTTTTCTTCTGATTTTGATTAGCTGCAGTTTAGTGTGTTGTTATTTCCTAAAGTGTGGTTAGATCCTAAACTGTGGACGTCAACAATGTTTTGTTGTCAGCATCATAACCCACATCTTGAAGCTGGCTTCTTTCAAATAAGCCCTGTTTAACATTGTGGGTTTGGACCTCATAGCAAGCTACAGCTAATCTAAACCAGAAGTAAAAGCTTCTGAACCAAGCTCAAGGCTTGCTGTGGCTCATTCTCAGCACAATAAGCCATGGGCATCAAGCCTACAGTCTTTCAGATGTTGCTGGACTACAGCTTCCATCTTCCTCGGCCATTGGCCATACTGGTCACAACTGATGCTGTTGTAGTTCAGCAACATCTGCAGGGCCACCAGTTATCACATCCCTGCACTAAATTATGGTTTTGCATGACATCAAAATGTGGACATTTTCTGTGTTGTGGCTAAATACTGCATGCCACCTTAAGCTCCTTGGATGAAAATTAGGCAGTAAATATAATTAAATGAAGATACTGTATATCATGTGGTCATGATGGATTTCTTGATATTTTAGGTGCAGATGCAATATGCTCTTGAGTACCACTTGATTGGGGGCAAGTGCAGAGGAAGGTCTATTTATTGCATTCATTCCTGCTTGGCAGGGGGTTGGACTAGATGGCCCTTGTGGTCTCTTCCAACTCTATGATTCTATGCCCTGCTTTTGGACTTTCCAGAAGCACTTGATTTACCACTGTGGAAATTACAATGATGCGCCAGATGGATTTCTGCACTAATTCAGCAGGGTTCAGGCATGTGTCTGAACTAAGTATGTGAGCTCCAAGGTGTCTGAATCTCAAGAAGAAGAAGAAGAAGAAGAGTTTGGATTTGATATCCCGCTTTTCACTACCCGAAGGAGTCTCAAAGCGGCTAACATTCTCCTTTCCCTTCCTCCCCCACAACAAACACTCTGTGAGGTGAGTGGGGCTGAGAGACTTCAGAGAAGTGTGACTAGCCCAAGGTCACCCAGCAGCTGCATGTGGAGGAGTGGAGACGCGAACCCGGTTCCCCAGATAACGAGTCTGCTGCTCTTAACCACTACACCACACTGGCTCTCACAACACAACACAACACAACACAACACAAGACAGGCAGTATATGAACTGGAACTGAAAGTTCCAAAATACTGATGAACCTTGGTATTAATGTACCGGGGAGTGCCATTTGCAGCCTGGCAGTAGCAGGTGGGAGAGACAGTCGCCACCTTGAGTCTTCCTGTGTGGCTGGGAGGCACTTTGCATTCATTTGCAACCATACTGGAAGTCGTGAAATGGGCATAGGACCTGGGGAGCCAACTGGCATCCAGGCTCCCTGAGGGGCAGGGCATCAGAGCAGTGGGAAGTGCGCTCATCAAGTCTTCTCCTGGGAGAGAGAAAGGGAGGCCTGTCTCAAACGCTCAGTCTCCATCTAGGTTTCTCGCCCACTCTTTTCTGTTTACTTTATCTGTTACTTTTTTTACAGGGACATGGTGGTCATCCATTAACATTGCTATGGCCCACGGGTGGATTGGCTTGGTCTTGTGGGGTTTTGCCTTCCTCATAGCAATCATTGCAACTTTTGTAGATGGGAAAGGCATTGGGCTGGATACTTAGGAGGGAGGGGTCCGCCAGAAGCTGTTCTCGCCATAGAGGACTTCACTGTGGGCCACGACCACCCCATCTGTCAGCTTAGAGCATATCAACCAGCAAGCAGGTTGTTTGATCAATGGATCCATGCCAATGCCAATGCCAATGCCAATGCCAATGCCAAACCTATTCTTCTATAATCCATATAGTTGAGGAAACAAAGGTCTCAGCTACCTTGTTTTGATTTTGCTGTCCTGGATTGTAGAGAAGATAGAATGCGGGGTTTGGCTATACATTTTGCTTAACATCCTTGAGCAAGATATGCATCAGCTTTAGAGGAGGCTTTTCCAGCTACGGAATTATGGTGTGTGTGTGTGGGGGGGGACGACTGGAGATGTGTCCCCCTTTAACATTTCTAGTAGTTGCATCTGTGACATTTCCTCACCCTTTCATCCACTACGGATCTTTCTCCCCTTTTCTGCATTACAAATCTGCACCTCTGTTGCTCACTGAACGAATGGGTTAACTCCTGAATGCCTCTTGATGCTTGAGATTAAGTGGGTGCTGATTTATAGAGAATCTAGGTTTACAATGCTGAAAATCAATAGTCACCAAGTGCAAATCAGATTTATTTATAGAAGCAGATGCTAAAAAGCCCAGAGAGATTCATCTTGCATCCAGATCTTACAATATATGTATTTCAGAGTTACCTGCCCACCAGCCTTTCCTTCTATTTCATTTCAACCCCCACAAAGGTCTTACAGGCTAGCACAGAGCTGCACTGGTTAGAACTGAGAGTAGTGGAGCCCCGAGGGCTTTCAGGAATATAGATTTGAACCCTACTCCCATAAGAAGAATCAGATCAAAGTTCTGTTCAGTCTAATATCCTGCTCCAAATAGTAGGTAGCCAGTTGCTTATAGGAAGTCCACATGCACCACATCCCCATTGTTTTGCCCCCAGAAAATAATGGTAAGAGGCTATGGAATGTTTTCTGCAGTAAAGTCCACCAGGTGCAAACTTTAACATTACTTCAGGTTAAGAAATACCTCTTCTCCTAGACTTCTGAGGGATTCTTATAATCCCAGAATCCTAGAATTGTAGAGTTGGAAGGGACCTCAAGGGTCATCTACTCCAACCTCAAGGGTCATCTACTCCAACCCCCTGCAGTGCAGGAACCACAGCTGACAGATGGAGAGTCCCCCACCTTCTGAGGTTGTCCATTCCATTGTTGAACAGCTCTTACCATCAGAAAAGTCTTCATAATGTTTAGTCGTAATTCCCTTTTTTTGGAATTAAAATCCATTGGTTTGGGTCCTACACTCTAGAGCAGCAGAAAACAAGTTTGCTCCTTCTGACATGTGACAACCCTTCAGATATTTGAAGACGACTGCCATAGCACCTGTCAGTCTTCTCTTCTCCAGGCTAAACCTATCCAAAGCTTGGTTCCAGACCCTTTATCATCTTGGTCACTCTCCTCTGCACACATCCCAGCTGCTCAGTATCCTTCGTAAACTCTCTCTGTGTATGCATTTTGCGAATATTGTTTTATTATTAAACTTGGTGGTTGGTTGGTTTTTAATTGTGCATTTAAGTCACTGAGAGAAGTTTTGTATTACACAAATAATAAATTGAATTATTCATCATCTCTCTGAACCAGGAACCATAGACAGACGTATCTTGTGTCAGAAAATTCCCATATGTTTACTTGGCACTGTGTGAAGAAGTACTTTGTTTTGCTTGTCCCATATTGACTGCCCATCAGTTTCACTGGATGACCCCGAGTTGTAGTCTAATGAGAGGAGCAAAACCAATTGTCTCTATCCATTTTCTCTTTACCACACTTAATATTGCTTCCCAGATATTGGATGAAAGTGCAGATGCTGCTTGTTTCAACCAGTCCATAGGTTTAATAATGTAAGAAAAGCTTTCTGGATCAGGCCAAATGCCCATCTGGTCCAGCATCATGTTCTCACAGTGACCAACCAGATGTCACAAGCAGGACCTGAGCACAGCAGCAATTTCCCCACTTCTGATTTACATCAACTGTTCAGTTTGAGGCTTACAGTTCCCAATAGCAGAAGCACAACACAGCCATCAAGGTTAGAAACCATTCTCCAAGAATTTGTCTAATCCTTTTTTGAAGCCATCCAAGCTGGTGACCTGTTGTCTTTGTCCATGGAGTTTTCTTGGCAGGGATACTGGAGTGGCTTACCAGTTCCTTCTCCAGGTTCCTTCTCCAGGAGAAAAGCAATGACAAACCTAGACAGCATCTTAAAAAGCAAAGACATCACCCTGCCCACAAAGGTCCGTATAGTTAAAGCTATGGTTTTCCCAGTAGTAATGTACGGAAGTGAGAGCTGGACCATAAAGAAGGCTGATCGCCGAAGAATTGATGCTTTTGAATTATGGTGCTGGAGGAGACTCTTGACAGTCCCATGGACTGCAAGAAGATCAGACCTATCCATTCTTAAAGAAATCAGCCCTGAGTGCTCACTGGAAGGACAGATCCTGAAGTTGAGGCTCCAGTACTTTGGCCACCTCATGAGAAGGGAAGACTCCCTGGAAAAGACCCTGATGTTGGGAAAGATGGAGGGCACAAGGAGAAGGGGACGACAGAGGATGAGATGGTTGGACAGTGTTCTCAAAGCTACTAACATGAGTTTGGCCAAACTGTGAGAGGCAGTGAAGGATAGGCGTGCCTGGCGTGCTCTGGTCCATGGGGTCACGAAGAGTCGGACATGACTGAACGACTGAACGACAACAACAACAACAAGCTGGTGACCATCACTAACTTCTGTGGGAGTATATTCCATAGTTTAACGATGTGCTGTATGAAGAATTGTGTTCTTTCGTCTGTCCTGAATCTTCCAACATTCAACTTCATTAGATGTCCCTGAGATCTGGTGTTATGAGAGAGGAAGAAGAGCTGTCCTCTTGCTTCTCTGTCCTCTTGCTTCACACCATGCGTAATTTTATATGCCTCCGTTATGTTTCATCTTACTCACCTTTTCTCCAAATCAGTTCAGAATGTAATTTTAGGGTTAGTCTACAAATTGTACTCACCTCTTAGAACAGGGGAGGCAAACTCATGGGTCCGAGGCCAGATCCATCACAGTAAGCTGTAGGCTGAACCTCACAATCTCAGCTCTGCACTGAGATTGGGATAGAAAGTGTGCTCACTTCTCTTTAGAGAGCAGACACAACTCTTCATCTCCTAATATCAGTGCTGTGGCACTCTCAAAAGAGGGGCTTTATCTCTTGATCCCAGGGCTGAGATGAAGCCCTCTGCCAGCTCTTTAAAGGTAAAGGTAAAGAGACCCCTGACAGTTAGGTCCAGTTGCCGATGACTCTGGGGTAGCGACGCTCATCTCGCTTTACTGGCCAAGGGAGCTGGCGTACAGCTTCTGGGTCATGTGGCCAGCATGACTAAGCCGCTTCTGGCGAACCAGAACAGCGCACGGAAATGCTGTTTACCTTCCCGCCGGAGCGGTACCTATTTATCTACTTGCACTTTGAGGTGCTTTCAAACTGCTAGGTTGGCAGGAGCAGGGACCAAGCAACGGGAGCTCACCCCATCACGGGGATTTGAACCGCTGACCTTCTGATCAGCAAGCCCTAGGCTCTGTGGTTTAGACCATAGTGCTGCCTGCGTCCCAGCTCTTTAGAGGTGGGTAAAAGGCAGTACCCTGGCTTGAAGGTGGCAGTGATGTGCTCATAGGAAGCCACAACCCATTGACTGTCCATTCTCTTACAACAAGTAATGAAAGGAATAAGCTTTCTGGGTTTGATGCTCTCTCTGTATGGCATGGCTGGTCTTCCATTTATCTCGCTTCCACTTCTCACTTGCCTTGGAGCTCATTTATATAACGTCCTCAGAGGACACAACAATGTCCACTGCACCCAATGGGGCTTTGTGTTCATTATAATTATAATTAAAAGGATGAATTTGCCCACAGCTTGTTAGCTTCCCCTTTAATGTTCAAGAAGGATTTGTCTCACCCCTGAGCATCCGTAGTGTGGGTTGTTGCCATGCAGATGTCCTCAGACCCTATATGCTATGCATGGGAAGGTGACCTAAGAAGAAGAGTGCCATTTTTAACAAATTAATGAAAATTAATGAAATGTGCTTGTTTATTTTGCTGTGTGTAGGTATCTTATACTTGAAGGGTCTCTTAATTTGAAAACAACAAATTATTAACTCTGGGAATGGTGAAGAACGGAAGTGAGATTTTAAGAACTGAGGAGGGGCATCTCCCAACTGTCAGTATTTTGTGGGATGGATTCAAGTGCACACCAGCAAATGTAGGTTTGCACAATTAAAGCATATTAAAATGTCCTGTTGTCCTAGTTCAACTGGTATAACTTTTAAAAAGAAACATACTTTTGTGGTTAGGAAAGTGACAGGAAACATTTTGGAAAAGGGTGGCATGAACAGATGATTAAAAGGAAGATTCACAAACATGTCACAAGCAAACCAAGATGAATATTCATGGTTCAGTGGCCTCCCTGCAAACATGCTCAAATGCTCACAGTTGAACCTCCATGTAAGCAAATCAGGATGAGCTCATTTAAAAGGTCACCTGGAGGAGCCCAGGTAAATCCTCATCTCCTTCCAGGGAATATTAAAATGGACACATTCTCTGTGATGGCATCAAAGATAGGCAATGTACTGGTGCATAGTAGTGAAATAGTTCTCATTAGTTGCTCTAAGACAGGGGTGGTTAACCTCTGTTCCTTCATGTCTTTGTTGGACTACAACTCCCATCATCCTTGACCATTGGCTATTCTAGTTGGTCAGATGGGAGTTGAAGTCCAACAACTTCTGGCTGGCCACAGGTTTGTCACCTGTGCTGTAAGGACAAGATGCATTTGATTTCTCTGTTGAGGATGAAAGCCTGATTCCCTCGCCACCTTGCGTCCGTTTATTTTTCCACATTTGTATCCACTTGCAGCCTAATTTGAAGCATGTTTACTGATAATAAGGTTGCAGGGGGGTGAGAGAGCTCAGCTTTGGCGAACCTGGCAGGCTTACGTGACGGTGGAGGCGGCGGCAGCACTTTAATCTTTGCCAAGTGGCTAGGAAACACCATGTAAATTTCCCACAATGCCTGAGTGCCCAGGGCATTGTGGGAAACAAAAGTGGCAGCTTCCAGTTTCAGGCACGCAGTGCTGTTTGGTTCTTTGGGTTGAACAGAGTGAGGGAAGATCAGAGTGGCGGGGGGGGGGATCAGTAATTGACTCTGCCAAGATACAGTGACTCCAGTAGTCTTATGTGCTGTAAGATAATGCTGGGCTTGACTAAGGCACAAACTCCACTGTGAAGTTTATTATGTGTCCAACTGGGCTTTAAGTGAGGTGTAGTCCACACTGTCTGGAGGGCACTAGGGTTGCTACAGGGAAGGGGACACATTTTTCATCCTGAAGGACACATTCCTTCATAGACTACCTTCCAGGGGCCACACATCAATGGTGGGCAGGGTTGGAGGCAACAGTAGCCTGAGGAACAGACTCTTACATTGTATGGTAGACTCTTATATTCTATGCCATGCAAATCCCTCCCCCCCCCTCTCCTTGCTTGAATCCAACCCATTGCCAATATCTGTTGACTGTCTCCAGCCTTGTTATATATCTGCCTGAGTGTTTCCTTTCTGGGGATTTTGAAAGCTTTTCTGAGATATTTAATCAAGGCATTAGCTAGTGATGCTGGGAGATTTAAATTTGGATTCCGGAGAGAAGTCCATTGTATTGATATCTGTGAAGTGACAGGCATTTAGGATTTTGAGCCCTTGACAATCCTCGTCTCTGTATCTCTCAGTACTTTCCTATTGGAAGCCACCGTCTCATTTTGTTTAGCTTGAGGTTGTCATTTCTCACAAGGTTTGCTTTACATCTGAGATGTCTAGCAGCTCATATTGAGCAAAGTTTCTCCGAATTAATTTGCAAAGTCCCCGACATCATGATCAAACACCAGTTTCTGCAAGGCTTATAAATGTCCAAGATCTGAGCTTTGTAGATGAAAGAAAGGCTCTTTGGAAGCAAATGAGCCTTCAAAGAGGTGGAAATGTGTTACAAAGTGCAGGGCTAGTTACTTTGCCAATGTAGTTGGGAACTGCTTTGCAGATGTCTAGCAAATTTAATTGGACTACTTAATTACCAGTAATGTTAATTAGGAGATGCTTAGGATTTGCATACCTTACAACACTCAACTGATAAAAATAGGGACAGGCTTGTAACCTGCTTACATCTCATATCAATAGTAAAGGTAAAGGGACCCCTGACAATTAGGTCCAGTAGTGGAGGACTCTGGGGTTGTGGCGCTCATCTCGCTTTATTGGCCGAGGGAGCTGGCGTACAGCTTCCGGGTCATGTGGCCAGCATGACTAAGCCGCTTCTGGCGAACCAGAGCAGCTCACGGAAACGTCGTTTACCTTATCGCCGGAGCGGTACCTATTTATCTACTTCCACTTTGACGTGCTTTTGAACTGCTATTTTGGCAGGAGCAGGGAACGAGCAACCAGAGCTCATCCCGTCACGGGGATTCGAACCGCCGACCTTCTAATCGGCAAGCTCTAGGCTCTGTGGTTTTGCTGGAAGCTCCGCTTTGCCAATTTCAGTTTAACACAGCTAATCCCCCCATCTTAAAATCATTTATCCACATTTCTACATCAGTCTGTGATTTCTATTTGGTTGTTTTTAAAAAGTCATCAAGAACATTCGAAAGCACAGATTTTCCTTAATATAATGCAAGTTTGTATGTTCTTTTCACTAATTTATATGCCTGCTTTCTCCTAATATAAACATATTTGTGTACATTTTCTGCTTAGAGAAGCTGGAATTTTGAAGGCTAATTGTGCTTTGCTTTGTGACTATCTGTGGAAGTGCAGAGTAGGTAGGTTCATATTAAAATGTGAACTGCCCCCCCACATCAGAGAATTGTATCCAATGCTAGTCCTACTTTAGGTAGATCTACTGAACTTGCATCTTGCCCTACTGAAACGCTGACTAATTGGTGGTTCGCAACATAATACCCAAAGTCCTTTCTACCCTAGCTGACATTTGAGTGATTCTCAGCAGTCTGTAATAGGGTTGTGGCAGCTGGCAGGCAGTTGCACTTTCCTGCTCCATATCAGAACCCAGACAAAGCATTATATGCCTTCATTCCATTTCTAGGCTATTAACAGATGTGAATGCATCTGTTGACCTCCCTTTGGTTGCTTATACATCAATTTGCAATGTTGCATCCTTATGTAGAGGACAAGAAATCCATCAATTTGCAGAGATGATGCTGAGAAAGGTGTAGGAGAAAAACTTTTAACACAACCTCAACTATTATAGACAGAGGGCATCACAGAGGGCCTCTCAGTCTGCAACTTTGCATTTGTAGAGAGGAGACAGGGAAAAAACATTCCATGTTATATGTGCATGAAAATAGAATATATTTCTGAAACAATACCTGTGAGAATAAGAGCATTAATCTAACTGATAGAAATTAGTGTTTATCCAGACTACCAGCAGAATGAATTCTCTGATCCTGAGACTACTTTGATATAGCAACTATGAAGTAATGGCAAAAATATGTGATTCATACAATATTGTTGTTGTTTAGTAGTTTAGTCATGTCCGACTCTACGTGACCCAATGGACCAGAGTTCCTCCCGCAGTTTGGTCAGACTCATGTTGGTAGCTTCGAGAACACTGTCCAACCATCTTGTTCTTTGTCGTTCCCTTCTCCTTGTGCCCTCAATCTTTCCCAACATCAGGGTCTTTTCTAACTGTAGCTTCTTGTCCCACATAGAGATTTCTCAGGAGACTTGCCATAGTTTGCTGTGGTCGACACAGTCAAATGCTTTTGCGCAATCAATGAAGCAGAAGTAGATTTTTTTCTGGAACTCTCTAGCTTTCTCCATAATCCAGCGCATGTTTGCAATTTGGTCTCTGGTTCCTCTGCCCCTTCGAAATCCAGCTTGCACTTCTGGGAGTTCTCGGTCCACATACTGCTTAAGCCTGCCTTGTAGAAGTTTAAGCATAACCTTGCTAGCATGTGAAATGAGCGCAATTGTGCGGTAGTTGGAGCATTCTTTGGCACTTCCCTTCTTTGGGATTGGGATCTCCACTGATCTTCTCCAATTCCTCTGGCCACTGCTGAGTTTTCCAAACTTGATGGCATATTGAGTGTAGCACCTTAACAGCATCATCTTTTAAAATTTTAAATAGTTCAGCTGGAATATCATCACTTCCACTGGCCTTGTTATTAGCAGTGCTTTCTAAGGCCCATTTGACTTCACTCTCCAGTATGTCTGGCTCAAGGTCAGCAACCTTACATAAAATATACCTTGGTCTTTTTGGAGCATGAACAATACATTTATTTTAGAGTTGTTTGGTGGATGAAGGTCTTGTGTGTGTGGGCACCCACATAGACATAGTTTTAAACTTGACTTTCTGGCATTCTCTCCCATGTTATTCCAGAATTGGATGATATAGTTGCACTAAGTATTTTCTGTTCTGTTTCTGTTCTGCTACAGAACAACCTGCTTATTATGGAAAAGATCCCTGGTTCCATCCCTGGCATCTCCAAGTAGGGCTGGGAGAAAACTATGTCTGAAACTCTGGAGAACAGTGGCAATACTAAACTAGATTTACCAAATGTCTGAATCAGAATAAGGCAGCTTCCGTCTAACATTTCCCCCAGATCCAAATACTGAAGAAGGGAACTTTTACTGGGACTGGGGGAAAGGGTTAAATGGTCCCTCCACTCTCACTGTGATCTCATTAGATTTCTCCCCCCCCCCCAAGTATAGAGGGTCTAAGAAAACACAGGTGTGCTATTTGGAAAGGGTGATGTTACAATTTGAGAGTTGTTAATTCGTAGAAAGAATCTATAGAGAAGCAGAGGCTAGAACAGTCTAGGATTAAGCTGTATTTTAATCAATTGTTTGATTTATGTTTTTAATGTATCATATACTTTGATGCCCTGAGTCTGGTCCTGGCCGGGGGAGGGCAGTGTATAAATTATTATTATTATTATTATTATTATTACTATTATTATTCAAAATAATTAGAAATTGGGTTGGGTGGGAATTGGATCACTTAGAATTTAAAGGTGGACTCATGTAATTCACATATTGTTGAGAAATAATACATGATCTGGAACGCAGCCATCATGCTCTGAATTTTGCAACACAGTTCTCCAGCCAAGTAATATATACAAAAAGCATAAATATAGATGAAGTATGCAATTAAAAAGCATATATTAACATGCAAAGGTACATCAGAATATTCAAAACTGCTTTGTAAAATTGTGTCTGTTAGGCAGAATTGCATACAAGTGCATATCTAATAAGAGAAACCTGCACTAAAATGCTGATGAATTTTCAGTAGGATTTACTTAAAAACAAAACAAAAAAAAACATAGCACTATGGTGGAAATGTTTTGAAATGAACGAAAGAATGAATGGCAAAATGAGAAATGGAGAGAAACTGAAATTGGCAAGTTCACCATTGCTAGAAATTAGAGAGACCTGGCATATACTGAGAGAATAGCTGGGTCATGGGTTATATTGCACCAGGGACATTGCCTAGCTGTTCCACTGAAATTCTAAGTCAGGCTTTCTGTGCTTTTTTGAGCAGCGGCAAGAGGAGCTGAATAAGGGAAAATGTGACAGAGGGATATTTTGCTCATGTCATTGGGCAGATGCTCAATAAAGAGTGGGTGAACAAAGCAGGACTATTCACAGTAAACACTGAGTGTGTGTTATCTATTTACACACATAGATAAGCTGCTACTCTATTTTGTATAATTTTAACCATTGTTGCTTTCGTGATTGTTTGTTTTTTAACTTTTGCAAGCCATATTGATGGGAAAGATGGGAAGATGATGGATTATGAAAATAATGCCAGCCCCTGAGCACCATTTGACATTGGGCTGCTGTTTCTCTGTGGGGTTGCTTTGTGTATATTTCTTGATTTTCTGTCATTCAGTCAGTCTTGTCTTATTATTTCTGGCCATTATTCTGCTGCCGTGCTTTGTTACTGCCGATGGATGAAAAAAGTACACTGAACTGAACCCACCCCAAATACTACACACTCACCTGTGAAGAAAGCCCTGCTGTTTTAAGCAAGAATCTGTGCTTAGAATTGCAGCCAGCACTTATTAGAAGACTTATGCCTTGCTTGCTGTGTTATTGTTGCGTTGTTGTTTTTTTTAAAAAAGCTGAACAACCAACCTTATTTTATTTATTAAGAGTGGAAGTGCCAACAGAAGATTTTAAAGGCAGATATTGCATAGTTTGGAATCACATCTTGGCAGGCGGATGCTTTCAGCTCATGCATTCTGACCTACTTGGCTGTTGGAATTTAATTAGCAGCCATATATTATTGTCAAAGTAATTAAAGCTTTGCCTTGATTAAAAAATGGAATTGTTTAATTAAAAAGAAAAGGTTTGGCTAACCTTAGTGTTATGCCTGAGTAAGACATTCTCTATCAGCTAATTTCCCTGTATCTTTCCATTCAGGCTTGAAGGTTCGTGAGGCATACATCAATGTGACAAGGCAGCAAGTAGAAGATTTTCATGGGCCAGAGGACTACTGGTGTCAGTGTGTTGCATGGAGCCACTTAGGGACTTCAAAGAGCAGAAAGCTTCGGTCCGCATAGCCTGTAAGTGTTGTCCAGCTTTGCTACAGAAGTTTGAGGATGCACCCCTGTAGACCCTGTTGGGCATTGGGTCACTTGACGGTCTCCATTGTCCAAACATTGATGGTCAGCACAGCTGACAAAGCTGCAAGAATAGGGAAAGCATGGGTGGTGAATGTACACACAGAGGAAAAAAGGCAGAATTGTACCATAACACTTCTCTGACATTCAAGTGTTTTCAAGCTCTCTGGTGAGCGGTAAAATCTATTCCCTACTAGGTTTTCTGCTTAGTTTACAATTCCTGAGAACAAAATATAAGCCTGGCACGTGCTGGAGTGAGCATGGGTGTATACCAGTTGCAGTGTCGCCCTTCCAAGTATTCACAACTAGGGGTCATGTGAGTATTGGATACTCACTCTGTTAGTTTGAAGGAGAAAGCTTGGGATTTAAAAATTTGCCTGGGTCCCTCATAAGTGTATGGGAAATACATGTGCAGTTACTGTAAATACAGTAACAAGTACAAAATATATCGGTTGTAGCTGAATACTCACATGTCTTGACAGCTTTGTCCCCTATCTCTGTGGTTAACAAAAGGTGATTTCATATGATTGATAAGTACATAGTTGCTGATGATGATATGTATGGGAAAATAGATAGCCATGCCTGCAAATTAATAAAAGAATCATCTGGATCTCAAGCATGGGGGCTAAATGCACTCTCCAGTAAGAGTCACAGCAGAGCTTTAAAAGTCACAAAAAATGCAGCAACAGTGAAGTGTTACAAATAGGCTGTTAGATCTTTTAAATGTTCCACACTCACAATGAACAGACCAACAGAGCACACTTTTAGTAAGTTTAAATGGCTTTACTTACAAACTCCAAACTTCAGGTTCATGTGTTATTCCATGCAGCAAGAAGAAAAACACAGGTAGAAATTCTTGGGTTACAAAATTCAGAAAATACTTCTGACCATGCAGTATGGGCTTGAAGTGGTCAAGCCTGGATGTGTTGCCTGGTCAGCTTCACATGGTAGATAGAGAGTGAACAAAGAAGCTTCAATTATATTTGACTGCAATTCCCCACAATAAGCTTACTGTACGGTAACAAACCTTCAATGCCATTCCAGGGCATGAGAAGCTGCAGATGATAGACCCACTGTGTGGCTTCTCGCTAAATGAAATTCACAAAGTGTGTTCCTTAAATGCACAGTGTGTTAAAAGCTGTATAATAGCTACAACTTCTGTTTTTGCATAATTTTATGGTGTTTTTTTAATGCATCTATCAAACACTAGAATGGAAAGCACAGCTCATTTATAAGTGTTGTGTCCATTACTCCAAGGCTCCCTATGAGAAGACACACTAAAAGTAAAATAAAGTTGATGATACAGTTCAGACATTTGCTCAGGCTTACGGTCAAAATATCCATATGTACACTGGGATTGCAGCAGAATGCTCTACCCTCACTGTAAGCTTATTTATACACCTATGCTGTCTATGCACAACATGCATAGACTCACACATGCAGTCATGTGCCAAAAGCACAGTCCACAGCCTTACTTATGAGCCTATGTGTGCACAACATGCTCATATGTTGGCATGTTGTGGATGAGTAAGGTGCTTGCTGACACAATCCCACTTCCCACTTTCTTTTTTTATAATAGTTTTTATTATTTTGCTATACTACAACAAAACAAATCCAACATACATTCTCATACATTTTCCAGTTTTGGCTAACATAGCCATGACTTCCCTCAGACCTTCCACATGGCTTTCAAAGTTATATCTTAATGTTATACTTCTTTAATCAACTATTGCTTACATTATCATAAAATTCCTACTTACTCTAACTACCATACTTACAATAATATTTCTACACTTTAACTACAAAACTTCTTGAAGTCCTATTAGCGTATTCAATTGTAAATTGTCTTTTAAATAATTCATAAATTTTAACCAGTCTTTGATGAATTTCTGGTCCCGCTGTTCCCGGATTCTTCCCGTCATTTTATCCAGTTCTGCATATTCCATCAATTTCACTGTCCATTCATCTTCGTCGGCAATTCTTCTTGTTTCCACCTTTGTGCTAGCAAAATCCTAGCTGCAGTCACTGCGTATTGGAAAAGCTTAATGTCCTTTTTTTCAATGTCCGTACCTACAATACCTAATAAAAAAGCTTCAGGTTTCTTAACAAAATTATATTTCAACATTTTTCTTAACTCATGATATATCATATCCCAATATATTCTCACCTTCTTACACTCCCACCACATATGATAAAATACCGACATTTTCCTTACATTTCCAACACTTATTATCAGCCCACTTCCCCTACTTTCATTGGATGTATGAATATATGGGACATCCGAAGTGTGCTTAAATAGAACATGCAAATCTTCTTTCACATGTAACTTGAGATAAATTTGGATCCACCCTCCCTAATATTCAGCTGAAACAGATTTGTCTATAGTGATGTTGTCAAGTTTCCAGTTCCAATTTGGGAATGACCTGCCAGAGATTCAGAATAGAAACAAGACCAGCCATAATGCCTCCCTGGCTAATCTTGAGAGTTGGAGACTTGGAAGAACTGCATCCCAACATGGTGCGCCCAAAACGATAATGCATGAAAAGGCTTAGCATCACCCGGGGAATGCTTTGGAAACCAGGAGACCTTGCTGACCTGTAACAATGATCAAGCCAGACACATCTTTTAGTACTTGCAGAATATATGTGGATTTAAGATGGCATTTGCAATGATGAGCAGGTAATCAGTGCATTAAATAAATAATTTGAGAGGATATTGGGCTTGTGTGAAGGCGCCAGAAGGTGTTAGATTCTGTGCTAGAACAGAAACTTCATCTCACACCCATTTCAAGATACTTAAAGAATTTTATTTCGGTGAATCTTGCAGCCAACTGACATGATCCTGGACCTCTTGGCCTAATTTCCAGTTTGGAACCTCATTATCCTTTTGATTATACACATCTCCAAATAATGGGTTACAGTTCCCAGCACAAAAATGTGCCAGTGTATGAAATGCATACTTTCACATGAACAATGTTTAGAAGTGCCAGACATGGCATGAGAGGACTTCCATTTGTTCAATGAGACTTCTCCTCTTCCTCTCTACCTTGACCCCTCAATCTCTCCCTCCCCATCTGTTCTAGAGAGGTTTTGTGTTCTGGTTTGAGCCAGATCCCACAGAGAACGCAGAAAGGCTGAAGGCAAGGCTGATTAAAAGTTCCTGGACTTTGGTCAGCTCCGAGGGAACAATTTGAAGCCTCTAAAGTCCTCATACACAATTCCCTTTGCCCTGCTGCTTTCCCCCAGGAAACCCGCTGTTTAGCTCTGAATCAGAACAAACAGCAACCAGGTTTTCTGCAGATTCTCGTGTGTTCCGATTTAATGCTAAAGGGTAGGTTGTCTGGGGGAAAGCAGTGGGGCAAAGGGAAAATCTGTCGGAGCCTTGCCTAGAAAGCAAAGGACAAGTGGAAAACTGCTTGGCCTGTGCTTTCTTGGCACAAGACACAAGGAAGTGTGGAAGAGCCCTAAGTCTCTGTCTCCAAACTACCTCCTCCAACTTCCCTCCATTTGTAGGGAAGAGCCTTAAAGGGCCAACCCTCTGCCTGAAGACAAACACTCCTCCTCTGTTCCATAGCCTGCTTCCTGGTGCACTTCCTGTACTGCTGGATGGGTGATGTGCTGTGGAAGCATTTGGTTCCTCAGGGGAAGGTGGCCATGAGGTTCTGATTTCTGGCCCTACGGGCCCTGGTGGACTGAGAGATTCCTCTGGGGCCGCTGCCTGACAGCCTCAAGCACAATGCTCTCCCTATCTTCAACAGTCATCTCTGAGCCAGACCTGTCTCCCCACCTGGTGTCCCCCGTAGTCTCCAACTCCATTTCTGGATCATTGCTAGATTCAGGGGTTACGACACTGCTAGATTCAGGAGTCTTCCCACCCTCCAGAAAATACTTTTTTTGGGGGGGGGTCAGCAGCAAGATGAGAGGAATTGATCTGTCCATTTGTGTACACATTATTCAACGCATGTTCAGAAGATTAAACCCTTCTTTGGGGTGAGCCCCTAGATGGACCACTTTCTGCGTATCCCCTTTTTTCTGTGCATTTCAGATATTACTTTTCTTCCACTTCCCTCCCCCCCCCCAAGGATGCTCACTTTAAATTGAACAGTTGGGTAAACACAGCAGCTTCATGATTTTTATAAATGACAGTGATTTTTCATTGGCTGGTTTGCTTGGAATGCGTAAATTATTTTATTTCATTGAATTAACTGCCCTTATATTGAAGGAGCTGGTAATTCTCCCGTTTTGCAGGGCTGCATAGGGCTATTATTCGGAATTGGATTTTTATTGACTCTCTCCCCCCCCCTACCATATACTATGAATTTTCTTCCCCAACATGGAAGTGTGAAAAGGGAGCATGAAATTAATTGGTGGATCGATCTGGCTGTATAAGTTCTGAAGCCACATGGACACGGCTACTTGCTTTCTCCATGTCCAGCGTGGCTTTGCAGTTCCCCCCCCCCCAAAAAAAAAATTACAAAGCCCTGGTAAGGAGCTCTTATGTAGCCTTGATATAAGTAAAATAAGTACTCTGGTTGTTTCCATTGTTTATCTGTTTTCTCAATAAAGCTGTGTTGCTTTATTTACATATATTAATGGTTTCCTCTATCGTATAGGGGTATGTAGTGTGTGTGTAGGGAAAAGCGGGAAGGGAAGGTTCTCTAACATTTGTTAGATGCTCCCGGTGGGGGGGGGGATAGCAGGTGGGAATTATACTGACTCAGCTGTAGAGCACCTGCCATGCATGCAAAAAGCCTCAGGTTCAGTGCCCTAGCATCACCAGGTAGGGATGAAGGCAGACATCACTTTCTGGATGAGGTGGAACTGCTGCACTAGCTTTCAACAAGTACATCTCTGCTCCCTTTGGATTTCAACCTGGGTTTAAGACCCTGATGCTTAGTGATTTCAGTTGCCTATATGCACTTCTAAAATGTGGTGGGTTTGTTTGTTTGTTTGTTGTTTTAGAAAAATTCAACATTATTTTTTTTAAAAAAACTTGCAGTTGAAGTAAAATTCTATTAGTTTTCAGAATCAATCAATCAATTTATTTATTGCATTAGCCCTATGGCCATCACATATTAAAAGACCAGGCAGTAGACTGACACGATTATGCAAAGAATACAACAGATACAGTTAAAACTATTGGAAGTAAAATCGTACAGGATAAAACAAATAAAATAAAAAGCACTAGCGGGCGTGACGACAGTGTCCATGTTGGGAATATACATAAGACTAAGGCTAAGGGAAGTTGGCCAAAAAGGTGGTCCTGAGTTTCAGGGCCTGTAATATGTAGATGGCCACTCCACATGAAACCAAGGGGTTGGCATCCACCAGTAGATATTTCATGCGGTCATCAGAATCTCTTTTCAGAATCTCTCTCTCTATCTCTATCTCTCTCTCTCTCTCTCTCTCTCTCTGCACCATGAAGTCTGAGACTGCTTCTTCTTGTTGTTTTTAAAGAGTGGGGGGAGAACGAGTGTGGGAGAGAAACATACATAAATGAGTGGGATGATTTCTCTGATAGACCTCACAATGCAATATGAAGAGAGGCAAATTCCTACAATTTCATTCTCTCTGCAGGGGAGAAAGCATTTAGTCAGTTCCCAGGCATGGGAGCTGTACAGCAGCAATATGCTTAGCATGCTTATTCCAAGCCAAGTCCCACTATGTCCAATGAGACTAGCTCCCCAGTAATTGTGCTTAGGATTTAGGAATGGGAGAGGCATTCATTAACATCACCCTACCAATTTTACACTCCTTGAACTGCTTTAACCAATATATTAACCGAAATCCACACTCCTCTGTGTTTTGCAATGCTGTTTTCCAGCCTTTTAGGATAGCCAGTGTGGCATAGTGGTTTGTGTTGGGCTAGAAATAGAGAGACCCAGCTTCAAATGATCACTAAGCTACGAAGCACAGTGGGTGACACTGGGCCAGCCAGTCTCTCACAGCCTAACATACTTAACATGTTGTGAGGATAACCTGGGTTGTTGGGGGTTTTTTGGGGTGGGAGTAACCATACACTGTACAGTAGTACCTCGGGTTACAGACGCTTCAGGTCACAGACTCCGCTATCCCAGAAATAGTACCTCGGGTTAAGAACTTTGCTTCAGGATGAGAACAGAAATCATGCAGTGGTGGTGCGACGGCGGCAGCAGGAGGCCCCATTGGCTAAAGTGGTACCTCAGGCTAAGAACGGTTTCAGGTTAAGAATGGACCTCCAGAACGAATTAAGTGCTTAACCCGAGGTACCACTTTATGCTGCTGTGAGCTCATTGGAGAAGGGGTAGCGTATGAGTGCATTCCTGTTTTTCTATTTTGTTTCTTTATAGATGTACAAATGCACACACCATCTAAATTGTCCCACTTTATACATCTGGTGAAATAACTGCTTGCCTGTGAAAACTCACACTGTAGTCAGTGTGCTGGCCTTCAAAGTGCCACAGAACTCATGATGCTCAGCTAACTAGCCAGGCTAGAGGCCTTGTGCCTTATCCTGTGCTAGGAGCAGCTTTACTCCCAAGGTTGTAAACAACATTCTTAAGTGTCTACATTTGACAAGAGAGAGTCCTTTGTTTCCTTGCCTAATAAATAGGTAATGAAGCTCTAGGAGGAAGACCTTTCATCGCCTACAGACCGCCACCCAGTCTTAAACAACTCCTCACCCACAATAATACAACAACAGGACTCAACATGGACACTGATACCAGAGCCTGCAATAAACCCAGATGCCAACTTTGCTGCCACATAAACCCGGACAACACCATTACTCCCCAACAACATCAAACATACCATCTCAGGACTATTTAATTGCTCTTCTTCTAACATTGTGTATGCAATCAAATGCCAACAGTGCCCTTCAGCTCTCTATATTGGACAAACAGGCCAAACCCTACGCCAAAGGATAAATGGACATAAATCTGGTATCAGGAATCACAAGACAGAGAACCAGTAGGAGAACATTTCTCCCAGGACATTCTATACAAGATCTCAAAGTAGCTGTCTTAATACAAAGGAATTTCAGAAATAGACTGGAAGGAGAAGTTGCTGAATTGCAACTCATTACCAAACTTAAAACCATGGAGAGACCTGGTCTGAACGAAGACATTGGATTCTTATCTCATTATACATGACAAAGCTATCTTTAGCCATCTCACCCCTTGCTTTTTCCTTTAAGACTAATTGCAGTCATTAACAGTCATCAACAGCTTTTCCACACCCATCAGCCAATCCCCCATTCCCACCACCCTTCTGAGTAATACCCCTCCTCATTCTCTCACTATATATAAGGGTCTGGTGACTTCTGTTTCAGTGTAACTGAAGTAGTGTGCATGCACACAAAAGCTCATACCAAGAACGAACTTAGTTGGTCTCTAAGGTGCTACTGGAAGGATTTTTTATTTGTTTTTTTCATACATGGTATAATTAGTATTGTGTTGTAACTTTAGTTTGTAGGAAGTTTATGCATATATATTGCTTTAACAGATAACAGCTATGTATATAAAGCAGGCCCCACCCTTTGGGGCTTTGCTCAGCTTTTGGAGAGTGATCCCACTGACCTTTATTTTGCTACAGAACCTCAGACCCTATGTCTGGATGCGGCCCTTTAGGCCTCTGGATGTGGCACCCAAGACTCTCCCTGGGACATGCCACACTCCTCAGAGGCCCTGCTTGAGGGCTTTTGAACTGTGGCAGTATTTCTTGCTTGCCTAGATGAACAAATGTGTGTGCAGAAACCCCTGGGATGTAGCCAGCCACGCTTCTGGTGGTCTTCAATAGGTTCTCTAAAATGGAACATGGCCCAAAGACTGGCCTGCTTTACTATATCTGCTGCAAGAGACTAACCTGTTTATCCCCCTTGAAGGTTTTTTTTTAAAAAAATGGTTAATTGCAATGTGTTATTCTTTACAGATTTGCGCAAGAACTTTGAGCAAGACCCCAGGGGAGGGAAGTTCCCATTGAAGGGATGATTGTGCTCCACTGCCGCCCACCAGAGGGAGTGCCTGCCGCCGAGGTGAGGGATCGTGCCCCTTGGCATTTCACAAAAACAGTGTCTGTGTTGTTATGTCTGGATTCCTTTGAGGTTGCAGTGTGCATTTAAATATGAATTAAGCACTGCCAGACAGGATTAAAAGTTTATTTAAACCTCCCTGGTGAAGCAATATTTGTGCACCTCCTATATATTGCAAATTGAATCTTTTGGCATGCTCTGAGTGGATAGCAGCAATTATTTCCTTTCCATTATCTCCCATTGAGAAACTATCTACAGTACTGTCCTTCCTGTGCCATTAACCATTAATCTGCCCAACAAAAGAAAGGGGCCAGCCGATATCTGTCATTAAATGACATTAAATGTCATTAAATTCTGTGTATCTGAAGAAGTGTGCATGCACACGAAAGCTTATACCGAGAACAAAACTTAATTGGTCTCTAAGGTGCTACTGGGCAATTTTTAAATTTATATATATATTAAATGATACTGTTGGAACATAGGAGGAGTTTTGCCATGGTAGGGATCAACACCACTCCAGCAAACTTCTCCAGAGTAACCATGAGGGGAGTTTATGATATGGTTCCTTTGCACATATCTCCCATACCACTGTGCTAATGCAGGATGTTGCATACTTTAAGGAAAATGCTGGAAACCTCAGGAAGGGAGAATGCTATTGGGCCCAGATTCTGTTTGATGACTTTCCATGGGCATCTGGTTGACCACATTGCAAGAACAGAACGTTGCACTAGATGGGCCACCGGCCTGATCCAGCAGGCTGTTCTTGGGTTCTTATGAGAGCAGCTTCCACCTTGAGTACACAAATAACACATCATGTAGTAAAAGAGTTTCTGGGCTCAGTCTCCCCTTTCCAAGACCAGTTTTACCATCTAGTGAGTTATTTGTGTACAGTAGATCTCTCCTTAGAAAGGGAAGCGTATTGAACCGTTGGAAGGCAAATAACAGCATACAGTGCTTTTAGTCCTCTGAGTACTGGAAACTCCATGAAAACACTGACACATTAATTGTGTGTGGCCAGCCGAGCAGCTAAATAAAACATCTTGTCTGGATTTTGTAGTTTTCTTTTGATCATTGCCATTGATCACAAATTTCTTGCCATTCTGGCTCTTTCTTCAAGCCCTATGCTCTTCCTTCAGTATCATGACAGACAATTACTGAAAGTGGTCAGCTTGTATCTGTAATTACTTATGGTGCAATTGTTTCCCTGAAAGATCCTCTTCAATCCTCCCCATGGAATCAACTGCCCAGTCTTAAGATTATTAATTGGGAATAAGCACAGACCGTTGTAGGTAACTGATTATAATTCATGCACATAATCTCCCTTCATCTCTTCCTTGCTGTGTGTGTATGCACAGAGGCGTAGCAAGGTCAGAAAATGGTACCCGGTGTGGAAAATTTCTTGTCACCCCCCCCCCCTTTGACTCCCCCCCTCTGCAAATATGGTTTTACGTTATTTTATATTTTCTTACAAAGGAATGTGGGTACTGGGCCTCTGATAACAAGTAGGCATTTATGGACAGATACTTAAATCTACAGGATGGATTGTGCTTTGGCTTGTGTTATTTTATTTATATTTATTGTTTATTTATTTAATAAAGTTAATTTTTTTTTAAAAAAAAAAAAAACCCTGCAAAGTGATTTACCAAAAACGAAAACAAAAACACCACAGCAGTAAAATCAAGAAAAATTAACAATCCTACTTTAAAACATCCAAAAGCTAAAATATTAAGATTAAAATTACTTCAACTTCCTAAGCATCTAGGTATGCTTGCCTAAAGAAGAATGCTTTTAGCAGGTGCCTGAAAAGAGTCTAGCAAAGGCACGTGCTTTGTTGCAATAGGTGGGGAGTTCCAAAGTGCAGGTGCTGTCACAGTAAACAATGCAATACAGATATTATGTGGAACCTGTAGTAGTGCTTGAAACTACTGAAGGGGAGGTTTTCTTTATTCTGATTTCACTATGCTCTGTATTATTTAATCTACTCGGCCTAGTCTCATTTTCTTCACATAGGCCGACTTTCCAGGACCCAGGAAGCCCAGCAGAGGATAGGGCAGTAGGGCGGTTCATAAAAAAACTTTTCTTGAAAAAATAAATTAAACAAATGCCTGTCCCAAAGGTCTTATTTTACTAAACTAGGGATTATGTAGCTATATCTGAAATTTCATGCATATCCGTTAATATCTTGACCCTGCTCCACTGAATTGAAATTTCAGCCTTCACGACATAGGAAAATGACCAAGTAAACAGCTATTTTCGTGGAGGAGGGTCAAGATATTAACTGTTACAGGTGGGTAGCCGTGTTGGTCTGCCATAGTCGAAACAAAATAGAAAATTCTTTCCAGTAGCACCTTAGAGACCAACTGAGTTTGTTCTTGGTATGAGCTTTCGTGTGCATGCACACTTCTTCAGATAACTGATATGCATGAAATTTCATATATAGCTATATAATCCCTAGTATAGTAAGATAAGACCTTTGGAGCAGGCATTTTTTTAAAAAAAAGGTTTTTATGAACCACCCTAGTAGGGTAATAATAGTTCCTTGATAATTTGTCCCCCCCTCCATGATGGCACGTGGGGCGGACCGCCCTGCCCCCCCTTTCCTATGCCCCTGCCTGCATGCAAAGTATGGTTTAGACCACTGAGCAATCTCCCACCTGCTTCCTTAACAGCATAAGAGCCTACCTGGTACAGAGATAATTGATGGTGGTGGTGCCTTTAATATATAAGCCCCATGAACAATATTAAATCCTCCTTTTTGCAGATTGGGACTGTAATTGGGATGCTCCAAATAAACCTCAGTTGGGAGCAGTAATGCTTCTGGAGACCAGTTACTGGAAACGGCAGGAGAGGAGACTGTTCTTGTTCTTAGGTCCTGCTTGCAGGTTTCCTACAGACATCTGGTTGATCATCATGAGAACAGAATATTAGACTGGATGGGCCATTGGCCTGATCCAGCAGACTCTTCTTCTGTTCTTATTCAGCCTGATTGCCAGCTTTCTCTCTGTGGACACAGCTGGAAAAGCAGTGGTGCTTGCATTACAGCAGGTTGTTGGTTCTATCTAGCAGCTCAGAGCTGAAGCTTTGGGCCAGCAATTCCATCTGTGCTGTGGTATGTTTACTCTCCAACAAGACTTAGAGCCGCATCTGTGCTGCTGCTATTTAGGTACACATTGATAGAGAGAGAAACTGATCTAAACCAGAGGCTGCTTGCTTCTCATCTCAGTCAAAATCACTATGGTATCTTATTAATTGGGTGGACAGAAGAAGCCAGAGAAACAATAAAACTCTAAAGAACAAGCAGCACATTCTGTTCATTAGTCAGAGGGCCTGCTGAGCACATGGCATTGGAAACTAGTTTATATGATGAGTAATGAGGCAAACTGGGAGGAGGAAGGCAAAAAGGAAAGGAAGGAAAAAAGATAACCAACAACTCTAAAGAATAAGCTGCCAGCTAGCTAAGGGTAGCAAAACCGCTGAATAGAAATGAGAAGAGAAAATAAAATGTGTGTCTAAGAGCCAAACCACACATTATGTTAAATGCATGATTGCACTTAACACGAGTGGTTTTGTTGCCATTAAGCAGCATCTGCAGGGGGCCAGAATCTGGATTGTGATCATTTTGTGCAGAGAGGGTGTGTGTAAACTGTTTTCTCCCATGTGTACACACTCCCATTTCCTCTGCATCCGGCGTGTTCCCACCACTGTTTAGGGAAGCAGTGTAGACATGATGCTAGCCATAATCCATATCTGTTGTCCTGCCGCTTATGAGATACTGTGTTTTGATGTGATTCTCCCCAAACCAGTTTCGATCCGGAATGAGAAAAGGAACCGAGCTGCGTTTTCAGCTGCTAAAGGGCACACAACCACAGGCCTGATAAAAATCCCTTTATGTCAGTTCCACTTTTCCTCTTGCAGCACATTGCTTTGAGGGTGGGGCAGAGACAAAAATGGTGGAGTCAAGTTGGGTCTTAAGCTAGTTCAGCTACTGGTCCTGGTGCAGCAAAATTATAGGATTTTCTTGTGCCCTCTTCACCTTCCTCCTTCGCTGGTGGAAGCAACAGAACTCTGGATATGGCAGTAGTTTCACCACTCTGTTAAGCCCCACTACTGCCCACCAAGGATTTAGATTGCCATCTAAAACATTAATTCCATGATCAAAAGGACCCACCCACATCTGGAGGGACAGTTTAGGAGCCACCCAGTTACAGTGGTGTTGGCTTAACCTCTGTCATTAAATGGCTTCCCAAGATGGAAAAGTTCATATAATCTTCCAGTTTGGGCTATGGTAATTCACTAAGACAGTAGTCTCCTTTAGTTACGGGAAAGCTTACACCTCTGAATGTATTGACGATATTATGTGGACTTGGTACATCAAAGTCGATCAACACAGAGCTCTCATTCGATACCTGGAGAAGTGTGCATGCACACAAAAGCTCATACCAATAACAAACCTAGTTGGTCTCTAAGGTGCTACTGGGAGGAATTTTTTTTTATTTTGTTTCGACTACGGCAGACCAACGGCAGACTCTCATTCAATCTTATCATTAAGACAGGAAGAAATAAAATAGCTGAGATGTTACTAGGTAGAGGATTAAAAGCTGTTAAAATCAGCCTCCCCTTCCTATAAACTGTGCATATATTAATGCTATAATGTCCGGAATGGCTTCAGCAAACCCTCACACCATCCCAGGGGTTAACCCTTGTGGCTGATGAGACAGAGCCCACTTGACTACTTTCAGATCAATTCATTATTTCGAACTATAGTACTTTACATTTACCAGCTAAATGGAAAATCTGTCTTTCATAAAAGTTAGGAATGATGTCTGATAAAAAAGGCGACATTTTAATGGCTTTCTGCAAATTAAAATGGCGGAGTTCTCAATAAACCCTGATTTACTGGTGTTGGTTGTAAAATGGTTATTGCTGCTAATAAAGTCTGTAAATCCTAACTGGTCATATTTGCTCTGGACAATAAAACTTCCCATAAAGGCTCAGTGTATAAGGCTAATTCTCTCTTCACATCAAGGCAAGCAGTCTACTCAGAGTAATAATTCATAACCTTTGGAGATCTGGTCTACATTTAAATAAATGGCTGTGTGCTCCCCCACAGCAATAGAATTCCAGACTGTACATTCCTTTGTTCTGACAAGTGTGGTAATTTATGAGAAAGACAGCTAATTCACTCCAAAACACAGGATCAGGCTTTGCTCTTTTGGAAGGTGGTGCAGCCAGCCGTGATCCGCTCTGTTTCTCCTCTCCCTGCCCTCAAAAAGCTCATGATCAAATGCAAATAGTTTTGTAGGGAAAAAAATTAAGCTGATTGGAATGTAGACTTCATCTTCCGATTTTTACACATAACTTGAATCATTATTAGCATGCATTTTTTCCATCCATAATTATTTTGCACTGTAGTGCGTGATTCTTTTCTTTTAATACGTTGCTAATTAAGGCCCCTTGCCACAATGAACACATGGAATAAACAACATTCTGATGTCAGGTGAACATGGTTGCAGGAAAGCTGCAAGCATTGGAGTGCATCCTTTTGAAGAAGCAGGTGACACGCTCATTTATTTCAATATACAGCCTCACCTCACCTCCTACCAACCTTTTCAAAACCTGCTTAGTGGATGGGGATCATCAGGAGGCTAGTGCAGACAACACTATAAGGAATGATTTTGTCTTGAGAATTTCCTGTAACACAGGCTCACCATGGTCTGATGGAACACAGTGAGAAATATGCTGAATCTAAATTAAGGTTACTAGACTTTTTTTCCCAATGAATCCGGGAACACTACTACTACTTTTTTGAAAAGAGAAAAAAAAGTTATTTTTAAAAAATGTGTTTTTTTTTTAAAATAAGAACTAAAATCTTCTCTTCTGTGGTCTCCTCTGTCGCATGGCCTTCCTCTGGGCTCTGGCCTGCTCTCCTGGAGTGCTAGCCGCCGTGGAGTAGGCTCAGGTCGGGCCTGGGCTTGGCCACGTATCCTTTCCCTCCCGGTGCTCTCCTACCTCTCCTCCTTAGAGGCAGGGGTGGTGGGGCTTCTTTCTTTTTTCTCCTTCCTCTTTCTCTCTCCTCCTTCTCCTTCTCCTCCTCTCCCTTTCCTTTTGCGTTGGCTCTGGGGTTTTCCTGGCCCCGAAGCGCTGCTGGGCAGCCAGCCAGGTGGCTGGGTGCTCTTGCTCCTGACTCGATTTGGGTTGCGGGGTGTGTGTCCCAGTGGCTCCCCCAGTTGACGCGCTGGGTGTCCCCAGTTCCCCTTCGGTAGTGGCGGTGGCAGTCTCAGCAGCCCAGAGCCAGCCTAGTAGTGCAGCTGGTTCTGGCTGGCTTCAGGAGCTGCTCGCTGCAGCGGCTCTGTAAGGGTTCTGCTGTGATTCCTCATGAGTAAAGAGGCTCGACTCAAGTCCCGTATATTTACAGGTTTTATTGTGCAGATATGTACAGTGCAGAGCTCAAAAGTCCATGACCAGCTTAGTCACCTTCAGATCCCAGAAGTGGCGCTTTTCTGGAGCACCCCCAACATAAGAAGTTGGGCACCACTAGTCTCCTCCTTCCCTCCTTACGTTTCACACCCCTGCGTAATTGGGGCGATGGAACTGTCGTTGCTCCCTCTTGGCTGGATCCGCTGAGTGGGCGTTGGGTCTCTGGAGCATCCCCCAGCCCTCTCTCCTGCTGGACTGCTTTCCTTCCTGTCGCCCCCGCTGGAAGTCCCCCTGCTATCCCCGCAGTGCTGGGGCTTTCCATCCCTTGACAGCCCCTGCACCGCCCTGCTGGGCGCAGACTGTTCCCTGACAGGCGGCCACCATGTTATCTCGCCGGAAGTCCCCATATGATGTGTCTTGTGCCATTGAACCAATCACACAACATTCATTCCCTACTAATAAATCTACAACACTTAAAATATAAATCCGGGGGCATTAAATGAAATCTGGGGACATTCCAGGGATGGATTTTGTCAGGGGACAGATTTGTAAATCTGGGGACTGTCACCGGGAAACGGGGACATCTGGTAACCATAATCTAAACACACCTGGGTCTGGTCAATGCCAGAATGGGAGATTGCCAGGGTATCTCATGTTCTTTGTCTTAAAAGAAATATAGGATATAAATGAAATAAGTGTGTTTCCTTTTGGGGTAAGGTTCTCCTGAAATTTCTCTGTAGTACTTCTTCACATAGCACCTAGTTAAACTGTGGAACTCGATCCCACAAGATAGCAGTGACGGCTTCCAAAGGGTATTATATAAATTCTCCAAATTTGGAAGAGTTGTGCAGCTTTCTCCCAAATGAAGTGCAGTGTGTTTGAGAACCGGGACATTTGCAGTGAATCCAAAATGCTTGTTTATTGTACTACCAACCCTACTGTATGATTGTTGAACATGGACCACTTACAAATGCCATATTCAACTCCTTGAAAGATTCCATCAACGGCATCTCTGAAAATTTTTACACATCACTTGGGAAGACAGGTGAACTAATGCCAGTGTACTGGAAGAAGCAAAGATCGCCACTGACAACTGGGAAACACTGGCCTGCGAGTAGTCCAATTGAAGAACAGCCTTTACCAATGGTGTCATGGGCTCTGAAGATGCTCGAACTCAGGATGAAAAGGAGAAACAAGCTAAGAGGAAGGCACATTTGCCAAACCCTCACCATGATCAACTCCCACCTGGAAACCTATGTCCCCACTGTGGAAGGACGTGTGGATCCAGAATTGGCCTCCACAGTCACTTACGGACTCATTGTTAAAACCGTGTTCTAGCCACAATGTTTATGTCAAGAGACAGTATGTTTCTGAATGTTGTGAAGGGTTTCTCATAGGATGCTGGACTAGATGGGCCACTGTTCTGACCCAGCAGACTCTTCTTAAAGTGTCCCAGAAGAACTGCTATGCAGAGCCCACCAATTTCTGTTTGAATGCTCTGTTATGTGTGGTGAAGCATGCTATAGTACAATTTTCTGTAACTTTTTATTTATCTATAATGTAGAAATCCATCCGTCTAATTCAGTGGCCTTACCATGACATCACCTTTTGATGGCATATGATAATTTGGGGATCTAATCAGGGTTCAAAACCGCTCATTAACAACCCAGATAGGAAGCATAAAACATTGCATAAAGACTGCACAAGGTTGTAACAGAGACAAATCCATTTGTTTAATGGTGTGCAATGCCTTGTTTAAAGGCATATTATTATCTTTACATAGAAGCTACTTATATTATGAAATCTGAAGAAAAGAAAGCGGCATAAAACAATGCAATACAGCAATTTTGAGCTTTTACAAAATGAAGCAATTTGAGAATTTCATAGTAACTGTATTGACAAAGCACAATCAATCAGTGTTTGCTATTACCCAATCTTCCTGAGGATCTGGCTTCCTTCAGCCCATATAGAAATTCTAACTTTCATAGCATATAATCATTTCTAAGTACCCTTCCCTTTCTTAAGATAAAAATTGTGCAAACATTTTTTAAATACCTTTATTTTTTTCTATCATCTTTATTGCTGTCAAAGACAAGACAACCTAAATAGATACTGTAAATGCAAATAATAAACCAGTAAATGTTTAATAGCATCTGTTATGGGAAAGGATACAATTGTCTTTAGTCATACCCCAATGAATAGAGCTTAACTTCTTGATGAACTTAAATTATCATTCTACAACCTCCCCTGAAATTCATTGGTTCAAGGATAGCCGCCTAGAGATCAGTAGCACAGCATCCTGCTATCATGAAATATTTTCCTTCTGGTTTATGGATATTGCCATTTCTGATGTCAGATTTGTGTCTGTTGATGTCATAGGTAGACTGCAGTGGGGAGTTGCTGGTAGATGGGACTACGTATATACAATCACTAGTGATCCACATTCCTATAGTCCCATGTAGGAATGAGGGAGAAATTACATTCATTCACACTTTTATTTATTATTTATTTATCAAATTTATATACCGCCCTATACCCAGAGGTCTCAGGATGGTTCATGGTGACTCTATTTAATTCAGACTTTCTGAAACACTATGGAATGTGTGTATTGGCATTTCCCCATAAATTCTTCATTTAGTAAATGGTAGAATTTAGATAATATTTGGAGTATTATTGAAGATGCCGGGCACAGTGTAAAAATACAGGCTGGGTCAGTTCTCCTGTTCAGGAGATCAGCTGACAGAGGTGCCAGCAAAGAACAAAGACAGATGATGACAGGGTCATTGCCCTGACAAGAGGTGAGACATTCAGCGTTAGGCAAGAAGTGGGGGGAGGACTTCCTCCCCAGTTGTGTGTTAGTTACCGTAGCAAAAGGCAATAGCAGAGTTGGGGCGTGATGTCACCACAGGGAAAAATGTATTCTTTTAAACAGAGATTTTTGAGCAAGAGTTTTGGGGAAGATGAAGAAGGGAGGGGCCAGAATGTTGACTGGGAGAGGCTGCATGCAGAGACCAGGAAGCATGGCTATCTTCTGCTCTGGACCCAAGCCTGTTGAAGCTGGGAGGGGAGCAAAAAGAGACCCTCATGGGGTGGAATGTTCTGCACTGTCTCCATAAGACTCAGGTGTAAGTATGTGCGACTAAACCATATTTCTTAAAGACACTGCAGTTTCTGCCATGCCTCATTCCAAAGGAAAGTGCAAAAAAACCCTGGAATCTTGCTACCTCTTGGAGGAGATGGGGTGGCTTGTAAGAATAAATAATACAAACTGATGTTGAAACATAGATAAGTAGAAGTGGATTTGATATCCCGCTTTATCACTACCCGAAGGAGTCTCAAAGCGGCTAACATTCTCCTTTCCCTTCCTCCCCCACAACAAACACTCTGTGAGGTGAGTGGGGCTGAGAGACTTCAAAGAAGTGTGACTAGCCCAAGGTCACCCAGCAGCTGCATGCGGAGGAGCGGAGACGCGAACCTGGTCCCCCAGATTACGAGTCTGCCGCTCTTAACCACTACACCACACTGGCTCCAGATAACTGAAGACTGGAGCAATGTGAAAGCAAGAGAAAGTGTAATTAACAGATTCCCCCACCCCTAGTCCCATAACATGCATCTACTATTAGTTCTGGGGCGGGGAAGAGAGGGAGGCTGCACCTAGTGGTCATAAATCTATCCCACCCCCCACCACAAGTCCTGTCACTTTATGTGCTTAACAGAGAGGGAGTGAGATGATCCACTTCCACAGCTTTGATCTGCCTGGATCAAATTAATTTACAGATAAAAGTCCACTGCAGCATTCTTGATGCACCAAGCACTTGCACAGCTGAGGTGCTTTTTTGGGGTTTTTTTTTTGGGGGGGGGGAATAGTCTTTAAGCTGAATTGCACATTAGCAAAAGCAAACAATTAGGGAGGCCCGCGAATAAGGAAATACAGTCCTGGAATTCTGCTTGATTGTTGCACAGGCATGAATCAAGGGGCTTAGATCCTGCTGAGGCAGCACCAACTTTAATGTTGCTCTGAAAGGCACAGCCCTGCCCTAATTATTTCGGCATCAGATTTCAGTTGACTATTTGTGGCAGAGCTTCTGTAAAATTCACAAAGCAGCTCTATTATACCTTTGTTAGGACCAATTAAAAATTTGCAAAGGACTCAGCTAGCTTTGTAAATTCACAAAACTCAAGGTTAATGTTTTATTTAAATAAGAAACTGGTAAGGATAGTACATTGTGGGTTGAGGACGTAGGACAGGGATGAGGAATCTATGGCCCTCCAGAGGCTTTTGGACTCTGGTACCCCTCATACCAGACGTGGGTGGCGCTGCGGTCTAAACCACTGAGCCTCTTGGGCTTGCCGATCGTAAGGTCGGCGGTTCGAATCCCTGCGACGGGGTGAGCTCCCGCTGCTCGGTCCCAGCTCCTGCCCACCTAGCAGTTTGAAAGCACACCAGTGCAAGTAGATTAATAGGTACCGCTCCGGTGGGAAGGTAAATGGCGTTTCTGTGTGCTGCTCTGGTTTCATTGTTCCGTTGCGGCAGAAGCAACTTAGTCATGCTGGCTCCCTCGGCCTGTAAAGCAAGATGAGCGCTGCAATCCCAGCGTCGTCTGCTACTGGACTTAACTTTCAGAGGTCCTTTACTTTACCTTTTTACCCCTCATACCTGACCATTGGCCATGCTGGGTGGGACTGATAGGAACTGGAGTTGGGCTACAAGTTGCCTATCCCTGGCATATCATGCCCTTCTTCCCAGAGGAGCCCAGGGCAGCAAATATCCCGACAACATAGCAAAGAAAGCATCTAAAAGCAACTTAAAACAATTCCAATATAGTTGCAGACTGGGGAAGATTTTTTTTTTTTAAAGATTTTTGGAAAAGGAAGTGTGCCTGTCTTACATTTAATGGGAGTGCATTCCAAAGGGTAGGTTACAACTAAAGGCCAAATTCCTGCATTAAGATGTGTTAAGGTGTGATAAAGGTGTTAGCTGATGGAGGCCTTTGTCTGCAGAGTACAGTGATTAGTTGGGAACATAAGTGGGTGAGATATCTTAGGTATCTTGATTCTAAGCTGTATAGGTCTTGGTCATGGGTAGGCAAACTAAGGCCCTGGAGCCACATGCGGCCCAATCACCTTCTCAACCAGCCCACGGATGGTTGAGGAATCAGCATGTTTTTACATGAGTAGAATGTGTCCTTTTATTAAAAATGCCTCTCTGGGTTATTTGTGGGGCATAGTAATTCATTCATGTTTATTTTTATTTTCAAAATATAGCCCGCCCGTCCCCTCCCAAGGTCAGAGGGGCAGTGGACCGGCCCCCTGCTGAAAAGTTTGCTGACCCCTGGTCTTGGTAGATGTCCCGATGCAGTGTTACATGGAGCATTCATATTGCACCCAAACAACCACACACACACACACACACACACACACACCCCTGAGGAATGTGTAAGGTGGGTTGTGAGGCCCTAGGAGCCAGCCCTGCCTATGCCACTGAACAATGCATCCGACAGTCCCAACACCCTACCATCTGTTGCTGGGAGAAATGCACACTAACCTCCATGCAGTGGTAGGGGGGGGGCTTCTAGGATCCCCCCTCACATGCAGTATATCTGGCCTTGGGAGGGGCTGGAAGCCAGTTGAGTCAACTGACTCCCACAGTGAGGAATGAGTTGTGGACTGCTGAAAGCCTGTTATTGCTAAATAAACCTCAACTAGTAAAACTACCAGCGTTCCGTGTCTTGTGTGAGAGAAGTGCTAAATGTGACATCAAGATAGCAATTCAGGTAGTTATTTGTGGACTGTTCAGTCAGTTTGCACCCAGTGCAAAAGTTCTCGGGTCACACCAAAGCCTGAGGTACTCAAAGCCTTTTTAAAGCACAGCTTCACGGCAAGGCGCATATATTATTCTTTTCACAGTGACACCCTCTGCCAATACCTTAAAATCTCCCACGGCTTTGAGTACAGTTACCACTTCCACATTGCCAAAAAGAAGGACAACGGTTGAAGCAGATTTGTATAAACTTTGCATATGCTTATTTACAGTCACAGGAATAGGATTTCAGTAGAACTCTTAATACTTCTCACAATGGTGCTGGGGGGCTGCTGGATCTGTTGTCGGTGTGCTAGCTGTTGATGACAACTTCAAGGCCCCTGCTATCCCTTCTTATCTTTAAATCAGACTTGGATTGAACAGCTCTTCAAATAAGGGGCTATCCTCTGTAATGTAGGACACACGCTAGCTAGCAGCATGAGCACAACTTGGCTTTCTGATGACAGAAGAACTATAACCCCAGCCCACCAGGGGGACATTTTCATCAACCAGCCCTAGATGCTGAAAGCAACATTTAATTTGCTCCTTTCTACCTTAGTTGCTGTTCTCCCTGCTGTAGGAGGAATGCTTGTAGTTTTTACCCCACTGAAGAGTTCACAGGGCCTCCAGGGACGATTTTGATCTGGGAAAACTGTCTGTAATTATATAATTAAAATCACTTCTGTCAGGTGCAGTTGCCCCCAACCAAGATGGGATAAACACACACTCACAGACCCCTACCTGTTTAAAAGTACAGTTGTACCTCGGGTTACATACGCTCCAGGTTACGTACTTTTCAGGTTACGAACTTCGGTAACCCGGAAGCACAACCCGGAGCACGCGCGGATGCGCAGAAGCATTCTGTGCAGTTTGCCCATGCGCAAACCGCTACTTCCGGGTTTTTGCACGCTTGTTTGGGTTGCGTACTTTTTGGGTTACGAACTGTAACCTGGAACCAATTACATACGCAACCTGGGGGGTACCCCTGTAATATTAAAAAGTGGGGAGACTTACTCTAGGAACAGATCATTCTGTCTGCTTCAAGCTTGAGTCTGCAAGATATACTTCCAGTTGTTTTTTTTTTTTCCATTCCCCCACCAATTCTCCCCCAGCTTGACTTACATTTGACCTCCTGCCGAGATTCAGTTATCATTTCTTTCTTCAACCAAAAGCACATAATGTTGCTATGTAAAAACAGACACACTATTTTATCTCCCTCTCCCTTTACAATCAGCCGAGTTCTGTGTTTCACAAAAGCCTGAACTGCTGTTTGGTTTTGTAATAACAAGCAATAAAAGACCTAGGATATTTGACTCCACAACTTCTTTCCATTGAGGCAAGTCTGATGTTTTGTATAGCAAAGAAATCCTCCTTTTTTTGTTTCCTCTCTCACTTACTCCTTCAAGAGAATGTCCTGATGGTGCCCTTTCTTTGCTGATGTCCTTTGCTTTGGTTTCCTTAGATGTTATTTCTTCTGCATTGTTCCGATGTGTTGTAAAGCTCTGCTTATCAGTGAATCGCTCTTGTTTTCTCCGTTGCTTTGCTCATAAATGGGGTCTCTTTTGTATTTTGCAGTGTGCTGAAAATAAGCATTGCCATTGCGTCCCCTCCCCCCACTTCAACTTTTCCTGTTCACTCTTTACTGCATGCATTCTGTGTCCAAGTTTTAGCAGGTCATGCTTTTCTGCACTCCTTGCATCACAATTGACTGAATGCAAAGTTTTATGAGGCTGCTATCCTGGCTCAAGGCACTGGTCTCCAACGAAATGCTTTTCATCCCAATAATGTTTTCTAAAATAAATCTTTGTGGTTACCTGGAATGAGATGTTTCAGTTAGCTAGGCTCAGGAGAAGCCACTTAGTCAATTAAGTTGGTTTATAAATTAATCCAGTGTTTTTCAACCACTGTGTGCCGCGAGATGTTGCCTGGTGTGCCGTGGGAAAAATTGAAAAATTACTTTATATATAGTCAATATAGGCACAGAGTTAATTTTTTTAACATTTTCTAATGGTGGTGTGCCTCGTGATTTTTTTCATGAAACAAGTGTGCCTTTGCCCAAAAAAGGTTGAAAAACACTGAATTAATCAATGAATGCTATGTAAGTATTATGAATTATCAAATCATTAATGGAAATAATATTTGAATTTTCAGTAAATAAGGAAGACCAGGTTGGAAATTGGTGTCCATGTCCAAGTGGCCACAAAAGCATGTCCTTTTGCCTATAATTCTCAATGGTTAAAGCAGCCTTTGCCATCCTCATGGCCTTTAGATGTTTTGGAATACTGTGGTTAATTACTCAGAGGTGATGTGGTCCCCAAGGGGTCTAGGGGGCATCAACACGAGAATGGGCATTTTCCGCAGTGGCTCCCCATTTGTGAATTGCTCTTCCCAGGAAGGTTCTCAGGAAACTTAATTACATATCTTTCGGTGGCAGGTGAAAACATTTTTCTTCACCCATACCTTTGGTTAATTAAACAATATATATGGCCTTTTAAACTGGCGAAGGAACCTATTGTTTTGCTTGTTATTATATTATGCATTTTTGTGTATTATCATTACTTTCTATGTCTGTGTTGGCTTTGTATGGGCTGGTTTGCATGAACTAAAATAATAATAATAATAATAATAATAATAATAATAATAATAATAATAATAATAATAATTTATTTATACCCCACCCATCTGGCTGGGTTCCCCCAGCCACTCTGGGCGGCTTCCAACAAAACATTAAAATAGAATAATTCATCAGATATTAAAAGCTTCCCTAAGGCAGAGATGTGATACAATACTGTACGTGAATTTACCCATCAGTTGCTGCTAATGAAACTCAAATCTCTGATAAGCCATCAATATATTTGGGGCCAGCCCATCCGAAGCTCACATACTGCTGCTCAAATTGCATGGCATCCCATGTGAGATAATTACTGTTCTACAGTGGCTTAACAAAATATTACAAGAAGGGGGGGGGGGGGACATTTCTACCAGAGATAGGCCAATGTTGCTTAAAACTGGACTGACAATGTGGAATTGCATTGCTTACCTCTTTATAGAATTGAGCTTAATTTTCAATGATGACCTGGATGCTGGTTCACACATAGGATCTCAGCTGAGGACAAAATACTGTTTTGTTTCCAAACCTTTTGTCTCTGCTAGGGACATAAGGAGGCATAGTTTTTATTCTCTCCCCAGTGTTGACACATGCAGCCTAGTTTCTGTTCCATTGAAGTTTCTCTCCCAGCCAAAACCACATTCTTCACATTGTCCACTCTGGCAAAATTGTTGTAATTTATGCAGTTTTCATAATCAATTACACAAATTGTACAAGTTTAATTATTGCTACATTATTCCACCCTATTCACTTCAGTGCAATGGGAACACAGTGCAAATGGGGTGGACGAAGACATAATCCATTGTGCATCATTTGTGGACTGAAAGCAACAACAAGAACAAATGCCAGCAGCTAAAAAAAGCCAATGCAATTCTGGGCTGCATCAATAGGAGTATAGTGTCTAGATCAAGGGAAGTAATAGTACCACTATATTCTGCTCTGGTCAGACCTCACCTGGAATACTGTGTCCAGTTCTGGGCACCACAGTTCAAGAAGGATACTGACAAGCTGGAACGTGTCCAGAAGAGGGCAACCAAAATGGTCAAAGGCCTGGAAACAATGCCTTATGAGGAACGGCTTAGGGAGCTGGATATGTTTAGCCTGGAGAAGAGAAGGTTAAGGGGTGATATGATAGCCATGTTCAAATATATCAAAGGATGTCATATAGAGGAGGGTGAAAGGTTGTTTTCTGCTGCTCCAGAGAAGCGGACACGGGGCAATGGATTCAAACTACAAGAAAGAAGATTCCACCTAAACATTAGGAAGAACTTCCTGACAGTGAGAGCTGTTCAGCAGTGGAATTTGCTACCAAGGAGTGTGGTGGAGTCTCCTTCTTTGGAGGTCTTTAAGCAGAGGCTTGACAGCCATCTGTCAGGAATGCTTTGATGGTGTTTCCTGCTTGGCAGGGAGTTGGACTGGATGGCCCTTGTGGTCTCTTCCAACTCTATGATTCTATGATTCATATTCAATTGATTGATTTCTGTTCCTAACATAGGGCGAATAAGTGAATTTTCTGCTCCTGTTTTAGTTGGAATTCTTCAACATATCTTGTCTGAGCCCACAAGTTTGGCAAATGGATTGCATCATTTTACAGGCAATTCAAATACAGTCTCTCTCTTCCCCAGTTTGCCAGTCAGGGATCCATTCTTTGTGTTTTGTGTGCTCAGGAAAGCTCCTTTGTAGATTCCACTGGATCTCTGTGTTATAAATCATAGGTCATAATGCATACCCAACAAAATGCAAGGCACACTTATGATTCTCCATACCACAAGGATGATATGGTGGCATGTTTATCTTCTATCTTTAGCACATAAAACAGCCGGGTAACACGCCGTATCCATAATCCGCGGCTGCATAGCCCTCACCATCAAACAGCATGTTCTTGGTGCTTTCTTGCCTGGGGAACTTTATCGCTCCCATTTTATAGGTTATACTGACTGCAGGAGCCACCACTTTGCAGTGACACACTCATTTACTTTCAAAGTAAAACAATGATGAATGTGGATAACTTGATTCTGTCATTGTGTGCAGCTCTGTACCATCAAAGGTGGAACATCCAGAATCAATATGACTAATAGATTCTGGCTCTCTGTGATAGAGTCAGCAAACAGGATAAATTATCACATCCTCTCTGGCTCACTAGTGATAATGCCTTCCTACTGTTTGATCTGTAATAGCCACGGTGTTGCGTTCTGAGGCTGCTGTCAACCCAGAGAGGGGAAGCACTCGGTCATTATCCACTTGGTCAAGTTTTGAGTAATCTCCATGTCTGTGTCACCTTATTACTTCTTCAGAGGGTGAATCTTTGTTACCTCGGGGACAGAAGCAAAGGATATGTTCAGACAATGCAGGAACTGCAGTCCATTAATTTGACTGGTCCATTGATTCCTTACATTATTTGAGTTTGTAGTGATCATTTTAAACTGGCATCAACTAATCATGTCCATGTGGATCAAACCAGTGTCCTGAACCTGCAGGTGCATATTCATCTCTATACCACTCATCTCTCTCTCTCTCTCTCTCTCTCTCTCTCTCTCTCTCTCTCTGTGTGTGTGTGTGTGTGTGTGTGTCTGTGTGTGTGTGTGTGTGAGAGAGAGAGAGAGTACTTTAAAAAGTAGCAAATCAACATTTTTATATCCAAATAATAAACAGTGACACTTAAAATAACAAATTTTATTGATTTTCAATATATTTACACACAAAGAGAGATAGAATTCCACAAATACATTGAATGTCCCCTTTTTGTCGACCCTCTCCCTTCCTCCCACAGAACATTTTGTTGCAACCCAAAAATTGACTGATATTATTTTTTTAAAGCAAAATATGGTCAGCAATATATTGTTAACAATTGTGTGTGTGTGTGTTTGTTTCAATCTGAAGGAGGGTTGCATTTTCTCTTCGGTGGTTTTTTTTTTTTTTTTTTTTTTTGCGGGAAGAGTTGGAAATATACAAGGCCTGGTTGGGTCCTCTACAATGCTATCATTAAACAAAGGATTCAGCTTACTAGCCTTTGACAAAAGCAGGCAGGTTAGACCAGGTCCCAAAGTATTTTGAACAGTCCTGTAAAATATTTCTCTGTTTAATTAAAGAAAGGGAAGTCTTGAGTGTGTTGAGTAAGAGCTGCTTTTCCAAGCACTCATCGCAGCTTTTGACAACTTAATGGAATGTTTTAGATGGTGAAAAACTCAACAACTGAACTGTTAGTTTATGCAATGGATGTGCAAAACATTTTTTTTCCCTCAGCCCAGTCCACATTCCTATTGAAAACCCATTAACAAAATATTTAGAAACCTGCATAAAATGTTGCAAACATTCCAAAGGCGGCTTGCGCCCTTGCCCATTGTTCTAGTTACTGGTGTATTTATAATTCTTGCACGCAACAGTGTAAAGTGTAATCTAGCAGGATAACTATATTGTAATAAAGCACTGTGATTCTTGCAAAAGTGCCTTGTGAATTATGGTCATCACTAACCCCTGCTTCCATTTATAGAAAACACAGTATGATTACTAAATGCATATAACATGCATTTTATGGACTTCCTTATAGATCTTAGACCTTGTGTGGCTGGAATATCAATACTTGTTTTACTTTCAAGGCGTAGTGCTTACAAATACTATGCATCTACTGTATTTTTCACCCATAAGATTCTGATTTCTGATCTGAGCTCAGGGCATCCTGAATCTCTGTACACTCTGTACAGTCCTAAAATGTTGATTTCATATAATTTGGCATACAACCAAAATGTACTCCCAACACTATCTCTCCTCCAGTTTTCTTTTCTAACTGATGCTAAAAAAAATACTACAACAACAAATTGCGTGTATGCTCAGTTCTGGCTGGCAGTGGAGGCAGGCCCACTAGGGCTAAGGAGACTCTGTTCCACCAACCTTAACCTGCCTTCTTACTTTCAAGCAATTCAGTCCAGTGCCATTGTGCTCAGATCCTGTTTTGGGTATTCCCATAGGCATCTGGTTTGCCACTGTGAGAACAGGATGCTGGACTAGATGAGCCACTGGTTTGATGCAGCTGGGCTACAGTTATGTTCTTAAGTGATACTGTCTCACAGCTCCCTCCTCCCTAGTCTCAGTGTTGCCCTTACACAACTCAGAGAGGGGAAGAATGAGGACAAAACTTGATTGGCTGTGCCTGTCATTGGATCCAGCTACTGTTGGTCTCCCTGCCTTCTGCCTTACCAGTCTGAATAGGCACCAGTCACCACTGCTGGGTGGACTCCCCCCCACTCCCCCCAAAAAACTAAGCTTTCTGGCTTTGAGATGATTTGAACCTGGGTCTGCACTGTCCTAGTCTAGTCTATAACCACCACATTATATTGCCTCCCTGGAATTTCTTTCTGCTTTACTATACTTGCCACACTCTGTCACAAATTTAGAGGGAATGGGAAGAGGAGCCATGTTTTAATATCTGGTGAGTCTGTTGCATTGGGCAAAAGGCCCTTCTTCTGAGCTACACCAATAAAACTCAGAGACTAGAGGAGCTAGGAGTCCATTTTGTTTTCTTTATTGCAAAGCAATAAGGGTTACAGTCGAATCGTTTCGCAAGCCTGCAACCCTGCCCAATGGTCTGGGCAGGGGTATTTATAACATTTCAGACAAAGCATTTCAATTTAACCAATCATATTTCATTACCTCATTTTAGTTTAGTACGCATGTACATTACCTAATCTAATACGCATGCGCAATAAGCATTGTTAACTAAACCTTGATTCTCAGAGATTGTTACATTTTCATTAGTTTGTGTGCATGGAAATCTGTGTTAGGCCTTTGTTCTATGTATCAATTTATGTTCTAGCTTATGAATGTGATTGACATATTTGCTGTCCTTCTTTCCCTGTAGGGAAGGTCTCATGCCAAATCATCTGTTTCCTTAAAGCAACAGGTTACCATAACATTTCTATTATAAGCATATTCAATAATTTATTGGGGTTCACATTATCATATTCATTGTGGCCCCCTTGGGCCACTGCTACAAGTCAGCCCCATTACCCTACAGGACAACATCTCATTCTTGAAAATTTGTTTGGCTTTATTTGTTGCATTTATATCCCACTCCTCTTTCATGGAACTGAAGGCAACACCCACCTAGGCAGGCACTTAACCAAACCTAGACCTTCAGCAAGACTTCCTGCACCATGATCCCTCAAAATGTGGGAACATTTATAGAATATAGTAGCAGAGTTAAACGTTCCTTATTTAAACCTGCACAGCAGCAAACGGCTGCTGACTCATTTGAGTCTTCCGTCCTTTTCTTGATTGTCAATCCCTTTATCCCCCTCAAAATAAAGATACACATGAATCTGATTAATAACCAAAATAAAATAATTTACTGACAGATTCATTCATGAACATATTTAGGTTACAAAACTGGAGACATAAACTATACAAACCATATTAGTGAGTCTCTTAACACATCTTTAAGCAGCAGCAGCAACCTATCCGACCAACAGACCAAAGCTAACTGACACAAAGTGGCAGTTGGTCCTCCCTTAGAATGTTGGACTTGGCTGACATCCCCCTGTGTTCTAATTCAACCATTTTCATAGATTGCAGTATAGATGTGTGGGCTATACTGAGGTGCCCTGAAAAGGTTTGTTGAAGAGTCTCCTCAAATGCTTTATGCTTAACACTCCTGCCTTGTATGTCTGGGATGGGTTTCTAAGGGGACAGGGGAGTTTTCTCTCTCTTTTCCTGTAGGGCTCAGTGCCAAGACATGGCCAAATAGAGTTGGCTTCTCCCAGTGGATTGGTACTCCTAAATATCGCTGGGTGGGGGAAGAGAAAAATAATAGAATTGCATTACTGGACCAGCTCAGACTTCGTATACTTTGCTTTACAGGCTTTGTATACCTCTAAGCTTAACATGTAGAACCACATGCCTTTTAAGTGGCACCTATGTATGCTTATAACTGTACATTCTCCCTCTGATCAGAAACCCGTGTTATGCATGTGTGGAATATTTTTGCACAAAGAGCTGTGAAAGCCTAGGCAAGAAGTCCCCTTGCAGACCTTCACATCTATGCCTGTTGGTCAGGGAGGGGCACAAACGTCAAAGTGAAACCAGTGCTGTGAAGCATCTTCTCCACACACTGTGAGACACATGGGGGAGGGATTCACTTGAGCCCCCCCCCCATGTTGAAAGTTTGTATGAGGGGAGTCCCAAGGTTGCATTAACTAGTCCTATCACCTGCAATTGATACAGTCACCTGATACCTCTCACTACATCTACAAGTTGGGCACTCTACAAATGTACCACTATTTCACACAAGGGGGACAGGTCCCTGATTTGGCCAAGGTTCCTCGTCTTAATGATGATGTCTAAACATGTTAAACAGTTTGTATGCAGAGCCCCCTCTAGCATATTTTGAATGTTCCAACAAGCAGAGGCATGGCTGATGGTTGTGTTGCTGGAGTTGTGGGGCATCATTGTCATAATGAAGTGGGGGGGGGAGCATTGGCTCAGTGGCAGAGCATGTACATTGCACAGAAATGGTCACAAGCAAGGCCAATCCCTGGCACCCCCAGGTGAGGCCGGAACCAGACTTTTGTCTTAAACCCTGGAGACCCTCTTCTTATCAGTGTGGACAGTAGTGTTAGATGGACAAATGGCAGCTTCCAAGATAAGACTGGTTAACCATGACTTTCCAATTGCTACTAGACTACAGCTCCCATCATCCCTGACCATTGTCCATGCTGGCTAGGGCTGATGGACCTCAGAGTCGAACAGCATGTGATGGGTTAGCCATCTTTTGCCATTAGAAATCATTTAAATGGAGGTGGGAGCAAGGGTGAGAATAGCCCAATTGGCTCATTTCTCCTGCTCAGCATCTGAGCAATTAATTTCGTGTGTGTGCATGTGTGCATTGAGAATTGAAAGCAGTTGCAAAATGTAACTTTGTAAATTCACCCATGCATGCTTCTCTCCAGTACAAGTCTACTGGGTAACGTTCACGCACTTGAACTCTAGCTGATTATCATTCTTTTTGAGTGAGCTGTCAAAAGCCTGTGCTTTTGTTTTATTTGATATCTCACAAAATAACATATCTTTAGGGGGAAGAAGCTCTGTTCGTTACAACACCACATTCAAGCTGAGTGGCAGCTATTGATTAGATCAAGGGAGTCTGTGGTTGTCCCTTGGTACATTCTGCACAAGGGCTGTTTCCATTAATTCATTGCCATGTAAGCCTTGCTTCTAGCAAGGGATCCTAAGAAATTCAAAACTTTTTCTTAGCCTTACAGTACATCTATTGCTCAATAATCAAAGGGGGAAAGAGTTCACAAGTAGATTTATTTCTCTCTATGATCACTGATTGTCTGTCTATATCTATCTATGTATCATCTATCATCTATCTACCCATGTGAGCCAGCCATAGTCCTCTCTCCCCATGCAATGTCTGCCATGTTAAAAAACAAAACAAAACAAAACCTGAAGATGGTGGAAGCTGTGTAGTTTATCCCAAATTTTCCTGTTTATGTGAAAATGAGTCCCAGAACAAGAGCTAGGAAAGGCTGTTGTCCATGTGACATCCCAGCTTGAACTAGGGTGGGCATGTGTCCTGTCTGGAACTGGTGACATTGCAGGGCAGACTGAGGACTAGGATAAGGACAAGGTTCCGACTACTTCCTTTGAAGAAGAACCAGCAGAACCTGAATATAAGTTACTGTTGACTGTAGGCCACAGCTAACTCAAAGTTAGGGTTCCCTGCAATACCTATGTCTCGGCAACGTTGCAGAAGGCAATGGCTTACAAAATAGGTGAAGCTTCTAGTTCCTCCAGGAAGACAGAAGCTATCACCTACAGGACTGGCAGGGCTCCATATGAATCTAATTGTCTCTAGCGTCCTCCAGAAGATTCACTTGTAGTATCTTAGCAGGGCTCCCTGGAGCTGTCCAAGGTCCTGTATTCTATCTGCTTAAATAGGTCTTATGTTTTGGAGCTGCCTGTGGGGTTGGATGCTCTCTGCTTGACTCCAGCTTGTGTCTTGGTGCTGCCTGCTTTCTGCTTTCCCTATAAAACTCAAGTGCCCACAGAATTATACAGAAGCAGTCATTTATTTTAAGTCAGGTTTTTTCCCCGGTGGGGGGAGTGTGAGAGACCCTTCAGTCCCATCAGTGAGCAATCCCATCTGCAAGCAGCTCCTGGATAGCAGACTGAGGAGGGACACAGAGGTTTTAATAAGTGTGTGTGTAGTGGTATGTGTATTTGTGTATACATATACATACACCACACACACACACACACACTTACACTTAAGCTGCATGTCCTCATTTTTTAGTGATGCATAAGTGGTCATCCTACCCTGACCCTCCTGTTGAAAAAGCCAATTCCAACCTTGATATGTAGAATCCTTCAGTATCTGAGAACCTTTTACCATACAGTAGAAAAAGTGTAGTCCCCTAGATTTTGTTAGATTCTCATTACTCCTGGTTGTTGGGCATGCTTGTTGTGGCTGATAGAAGAACTCTACAACTGAAGACTGACATCTAGATTTGTATTTTTCTTCCTCCCTCCCCATCTACTTTTCATCTTATGTTGTGCCTTTTAAATTATGAGCCTGAAGGCATGGGCTGCTTCTTCAATGACATTTTTATGTCCATCTGTGACCATTATGTCCATCTGTGAGTGAATGGAATAAAAATGTTTTGAATGAATGAACAAATAAATGAACAAGTAACAAAACTTCTCCAAGCTTGCAATAACATATAAGATGTTTTGAGCCCCTGCAGGTCCTTAGCAATCTGTTAAGAAGGACTATCATGTTCATTTTGCACTGTCAGCTGCACAAGGAGTATCACTGCACAGTTTATGGCCATTATTGATAATTCATAAGATGTTGTTCTTCTTGTACTCTTGTAACTTAATAGTGTGCCATTCATTGGTTGATCACTCTTAAGCCCCTTTTACATTCCTTTTCAGCAATATTTTGGAATGAAAGGGCTTTGTGCTTTGTGTGTGTGAAGTATGCAATTGTAGCTTTGTTTATTTTAAGGGATTGTTTCTCCACCATCTAGTTTGTTCTATTGCCAGAAGATTCTGGGATGCATTCTTTGCCCTTTGACCCATTTCCTTTAGAAGTGCAGAGCCTAGAGTAGTATTCTGCAGAGCTTCAAACAAAGCACAGATTTCAAAGGTAAAAAGCTTATGATCACTGGTACTTAGAAAAGCTGTTTTCTGCTATGCCTCAATATGATAACATAAAAGGGACTTAGATATTCATGGTGATGTAGGATAATTGGGCATTTTCTGGAATAAAGGTTTTTGCTTGCTTGTTTGCTTTTTTCCCTCCATTGAGGAACAGTTTAAAACAGGAATAATTTGTTTTAAATTCAGGCTGCAGGTCCAAATATGCACGCTCAGTTGGAGGTTGCAAGAAATGGGACTCACTTCCAGTAAACTTGCATAATGTTGAGCTAAATGTGCGTAGTTTGGGCATCATCAAAATTTTTGTGCATCTAGAGATAACAGCTCTAGGATGGTATTTGTTTTAAATGTTTTCTGTCAGCAAGAGAACAATGGCACAGGTCAGGTGGTGTGCCATTTAAGGTAGGGTTGGGAAATGTGGTCTGACATGGTTGTCGAGCAATTGATTGCATTGCTTCAGAGAAAAGAAGCTACTGTTAACTATGGAAATTGCTCATGCAGGAGGTAGTGATGGCCACCAACCTGGGTGGGTTTAAAAGAGGATTAAACAAATTCACGGAGGAGAGGGCTATTGCTGGCCACTAGTCAATGATGGCTGTGCTCTGCCTTCATAACTGGAGGCAGCAATGCTTCCGAATACCTGTTGTTGGAAACCATAGAAGGAAAGGGTGCTCTTGTGCTTGAATCCCATAGGCAACTGTTTGTCTCCTGTGAGAACAGGATGCTGGAGTAGGTGGGCAATTGGCCTGATCCAACAGGCTCTTCTTATGTTTTCATTCTACACATGGTGAAAGGCTTTGCTGTGGCCGCTATATTCTGCATGTATGCATTTACTCTGATAACCTGTGCTTCGTTGATGCTGACTTTGGCAATAATAGCCCTCTCCAGTCATTCTTTCCCCCTCCACAGTTAGCACGATTTGAGCCTTTTGGTTGCATCCATGCACTGCATCATAGGCTTCATCATCTTCCATGATTTGGGAAAGGAACTTCTAGATTGTGCTGTACTTACATAGACTTCCTGCATCATATAGAACAGGCATGTCCAACACGTAGATTGTGATCACTGGTTGATCATTGGTTCGCCCCAAATAAGCTAAACAACTGTGGCTACCCAATAAAAAAAAGCTCAACATTTTACCTCCCTCCTAAATAAAAGAAAAGCCCAACAACTTTGACCAGAACTCAATAAAGGGGGTAGATAACTTCCAGTTTTTAACTCTGTGAATAGATCGCAGTCTCTTGGGAGTTGGCCACCCCTGATATAGAAACCTGATCTCCCATGGCTTAATGCTACTTCTTAACACAACCATAATGTAAACGAAGCAAAAAAGATAGTCCACATATTCACATAAATCTTTCTTGTCCACAGTTTCATTCTATAGAGGACAGTGGCCACCATCAAAAGGTTTCCTGGGAAAAGCCTATACAGCCCCCTCATGGTGTTGAGGCCATGGCCTCTCTTTTTCCAAAAGAAAGAGATAGCTCTTTCCATTGGGAGAAGTTGGAATCTCATTTTCTCCATCAGAAATGCAGATATGCAAGAGGAGAGGGTTGAAATGTAGGATGGGGGTTGTGGCCAAATAATAGTAAGGACAGAAAAAGAAAGAATGATGGAATGAGGTAGGTCCACATAAAAGGGAGGAGAAAATGACCTTTAGTCATCTTCCCATCTCTGATAGGCCTGTTCATCATTGGTCAGAAGTGTGGTCTGGTAAATAGTATCCCTTTATCTAAAATGTGTTTCTTACGTAGACACATTGTTAGCTGAGAATAGGACATAATTAAGTTCCAGGAAAGCGTGTTTCTTCCTTTCTGTCTAGGGAATCAAGCCTCACTGAATCCTGCTTCAGTAGAAACTCCTATCATCTTGGAAAATCAGCTGCTCTTGGCTCAGCGGTGAGGCATTTGGTGGTAGATCACATTACTAGAAAATACCCTGGCGAGAGAAAAAGGCTGGGAAGAGTAGAAAGGTGCCTTGGAATGCCAAGGGTGCAGAAATTTGATAATCTGTCTGGACCAGGCTTGGGGTGTGGGCAGCTGTATCTGGAGCTAGTACTGAAGTCCCACCCAGTGTACTTGTAACCAGTTGCTACAGCTGGAGCTTGACTAGAACAGAAAGTCTACAGCTCAGGGGCAGGGCTCCTGCTTTGCATGCAGAATAATAATAATAATAATAATAATAATAATAATAATAATAATAATAATATATTTGTACCCTGCCCATCTGGCTGAGCTTCCCCAGCCACTCTGGGTGGAAGATCCCAGGTACGTCTGGTTAAAAAGAAAAATCAAGTGTGTGTGTGTGTTTGTGTGATACCCTGGAGATAAGCTGTAGGTGGAAGGATAAACAATCAGTCTTGACATAATGTAAGGTAACTTCCCAAGAACAGTTACCCAGGCTCCAGATAAGATGGCAGGTAGGTTACCTGACCAAGTTGCCGCTGCTTGGATCATGCTCCTCCAGAACAACCAGGTCTCTGGTCTAGGGGTGATGTGGGTTTTCCATAACATTTTCCAATGCAAATTGCCCTCATTTGCATTTGAAATTTTTCTGATACTCTGGAGAGTAACCTAATTTAGCATGTTAATTTTCCTTGCATTTTGAAAACAAAGCTAAAAGCATCAAAACTGCCAAGCTTGCCTAATACTGTGTTTGCAGTTGGCATCCATTCTTTGTCACTAATTAACTTATGAAGCAGATTCTCTCCCCCCCCCCAACCCGGGGGGGGGGAATCATGGAAAATTAAAATCTGGGAGATTTTCAGTGGGAAATTTTCTACCCCAGACCACTGGTACAGACAGATCTAGGAGGGACAGTGAATACATTAGTACATTTTGTAATGTGCAGTGCCTTTTGCCGGCTGAGACTATTATACCAGCTGTGACCCCCAACCACACCCCAGCCTGAGATAGCCTGGCCACAGTTATCTATAGCCTGATGACCTATAGGCTGGGCTATTGCACTTTGTTGAAAATTTAGTTCTGAGCTTTCCATATCCATCTGGTTGACCATTGTGAGAAGAACATGATGGACTTGACAGGTCTTAGGTCTGATCCAACAGATCTCTTAGGCTCTCAAATTGCCTTTTGAAGACTTCTTGAAACTTCAGTTAGGACAACATACAGGTGTTCAGTTATTAACTGGGACCACTTATAGGGGGTGTAACTCACCAGTTCTTAAACACTGAATGCTGGTTTACTTCCATGCCTGTGTGATAAAATGTTGTCACAAAAACCTAAAGAGTTTGTGATCAAACATCTCGGGATGTTCCCTCTTGCTAAGGATTGACACACTCCATTCAGTAACCTTTGCTAACGTCGTGGTTCACTTTTATGCCTGAATTCAGAGTTACTTTCTTTTTCCTTTTTAATTTTTTAAATTAATTTTGAATATAGGAACAAACATATAATCAGTCACAGTGCTCTCTTTCTTGAGCCCAAAGTTTAGGACATACTGGTAGTGTGGCAAACCATCATTCCATCTTCAAGAAGGTGCACAGCTGTGATTGTTGCCTAATTGTACAGTGATTTGCAAGCTAGCTTCAAACTGTGATTTTGTTAACCCCACTGAGCCATTGTTTGCGGTCAGGGCTCTATTTTAGACATTAGAACAAATTGTAGTTTTGTGTTGCCCAGTGAGGTTGAGAGCTTGGGTGTGATTTCAACCCAGATTTCTGTGATCTTAGCCTAGGGGTCTCCAGCCTTCTTAGGGCAGTGGGCACATTTGGAATACTGAGACAGTGTCATGAGTTGGAGTCACAAAAATGGCTGCTATAGGGGCCGTGGCATAGCACAAAATAGCTGACACGGGGGTGTGATATGATGCACAATGACTGCCACATCTGAAAGAGGAGAAAAAGAGACAGCATCATGAAATTGTGAGAGCATGCTTCTCATCACACACACTCACAATTAATAGGTGAAAAAAGCCACCTGCACCAGCTACCACCAGATTCAGATAGGACATCACTAGGACATTCTCTGCTCAAAATGGGTGGGTGTCCAATCCTGGCAGGTTTAAGGTGGTGGGTTTTCCATGCAGGAGACGCTCAGTCAATGCAAACAGGAAAATGAACAGGGTGAGCAATCAGTCACTTGCACATTGTGGATTTTTGAGGAGATATTTACTGAGACCTTTTGTAGGGTGTATCAGTGGATTCTGTCTGGTGGGCACCTTGATGCCTGCAGATGCCACCTTAGCAACTCTTAGCCCATGGGTAGGCAAACTAAGGCCTGGGGGCTGGATCTGGCCCAATCGCCTTCTCAACCTGGCCCACGGACGGACCGGGAATCAGCGTGTTTTTACATGAGTAGAATGTGTCCTTTTATTTAAAATGCATCTCTGGGTCATTTGTGGGGCCTGCCTGGTGTTTTTGCATCAGTAGAATGTGTGCTTTTCTTTAAAATGCATGTCTGGGTTATTTGTGGGGCATAGGAATTTGTTCATCATTATTATTATTTTCAAAATATAGTCTGGCCCCCTTAAAAGGTCTGAGGGACAGTGGACTGCCCCCCTGCTGAAAAGGTTTGCTGACCCCTGCCTTAGCCCAACCTTCTAACCCAGGAGTGGAGAAAGTCAGGCCTAGGGGCCAAATGCAGCCCTTCTGTCCTCTCTATTTACCTTTTCCTGAACTCTCCCCAGATCACATGGAACATAGGAAGCTGCCTTATGCTAAGGTTCACACCATCGCCCAAGACACAATCTTCCCCGGCCTTGTCCAAGACTCTCCTCCTGCTTTTCCCTGGCTGGAGTGTGCTGTTGGACTGTCATGATGCCTCTTACTTCCTTAGAAGGAAGTATATGTGGTATGCATAAAAACTTCTGTATGGCTGGAATGCAGAAAACTTTACAAAGCTAAGAGTAAGAATGTCAGAAGGCATCATTCTTTTTCCACACCATCGCATGCAGTGCTGTTTCAATTCTGCTGCAGTTCAGCTTCCAAGAAAAACAATGTCATTGTTTCTGCAAATTAGTGTTGGCGGTGGAGTAGTGATCAATGATGGATCGTTTGCAGCCTGAAAACAACAACAGTGAATACCAATTATGTTCACTGGATGGATATCTGTTCTGAACATCTGACACTTACGTGAACACCAGCCATTTCCACTCCTGCTGTTTGTCAGAGCCTTCCAATATACCTAGGTGAGAGTCACATTCATTGTGCCACCCTCTTTTGCCTTTGGCCCTGGCTGCTACTGTCATGTGGCCCCCAGAAGGTTGCAATGAGGGAATGTGGCCTTGGGGAGAAAATGGTTCCATCTCCCTCTGCTCTAACCACTTCACCACAGTGTCTTGCTTTCACCACTCTCCGCTCACACCCCACCACAGCTCCCTGCACTGCAGCATCTCGCACCATCTTCTTCCTGGCAAACCCTGCTGCGCGTGATGCAGATAAGATGACACATATTTGATTCAGTGCAAGCAGGTGAGACTTGCACCTGAATTTCTCTGAGGGGTGAGAACTTAAAAAAACAAAAGTAGAAGAAGCCAAGAACAACAAAACTTCTGAGTTCTCATTCAGAGCGTGTAAGTCAATACACCTAGGAATCATAAAGGTCACAAACAGAAATGCTGAAGGAAAACAACATTTCTGCTTAATGGGATTGATCAGAAGACAGGCAGACGAGTGAAAAGGGGGATAGTGCTTGGGGGATGTTTTTGGATTCTGCTTGACTGAATTACTTCATTCGTGACTGCAGGGATTCACGTTTTTTCCACTGGTTCCATGGCATAATTGGATTCCTGTTTTTAATAAATGTTCAGGTTCCCAAGTGGTTATGCTCCATAGCAGGCTGGGTGCTTTATCCCTGAAATGATACCCTTATTCTCCTTTTTAATACCTCTCATTGAGAATTATGCATCAAGTGGGATACAGCAGCTTGAGTGCATATCAAGGCCTGGGTTCACTAGTCAGCTATGCAGACTATTTTGGCTGTGAGTCCTGGAAGTGTGATCCACCTGGCCTGGGAGGGTGGTGCCCTGATTGACTCCAGCTACAAAAGCTGAGGTTGCTGAACAGAATCACGTTTAAGGGTTTTTGTTGGGGGTGGGGGTTGTTGCTGTTGCTCTTAATTTTTTGTATCCTTATTTTGGATTTCATGATTTATGTGAAAATTATCCAATTTGGTTGCATACTTTTTGATGGTTTGTTTATTGCTTATGACTGCTTTTGTTAATGTTTGTAGTTATGTATTTTTTTGTATACATTGTAAGCCACAATGAGCATGTTTTTGACTTTGGAAAGGTGGCACACAGGGCCGTCTTAAGCATATGCGGTGCCAGCCAGCGTGCAAAGATCCACCCGGTGCCGCCGCCACCCCTGGTTGCCCAGAGTTGTCAACCTTTTTAGGGGGGATAGAGGCAGGGGTGTCTGGTGCCTCTAAGGACTGGTGGGACAGAAGTCTGGGAGACCAGCAGGAGGTAGATCCAGAGCCACCCCAACATGTTGCTCTATATTGAGTTCCATAATGACAACACTGAGACCAAGGGAGAGGAGGCTGTCAAGCTGTGCTCTCCCCAAACTGAATGTAAGAAAGAAGGCAGTGGTGCTGGCTGAGAGCTGACTGAGATTGGTGGGGAGGAGGAAGAAGAGGGAAAAGGGGTATCAGAAAGAGTGGGGGGAATGAGTGTTCAGGGAGAGAAAAGGGGTGGTCCCACTCACTTTTGATTCTGGCCACAGAGGAAGTCACCGTGTCACTCCCAGCAGATTATGCTTGATGGAACTTCAAAGAGGTTCTTCTACCTTCATCTCAAAACCCCAAAGGCCTGCTTCAATAACATGCTGAGCTTTGTAATATGTTTAAATAGCATGCTTATAGCTGCCCCCCTTTCTTAAGAGGAAAAAACAATTTAATGTGGGATTTGATCCAGGTTAACACTGTAGTGTAGGGTGGGTGGATTAGCCCCTCCGACCTCCACCCATTACTCCCAATATCCAAATATGTGTCCAAAGAGCTATCTGATGCAAATAGCTGCTCTGGAGGTAAAGCCTGAGATTGAAAACAACATCAGGGAACATTAATCCCCTCATGCCATGCTGACAATCAGGAGTGTGGTCACTATAGCTTCTGGTGTTATTAATATTACCAGTACTATTACTACTACCAGTACTACTGCTACAACTATTACTACACAACAGCAGCAGCATCAACAATAAGAGAACAGCAACTGTGCCCAGTCCTAAGCATATTGTATTTGACCCTTAAGGCTGGCAGTGTTGCAGTGATTATAAAGAGTCAAGGCCTAAGGGCTAGGGGGTCATGGTGAGTGTCCCTCCCTGTGATTTTTTTTTTTACTACCTCCACCTTTTGTTAGTATCCCCGTCTTACCTGTACTGTTCACAGATGCACAAGAGAGAGAGAGAGAAAGAGAGCTGGAAACTGCATCTCAAGCATTTGTTTTGCCAACAGTAGCCTTAATTTATTGATGTGATTATGGGTCATAAAGGGGTAAATTTATAACCGGAGTGCATATCAATCAACGGTTCTTCTAGCACTCTGCCGTGTGAGAATCCAAATCTCTCTCTCCTCTCTCTCTCTCTCTCTCTCTCCCGATGCAAGGACAAATGAAGCCAGCTTCTCAGTTACAGACTTCACCTTGATTGCAAGTCAGAACTCACTTTTCCATTGGTTAGAGCAGAAATTAAACAAGGAGGAAGCTGGATCAGGAGTTTCGTTGTGGTATATTTATTAGCAGAGTGTTGAAATGGATAACACGAGAGTTGGCATCAACACCTGGTATTCTTGGGCACCTGCTAAACTCTCAGCATGTTAGGAGGACCCAAATCTGGCACTGCCTTTATTCCTCCACACATCTTTTCCACAATCCTCCCAGCATAGGATCATTCCGGGGCATTGTGGGAAACTAGGATGGTGATTCCTCAGTCACCTGATTCTGCTTGGAGTGGTGCTGCCAGATACTGTAAGCTTGCCATGGGTGACCATGAGCTAGCAGAGCGCAATTTGTCCAGGGTCCCCTCAAACCTAGATCCAGATCCAGCCCTGGATACTGTGGTCCACCCTATCTTTATGGGGAAGGGCCACAACTCAGTGGTAGCATATTTGCTTTGCATGCAGAATATCCCAGGTTCAAACTTCAGCATCCCCAGGTAGGGCTGGGAGAGCCACTGCCAGTCTGTGTAGACAAGACTGAGCTTGGTGAACCAATGGTTTGAATCAGGACAAGGTAGCTCTGCCTAGCACCTGCTCTCATGTCTTTGCAAAGATTATACTTCTAAAATAATTAGGAAAGTTCATAAAATGACCATCTAGACTGGCAATGGATATGGAAGAACATAATTTGAGCCCTACGGGATCAGGCCAAATGCCCATTCAGTTCAGCATCCTGTACTCACTGTTGTCAACCAAATGCCTATGGGGAACCTGCAAGCAGGAGCTGAGCGCAACAGGCTCTCTCCACTTGTGATTCCTGGTTTTCAGTATTTAGAGGCACCCTGCCTCTCACTGTGGATGCAGAGCGTAGCTACTGACAGCCTTATCCTTGGAATCCCAGTCACTGGAACACTACTTGGAAGAGCTCTCAAGTCTTATAGACGATTTCCATGGAGATGATCAATCCAGGGAAATGACTTTAAATGTGCCACTGCAGGCTCTGAATAAAAATATCCCACAATCTGTTTTAAACTCTTAATTTGGCAGCTGTTGGCTTGACAGTTGAAAAGCAGAGTTGAGAAAATCCAGTGGACTGTATTAATATAACAACATCTTTTGCATCCAGGGATATTGGTTTGCAGAGCTTCTTAAGTGGTTGATTTTGAAACTGCATTTTTGTAGCCTCTCATCGCCTATCCTTCAAACTCTTTGCCAGTAGTTACTGTGAAGGGCATATGAATTAAGTTCCACTTTTGACCAGCAGCGCTCAAGGCTGACCCAAGAGATGTTGATGCCTGGAATGGGCAAGTTCCCACCCCATTCCAAGTCCATAAGCCAACCAGGCAGACATTGGAATCTTCCTTTGATACTCATGCCAGTGCTGTCAAGTATCCCGTTTTCCCCGGGATTCTCCCTTATTTCAAGCAGTTTCCAGCTGCTCTCCCTTATTTTTTATTTCCCTTAAATTTCCCGTTTTTAATGGAAGCGGCTCCTCCCCTGCTGGCCAGGGACTGGGTGGGAAGACCTTGCCTACTTGGAGAGAAAAGCCTCAGCCCTCAAAGCAAGTGGGAGCCGTTTCCTGTGCTTACAGGGGGGGGGTATTCCTCCCCCTGCATCAGCCCCTATCCGTTGCCGCCGAGCCCCTCAGCCGGCCAATAGGGTTAGCTGGCGGGCGGAGCCTGGCTGCCTTTGAGCAGCTGCTGCTTCCTGTCCTTTTTTTGATGGGATCAGACAAGAAGACGATGGGGCTCCATCCCGCGGAGCACATGGCTGCCCTCCTCTTTGCTCCGCTCCGAACCTGAGCCCGCTTGGAGTTTACATTGCTCCTCCACCCACTTTTGCTTCTGGCTCCGCCCACCACTGACATGTGACTGTCCCTGGGATAGGTGAGACTGCTGATCCCTTATTTTCAAATCCGAAACTTGACAGCTATGTACTCATGCTGAGACAACATTTTCCACTGGACCTGAGGACAGCTGGCTAGCTTATGAGGGGCAGGGCAGTCCATGTGGCACACACAGCTCTGTGTTCCAACACCTAAGGTCAGGTGCTTTAGAAAGGGGGAGCAGGAGTGCCAGGGGATGACAGAAAGGCAGCAACTGAATAGCTAACTAGGCAGGAAGCTGTAGCCTTGTCATCTGGAACCAGGCACCACCTTCACAGATAGGAGCAGACCCACCTGCCCAGGGGAACACATGCATGCACTCTCAATATTCCTCACAAAGTGAGCATGCCATGGCTCGTATTTAAAAGCTTAATGAGAGGGGCGGTGAATCTTTTTTGGTTTTGTCTACAGTGGTACCTCGGGTTACAGACTCCGCTAACCCAGAAATAATACCTTGGGTTAAGAACTTTACCTCAGGATGAGAACAGAAATGGCGTGGTTGCGGTGCGACGGCAGGGGGAGGCCCCATTAGCTAAAGTGGTACCTCAGGTTAAGAATGGTTTCAGGTTAAGGATGGACCTCCGGAATAAAATAAGTTTGTAACCAGAGGTACCACTGTACTTTGGAACTTTTTGCCCGGCCTGAACTCCTGAATCCGGACTTGTAGGAATTGTGTCTGCTGCTGAGCTTGTGGTGTTACTTTCCTGAATAAATATCTCCTTACTGCATCCAAGTAAGAGCCTCTTTGTGTGATGGGAGGAAGCGAAGCCAGTCAATGGCCTTTTCTACTGCCACTATCTGCAAGATGTTGGGAGAAGGAAGCTAGGCAGCTCAGGCTAGTAATGAGAAGGCATTGCTATCCACTGGACTGCTAACTCACGAGATTGGACCTGGTTGGGGTTCAGGAGGATCACTTGGGTAGGACTACTGCTTCTGCCTCCCCCCCCACACACACATCTACCACCTGAGGCAGCTGTTTCACTCTACCCAATGTTTCGGTTGGCCCTGGGAAACCTATGGCTCACCAGATTTTGTTGGACTCTTGTTCCCATCAACTCTGGAGCATGACCAACTATCTGGGGTGACTGGGGTTGAAGACCGGCAACATGTGGAGGACTGCAGTTTCCCCATCCCTCCTTAAGAGTCCTCAGCAAATAATTTTGTACAGTCTTCATTTCAGGAGTGCCACAGTGCACCAACACTTCACCTTTCTATAAAAATTGTGGGTATATTTAGCTTTTCAAATCTTGATCGAGAGGTAGGGGGAGGCTTGGGGATTATGTTATGAGAGATTTTAGTGCCGAGGGGGGGAATGCAAATTAAGTGCTCAAATGATTCAAGCTTGCTTCGTTAGCATAATTAATTCTCTTTGTGTTGTTGCAATGCATTTTGGCAAGGAGTGGCAGAGGGCAAGGAAGGCGAGGAGCTGTGGAGAGCTACAATAGCTAGAAAAGGAACACAGGGCACAAGCTCCTTCCCAGGCCTTTCTCTGCTAGGAAGAGGGATGTTTAGTTTCTCAGAAATGCACTTGTAGTTCTGCAGTGTCTTCAGATTTGTGATTGTGTTCCCAATGGTTAATATCGCCTTATAGTGAAGCTAACCTTGGCTATTCACCAGATTAGACCTTCAATACGTACCCTGCTAATGATGTTTAAGGCCATACTTTTTTGGAGTTAGATGGTTTTCATGTCACATTGTTCTGCGAGTCACAAAATAGGGTGGTTGCTGGCAAAAAAGAGTCAGTCTCCCCCACCTCCTTCATGCCACACCACCTACTTAAATCTCCTATCTGCCAAGAATAAACTGCTTTTTTTGGGGGGGGGGGACCCATGCAGGGAACTCTGCCAATTTGCCTGCCACTTGCTACAAATCACCATTCAGTGAATAGCAAACTCCTTGAATAGCACACACTGAAAAAGTGTTGCCTGCCTTTTAATGTTGGGGCCTAAGAGTTTTATTTTGTTGTTATATATTTATCTCACTCTTGGGGTGGCACACAAGCTTTTTCACTCTCTCTTCTTCCCTGCTTTCCCAACCCTGTGAAGTACATCCTGATGAGAAATGGTGACTGGGCTATCAGCACCCACTATGATTCATGTGCAGATGGGCATATCCATCAATTTCTGATTCTCTCGGTTTCTCATTCCACCCGTTCCAGTCTTAAGTTTATTTCCCCATTTGTTTGTGGTATTTATTTATTTAGTTTCTTAGTCACTTTATGCAAAAAGTTGCAAAGCAGGTTTGTTCCAAGCACCCTTCTCTGCTCCCCTTAAGTTAGCCTGCTATCCTCAGGTGAAGAGGAGGAGAGTGTCCTAATCCAATCAGATTCGCTATTTGGAATGGAGGGCTGTCCTTTGCCTAATGCACCAAATTATCTTGGGACTATCCTAATTTGAACCTGTGAATTGCATCCAATGATAGCAGTGGACCCATTGAAATTAATGGATATAATTAAGGTAAAGATAAAGGACCCCTCAATGGTTAAGTCCAGTCAAAGGTGACTATGGGGTTGCGGTGCTCATCTTGTTTTCAGTCTGAGGGAGCCTGCGTTTATCCACAGACATTTTTCTGGGTCATGTGGCCAGCATGACTAAAAACTGCTTCTGGTGCACGGAGGACCATGATGAGTGCCAGAGTGCATGGAAATGCTGTTTACCTTCCCGCTGCAACAGTACCTATTTATCTACTTGCACTGGCGTGCTTGCAAACTGCTAGGTTGGCAGGGACAGAGCAATGGGAGCTCACCCCGTTGTGGTGATTTGAACCACCAGCCTTCTGATCTGCAAGCCCAAGAGGCTTGGTGGTTTACACCACAGCGCCACCCGCGTCCCTAATGGATATACAGTAATTAATTTCAATGTGTCTACCCTGAGTAGAATTGAGTTGGAGACAACCCTATGTCTGTCTCTCTGGACGAACCTAGTTTACATTGCTTTAACATCAGAAGGGAATGTGTGGACTAGTCAGAATCTGTACCTGGAGAAAACAATGACAATCTTGAGTGGTTCAAGAGAAGAACAAAGAAAGCTATACAAGGTAGACATGAGTGCTTAGATAAGGCAATAATCTTGTTTCTGAAACCATGTTTTAGAGCCAGCTTAGATTAATTTCAGTGCTGCAGCCGTGGCAAAGCACACAGGGAAAGGGGCAGAGGAATGCCATCTGGGCACGTTGGACCTGCACGTCCTGACCTGGTGGGCTGGATCGAGAGCTGAATCCAGCCAGAGATTCCTCATAACTGTTCTAGCCACAGCAGCACTCTGCCTCTGGATGTGGCCAGAGCCAGGGTCTGTAACCAAAGAAGCAATTCCAAAAATCTGAGGTAGATAGGAATGAGTATTGGGTGTGGGTGTGGGTGGGAGAGAGAGAGAGGGAGAGAGAGAGAGAGAGAGCGCAAGGGTCTCCATTCAGATTCTGTTAGAACCTGTCAAGTCTTGCAGAGCTTTTGAATTTCCAAAGACTGGGTTCTTCTGTGGAATTCTAAAGGCTAATTTAGCCCAAGGCAAGCATCCCAACGGAAACAATCCTCTAATCTCACTGGTTGTGGTTTCCTTCAGATGTTACAAGAAAGTAACAAGAGTGGAAGGATGACTTCATTTGTGCATCTCTCTCCCTCATAACATCCAGAACACAGCATTCCTTATGATTCTTTTGTATTTCATGGTGATCCAATTCTGTTTACTACCCTTCTAGATGCATCCAAATTAGAAAAGGTTCAGGGCAAAATCCTGGCACTAGAAATATCATATTCAGTCTGGTTTAGTGTTTAGAGAGTTTAACTAGGACCTGGGAGGCCAAAGTTCAACCCCACACTTAGCCAAGAAGCCTTCGGCCAGTCATTCCCTCTTAGGCAAACCTACCTCACAGGGTTGTTGTGAGGATAAAATGGGGTGGGGGAAGAGAACCATAGACTTCACCTGGAGCTTCTTGGAGGATAGGTGAAAATAAATGTAGTGAAAAGTAGTTACTGACTGAAATTGCCTCCTTATTGTGTTTCGTTCATGCCTTTCTATCATTTGGCCTTTGCAAAATCTCAGTGCTCTGGTAACCTCTAGAAGGACTCCTGACTGTTACAGTAAGTCCAGTTGCGAATGACTCTGAGGTTGTGGCGCTCATCTTGCTTTACTGGGAGCAGACGTTAGTCCGCAGACAGTTTTTCTGGGTCATGTGGGCAGCAAAACCAGAGCAGTGCATGGAAACGCCGTTTACCTTCCCGCCAGAGCGGTACCTATTTATCTACTTGCATTTTGACGTGCTTTCGAACTGCTAGGTGGGCAGGAGCTGGGACAGAGCAACAGGAGCTCACCCCATCGCGGGGATTCGAACCACTGACCTTCTGATCAGTAAGCCCAAGAGGGTCAGTGGTTTACAGCACCACCCTCCAAAGCTCTAAAAGGCTCAAGGTCCAACCACTGGATAGAGCACTTTTCCTGCTTTGAGCCTATCTAGATCCTATGTCCACCATCTGAGACCTTTGTCCATATGCCCCCACTGAAACAAATCCAGTGGATGGCAACATAGTAGAGGACATTTTCACTCCCCCCCTCCCTCCGCCACCTATGAAATGTTTTACCCAGTGGGAGCCTCCTGGTACTGACTTTATCATCTTTTCAGCACCTGGTTTAAATCTTCTTTCCCCAGGTATTTGGTGGATTATAACAAGTTGTCATGGACCATATGCAGTTGTTATTAATGATGCGATCCTTGAGGTTGTTGTTTTGTTAGTGCATCCACGATTGCCATGTATTGTTAGTTAGTTTGTTTTAATTCTGTGTTTTGATTCAGTTTGTTAGTTGCCTTTGGATTTTTATTGTTTATATGGTAGTAAATAACTAATAAAACAAATATTGATGATGATGATGCTTTATATCAGCTCCGCAAAATACATTCTGGGTAACCTTTCCTTTCCATTAAGGGTGTTCTGATATAATCATAATTATAAATTTATTATTTATACATTAAAAACTTCCAGATACATGGCTGCCTTCAGAAATAATAATAATCACTACGAGAAGCTGCAATAGGTTGTTAGTCAAGTCTGGCAGTGAAGGTGAATTTATGAAAGATGACTCTTGAGGGAAACGGCTTGTGATTTCCACTTTTCTCCAAGGAGATGAGCAAATTAAAGGAGGGACTTTGTGACGGCAATAGAGACCATTCAGGATAAAAACTGTTTTGGATGCTGAGGTGATTTTTGTTAACATTGGAGTTAGGAATTTCAGAGTTCCATGGGGGGAAAACCCCACCTTCCAAATTGTGCTAATATTCTCTTTTAGAGTTGTTCCATATCCCTGAGTTACCTTCTCTTTCTCTCTCTCTCCATTGCTGTCAACTTTTCCCTTTTCTTGCGAGGAATCCTATTTTTAAAGGGAAAAGGAAAAAGTTGATAGCTCTCTCTCTCTCTCTCTCTCTCTCTCTCTCTCTGTGTGTGTGTGTGTGTGTGTGTAGTATTTATAGTAGGGATGACCAAATATGTCAACTTTGATATTTTGATATGTTAAATTCAATTTGCTGCATTTCACCATCACTTTCTTACTTTTAAAGTCCTCATGAAAATTTGCTCTCATTCCCCCCCCCCCCCCGGCAAGTTTCTTTCTTTCCATTGAACTGTTGCTAAGATATTAGCATAGAAATCATGGTACCACTATTATACTTGCAAAAATAAGTTGATGATGAATACTTATTTATAATGTACTTAGTGAGTGGGATGTTATTTGTGTCTGTGCGCTGGCACTCACCCATGCAAAAAGTGACAAATCCAGGTTTCTATAGATTTCTCTCTCTCTTTCATTTACACTGAATATGTTTACATATATCAAATGTTGGCTATTATGCTTTCTATTTATTTATTGTTAATTCTGCATAAATAGTGGAACTAGATAGCTCAGTGTTCTTAGTACATAGCCTATATATACTGGTACCTACCGTATTTTTTGCTCCATAAGACACAATTTCTTCCTCCTAAAAAGTAAGGGGAAGTATCTGTGCGTCTTATGGAGCGAATGGTGGTCCCTGGAGCTGAATTGCCCAGGGGCCAAAAGAGGATCATGCTTTTTATTTTACAAAGAGAAAAGGGAGTGTTGAAAGGACCCCACTCAGCAGCTGATCAGCAAGAGATCGGGAGAGAGATAAGAGTCCCGGCTCCCTTTCAGCCCCGCCCTCCATTGTTGAATGTGCTGCAGAGGGAGGTTGTTTGGTTCCCCAGCAGCATGTGACTGGCTGATTAGATTATCTGTCTGGAAACTGTAGAAAAGGCTCCCTTTCCTTTAGAAGCTGCAGAAATGTGAGTTGAACCCCTTAAAAACGGGGCTTTTCCTCTTTGCTTTTCCCCCTTTGCAAAAGGAGCTTTGCTTTTCCCCCTTTGCAAAAAAAGCTGCAATATCTTTAGCTGATCCTCAAAAAAACAGGGCTTTTCCCTTTGCAAAAAAAAGCTGCAAAACTTTTAGTTGATCCTCAAAAAAAACAGGGCTTTTAGAGGAGGAAAACCAGAAAAAAAAATTGTTTCCTCCTCTAAAAATAAGGTGCGCCCTATGGTCCAGTGCGCCCTATGGAGCAAAAAATACGGTATCTGTTTGTTGTTTGTTTGTTTGTTTCCTTCTTCTTCTTTTGCATTATGCTGGTGTTGACCAGTAGGAATAAAATAATTAGCCTTGTGACTAAAATACCACATAACTTCCATGTTTCAAGCCTGGGCCTACTGTGCAGCCATTTGCTTCAGAATCTAGTTCTGATTTAATTAAGAGGATGGGCTTATGAGCCCAAAGCTTTTAGTGTGGCTGCAAATGGGCATGAGATCATTCAAACAGGAACTAAGAACTAGAGGTAGGAGATGGAGTCATGGGAATCAGCTACATTGGCAAAGAAAAAGCACTTTATATGCATTGTATACGCATTCTAGCACTGTGACACCAGATGGCGCTGTGGAGTTCCGTTTTTGCCAATCCGATTTCTCATACAAAGTTTACAATGTGTCAAACTGAAAGGGTTCTTTGATGTGTCTAGATCCAGCCATGGTCTAGGATAGAGGTCAGGCACCAAACTGAATAGTAAGGCAAAGAATATGGGGACAGGGAAAGGCTGGCAGAAATCAGTGCTGTTATTCAATAAAACAAGATGTTCAATCTGTAAGACTGTCCTGGGATAAAAGGGTTTTATAAGACCTAATTCCCTCTGCACTGAGTTGGAAAGTCATATGCGGAGCCATCCGGCAGCACTCAGGCCAATCCTGTTATCTAAGAAGGCACCATTGCCCTATGGAGCAGGAGGGGAAGTTTTTATTATAATCTTGAGAGTCCCATGGACTGCAAAAAGATCAGACTTATCCATCCTTAAAGAAATCAGCCCCAAGTGCTCACTGGAAGGACAGATCCTGAAGTTGAGGCTCCAGTACTTTGGCCACCTCATGAGAAGAGAAGACTCCCTGGAAAAGACCCTGGGAAAGATGGAGGGCACAAGGAGAAGGGGACGTCAGAGGATGAGATGGTTGGACAGTGTTCTCGAAGTGACTAGCATGAGTTTGGCCAAACTGCGGGAGGCAGTGAAAGATAGGCGTGCCTGGCGTGCTCTGGTCCATGGGGTCATGAAGAGTCGGACACGACTGAACGACTGAACAACAACAACATGATCTTTTTGTTTTTAAAAAAAATACAGTTCACATATTCAAGTGTTGTGAATTAAAAAATAAGTAATTGGTGGAAAGTGTCTGAGTTCACAGTCTCTTTAGCCTCAGATGGTAAAGCAAGGATGCTTGTTCCACCTTTCTTTATTGTCTGGATTTTTAATTTTCCCTTCCCTCCTTTGATTTAGCATTGAGGGAGGGGGAAAGAGTAAAAACTTGTACATCTTTCAACAACTGGTTAGGGCCAGCCAACAATACCATCTCACCATTTATGTGTGCCTACATCTGGTGTGGGAAAGCAAAGCCCAAACAGATTGGCAGGTACCTTTGTTTGGAGACACTAAGCCTTTTTTCCCTCCCCCTTCCCTCCAAGCTGGTTCAGCTTGTTTCTGTGGACGACACATTTGTCAAGCAACGGTCCAGTTGCATTCCTTTTTACTACATGCCGTCTGTTAGTGTCTAAAATAAAAGAGGGGAGAGGCGGAGGGTGTTGTGCTCACATTCTGTGGATGCAATATGCCTGGCTGTGACTTTTTAACAATCTGGGGGAAGTGCCATAAAACATGAGCCCAAACTGCAACAGTTTTACTATTAAAGAACTGGGTTTTATTTCTTCCAGCATAAATCCACACCTATTTAAATTACAGAGGGAATGTTGGGAGAGGGAAAGTGCTCGGATACTCCTCTGCACACGAAATCTGATGCTTAGCTGCATTTAGTATGCATTTCATGGCACCCAGGCTAAATGTGACACATTTGTTAACCAATAACTCTGCTTCTTAGCTGTAGCTGTAGTGGTGTTGTTGTTGTTGTTTCAACTCCAAATGTTTATTCTAAGTATGTACAGGAAGAAAAACATTTCTTAACACTTGCATCATTAAGATTACCCTATATGCAAAATAATAATAGTAAACGACAGTACTGAAATATGTTTATCCTATTGCAGTGCCGACAATGTATTGCCATATTATATCTGGCGACCCAAGAGCTAGGCTGGCCATTTGTTTCCTTGTTACCACTTAGAAGGAGAAGCAGGCCATTTGCTAAATGTAGAGTCCCATGTATAAAATTATGGGTTATTATTAGTCCTCTTCTAGACCAGCATACAAAATGGTTTTAAAATTTTATTTCTCTCTCTCTCTCTCTCTCTCTCTCTCTCTCTCTCACACACACACACACACACACACACACACACAAACAAACACACACCACAATGAAACAGACATGCTAGACTGAACCTGTGACTTGCTCATCCAGCAAGCATTCAGGGCATCCAAATCTGGAATTTCCACAGCCAGATACAACAGTACTGTAGTTGATTATAGGCAAACAACTGACCATACGAAGAAGTCTGCCTCCTTTGCAAAAGTGTAGCAATGGTTGCTTGCTACTCTACCTCTGGTTACTGATTGTTGCTATAAGCTGAAGATCCATGCATTGCGACAATATTTTCTCATTGGTTCTTGGTTCAGGGAAGTGGATGGTTTTTCCCAGTTCCTTCTTAAAGAAAAGATTGTGTTGTGTTTAAGCCTACAATGTTCTCTTGATTTTTAAGTTCAAAATGAACATTATTCAGGTGAAGGGGTTAGTGGTGGTGTTTAACTCTACTAATAGGATATGTTGTTGTTATTCTGCTTGGAAAATCTGTATATGAATAGCTGAAATATCATCATCATTAACTTCATCATAGTTGCAACAAATGTTTGATAAGACACAGACACTTACATTTGCAGTAATACTGATGACTAAACAACCCCATGGTAGAAAACCTTACACTACAAGTGAGTCGATTGCCTGTATATACCCATTTCTCCAACACATCTTTTTGATGATGATAAAATGAAAATATGCAATTAAATGAGATTGGTGAAATGATCCCTGTGATTCCTCACTGTGTGGAATTTCCCTTGCTTGATGGTTTCAATTTAAAAGAGACACCAGAATGCAGAATGAGGGATAGTTTTTTCTGAAAAGAGTCAAGAAAAATTATATGGTTGGAACATAAATGTGTATTAAAAAAAAAAAAATCCTAAGAGGATTTGTGGATGTAGATTCCAAAGCTGTATCAAAATTATTCCTGCTTAACCTGCTCTTTGAAGAGCTTGGAGAAGAGCAGGATGAGCTGTGACAAGCTAACATTTGGGAGAGCAATCAAAGGGAACATGCATAGCCACATGACAGTTGAGTGTGTTCTTAGCCTCTCTGCAAAGGTTGAGCTCCTAGAAGACAGAGAGGAGGGTGTGTCCTACAGAGAATGATGTCAAAAGTAGGAAGAGATTTCAAGAGACTGATTGTCATGTATGTTTTATGTCCTCTGAGTTCCCCACTGTTGCCCCATAGAGTGTTAAATAAAACCAGGGAAAGGGAGAAATTTGATTTAATTCATATTTAAAGGTGAAGTTTCCTCTTTTGCACTTTCTGAAACAATATGAGAAGCAAACCGAGACATCCTTTGAAATTTAAAAGTTAAAGGGACCCATGACCATTAGGTCCAGTCGTGTCCGACTCTGGGGTTGCGGCGCTCATCTTGCTTTAATGGCCGAGGGAGCCGGCATACAGCTTCCGGGTCATGTGGCCAGCATGACTAAGCCGCTTCTGGCGAACCAGAGCAGCACACGGAAACGCCATTTACCTTCCCACCAGAGTGGTACCTATTTATCTACTTACACTTTGACGTGCTTTCGAACGGCTAGGTGGGCAGGAGCAGGGACCGAGCAACGGGAGCTCACTCCACTGTGGGGATTCAAACTATCAACCTTCTGATCAGCAAGCCCTAGGCTCTGTGGTTTAACCCACAGCGCCACCCGCGTCCCTTTCCTTTGAAATTTACACTTTCCCAAATTCTGCAGTGTAGTTCTCTAGCCAAGTAGTGTGTACAAAAATGTGCCTACTTGGTTAAAATGCATATTACTAAAACATACAAAACCGTATTCTATTAGGGAAAATTACTCTGCAAAAATGTGCACAGCAGGCAAAATTGCATATAAAGATGTGAATATTAGAAATCAACACTAAAATGTTGATAAATTTTCATGAGGACTTAAAAAAAAACAATTAAAAAAGCACCCCACAAACTAATGTGGAAATATACAAAACTTAAGAATGGAAATTGGAAACTGTCAGGAACCGAAATAGACAGATTTGCCCTTCCCTGGTTAAATCTCACCATGGTAAGCTGCAGAGTATAGTTTACTATGAATGACCAGCATTCCTGTTTCTTTCGGCCCTGCCTGGAGCTAGAGCAATAAACCATGAGCCTTGGCTTAGTGTTATGCAGAATCTAGCACTTGCAATTTGTTCCTATCCAAAATCAGTAAGCCAAGGAAAACCTTTGTCTGGAGGGAAACAAGCCAAGGGTACTAGTTCATGCATAACACTAAGCCAAGGCTCGTGGTTTGTTGCTCCAGGGTTGGTGGAACATGGCTGGAGCAACTGAGCAGCTAGTATACACTTCTTTTTCACAGTAAGTCATACAGTAAAACCATAGCTTACTGTGATGTGTGGAACACCAAAATAAATGGATAGTTTTTCCTAAATTGCGTGAATTACATTTAGTGACCAGAAAAAGGCTTTAAGCTACCTGGAGGCAAATGTTGCTGTCTGAATGGTATGGAGGTGAAGTTATTTGCTTTGCTTTTTGGCACAGCAAACAGAGCGGCAAAATAAAAAAAAATGGAACAGAAACTTTGAGAATAGGAAGATCTACTTTGTCCTTTTGTTGTTGCTGCTGCTGTGATTACAGCAGAAGCATTTAAAATTGCTGTGCTCATCAAATAGGTTGACAGAGAGGAGTCTGGAATTTCTCAGGATGCATTTGTCAGAATGTTCTACATAGCGCTCTGCTTTCCAAGATGCTTAATGCTTGAGCTAAACATTTGACTTAATGTTACCTGGTTTGCTAGGAGCATGGGAAATCAGCCAGAATCATTAAAGTGGATAGCACAAATGCAATTATAATTTAAATAGTTGTGTCACATTTCAACGTGTGTGCATGCCTGCATGTGCTCATGCACAAATGTATACCACCACCACCACCCCAAGAAACACACGATGGGTTCCTGCCTCAGGCCAGTGCCCCTTGCTGGTTACACCCAGGGCCAAATAAAGATATTTTGCTTTCTGAAGCCAGGGACAAAATGGTGCTCTCTCATTCCATGGCAATGGGACACCTTCTTCCACTACATCTAAAAGACAAATTCATGGAGGACAAGGATACTAGAGAAATTGTTGAGAGATTCCTGATGTAAATCAATCCCAAATCAAGTCAAACTTCCATGATCCTTTAATACAGGGTCCACGTATTGATCTTATCGTTCCAAATTAGGTGATGTGTGGCAAGAATAATGGGTTGGTAAAAGCACTATAGAGTCTTGACTGGAAAGAGTACCAGTTGAACATTGTAAAGTCCTTGTGACATTGTTTCCTTGGTTTTCTTCCCTGCTTGCCTCTCTTTGATATTGCTGTGTTTTATGTTGCAAAGCATTGCTGGTATTTAGCTTTCCCACATGCAGATATTTTCAAAAGCAAGCCCATTAAAGTGTATCTCTCCTGCTGAGCAGCCTGTGGGCTTGTTTTGGTCCTATTTATAACAGATGTTTATAAGCCTGATCACTGCAATGAATGCAAAGTTCTGGGCACTGTAAGAATTACAGTAATTGCCTCCCCCCCCCTACATTTAATTCCATTTTTCCCCATTAAAGCAAAAAAAAATAAGAGGAGAAGGGGGAGTTAAAGCATTTCAGAATAAAGAAGAGAATCTGGGAATTGGATGAGTCAGGAGGCTGTTATGGTGATACAAAGATGATCAGCCTTTTCAAATGGCGAAAAAAGAGAGCAAGTTGACTCATTCATGCTCCTTTCATTGAGCAACTACTTATGTGTGAAACAGCTATCACAGATCAAGCATTTTTCATCATCACACTTTACCATAGAAGCAGCTCACATCTTCAGCTGCAAGTATGGATCGCCGCAGTTTGCAGTTACGGAAACAATACGTGAGCAGAAACACTTCCATCCTTTGACATTGGCATTTCTCTGAATTTTGTGGTGCAGTTTTCTAGCCAAATTCAAAAGGGCACATGCTGGAGTCAAGAGTCGTTTAAAATCCATCTTTTAAAAGAGCAACACAAAAAAATAAATAATAAATTTCTAGCAAAACGTGTATTTTAGGCAAAGTTGCATACAAAACTGTGTGCATTGGAAAATTTTCACTTTAAAATGGTGATGAACTTTCACAAAGAGTGGGTTTTTTAATAAAAAAAATATCAAACTGTTGTGGACTATTTTCATGAACCCCTGGAAACAGCTGCCCATGTGGAAAGCAACCAGAACAGCAATATGAACATCTTCCTGGGAATAAAGTGCAGTGGTACCTCGGTTTACGAACTTAATCCATTCCTGAAGTCCATTCTTAAACCAAAACCATTCTTAAACCGAGGCTCGCTTTCCCTAATGAGGTCTCCCGCTGCCGGTGCCCTTCCACCATTCTGATTCTGTTCTTAGACTGAGGTAAAGTTCACAAACCGGGACACTACTTCCGGTTTTGCAAAGTTTGTAAACCAAATAGTTCTTAAACAGGGCTGTTCTTAAACCGAGGTACCACTGTGCTGTATTCTCTGCCTCTGGACTGACTTAGCCAACCTAGAGACTGATCATTGGCAGTCCTGGACAGGAAGGGCTGAAGAAAAGATTCCCGGTTTGGCTTTGAATTCAGCTGAGGAACAACAGCCTCCCTGCTTCTAACATGTTTTAATGGCTGGGACTCCTTGGACGATTTCTTGGTTTCTTGTTTTGCTTTGATTCTTGCCTGTAGTCAGTCCTGAAACCAATATATTCAGGCTGGAAGTTTACCCAGATATTACAGTGGTACCTCTAGTTATGAACTTAATTCCTTCTGGAGGTCTGTTCTTAACCTGAAACTGTTCTTAACTAGAGGTATGCTTTCACTAATGGGGCCTCTTGCTGCTGCTGCGCTGCTGGCACACGATTTCCGTTCTCATCCTGGGGTAAAGTTCTCAACTCGAGGTAACTCTTCCAGGTTAGCAGAGTTTGTAACCTGAAGTGTTTGTAACCTGAGGCATTGGTAACTCGAGGTACCACTGTTTTATTTTATTTTATTTTATTTTATTTTTTACTTGCTCTTTACATTCCTTCTGGCTCCTGGCTCCTTGGGATCAATTGACCTATTAAAGTCTGGTTGGGAAGGGAAAATCCTAGAAAAGCCTGCAGGGAAACACAGAATATACCATATTTTTCCGTCTATAAGATGCCCCCATGTATAAGATGCCCCCTGTTTTGGGGAACTCTGATTTAAGAGGGGGAGATCTATCTGTGTTTAAAGGTAAAGGTAAAGGGACCCCTGACCATTAGGTCCAGTCAAGGATGACTCTGGGGTTGTGGCGCTCATCTCGCTTTACTGGCCGAGGGAGCCGGCGTACAGCTTCCAGGTCACGTGGGCAGCATGACTAAGCCACTTCTGGCGAACCAGAGCAGTGCACGAAAATGCTGTTCACCTTCCTGCCGGAGCGGTCCCTATTTATCTACTTGCACTTTGACGTGCTTTCAAACTGCTAAGTGGGCAGGAGTTGGGACCGAACAACGGGACCTCACCCCATCATGGGGATCCAAACCGCCAACCTTCTGATCAGCAAGCCCTAGGCTCTGTGGTTTAACCCACAGTGCCACCCGCGTCCCTATCTGTGTATAAGATGCCCCCAATTTTTGGACATTATTTTAGGAGAAAACCCTAGTCTTATACACAGAAAAATACGGTATATATGAAAGTACTTAATGGGGATAAAGCATTGTGAGTGATACTAGCCCAACTTGGAGTAGACCCATTGAAGTTAATGGCCATGACTAACTTAGGTTCATTAATGTGAATGTGTCTACTCTGAACAGGACAACTTTGGATACAACCCCAAAGGACTTGTGAGGTAGTCTGACTGCTGCAACACTGGCTGGCCTCTTTCCTTTTACATGTTTTTTTTAAAAAAAAAAAAACAACAACAACGTCTGCATGGAATGGCTAGCACATAGTGTTCCTTGCCACTTTGTATTGCAATACTGCATACCCCACTGGCAGCAATGGGAAAAAGCATGGCTGCCCATTTCAGGTTTCTCAAAGGGATTCACGATCCAGTTCATGGGTAGACTGGGCTGGATTAGGCAAATCTCTTCTGGATTCTGAGCTTGTTGGATTCCTCCCTCATCCATACTTCCTCCCACTTGACCTCTGTCTATGGATCAGCTAGTAACAATATTGTATGTGCATGTATTGCCAGCCCAAAGTCTCTGATAAGGAAATGATTCTGTACTTGTAAACAACCCCTCCTTCCCCAGAGACATGAATCTCCTGCCTTCAGAGCCTCATTCTAGTTTGTTCACAACTTTTCACCCTCTGTAAAACAGAAATTGACAACTCTTATGGCTGAGCGATCATTCTGTTTGAATGGATCTTGGGCATATATCTCCAGATCATCGATTGACATTCAATGCATCGCTAGCTCTCACCTTCCATTTCTGTGCTATAGTATGAAAATTAGTATGACTTAGCTGTGAGTGGCGGAACAAGCATGAACAGCAATCAATATGTTTTGGTTCTTACACAGACAATTCCAGAGTGTGCAGAAACTTAAAGCCAATTCAATATGCCAGAAGAAGCATCTGGTGCAGCCCAGTAAACACATTTTATAGTAAATGGTACTTATACCGAAGACTACATAGGTTGGAATACTAATGCACCAGATAAAATAGTTCAAACCCAATTGCCCACTATGCCCAGCCAACATTTTAGATTCATCTTGCTCCCCCTTGCCTTGGGGCACAGAGAGGTATAGAAGACAGGTGAGGGCATTCTTAAAGAAAACCCAATCTCCTTTCTGGATTGAAATGAAGACTGTGCCAGCTAAGTGATTCTGTGCAGAGGAAAATCACACTAGCCCACTTAGCCGATGGTTAGTTTATTTGTTTGCTTGTTTTGAGGATTTAGAAACAGCTTCATTAAACAACGGAAAACTCCACCCCTTCTAAACAGTGCACAAATAAAAGCGTAATAAAACACAACCAAAATCCATGACAGTTTTTTTTAAGACAAAAATTCCAAAATGTACAGAAAATAATTATCATCAATGCACAGGGGCAATTCATTGTAGTCTAGCAACATCTGGATGCCACCATATTGAGGCAACCTTGTTATATTCCTTTTGTTTCTGTTAAAGTTCTAAGCTTCTTTGCGTGTCCTTGGGAAAGAAAAGCAAGGTAATGATAATAAATGTACCTACTGTGGCATAAGCAAGGCAAGATTGGAGACTAAAAATCCCAGTGTCTAATTCTGGGATAAAAGAGCATCTTGCATTTTTGTTTTGTTTCTCTAGAAACAAGTACTGTGATTTTCTCTGAATTTATGATGTGAGTAGACAATGTTGCAACATTTATTAGTGGGTGGTTAGTCATCTCCCACAATCTCTCTGGGTGGGGATGGATAAGGACTGCTCTTTGCTCTTTGAGCATCATCCTAAAATCTGCAAAGTGGGCAGTTACAGGAGGTTACAGTAGATACAGGATTTGGGAAATTCTGGGGAAATTTCAGAGGCCACATGACAGCGTTCTCTGGGACCAGGGAAAAAATGAATGAAAATTTAAAAATATGCCAAAGTACAGTTAGCTGCATCTACTATTTGCTGGCCATTTCCTGAATGTAACATTTACCTTTGTGCAGGTGGCTAGTTATGACTCATAGTCCAATTGACATTATATGAGTTCACGGGCACATTCCAGCAAGGCAAAAACATTCAAGTGGGGTGTGAAGCAGGGCAAGTAGGGGGTGTGGCCTGGGAGAGTCTCAAGGGTCAGACAGAGAGACTTGGAGAGGCTGTGTTCACCCACCACTGACCTGAAATTTTCCCTGCTGTAGATAATGCAACAAACCATAACACAGTTAAAAAGTGTTATTCTTTTGTGCAGTTGTTGCAGATAAGGGTTGGAACAGGAAACAATCATTTACTGTCCCAAACACAGGGTAATAAACGTTGATTTGGCATTGCTCTTGTGTATGTGAGTATCTGAGGGTTGTACTTCTTGGTTTTGATTTTCATTTTAGGAGTGTACTGTATCTTTAAAACAGGTACTTCATAGTGAAGATTTTGACCTTTCTTTGTCTTTTAACTAACAAAACATGTCTGCCCCTGCTCCTAATCCAGTTATCTTATCTGTATGTGCATCCTGGGTATTGACCAAACAAGAAGGTCAAATTTCCCTTAAAGGGCAAGATGGCATAATCTGATATGTGGGGTGCTAAGTCTTGTTGAATCATGACCTTATACAGTAATTAGGGAGGGGCTCAGGTGTGTGCTTTCCCTAATTATCAAGGACAGTCTTTGTTTTCTGTCTTTGATAAATCACTATCCTGACTTTTGCTTCTTTCTTTCTTTTTAAACAAATATTTTAAAGTCACCTTTCAAGGCTATAGCCTTCCTAGGGTAAGTTACACCAATAACAAATATAAAACTTCATCAGTGGCCATCATATAAACATGCAATTCAATTTACAATGAAACAGCTCAAATAAATACTGGTACAGAAGAATTCAACAGCCACAAACACAAACCCCAGTAGCAACAGTCAATAAATTATGTTTTGTTCTAAGGGTCTTGGCTTGGTGGGAGATCACCAGGGTCGGTCCCTGGATTTCCAGAAAGGGCTGAGAGCAGGCCTGGGCAGAGCTGGGCAGAGGCCCAGGGTTGGACTCTTGTTAGAATAAAGTTATATAAACTCAAACAAAGAAGCAGCTGGTCCCTGGCACCCACTCGTCCCGACCAACTTAGTCCTCCAAAACCCAGGGCAAATGTACCCAGCTGTCACCCTCCTCTGCACAGGCTTGGCAGGGAGAGACCCTGGTCTGAAACCCTGGAAGACACTGTGCAGGATGAACCTCAGTATAAGGCTGCTTCCTACATTTATATTAGGGGAAGGACCATAATTCAGTGGCAGAACATCTAATTCCAGTTCAAATCCATCCCTAACACACACACACACACACACACACACACAACCAAAACACAATTGCAGTTCATCTAAATCTTGCTTGGCACCTCGCCTCCTCCAGTATTGAGGATGTTGCAAGCTGCTGTGCTGAAGTATAAAATATGCTTAAGAAGACTCAGAAAACATCAAGAAACACTCAGATCACTATGAATTGTTAGATTTACCATCCCAACAATTGTGATCTTTAAGCTTGAAGAGCAAAAAAAGGTGTAAAAGAATGAACTTGAAGATGAACAGTAAGAGCTGTTTCACAGCGGAACAATCTTCTTCAGAGGTCCTGGACTCTCCTTCCTTGGAGGTTTCTAAGCAGAGGCTGGGTGATCATCTGTCATGGATGCTTTAGTTGAGATTCCTGTGTTGCAGGGGGTTGGATAAGATGACACTTGGAGTCCCTTCCAACTCTATGATTGTATCATTCTATGAACTAGAAATTATTCAGAGTTCTGCCCCAAAATGAAACTAATTCACAGTCAGCTCACTCAATAATAAAGGCAACTATTTTCAGGTGCTCATCAGAGTTCTTTGAACTAATTCATTGAACTTTGTTATTCTAAACTAAACTAGTTCATTCCAAGCAGTGCCTTCTACCGTTTCCTGTGCCTCAGCTTAAGTCCTATAAACATCAACTTCTGATCTTTATTGCTTATCCAAAGGCCACTGCCAATCATCATCTGAGCACCAGTAATTGGGTGAGGAGTAATCAGACACGTCTGGCCCCCTTGAGTAGGGATGTCAGAAATCCAGTGAAAGCAGAAGTAGGAACAAAAATTCCTGTTGTCTGTTTATTCGCCCCATGTCCAGAATGGAAATCCATCCATCAAATACAATTGGTATTCACTGTTGTTGCTTTCAGTCTGCAAAAATGATATATAAATAATTATTTCCCCTCCTACCATTTGCATTGTGTTTCTTTTGGATTGAAATGATAGAGGTGGAATAACAACATTGTTTATGCAATTAATTATATAAATTGTGTACGTTATATAATTTTGCCACAGCAGGCGGTGAGGTGAATAATGTAGTTTTGGGTCAAAAGATGAACTGCAGTGGCATGGAAACAGCGCTGCATGAAATATATAGGGCTTGATGAAAAACTCAGTGAGAGATTTCACTTTCTTGGGCTCCATGATCACTGCAGATGGTGACAGCAGTCACGAAATTAAAAGACGCCTGCTTCTTGGGAGGAAAGCAATGACAAACCTAGACAGCATCTTAAAAAGCAGAGGCATCACCTTGCCGACAAAGGTCTGTATAGTTAAAGCTATGGTTTTCCCAGTAGTAATGTATGGAAGTGAGAGCTGGACCATAAAGAAGGCTGATCGCCGAAGAATTGATGCTTTTGAATTATGGTACTGGAGGAGAGTCTTGAGAGTTCCATGGACTGCAGAAAGATCAAACATATCCATCCTTAAAGAAATCAGCTCTGAGTGCTCACTGGAAGGGCAGATCCTGAAGTTGAGGCTCCAATACTTTGGCCACCTCATGAGAAGAGAAGACTCCCTAGAAAAGACCCTGATGTTGGGAAAGATGGAGGGCACAAGGAGAAGGGGACAACAGAGGATGAGATGGTTGGACAGTGTTCTCGAAGCGACTGGCAGGAGTTTGGCCAAACTGTGGGAGGCAGTGGAAGATGATAGGGGTGCCTGGTGTGCTCTGGTCCATGGGGTAACGAAGAGTCGGACACGACTGAACAACAACAACAACAATCCTAACTCCCCTTAACTGCAATGTGGGGAGCTTAAATAATTTCATTTGGATAATGTTGAAACTGCTCTTTCCTAACTGGACATAATTGGACCAGATTTATGATTAGGCTCATGTATTTGTTGCCGTTATATATATATGGAAGTGAAGCTAATCCACATCTATCCCTGCATTTCCTTCATAGTTCATTTTGTGATTTGGTAGCGCTTGATAAGAGTATTTCAATTCTGAGCATGCCTGATTGCAAGGTGGAAAGGGGGATGATAAATTTAGAGTGTGCTATAGACCTTTATTCTGAAATTTAGTTCATGATCCAAGCATTAAAATCTTCAGAACAGCATAATCCTGGAGGGAAATGACTGTATTTTTCAGACCATTACGAACAATTTGCACAATAGCGACCCATGATAAAGCAAAAGGGAGTTCAGTACTAATGAATCTTTAGTCTCCCTCTTTCTAGGTTAAAACTGCAGTTCCTGTTTCCATTCAGATATGGAAATTCAGCAAAGCCTCTCACACCTCTTCTTCTCCCTCCGCTCTTTTTCATTTTTGTCTCCTGTGGAGACATCCTCCGAAGGGAACTCAAAACTACTGGAAATAATAAAATGAACAAAGCAGGGAAAAACAGTTGCGGCTCATGCTTGAATGAAGCCTATTTGAAGTTCTGCTGCTCTAGAAGCACTGGACAACTGTGGCAGGCAACAGCATGGGAGATTAGCACCGCTTCTTTTCTTAGGGGGCTGGGCCTTGTGGAGAGAAATGCAATTCAAGGAAGGGCTGCATCAAACATACCATCTCAGCACTATTTAATTGCTCATCTTCTAACATTGTGCATGCAATCAAATGCCAACAGTGCCCTTCAGCTCTCTATATTGGACAAACAGGCCAATCCCTGCGCCAAAGGATAAATGGACATAAATCAGATATCAGGAATCACAAGACAGAGAAACCAGTAGGAGAACACTTCAATCTCCCAGGACATTCTATAAAAGATCTCAAAGTAGCTGTCTTACTACAAAGGAATTTCAGAAATAGACTGGAAAGAGAAGTGACTGAATAGCAACTAATCACCAAACCTAAAACCATGGAGAAACCTGGTCTGAACAAAGACATTGGATTCTTATCTCATTATACATGACAAAGCTATCTTTAGCCGCCTCACCCCTTGCCTTTCCCTGTAAGACCCTGTAATAATTGCAGTCGTTAACAGTCGTCTACATGTTTTCCACATCTATCAGCTGATCACCCATTCCCACCACCCTTCTGAGTAATACCCCTCCCCACTCCTTCACTGTATTTAAGGGTCTGGTGACTTCCGTTTCAGTGTATCTGAAGAAGTGTGCATGCACACGAAAGCTCATACCAAGAACTAACTTAGTTGGTCTCTAAGGTGCTACTGGAAGGAATTTTTTTATTTTATTTTGTGTTGACACAAATATAAAGTGCACGATGTCCCACGCTCTCCCTTACAAATCATCACCTGGCTCCATATCTCTCAGAGCTTTGGGCTTTATGTCCCTTCTGCTTAACGTTCTGCCTTTGCTCGGACCATCATTCTTTTTAAATGCTGCACATTTACGTAAACATTTTTCTTCCGACTAATCTCACAAAAAGAAAAAAAAGAAAAACGAGACTTAGCAAAACAATAGATCTCTCTCACCTACAAAATACTGAGTTCTTTGGGGGAAGGGGAAAAAAGCAGCATAAACATATGGTCATGGTTTTTTATATGCATGCATGCATGCATTTATTTATTTATTTAATAGATTTATATACCTCCTTTCATCATAAGATCTGGGGTCACTTCCCAAGGTCAAATACAAGGTCAAAGCACAAATAAATAGTTAAAACAAAAACAACAAAACAATTACTTCCCCTCCCTCAAACAGATTTAAAAGGCTGTAGAATATTGCTAGGGACGCGGGTGGCGCTGTGGGTTAAACCACAGAGCCTAGGCCTTGCTGATCAGAAGGTCGGCGGTTCGAATCCCCGCGATGGGGTGAGCTCCCGTTGCTCTGTCCCTGCTCCTGCCCACCTAGCAGTTCGAAAGCACATCAAAGTGCAAGTAGATAAATAGGTAACACTCCAGCAGGAAAGTGAACAGCATTTCCGTGCGCCGCTCTGGTTCACCAGAAGCGTCTTGGTCATGCTGGCCACATGACCCGGAAGCTGTACGCCGGCTCCCTCGGCCAGTAACACGAGATGAGCGCCGCAACCCCAGAGTCGGACACGACTGGACCTAATAGTCAGGGGTCCCTTTACCTTTACCTTAGAATATTACTGAGCCTAATTTACCGGAGACACCTACCTTTCACGGTAGAGGTCATTGTTCCTTCCCTTTGGTTATATTTGTGCCCATGCTTACCCTTTGGGGATGTGTTGGTTTTATTAGTAAGCATTGCTAGAGTTAGAATCATAGAGTTGGAAGGGACCCAAGCGTCATCTAGCCCAACACCCAGCAATCCAGGAATCTCACCTAAAGTATCCATGGCAGATGACTTTTTTTGTTGTTTTCAGGCAGAATAAACTTCTTCATTTGAAAACTTTAATATTTAAATTAAATTAATGAGAATACATTATGGAGAAGGAACGGGGAGCTTCTATGTTTGGGGTGATTTATATGATATTCCTGCATTTGTTTTTTACAATTGTGACCTTGCATTTCAATTTTATTGTGGCCTTTATTGGGCCAGTTGAATTGGGGATAGTCTTTCTGCCTCGGATGGGTGGTTGTGGTGGTGGAGAGAGTTGCGTTCCTTTTTGGCCCTACTAAATGTAGGAATTGGGAGGTGTGCATGTTTCACCCCGTGAAAGGGTTCCATGGAAATAAGTAAGTAAGAAGTAAAGGCCCAATTCAGCCTAAGTTGAGCATTAAAAAATGAAATAAAAATCACTTTACTTTTTTGGTGTTGTTTTGTGGTTCTTGGCAGCTGTGGACACAATTCTGAGAAAGATCCCCCCCCCCATTTCATCATCATCCTCTATTTATTTTTGTGCCACTTTTTCATATGTTTATTCCCAAAGTGGCTGATGACATATCAAATGAACAATAATTGTGACAATTCAAAACATTGCAGGAAGAATTCTATACTGTTATATCAGTAAGTACCAAAAAGAAAAAAAAGAAAAAAATCAATCCATACAGCATGGTATATAAAACAATACAAATAAGCCAATATAATCACATAACTGAACTTAAACACTCTGAGAGTTATAGCTCTGTGAGTCTCCCAGCAACTCTCACTGCTGTCCATGGAGGCGCAGGTTAATTCTGTGTCCAGGGCAGCTTTTTACCAGCTCCATCTGGTACACAGGCTCAGACCCTACCTGCCCACAGACTGTCTCAGCAGAGTGGTGCATGCTCTGGTTATCTCTCGCTTGGACTACTGCAATGCGCTCTATGTGATGACCTGGAAACTACAACTAATCCAGAATACCACAGCTAGACTGATGACTGGGAGTGGCCGCCAAGACCACATAACGCCGGTCTTGAAAGACCTACTTTGGCCTCCAGTATGTTTCCAAACACAATTCAAAGTGTTGGTGCTGACCTTTAAAGCCCTAAACGGCCTCGGCCCAGTATACCTGAAGGAGTGTCTCCACCCCCCCATCGTTCTACCTGGACCAGCGCCGAGGGCCTTCTGGTGGTTCCCTCGCTGCGAGAAGCCAAGTTACAGGGAACCAGGCAGAGGGCCTTCTCGGCAGTGCACCCGCCCTGTGGAATGCCCCCCCCACCAGATGTCAAACAGAAAAACAACTACCAGACTTTTAGAAGACATCTGAAGGCAGCCCTGTTTAGGGAAGCTTTTAATGTTTAACAGACTATTTGATTTTAATATTTTGCTGGAAGCAGCCCAGAGTGGCTGGGGAAACCTAACCAGATGGGCGGGGTATAAATAAATTTATTATTATTATTATTATTATTATTATTATTATTATTATTATTACATTACAAACAACCGTTTGCAGGATTTTTGAGGGGTGGGGAGTCGAGACTGTTAAAAATTCTATGATGTTGCTTTAAATGTTTAGTGTGGGTGGGACCAAAGGTAACAAATGTCAGGTTGAAGAGGTGAATCTTCAGCATACAGCAGAAACTATTTAAGAAAGGTGTCATATGCAGCACTGTGGGTATGGAAGTCCACAATTCAGGGGCTGCCATAAAGAATGCCCTCTCCAAGGCTGGCATTCCCTGAACTTCTGAGGGTGGTAGAACTACCAAGAAGGTTCTCTCTGCCAACACCCAAGAGGGATACTAAGGGAAGGAGGAATGGCCCTGTCTTCCTAAGTGCAATGATTCCTAAATTGCTCTCTGCAGTGTGGTGTCATGCTGCTGGCAGCAACTCCTGGTCGTTTGCCCAGGAACGTACAAAGACAAGGAAATGTTTCTTACCATCCACTTTTTATTCAGTGTTTACAGAGAGAGGCTATAGAACCGAGCCTCTTGGGTAATGGTGTTGTCCCGCGTGAATCTCCCACTTCCTCATTTGTCATTCTCATCACCTCTCTTGCAGGTGCTGTTCAGTGCCTTCTGTCTGAGCTCTTTGCTCTCTTTCAAGGCTCTACTTTCAAGGCTTGCTGGGTTCTGGGAGAGCGGGGGGTGGGTGGGTCTGGGATGCTTTCTAAAGACAGTGTCCATCAGCTGCCGCCCCCTGGTGCTTCCTCCTCCTCTCCTCCTCCTCTCCCATTATTCCCTACTTTCCCCTTCATCTTCCTCTGAGCTGCGACCTCCCTCAAACCCCTGTTGTAAACCTAAACTGTCTTCCTCTTCCTCTTCCTCCTCCCTGGATGGGTCAAGCTGGGGAGGCACTCTCCACCATTCCTCCTCTGTCCAGTCCCTGACATGTGGAGACAAGATGGAAAATACCCCATAGGTACAATTTTGACCTTTCTTATGTGGTTCATGAGTTTCTGCCAGAGAGTATGATTATGAAAAAAGCCAGAGGTTGTGGTGGTGAAGATCTAAAGGAAAACAGACATTAGCTAAGAAGACCAGGGACTACAACTCCCACCAGCCTAAGCCAAATGGTCAGTGATCAGGTATGATGGGATCTGTAATCCACCAACATCTGGAGGGCATCATGATGACTATCCCTGTATTATTGCCTGGTGACTTTAAGCTAAACCCAAGGATCATGCAGTTCACTCATGGCTTGTTAGCTGGTATGCCGTTGTGCATAAATATAATGTAACACTGCCTCATCATTGCAAATTCCTTGCTGTTTGTTTCCCCCTTCCACTCCCTCCCAACAGTGTCATCTTGCAGAGATGTGAGGAGTGCAGGGTAAGTCTGTTTTTGCTCCTTCTGTCCCTAGCTAACCAATGTGACGGATGGCATTGCAAAAAGAGCCTGCTGCTTGGCATGGAGTCTAATTGGCTGTGATGGTCGGTGGCCGCAGATTTGTTTATAAACTAGAAAATCTACAAATTGCCAACCATCTGCACAGAACAGTGTGCTAATGAATGCCTGTAGCCTGCAGATCCATAAGCTGATTACCTGCACGTTACAAGCCCTTCTTCTCCTGGTTTCCAGCTGAGGTTATCTGTCCGAGTTTGAGACATGGAAATAAATTGTCACTTCACTGCCTTTTGCTCATTCTTGTGTATCTGAAGAAAGACCTGCCACTGAACCTGGATCCTGAGCCCTCTCATATTTTGATGGAGGCAGCTGATTCTGCCTTGAAATTTACCTGCTCTGCAATGCCAATTAGCTCTATGTGGTTTAGTTTAAGCAGCTTTGTGCCAGCTCCAGAGTGAAATAATATCCTGCCAGTGTTTCTGGGAATTAATACGTATATGAGATCCACAGCTTGTTGCTTCTTAAAGATGTATATGAAATATTAGGAAGCTTGAGGCTTCTTTCTGCTTCAGGTCTAGAGGGAGGCTGGGGAGTCCCTTACCACAACTCTGTTCTAAGAGGATGGCCTAGTTTGCATGTAATACTAAGCCATAGTTTACTGTAGGGATAGGGAAGCAGTGACCCACCAGATAATGATGGACTTTAACTTCCATCATCCATGACCATGGTCATGATGGTGGGGGTTGCTAGGAGCTGGAGTCAAATAACACCTGGGAAGACTACAGCAAATAACACCTGGGAAGACTCCCTTATGAAGACAAACCTAAATGAGCCTCAGGCTTGTGTCATGCATGACAGTGAGAAGGAGGTGACCAGAAGCTTCTGCCTCCAGTTTAGGTTGTGTTTGGCATGCCATTCCAACCATAAACTGCTGTTAATCTTTCCTATGAATGCTTGAAACAAGCCGGCTTCATGAACCCTCATTTGAGCTTGGCTTGCTTCCACTAACAGCAGTTAAGATCGATCACAGTTTGACTGGTTTGGGATGAGATGGCAAGCTGTGGTTAATCAGAAAAGGATGCAGAAACTGCCAGTCTCCTTGCAGTCAAGCTAGAGGAGGTGGGGCGAATATGAGAGCCTAAAGACTGGTTTAACATTATGGCCATTTCAGTCCATTGTTTCAGTTTTATTAGGAAGGAACATATGAAGGCTTTGCTTCTCTTGCTCTGAAGATATCCCACATTTATTTGTGATCTCCATCCTTCATTCAGCAGGACATTGGTTGTTTTGTGACTCAATAAATCCCATGGTACCATTTTTTAAAAATGTTTATCATACTCTTCCTTCAAGGATCTTGAGGCTGCCAACACAGCTTATCCTCACAATAAATATATGAAATAGTTGAGAGAGAGCATAATTGCTGAATGGGGGTAGAATATTAATTGGTTAATATAATTCCTCTAGATTTTGACTAAATTTGTTTAATGTGGATATGCATCCCCTCGTTTTTGTCCACCTTTGATTACTCAGCTCGCTTCTACTTCTGTATGTTTGTATATGTCTGGTTTTCTTGTTGCAGTCTATTGGTAACATTCATGTTTCACAATTTTAGATAAATTCTGAAATAAAAAGTAAGGTGTATTCACATACATGCAAAAAATGCAGCGGCTAGAACTCAATTATCACCAAATAACCATCCTGTCGGTTCCAGGATTTTGCAACAAGGTGTTCCCACTTTCCTTATCCTGTGCACCCCCTAAATATGTTCTAGGGGTTTTCCCAACCTGCTGGAACAGATTGGGGGGAATGTACAGGGGGTGATGGGGGGAAAGTCCCACTGTGCAAGTAGAAATTCTGGACCTAATAGAACAATGTGTGAAAAGGCCCATAAGGACAGTTATGGATTAATCTTTCATTTAAGAACAGTACTTCTATATGATATCAAAGGTGCATTGAGCATGGCATCTTCTTTTCCATAATGTCTAACTAGATTCTTCCAGGAAGTCCACAAGCAGGTCATGAAGATAGCAGCTCTGACCTGCTGTTGCCTCCTCAGTGGATGTGAAATGCTGTAATTTGTTTGAAGTGATATTCATTGGCAGGGTGTCTCTGAACATGGAAGTTCCATATAGCAGTCATTGCTGACTGGGCCAAGCCCACCATTAGGCAAAGTGTAATGATTTCCTCAGGCAGCAGATGCTAAGAGGCAGTGGATAGCCCTCCTCAGCTCTCAAATGCTGCAGGGCAGAGCTATGTGTGCCATGTAGTCTGTCCTGTACCAGCATAACTACTTTGTTGCCCTCAAGTGTGCTAGCTTATTCCAGGTGGCTTCTGTATGTGGAATGGAAGGCTGCCATCTTTGCACTTTGCCTCAGGTAGCAAAATGTCTTGGCCCAGTACTGATCACTGATCACTGTTGTGCATGAATTTGTCTAACCCCATTGCAAATTGTAGCAGTAAATTTTATACAACGAACATATGATATGGAAATATGATTTCCTCTGTCTACCCTGGTTGTACTGCCAATCAGTTTCATTAGGTGACTAATGCTGTCCATCATCTTCAATTCTGGAGAGGTGGAATATAAATATTTTAAGTAAATCCACCCCATTAATCCATCCCTCATGTTTTCTCTCTCCAGGTGGAATGGCTGAAGAATGAAGAACCCGTTGATGCTGAGCAGGATGAGAACATTGACACCCGAGCAGATCACAACCTGATCATCCGCCAAGCGCGCCTCTCCGATTCTGGGAACTACACATGTATGGCAGCCAACATTGTTGCCAAGAGAAGAAGCCTGTCGGCCACTGTTGTGGTGTACGGTCAGTGGGTGTGAAATGCTATAACTTCTTATCTTGCAAATGCTAATCTGTTGATCGGTACAGTTCACAAGTTAAACAGCCCTGTCATCTTCCAATGAAAGGCAGTATACATTTTTTTATTAAGAAATAATAATTAATAATAATAATATCATTAAGTTTAAGCAGAAGAGGGCTTTTAATCAATATTTAAATTGATTTAAAAAGTGGGAGATTTGCACACACCCATGTTTTCCGATACATGGGGAGTGGGGGAGGAAGAGATCCTGCTGCTCTCCCCATTCCTGGCCTCATCATCAGTTTTGTATGTATTTACATGAGACTATAAGCTGCAGTGTGTGAACAATGTCACTGTCACATGCCGATTGGAAGATTGGTGGTTCAAATCGCCACGGCGGGGTGAGCTCCCGTTGCTCGGTCCCAGCTCCTGCCAACCTAGCCACTCGAAAGCACATCAAAAATTCAAGTAGATAAATAGGTACCGCTCCAGCGGAAAGGTAAACGGAGTTTCCGTGCGCTGCTCTGGTTCGCCAGAAGCGGCTTAGTCATGCTGGCACATGACCCGGAAGCTGTACGCCGGCTTCCTCAGCCAGTAAAGCAAGATGAGCGCTGCAACCCCAGAGTCGGACACAACTGGACCTAATGGTCAGGGGTCCCTTTACCTTTACCTTTACTTTAATCTATTTGTACTACCTTTAATGAGACTGTATTAAGGGACATGGATAGTTTTGCTGGCATTATTTCCTCCCTCTTTTTTGCCTTTGTGAAAAGGAACTTTCTGTGTTGTACTGATTTGTAAAAGCTTTATAAAAGAGAGGGGGAGAAAAATAGTGCTGGATGCAAAATTTAGAAATATAATAAAAGGAAATCTACACTGAAAAACAACAACAACAAAAAACAATGTCACATGTCAATTCTGCACAGATCAGAACCCAATTTTCAACTTAAAATAACATTACCAGTTCCCCCCCCCAAAGAATCCGGGGACACTTTTTTTTAAGAGGAAAAAAGTTATTTTTAAAAGTTATTTAAAATAATAATAATAAAGTAATATCTTCTCTTCTGTGGTCTCCTCTGTCGCGCAGCCTTCCTCTGGGCCCCGGCCTGTTCTCTTGGAGCGCTAGCTGCCGTGGAGTAGGCTTGGGTTGGGCCTGGGCTTGGCCACATGTCCTTGCCCTCCCGGTGCTCTCCTGCCTCTCCTCCTCAGTGGTGATGGAGGCAGTGGTGCTCCCCTCTTTTTTCTCCTTCCTCTTTCTCTCTCTTCCTTCTCCTTCTCCTCTCCTTCTTCTCCCTGCTTCAGCTCCGGGGTTTTCCTGGCCCTGGAGCACCACTGGGCAGTTGGCCAGGTGGCCAAGTGCTCTCGTTCCTGGCTCTATTTGGGTCATGGGGGGGTCAGCGGTTCCCCCAGTTGACACACTGGATGCCCATGGTTCCCCTTTGGCAGTGGCAGTGGCAGTGGCAGCAGCAGTCTCAGCAGCTCAGAGCCAGTCTGGTAGCGCAGTTGCCTCTGGCTGGCTTCAGGAGCTGCTCACTGCTGTGACGCCCTCCATTTTGCCTCGCCGGAAGTCCCCACATCATGTCTCTTTTGTCGCAACATTCATTACCTACTAATAAATCTACAACACTTAAAATATAAATCCGGGGACATTAAATGAAATCCGGGGACATTCCAGGGATGGATTTTGTCCAGGGACAGATTTGTAAATCTGGGGACTGTCCCCCGGAAACGGGGACATCTGGTAACCATAACTTAAAAACCCCAGTCTGGAAGCACCCTTAAAGGCACTATGCATCGTTTTTGGCTTGTTTGTTTTTGCATCAAAGCAAAATACAAGGGAGCCAGAAAATTTTCTGTCTAACCCCATTGCAAAATTTTCTGTCTAACCCCAAAGAGAAAAAAAAACCTAACACAGTGGAAGAACAACTTGTATCCCCCCCTCTCTCTCTCCTGCCCCCTCTTTTATTTGGATAAAAAGGGGCTAGTCAGGAATTTGGCAGCCTGCACCAATCACCCAAGAATGATGCAAAGACCAGCAGAAGGTGGCAATGTATCTCCTTCCTCTTTTTCTTTTTCTTTTTCTTTTCTTTTTTGTTGTTGTTTTCCACGGGGGCTACAACAAGGAGTGGGACTATTGACTTTTGTGTAGTGTAAATGCTGCAGAATGGGCAGAAATCACAGGTGATATGGTATGTCAGACCATAGTTATGTAGACCTCCAGAGTGTTCCCATTGTGTTGAGGAGTCTCAATATTTCCTCATACTAAGTCTACCTAACTGAGTGAGATCCCTCCTTTCTCAGAAGCAGCAGAGTTGAACTAAGGCGTTCCAGGATTTATTCCACTTGCCCTTCAAAATTAAAGTTTGGACTGAAACAAGGGAATTCTCATCTAAGTGAAGATTCTCCTCCTCCTCCTCCTCCTCCTCCTCCTCCTCCTCCTCCTCAAGTCATTAGTATAATAAAATCATAATGTCTTACTTTAGGGAGTTGCCTTTCTGTCACCCTGAATAGCCAGACAAGCATTTGTAAGGACAATAGCAGAAGAGCCTATTGACTCCTGTGGAAGGCCTCCCTTCTCTCTCTCTCTCTCTCTCTCTCTCTCTCTCTATGATTCAATGAGGATTTCCATTTCATTTACTGTATTTCTAGGGCTTGGGCTTCGCATAATTAGTGGGTTCTATGCAGATAAGAAGACTTATCAGATTGTTTGACACTTTTACTTGTCTCTCTGTGTGTTTTCTCTTCATAGAAACACAAGTAAACAAAACCATCAGACAATCTGATTGATCTACCTGCAGAATTTAGGAGAAACAAAAAAACAAAAACAAAAAGTAAATTAATTCAAGATCAGAAGAAATGCTTAGACGTCCCTTCTGAACTTAGTTTGTGAATGGGAAGGAATTCATTTTAGTTACATTTGTTTCTTTATTCTATTGATCATGAAATGAATGTATGTTCCTTCTTCACAAGGCTGAAGCAGGATTTAGAAGGTGCTTCCACTGTACATTTGAAAAGGGGCTCCTTGGGTCGAGGTTGCTTGGTATTTTTGGATTCTCCCCCCCCCCCGGCTTATCTGTGATTAATGAGTAGTAGAAAAACCCCTCCTTCGCTATTCTAAAAATATAATTTGTACCAAGAAATTGTGATACACATTTTAATTAGTGAATAAATAAACAGTTAACAGTAAGAGCAATTTAAAAGCCATTAAAGGAAAGCTTTTAAACCCTATTGTTTGATTGGCAGTCCCAAAAATTCACGAGAATACTTGAGAGCACACCTCCCTGATAACTTGACACCTATTTCACTAAAAAGCCATTACAAACTGGCAAAGCTCCAATACATAGTGTTAATTGAATATGTGAAATAACTAATTACCAAACTGACTTGGCGACAATGTTCACTACAGTGCATAGAAAGTGTCAATTAGAAAGGAACTAGTTCTGTTTAAAGTTCATGCTTTCCAGAAAGGAACTTGTTCCTATTAAAGTTCATACTTTTACAAAAGAAACTGTTTCGGTCTGAGTTCATCTGGATGATTTCTTTTTAGTTCATAAGAAGTTTATCCTCTGCAAAAAAAAAAAAAATAAATAAAAATCAGCATTCAGAAAGTTACAAGCTGTTGTGCTCACATATTGGGTTCAAAAGCGAATCAGAGGCCACACAAGTAAGACATTTTTAAGACTGAGTATCAACTAGTGAAGCTTTCCCCATAATTGTGTTTCCATGACAGAAAAGAATTACCCTGTTCAATCACACAGTTCTAAAATGCACTGCTCCTGTTGGAAGAGAACAAATCTCTTCACCAGGAAATATATAGGAAGTGCCTCACATTGCTTTTTTCTTATTGATTAGCAGCAGTGATTAAATGACTAAACATCCTTAGCAATAGCAATGTCTCCATATCTGCCCAATAAGCTTTAGAAAATTGTCTCCACACTTTGCTTTCTAACTTTTTTTTTCTAGATGTCTGATTGAAGCACTTTTTAAAAAGAAAAGTATGGGAGCTATTTTCAGATGTAGGTCAGAGACTTTTCAACTAGTTCAGTAAACTTCTTTGGACTGAGCTACTTCATTCCAAGTACTGAGTCATTGTGTGTCTTTGGTTGTGGTTGGGTTTTTGTTTTTTGAAGGATGGCATTCACTATGAAATGAAAGGGGAAAAGAAAAGAAAAGAAAAAAGGAAGTGTGGGGGTCTCAAAACCCCCCACAAACAACTGCAACACTGACCACAAACTGGCAACTAAGTTCAAAGAGAACAGATGGCAAGTTGTTCTTGGCCCATGGACAGCTTCAGTTCTTAAGGGGGGGGGGCGGTTTAATGGCAAAAATAAAATGGATTTTATGGCAAGTTAAAAACAAACAATTTTATTATGCAATAATCTTTTATAGAGTATATTCCACTTCATTAGATTTAAGCCATTTTATCCAGGTGTGTGTTCAGATAGCCACATGGTTTATTTTTTTGGGGGGGGGGGAGTAAAAGTGGGTTCAGAGGGAAATGAAATGCAGAAAAGTACAGTGATAATTACATACTTAACAACACTGATTCCCTAAACAGTTCTCAATGTCAGAGGCAACTATTTTATGAATAACCACTGTTAAGTATGTAATTATCACTGTCTGTACTTTTTCTGCATTACATTTCCCCTTTACCTCACTTAACAATCTACCAAGTGTATATATACACCTAAAATTCAGGATAACACTTCATGCTACTGATGAAATGGACCACAGTCCATGAAAACTAATGCAATAGTAAATCAGTTCATCTTTAAGATGCCAGAAGACTCTGTGTTGCATCCAATGCAAGTTCTACTCGGAGTAGACACACCAGAGTTAATAAAGATGGCCAACTGTTTGCACAATCTCCCTCCTCTGGATTTTCCTGGATGAAACTGATCTTAATTTATATGTTATTGCTGTTAGCCACCCTGGAGTGCCATTGGGTGGAAAGATGAGAAAGAAATGTAACAAATAAGCACATTCTAAAAAAGAATTACCCAGGGCCCCATTTGAAATATACAATTAAAGCAGAGGGAGGGTGGCAGAGAGAGGAGCATAGGAAATTGCCTTATACCAATTCAGACTGGCAGTGACTCTCCAGGGTTTCAGATGTGGGTCTCTCCCAGACCTACCTGAAGATGCTGGGGACTGAATTTCTTCATGCGAAGCAGATGGTTCAACATCTGTATGTTGCCACATGGAAAAGATACAGTCTACCCATACAGGCAGACCATTGGTCCGTACTTTTCTGTCTATTAGATGCACCCCTCCGTGCATCTAATTACCGTACTTCTGCAATTACCATACTTTTCTGTCTATTAGATGCACCCCTCCGTGTATTTGGGGGACTCAATTTTAAGAAGATGAGGGGAGATGGCCCAGAGTTGTTGAGTCTCTCCCCCCACCCACAGCTGCGGGCAGGAAACACTCCCTAGATCATTTCCCATGTGCAGATCAGGAGTGTTTCCCTCGTGCAACAGCATTGAGGGGAGTTGCGCTTCAGCCAGCTGCACACGGGAAATGATCCAGGGAGTGCTTCCCATGCACAGCAGCATCGGGGGAAGTTGCGCACCACTAGCCAGCGCCCCCAGATCGCTCCCTGCGCACAGCGGTATCTCCCCCCCCCCATGCCACTATCCGTGTATTCGGCGACCCTGGTTTGTTGACATGATTTTTGTGTCAAAAAACCTCGTCCAATACACGGAAAAATACGGTACTTTCTGAGGTTTCGGACAGGGGACTCTCCCAGCCCTACTGGTAAGGATTGCAAAGCAGAAGCTCTTCCACTTAGCGGTGGCCATTGCCATACTGACTATCCTTTGCCAGGCGGCTAACAGAAAACAAGGAAGAGAGAGGGGTAAAAATTTGGGCTCTGGCCCCACCTACCACTGGCATGTGGCACCTGACAGATTACCCTCAAGGTAAGGTGGCCCTTGATGGGAGGGGAAGTTCCTCCCTCCAAGGGTCAGTCAAAATAAAACTGTGCATCTATGGTTCCTGTAACAGCTCATTCTCTATAGGAGAGCTTGTTAATCGAACTTAGTATGGACCCCTAATATTTATTTTCAAACAGCCGAATCTGAACTGGAAGGGAAAGTTTCCTGCCTCTTTTGTGCTTGGCTGCCTTTGTTCTCTTTAAAGTGCAGAATTATATTTTATTAAGTCAGATAGATGCCTAGACAACCTCCGTTCATCTTTTTTTCTTTTTCTTTTTTGTCTTTTCGGGAATCTGATTGTGCCTTAAATGGAATGCGTTTGGAGAGAATTAGGGTGGTAGCCTCCCCTTTCTCTCCACCATCTCCCTGTCATCCTCAGCACCTCCTGGCATATATGTCTGCCTCCTTCAAACATGACCACACATTGACACCAAATTCTTTAGATAATTGCATCCCAGTGTTATTTAGGCAGCAGTGTCTACAACTGAGCTTTGGAATTTAACATGCAGGACATTTTTTTTTTTTAAAAAGAGCTTGAAAATGGAAGGGCATGAAATGAAGGTTTGTTCTTTTCAAATGTTAATGTGATATCCATCTCCTCCCTACTCCCCCACCTCCCTATATGTGTTCTGGTTGCAGTGAACGGAGGCTGGTCTTCATGGACAGAGTGGTCCAATTGCAACGTACGATGTGGCAGAGGGTGGCAGAAGAGGTCACGGACCTGTACAAACCCAGCCCCTCTCAACGGAGGTGCCTTCTGCGAAGGAATGTCTGTGCAGAAAATTACCTGCACTTCATTGTGCCCTGGTGAGAGAGTGAGAGGGTATTTGTTACTATTCATTTAGAGTATTTGTACACCACTCTTCAGCCTAAAGGGCTCCCGGGGTGACTTACGTACAATCAAAGCAAGACAGTCCCTATCTTCAGGCTTACAAGGCACACAAGGCAAAAGGGACTGGGAGGGAAGAGGAAAATCAGAATCCAGACACAGGCACCAGTTTCTTAGCAGTTGTTCTTCTAATAACCACCTGGCACAGTTCAGAGGCTGGAGGTGCCTAATGGAACTAAACCTCTGGCAAAGCTGAAGACATGAGCCCTGGGTCTTAACTCTCCCACTGACAGGTAGGTAGCTGTGTTGGTCTGACATAGTCAAAACAAAATAAATAATAATAAAAATTCCTTCCAGTAGCACCTTAGAGACCAACTATGTTTGTTCTTGGTATGAGCTTTCGTGTGCATGCACACTTCTTCAGATACACTGAAACGGAAGTCACCAGACCCTTATATATAGTGAGAGAGTGGGGAGGGGTATTACTCAGAAAGGTGGTGGGAATGGGTGATTTTCCACACCTATCAGCCAATCACCCATTCCCACCACCCTTCTGAGTAACACCCCTCCCCACTCTCTCACTATATATAAGGGTCTGGTGACTTCTGTTTCAGTGTATCTGAAGAAGTGTGCATGCACACAAAAGCTCTCCCATTGAGGCAGCCTGATGGAATGGCTGCCCCAGGTAACAGTTGAGGGGAGAGGAGTCTGGGGAGAGGAGGCCTTGTGGAGCAGAGCCAGTGGGGTGAGGTCTGACAGGCCTACATTTAAATGGTTCACAGGCCCACGTTTGAAGTCGGGGAGATGGGGCTGTTATCCTCCCGAGTTCTTTGCAATACGCAAAGTCACCTGAGGGCAGGGGTGCAAAAATAAATTCAGTTCATTTTACATTCTCATGCAGACCTACCAAAGGACAAAGTTTCTGAAACAATGCCTGAACTGAAATATGTTGCCCTTGGAAATTCACACTCTTTTTCTTTCTTTCTGGTGATGTATTTTTTATTTTTATTTTTACAATCAAATAGTTTATATAAAAAATTGTTAAGGGAAAGTGTACATTATGATGCATGTATCTGTGAAAAAAAACATGCAAAATGTGTTTATTGGTGAAAACTGCATACAAAGGTGTGTATGATTTGTTCACACTAAAATGCTGATGAATTTTCATGAGGATTAAAAAAAATTCCAAAAGTTTTCCTTTCTTTAAAAAAAATAATTAGTCTGCAATCAATGACACGATACACCTTGGAGTGTGGCCAATGGTCATCTCTGTATTTTCCTGTATGTGAGGATTCCCCCCCCCACACACACAAAAATTGAAAATTTACCAATATGCACTGTCCAATTTTTAAACTGCATGCATATTTTCTTTAGATTTCATTATCCCAAACTCATTGAACACTGTGGGTGTCTGTTTCATGTCTACAGGCTTTAAATTGGAATTTATTGAATCTAGCATTTCTTTTGAACTGCCTCTGTTAACATGCATAATTGGGACACAGGCAATGTGAAAAAGAGCTGGACAGGGAGTTGCAAAGACTGTAAGACAGGAAGTGAGCTGTTCTAAGCCAGTTGTTAGACATATTGATCCTGAATATCTTGTGGGCATTAGCAAGAGAACTTGCAAGGCTAGCTGTCATGTTTCAGGTACAGTACATGTCAGAATTATCTCAACCCCTAGAAGTGATTGGACGTTGAATTTTTGAACCGGTATTCCCTTCACTCTAAGGGACTATTCAGACATAATGCCAACCATGGTTTGGTCAAGTTTGAAAAGCCTCGTGCACATGTTGGGCTGGGTGGAGTCTCTATACTTGTTTTCTAGCAAGTGGGTCAATGTTGACTAGGCAGGAGAAGAGGTTGGTGCGGTGCGAATGCTGAAGCAGGAGCGCTGGATTGGCTCCACAAGCATGTTCACACTGCTCCAACCTCTCCTTCCTGGTAAGCAATGTCAGCCTTCTTGCCATTAAGATAGCACAGTAGGTCTACCCCACCCGGTGAGACACTTCTGGGCTTGAGTAGAGCAATTATGGACCCCAATATGTCAGCTCGTTCTACCTGGCCTTTCTGCTGAAATAAACATTTTGGTATGTTTTGCATTCCAAATTGCTTTTCCTTCTGCATGATGTGGACATGGGACATCATGTGATCGCAGATTTCTCTAGTGGTATATGATGAAAGCGAATGATGTAAAATTGGTCAACCATGAACCCTTTCCTGTGATTCCAAATAAGTCTGAAAACGAGTCTCCAACTGTCAGCATTTCTCCCAATATCATTTTTGCTTTTGCTTCTTTCCTCCTTCTTTTTTCGCTTCAGGCAATCTTTCTCTCCCTCTCAAAAACATTGTAGCAGCAGCCCAAATGAATGGGGGAAAAATAGCACAGAAATTTGGGGAAGAGATATAACCTAAAAGGAGCCATTTAGGCTTCTCTTTGATAGCAGATAAATTTTAGCACATGTAATCTTGTACAGCAGTTTTGAGCTTTAAATTCAACTTCACTAGGTTTTTTGTGAGGTTCCCCCCCCCCAAAAAAAGATTTTATTCACCTTTTTTGCATGGTGTAAATGAGGTCTAGTATATAAAACAAACAGATGGACCATTCAGCTTTACGTGTTCAGTTAATAGTTACATATAAACCTTCTGTGCACATACAAAGCTAGATGTCAGGGAGAAGAGTTCTAGCCTGCTGTTGTCCCTGACATTCTAGTTTTCTGTGGTTAGGGGATTATTCTACAGCAAAGCATTCAAACATAAGTTTTCCTCCTGTAAGCTGAAATGCTGCAGTTCAGGGATAGTTATGTTGCTGTAGTACAGCTTCCATCCTCCTTGATCAGGCATAGGCAAACTTGGCCCTCCAGATGTTTTGGGACTACAACTCCCATCATCCCTACCTAACAGGACCAGTGGTCAGGGATGATGGGAATTGTAGTCTCAAAACATCTGGAGGGCCAAGTTTGCCTATGCCTGTCCTTGATCATCGACCATACTGGCTGGTATTTATGGGAGTTAGAGTCCCACAACATCTGGAAAACAGCATGTTGGTTACCCCTAAACTAGAATATAGATTTCAGGTTGCCAACAAGATACTGGGGTGAAGATAACGTCCAGTTCAGGTCATCATAAACCTTGTTTTAGATCATGCATAAGCTGCAGTGTCCCTCAGGCTTATATGTTCCTGCTTCCCAACTCCTCATCCCCAAGTAAGATGCAGAGAGTGAAAGTTCAAAAGCTTACATTTTTGAACAAACCATTGTTTCTTAGCAAACTGTGGTTTATTCAGACTCTAGTTTCATAAAACAATTCAGGGGCCAACCAAGGTTTCTGGTGTGGACTATTTACCCCCCCCCCCCAGAAAAAGCTATGTGAGGGGCATTGCAAGGGTGGGGGATGCCAGCCATTGTGAATACCTCCTCTGACATCTGTTTTAAAAGTCTCTCCCCCCCCCAAAAAAAAGTATGTGTGTGTACTAAGGGGTAGCAATGCTTCCATCACAAAGCCAAGCACCCCAAAATATTTTCAAAGGCTTTCTCTGCTCCCTCACCCATCCTCCCCCCAAAAATTACATCAAAAGGTCTTATTTGAGATCATGGGAAGAATCCAGCATCATGCTAAGGTGATGGGTTATCAGGGTAAGCATTTCCTTTTGCCAGATAGAAGAATCCCCCTCTCCTTCTCCCATTCACTGTTGGGAGGGTTCCTCCCACCCCCTCCCCCAAGCCAATTACAAGGAGGAATGAGAGATGCAGGGGGAGAGGGAAGCTCTGTTGCATGAGCAGTGGGGATGCAGGGGTACACATACGCCTAAACATTTTGTGAATCTTTGTACTTTTGTCCATTTACTGTATTTATTTTTTCCCCGATTTGAACTATAAAATGGTGATTTTCTTGAGTCAAAATGAGAGTACCCCTAAACTTTTTTTAAAAAAGAAAAAAAGCACTGTGCATGAGCAAAAGTCTTTGCTCTGCTGATGGAACTCATTAGCTGAATACTGATCATAACAATGTATTCAGATTAGTTACACATATTTAGGTTTAGTTACAGGTAGGTAGCCGTGTTGGTCTGCCATAGTCAAAACAAAATAAAATAAAAAATTCCTTCCAGTAGCACCTTAGAGACCAACTAAGTTTGTTCTTGGTATGAGCTTTCGTGTGCTTGGTATGAGCTTTCGTGTGCATGAAGAAGTGTACATGAACACGAAAGCTCATACCAAGAACAAAGTTGGTCTCTGAGGTGCTACTGGAAGGAATTTTTTATGATATTTAGGTTTAGTTATGCTAAGATATTGGGATACTGGATTATGTTAAATTAAATTTTACTCAAAGTCTGTTGATCTCAATGGTCCTCCTTGGTAGGACACACACATAATATATAACCACGAGAAATTGGACAGGGGGACCTATACATCATTGCTGGACTGCACCTCCCATGATCCCTGACTATTGGATAGGGCTGATTGGCTCTGGAGTCCTTCAAGAACTGGAGGGCTAAAGTTCCTCACCATTGGATTAAGAGTTTGTCTTGATAACTGTGTGGGAGAAGTTGAGTTCCAAGAAGTGTTTGCAGGCATTGCATGGGTGTTTTAGGAGGGAGCTCTAGATATAAGGAGCAGAAAGGTTGCAGGTGATCTATGGTTGGTTGAACATTACGGAGCTAAAATAAATCAGATTGCAGGCTAGATCAGGGCTGGTGAGTCTGCATCCCTCCAGATGATGGTGGACCAACTCCCATCAGCAAGCATGGCCAATGCAGGGATTATGGGAGTTGGGGGCAAACAACATCTGGAGGGCCACAGGTTTCTCTGATCTGGGTTTGATGGATCAGGGAATCACAGAGTTCAAAATGACCTCAAATATCATCTAGTCCAACCCCTTGGGGATGAAAAATATTCACTACTACAACATCCCTGATAGGTAACCATCCAACCCCTGCTTTAAAAACAAAACAAAACAAACAAAAAAATCAAGCATATAATGGAGTGTCCACCACCTTCCGATGGAAGAGAAAACTGGGATAAATTTGAGAAATGATGGGGTAAGGATTTCATCTATCTTGCCTATATGGGAGTTCACCTATATTACCAAAGTGCCCCAAACGAGTTCTGGATCAAACAATTTGCCATTTTAAATCAACAGTGAATTCCTTCCTTTCTGTTTAGTGGATGGCGGCTGGGAGGTGTGGAGTGAATGGTCAGTCTGCAGTCCCGAGTGTGAGCACATGAGGATCCGGGAATGTACTGCTCCACCTCCACGGAATGGTGGGAAATTCTGTGAAGGTCCAAGCCAAGAGTCAGAGAACTGCACTGAAGGACTTTGCATTCAAGGTAAATAGCTTTCATGGGATGTCAGTATCCTTTTTCCTCCCTCTCTGTCCCTTAAATTAAGACTCACAGCCAAGTCTATGATTCATGTTGCAGACTGGAGAGAGTTGTCTGCAGCGAAATCTGTTGACAAATGAGTCTCTCTCTCTCTCTCTCTCTCTCTCTCTCTCTCTCTCTCTCTCTGTGTGTGTGTGTGTGGTGCGTGTTCATAGCTTTGAAATTCATTCTGCTGGTGCCTTTTGCTTGGAGCTCAAATCCTTTGAAGTCCATAGAAAGGGTTATATTGGCTGGAAGGGAAGTTTTGGATTCCTCCTGTGGTGAATAATTTATCAATGATTACTTGGGATGGTCCAACATGTATCAGTTGCTCAGAAACAGATGGTGTCAAAGGAAGGTCGCACAGACTGAAAGATACTTCCTTCTGTTCTTTGTGTGTCCAGATTAGCAGTGAACCTAGAGACTCCCCTTTTGATTTTGGAATGGGGATGTTTGAAGAATTTGATCTTTGCAAATTCCTATGTGAATCAACTTGATCCATCTCTCAAACTAATTTGCAGATTAGAATTTTGAGTGGTGTCTCCCTCCCCTAGGCTTAAAATATGGATCAGTGCAGAAATTGAATAAAAAAAATGTTCAAGTGGCGTGGATCGGAAACAGAGAACAATTTCCTAAAATTGATTGAATATCAATACAAGGGGATGTTAGTTATTGCCAGTGTCAAACTCTGCCTTCCCCCATCACCGTTTTGCAATTGGTGGGCCTTAGTCCCCTGAAGTGTGCCCTAGAGAAAGAAAATTTGAGAACCTCTGGTGTAGACAATACTGAGCTAGATGGACCAATGGTCTTACTTGGTTATAAGGCAGCTTTCTTTTTCTATTTGGGGGTTAGCTGAAGGCACTGCTCAGGCATTCACATACCCCATGCAGTTCTAGATGTAGGGAAACATCAATTAATACTTATCTAAATAATTGGAAAAGAGATCCAGGATAGGAGATACCAACTGCTATCTGGAACTGGATCTGGTAAAATGTCCCTCAACAATTAACTGAGTGGGGAGGTGGAACCAGAGGTGACAGCAATGGAACAAAAGCCCAAACATGTGGGCACAGTCATGTTGCCTAGAACCAGGTGCCGCATTGCAGATGGGAGCAGACCCACCCACCACATAGGAGTTCACGCTTGCAATCCTAACGTCCCCGTAAGGCGAGTGAGTCTTGTGAATGAGCGTGCTATACCGCATCTTTTAAAACTTGGCAGGCGGGGTGTGGAAAACTTGTTGGGACATCTTCGTTGCTTTTGTCCAATTCTGAGCATCTTGAGCAGATGTACCATGACTCTTGAGCCTTGAATCTGCAGCTGAGCCTGCGCAGTTACTTGCCTGACTGAGGATTTCTTACTTGCTTGTAAGCAAGAGCCTCCATCAACCTGTCAATCACCTGCTGTTATCATTCTGCCACTTCGCAACTTCAAAGGGCCTCACTGTAATCGCTGATCAGCTGATCAGACAGAGCAAGCCTCCTTGAAGTTTGTTTGCAGATGGCAGTTTGGATTCAGACCATGCCTGCAAACTGACATTTTCCCTCTGAAGGCTGGCAAGCTGACAGCAAGGCCCCTTAAGCTGCACTAGCAGGTTCCTGATGCGGAACTTGCTGGTGCAGCCAATCCCAGTGGGTCTGGCTGTCAGCGCTGATCATGTCTTGTCAGTGATCCCCGCTTGCAAAGGAACCGTCAGGAACTCACTTTAGCTGCCTGATGGTTCCATTGGAATCACATGCTTATCTGCTGCATGCCGGACATCACATGTGAAGTCAGGTGTGGGGTAAGTGGATGTGGTTTTGAGGCTAAGTTGGAACTCATACCAAGTCTAAATAGACCTGCAGGGCAGAGGTTACTAAACCCTTGCAAGCAATGATCATTCTTGTAGAGAGAAACTACTTGGTGTACAGACCTGTGAACATCTATTGAGCTCTGTTCCTGTGAATCCATCATGCTGTTTTCTGCTTGATCGTCTTGCTGTGCAAGAAATGAACTTTTTGCCATGGGTACTCATTAGGCAAACCCCTGTATTTCATGTGGATTTTTGCACTATGCATGTTAGATAAAATGCATCACAGAGTCATAGAGGTGGAAGAGATCTCAAATGTCATCTCATCCTATCACCTGCTGATGCTGGAAATCCACTGTTACTACATCCCTGAATGATAGCCATCCATCCTGTTTAGCAAATAAGAGTCTATCACCTTTTAGCTGTTCCACTGTTAAAACAGTTCATACCATCAGCAAGTTTCTTCCTAATGTTGACTCAAAATCCCCTTTCTTGGAAATTAAAACTCAGTGGTTTGTGTCCTTTCCTCTGGAGCAAAAGAAAACAAAAATTGATCCATCACTTAGGTGGCAGCCTTTCAGATATTTGAAGATGGTCATCATATTGTCTCTTCTCTGGGGCAAGCATGCCCAACTCCTTCAACCATTCCTCATAGGACTTGGTCTCCTTCCTAATCCTCCTCTGGGCACATTCCATTTGGCCTAGTTTCCTTTTAAACTGCTGGATAAAAGCTACTTGCTGCTTGTGGGATGAAAGACCAAAAAAACTGTGGCCATCCATAAACCAAATACTTGCTCACAGCTGGACAGAACAACCACAACAGCAAATGCTGCCACCGAGAACTTCACTTTTCATTTAAGCGGTATAATGTTTGGATAACATTATATACCTGTTAATATTTTACAGTTCTGGAAAAAAAACATGTTTTTGTGACAGAGTAATTCAGATTCTGATTCCTTGCATTTATCTTGCACAAATTGTTCTGCTTTTGCTGGTTGTGATGAGGAACCCAGTGTCAGGCAGGCTGCTGAAGCTTCTGGAAGTTCATTTGCATGTCTTTCCTCACAGGCCTAGTCCTAGACCAGATGGTCCCCTAGCCAGGGATGTGGAATGCTTTTCCTCATGGGAAATCTTCAGGGGCACAAATTCCAATGGAAATGGAAAAAGAAGTGGAAATTACCAATGTTCATTTATTCATCCCATGTCCAGAACAGAAATCAATACCGACTGGTGTTCATTGTTGTTTTCAGTCTGCAAATGATATGTAATCAATGGCATTTTGTCCGTCATTTGAACTGCATTTCCTTTGCATTGAAATTAAAGGTGTGGTAACTATTGCATTGTTAATTAACTTTAACTTGTGTAAATTACATGAAATAATGGGACTGTGAGACAAATTAGGTAGCATTTGGTGGCAGCTGAACTGCAGTAGAATGTCCAAACTGAAAGAAACTAAAATGCAAAAAGAGGATTGTTGATGGCAACACATCTCACATACTCGAAAACCAACATTCCCCCAGGCTAGTCTCTAAAGTGATGCCTCTGTGCTTGGGTGCTTTAACTCAGCTCTGCAGCTGATTGAAGCTATATTACATAAGGTGATGCTAGGCATTTCCCTTCCTATCTTCTCTCCTATTAGTGTACAGTTTGTTTGGTAACAGGCATCTGCTCCTCATGTAGCCCCTAGCTTTAGTGAAAAGCTTGCATTTAAATCCCATCAGATAGAACAGAAGGTCCTTGAGACAGGGGCAGCTTCAAATGTTGCCTTTTTCTTAAGCTTGTAGAAAACAAAACCTTGACTTTTGTCCAGTTGTGCTGCTAGACACAAGCTCAAATAGCAGATTTCTTTCCAAAAGGATTAGTGTTGTGTCAAGATCCAAGTTAAGGATGCCCTGCTGGGAACATAGCAAAGCGAAAAAATAATAAAATGAAATAATAAAATGAAAACTTTGTGCTTTGGAGATTCTGTTGCTAGTCATCTTGCCAAGAGTCAAGGAAAGATTTTTTCCCCTTTTTGCCAAGAGACACGAGTGTAGAAAAGTAGTTGTGGTTTATTTCTGACAACAGTAAATGCGAAAAGGATCTAGGGGTCCTAGTAGACCACAAACTTAACATGAGTCAACAGTGTGGTGAGGTAGCTCTGCTCCTACCCGCATCCTGGTGACTGTGTTTTGAAATAATTGCAGTTTGTTTTGGAAAGCATCGAAAGACCAATACTCTTTGGAGTTGGGACTTTGTCCATCAAGTCCTGAAACTTTCGGCTGGCAAGACCACTGAGTTTTGTGTCCGTGCACATGAACAAAACTGCCACTCTTCCATTCTGAAACCATGATAGTGGAATCTGAGCCATTAAGCCTGCATTCATACATACTTGTCATTGTATCCGCTTGCTTCTGGGGTTTTGTTTGTTTGTTTGTTTTAGAGATGTTATCCGCTGCAGCGCTCCCCTTCTTGTGAAGGAGAGTGAGCCCTTGCGGGGGAACAGTGGGAAACAAAAATAAAGCTGACATTGGCACAGGCTCCCCATGTCTGGCCAATGTTACTGTCCTTTATCTGAATTAGGAATATGCATTTTATCCAGAACACCAATTCACCTCTCTTTGTTCAGTCAGAATGAAATATTAAGTGAATATTTTTTTTCTCAACTATGTGAATGATAATATTTTTTTTCTGGAAAATGAATCAACCTATTTTCAGTCTATGTCAGTTTGACACGTGCTTATTCATTAGTCCACCGTGTCCTCTTTCTGTGTTAATCTGTGATTTAAAAAAAAAGAAAAGCACAGAAATTCATAGGCAAATACCCATTTTATTCTAAAGTTGGCATTTTGCAATACATTTTGGTATTATAATTTCTTAGCGAAGATGACTCATTAGTCAAGAATGCTCATTTTTGGAGAATTGTAGAATCTGAAGGATCGGGTATTGTGTTTTGATCAATGCATTAGTCCACAGGTGTGGATCAGACCAGTTTGTACTGGAATTTACAGATATAAAATTTCTCAAGTTCCCATTTCCCTTTACTCTTTTGTGTGTCAAACTATATGTATATGTCAAATAATCTTCAGGCTTCCCATGTTTATTTTTGCTTTCTCAGCTGGTAGGAATTGGTGCAATTATCCTGTCTTGGTTCCTTTTTTCCACCTCTCCATCTCCCGTTACCTTCTTGTTTCAATATGTGCCTTTCCAGCTCTGATTTTCCCCATGGGGAATTGTGAAGGAAACGTTGTGCAATGCTTCAGAAAAGTAATCTCTGAGGCTATTTTTTGCAGGCACAACTTGCTAACGCTGTTCCTTTCGTGAGGCCAAAAACATATGTGAACCAGTTCTGTCATTCAGAAGCAGAGTTTCTTCCCCAACTTCCTTGTTCAAACTTTGTGTTGACAGTGCACAGCTGACAGTTGTTCTGGTCCACTCAGGGACTGGCCAGGCTTTTGCTACCTGGCCTAATTAAAAGAAGAGGGAGAATGAAAAAGGAGGGGAGAGCAGATAAAGTGGGTTCACTGTTCATTTGGTCACTTTTGATGGAAAGGTGTCCTTCTGTACCTTTGAGAGTGATGGTCACATGCTGAGGCTGCGGGGCACCTGGACAGGTACAGAGTGCCACTGAGGCTGTCCTGAGTCACCTGAGCAGAGTTATGGAGCTTTGAGAGTAAGGGACTTGTGAAGACTTCCCCACTTTTTGTTAAAATAAATAAATAGTGTGAGTTATAGGGAGAAGGGTGCAGGGATGGTCTGCAGCTCAGTGGCAGAGTACCTGTTTTGAATCACCAGCATCTCCGAGAAGGGCTGGGAGGAATCTAATCTAAAGAGCTTCCAAAGCAACTACTCTATTCCGAACTTAAAAATGGAAAGCGTAATGCTGGTGGACAACAAAAGAGGTTTAAAGACTCTCTCAAGGCAATTTTTTAAAAAAATGTAGTATAAACAACCAACAAATGGGAAACATTTGCCTGTGAGCGCTCCAATTGGAGAACAGCCTCGAACTCAAGACAAAAGGGAGAAACGTGCTTAGAGGAAGGCAGGCTTGGCAAATCCACACCGTGATCAACTCCCGCCCGGAAACCAATGTCCCCACTGTGGAAGGATGTGTGGATCCAGAATTGGCCTCCACAGTCACTTACGGACTCATCGTTAAAACCGTGTTTATGGAAGACAATCTTACTCGGCTACGAGGGATCGCAGAAGAAGAAGAAGAAGAAGAAGAAGAAGAAGAAGAAGAAGAAGAAGAAGAAGAATCTAAACAGCTAGAATTATTGAGCTAGATGCACTAATGCCCGAACTCAGTACAAGGCAGCTTTCTGTGTTCCTAACTGCTGTCCCTGCCCCAAGGAACCCCAAACAGGTTGTCATTTCTCTGTGTGGATTGCTGAGCCTCACCTCTTTCTCTCTGCATCTGGCTGCACTTAACCCCCTGCCCCCGGCAGCACAGCACAGTGCTTGTTTCTTTATAGCCTACCCTATCCTGCAAGTGTTTTAAGGATTGATGGGCTGAACTCTAGAACACAACACCAGCAAAGAGAATGGAGTAGTCAATGTCCACCCCCCGTTTTTGGACTACAGTTCCCTGCATCCTTGATCTTTGCTGCCTAGACACTGGCGGAGGTTGAGGATTGAAAATGAATTTCAGAAGGGGGAGACCGGCCTCCTGTCTCGCCCCTTCCTTCCCCACAATTCTTTGTGCTCCTGCAGCCTCTTCGTTTCCCTTTTTCCCGGGCGCCGCCATGGGAGTCGACATACGCCACAACAAGGTCCGGAAGGTTTGACGCAAAGAGCCTAAGAGTCAGGATATCTACCTTCGCCTCCTGGTCAAGCTCTACAGATTTCTTGCTCGGCGGACCAATGCAAAATTCAACAAGGTGATACTGAAACAGCTCTTTATGAACCGCACCAACGGGGCTCCGTTGGCTGTTTCCCGCATGATCCGTAAGATGAAGCTCCCAGGCCGAGAGAACAAAACTGCTGTCGTGGTGGGTACAGTGACCAATGATGTTCGCATCCAGGAAATCCCCAAACTGAAGGTTTGTGCCGTGAGAGTGACCCGAGGAGCCCATACCCGCATCCTGAAAGCTGGTGGCCAGATGATGAGTTTTGACCAGTTGGCCATTGCTGCCTCCAAGGGCCAAGGAACTGTGCTGCTTTCTGGACCCAGGAAGTCTCGTGAAGTTTACAAGCATTTTGGCAAGGCCCCTGGAACCCCACACAGCCACACTAAGCCATACATCAGATCCAAGGGCCGCAAGTTTGAGCGGGCTCGAGGTCGCCATGCCAGTCGAGGCTACAAAACCTAGATTGGATCTTAAAATATTTGAAGGCTGTGATGTGCTGGATTAAATTTCCTATTCTGAATATTAAAAGAAAAGAAAAGAATGGGGAGACTGGGGTTAGTCACCTTAAGATGTTAGAGGAAAAATGTCGAGTGTGTACAAGAAATTTGTGTGTTGTTTGTTTTTTGTATTTGTTTCCTCTGTATTTTTTCTTATAAAATGAATAAAAATATTTTTTGGGGGAAAGACACTGGAGGAGAAAGGGGGTGCGGTGGGAGCGGTCCACCCCAGGTGTCATCCCTGAGGGGGGTGACATCATCGCCCCTCCCCTTGTGACACTTGCCCCGCCCCTGTGGGTGGCTAGCCCTGCCCCTGGGTGTACAGCATGGGTGCTGGAGCAGCTAGCTCTGACTCTGCACCTAGACAGATAGGAACAGTAGTCCAACAACATCTGGAGGGTACCACCATGTGGGCACTCCCGGCCTAAGAAATGGAAAGAATTTAAAACAAAAAACATTGTCCTGCAATTTGTGTCAGTGAGTGGGTAGCGTCTTTATAGAACGTTTGAGAAATCTCATTGCAGGTATCTTATTAGAATGTATTTTGCCCCTTTCCTGCTGTGCCCTTAATGATAGAAGTTTGTCCTCAATATGCACAGCAGCTTTCATTCTGGCATTTCAATCTTGAAGGGAAGAATTCCTTTCTGGCTTCCTTGGAAGAAGGCGCTTGGGTCAAGCTGGTGTGCATACTTGAAATGCAAAGCTACATGTAGAACATGTGTCAATGCTTTTTTTTTTTTTCTTCCAGTGCCTCAGTTTTCAAAGCAGATATGGTGTTACCTTTCATTTTGCATCTTTCCAGACACGTTCCCTGTAAATGGGGGGGGGGGAGAGGGGTTGAACAGGTGTTCAAACATCAAACAGACAATTACAGCATAAGCATGCATGAAAAGTACAGTGCAGTCTCCCACTGCTTAAGGGAGGGCTTGGAAACCACATTTCACTGCGTTTTGTGGTCCTCCTCTCTTTTTTTCTGGGTCTCTTCAAAAATAAGTGAAGGCCTGAATTAGTGTTCAAACTTTTAAAAAATAGAATTGTGTATTCATAACTAGTAGGGAAATTTGCATGTCAAGTATTTCAGGTTAATGGGATAATTAAGGCCACAACTTTATTGGTTACAGAATGTGAGTGATATTGGCTTAAGCAATGGAATTGAACCGACTATATTTGACTCCTGCCCGCCATGCAGGTAGTCTAGTAAGGGTCAACCACCAGAAGGAGGAGCCCTGTTGATGTACATCAACTGAGAGCTCCCCCTGGGTCCCCAATGGGGTCACGGCATGGCCCTAGCCCATACCCAGGCTTCGAACGAGACGCACACCCCCGGATTCCTTTAACAGAATACCCTTAAAGTGGGGCAGGTGATGGCCACAACCTCCCCTCCCATAAAACAGGTTTTTACCAATGCCTAACTGCCAAACCTTACAAAGTTGTAACAATTTGCTATGAGGTAGGCAAAAACCAAGTGGCTGGTGCCCATCTGCCAAGTGGAAAAATTCCTACCAGGCCCCTTTAACAGGCTACCAACCATAGTCCATATCAAGGCCAATATGAGAACACATGAAAATAGGGTGGGAGATCCGATAAAGCAGGAGGAAGAAGGGAGAACCCCCGGCTGGCGGTTGTTTAGATAGCGCAAGCCACACCTCCGGTCAACCGGATTGGTTGACCGGGGACGTGACGCAGCCGGGACTCCCTGTGACGCGGGTGGCACTGCCACGCCCCCCGCTGTACATGGAGAGAGCGCATGGCCTGCCTGCAACAGCACCCCCGGGAAGGGGAACAGCCCTGCAGGAAAATATGTAGATGCATCTTCCCTCCTAAATGAGTCTCTCTTATGCATGCATCATGTGAAGGGGAGTCATGAGTAAAGTGAGGTTGCATATCTGTGATTCTAGACCTGATGTAGGCATTGCACATAGACTTTTCCCTACATCCTGAACCCTGCAAGACGGGGGTTCCTGCACACACTTTCTTGGACGCAAATACAGGTATCATTGAATTAAATAGAGTTACTCCTCAATAAACAGGCCTATGATTGTTCTGCTCCTGGAATAAGATTGTCATCGCATCCATAAGTACTTCTAAGTAGATATATCAACTAATAGTTGATTTCTTGCATTTTTTTTGCAGCCACTAATACTTGTTTGCTTATACAGAACCATCTATGTGGTTTTTTAAAAATAGTTTGATGGGTCCCTGCCACAAGGGGTTTACAGAAAGAAAAAGAAAAAACCAACAGAGGAAGAGGAAGGAAAGGAAGGAATGGGTAAATGAGAAATATATGCACACATAGTAGAATTTGGTATGCAAAATACCAGAAACAATCTTGGTCCCCTCTGTTTCAGAATGGGTGAAAAAAGCACACAAATGTGCCCTGCAAGCCTTTTTCAGGTATTCACGCTAAATGTGAATCAAATACAGGTGAGGATGTGGGGAGAAGTATGCAAGTTTTGCTTTCTGATACTGCTTGCATTGTCCTCCACAAACTGGCAGGTGGGTGTCTGAAGTAGGAGAGTTCCTGTACTTATGGAAGATCCTAACACATTTTAGAATGGTCAGGATTCTGAAATGGTGGGTGAGCCTCCCTTTGGAAGATTGCCCTCCAAATAAGCATGGGGAATAAATTTGATTCAATTTGTATTTAAAGGTGAACCAATCTGCTTTGCCGTTCCTGAAATGAACTGGGACATAGCCATCCTTCAAATACCACACATATCCAAAATCTTCAGTGTGGTTCTGCAGCACAAAAAATGCATATATTGGGGTAAAGTATGCATAGGAATGCATATATTAGTGGGAATTGCATGCAAAAAAATGCATTTTATTTGGAAGAAATATTTTGGAAAAATGTGTCTATTAGGCAAAATTGCCTACAAAAGTATTTATATCAGGATAAATTCCTACCCCCTTCCTACACCCCCTTTGCTTTACAATCAATATAAACATCTGAAAAGAGCTATTAATTGGGGGTGGGGGTGGTTGAATACCACATTCCTACTCATTTGTCCAGAACTGGATTTCCTGTGTAATGAATTATTGCAAGCCAAAGCACAAATATTGCTCATGAATTTAATTCACCACAACGATTTAAATTATTTGTTCTTTGGTGATTTTCAAATATTGTGACAACATGCTTCAATGCAAATAGTCCACATTTATACTTGGGCGCTGCTTTCAAATGCTTTAATGAAGATGCACATTTTAAAATCACCCTTCCCACCCACTGCTTCTCTGCTGAAATTCACCCCCTTCTTGAACCTACTTTGCTATATCTTTCCCCCCCTTTTAAGCAGCCATCGGGGCTTGCTTCTAACATGTAATTCTTCCTCAAGAGACTGCTAGCTAATTATCTGAAATGCATTATGTATGAGTCTGTGGGCTAGTTTACACCTTGGAGCGGCGGTTAGTGAGTGACAGAAAAGCAAAAGTGTGAAGCAGAGTGTTCGGTGCAGAGATGCGTACCAGGAAACAGCATCTATTTCTATGATGATGTTATCAGGGAAAAAAACTCGGGTAGAATGTTGCAGTTGTTTCCACCATCACTACTATGTATATATTTCTTGCAGGTATTAATCTGTGTGTGTGATAACATGAAGTGGAGGCTTAAACCCTTTTATGTACAGTGATACAGTGGTACCTCGGGTTACAGATGCTTCAGGTTACAGACTCCGCTAACCCAGAAATAGTACCTCGGGTTGAGAACTTTGCTCCAGGATGAGAACAGAAATCGTGCAGTGGCAGCAGGAGGCCCCATTAGCTAAAGTGGTGCTTCAGGTTAAGAACAGTTTCAGGTTAAGAACGGACCTCCGGAACGAATTAAGTTCTTAACCCGAGGTACCACTGTACCTTGGTTCTCAATCCATTCCGGGAGTCTGTTCCAAAACCAAAGCGTTCCAAAACCAAGGCGTGCTTTCCCATAGAAAGTAATGCAAAACGGATTAATCCGTTCCATACTTTTAAAAACAACCCCTAAAAATACAGTTTAATGTGAATTTTACTATCTTATGAGACTATTGATCCATAAAATGAAAGCAATAATCAATATACTGTACTATAAAATAAATAAGACAGCATTGCAGATAAAAATAAATAAATCTTACATGCACTGATAATAGTCATTGTTTGGATGGGGGGCTTGTATCCATTTCCGCAGTCACACAATCAATCAGTCAGTCAATCAGTCAGTCAATCAATCCATCCATCAGTGGCTGAACTGGGTTCCACATAGTCACAAAAACAAATCAACCTAAAAAGCCTCAAAAACAAAAACACAAAGCAAATAGCAAAAACAAAAGTGCCAAACTTAATCCATTCCAGAAGCCCGTTTGATTTCTGAAATGTTCGAAAACCAAGGCACAGCTTCTGATTGGTGCAGGCACACTGGAAACAATAGCCGACAGCCGCATCTGACGTTTGGCTTCTGAAAAATATTTGAAAACCGGAACACTTACTTCCGTGTTTTTGGCTTTTGGGAACCAAGGTGTTCAAAATCCTTGCTTTGCCTGAAATTATTTACACATAACAGGCAAGTCAACCTGCACGTACTTGTGGCAGGCACACTTCTTATAGGAGTGGCAGGTTTCAGAATATTATAAGAATTTAAGGTCTCAAATATATAAATTAAATGTTCATAAATTTACAAGGCAAACACATACGTAAGGATGTAAACCACCGTGTCTGAAATAGTACAGGACAACAATCCTGAAACCATTTTGACTCTCCCAAATTGACTTCAAATGTTTCTCTGCAAGGAGGAAGGAACCGAGAAAGCCTCTCCTTGTCTTTTGCTTACCTGTCTTTAGGGCATCTTTGTGTGTGAATAAGGTGAGCCTGTGACCTGGATTCAGGAATTAAAGTATTTACCATCACAAAAGAATGGCCAGGCTGCCCAAGTAAGCAATCACTGGCCATTGTCAGGTACCCAGGCAGACAGGATTTCTGTTCTAGAGGGCTTCCTTCTGTGATGTATGTATGATGTTTTTGGGGGTGGTCTTGAGCTACAGGGTGGGCAATTTCAAAAGTCTATATAAGGGCTTGCACACCATGGTTCCTCCTCCCTCCTGCGTGTGGTGAGTGAGGACCCTGTTGCAACAGTTGAATAAAGGTCAGGCTTACTAGCTGCTTTGCTTCTCAGTATTCTCTGGTTGGCCTCTGTTGTTTTCTCCTACCTATAGGGAACCCACTTAAGGACTCTATACAGGCTCTTGGATACACCATAAGGGAAAAGCAGCAGGTTTTGTTTACATCAAGAACATGATAGCAGCTTCCAATGCAGATTTTAAGGCCTTGCGTGGATGAACTTCAGTCAGTTTGAATGTGCAGGGATTGTAAAATAGTCGTGCAAGATTGTTGCAGGCGGCCATATGCTGAACAGAAACTCATAATGTCCACCAACTTGTGTGACTTTAAAAGGGGATTAGACAAATGCATGAATGTTAAGGCTGCCTGTGGCTACTAGCCATGATGACTATGTGCTGCCTCCCCTGGCAGTATGCCAGTGAATACCAGTTGCTGGGGATCACAAACAAGGAAATTGCTGTTGCTCTCAGGTCTTACTTTTGGGCTTCCCATGGGCATCTTGTCGGCTTCTTAGCCAGGATGCTGGAAATATGCTTCTTAAGTTCTTATGAAATCTCCCATGCAGAACACTTACATATCAAAGAGGTAGGTAGTCTGGAAGACATGCTTTCAACATTTTATATTCCCTCATGGGAGGTTTGATGCAGCTTCAAACACAGAGACGCCTTTTCTAGAGGTGACGTGGCTTTGCTTAGTACTGTAGCCAGAGTTGAGCCAAAATGTGGGAGCTACTTTCTGCAAGGGAGGGGTAAAACCTAAGCCCCACAAGGAGTCTTTCATTTTGGCGATAGGGGAAAGAAAGAAAGAAAGAAAGAAAGAAAGAAAGAAAGAAAGAAAGAAGATAGCCCTTTCAGACTGTAGATAGGAATGTAACCGGCAATAAAATTCTCTTTGTTAAATGTTGTCAAAGAAGCGACCATGAATAGGGAGCAGGAGTGAAGAAGTAAGAAAAGAGCATTGTATTTGCGGTCTTTTGGAGAACAGGGGTGCCAACTTGAATAAAATATTGTGGGGGCTCAGGTAAGCCCTGCCCTGCATAATCGATCACATGACTCAGTGCACACTCACCATTTGAATGGAAATGCCCATGAACGGGGGAGGGGCTCAGCCCTCAAATATGTTATTTTGGGGGTCAAAGTACCCACGGTCCCTAGGAGTTGGCTTCTGTGTTGAAGAATATTCTAGAGCTCCAAAGAATATCCAATTTCAAAGCAATTTGACAGGGTTTTTTTTTTTCATTTTAATGAGAAACTACCTAATTCCCAGCTTTTGAACCTATATGAGAGCTGAAACACAATTATTCTTTAACATCCACACTTCTCCAGATTTTGTGTTGCGGTTTTCCAACTATACAATGTGTACAAGGAAGCGTATATTAGAGGAAAATGTGTTTTAACTTGTTTTGTGCCTCCCACAATGAGGTTTTCCCTAGTCTCTCCTTTTCTGTACACTTCTCAAGTCATCACCTCTAGGGTCTAGGGCCACTTTATAATATCAAGAGCAAATTTGCACCCATTGCTTTTCAGAAACCATTCTCTGAACACAGCCTATGCTTTCTTCCAGGAGCAGCTAATTTACTGGATTAGATAGACTCTGCTCTGTTTTCCATTGCATCTAGCATAGAATTAGTAGTATCTGGGAAAGGTGCTTGTAAGAACTTGGAGATTCTGTTTGGTGGAATAATTCCAATGGATGGAAAAGAATATTTCACTTTACCAGCTAAAGCATCTCCCAAGGCAGAATGCCAGCTTAAATTATATCCTTTCTATTGCACTCTTCTTAGATTCGTCCATACATGTCTGGGGGCAGATAAGGATAGAAACTGCATCCTGTTGAAATCAATGTCACAAATCTTATTGACTGGAATTGCAGTTGTCCTTGTGTGTATTCGGACATTTGAGCAGAAATTAAAAAAATTGATAATTACCCTCCTTCCCTCCACCAAACACTTTAAGTAGTTTATTTTTAGTATGAAAGAAACAGAAGGAAATTTATACTTCCGGGAGAAGGGCGGGGAGAGAGATTACATAAAAATGGTTATTGTCAGCTGCCAAGGAGAAAATATTTCATTTGTAGAGCTGGACAGAAAGTGTTCTAGGAAATGCATTCCTTGTGCATTTATTAAGTGCAACTTTCTCTCTTTCTCTTCTCTCTCCCACTTCCTCTTTTTAGATAAAAAGCCTCTTCACGAAATTAAACCCCAAAGTAAGTTCACTTCTTCTCATGTCACTTTTTAATATCTTACTATATAATATTTATTTGTAAAAAGAAGAAGAAGAATAGTTGTCACCAGTGCTTTTTTTCCTAACAAAAATGTTTAGGGGTACTCTCATTTTCCTACTCATATTGAAATACTGCCCCTCAACGAGGCCAAACTTAGATTCACGAAATGTTTAGGGGTATGCACCCCCCCGCGCCCCCCCAGAAAAAAGCACTGGTTGTCACACTCCAGTTTGCATGGCCATCATTCAGAGGGCACGACAGCTGCGGCATGGTGACAGAACAGCAGGCAGGTGTTTCTGGGAGGTGGGTGAGCAAGCGGAAGGCAACCCAGACTAGTCACAGAGAAACAGATGTGGCAGGCCACTGCAGGCCCCTAGCAACCACCCTGCTTTGCTGCCACTGCAGACCCAACACTGATGCCACTCTTTCAGCCTTAGCAGTGTTAGTGGCGACAATGCAGAATGGTGCTGGGGAGCTGCTCCAGCAGGCAAGGGGACATTGAAGTCAAGGAGAAGGTAACCAAAGGGGCTGGGGGTGGGTGGGCAGAACACCAAGGGGCAGGTTTTGCAAGCCTTGCCATTCTCTCCTTGTCGCTGCTGCAGGCGATGGTTGCTGAGGGAGACTTCCTCCACGTCATGTCCTCTTTGCCAACGGTGGCGGCAGTGGCAGGGCGGAAGAGGGTGAAAAAGCTTCCTCCTCTTCAGTCCCATCTCGCCCGTGAACAGTGGCAGCGATGGTGGGATTGTTGAATCAGGGCAAGTGTTGAAGGGATTGGGGGGTGGAGGATTTTGGGGTGTGCTGTGGGGAATGGGGAAGTTAAAGGACCCCTGGATGGTTAATTCCAGTCAAAGACGACTATGGGTTGCGGCATTCATCCCGTATTCAGGTCAAGGAAGCCAGCGTTTGTCCACAGTCAGCTTTCTGGGTCATGTGGCCAGCAGGACTAAACCACTTCTGACATAATGTGACACTGTGACAGAAAGCAGAGTGCACGGAAACACCATTTACCTTCCCGCCACAGCGGTACCTATTTATCTACTTGCACTGGCATGCTTTCGAACTGCTAGGTTGGCAGGAGCTGGGACAGAGCAACGGGAGCTCACTCTGTTGCGGAGATTCGAACCGCCGACTTTCCGATTGGCAAACCCAAGAGGCTCAGTGGTTTAGAGCACAGTGCTACTCCCGCATCCCTACAATGGGGAAGTTATGGGTGAGCTGTGAGGGGATGGGGGAGTTTGAGGTGAACTGTAGGGAGACTGGCAACAGAGTTGGGGTAGACAGGAATTGGGGGTTATGGAGCTGTCTGGGGTGCAGGCCTGCCTCACTTATCTACTTGTACAAGTTTAGATAAGTACCCCCCCCCCAATTAAACAGTGGCTCTGTGGAATTCAAAGGAGAGTTGAGAGCACTTCTGCTCTCTGGAGTGCCTCTCAATCTCCTTTAAAAAGGGTTGGGGCGAGCTGTGAAGGGTTGGTTGGTCAGGTGAGTTGTAAAAGGAGGAAGAGTTAGCCAGGTGTGGCGGAAGTGGAGTTGGCAAAGGGGCTGGTAGGTCGGTGGGATTGGTGCAGTTGCAAAGGTCACTGGATATATCTTCCTTCGAAACAATGACATCAACAGGCATATTCACAACTACATCCACAGTAGATACTGCCATCATTGTTGCAACAACATAAAAATCATAGCCACAGAGTATAACACGTTATAGGTAGTTTAAGATGATGATGAATAAAACATTTGTGATTCCTCTTTCATTTCTGTAATATAATTTATTGGATAGAGAATTAAAATATGCACCTTGCTTGCGAAAAGCCATGCCATCTCCCCTCTGCCCTCATTCTGTGTTTTGTAGCAAAAAAATATAAATACTTAACATTTGAGGCCTTTAGTAGATTATATAATGCATTTGTGGGAGGAAAAAGATTTGCCTTAAAAGTTACAAATGAAGACTTAACAAACAGATCAAAAGCTAACTTAACCAACAGAACAAAATGACTCACATTAATTAAAAAAACCAAAAACCAAAAACAACCCACACATAGTTCATATGGTTGTTAATGTAGATGAAGCCTGAGTTCTTAGTACATAATTTTGTATTGAAAATGTAGATAATATAATTACAGTAGAATGGTGGAATGGGTCTTTGCAACTGGCTACCGGCCAGATGGGGGGCCATGATATAATTGTGACAGGGCAAGGATTAGCACTAGTGCCATGAAGATCTCCTCCCCCCCCCCAACCTTTCATTCTGTTCATTCTTTCATTTGGTTGGGAGAATACCCAGGAAGGGTTTAGGGGTTGCACAGGTGGGAGGAAAGCAGGAAAATATTCTGCTGGGCCAGAAGAAAGCCTTGTGCTCATGGATCCAGCGACTTAGTGCTGTGTTGAATATAATAATCTTTTGGAGGTCCCGAGCAACAAAGACGCTAGGTTGGCCTCAACTAGGGCCAGGGCTTTCTCAGTATTGGCCCCGACTTGGTGGAACAGTCTATCACAAGAGACCAGGGCCCTGCGGGATTTGGCATCTTTCCGCAGGGCCTGTTCCACCTGGCCTTTGGGTTGGTTTCTGTTTGATATTTATGCTTCATTCTTTTATTGGTGGTTATTTGAAAATGAGACTGCAGTTTTAATATTGAATTTTTAAATTTGTATTTTAATCTGTTATTTTAAATTGATTGTGTTATGTTTTTGCTGGAATTTTAATTAGTGTTAGCCTCCCTGAGCCCGGTTTTTGGCTGGGAAGGGCGGGGTATAAATAAAAACATTATTATTATTATTATTATTATTATTATTATTATTATTATTATTCTATACCTGTGGACCTAGCTTAGTGGATGCATCACATATGTCATCTTTGTGGAAGGCAAGGCTGAGCGGGTTCAGGTCATGCTAGTTGCATCATGTTCTGAGGAAGAGAAAACAGTTTGTGGCTTCTAGTGTTGTAGCGCCCCTCCTCTCCGTGTCAAAATCTATTGTGGAGTGAACATTTGGGGGTGTGTGTGTGTGTGTGTTCTTTGGCTCCCTGTCTTTCTGTGGAGCGTTTTATCCTTACATCTGCAACTGCAGACTTTTTGTTTAACATTCTGATAGTCCTGGGAGTTGAGACAACAAGGTGTTGTCTATGCACAAATCTCTCTTTTTTCATGTAACTGTTGTTTAGGATAGTGGTGCCCAGGGCTTTCCTTTGTCCTGAGTGCCCGTCAACAGTGATTCCCTTCAGCAAATTCCCACTGGCTCTCTAGCGTGCTCACGGTTCTCTTGATGTAGTAAGAGATAAGGCTGAGCCCTGCATCTAGGTCCAAATCCCAGATAACGAACTGAATTGGGCTGCTACAGGTTGACTTGGGAATTGGTTGGATTCAGTTGAGGGAGCCCTGAAACACCCTAGGTCAGGTCAGGTCATCCCAGAGTGATCTAGAGCTGTCGAAAGGGGGGCAGTGTGGTGACGAGGACAAGGGGGTGGAAGCAGGTGCGCAGGCAACTTGATTTCACCTTCTCCCACTCCCCAACTACCGGTACATGTTTAAAGCCTGGATGAATTGGGATGGGGAGAAAGGAGAGGTACATCTCTTCTCCTTCCACCTGACCAAATGATTGTGCAAGACCCCCAGATTGATTCAAGGTCCTGGGCTGTATAAAATCAGAGTTGTAGACTTTGAAGGGATGACAGCGATTATCTAGCCCAACCCCCTGTAATGCAAAGTGCTGGATCGGACCCTGAATTGGATTGTCCCTTATGGATTGGCCAGTGTGGTGTAGTGGTTAAGAGTGGTAGACTCATAATCTGGGGAACCGGGTTCGTGTCTCCACTCCTCCACATGCAGCTGCTGGGTGACCTTGGGCTAGTCACACTTCTTGAAGTCTCTCAGCCCCACTCACCTCACAGAATGTTTGTTGTGGGGGAGGAAGGGAATGGAGAATGTTAGCCGCTATCAAATCCAAACTCTTCTTCTCTTCTTCTTCTTCTTCTTCTTATAATATAGTGCAGTGACTTCTGGCTGAACATTTTGATATGTGTGTTCTCTCCCCTTATTATACTGTGTTGGCTACAGGGGTAGGATATCGTGCCCTGCAACACCCCTACAGGGATAGGGATATGGATGGAATTTGATTTCAGATTTTAATGTAAACCTTCCTATTTGTGATGCAAAGGACACCTGTCCTTCAAAATTTGCACTTCCCTGAATTGTATGACGCTGTTCTCCAGCTGGATAATATGTATATATTATAGGGTAAAGTATGCATAAAATGAACATATTAGTAAAACCACATAGAAATGCATTAGAGGAAATTGTTTGCAGAAATACGTATATTAGGCAAAACTACTTACAAAAAATGTGCATTATGAGACATTTGCACTAAGATGCTAACATTTATTTATTTTTAATGATAACTTTTTAAAAATAATAATATGCAGAAATGTGGAAAACTGGATTGCAAAAATGAGGAACTGAAAGAAAATGAAATTGACAAATTTGTGCATGGTTCCATGGAGGGGAAGGAGTCATTGTTCCGAACTGCCTTTTGCACCTAGTGGGTTCTCAGAGTGGTTTAACAATCAAACTCTCTTCCACAGGGAACTCTGGCATTTGTAGCTCTGTGGATTCTTTAGGGGAAGCCATCCTTGTTTAAGGTGGCATGATGTTCCTTTAGGGACCCTCATTTCATTGCTTGTGCTCCTCACTTGGTTGTTCCTTTAAGTAGCTTAATAAAATAAGATACATTTACGTTTTAGATCCTAATGAACTTGAATGGGATTTGAACGGCCAAGAGCAGGCACTTTTCCTGCTGGGAATATGCCTCTGGTGGTGCCCTATCTTAGTTGCTGTGCTAAAGCCAAAGAGACGGTGGGGTGGACTTTAAAGTGTTTCATCATTACCTTGGATGTTTAGGGAAGTTTCCAGTTGTTAGAGTATAATACACTTGGCAGTCCAGCAGCACCTAAAATTGTCAGGCCGCCTGCTGTTCTTTTGTTTACTCTCTCCCCATCTCCCGTTTCACGATTGGATCCTTAAAGTGGGCTAGCCAAACTGCTGAGGTCGATTTTAGTGCCTTTTAGTACCTTGGGGAATGAAACTCTTTATTTTAAATTGCGAGATTAGAGATGTGTTATATAAATGCCCCTCGTTGCTTGCTATTGAATGGAACAGGCATTAAGTTTAAGACCGCATGAATCATCATTGATGTAAAATCAAAGTCAATTATTAAGATAATTGAGAAGCAACCAATTGTGGTAAATAGCCTTATATATAACTCTCTGGTTGGGAACTGTGTTTCTCGCATGTGTGGACTTCTCCACAGACAAGCAAACGGAGGGTTGAAGAAAGAAAGTGGTAGATTGCCAGTGGCTTGCCGTTTAGTAAGCAGGTGGGAGGAGGAGAGACGAACAGAGAAATTGTGATTGTGGGTTCTGCTAGGAAAAATGTACAGCAAGCAGAGGAGATGAGTGGCCTGCACAGCTTATGCAAAAATTCTACTATAAATGAAACAAAATAGAAAATTCTTTCCAGTAGCACCTTAGAGACCAACTGAGTTTGCTCAGTTGGTCTCTAAGGTGCTATTGGAAAGAATTTTCTATTTTGTTTCGACTATGGCAGACCAACACGGCTACCCACCTGTAACTGGTACTATAAATGAGATAATTAATCAATTATGATTCCTAATACATTAGATCGAAATGTTTCATTTTGTGTTTCTTCACTTCTTAAATTCTCTTCAGGTTTTTAATGGAACTGAATAATGATTAATGGAAACTTCATTACCGTAAAATGTATTTTGATAGATGTTGGCCAAGTTGGGAAGCACAGACCCTCCAAGTGTCCCTGTTTTCCAGGGATAGTCTCGGATATGCAGAAGCCGTCCCGATTTCTGATTTGATCCCAGAATGTCCCGCTTTTCCTTAGGATGTCCCTATTTTCATTGGAGAAATGTTGAAGGGTATGGAGTTATCCAACCCCAGAGTCATCTGAAGGCAATCCTGTATAAGGGAAGTTTTTAAAATGTTTAATGTTTTATTGTGTTTTTATATATGTTGGAAGCTGCCAAGAGTCCTGGGACAACCCAATAAGACAGGCATAGGCAAACTCGGCCCTCCAGATGTTTTGGAACTACAACCATCATCCCTAGCTAACAGGACCAGTGGTCAGGGATGATGGGAGCTGTAGTCCCAGAACATCTGGAGGGCCGAGTTTGCCTATGCCTGCAATAAGATGTATGGGTTATAAATAGTAAAATTATCATTGTGGAACGGGATGTCCCTATTTTCATCGAGAAATGCTGGAAGCACAATGTCTTGGCTCAGACAGAACACCAAATTGTGCTATGGGGAATATGTGCCCCAGGCTTCAGACTTGCATGCTCCTCCATCCTTCCATGAGCCAGTTGCCTCTCTGCTCTCCTGGTTTGAGACAAAGCAAATATGGCAAACTTTGGCTTGCATATGCCAGGTTTCTGATCCTAGTTTACACAGAAAACACAGACCACAGTTTGTCAGATCAAGCAAAATGGGCATATGATCTGCCTCCAGCCAAGAAAGAAGGGAATTGTTATGTCTCAGTACAAGAGGGGCACAGCACAAAATCACGAACCAGATTCTGCTGTTGTGGTTCTTCCAGTGTGATCTTCCATTAAGTGCCACCTCCCCATAAAATCTCATCTCTCTGTATCAGAAAAACACAGATCATGAGATAACTTGCAAACCAGGCAGTGGAACTTGATAAAGCCACCTTTTTATGTTAAAGTTTTGTTGGGTTTACCTAAAGATATTGTCTTCCAAGGTGAGTTTAAAGACAGATGCAGGCGTATTAAAAGTCAAATTTATAAAATATTGTTGTTGTACTGGCCTAAGATGCACAATATGTGTGTTAATAATTTATAATGTAATATAATAATGATATTTGTGTTGCCCAGGTTATGACTGAACATTGCTTTTACTAAACCCAATTGCTGTCAGGGAGCACACAGAAAATATGATTAAAAAATATCATTTGATGACGCAGCTTTGGAAATATATTCAACCTTAGCCTATTAGTCTATATAGGTATCTGTTTTATGCTTTGGGCTTGTTTTAGTATTCCACACCTTCTAACAATTGTTTCCTGGTTCAGGTGAAATGGAAAGCTATGGTTTGATTGTGGTTTGTGTGAAGGGAGAAGTAAAGCGAGTTCCGTGCATGAGCAAAGAAATGTTTGTGCTTATCTCAGTGACCATCAGGGGATGCGGGTGGCGCTGTGATATAAACCACTGAGCCTTGGGCTTGCTGATCGGAAGGCTGGTGGTTCAAATCCCAGCAACAGGGTGAGCTCCCGTCGCTCAGTCCCAGCTCCTGCCAACCTAGCAGTTTGAAAGCACGTCAAAGTGCAAGTGAATAAATAGGTACCACTCTGGCGGGAAGGTAAACGGCGTTTCCGTGCATTGCTCTGGTTTCGCCAGAAGCGGCTTTGTCATGCTGGCCACATGACCCGGAAAAACTGTCTGCGGACAAACGTCGGCTCCTCGGCCTATAGAGTGAGATGAGTGCCGCAACCCCAGAGTCATTCACGACTGGACTTAACTGTCAGGGGTCCTTTACCTTTACCTTTTTACAGTGGCCATCTTAGCTGCAGTTACAGGTAGGTAGCCGTGTTGGTCTGCCATAGTCAAAACAAAATAAAAAATAAAAAAATTCCTTCCAGTAGCACTTTAGAGACCAACTAAGTTTGTTCTTGGTATGAGCTTTTGTGTGCATGCATGTATCTGAAGAAGTGTGCATGCACATGAAAGCTCATACCAAGAACAAACTTAGTTGGGCTCTAAGGTGCTACTGGAAGGAATTTTTTTATTTTTTATTTTGTTTCATCTGAGCTGCCTCAGTGTTTAAAACTTGTAGTTTATACTCTGCATTGGGTTTTTGTTTGTTTGTTTTGTTTTTTTCAAAAAAAATCTGTATTCTGTATTTTGCAAAGTTTTTTGGCCAAAAGCCCTTCTCTAGTTAGGAGGTCTTCTAGCAGGCTCATGCATACTGCCTTGAGTTTAAGGATGGAACAAATGCATGAATAAATATACCAAAATAAGATACAACTCTTTAAAAAAAAATCCCATCTGGTCTAAAATAAATACAGAAAGCAATACACACACATTGCTAGCATTATGTTCCCTTTACTTTCCACTCTTCCATCAGAGGGAGGTTGTGTGTGTGTGTGTGTGTGTGTGTTTAGTTTTTCCTGAAACAATTTTAAAATGAATGTTTCATCAACATTTGGCATTTTTGGAACAAATAAGACTGTTTTGAAATGGAAGAATAATTGTTCATCTTCCCACAAGCATTTCCCAACATGATTCAATTGGGATGAAATGAAGAGCAGGGGTCTTTCCTCAAGATGGTGAAATTTGAAGTTAACCTCTTGGGTCCCACAGAAAACCAAAGAGAAATGCATTATCATCGGAGTTCATCTGACCCTCTTATTACAGCCCTTTAGGAAATCCCTAAATAACCATTTATTTCCTTGGTTTTCTTTTGAGTTGTTGGTTTATTGAAGGGCCTGTTGTTTTAATTGTATTTGATATTGGTTTTTTAATATTAGGGGACTGTCTGTTCAATTATTATCCCTGACTTTTAAAAAATATTTTTTGTTTCTGTATTATTTAATTTTGTAAGTAGCCTTCACAAATCCTTAAGTGTCAGACTAGGAATCTTAGGCCATGATGGATAGATAGATAGATAGGTAGATAGAGTCATACCTCGAGTTGCAAACGCTGTGGGTTGCAAGTTTTTGGGTTGCGGACTCTGCCGAACCCGGAAGTACCGGAACGGGTTACTTCTGGTTTTTGGCGCATGCGCAGAAGCGCAAATTGACGTCACGCGCATGCACAGACACGGCACTGCAGGTTGCAAATGCTGCGAGTTGCAAACGTGCCTGCATGGATCACGTTCGCAGCCTGACATATGACTGTAGACAGATAGATGATAGATATACATAGATGGAAAGAAAGGTGGATAGGTAGATAGGTAGATGGATAGATAGATGGATGGGTGTTGGTTTTTTAAAACATTTTTATTTCATATTCCCAGGGGTCTGCCAAGATAAAACCTCAACTTCTAGTTCTTTGCTTAAGTAGAAACAGGTTTTTTTTTTATTTGTGTGTGCGAATTTAGAAAAGTGTTTGTGAATTTAAACTGCACTGTCTCTCAAAAGTTTAAATCAAAGATGGAGAGTTGGTGGCCCTCTAGTTGTTGTGGGGCTCAAACTCCCATATTGGCCAATAATCCAATGTGCTGACTGGGGCTGATGGGAAGGGACCAGGTTCCAAAACGCTGGTCTAGACTCTCTAGATACCGGTACCTTTGTCGCTCTCTTTCAGTTGATTTATAGTCTATGTTGCTTGGTTTGAAACATTTGAAAAAATAGTACAGAAAAAAATCCATTTGGGGCTTTTCACATGCCCCTGAAATGGTGGTGGTGGTGTTTTTTTAAACAACCCTTCAACCAACATTTACTGTGACATTGCCTAATTGGTCCCACTGACAAAGATTAATGCCTTTTCTGTGTGGGGATTTTTTTTTTTTTTAAATTCAGACAAGCTTCATGGATCCACAACTGCATGGTTCCAATGACATAATTCACTTTTCATATATTTGTGCATCGTTTTCCTTACCCCTACCCATTTTCTGGCATAAGAGATTTTCTGGGAACAGAATGACATTCTGCATTGTTTTACTTAAAAACGAACAAATGAAAATATCTTCCCAATGTATCACTTCCTTTTCTTCTTAATATTTGTCCAGAAGGTTCAAATGAGATTTGGAACACCAGACTGCAGTGCAGCAGAGCTATTCAGATGCTGACAATAGAATTATGAGGAGTGGGGTTGAGCTGGGGAAAAAAGTTATCTGACCCACAGAAATAAAGTCTAATAGTTCAGTATTTTAAGAGTGTCCAGTAAGGCAGGGTTTCTCAAACTTGTGTCTGCTGAGAAGGGGCTTTCTAAACTTATTCCCCCTTAAGCTGTCCCTCAGCTGTACTGCAGCAGAGCATGAGATTTGCATCTATCTGCTGTACACAAATATGCAAGAATATGACATTACAGAGGAGGAAAGAGAGAGGCCAAAACATGGTTGTCCCTTCCTAAATCCATACACAAGGATGTTTGGTGTCTCATTGCTGCTTCTTTCAGGACACAGATGGGAAGCCTGAAACCTGTTCCTCATTTTGTTGCCTTTCCTTCTCTCCTTGCAGACATTGAGAATGCCACGGACATTGCCTTGTACTCAGGTCTGGGTGCTGCCGTCATTGCAGTGGCTGTCATTGTCGTTGGTGTGACTCTCTACAGACGGAGCCAGAGTGAATATGGTGTGGATGTGATTGACTCATCTGCCCTAACAGGAGGCTTCCAGACATTTAATTTTAAAACTGTCCGACAAGGTTGGTAAAGCATAATGCCACTTATTGAGAAGAGTCCATCTTTGCATGCAAAAGGATTCAGGCTCAATACCAGGTTTCTCCAGCTAGGGTGAGGAAAGTCCTCTGAAACCCTGGAGAACCACTAAGCTAGGTGGACCAAGAGTCTAACTTGTTATGTTCTTGTACGGTCGTGGTGGGAAAACTGCTTTCATGGTGGTTATATCCTACATGACACCTAAAGATCTGTACTTGGAAGCAGCACAGAAAGGGCTGCCATCTTGGATTTAGGTACACACTGCTGTACTGATAATTGCAGCCATCAGCATTTGTAAGCCTATAAGAGGTGCCTTTTTAAAATGTTTTGAATGGGGGGGGGGAAGTGGCATTATCATTTCTGTAAAAAAATTCTGGCAGTGGGCGAGTGGGAGGAGAGATTGTGATAGAAGCTAACATCACACTTTCACTGAAAACCATGCATGCACAGGTCCTGGAAAGTTGAGACTCCAGTTTAATCTTACTGAAAACTACGGTGGATCACAAGACATTGGGGACCAGTTATGTATGCCTTTGCCCCTTGATTAAGTGTACTTAACTTAGGGATTTGAACCACAAACAGCACCTTAATACATTCTCATTTTAGTATAATTTCTACCAGACATTCTCCACAGAGCAAGTGAATAGCACACAGATGTGGGCCCTTTTATCAGCCCATGGACCACATTCCTTTCTGGGCAACCTTTCAGGGGCCACATGTCCGTGCTGGATGGGACCAGAGGTAAAATTGGGCAAAGCAGTGCATGTGAATTTTACACACTCACACACTCTTCACTAACTTCCATGCAGGCTCAATCCAACTCTACAATTACACGATTCTATGTAAAGGCATTATCAGAGTTCAAGAGCATATTGCTTCCAGGGTCAAGGAGGGTGCACAGCAGGATCAGTGGGGAATGTGACGTGGGGAGAGGTTGTGTGGCTGGGTATGGCCTGGGGAATGTCTTCAGGGCCAAACAGAGGGTGTGTGTGTGCTTTGGCCACTGGGCCTGAGGTTCCCCATCTTTTTCATATGGTAAGAATAAGAAGCATCTGGTTATAAAAGTGTGGGTTTCTTTTACATGTATTTCCATTCTTCCTAGAAAAATCCACGGACTCCATTATTTTGAGTTCTGCAGTTCAGATGACTAAAGTACATCAGTACTTCAGACAGTGGGAGTTCACAGACACAAACACACCAAAAAAACAACAACACTCAAGTCATGCATCAAGACACACTCATGAGGTCTAAATTGTGCTTCTTTCTGGGAACAGTCTTTCCTTGGGACTGTGAGGGAGTAATTTTATGTAGTGGGTGAGAAAAGTTCTTTGAATTTCTATCACTCTCTTTTCTGAGATGGAAACCTTATTGAAGGTGGGAGGAAGTGTTGGGAGATGTGTGAACATAGCCCTGTTTTAATTCTTCCGAAGAAAAATATGATACAGTTTCATAGATAAATATGTAGATGTTCTCCTCCCCATGGGGCACGCGCCTTGCAAAGCATAAATTAAGATAAGCGAGGCAGAGAAATTAAGGACAGTTGGTATATGTGTCTATTTAATCAGAGCCTGCTTTATTATAAATGACGGCTGATTTCTGATATATGTTTATTTCAGTTCATTACCAGAAATGCATACTTCAAATGTAGTTTGCATGCACGCTTTAATAGCTGCAAATTCTGATGTGTTAAATAACTTTAGAATCTGTTCTATCTTTCTATTTTCCATTGTTGAAATTCGATTCAAGATTGAATCTTTCCTATTTTCACCATTGCTGCTTATTTAACTAGCTATTCTGAAAATTGTTGTTATCAGTGTGCAAATATTTCATCTGACTTAACATCAGGTGATTTCAGGCTCAAATCCATAGACGGATGTTTGCGAGTACTGTAGTTGGAGCTGGAGATCGACTTGAAACAGATGATAGTCATTTTACTACCCCTTGAAAGAATCAACCCAGCTGGTAGATAGGACAAAAGTTTCCATTTTATAAACAATGTAAAAATAAAATAAAATAAAAAGTGCACAGAGGCAACCTAATTTTTCTTTCTTTCTCTCCACTCCCATCTTCTGTAACCTTTTTAAGACCTGTACAAGATGTCGTGCTTTTCTTCAACTTTTTCTCCCAATAGAAATGAGTGAAATAAGCAATAAGCAAATATTTCTGTTTCATTCAGACCTCATTTGCTTGAATTCCCATTCTACATTATGGCTTAAAACAAAATAAAATGATGCTCATATTTTTCATTCTTTTCTAAAAAACGAATGCACACCCCTATTTTTCACTCATCAGTAGCTCAGTTGGCAGAGCATGAGACTCATGAGTTTGAGTCCCACGGTGAGCAAAAAGATCCCTGCATACAGGGGGTGGGCTGTACGACCCTCATGGTCCCTTCCAACTCTACAAGTCTATGATTCTATGATTCTACAGCCACTGTTTACAGGTAAACTCTAGGCAGCTGAGTCTTAAGTGTGGTTATTCCAAAATGACTTCCATCTTGCTCTGAGAGAGCCAGTGTGGTTTAGTGGTTAAAAGCGGTAGACTTGTAATCTGGAGAACCGGGTTCGCGTCTCCGCTCCTCCACATGCAGCTGCTGGGTGACCTTGGGCTAGTCACACTTCTATGAAGTCTCTCAGCTCCACTCACCTCACAGAGTGTTTGTTGTGGGGGAGGAAGGGAAAGGAGAATGTTAGCCACTTTGAGACTCCTTAGGGTAGTGATAAAACGGGATATCAAATCCAAACTCTTCTTCTCTCTCTTCTTCTTCTTCTTCATTCCCAACAGGTCTGCAGAGAGTTACAGCCTCTTGATCAGTTGCCCTTGTAGGGAACTGATTCAGCAGGGAAGAGGGTGGGTGGGAATAGCACCAGAATCAGTTGGCGCTGCCTGTCACTGGCTCTACCTCCAGCTACTGTTTGAGTTCCCTGCCACCAAATCAGATCATCAAGCTACAGGGTTCTGAAACCACGAGGAGGCAGAATCTGCTTGTTGACACTTGTAAGATACAGCCAGCAGCTGCTATCCCACGGGAAATCCAGCTTGCGTGCATGAATGTAGGATGAAACTGCATACAGTAAATCACTGGCAACAAGGGATGGACAGGTGTCAGTTTGGGTTTCTCCTAGTTTCTAATATTTCCGGTCTTCAATTCAGTTCTCTGATTTCTGCATCAGTTTGGGATTTATTTATTTTTAAAGAAGTCGTCATCAAAGTGCATGGTTGTTTTAGTGCATTCTTTCCCCCCCAGTACATTTTTGCAAGCATTTTCCTGTAGTATAATAATGCATTTTATATCTTGTTTCCACTAACAGAGGCATTTTTTTACACACACATTCACCCTAATATATGCATTTTTGTGGACATTATTTGGTTGGAGAATTGCAGATTCTCCTTAAGTTATTAATCATTCCAGCTCTAGCATTTCATCACTGTTTGCAAATGATACCTATCATTCTGAATGGAAATAGGACAGAACAAAGCATGAAATTTAAAAATTTGTTGGGGAATTGCTTACCTGCAATGAGATGGGGCTATGATTTTAATAGCCTGCCACACCCACCCACACCCAAATCAGTAGTCTTTCAAAGAGACTTCTTGGCGCTTGGAGTTAATTTTCTATAAAGCTTAAGCCGCTGATTTAAAGGTGAGTAAGGGCTTAAGTGTAAATCATCTTAAAAGAGCTTGGAGACCAAACAGCAGGGTTTCAGAATTTCCTGAATCCTTGTCTCTTCTTTTTAAAATTCCCCCAAGTATTAAGATGAAAAATGAAGGCACTGGAACACACACACACATCCATAACCCACCTAAAAATCTAGGTCTCCGATTCTTCAATTTCCTCAGCATTCTCTGGGCCAAAGATCTCTCATAATAAGATTGTTAATTACCTTTCGCTGCTTGTTTTATTTTTATTTTTTAAACTGAAATTCAACACCACATTAGGAAATGAAAAACATAGAAAACAGCATAAGCTCAGAAGGGTTCAAAGTAAACTATAATAGGGCAGTTCATGTGGGAATTGAAGAAATTAGCTACAGACAAAAGCTTAAGGATATATAGAAAAATAAACCTTGTTGTTGGGGGGGGGGTAGAATTTTGGAGTATGAAAAAGTGCTGGCAGGGGACTGAAGTTGTCACACAGAAGTTTGTTGTTGTTCAGGTTCGTGTCCGATCTTCATGACACCATGGACCAGAGCATGCCAGGCACCCCTATCCTCCACTGCCTCCCGCAGACTGGCCAAACTCATGCCAGTCGCTTTGAGAACACTATCCAACCATCTCACCTTCTGTCGTCCCCTTCTCCTTGCGCCCTCCATCTTTCCCAACATCAGGGTCTTTTCCAGGGAGTCTTCTCTTCTCATGAGGTGGCCAAAGGACTGGAGCCTCAACTTCAGGATCTGCCCTTCCAGTGAGCACTCAGGGCTGATTTCTTTAAGGATGGATAAGTTTGATCTTTTTGCAGTCCATGGGACTCTCAAGAGTCTCCTCCAGCACCATAATTCAGAAGCATCCATTCTTCGGCGATCAGTCTTCTTTATGGTCCAGCTCTCACTTCCAAACATTACTACTGGGAAAACGATAGCTTTAACTATACGGACCTTTGTCGGCAAGGTGATGTCTCTGCTTTTTAAGATGCTGTCTAGGTTTGTCATTGCTTTCCTCCCAAGAAGCAGGCGTCTTTTAATTTCGTGACTGCTGTCACCATCTGCAGTGATCATGGAGCCCAAGAAAGTAAAATCTCTCACTGCCTCCATTTCTTCCCCTTCTATTTGCCAGGAGGTGATGGGACCAGACACAAAAGTTAGGTGAAAGTATTCTCAACCATAAGGCATGTGGGGGCAGAAATCATAAGAGTGCTTCTGGATCAGGCAAAGTGCCCATCTAGTTTAGCATCCTTTTTTCACAGCGACCGACCAGGTCTCAAGCAAGGCAGCGGTGGATTTCCATACTCTCTTCGATATTTGGAAACTGGACTGTGGGGCGGGCGGAATCTAACCACAGCCTCAGGAAAAAGCTTGATTTAATTGACACTAATTTGGACCGCGTTCTGCCCTGATGATGTTATCAGGAGTGCAGCAGAGTCCTACCAGATCCCACCTACAATCCCCCCACCGACATGCCTGCCTGCCTGGGTCCCTCCCACCTGCTTCTGTGATGGCGGCAGTAGGATTAAAGAATGTCTCTTCTGTTGCCTCTCTGTTGCCTGGCATAGTGCTGTAACTTTATGACAGGCACGAGTAGCTCTGGGCAATATTATTTTCCCAAGGCTACTGATGTATCACGAGCTTGACAGGGTCCAATTCTTCCCTCAAAATCCCCCAATGAGCCTGGGATGTCAAAACAGCACACTAGGTGTCAGATAGAGGAGGAGAAGATCAATATCTGCCTCTCAGGTTCCACAACTGCAAGAACAGCAAGGAAGAAAAGTAGGGATGGAGTTGGCAGTGGGAAAGAACAAGGTAGGAAAAGAGGGTAAATTATTATTTGGCTCAGTTTAAAATCAAAGCCAAGGAATGGGGGGGCTGCTGGTCCATTAAAGCATCTTGTATTTTAACTAAGCACCATGAGCTACTCAAATTCGTATGTCTGAGTCAGAAAATATGAATTTCTTTCACATCACTAATGAATAAGAACATGATTTCTCCCAGCTAATTATGTTATTCTGGGGTGGGATCACTGCTGGTTTTGTCATGAGAAACTGTACTGGATATTATGACAATGTCAATAAGCACTGGGGTGTGTGTGTGTGTGTGTGTGTGTGTGTAACCAGCCTCTTTTAAAACAAAGCAACGTAAGTATTTGGGGGTAGGGGGGAGAACATTTTTGATGAGTGGCTAAAGATAGAAAACAAAAGGTAGGAACGACACAACTATTTTTCTGTGAGTGTCATCGTGAGCAAAAAGAAGAAAGTGATTATGGAAATTATTCAAATACTTGTCAAAGCACGTTATTCACTGTTACTATAAAATCAATTCTGTTATTTCTGTGAGTCATTCCAAACATAGTGTGCAATAATCGAAGAGCAGCAGCAACAATTTGGGTTCGTGCATTCCCTGCTTCCTCTCATCTTCCAGCACTGCTGGTAGAAGATTTCTCATTATGTCTAAGCTAGGAACTTTTGTTTGTTTAAACAGTGGCTTGTTAAAAGGGATATCATCAGCTGTGGCTTGGTCCTGATTTCTTACAATAACCCATTAGCTTAATTAGCCACATTTTGTCCTTGGCAATTGCACTGTTACTTTATGAAGTGATCTTTACATTCTCGTCATGGCCAAGCCAGAGGAGAGGGGGAAAGGAAGTTGGCTCACTGATGTTCCTCTAAGATGGGCCTATAATAACATGCTCTTAAAGAAGTCCCCTGATTTACATTATCTCACAGATGTGTACCATTTGACTGATGCAGCTTCATCAGATCTGCACTACCATTCGCTGTCACCTCCTTTCCCTCGTGTGAATGAGGTCCATGGAAACAAAGGGGCTATTGCCTTCTCTACTCTTAACATCTCTGCATTGGCCACGTGCATTTCCTAAAGAGAAGTTACTTGTTCTGGAGAGGCTCCCAGTTACAAAACACAAATAAAGCTTGCCCGACAGCCATAACGGTGCTATAGTTTCATCAAGAGAGCCAGCGTGGTGTGTGTGATTAAGAGTGGTAGACTCGTAATCTGGTGAACCGGGTTCACTTCCCCGCTCCTCCGCATGCAGCAGCTGGGTGACCTTGGGCTAGTCACACTTCTCTGAAATTTAATTATATATTTTTTAAAAAAATTAAAAATTGTCAGTAGCACTTTAGAGACCAACTAAGTTTGTTCTTGGTATAAGCTTCCGTGTACATGCACACTTCTCTGAAGTCTCTCAGCCTCACTCACCTCAGTGTTTGTTGTGGGGGAGGAAGGTAAAGGAGATTGTTAGATGCTTTGAGACTCCTTAAGGGGAGTGAAAGGCAGGATATCAAGTCCAAACTCCTCTTCTTCTTCTTCTTCTTCCTGACTCAGAGCTTATATTTAATTTGGAGATTCTTCCCTTTCCTAACTGCCAGCTAAGACCCTGATCCAGACAGGCATCGGCATGGGCTTTCCCTCTGAGTAGTCTCACATAAGAGTAAGGTAACAGCTTTCGGTGCACTTTCCTAGCAGCCTCCTGAAGCTCCTACTGTCTTAGTATCTCGTCTGCTCCTGTAATTATGGGGATGGGATCCAAGATTGCGCAGCTGGCATGGAGACTGGAATGTCAGGGTCTGAAGGTTCTGCAGGAATGACAGGCTCCTCAAATTTGCAGGCAGTGCTAGAGGTTGCTGACCTCAAACTCCTCTCTGTAGTATGAAAGTAATACAGGCCTGACTTGCAAGAGTATAGTAAAAAAAAAAAAAAAATCACTATAATGTGTACTACAGCTGAGCATTTCTGTGCTGTAAATACTAAATATTGCTGTTGTTTCTGTTGCATCTGCTAAATATACATGGTTCTACTGGTGGTTTTTAAGTTGATCCTGAACTTAGCTGGCCATATAGGCGTTCACTGTCTTAATCCCGACTGTCATCCTGATCTTTAAGGAGTATTCTGGAAATCTGAATGTTTTTATTTTGAATGGGTGTCAGTTCCCATTGTTTTCAGCCGCTGTGCTTCAGAAAATCCAAACAAAATGTCCCTTTGGTCTCCCGCATTGGAAACTGCTAGAGGTGGCATGGCCAAACACAGGATCTGGGACTAGATAATGGGGAGGTTTCAGATATTTTGAATCGCCCTGTGCAAAGGGTGGTTACAGCACATTCCACCTGGGGGTTAAATTAACCCTAACCATTCTGTTGGTGATATGGATGAGAAAGCTGAACCCCTCAACCCAGCATAGGTAGAGAGTTCATAATCTACTTAACCAACTTTTTTGACCCCTACGGCAGTCAGTTTCTCTCAACTGAATTCATAGTACCTCACAAGATTTTTTGAGAGAATAAAATGGGTGGGGGTGGGAGAGAGACTGTTTCCTTGGAGGAAGTGGGGTTGAACACCACAATTAACAAATGTATTGATTATTTGTTGCCAATGTGAAATAGTTCATCTTCTGGGATTTTTAATTTTACCGGTAATTTGTCTGTTGATGTCTTCAGTTTTCAGGATTGATTTGGATGAAATGCAATTTCCATATGAATGTGCTTATAAAATGCTTAAAGTACATGAGTGAATGCATTAAAAATCATAATTGTGTAAAGTAATGCTCATTGGGGCAGGTAATATACAATACTGTACATACAGAATATATATTTACATATATACTAATGGGGTAGAACTGGCAATGATGGACCAGGAAAAAAAAAACTTTAGATCATGGTGGATAGCTCAATGAAATGTGCCACAGCTGGGTGTGTGTGTTTTAAGGCAAAATATAGGAAATGGAGTTAAAATGAAATGGCCAATATTATAATAATCACATCTGGAACATTTTGCATAGTTCTGGTTTGGGCATTGTTCTCAAAAATGATATTATAAAGCTGGAAAATGTTCAGAGTAGGGCAACCAAAACGATCAAAGCACTGGAACAACTCCCTTGTCTTTAGGCTAAGTAGTATTGACCAAATAATGGTTTACACCTCATTAAGAACTTGGCCAGCGAAGGGGAACCTTTGGTTCTCCAGATGTTGAACTAAGTCAGGATGAGGAACCTGCAGCCCTCCAAATGTATTTGGACACCAATTGGTCAGCCCCAGCCAGCATGACCAATGGTCCGGGATGATGGAGCATTGATTGGCTAACGTTACATGGAGGGCTACAGGTTTTCCATCCCTGAACTAGGCAATTCTGTAGACAAAGCTATAAACACAACACTTGTCTGTTGTACTGTACAAAACAATGATAACCAATTGCCCGATTGATTTCCTTCCATCAGGTAACTCCTTGCTTTTGAACTCATCCATGCAGCCTGACCTGACCGTGAGTAGGACCTACAGTGGACCCATTTGCCTTCAACCCCATCGACAAGGAGCTTATGACTGAATCATCTCTCTTCAACCCACTGACTGACATTAAGGTCAAAGTTCAGAGTTCATTTATGGTTTCTTTGGGCGTGACCGAACGATCAGAGTACCACGGAAAAACACATTCTGGGACATTTCCACATGACAGTAACAGGACCTTCCATCCCATACATGCAAAAAACAAATCTGCATACATTCAGAATCTCTCGTCGCTCTCCAAAAGAAGCGAGATGAGGGCCACGGGTATCTTTGGCCACCTGGGAGGACGTTTAGGAATCCCAAACACAGGTGGGTTGCTGCAAAGTCTGAAGGTGTTTTGAAATGCATTATTAAGTGTTGAGGTAAACCTTTCTCTCTTTCTCTTTAAAATGTGCTGTCATAGCAAGTTCTCTCAGTGGGGCCTGTGACATATGAACTCTTGCTTGCTGTTGTTGTTGTTGTTGTTGTTCAGTCGTTCAGTCATGTCCGACTCTTCGTGACCCCATGGACCAGAGTACGCCAGGCACGCCTATCCTTCACTGCCTCTCGCAGTTTGGCCAAACTCATGTTAGTAGCTTCAAGAACACTGTCCAACCATCTCATCCTCTGTCGTCCCCTTCCCTTGTGCCCTCCATCTTTCCCAACATCAGGGTCTTTTCTAGGGAGTCTTCTCTTCTCATGAGGTGGCCAAAGTACTGGAGCCTCAACTTCAGGATCTGCCCTTCCAGTGAGTACTCAGGGCTGATTTCTTTGAGAATGGATAGGTTTGATCTTCTTGCAGTCCACGGGACTCTCAAGAGTCTCCTCCAGCACCATAATTCAAAAGCATCAATTCTTGCTGTTACCAGCTGACAACTTGGTAAAGACCAATAGGGAGCACTCACAGGATGTCTGAGCAGTTGTAGCTCATAACCCATGGGTAGGCAAACTAAGGCCCAGGGAACAGATCCAGCCCAATCTCCTTCTAAATCTGGCCCACGGATGGTCCAGGAATCAGCGTGTTTTTACATGAGTAGAATGTGTGCTTTTATTAAAATGCATCTCTGGGTTATTGTGAGGCATAGGAATTCGTTCATCCCCCCGATAGATAGATAGATAGATAGATAGATAGATAGATAGATATAGATAGATAGTCTGGCCCCCCACAAGGTCTGAGGGACAGTGGACTGGCCCCTGCTGAAATTTTTTGCTGACCCCTGACATAACCTAATGAAATAGTCCACTCTTGTTGCTGGGCAATTGAGATTGAATAGATTTCCCCCAAGTCGCTAGCACAGTCCTACTAAAAACACAAGTAAAGCCACATTGGATTAGACCCAGACTTCATATCGAACAGCATTCTCCTTCTAACACTGACCCAGTTCCTGCCACAATGCTTTAAACCCTGCCTTACTAGGGGCTGTCTAGTGAGTCAATCAGGATACCTAGATGTGTGCTAAACCTCTGGCTCTGGCTTTCACAGAGCCTAGGGCTTGCTGATCAGAAGGTCAACGGTTCAAATCCCTGCGACGGGTGAGCTCCCATTGCTCGGTCCCAGCTCCTGCCAACCTAGCAGTTTGAAAGCACATCAAAGTGCAAGTAGATAAATAGGTACTGCTCTGGCGGAAAGGTAAACGCTGTTTCCGTGCACTGCTCTGGTTCCCCAGAAGCGGCTTAGTCATGCTGGCCACAAGACCCGGAAGCTGTACACCGGCTCCCTCGGCCAGTAAAGTAAGATGAGCGTCGCAACCCCAGAGTCGTCAACAACTGGACCTAATGGCCAGGGGTCCCTTTACTTTTACCTTTACTCTTTGCCTACAGGGGCACATGAGGGTGACGGGATACAGGGCATCCTTTCAACAGGGACACTGCACTCATTGGCCATTGAGAGAGAGAGAGTTGTAACAGGCAGGGAGGAATTTCAAAGCAGCAGCTTTGTTGGCATGGCCAACACTTCAGGACTCCCCTGATTTCAACACCACTGCCTTGCTCCAGTGAAGTGCAGGGCTGCCAAGCACCAGGAGGACACGACTGTACTCCTTCCCCACCAACCTCTGCTGCTCTTTGCATGAACAAAGGCTTCCACCTAGCATTTGTATTTACTTTGCAATGCTGAACATTCAGTACTTTTAAAAATAAAAGCTTTATTGATATTAAAATGGAACATTGCTCACAGATACGATGATGATTAATCTCATATGTAATTTGATCCTCTCTCAATATTTACTAGTTTCAGTCATGTACAGCCAGAGGTCTTAAATGGAGCATGGATAGAATTTATTACTGAGCTCCTAAACTTCCGAGATTATAATTATACCACTATTTAGGTCCACTTCAAAATGTAGAAGTCTGTCACAATGATTTTTCCGCTCGGCATAATTGATCCATAATAATAATAATATAATAATAATAATAATAATAATAATAATAATTTTACCTTGCCCATCTGGCTGGGTTTCCCCAGCCACTCTGGGCAGCTTCCAACAAAATATTTAAATACAAGAATCTGTTAAACATTAAAAGCTTCCCTAAACAGGGCTGCCTTCAGATGTCTTCTAAAAGTCTGGTAGTTGTTTTTTCTCTTTGACATCTGGTGGGAGGGCATTCCACAGGGCGGGTGCCACTACCGAGAAGGCCCTCTGCCTGGTTCCCTGTAACTTGGCTTCTCGCAGCGAGGGAACCGCCAGGAGGCCCTCAGCACTGGACCTCAGAACGATGGGGGTGGAGACAAAATCAATTTTCTTGTTGTACTTGATCAAATAGTTGAGATGAACTATGCTCAGAGGATGAGGCCAGCAATGTTTTAAAAACTAAATTTTCCCACTGCCACGTGGAACCGAATTACATTAGCCCAGCGGTAGCCAACATGATGCCCTCCAGGAGTTATGAACTGCAGCTCCCATCAGCCCTGCTCTTTTGCCATACTGGTTGGAGCTGAAAGGAGTTGGAGTCACAACCATCTCGAAGGCAACGTGTCTGCTACCCCCACATTAACCACTGCTTTTAAAAATTGTTTGTTTGTTTACATATTTAAGGTTTTACATATAAATCCTTTACAACATTTTATCGTGTCCCTGCACTTATTAATACCAGCAGTTTAGCATGAATTTAGGTGTGTTTCAGATCTATTATACCCTTATTTTATACACTATTGACAGCAGGAGGTTCCCCTTTTCAGTTAGGGTTCTGTCCTTCTTTGGCTATGGGGAAGATTCGGTTTCGTTTTATTGCATTTTATCAATGTATCTTTGTTGGAGTAATTTGGAAAAATGGGTGAAATTGCACTAAGTCCATGTCTTTAGCTGCCTATCCCCAAATCTGGATTTTGCTTAGAATTAACATGCCAGCTTCACTGGGCGATTTAGAAATAGTCCAGGGCTAAATGTCTGGAGCATGACTCATCCACTCTCCCTTTGTTTGAGGAATTGTCCGAGGCTGCATTCAGCAATATTGGCAAGAATATGAAGCATTCACACTCAGTGCAAGGTATCATTAAAGTCGAAGGTTACATGCTGTATGGTTCAGCATAGCATGGTGAGCTAGCATGATAAAGTGCTAGTGGATCTCTCTTTATACCTGTACCTTCCCAAGATTTACTTCTAAAACCAGAAGAACTGTATTATAGTAGATCAGTTCATGATGTTCCAGGATCTCTTAAAGTTTATCTAGCCAGTGTGTTTATGCTTGTCTTGTGCCATGAGACAGTAAAAGCTTTATACTCTAAGCTGAACTGAATGGGAAAGGAGATTTATTAACTGGGAATTCTGGAAAAGGCTGACGACTGGAAAACAGGAAAACTCTGATTTTCAGCTGGAAGGTTCTGCTGGAACTGTGAATACTCTGCCGATCACACTGGCCAAAGTGTGGCATCATATCAACAACAGATGGTGGGCCCAAGCCTAACAGGTGATGGGCAAACTGGCTTGTACAAGTTGTAACAATCCAGGCACACATCTCTCAGTTCCTTTGAGTGCTATGTGCTAAAGATGGCAGCACACAGATTTACTTCCCATGAAGTTCGGTAGAAAGTAAAAAAAGAAAAGGTAACAATATTTTATATTAGCTGGCCCGGCCATGCGTTGCGTTTTTTTGGGTTGGCGCATGCAAAGCTGTGGCGGCCATTTTAGGTGAGGGCACTGGCGACCTTAAAGAGCATTCTCCCCCACCCCAGTCCCAAAATTACCCAGTCCCAAAATCACGCTCCCCAACAACACAATCCCCTCAGAGCTGTTCTTACTCAGTGCGACCTCTCAGGCATGCCTCCTGCTCCTGCTCCTTGTTTTTTTTTTTCTCTCGGTGCATGCGAAGATGCGGCGGCCATTTTAGGTGAGGGCTCATGCATTGTTGCTCTGGACAGGTCTGATGATGTCGACGGGCGATCTGCCTTTCTATTGGATGCTGTTGGAGTCTTCATTCCTTTTGCTGGTGAGGTATAATAGGTGCGGCACTTCCCCCCTTTATCCTTTATTTTAGCATTACGGGTGTGGTTTGTTTTAATTTTCATTACGCCAGATCCTTCCTTGATGGTCAAGTTACGCTTTGTCCTAATTTGATGAGATTTGGTCCAGTGGTTACGGAGCAAGGTGGTGTTAAGCGTGCACGCAATGGGAATATATATATATATATATACACACACACACATATATATATACATACACATACATACACACACACACACACACACACACATATATTATATATATATATAGAGAGAGAGAGAGAGATTTAGAAAAGATTTATAACAGTGGTAGAGTACCCTGTTATCAACCATTTCTAAATATCAAAACTTCAAATGTCAGGCCTAGGGGCTGAATGCAGCCCTTCTGAAATCTTGCCTGGCTATCAGCACTCTTCCCAGGTCACGCCCCCTTCCTAGGCCACTCCCTCTATTCCCAGGCTGTCCCCATAGCTGTCCTGCCCCATGTCCTCCTTGAGTGCTTTTGGCTAGCTGGGATGTTTCCTTGAACTGCAATAATGCCTCTTGCTTGTCTGGATGACGGATGGAGAGATGGGTGCAGGTGTATGACTTTTCCATAGCTGGAAAGTAGCCTCTTGCTCCAACCATTTCCCCCTACTGTCACATGGCCTCTGGAGGAGTGGTCCATGAAGCCACCAGGCTGTACATCCCCCCCCCGTCTCTAAACTATAATATACAATTTGGAAGAGAGTCTTAACATACAATTAAACCTACCTCCACCTCTGCTGCCACCACCAAATGTTTGCAGAAATCTCATTCCACAGCATTCTTGGTACATAACAGCTCACAGTGGAATATTTACATTTCAGACAGGTGCTGAGTTTATTTTGTTGAGAAATGCCATCAGCTACCAATGAGTTCCTTGATTCAGGAAGCCAAGGCTGTAGCTGTAGTCATCATAACAATGAAAATATAATGATGAAACGCTGGCACTGAATGAATTTAAAGGTTTCAAGAGAACAATCAGAATATATGCTGGTGAACTATTTGCATGTAAAATTTGATGGATATGAAGAAGAATGTCCATTGATCTGTGCAGGATGGATGTAAAGTTGACAGGATTGTGATTTACTGGAACTCTTTTTGGATTGTGTTCTGTTGGCTACATTCCAAAGGATGATTAACATTTTAGCAATACTACATATTTATACAAAAGGTCAGTCATTTCACATCTGAATTCTTTAAGAGCTCTCAGAAGAATGACTCCTAGCCCTTAAAACTTCACCCTTTTTCACTGCTTTTGCACAATGGTTCTTCAAGTACCCTTCTGGGGGGCGGGGGCAGGGGCAGAGAAGGAGATGATTCAGACATAAGAATTGATTTATGTCCTCTTATGTACCTCTTTTCATGGAATCTAGTGGATCACCTGCCACATCCGTGAGAGCTGCTGCTCTGCCTGTTTTATGTTTCTTACACCTTGGGGTGTTTTCTCCATTTGTGTATTTTCTCCTCTTGCTGCCACTATTTTAAACATGCTGGCATTGTTTGGGACTCAGCTGTGCCCTTACTGATGTATGGACCACATTATAACAAACATGATTCTAAACATTATGAAAACATGCTGGGGTTGTATTGAAGGGCATTCTTTTTTGGAGGTTGGTGGTTAGGTATGTAAGTAAGTAAGTATTGGAGTGAAATATTGCCTGACTCTTGTACAGAGTCAGACCATTGGTCCATGTAGACCAGAACAGTCCAACACTGAATGGTAGCAGCTCTCCAGGACTCCATACAGCTGTACCTGGAGATGCCAAGGAAATGCATGTGCTGTACCTATGAGCCCGTAGCCCTTCTCCAAAGCAATCTCTCTTGCATTTTCTGAATACTTCACACAATAGAAACCTCATTTTAACTATGACCTTGAAGAGAGATTGTAAGTACCAAAATCACAGTATAACTAATGCCTGTGAATTGGAATGTGATCGATACCACAGTGTTCAGGTGATGACAAAGATCCGTCTCACCAGTATGTTCCATTAGACCAACGCTCTGCTTAAGCTGTGACTCACTTCCAGCAGAAGTTTGATACACCCCTAGTATCTTTTGTTCTTACTTTGTTACAGGAGTTAGCCTGCTGATTCCACATGGAGCCATCCCTGAAGAAGCATCTTGGGAGATCTACCTTGCCATCAACCAAGACGAAGCCAGGTAAGACAGGAGCAAAAAATGATGCACATATTCTAATCGAAACTGTTAAACGCCAACTTATAGAACATGAATGGGGACCCTCTCCCTACACCACCAAGGCAACTGGACCCCAAACCCTCATCAGCCCCTGTCAACATAACCAACAGTTGGTGTTGATAGGAGTTGGAGTCCATCAAGAACTGGAGGACCAGAGGTTTCCCTGTCGCTGTTCTAGAAGAAAGGGGGATTAATTGAAGTAACTGCATAATTTCCATTGATATACAAATATACTGCTGTTCAAAAGAAGAAGGGTATATATAACTAGAAACTGAACAGTAGTCACTATGTTGTTGTTGTTGTTGTTGTTCAGTCGTGTCTGACTCTTCGTGACCCCATGGACCAGAGCATGCCAGGCACGCCTATCTTTCACTGCCTCCCGCAGTTTGGCCAAACTCATGCTAGTCGCTTCGAGAACACTGTCCAACCATCTCATCCTCTGCCATCCCCTTCTTCTTGTGCCAGTAGTCACTATAAAAGGTAAAGGGACCCCTGACCATTAGGTCCAGTCGTGTCCGACTCTGGGTTGCAGTGCTCATCTCGCTCTATAGGCAAAGTAAGCCGGCATTTGTCTGCAGACAGCTTCCGGGTGATGTGGCCAGCATGACAAAGCCGCTTCTGGCGAATCAGAGCAGCACACGGAAACCGCCATTTACCTTCCCGCTGGAGCGCTCCCTATTTATCTACTTGCACTTTGATGTGCTTTTGAACTGCTAGGTGGGCAGGAGCTGGGACCGAGCAACGGGAGCTCACCCCGTGGCAGAGATTCGAACCGCCGACCTTCTGATCGGCAAGCCCTAGACTCTGTGGTTTAACCCACAGCACCACCTGGGTCCCTATAGTATGCTCTAAATTAGGGCTACTTAAGGTTGTGTCTTCCCTCATCCCTGATACTTGGCTATGTTGGCTGGAGCTGATTGGAGTCTAACAACAACAGAAGGTGGGGAAAGGAGGTGGCCGTTACTTTCTTAGCGTAATGGGGCAAGAAGGACGGGGAGTGCCAAGGCGTTTCGAAGCTAGATCAACCACTGCTTCTCCTTCTATTCTTGCTAATACTCTTTCCATCACCATATTTATGCCTTCAATTCAAGCCCCCAAGTGAAGATTGTATTTGAATTAATATTTATGCCCTGCATTTCCACCAAAATAACACTTGTAGAGGCTTGCGGTGAAGAACAACAAAGAGAATATAAAATACATGCACTTCATATACGGTGTAATAATATAAAGAGCAGTAATTATATATCCTAGCTACCGCAACAAACCATAATTTTTGAAACTCCTAGAATTCCTAGGGTGGTTTAACAACCAAACCCTCTTCTCAGGGATTGTGGGAATTGGAGCTCTGTAAGGGCCTAACAGCTCTCAGCAATTTTAACAAATTAACAGCTCCCAGAATTATTTGGAGGAAGCCATAACTATTTAAAGTGCTTTAAGTGTGTGGCATGAACATGGTTTTAGTTAACTTTCAACTAGAACTTTTTTCTCTGCCTTAAAATGGAGATTCCCCCTCTCCTCCCTGCTATGAAAGGAATGTGACAGTGAAACTGAGGACTAACAATCAACCACTCAATCAGTCTTTACCACAAAATTAACACCAGCAACATACACTTCATCATCATCATTAAGTTTCCCTGTAAACTTATTTACATTAAAAATAACACTCCTTCAACTGAAATCTGTGTTCCAAAGTTTAAAATCAGTGCTCATTCATCAGACAACACTGTCACTACAGCCTTTCTTGTCCTCGTTGCCATAAAACAGAATTCCATGACAGGCCTGGTGATATTCAGATCATTGTTGGCAAGAAGGTATTTAACATAGCTTTCCCCTGAGCGGCCTGGTAATTTCCTTAGTAGTGGCTGGATTAGCTCTCTTCGAGTATCACAATCCAATGGGCAATATAAAGAACGTGCCCAATGGATTCAATCTCATCAGAGTTCAGCTGGGATGTCGTGATATCTGCCCTCTAATAGTGCTGAAGGCAGAACATTAAAACAGGCTCTGGAAAATGCCCAGCGATGTTAGGGTTGTCCAGTGCACTTAAGTAATTTGCTGGGTGTGATCTTTGAGGTTCGTGTAAGGATTTACAAGTTTTAGAGGATCGGTTAAGATCATTTTGGTATTCCAGTGTTTTTCAACCTTTTTTGGGCAAAGGCACACTTGTTTCATGAAAAAAATCACGAGGCACACCACCATTAGAAAATGTTAAAAAAAAATTAACTCTGTGCCTATATTGACTATATATAAAGTAATTCTCTTGAATAGGAATCAAATAAACACAAAGAAAGTATTTTATAATTACTTTATTATGAAATAGTAAGTAAACAGAAATATGAAAAATTATAAAATACTTTATTCAGTGCGCAACCAGGGCCTGTTTGGCTGAACACAAAGCTGATATTCTGGCTGCAATTTTTCCCACGGCACACCAGGCAACATCTCGCGGCACACTAGTGTGCCACGGAACAGTGGTTGAAAAACACTGTGGTATTCTATATCCCAGATTCATTCTTATTATACTTCTAGCCCTTTCCATTTCTAGACTTTAAAAAGTATTCAGGAGAAAGGCAGTATAAAATCATTTTGTTTGATAATTATCAGCCAGCATCAAGTGGAGCAGCCCAGTTGAGGTCTTAACTGAGTCTTTGCCATGTATACCAAGTTTTTGGTCTGTCTCTAATCGTAGGGCCTCCGTTAGGGACACATTTGGGAGTTTGGAAATTTGACCTTAAAAACCCTGATTGTATTTTTTCATAGGGATCCAAATTAGAGAGGGGGACTAGTTGTGTGTTGTGTAATAATTGAGCTATAGGTTTTGCAGCCTATAATTTAACAGCAGCTGGAATAAAATTTCCTCCCTTTACTCGGTGGGCCGCCCAAGGCTAACAAGTTTTGATAGCGTTTCATTCTCCTTTTTACTTCTTCTTAAAGGTTTCTAGTATTATTATTTTTTCCCCATTTTTCTCACAGTTTCTACCTGTGAAAAATCACTAGGTTGTTTCCTCGTCCCGCTTCTTTCAAGCCTGGGGAGATCTGTCAGTGTGTTGTGCTATAGTTGGCAAAGGCTGTTGTTCAGCTTTAGAGCAGCCCTGTGCAACAGACGATGGGGGTCACCTGCAGCCCCTTTTGTGATCCTCCTCCTGCCATCAGGTTGACCTAACCCTCATTAGCTGTGGCCTGGCGAGTGCAAGGTGGCCAAGAAATGTGAGTCAAGAGACTCGACTTGGCTGTTGCTGCTACTCTAACACAGCCAGGAGCAGAGTGGGAGCTGAGCTGCGTGTCGCCAGGTGTTCTAGAAGAGGCATGGGCTGTTTCTAACAGCTCTCCAGTGACCCAAATCAGGAGATAAGGTATTGTTATTAAGAGAATGAGCTGCGAAACTGCACATTCCCAGTTGAAATCTATGTATTATCATGTGCTGCTAGTACTATTATTATAATGGCGATGTACTTATATACTGCATCATATAATCATACAGAAACATTCCAGAGTGCCATTGCAAATTCCCTCCCCTCATTTGAAGATTATTAAAGGTTGCAAATGCCTACAAATCGGCATATTGTCCTATTTTCAGACTTACTGTATTTGCTTTGGTATTTTTTACGCTGCCTTTTGGTGTGAATAGCCCGTCCAAGGCAGTTTGCAAATAAATGCATGAAACAATGGGACGAGCCATCTCACACTGGGATACCATTGGATGCCTTATACCAATTCAGAACACTGGTCCTTCTAATCCAGTATTGCTTACTCTGACTGGCAGCGACTCTCCAGGGTTTCAAGCAGGAAACCGGGACTTTCTACATGCAAAGCAAAGTATCCTCCTAATACTTGAAACAAAATAGAAAATTCTTTCCAGTAGCACCTTAGAGCAGTGTTTTTCAACCTTTTTTGGGCAAAGGCACACTTGTTTCATGAAAAAAATCACGAGGCACACCACCATTAGAAAATGTTAAAAAATTTAACTCTGTGCCTATATTGACTATATATAAAGTAATTTTTCAATTTTTCCCATGGCACACCAGGCAACATCTCGCGGCACACTAGTTGAAAAACACTGCCTTAGAGACCAACTGAGTTTGTTCTTGGTATGAGCTTTCGTGTGCTTGGTATGAGCTTTCAGTTGGTCTCTAAGGTGCTACTGGAAAGAATTTTCTATTTTGTTTCGACTATGGCAGACCAACATGGCTACCCACCTGTAACTCCTAATACTTGCATTCTTGATTGCTGTCTGACACAGCCCAGCATCCTGTTCCATCTGTGTTGGCTTCTTCGCCGTCACATATGAGCCAGCAGCTGTCATGATCTTGTTTGAGGAGGAAGGCAAAGACTTTTTAGACCTTTCTTAGAGGCTGCCTGTATACCAAATTTTACCTTTCTCACTGTGCCTTCCCTTCCTGTGACTGAATCCCACGGAAGAGACTGCATGCTGGCATCACTAAGGACAAATGGAGCTGAGTAATATTAATATTACATTGGTCACATGAGTAAGCCTAGCCAACACTTAGGGTGGCTTGCCACAATTTCAAATCACAGCACACACACAAAAATGCATATTAAAATACGCTGGGAGGGATTCTTATATAAATATATATTTCTTTTTCTCTTTTTTCCAGAATAAATCTTTATTATTTAAAAAGCTTTTTTTTACATTCACGACAAAAACAAACACAAAACAAATTTTCACACGCATGGACAAACGTTATACAAACAGACGTCAAATAATATTTGCTTAACACAGTTAACCTACTTTTTATCTTCTATACACCTTCCCATACTAATAATTCTCTAGATTTATAAAAAAGACACACTAAAACACTAAAAACTGACTTCCAATTAGTCTCATCGTATTTTGTCTATTAATGAAATTATATCGCAGAGTTGTATATTTGTTATTAATCTTCTTTATACTTTTTACTGTTCTATATTCACACAGATTCAGGCTCAGTCTAATTCTGCTGTGAGATTTCCTTTTATACTGTTATCCTTTAGGTATTCTTTGAAAATTCTCCACTCCTTATAGATAAGATAAGATTTCTTTATTGTCAATTGTACAAGTACAATGAAATTGGATGCCATCCCATAAAAAAACAAAACAAAACAAAAAGCACAATTTCAGCCACACATAAGAAGAAGAAGAAGAAGAAGAAGAAGAAGAAGAAGAAGAAGAAGAAGAAAAAAGAAGAGTTTGGATTTGATATCCCGCTTTTCACTACCCGATGGAGTCTCAAAGCGGCTAACATTCTCCTTTCCCTTCCTCCCCCACAACAAACACTCTGTGAGGTGAGTGGGGCTGAGAGACTTCAGAGAAGTGTGACTAGCCCAAGGTCACCCAGCAGCTGCATGTGGAGGAGTGGAGACGCGAACCCGGTTCACCAGATTATGAGTCTACCGCTCTTAACCACTACACCACACTGGCTCTCCACTGACTCTTACGAGCGGTCTGCTTGGTACGAGCCATGGCAAACGAAGCAAAGAACTATCTTTGATAGTTACAAATAATCATAAGCAGTTCTTACATCTTGTTCACACTGTAACCCGACTCTTAGGAGTTCTTGCCGGCTGTAAATCTTGTGCGCCGCCATCTTAGATCTTGATAACTGCCATTATTCCTCCAGGAATGAGCCAAGCCCCTTTAAAGCGACAAATCTATTTATTTTCCATTTAAATAAGAATTTGCTTGCCTAGCCAGGTGTACTCAACACAAGTAAGAACAATAAAAACAATAAAAGCCATACTAAACGCTAAACGTTAAAAGAAAAAGGGAGAGCATTGAGCCGTTGCGTCTGTGCGCGCCGCCATCTTAGAATACTTATGGACTACTTGTCTCATTTGTCCTAAAGTACTAAGGAGATTGTTCTGTCATTGCAGGCATTATCAACTTGCCAGGTGGAATTATCACCCCTCTCCTCCCTGCAACCCGCACACACTGTTCCAGAGGTCCCCCAACCCCTGACTTGGGCTACGCAAAACTGGAGCTGGCATAGCGATCAGGCCTTGCAGTCAGCGGAGGAGGAAGTCACTCGGGTGCCTGGGGCAGCATGCCCAGGGGTGGGGCGAGCCACCCATAGGGGCGGGACGCACTGCGGGGCCTCTGGAGTCTGCCTGCCTCCTCCCACTCAGCCACCCTACAGCTGGGGGGGGGGAGGCAGTGGGTGGACTGTTTGGGCAGCGTGGTGCCTGCATGCACTCAAGCCACCGCATCTCTCCCAGGAGAGACGCATGGCTCGGGCGCACTGCAGGCCCCGCGTTGAGTGCCACCCAGCATTTTGTCACCCCTCCTTAGTGGTGACACACAGGGCAGACCGCACCCAACACAACCCCCTTCCTCCGCCCCTGCTGGCAGTGAAAGCAGGTGGATTGGCTCCAAATCCAGCAGGTCCTGGGGCGGCTCAGCCCTTCCCTTCCACACTTTGGGGGCGGCCACCAGCAGTACTTCCAGTGCCCCGCACTCTTGGGCAGGCAGAACAGGAAGCCTCGCGTTGATTTTGTTTGCCTTGTGCAAGCTGAATTTTAAAATCTAATGCAGAATAATTCATGTTTTTCTTTGCAGTGGACAGAGCCCTGTTGCACAATTTGCTGTAAGCTTGCTCCCACTGTTCGCCACCACCCCCCTCCCACTGTCAAGCCTATGTAGTTGCTTCTGCTGATTGCATTCTGACTCCCTTTTATGTTTGAGCCTTAGTTCAGAGACAGTGGCCTGTAGCGCTCCAAAGAGTGCTGATCTTTCCCTCCCCATGTTGCCCAGCAGCTGCTACAAATTTCCTCCTTACAGCTCAGTGTGAGGACTGGATTTATTATGCCCATTCTCTACACTACCACTGTTTACAAGATGCAGTGGGATGCTGTAAGCAACATTCCTCTGATGTAATTAAATAAGCACCAACTATGTAATTCATGTTCGCAAGCTTACCCCAGCATGCACATTCATGATGTACTTTTAAAAAAGCTGAGCAGAGGGAACAACATACATCGAGTAATTGTCCAAGTGCTTGTATGCTGTCCTTTGGTTGCAAAAGGCGGGTTTCTTGGAGGAAGAGGGAGAGGGATGGGGAGAGGACCAGTGCTAAGATCTCGGACATGCTCTTATTAATTCCTCTTTTGGCCAGGGAGTATCATACTCCCCAGCTACCTTCTCATCCGAGCCTTGTTTCTGCTGGTTAGTTTCAAGGGATCAGAAGAAGATTCTACGTCTAGCAGAATGCAAACATGGTTTTAAGACCAATCCCCAGCTGTTCTTCCACATCTCTGACCTCTTCAGGCATTAGGACATACGAGACTTCGGTAATGTTGCCGAGATTCCTTTTTAAAACAAGAAGAAGAAAAATCGAAAGCTGAAACAAATACTCTAGCTGTGTACATCCAGTTTGCTCCCACTGTTGATTTGGGAACTGGTGTACGCACAGAGTCAGCCGCAATCCATATCTATCCTTCAATTTCTTATAGAAAAAAACTGAATTTTGATGTGTTTTTTCCCCAAACCAGCTTTGATTGGAATTAAGAAAAAGAATGGATGACCTAGCTGTGTTCTAAACCAGTTAATATGTACATGGCCTTATTCTTCATAGAATATGTGTATATATATAAGTTCAATACTCAGAATGCTAACTAATAATAATTTGCATTTACTTTTAAGGTGTGTGTGTATGTGCATGAACTTGCACACTAGAGAAAGGAGAGAGAGATTTGCTGGATATTTTTTGATGCCTGGAGATATTTTCCAAAACTTAATCTAAAACTCTTTTCATTCCCCCGCCTCCCTCTGTTAGCTCAGCTCCTTTGTGAGACCTTTCATATTACATCTCCATCTGCTGCTGTTGCTGCTTTTAAAAATCATTTTCAATGGAAGATTAAGATATGTGAAGCGAAAGAGGCGGCGGCGGGGGGGGGGGGGAGGGCGACAAGGATGAACCCAGCTGTTTCATCTGTAAGGGCTTGGTAGAAGTGAATTAAAACGGGTTAATTAAATAGAAGGAGCACATATTTTGCCTGCTGTTTTACTTCTGTTGGCTAAAAGCAGAGGGAGCAAGCCAAACCAAAAGAATTGTCATGGCGAGATTTGCTTTCTGGAACACCAGGGGTGAGGGTTGGAGGAGGGAAAGCAAACATAAAGGAAAATTTAATTAGAACACCACACATTATTTCCTTTTCAAAGACTTGAGACAGCAGTGACGTACGCAGTTCTGATTCCCGTACCTTTCGTACAATAATGTGTAGATACACCTTTCTCTGCTGCTGCTGCTGCAGTAGCAGCACCAGAAACACACAATCAGTTTTGTTTTGTTTTTACTTCTGCGGAGCTTTGATTGTTTGGCCTGGATTTAAGATGGCTGCCACAAAATGCTGCCTTGTTTCACTCACGCCAGCTTGCTGGAACCCTGTGCTCAGCCAGCAGGGATGCTTAAGAAATAGCAAAGCAAACATTTTGAGAGCAAAACCACTGCCACAGAGACCATAGCAACAAGACAAGTCCTTTGGTAGTTATGACACGTTGCCTGCAGTGGTGTCAGAAGAACTGGTGAGTTGGCCCATTCCTTCCCTCAATCCCAGACAATGTCCTGATGGTTACAGGCAGAGGCTGAAAGTATCATAGAAGCATAGGAAGTTGCCTTGTACTGAGTCCAATTTACTGGCCCATCAAGCTCAGTATTGTCCCAAACTGAGATCCCACGAGTTTCATTCAGGTGGTCTATGGCATATCCGCCTTGAATATCCTTATTGATTTTTAAATTGTATTTTTATTGCTTCTTTTATTTCGCATATTGTATTTTATATTATTAAAATTTGATTTCTGTGGAATGCAAATTGTGATACAATAAAGCACAATGTAAGAAAAGCAATTAAGATACAATTAAAAATCATACAGCACCTAGCACAGCACGTTACAATAACCACAAAAGGCAGGAAAAAATATATTACCAAGAAGAACACCAGCAATTTTCAAAAGGGGGTGGTGGTGGAGTTTGGGAACCACAGGTCCACACTGATTGGCAGCATCTCTCCAGGGTTAGAAGAATTGGGATTAGAAGTTGTGATGTGTGCTTGACTGTGATTTGTATCTGGTGCCCACAACAGTTTTTCTGGTTTGAAAATGTGCCCCAGGGTCATTGAGCCCCAAAAGGCTGCTAACTCCTGTTCTCTATATTGTGCATCTGTTGTCCACCTGAGTGGCATAATAGAAACAATAAATTGTAGAATGACCAGGTGGTAAATATACCTTTTCAGGTGGGGGCCATTCCAGCTGCCCTGAAAGAGGCAGTGATGTATGTCCTCCATAAGAGGTCTACCGTGGTTTCTGAGTTTTATACCACTAATGCCCAATTGTCAATATCCACCTTCTGGGCAAGGTGTTCAAGAGCACTGTAGCCATGCAATTTAAGCATACTTGAGAGAAGCACATTATCTTTCCAATCTAGCTTCAGATCTGGTTCTGGCACTGATACAGCTTTGGGCACTCTGGCTGATGATGGCTTGCTTCAGAAGGAGGACAGGAGGAATTGGTTCATCTTAATCTCTCAGCAGCTTTTAATACAACTGACTTTGCAGCATCTCTGTGGGTTGGGAATTGGAGCCACAGTGTTATGGTGGATCCACTTCAGAGAGAAACACTGGATGACTTTAATCTCATGGTTGGTTCTGTCCTGTCCACAGTGCTAGTTAACTCATCATTGGGTGGGGAGGGGGTGTCTTGGGATTTAGTGCCATTAGGTGTGCCATGACATTTGGACCAGATGCAGCTGTGTCATTGTGGAGCCAGTGCCTGGGGGCTGTAATGGGCTGGTTGACAGCCAAGAAAATGCAGCTGAAACTTGGATCTGTGTTCTTCCAAGTGGGACCCCTGCCTCCCCACACACAGATCTATGGATGACCGTCCCACTGCTCCCCTCAGATGTTTGTTGTTTTTACATACCCACATACTTGCTCCACCCCATCAATCAATCCATCAATCAATCCATCAATCAATAGAAAAACTGAAAATGTTCAAGTAATATTTATGGGCTGATCTATAACGGGTATTATTTTAGCAGTATGCCCCATCCTAAGCCCTTAACTTGGAGTAGGGCTGTGTTGGTTTTTCATCCAACAACCATAGCATTTTTCTATCTACATATATTGTTTCTGCTGTTTCTGCTTTGTTGATGGCAGACCCACTTGAGACGCATCTTGCCCCAAAGGCAGAATTGTAGACCTGACTTTCAAGTTTATCACTGTCCTGGAAAACAGAGCTCTCCCAAGAAATGGCAGCCTTTAGATCTCCTCATATGGGATTGTGTTCAGAAGGACTGTTTATCACATAAAAATGACAGCTACAAGTTGTCTTATGAAAGCTTTATAATGTCTAAAAGGACTCAAGAATCAAACTCAAGTGTTGCTTTCAGAGGACTGAACTGCCACTCAGCTCAGTAGAGAATAGGAGGTTGGCTTTTAAGGCCAGCCAAGATTTCAGACCAGATGGCATTCAGTTGACGAAACAGAAGTGGCTCTCTGGCTAGGGTTAGAGCTGATACCAGGAGGAACAAAAATATACAAAGAAGGGAAACCTCTGTATTGCAAAACTCTGAATAACCACAGAAGGTCGCGGTTTGAATCCCTGCTATGGAATGAGCTCCCGTTGCTCTGTCCCAGCTTCTGCCAACCTAGCAGTTCAAAAGCACACCAGTGCAAGTAGATAAATAGGTACCACTGGGGTGGGAAGGTAAATGGTGTTTCCGTGTGTTCCAGTTTCCGTCACGGTGTTCCATTGCACCAGAAGTAGTTTAGTCCTGCTGGCCACATGATCCAGAAAGCTGTGGGCAAACACCGGCTCCCTTGACCTGAAAGTGAGTTGAGCGCCGCAACCCCATAGTCGCCATTAACTGGACTTAACCGTCCAGGGGACGGTTATTTTATTTTATGTTACTAATTTGGTTTCTTGGTACCTGCAGTTCACATGAGGGCTGCCTCTGTTTCTATACAAATAGCTGCTATTCCTACGGTCTAGCACAGGGGTGGCCAACTCCCAAGAAACTGCAATCTACTCACAGTTAAAAACTGGCGGTGATCTACCCACTGAAGAAATGTGCATGCACACAAAAGCTCCTACCAAGAACAAACTTAGTTGGTCTCTAAGGTGCTACTAGAAAATTTTTTTTATTTCTTTTGTTTTGATCTACCACAGACGTTCAGTGATCTACCGGTTACCGGTAGATCACAATCTACCTGTTGGATGTGCCTGGTCTAGCAGGACCAGCATGAGTGGCAGCACTTTTAGCATAATGCCAAAGACGGTACCCCCCTGTTAATTTGTTTCTGGGTACCTCCTCTTTGAAATACTTCCAGCTTTCTTCCGCTTTTGGCAGTATTGTTTTTGGGGAAAGCTGAAGTACCCTCAAGGTTGAGTACATGTGATTTTTCTTTCTTTCAGGGAAATGCCACTTCCCTCCCCCCATATGGTAAAACAAAATTACAATCTCTGATAAGGCACCATATATTTCAGTGGAATGGCTTCACATGGCTGTATTTCTGCTTTGTCACAGTGCAACACATTTGCGACGGCTCGCAATCAAGTAGAGATTGCCTGAGGAGTAATATTGCCTGAGACAATCACCGACGCTTCCTAAATTGTATAGATCCTTCAATCCCATTGCAAATGTCAGTGACACGTATTTATGAGGACTAGTAATTATGGACGAATTAGAAATGTTGCATCTAATGGTAACTTTCCCCCGGGGAAATATTCATGCATGCAACCTTCATCCTAAAGCAAGTGCCACTGACAAAAAGGTCTGCCAGATCTTAGAGAGCCATTGAGGGTGCATTTTCATGAATGAATTATCAAGTGAATAAAAGGAGAAAAGGGGAAATGATGTGTGCGATGTTTGCTAAAGTGCTCCTCACAATACCCTAGGAGGATGGCAGCAAATCACTGCTAAGAGACCATGTTTCGAGAAGGAGGAGTGATACCTTTGCCTGCTGTGAACATTTCCAGTGCAGCAACTCAACAATTGTAAATGCTCATTGTGATATCAGGCTCATGGACAATAGGACCGGCAGTGTGAAAAAAAGCACTTGGAGCACTAATGGCTTGTATGTAGCCTTGGTGCTTTGGCATTCAGCCTTCATTTCTTGTAGGCAATGCTGAATGCTCTGAATAGAAACCATTGGAAGTGTGGCACAGCATGGACAATACAGACAGAAAATAACAAATGAGACTATTGCCTAGATGCTCTTAGGGATGCCTGTTATCAGTGTTGTCAAGTTTTAGCATTCTTTAAGGGGAGGAGGGGAAGTAAAACCTCAGAGAGATTCACCCAAAATTACACGTAAACACTTGGAGAGGGTATGCTTGCTTGTAGTGAAGACACCTTTTTGCACAGCACTTAAGATCACCAGCTCTTAAAGATGGGTGTTTGTGTTTGAGAGGGTAAGCAAAGCCCATTCAAATTGTCCAGATATTTGAGGCACTTAGCCTTCTGTCAATCTTGGCTTCTCATTTTTCCAATCGTTGTTGTTGTTGTTGTTGTTGTTATTATCATCATCATTTCATTTTAATTTGTATATTGCCCTTCTATATTACCAGACACAGGGTGATTTACAAGCTGAAGAAACAACAAAACAGACAGCAAAGATCACCCACCTAATAACAATCTGATCCAAAACAAAAAGTCATAATAAACACATAACTTTAAAATAAACAACTTACTGTATATCAAATAAAGCAATATTCAGCAATCCATTAGAATATAATAGTAAGCAGTAAACGTAAGTATCAGCGAATAATAATTAAACAGTTTACATTTAAAAATTACAATTAACCAGCACTTCAGAGCACGTTTATACAAATATACACTTTTTTGGTACAGTATGCAATTTTTTTTTAAATTTTTTATTAAACAACAAAAACAGAATACACAATAATTTCAAAACACACATAAAGAAAAAGATACAACCCGCACATAATTTGATGGTATTTAAAAAGGACTAATCCTAAAAGGGGGTTCAGAGGACAAACGGAAAAAGGATAGAAAGAAAATAGAAAAAGGGAGAAGGGGAAGGAAAGATTAGGAAAAGGAAAAAAGAAAAAGAAAAAAAAGGTAGAAAGTCTAGATTAAGGTTACAACTTACAACATTATTACAATACAATTACATACGCTTGACTTTTGCATAGTATACACTTTTTTGCAAGCAATTCTGCTTAGTATAAAGCTTTATTTTTATGTGCACCTCACGATGATGTTATGTGATCTTGTATTGCCTGAGACACATTAAAGCCTCACCACCCCATATAATCTTGGCACTTTAGAGGAAGCAGGGGGAACGCCAAGCCTTAATCATCTTGTAACCACCAAGTCTTAGTAAACTCGCCCCACTAAAAAGTCATACACCCTCAAATGTTCAGGAGGGTTTTGGTGTTCCCCTCGAAGCTGTACTGATTTGGCTGGGCAAAACTTTTCAGCTTAGTCCATATATGGAAAAAGAGCCCTCTCGAGTGTTCATATCACATGAATGGGAAGGTAGGGAGAGCATCTTCTGAAACATGTGGATTCTAGAATCCTGGCAATTCAGAGTTCTAAAACTCATGGAGCAACCTCACAAGTAAAACAGGCTCTCCACTACAGACAGATGGCCAGAAGGAGGAAAGGATGACAATGGCAGAGTCCCCAGGGGAATGCACATTCACCACTGCTTATTTATTTTATTAAATTGTTTGCCAAAAAGGGAAAAAAAAATCCATAACACCAACATGGTGGTGAACAGCATAAAACTCAAAACTTACATTAATCAAAACAAATACAAATCGCATAACACATCAGTTAATCAGCTTAATACATAAACATAGCTGGATCATTCATCAGGGAAAGCCTGGGTGGTGATAATCATTAAAAGAACAATGGAAGGCTTAGGTCATAAGCATCTCCTTACATTAAATGTAGCATTGAACCTAACATTTCTAACAATAAAGTTAGAGCTAAAGCCATTTTAAACTTGGTGCTTGATTTGCCCTCCAGTGCTCCAAGCTTCATTGGCAGTAATTTGCTCAGCTCATCCAAACGGAATAGAATTCATACATTGTCTTTTCTGTATACAAGATGCAAAAGAAGAAGAAGGTGTATTTCAATATGGCACTGGGCACCAATCTTTATTTAAAGATTAAGCAGGAAGAGAGAAAGAACTATGGTATGTGTTTGCTAACAGCTCTGAATACTGTGAGCCTTTTTCAGTGAAAACAGAGGGCTGATGCACTGGACTGATTGTGTATTGCAAGGCAGTTTTTGTGCGCTCTAATTAAACCTTTGTTTGTGGGCGTTGCTTCTCATGTTGTCAGTTCTTCTGGAAGAAACAGCAAGTCCTATTAAGATGATTTATCATAAATATCTGTTCCTGTTAATTATACTCTAGTGAAGGTGCCAATGCAAAAATGCTGCGAGCGCATAGCCAGAGGAGATTTAAGTCTTTATGGGCTTACTGCTCACTTTCCTGTCGTTGCTCAAAATGCCATAACAACTGGAAATTGAGCCATGGAAACTGCGAAGCATTTCCGCCGTGCTTTATAACAGTTATCTCTTTCACTGTTCTAAGTAGCCTGCAGTAGAGATCCTTAACATAGGGTTACGGCCTGCAGAGGTATGCTTCAGTTCCACCTCTGGAGCAAAGCTGTTGTAGGTCTCTCTCTCTCTCTCTCTCTCTCTCTCTCTCTCTCTCTCTCTCTCTCTCTCACACACACACACACACACACGTTGTGAGGAGTGCCCAAAGGACTGGTTGGGCAGAGGCAACAGTGTTGTTGTTGTTCAGTCATTCAGTCGTGTCCGACTCTTCGTGACCCCATGGACCAGAGCACGCCAGGCACGCCTATCCTTCACTGCCTCTCGCAGTTTGGCCAGACTCATGTTGGTAGCTTCGAGAACACTGTCCAACCATCTCATCCTCTGTCGTCCCCTTCTCCTTGTGCCCTCCATCTTTTCCAACATCAGGGTCTTTTCCAGGGAGTCTTCCCTTCTCATGAGGTGGCCAAAGTACTGGAGCCTCAACTTCAGGATCTGTCCTTCTAGTGAGCACTCAGGGCTGATTTCTTTAAGAATGGATAGGTTTGATCTTCTTGCAGTCCATGGGACTCTCAAGAGTCTCCTCCAGCACCATTAAGGCAACAGTAGGCAGAGCTAAAGCCAATGATCAGAAGAGCCAACTCATTCTACTTTGGCCCCCCATCCTCTCTCCAGCTGAGTTCAACAAGGGCAGCACTAAGACTAAGGGGGAGGAAGCTGACACCTTATTGCTGCCCCCTGGACTGGATGTGAGTGAGAAGGCAGGCAGGCAAGAGTTGACCGGGCAGTGCCTGAATTGCCCTACTGGACCAGCCAACATCCCCATTTAAGTGATGGAAACAAGGAGAGCATCACGGGTTGGTATAAGCAGACACCTGCCATTGGCCAACATTCCCGTCAAGAACCTATAAATGAGTATTTTTCACTTGTTCTTCCTCTTCTTCGCCCACCTCTTGCTCTGGCCCAGGCGAAAGTGGAAATGAAGGAGCAGTAGATGTCACTGCCCGTTTGCTCATTGACTCTCTGCCTGGCACCAGGGCTTAAAATGTGACAGGTGGTTTAACCCCGCTCAAGCCTGGCATTTGTTTACAGTGCTGGGGCTCCTAATGGGCTATGGGTGTAACCCAGAGCTGCTTCTGAGTGCTGTTCCTTCATCAGTGCATAAATATAAATACAGTGGTGCCCCGCTAGACGAATGCCTCGCTAGACGAAAAACTCGCTAGACGAAAGCATTTGTCTAGCGGAAGGCTGCCCCGCAAGACGAAAAAGTCTATGGGGCTGCCTCGCAAGACGAATTTTTTTCGTTGTTTTTTTTTTTCCCGTCTAGCGAAAACCGTGGTTTACATTGCCGCTTCGCTAGACGAAAAACCCGCTAGACGAAAATACTCACAGAATGAATTATTTTCGTCTAGCGGGGCACCACTGTAATAATAAAATTTCTATGCCGCTTTATGTTTATAAGAAAAATCTCAAAGCGGTTTACAGCATATTAAATCAATAAAACATAAATAAAACAACCTGAAGATTAATATAATATAATATAATATAATATAATATAATATAATATAATATAATATAATATAATGGACTGATGAACTTGGGGTCTCCATTCAAATCCTTACACACCCATTGAAGGTTGCAGGCAGGCCATCTGATCTACTTCACAGGGTGGTTGGCAAGTTTTGATAGGAAAACTCCATTTAGGGTGCACTGAAGCTTCTTTGAGCAAAAAAAAAATATGAATATAAATTTGATACACAAGTGCATAAGTAACCAGTGTATTCAAACACATGGAGACCAGTAAGCCATTTGGGGAGGGGGGTTGTCCAAGGCTAAGCCTGGAAACAAATCTACACTGAGAAACAAATACCGGTACATACATTCCCTTGTATGGTTGTATTTTATTTTATTTTATTTTTGGAGGGGGTAGAATTTTCAAAGTTGTGCGTTGGACATGGAAACTACCTCTAATGTAAGACAAGCAAGCTGCAGAAGTATCCAAACAGCTATTCTCATCCATGATTTTAAAGTTCCTAATTTGTTCTGGTTCAAGCAGAAAGGGTCAAAAACATGTGGCCGGGAAGGAGGGAGAGATTGTGCAGGATCAAAGGAAGTAAAGTAGAAAAAGAGAATGATTTGAGTATCAGAAGCTGCGATTGAGGAGATTAATGCTTTAGGGCTTTCCAACAGCAACAACCATTGTCTTTGGTTTGAATTTTATTGAAGTATTGTGTTTCTGCTTTAGTCCAAAAAAGCAATGGTTTTTCACAGCATAAAAAAAGAATAATTATCAAGTGAGTGTCCACACCCTGTCATCATTGCCCAAGAAACTGTGAGGCATTTGTCACTGTGGCCGACTCCCAGGAAATGCTTGCTTGCCGTTTCAGAGCATATTTAAGCCATTACCTAAGGTCGCAGAGGTGCTTCAGATGAGACCATTATCTTGGATTAGCACCTGACCTTGAGTTTGTTTACATGCTCTGAGGTTGATAAGCCCTGCAAGAAGGTGAGGTTTAAGAAAGGTAGAAAAACATAGCAGCGAAGAAAATGCAAGCTCTGAAGTGGAGTAGAAAGGGATATTTGTTATCACAATGCACATCAGACCCTGCCGGTCTTTCTTCAGAGGAATAAAGACTCAACATTTATATTACAGGTAGGTAGCCGTGTTGGTCTGCCTTAGTCAAAACAAAATAAAAAATAAAAAAATCCTTCCAGTAGCACCTTAGAGATCAACTAAGTTTGTTCTTGGTATGAGCTTTCGTGTGCATGCAAACTTCTTCAGATACGAAAGCTCATACCAAGAACAAACTTAGTTGGTCTCTAAGGTGCTACTGGAAGGATTTTTTTTATCTTTTATCTTTTATTTTGTTTCAACATTTATATGTAAATGTTCATCAGATTTAAATATTCAATGTTCTTTATTTCTCTGAATTTCCCTGAAAAGGGACCAGCAAGGTCTGAAATGCGTTGGAATAATAAATATATATATTTTTGTCTAACCTGTTGTTTTTTGCTCCTACTTTCAGTTCCTTTCGGGGGGGTTCCCATCAAGTTCCAAAACATGATGGTTGTTGTCGTTTTGTTTTCCTTTCAAGCATAGTCTCCTGGGCTGGTGGGTGTCCAAATGGAGTGGCTGCATTCTGTTGCAGCAAAAATGGTGAAGAGACTTGTGACACCTTAAAGATTTCCACATTTATTATGATAGACCTTTGCAGACTAGAGTCCACAAAATGTATTAAGTGCAATCCTAAAATGGCAAACTCTGAGGGTGGAACAGAGGGTTGGCTAAGAAGAGGACTGAGATCAGAGGGAAATGAGATGCAGAGAGAATAATTATTTACAGGCAAAAAGGTTAAAGTGACTGTTAACAAGGTGGTGTTGCAGAAACCTGACCTCCAATTTCTCCTTTCTTTCAGTTCCCACCCCCCTGCAACGAGGGCACTTTAGAATGCATTTATAAATTTGGTGGGTGGGTGTTTGTGTGGTTGAGCTTACTTTCTTGTTGCATGGTGTCTGCAGGTAGTGTTGTGTTTGTGTTTATTTCCAATAAATATTTATCCAGCATTCTGCAGCCTCCCTGGCTGCCTGTGCACCCTCCTCTGAAAAAACAACAACACATGGGAGGAGTAACCTTATGGCATCTTCCCATAATTGAATTATGGGAAAGCAGGGAGGCTAGCTGAAGAATAACTGAAATTGGAGTAGTCATGGATTTTGTTTTTTAGGTGAGGTCCTTCCTTCCTCCTGAAGAACAGTTTTCACACACTGTTTTCTTTATAAGTAAAACAATTTTAAAACCTGCATTAAGAGCTGTCAGGCAGTATCCCCACCTTCCCTTGACTGTAGGAAAGCCCAGCTAAGGGCATCGTGGCATTTTCAGGAAACATGAGCATCCGGGACAGTTTGTAGAGTACAGTTATAACTCTGGTTACGATAGCTGCGGGTTGCGTTTGGCACGGGTTACGAACGCGCCAAATCCGGAAGTACCGTGACGGGTTACTTCCGGGTTCGGCGTGTCACGCATGCGCAGAAGCGCCAAATCGCACCATGCGTATGTGCAGATTTGGCGCTTCATGTTGTGTTCTGCTCATGTTGCGAACAGGGCTCCGGAACGGATCCTGTTCACAACCAGAGGTACCACTGTACAGGCCACTGGAGAGATTATTTTGTAGAACGAAAGAAATGGAAGACAGAAACTCAGAAACACACAAACACACACACACACACACACACACACAGAGAGAGAGAGAGAGAGAGAGAGAGAGAGAGAGAGAGAGAGAGAGAAACACTCAGAAACACACACACACACAGAGAGAGAGGGGGGACTACCTTGAAACTGTAGGGGTGGGGAAGACATTTTGAATTTTAATGAGAAACTACCTTATTAGCACTTCTGGAACAATATGCAAACTTGAAACAGCGATCCTTCAGGATTTACACTTCTCTGAATTTTGTGATGAAGTTCTCTAACTAAAAACATGCACAGAAATCTGTACATTGAGGGAAAGCGCACCACACTGATTCAGTGGCTACACATGTACAAAACAGAACATTGTTCAAAACCAGAAGTTAATTTGCAAGCTGCGCTCAAGTGCCATTGTCACCAGCACTCTCATTGTGCCTGATTCTCTCTTCTTCTTTAATTATATGCTACGCAGTTGGCCTTGTAGACTCGGTGGTGGTGAATCTGACTTGCATGCAGGAGGTTGGAACCCTGGTAGTGCTGGCAGACACCGTGTCTGAAACCTTTGAGACTACCAGTCAAAACAGGGAGGGCTGAGCTAATTGGACGAATGGATCTGCCTCACTTTAAGGCGGTTTCCTATGTCCCCCTCCAGCCTGCCTCCATTTCTCAGAAAACAAAGCAAGCTTCTGATTTTGATGGAGTCAAAAGGATTAGATCTGGTTTGTGATTTGTTTACTCTGCACTCCGGGGAATGTTAAATACCTGCAACTATACAATGTTGTTGTTTTTCCTTCTCTGGCTCACTTAATAAACAATGACTGAATTGCATTTGCAGTGCTTGTGCTGCCATGCTGGTTATTAGAGAGAGAACGCTTGCTGTTTGCTGTGTGTGAGAGTTCATCTAATTAGCCGATTTCAGCTCATTTGGCATTAAATAATTCCCAGAATTCCCGTATATTTGTACGTTATGTTCACCAGGGGGAGGAGAAGCTTTCTCTGAAAGCAATTAAAGAGCTCCCTCCAGAAAAAAACAAAAAAAAAACCTGTGATTGGTCACCTCACATGTACGGTTAATATCTACCAGGACAATTGCAGACAGCACTCTCTCCAAAGAGCAGACTGAACACAGAGAGCAATCACGGACCATTAGCAAACATATGGAATTCAATGGGCCAATCAAGTCAAAACAAAACAGTTGTGTGTGTGGCCTTTTTGGGGCAGAGGGGGGGGGGAGAGAGTGAATTTTACTTTTATACATTAAACTCGTTTCTACCCTCCACTCAGGCAAACAAGAAGGAACATCATAGTAAAAGGACACATTCCAGCCAGGAAATTACAGTCAAGGAGGGTGAAAATCCTCAGGCTGGCTCCAGAGCAGGCATAGGCAACCTTTGGCTCTCCAGATGTTTTGGACTACAACTCCCATGATCCCTAGCTAACAGGACCAGTGGTCAGGGATGATGGGAATTGTAGTCCAAAACATCTGGAGAGCCGAAGGTTGCCTATGCCTGCTCCAGAGGATGTGTGGCTTGGGAAGGGCTAGACCAGGGGTAGGCAACCTAAGGCCCAATAGCCTTCTCAATCCGCCCTGTGGACGGTCCGGGAATCAGCATGTTTTTACATGAGTAGAATGTGCACTTTTAATTAAAATGCATCTCTGGGTTATTTGTGGGGCCTGCCTGGTGTTTTTACATGAGTAGAATGTGTGCTTTTATTTAAAATGCATCTCTGGGTTATTTGTGGGGCCTGCCTGTTGTTTTTACATGAGTAGAATGCATGCTTTTATTTAAAATGCATCTCTGGCTTATTTGTGGGGCATAGGAATTCGTTCACCCCCCCCCAAAAAAAAATATAGTCCAGCCCACCACAAGGTCTGAGGGACGGTGGACCGGCCCACAGCTGAAAAAGGTTGCTGACCCCTGGGCTAGACATAGTGGCCGGGGGGGGGGGCATGTTCTGCCTGTCTGCCCCACTCCTGAATTTCCCTCTCCATCTGTTAGAGGGATAGGTGTTTACAGCCTGACCCCCTGTTTCTCCAAAGCTAAGCGTGGTGGCAGACACCCCCTTTCCATGTTTCATCATAATCTCTGGAGATAGCCAGAGCCGTCCGTTTTGAACGGTGAGGGCGCAATGAAAGGAGTTGGTTGACGACCGCTGCTCAGCTTTGAAGCAGCCGAAATCCAGCCATCAAAATCCCAGTCCGCAATACCGAGGGCTATTTGCTTATTCAGTCATGCAGTTCTGTAGCTGGCAACGAACGGGACTGTGCTTTATAACACATTTCATGGATGATTATTAGAATATATTTGATATAATAGGCTAAAGCTGTTTCCTGTCATCCATGAATACGCACACACATCATTTGTGGAGCTGCTCCTTCGTGAGGGGAAATGAAGGCATGGTGTGGGGAGAGCAGAAAGAAACAATATCTTTGTCCCTATCTCATAACAGTAACACCCGGGGTCATCCGATGAAGCTCAGTGGTGGGGCATTCAGTGTCGTAGAACAGCGGGGCATTCATGATGGAAGAATCCTGAGTCATCTCTGCTGCATCCACGCAGCATAGCAGTTCATTCAGTTTCCCTGCCAACTCTCCTTCAGGATGCCACACCAATTTGTCGCAATGAACAAGCCCTCTCTCTCTTGAAGGGATGTTGTTTTCTAGACATTAATGATGATGCGGTGATGGGGAAATAATTTTATTATTTCTACCCCTCCCATCTGGCTGGGTTTCCCCAGCCCCTCTGGGCGGCTTCCAACAGAACACTGAAAACAGAATAAAACTTCAAACGTTAAAAACTTCCCTAAACAGGGCTGCCTTCAGATGTCTTCTAAAAGTCAGATAGTTGTTTATTTCCTTGACATCTGATGGGAGGGCGTTCCACAGGGCGGGTGCCACCACTGAGAAGGCCCTCTGCCTGGAAAGGCTGCAGCAAAGGGGTAGAGCAGCTTGCTTTGCATGCAGAAGGCCCCTGGTCCAATCCGCCACATCTCCCAATAAGGCTGGGACACAACTCTGGCTGGACTCCTGGAACGCTGCTGGTCAGTGTAGACAATACTCAGCTAGACAGTATACAGTCTAAGGGTGGATCTACACACAGGAAAACCCCCTACTATAAATAAGTCAGAAATTAAATTGTTACAGTGGTACCTCTCGTTAAGAACTTAATTCGTTCTGGAGGTCTGTTCTTAACCTGAAACTGTTATTAACCTGAGGTACCACTTTAGCTAATGGGGCCTCCCACTCAGAGGCGTAGGAAGGTCAGGTGGTACCCAGTGCGGAAAATTTCTTGTCACCCCCCCCCATTGATTCCCCCCCGGCAAAAATGGTTTTACGTTATTTCATATTTTCTTACAAAGGAATAATAACAAGTAATATATTATATCCCGCCCTCCCCAGCCAAAGTCGGGCTCAGGGTGGCTAACATCAGATACATAACATTGGTATAAAATCAAACAATAATTAAATTACCTCCTAAAAACATCTCAAAATCAAATTAAAGTCTAATTAGATGGCTTTCCACAGGGTTAGGGTTGGGAACAGTAAGTGCTCCACTGAAATTAAATTTCAGCCTTCATGACATAGGAAAACAGCCAAGTAAACAGCTATTTTGGTGGAGGAGGGTCAAGATATTAACCAATATGCATGAAATTTCATGTATAGCTATATAATCCCTAGTATAGTCAGATAAGACCTTTGGAGCAGGCTTTTTTTTTTTTTTTTAAAGTTTTTTATGAACCACCCTAGTAGGGCAGTAATTGTTCCTTGAAAATTTGTCACCCCCTCCATTATGGAACATGGGGCAGTCCGTCCCCTACGCCCCCTTGCTACGCTCCTGCTCCCGCTGCCACCTCGCTACCGCCGCACAATTTCTGTTCTCATCCTGAGGTAAAGTTCTTAACCCGAGGTACTACTTCCGGGTTAGCAGAGTCTGTAACCTGAAGCGTTTGTTACCCGAGGTACCACTGTATAACAAAAGAAAAACACTATGGAAAATCACATAGAATTTTTTTTTGCTCTCCAGCGCCTTCTGGTGTTGCTTGTTTATAACACATTCACAATGCTATTTATTTATTTATTTATTTATTTATTTATTACTAATGTAGCTGAGTCCTAAGTTGATAAATCCAACTTCCTCTGTTTTTGCTGGGCTTTTACTTAGATGATAGCAAAATATGCTTCCTCAGTGGCTACCGATTGTTAAGAGACGTTGTCTGTTAAATAAGCATTGATCACTGATGTTTACTGAGTCCAGGGCACCCTTCTCCAGTTTGAGCGGTGTCTGGGAAGAAACCGTTTGCCCAGTGAGGGAGGGAGAATTGCAGCTGGTTTTCAAGAAAGAGCAAGGTGGGGAACCAACTGCAAACAGGTTGCTTGTGCTGCAGCTGCTTTGCAGATGAACACTGCTATTCTGCTTCCCCATGCTCAGCATATATACCGAAAAACTAGATAACTGCAGAAGCACTTATCCTTTGCAGTTGTGGCTGCACAAGGGAACTGCCTCGGGAACCTACTGCTGTCTCAGGAACCCTATTGCTTGAGGAATCGCACAGGAACTATATTCTATCGCTTCTGCATTGCTGTGTTGTTTTCATCTTTCTTATATCTCAATGCATGAGAAGTCAGATTATTTTCTATTGGGAATCATCACTACAAGTGCATGACTAAAACTCTGGAATCACAGTCCCTGGGAGGGGACTAATGCAGTGGCTTTTAAAGCTTAACCTGTCTTTTGCTCTCGCAGTGGGATACGAATTGCCTTAAGTTTCCCCCTCTCTGCGCTCACACAGTAACTTTTCCATTTGTTTGTCAGCAACGTATTTTTGATGCAGGAGGCCAGCTTTGCTTTTCTGCATGCCTGATGTGAATGAGATAAGTAGAGTAGAAATTTGTTGTCTGGAAATATGCAGTTGTTACAATAGATTATTCCAGACTAAATAGACAAATAAACTGGCAGAAAGCAGTTTCCTATGTTGACTAGCTTCCAGAGGGACTCCTATTTGATTCTGTTGCCTTTCTAATTTAGGGATAGGGAACCTATGGCTCTCCAGGTGTTGTTGGGCTGCAGCTCTTAACATCCTTGACCATAGGCCATGTAAGGTGAGGCTGATGGGAACTGGAGTCCAACAATATCCACAAGTTCCCCACCCCCTTTTGTAGTTTAAGGGTTAATTCTGTTAGTGTTAAAATCAATAAGCCTAAGGCGGGGGTGGAGATGTTGCTTATCAATCAGGCAGAGTGTCGTGATGTTTACAGAGGTAGCTCATGCTCTGATTGGCTGCGTAGTTCTAATGGAATTTTGCCTCTGTATGTTTGGTTGAATGTCTCCCTGCCCTTTACAGGGCCTGAACTAAGACAGAAAAAAACCCGTTTGTTTCTTCTCAAATTATACACTGGTGTCCCCCCCCCTCCAATTCCTCAGTAAAGTATTATCAGGATTTCTTTTCTCTCCAGACGCAATCTATGTTATTTAAGTGAATTTACTAACAGGCCCTACATTTGCACCCTTTACTTCATGTGGTTGGGAACCCTGGCTATTCAGGGTGTCCTATGTGTGTATACACCTGTATGTCACCGTGACACTGACACTGAACACAGCGTGACCAGCACATGCAAAAGCATGCAAAGGGCATGGGTAACCAAATGCATGAATTGGGCTGCAGGTCGTGGAGAAAGCTTTATTAATTTACATACTGCTAGCAAAATAATCCCATTGAAATGGGAAAAATCAAGAGAATGCTGGCATAAACAGCTTTTTCTTCAAAAGCTGATGGAAATGCCTATATGGTTGCAGTTTTTCTCCTTTCCTTGGGGAATGAAGGCTCTGGCAAGCTTAATTGGGTTCCATTAGCATAGCACTTGGGGGAGATGCTTCCATAATCCAGAGACCAGTATAGAACAGGTCTTTTTCCTTGTCCCCACTAGCAAAGGGTTGAGCAAGCAAATTCTTGAGCAAGCTTAGATGGGAAGTTCAACACCTCTGCTATTGGCTTTTTTTCTGCAGCAGACAGCAAACATAAACTGGGCCCTAGTCAAATGTAATGAACCGGGGCTGTGTGTGTGGATGAGCCAGGACCTCAAGCAGACTCCCTAGTGCTGCCATGGGAATTTACCGCAGCAGAACATTAGAAGAGCCTGCTGGATCAGGCCAATGGCCCATCTAGTTTAACGTCCTGTTCTCACATTGGCCAACCAGGTGCCTGTGGGAATTGGCTCCATGAATTTATCCACAGTTCCCAGGGCATCACTGGACCGACATCGAATGTCGCCACAAGAAATGCAGGGTTTAGAGTGTCCCTACCTTTGCAGCTCGCTTACAGCTCAGTCCTGCAAGCACTTGAAAATCTGTTCCTCCCACAAAAGGCCAAGAGGTTATGGATGTGTTTGTGATTGGAAGGCGGAAAAACAAGACAGTTCCATGAGCTTCAGATTCAACAGCCTTCCTAGCAACGTCTCAGAATTAATTTTATGCTGTTTACATTGTGATGGCAGACTTTGTCACAAACAGCCGTCCACGTAACCCTAAAGCATATATCTCACCTTCCCCCATTTTATCAAGGACACTCCCTATTTACTGGTAACTGTCTCTGCTTTATGATTGTTGCTGTTTTTGCCTTTGGGAAAGCCTAGTGTGTATTGCTAGACTGGAGTGCAATCTACACACACATAAAAATGCTGTAAAAATGATTTTCTAAAAAAAAAAAAAGTTTTGAAAAATACATTGAATTCTGCATAGTTCATTGTTGCCATCTAGTGTCACATTTCTATACTGCACTTTAAAACACATTTAAAACATTTAATTTGCAGCTGTATAGCTGAGTCCTGGCTGTTCTTTAAGACTTCTGCCTGTTACTCCACATCTTGCTCTCCAGGTTAAATCTGTTAGTGTTGGATGGTGGATATTGTCGTTCTTTTAATGCACATGCACATAAATATGTGAGCATTTGTTGTTGTTTACTTGTTTAGTCGTGTCTGACTCTTCGTGACCCCATGGACCAGAGCATGCCAGGCACTCCTGTCTTCCACTGTCTCCTGCAGTTTGGTCAGACTCATGTTGGTAGCTTCAAGAACACTGTCCAACCATCTTGCCCTCTGTCGTCCCCTTCTCCTCTGTCGTCCCCTTCTTCTTGTGCCCTTCATCTTTCCCAACATCAGGGTCTTTTCCAGGGAGTCTTCTCTTCTCATGAGGTGGCCAAAGTATTGGAGCCTCAGCTTCAGGATCTGTGCTTCCAGTGAGCACTCAGGGCTGATTTCCTTCAGAATGGATAGGTTTATGTGAGCATAGAATCATAAAATCACAAGAGTTGGAAGGGACCGTGAGGTTCATCCAGTCCAACCCAGGGGCGTAGCAAGGTAAATTGGTACCCGGGGCCAAAATTTTTTGTAACACCCCCCCAATTGAAATTATTAAAATAAGGAAAAGGGGCTTTTTTCAGCGCTCGGCTGGGCCCTGGACGGAGCCGCAGAGGCGAGGGGTGGACCAGCGAGGAAGGGCGTCACGCCAACCACAAGCGTGATGCCTCGCTTGCCCGCCCCTCGCCTCCATGCCGTGGCTCTGCCCAGGGCCCAGCCGAGCGCTGAAAAAAGCCCCTTTGAAAAAGGAAAGGAAAGCAGGCACCAGTGGCCAGCCAAGCAAGCAAGCAAGCCAGCCAGCCACCGCCGCTCACCGCACGATGTTTTCGGCTCGGCTTTGGAGGCGCCGATCACAGGGGCGGGGCCCCACCCTGAGTGTCACCCCCCAGGGCAGTACTTGGGGCAACCCGCCCCCTACGCCCCCTTGCTCCACCCCTGGTCCAACCCCTGCAATGCAGAAATCGTTTGCCCAACGTGGGGCTTGAACTCACGACCCAGTCTGATGCTGTACCGACTGAGCATGCCGTCTGATATTTCACACGCCACTGAAGCTTACTTTGAACTCTTGGTAACTCTGGACTGTGTTTGTTTTAGCATGTTTTTAACCAAAACCACAAACCTCATGTTTTACAACAGTCGCAGCTCATTCTTAGGAGCCCCGATTGCCTCCGTGTTTTCTGCAGGATCCCCGCCGTTGTTCCCACCTCTGTTTCCAGTCAGGCTGGCATGTTTCTTGCAATGTCAGAGCAGCCCGACTCCAGATTTCATGCAGTTGCTTTGGAATGAGAGCAGGTTGTCAGATCCTGCTCATTTGGTCCTTGTGATCCTGACAGCATCCCTTCACTGTAGCTCCATGTGGGAAGTGACAAATGCTCATTATGGGTGTGTGATGCATTGAGCAGACTAGGCATTGGCCATTGCCTGGCATAACCCCCTCCCTGCTCCCTGCTCCCTCTAGATGTGTGTTCATCTGGAGCAAAAACTTGCTGGCAATAAACCTTAGCATCTCATTACAGAACCTAGTGTTTTAATTTCTGCTGGCATGTCATTACCTGAGGCTGGCTTTCTTTGTTTCCTTGTTACGTTCAGCGGCTGCTGGGCTGGAGTTGAGAGTAGATGCAAGTAGTTCCTCTGAGCATGCATAGAGTGCCTCCTCCAAAGTATTATAACCAGTCCTCATACTTCCAGGTCTGCATACTGGCTCTCTGAAACCTTAAACCAGATCTGGCTTGGGTCAAAGCAAGCCTGCAATATATGAGTGACAAGATCCCAAGAAAGATGCTATTGATATACCATAATTGTTTGTTTCTTGTGTGTGTGTTCCTGCAATTTTGAGGGTGCCCCACCCCAATATATACAACAGCATGCAAGGGGGAAAAGAGTTTGTGTGGAATGGTGATAAATTCAGTCCCCAAAGACAGAATGAGTGTTCTTATTGAACATATTGTAATTTCATATTAGTGTTTTCTCAGTTACACAATTAAGGTTGTTTGGGAGCAGATCAGAAATGTTTTGTTTTTTGGTTTTAAAGCAAAATTGGCTGGGAGTATTGACGTTAGTCTAAATCCGTAAGCCATAATTAGTCCCCCCCCAGCTATAAAATAGTATATTGTTCGTAGCATCCTGTGAATCAAAAATAAGGGGGCAGCTAGCATGACAGTAAAGGCAATCTTGATTTCCACTGATAGCAAGGGAAGCATTTGAGATTTGATACAGCGAAACAATGTTGAGCTGACAAGTAAAAACTCGGGTGTCGTCAGCCCACGACTTGGGGCAGATTTCCAGGACCCCACCACTAACAACACAAAATGCAGCAGTTCTGGCTTGCGACATTGTGAAGCAAATGAAATATACATTACCTAATAAAGGCAGGCCCCTGTAAGACCATTATGCCCAGAGTCTAAAATTACCTAAGGGCACTATTGAGTGAAACAGCAGGTCCTGGTGGATCTCTGACTTGTATTAAATTTGCAAAGGAATACGGTTCATTTTTCCTCCCCTTCCATTGTTTCTCTCCCTGTGATTTTCTCAGAGATTTTTTTAAATATGTACCGGTAGTTGTTAACATTAAACAAGTATAAATGTCATCAAAGCAATAAAGGAGATGAACAAATGTTCTGCTTTTGCTCTTGGAAGAAAGGCTTATGTTTTGATTTCCTTTGTAACATTTTCCTCTCTCCAATGCAAAGCTTGCAACCGGAAGGCAGCGAAGTCCTCCTTGGACCACAAGTAACTTGCGGCCCTCCGGACGTGACCGTCTCCACCCCATTTGCCTTGACAATACCACACTGTGCAGAAGCGAATTCTGAGCACTGGAACGTCCACCTGAAAAAGAAAAAGCTCCAGGGCAAATGGGAGGTAAGTGAAGTTCCTTCCCCAGAGGATTGAGCCAAAAAAAGGATGCTTAAAGATGGATCTCACAAAATGAAATGTTGGTTAGTCTGGATTAAAAGTACCACTTCCAATCTTAAATTCACTTCTCAACACTTCAGCGGCAATTAGTGATTTATTTGGGTTTTTAACAGAAAAAGGAAATTTTGTGCAAATTTCTCTTCATAAACACATTTTTGCATGCTTTTTTTTTTTACTAATATACAATATTTTTGCAAGCAATTTTCCCCAATATAATGCATTTTTATATGTGTCTTTCTCAAACATCTGCATTTTTTGCACATTTGCACATTGTTTGTTGGAGAACTGTACCACCAAATGAAGAGATGTGCAGATTTTGAAAGACAGCTGTGTTTTACTTTGTGTTATGTGAATCAGGTAGCTTCTTGTGAGAATACAAACCAAACTGAATTCCTCTCCCCAGAGGCAGAGCAGCGAGCATCCAAGGGGGGCAGCGTGGTGATGTGACCCCCCTCAGGGATGACACCTGGGTTGGACCACACCTACTGCACCCCACTTTCTACACCAGGGCCTCTCCCATCCCAGCACCCCATTCACCAGAAGAGCAAAGAAACCTCACCACAGTGAGTGGGGTGAGCAGATTTGTGGACCCTTTTCCCTGTAGGGAATTGCTCCGTTCTAGGTGCTCTTTGAAACTAGATTCAGCTCTTATCCAAGTATTGATGACAAAAAGAGAAATTGCAAATCCCTCTTCCCATCCACTCACTGAATTAATGGCTCAGGGCAGTAGAGCAACACATAAGATGGAAGACTTCATTAGAATAAACATTATCCTGGTGAATAACATGGTGAAGGAATCTTGCCCATGTCTTGTTTGTTGTCTTCGTTGTTCCAAATGTTCCCTCTACCTGAGGGATCATTTGTTTTTCTCCACACCGGGGGGGGGGGGGAGGGGGAATTAAAGACAAATCAGAGAATGTGAAGCTGTGCTAAAATTGCCAATGTGTCATTGCTGCTACCTTCTGATGACATTGGATTTCTTGCTGAAAACACTTATGCTGATTCAGTCTGCACAGCCATTGGATTCATTGCATTGAAACCTTCCTTCTGTGTAAAACTAGCTCAACAGCATCCGTTTAAGAAAGAGCCTTTAAGCATGACCCTGCTTTTATTTATTTATTTATTTATTTATTTATTTATGCATGCTTCTTTATACCCCGCTCTTCATGCAAGGAGCTTGTAATTGCACATAAAGTTTTCTCTCCCTTATCTGCACAACAGCTGTGTGAAATAAGTTTGGGTGAGTGTGGGTGATGAGACCCAACTCTGAGCAGAGAGCTTCAAGGAGGGGGGATTTGAACCCAGGTTCCCTTGATCCTAGTCCAACCATTGTTGTTGTTCAGTCGTGTCCGACTCTTCGTGACCCCATGGACCAGAGCACGCCAGGCACCCCTATCCTCCACTGCCTCCCACAGTTTGGCCAAACTCATGCTAGTTGCTTCGAGAACACTGTCCAACCATCTCATCCTCTGTTGTCCTCTTCTCCTTGTGCCCTTCATCTTTCCCAACATCAGGGTCTTTCCAGGGAGTCTTTTCTTCTCATGAGGTGACCAAAGTACTGGAGCCTCAGCTTCAGCATCTGTCCTTCCAGTGAGCACTCAGGGCTGATTTCTTTAAGGATGGATAAGTTTGATCTTTTTGCAGTCCATGGGACTCTCAATAGTCTCCTCCAGCTCCAGTCTAACCATTATGCCACACTAACTTTGGAGTGAACATCAACAGCCTTTGAAACTGTGCTTCCCCCACTTCCATCCCAAACTATTATTATTATTATTATTATTATTATTATTATTATTATTATTATTATTAAACTTCCAAATCCTGGTTTTAGCAGAACTCTGAGTGGGCATCCATTTTATAACAAAATTTTTTAAAGAAACCTGAACATGATGGGAGCCAATTTGCTTCAATTTTCATTCGTTGCAAAATGAAGAGTGAAGGGTAACAAATGGGGATCGTATTTGTTGCCACATTTGAACCCATTCCTCATTCACTTGAGGGTGTGGCTTATCTCTTCTATATCTGTCTCTTGGTGACTGCCATTTTATTTTCCCCAGATGATGAAAATGATTTATTACATTTCTGTACTGCCCTTCATCTGAAGATCACAGGGCAGTTTATAATATAGAAATACAGAAATGCATACCAAACGAAAACAATAACCTCCTGCCACACGGACCCAGATGGTTTAATCAGCCAAAGGTCTGGGAAAGGAGGACTGCTTTTGCCTGGGGCCTAAAGATATGTACCAAAGGTGCCAGGCAAGCTCCAGACATTGCCAAAATGGCAGCTTGTGGTGGCCACCAAGGCAGCATCCAAAGCGGAAGAAATAAAGAAACAGAAACAACAAATATGCGTAGTGGACCAATGTGATTTTATCCAATAGTGAGGTTTTAAGGAGTGAATAACAAAACAAATCTAGCGAAGATTAAAAATCCTAGATAGAGCTGCCACTTAATTTCAGTTTATGGCTGGGCTGATTAGATGGGACCTGATTCCAGGAACTATTGGAGATTCATTCCCTGTGTCTACAGTCATGGGATTATTATCTATCACATGACGGTGTATGTTTTCATTCCACAGAATGAGAAGTGACGGAGACAGGATGTTTGTCTTACTGTGTTCCCTGAAGTGGGACTATTGTCCTTTGTTCTTTCTCTTTGCTGTCTGATGCTAGAGAGAGAGGGAACCATGCAGCAGTGCTCCATGTGTGTTTATATGTAAATAAAAGTAGAGGTCTGTTACGCATGCTGAGAAAACTCTGCGGATCTGTAAGTGTGCTAATGCTTTTTGGCATTAGTGGCTGTGATGTTCGGGCTGAAGAAAGCTTATGGAGCTCCCAAACGATTGACCAGGAGGGAGAGAACATGCTAGTCGGGCATGTGTCTCTGCCAGGGTCCTACTCATGTGTAGGAAATCCTAACAGGAACTGGGGGGCTGATTTGGTCATTTGGGTTTCAGAAAGACACTTACCATAGTGGTGATTCCTCTCCTCTCCTTTTCTCTCCACTCTGACAACTAGAGCTTACCATTCCCTTCCCTCCCTCTGGTTTTCAAAACAGAAGCTGTGGTGACCAGGATAATGTCTCTGGATACCACCATGTTTTTCTACTCCCAAAATGCATCTGGAATGATTCATGCAGGATATGTAGCCAATGTGGTGCTCTCCAGCCTTTGCAGACCACCACTTCACAACATCCCTGACCATCAGGCATGCTGGCTGGAGCCGGTGGCAATTGTCATTTACACATTTGGAGGAGACCATGTTGTCTGCCTCTGCTTTTCACCTCTTCTTTACTATATTATTTTACGCATCCTCTCTTCTACCATTTTAAAAGCCAGGATGGTGCTTGTTCCTTTTGGTTAAACATATGCTGGAAATACAATAATTATCCCAAAGGGGATTATCAACAGTTCAAAATACGTTTCAGCAGGCTACTCTACTTGTATGATGGCAGAGTATATGATGTCCTTGTGGGGTTTTTGTTACTTGCATTCATTGATAAGAGAGATGATTCATCAGCTCTGCACTCCAATAGTATATATTTGCTTGGGAGGGGGAAAACTTTGTATTATTATTGCAAATGTTTTCAGGGCAGCTTTGGGATAGACTGGTAAGGGAATCCTGATAAGGTACTCCTTCTCTCCTATGTCCTTTCTCAAGAACTCCATCCAACATCTGATGCCATGGTTGGGTCTCCCATACAACAAGAACAAACAAGGTTCAGTGGGTGGGCATGACACTTGGAAGGCATGGATGAGGGGCTGTGCAGGCTAGCTTAGACCCCCACTGCTGAGACCCCCCCATGGGCAACACATTGCCCAAGTGTGTGGAAGACCCCTATGCATATACCACCACAGCTCCATGCAAGGAACTGTTCCTTTGAATTGTCACTTTGCCCGGAGGTGCTCTATATTCATCACACGCTTGCCACACTCTCGACCAGTAGAAGCGGCTGGCAGGTACATAATTAGCTGGTTTGGTGAGGGAACGATCCCTTCAGTCATGCTTTTAGTGCATCTGAGCCCCCCACTCTGACATGCCATTGATGGCTTGAGAGAGCATATGGACCTGGCATTGAAGGCTTTCTAGAGTCTACTGAAGCCCTGCCTCTTGAAACATCCCTAGGAGGAAACAGAATCTGACAACAAGTTCTGTTTTAGCCTTTTATCAACCAGGTTGCAGTTGTCCTATGGCAGGGGTCAGCAAACTTTTTCAGCAGGGTGCCAGTCCACTGTCCCTCACACCTTGTGGTAGGCCAGACTATATTTGGGGGGGGGGGGAATGAACGAATTCCTATGACCCACAAATAACTCAGAGAAGCATTTTAAATAAAAGCACATATTCTACTCATGTAAAAACACCAGGCAGGCCCCACAAATAACCCAGAGATGCATTTTAAATAAAAGCACACATTCTACTCATGTAAAAACATGCTGATTCCCAGACCGTCCACGGGCCGGATTTAGAAGGCAATTGGGCCAGATCCGGCCCCTGGGCCTTAGTTTGCCTAAAGGTAAAGTGACCCCTGACCATTAGGTCCAGTCACAGACAACTCTGGTGTTGCGGTGCTCATCTCGCTTTACTGGCCGAGGGAGCCGGCATATGGCTTCCGGGTCATGTGGCCAGCATGACAAAGCCAGTTCTGGCGAACCAGAGCAGCACACGGAAATGCCGTTTACCTTCCCGCTGGAGCGATACCTATTTATCTACTTGCACTTTGATGTGCTTTCAAATTTCTAGGTTGGCAGGAGCTGGGACCAAGCAACAGGAGCTCACCCTGTGATGGGAATTCGAACTGCCGACCTTCTGATTGGCAAGCCCTAGGCTTTGTGGTTTAACCCACAGGACTATTATGTTTTTATATATGCTGGAAGCTGCCCAGAGTGGCTGGGGCAACCCAGTAAGATGTGTGGGGTATAAATAGTGAATTTATCATTATGGAATGAGACGGAGAAATGTTGGAGGGTATGGAGTTGCAGTCAGACAACATCTGGAGGACCACAGATTCTCCCTCTCCGTTTTAAATAGTTTGGGTGTTAATCCTATACACATTTATTTTGGGGATAAGAAAACTTATTTCTGAGCAAGCACGTATAGGATCAGGCATCTTTCTAAATTTGGAGATGGAAAACAGACCCATTGCTCATTACAGCTCTGTTTTCCCACATAACATTTTCAGTTTTCAGAGCAGACGTGACAGACAAAACCAACTTCGCTCTGCATTATTTTTCTGTAAAATAGTTAGCCTTCTCATTTTGTTTTGTTTTGCTGCATTTCTTTTCTTGTCTTTAAAGCATACCTGCTGTTGCCTGTTGTTTTTGGTGCCTCCAGAAGTCCCCCCTCCCCTTCATCCAAAAATCACATATGTTGGAAATTTCCAACATATGGTGGAAGAGGTGGCCAAGGCAACATTTCAGTTTTAAAAGCTGCTTGCCATGTGGCACAGTGAGATCCTGCTTGAGAAACAGTCTGAATCTCTTTCGAACTTAGGGAGCTAGGGTTCAGTAGACCCCAGCCTGCTTGTGAGACTGGGTGAAGCTCTTTGGTGAGCTCCAGCCATAATGACATTTACAGTTTTGTTATCAAAATACAAAGAGTTCATTAAAAACACCCTATAAACTAGTAGAAACTGCAACCAGGAAAAGATTAATGTCTGTGTGTCAGGCTTACGGAAGGGAGAGAGAGCCAGTGTGGTGTAGTGGTTAAGAGCGGAAGACTGGTAATCTGGGGAACCGGGTTCGCATCTCCGCTCCTCCACATGCAGCTGCTGGGTGACCTTGGGCTAGTCACACTTCTCTGAAGTCTCTCAGCCCCACTCACCTCACAGAGTGTTTGTTATGGGGGAGGAAGGGAAAGGAGAATGTGAGCCGCTTTGAGACTCCTTCGGGTAGTGATAAAGCGAGATATCAAATCCAAACTCTTCTTCTTCTTCTTCTGGCCCTCTAGATTTTGCTGAATTCCAACTTCTGTCATAAAAACCATAAGCATAGCCTTGCAGGATCAGCCCAAGAAACTTACCAGGTGCTGATGGGAAGCTTGCAACCAGAATAGGAAGCCCATAAGTCAATGGAAAGCTCACAAGGGTTTGATGACAGTCAGAATCCAACAACATACGAAGGCCCACAAGTGCCCCACTCCTAGCTTAAACACTCCCTTGGAACCAAAGATTTCATCTTCCAATGGAAGGCATGCTCCTCCACTGGAGAAAGCTCCTTCCATCAGAAGGAAACTTTTCGATCCAACCAATTGGCTCCTCCTACCTATTTTTGGTCTTCAGCAGGGGCCGGCAAGGTTTACCTCGCCTGGGCTGGTTCACTCCAGCGGAGATCCCTCCGTGGGCCAGATCGCGCCGGCATCTGCGTCTGCGCAGATGCAATTTCCGGCGCTGCAGAAGCAAGTCGCTGCGCCGGTTTAGCGCAGTGACTCACCGAGCGGACGGCTCAGTTAGGGGGCAGCTCGTGGGCTGGTTAAACTGCCCCTGTGGGCCTTAGGCTGCTGACCCTGGGTCTTGAGCTGCTGACTCCACTATCTCATGTCTACTGGATTGCAGTAACTGTCTCCTATGAAAGTTCTTTATAGGATATACTAATATTAAGAGAATAGGAGAAATGTTAACCTATTCTAAGAGTTGTGCCAAGTTTGGAATATATGTTTAATGTGGTTTATTCTTTCATCCCTCCCCCTAAAAAAAACAGGAAGTCATGTCTGTGGAAGAGGAAACTACTTCCTGTTACTGCCTCCTGGACCCATATGCCTGTCACATTCTTTTGGACTCTTTTGGAACTTATGCTCTCACTGGGGAGCCCCTCTCTGATTGTTCCGTTAAAGAACTGAAAGTTGCAGTCTTTGGCTGTATGTCTTGCAACTCACTGGATTACAGTCTAAGAGTGTATTGCATCGATAACACTCCCTGTGCATTTCAGGTAAGGCTGGAAAATCTCTTCAGATTTTTGTGAATGCTTCTTCTTTGCTCAAATAATTTAGTTTTCAATATTTTATACGTGCTTATGCAAAAACCTGCTCATGATATGAAACAGGGACTGAACCCAGGAGTAGGAAACCTGTGGCTTTCCAATTGGAACTCAACTCCCATTTGCCCCATCTGGCTTGGCCAGTGGTCAAGGATGATGGGAGCTAAAGTCCAACAACATCCAGAAGGCCAGAAGTGTCCCCATCCTTGACCTAAAATATCCTATACTGATCAGATTTTGACACAGCTCTACAACTCCCCCCCTTTTTTTCTTAAAAAATAATCTTTATTTGGTTTCTTTTCTTAGTGCCCCCCCCTGCCCTGCCGCATCCTGTTCTATTTGGAATAGGGACTTTGACACCAGACTTTTGATTTTATATAATAACTAAGGTTTGCAATCATGTGCCCACTTAGCTAGGAGTAATTCCCCACTGAATGCATGGGATTTATGGTCTGAAGCTCAACATCCAAAAAACTAAGATCATGACCACTGGTCCCATCACCTCCTGGCAAACAGAAGGCGAAGAAATGGAGGCAGTGAGAGATTTCACTTTCTTGGCTCCATGATCACTGCAGATGGTGACAGCAATCACGAAATTAAAAGACACCTGCTTCTTGGGAGAAAAGCAATTACAAACCTAGACAGCATCTTAAAAAGCAGAGACATCACCTTGCTGACAAAGGTCCGTATAGTTAAAGCTATGGTTTTCCCAGTAGTGATGTTTGGAAGTGAGAGCTGGACCATAAAGAAGGCTGATCACCGAAGAATTGATGCTTTTTAATTATGGTGCTGGAGGAGACTCTTGAGAGTCCCATGGACTGCAAGAAGACCAAACCTTTCCATTCTGAAGGAAGTCAGCCCTGAGTGCTCACTGGAAGGACAGATCCTGAAGCTGAGGCTCCAATACTTTGGCCACCTCATGAGAAGAGAAGACTTCCTGGAAAAGACCTGGATGTTGGGAAAGATGGAGGGCACAAGGAGAAGGGGATGACAGAGGATGAGATGGCTGGAAAGTGTTCTCAAAGCTACCAACTTGAGTTTGACCAAACTGCAGCAGGCAGTGGAAGACAGGAGTGCCTGGCGTGCTCTAGTCCATGGGGTCACGAAGAGTCGGACACGACTAAACAACAACAAAACATGCCTAGGAACACTTTGTAAGCAGTGAATCAGGACATTCTATACTCACCTCTGCTTTGAACCTCTGTATCCACCTCCCCTTCCTTTTCTTTATTTAAATAAACCACCACCAAGGATGTTTTCAGTCTCATCATCCTTGGAATTAATACATGTGCCAGAAGCCCAGTAACTGCTACGTTAGATGTAGCTAATGTAGTGATCTCCAGATGTTGTTGGATTACAATTCCCACCAGCTTCATCCGATCAGGGATGCTGGGAATTGTAGTCCAGCAAGATCTGGAGGGGGCCACCTTGGCTGCACCTGCCTATACTGTTCCTCTCTTTAAGGACTAGTGGCAGGTGGTACAGTTATGTGCATTTCTTCACCAACATGTTTTAACCAAAAAGCAGACATCTTTTCCTGTTATTTTCCTGTCCCAAGTCACCTTCCACAGAACTGCTTTTCGTGAGCCTATCTTGAGCAGAGAAACCACCTGAAGTGAAAAGGTTAAGCATCTTCTGCACACCTGCCAATCTGCTACTCCTGCAGCTGTTTTGTTTTTGAGAGAGAGAGAGAGAAATAAGTGTCTTGACAAAATTGCATCCAACTGCACACTGGCCTTTTTTGCATATCATGCTAAGTCAAACCATGGCTTAGAGCGAGCATGCAGGCTCCTGGAGAGAAGACAGTGATTGCTTAGTTCGTCCCCAGTTATTTTGCTGCTGTGTTGTGCTGAGCAAAGTCTCCTTCAGGCATAGCATGGTGTCCAAACCCAGGCTCATGGTTTAACTCTCTCCAGACTAATCACTAAGCAGAACCCATGGTGAGTTCTATGGTTTGTCTGGGAGAGCTGAACCAAGAGCCCAGATTCAGAAGATGACACAATAAGCTGGGGGCGGGGTGGCATTTCTCTCGGGTAATCTTCTGGGAACCACATGTGATTGGTGGGCAAGGCCAGAGGGAAACCGTGCAGAGCAACAAATGCAAATTTCACCTTTGTACAGAAAACTGGCATCTTCACGCTCAGGGCTCATCCATACGTCTGCTTGCCTAGTGCCTAAAAAGTACAGATTAGAGTCGCTTTGCCTTTGCCCCACTGCATTCTTTGGCATGAAATCAGAGCAAATGTCAATCCAGAGAAAACCCAATTGACATTTGCTCTGATTCAGAGCTAAAGACGGGGTTTTCTCAGGGGAAAGCAGTGGGACAGGCAGATGTGTGGATGACCCTCAGACACCCCTTTCTATCCTCCATCCAAGCAAGAGTCCCAGGACACATTCTAGCAAGGCAGAAACACTCAAGGAAGATGCAAACGGGGCTGGTTAAGGGTATGGCTGGGGGGTGGGGGATGGGAAGTGTCCTGAGGGCCAGATGGAGAGGCTTGGAGGGCCCAAAGTTCCCCACCCCGTGCTAAGCCAAACCATGGGTTCATTCAGTGTGGCATGGCAGCAAAAATACTGGGGAGGAGTAAAGCGGCTGCAATCTTCTCTTACAGACCCCATGCTAAACCACTGTTCGGATTAGAATGATGTGAAAACCATGCTATTATATGTAGTTTGGCCTTGGCTCGGGAATCTGTCCCAGCACCAGATCCCTTTGTTTATCCCCAGGTAGGTAGCGTTCCTAGGGATTGAAAAGCAGATGTAATTCCATCAAAGCAAAAGTGATGCAGTTCAGTGCACAGTTTTGTTTATTTAATTCAGGTGGTTTTCCAGGCTACTGCTTAAGACTCTACTGTATTATATCAGGGATAATGAGTTGTGTGCATTTGGCAAGGCATCTGGTTGGAAAGGCTTGGAACAACCCATGTGCAAAATGAAAGAAACGGCTAAACAAAAGAATTCCCAAGCTTGCGTCAGAAAAGAAAGAAGAAAAGAACCAAGCAAGTGTTTTCCATCCTGGCAAAGCCTGAAAAAAAAAATCCTGAAACAGCTTAAGCCAAGGATCTAAGTGTCTGCTTCCAACAGACCCCTTATGAAAGAGGGGCTTTATGTTAAAGAATATACCATCACAATCTTGTGGGGCTAAGAAGCCATTTTTGTAATTATCCACAGCCTCCGTTAGCAATGAGCCCACTAAATACTGAGACTGTATCACAGACGAGAAATAACATGCCTGAAGTTTCATTAGCACAGTAAACTGGTGTTGCCACCTCAGGTGTTTAGCAGTAAAGGCTCAGCTGGAGTCCAAAGAGAAGGTGCAGAATGTCTCAGTATATGTGGGGGGGTTTTAAGCATATGCTAGAAGGCTGAACTTTTGATCTTCATGACTTTTTCCATCCAAGGCAGCCATCTAAAGATGGCTACAGAATATAAAATGCAGATCAAGTTTACGATCCACATTTTTCACTATCCTTTAGGGTTCTGGAAGAGTTGTAGAAATCTGAACCAGCTCATTTGAACCTTATGGGTTTGCATCCAACATTAGACTTTCTCAGAGTAAACCCACTGAAATTAATGGGCATGACTAACTAAATTTGACTAATTTTAAAATTGGATCTGCTCTGAGAAGAAGCTAGTCTGGAGTGTGTGTGTGTGGCACATACCCAATGCAAACTTGGAATCGTCTTCACAGAAGCAAACAACTTGTAGTTTATAGAAGCTATGCAGTACATTCCATCCTGAATGATTAATCTTGTTGCAGTTTATACTCAATGTAGCTTAAATCAAGCTGTTTTGTTTGCCTCTCTTTTTTTTCTTCCTAAGCATGCCATTACTGCTCCAGAATTGCTGTTACATTCAGGAAAATTATGTAGACATGGAGCCATATTTTATTTTAATGAACCTGAACAAGGTATTTTTTATAATTTAGATTTTGTTGCAAAGATCGAATAATATTTACCAAAGTCTCCACTTAACAGTGGGGGTTTTCTGTACACAACAGGCTATTGGGTATTTTATGAAGTGCTGTTATTTTTATTAATCCACAGTGACTGGCTGGTACCTCCATGTAAACATAGACTCTCAATGCTTATCGCTGAAAATACTAAAACTAAAAATCCCATAATATGATACAGACTGAGTCAAAGGGGCATGAATATGGCCATTTTGAAACCACCTTCACTGGCAAGTTACCTCTTGTGTTCCGTCTCACTGCATGGCTTATCACCTTCCATGCTTGGGTTCATAGCTAAGAACAAAAGAAAAGCCATGCTGGGTTTGACCATAGCTCCAGCCATAGCTCATTAGTGGAGAATCTTGCATCCAGAAAGTCTCAGGTCTCATCACCAGGCAGGGCTGGGATGTCCCAGTCTTAAACCCTGGAGATCCACTGTCAGTCAGTGTAAACAGTACTGAACTAGATGGTCTGTCTGGGGGTGGATCTACACACAGGAAAGAAACCACTATAAATAAGTCAGAAATGAAATCGTTATAACAAAAGAAAAAAAGAAACAGTATGGAAAAGCACGAAGAATTTTGTTTGCTCTCTAGCGCCGTCTGGTGTTGCATGTTTATAACACATTCAAAATACAGGGTTGTTGTTGTTTTTTACTAATGTAGCTGAGTCTTTTGTATAAGGCAGCTTCCTATGTTCCTACAACCACCCCATACATAAAAACCATGTGGCTAAATAGTTATACCTCTCACTAACAAAATATGATATCCACAGCAAGAAAAACTGTCTCCCCCCCCCCCCCCCGGTTGCAGATTAGTCTCCCCAGAGAAATCAAACCAAATCAAATCTGGAAAAGGAATTGTTAAAACACAGTTAAGCCGCCACACAGCGGGTCTCAGAACAGCGCTCAGCGCCCTTGACAAACTGCAGCACCCAGGATTCCTTGCAGGAAGCCATGACTGTTTAAAGTGGTATGATACTGCTTTAAATATATAATGCAGATGAGGCGCTCCTTCCCCAACTCCCATAAATCAGCAGCCACAGTTTTCTGAAGAAGTAAGAGTTCTGAAATTGCAGGTGGCTCACTGTTTGTTTCTTTGTTTTCCCTTTCTCTGCTACAGGAAGTGATTTCAGATGAAAGGCACCAAGGGGGGCAGTTGCTGGAAGAACCAAAGCTGTTGCATTTCAAAGGGAATACTTTCAGTCTTCAGATCTCTGTCCTTGATATCCCTCCTTTTCTCTGGAGAATCAAACCATTCACAGCATGTCAGGTATTTGTGTATCAAGGCTAGCGTTTGCCAACGCTTTTATTTTTTTAATTCCCAGGCATATCCGAAGCCCCAAGACATTTCTTTGCAAGGTTAGGCACTTTTTCTAATACCGGGGATTTTATGAATAAATATATCTCTTTATGATTGGCGTTTTAGCTTTCGGTTGGCAAGCCATATTCCTACAGCTGAGTCCAATGCAATCCAAGTTATGAATAGCCAAATGCATTATTTCCCTTTCATCTGTTTGCTCCTGAAGCAAAAGCTTCTCTTTGAGATTCCTGCATTGCAAGGGGTTGGACTAGTTGACCCCTGAGTTCCCCTTCCAGCTCTCCAATTTTATGACTCTATGATGCTGGATTTTCCAATTTAATAGATATTCATTAAATATTTGGACCTGGGTAGCGATGCTGGTGTCCTTCAGATGTTTGTAAGGCTACAACTCCCATCATGCCTATCTATTAGCTGTGCTGGCTGGGGCTGATGGGAGTTGGGGTTCAGTTGCATCTAGAAAGCTAACCTTACTCTGGACTATAAATTTCAGCTCTTCTCTTTTGCGTTTATCTATGAGCAGTAAAGTCAGGCTACAGTTTGTTGACCTATTTTTTTATAACAAGTTGCAAAACTCTCTCTCTCTCTCTCTCTCTCTCACACACACACACACACACACAGAGAAATTAAAATGGAAATAAAGCAAAGTATCAGCAAGTATTTAAAATTTAAATATATGCAGTATGCCAAGTATTGAAACAATTTTTTAGAGTCACACGGGTGGCACTGTGGTCTAAACCACTGAGCCTGCTGATCAGAAGGTTGGCAGTTCGAATCCTCATGATGGGGCGAGCTCCCGTTGCTCTGTCCCAGCTCCTGCCAACCTAGCAGTTTGAAAGCATGCCAGTGCAAGTAGATAAATAGGTACCACTGCAGCGGAAAGGTAAACAGTGTTTCCGTGCGCTCTGGTTTCCGTCACTGTGTTCCATTGCGCCAGAAGCAGTTTAGTCCTGCTGGCCACATGACCCGGAAAAGCTGTCTGTGGACAAATGCTGGTTCCCTCAGCCTGAAAGCGAGATGAACACCGCAACCCCATAGTTGCCTTTGGCTGGACTTAACTGCCTGGGGTCCTTTACCTTTTGCCTTATTAGCCAATTCAAGCACAATTGAAATAACTTCCCCTCTCTTGCAGCAGCCAAGATAGTTCTGGACAGCAGCCTTTATCCCTGATTTCTGCTTGCATTCATTTTCCGGTTCCTGTCTGGTGATCCCTGCAGATATAGCAGGTGACCAGTAGGTGGACTTTTGTTATGCTTCTAGGTTGTCTCTGACTGTTGCATGCAATAACTCCAATTAACAAACACCACTATTGTGAAACAACAACAATAATATATTTCTACCCCGCCCATCTGGCTGGGTTTCCCCAGCCACTCTGGGTGGCTTTCAACAGAACATTAAAAACAGAATAAAACTTCAAACATTAAAGACTTCCCTAAACAGGGCTGCCTTCAGATGTCTTCTAAAAGTCGCATAGTTGTTTATTTCCTTGACATCCGATGGGAGGGCATTCCACAGAAAAGGCCTTATGCCTGGTTCCCTGTAACCTCACTTCTTGCAGTGAGGGAACCACCAGAAGCTATACCTCGGAGCTGGACCTCAGTGTCCAGGTAGAACGATGGGGGTGGAGACACTCTTTCAGGCATACTGAGCCGAGGCCGTTTAGGGCTTTAAAGGTCAGCACCAACACTTTGAATTGTGCTCAGAAACGTACTGGGAGCCAATGTAGGTCTTTCAGGACCGGTGTTATGTGGTCTTGGCAGCCACTCCCAGTCACCACTCTTAGCTGCCACATTCTGGATTAGTTTCCGTTTCCGGGTCACCTTCAAGGTAGCTCCACGTAGAGCGCATTGCAGTAGTCCAAGTGTGAGATAACCAAAGCATGCACCACTCTGGCGAGACAGTCTGCAGGTAGGTAGGATCTCAGCCTGCGTACCAGATAGAGCTTGTAGACATCTGCTCTGGACACAACTGACTTGTTTCTCCATGGACAGCTGTGAGTCCAAAATGACTGTCAGGTTGCGCACCTGGTCCTTCAGGGGCACAGTTACCCCATTCAGGACCAGGGAGTCCTCCACCCCTGCCCACCCCCTGTCCCCCCAAAACAGTACTTCTGTTTTGTCAGGATTCAACCTCAATCTGTTAGATGCCATCCATCCTCCAACCACCTCCAGACACAGGACCTTCACCACCTTCACTGGTTCTGATTTGAAATAGAGGTAGAGTGCAACCTGTCTCTCTGTGGTCACATAAATTGCTGTCCAGTTGTCAATATTTGGCTAGTAACTAACTGACTTGCCACTCTTGCAACCGATGGAGGCCCAAACTGAATGTTTTGCACATGGCTTAGGGATAAGTAAAAATGTCTTTCTGACATTATATGTTCTATTGTGGGTGTTAACATTTGGAGGGGCCATTTCTCAGAATGTTCTTGGAGGGAAGATGACATACTCCCAACGGTTTTTTTGGAGACTTGTTCATTCTGGTAGATGAAGGAAGCGATGGGCTAAGAGAGAAGGGCTGGAAGCAGAAGGTGCCAAGCCCATTGCTTCCTTCAACAATTAAAAGAATAATAATAAAATTAAAATTGGATCCACGGTTTCATCCAAAATTCACAGATGGTGACACTGGTGAGGCTATTTTGCAGAATAATCTCCACAGGAGGACTGACATTTTCTGCCGGTTTGCAAGAAACTTGAAAAAGAATACTTTTCCATAAAGAAAAAAGTAGCCAGGCAATTCATTCCTAAGAAATTTTGGCTCAGCCCTAGATAATCTTAAGTAGCACGGTACCAAAAAAAAAAGGGAAGGGAAGACAAAAATAAGTAAATTAAGGTACCACCTAGTGATATTCTTCCCCAAACTGTTGCTCTCCAGATTTTGCTCCATTATATCTCCCATTATTCCTTGCCAGTTGGCTGGGATTGGGGAAGGCTGGCATAATGAAATTGCACAGGACTGTATCTACACAACGAGTAGACCCGTTGAAATTAATGAACCTAAGTTAGCCATCTCCATTAACTTCAAGCGGTCTGCTCTCGATACAGCCATAATGACATTCCCTCCAACCTTCCACCAATTAAAATCAGGATGTGCTCCCTTGCAAGACCACTGAGGCTTCCCTGCCCCAGCCCCTTTGTCTCCTGTACTGGCTGCAGTTCCCTCCGCAAGGACTGGCATCTCCTGCTCCTCTTCATGTTTCCCATTGTCGACCTCCTCCTCTTCTCCTCCTCTCCCAGTGGAGGGGGGCATGTCAGGTGGAGGAATGTGGCATCTGAGCCCAGTCAGGGTGGCCTGGCCTGCACCAGCAGCAGTTCCCCCTTCTCCATCTCTAGGGGCTCTGGCTTCACCTCCTTCTTTGGGTGCTGAGCTCTTGTGAAATCCCAAAAATGTACTCCCCCAAAAGGGATCTTAAGCTGGAATCAAATAGAGCACTAAGCCTGTGTATGAGAGCAACCCCCCGCCCCGCCCCCCCCCAAAAAATACAATGCTGTGCCTGCATGGAGACTATAGAAAAACAAAGAATTGATTATGAAGAATAAAGGTAATTTTAGCAATAAAACACAGCAGCATACCTTTACCATACTGGGCACACAAAGCAATATTTTATCACAAGCAAACTTCTAACTTAGAGAAATAAGAGTTCTATATTAAAGAGGGGGTGTTTCAGCCAGAGAAGATAATTTTAAATTACCTCTCTTGGTGGGTGGGTGTGTTTGTGTGTGATGGAAGAGCTGGGACACAGGCAATGAGCTCAGGAATCTATGCCCAAAGTGATTCCAGAACTTTATTAAAGCACAGTCACAGAAATACCAAGCCTTAGGTTTGAAATTCCTGGAGTGTGTAGAATGGTTGCTCAGAGGTGGCAACATAAGGAGGATCCTCAGAGAGTCTTGCAAGAAGCCCAGAACGATGCTAAAACCTGGTCGTAAGTGGACTTGTAGGGAACCCAAAAGTATGTCCAGGGAAATTGAAAAATGGCCGATGAGAAGGGATCACATGAAGAGAACAGGGGATTGGGTAAAAAAAAAAAATGGGGGGTGAGTGTGTGAAAAAGGATTTGCTGTGGTCTAAACCACTGAGCCTACGGCTTGCTGATCAGAAGGTCGGCGGTTCGAATCCCTGTGACAGGGTGAGCTCCCGTTGTTCGGTCCCAGCTCCTGCCCACCTAGCAGTTCAAAAGCGTGTCAAAGTGCAAGTAGATAAATAGGTACCACTCTGGCGGGAAGGTAAATGGTGTTTCTGTGTGCTGCTCTGGTTTCTCCACATGCTGGCCACATGACCCGGAAAAACTGTCGGTGGACAAACGCCACCTCCCTCGCCCTGTAATATGAGATGAGTGGCACAACCCCAGAGTCGTCTGTGACTGGACTTAACTGTCAGGGATCCTTTACCTTTTTTAAGGAAGTTCTAGGGAGCAGTAGATTGGACAGGTAGTCAGTGAAGGATGAGTCATCTGGAAGATTACTACTTGAGAACAATGAGTATAGCTTGAGGTTGTCTGACTCATCCTGACACGAAAGCTCATACCAAGAACAAACTTAGTTGGTCTCTAAGGTGCTACTGGAAGAATTTTTTTTTTTGTTTCATCCTGCAAGTGCCATTGTTCTGTCTATTTTCATTTGCAATTCTGTGGGATAACCAGCTGGCTGAAAGAAAGAAAGAAAGAAAATCAGAATCTGGTGGGCTCTGTTTTGTTTACTAATCAATTATCTCATTACCATTATTGCATCCTGGCTTCCTGAGGAGGAATGAGCTTTTTGGATCCCCGTGACATCACTAGCATAGGGAAATCCATTACAAGAATGTGCACAAGGTCAAAGCAGGGTGTTCTCGCCATTTCCTTTGGTCATCCCTCTTAAGCCAAACTAAACTTTGGTTCACAAAAGAGAAACCACCAGCAAAAACCACATCCCAGTGACCAGATTTCAATCTGGATATTGAAAATTAATAATACTGCAGACTAAAAATGAAACTAATATCTCTAAGCTTACCAGGGAGCGGTGAAGGGAGAGCAGATTCCCAGGTAGGGATAGCTTTGTTGTGACTGGCAAGTCGCACTTGTAATAAGAGGGAATGATTCTGCCAAGATGCTCCAGTCTCAGTGCTTTGGGAGAGGAACGCTGAAGTAAATAAATAGCCTTGGTCTCACCTGCTTCTTGCTGTTTGGCAAGTTCTGTCTCTGAAGAGCAGGAACATTATTATAAGAGTTCAGGCGGAAAGGTTTTGCTTGCTTGTTTTGCTTACCTTCCAAGTCCAGCCCAGTTCCCACTCACTCCTTCCTTCCTGTTCCTTTTTTTCATTTATTCCTTTTGATTTAATCTTGGTGCTGTTTGCGTTTTAGGGTCAGCGGTTCCTCCCCCTCCCCACTTCTGCTTAGAATACTTCTGGTTTGTGTGCTGAAGTTCTTTTGATTGTCCATCCTGAACAGCTTCACTGCAGAGCCCCCAGGTTGGAGTATTTGAGTATTCACTATCTACAAGCCACGCATCATAGAATCATAGAATTGTAGAGTTGGAAGGGACCACGAGGGTCATCTAGTCCAACTCCCTGCAGTGCAGGAATCTTTTGCCCAACATGGGGCTTCAACCCACAACCCTGAGATTAACAGTCTTGTTTCAGGCCACATTCACACCATAGATTTAAAACATTGTGATACCACTTTAAACAGCCATGGCATACCCCAAAAAATTCTGGGAATTCTGTAGTTTGTTAAGGATTCTGAGAGTGGTTAGGAAGCCCTTATTCCCTTCATAGAACTACAATTCCCAGAGTTCCCTGGGAACTGTAGCACTGGTAGCATAATGCTTTAAATGTATGGTGTGAATGTGACCTTATCTTATCCCGCCTTATCATGTTTTGTTTTGTTTTAAAAAGAAGAAGATATGCAACGTAGTTAATACAAGTTTCAGACCTCCTTGTTGATGAGGAGCACACTTTGCTGAATCTCCAATGCGCTTTGTGTAAAACAAAAATAAAAACACAGCTCACATTGAACCTCATAACCCCAAATCTTCTTGCTACAGAGGTTTATGAAAACTCTCTGTAGTCAGATGTCCGTTGCTATGCTGGATGGCTGCTGGTATTTCCGCTCTTGTTGTTACAACTGTTGCGCTGATGATGATAATAGACCTCTATGTCCTTGTTTCCTGTTTGCAAGCATTTGGCTGTGAAGTTGCAATTTGTTCTGTATTATTAGCTGCTGTGAAGCAAACAGTCTGATAAAGCATGAAGACCGAAAGGAGCAGAGGGGAGCGGGGAAAGAGAAGCATCTTTTGGTGCTTTAGACTCTGAAGTGTCACAACACTGAGCTGGTGGGGGCAATGGTCTTGCAATATTCCATTTAATGGCACCCCAAATAAGCTGCCTGAGGTGGCTGCCACAGTCTCACAAACAGTAGGGCTGGCCCTGCATAGAAGGTTCTACTAGAACAGGGCAGTCCAACACAAGGACCACAAGTGGCCCTTGATGCCTTTTTGGGCGGCCCTCAGCACCTTTGCCTTCGCAATGTGAGGCGCTGGGCTTTGGAAAGGAGGCGTGAGGGCTTTGGCGGGATCCTAGAGTCCTCCTTTGCAAAGCCTCATTTCCAACTTTGGGAATAAGACGGGAGGGCCCTAGGACCCTGCCAGAGTCGAGCACCTCCTTCCCAAAGCCCAGCGCCTCGCTTATCCAGCTTTGGGAAGGCAGTGTGAGGGCTGAGGGGCATCAAAGCTTGGCCTTGTCCCATACAAGGCAGTGTGCGGTCCGCAGGTTCTGTGCTGAGCTACTTTTGCTAACCCACTTGGTATGAAAAGTTGGACTGGCAACAACATGCTCCCCGTGAACATACTATTCACACAAAAACACAAAAGAACAAGCCAGGCACAGACAGTTTTGGAGATTGATAAGTCAATCCAAAATCAGCCGGTGTGTGTGTCTATGTGGCAGATAAGGCATGGTTTAGGGAAAACATCCTTATGTGCCCAAATGCAGGGCAAGATTTAGCTCATGGGCCAAAGGTTCCTCACCCATGCTCTAACCGGACCTCCAATATGGTACACAAAAGCACCCCCAGCAGAATCTTTGCCCAAGAAAGAATTGTGGAGGGGGCTGGGAGTAGCCCCACCAGACCCAGGCCACAGAGCACTGGAGCAAAGATTCAGGCTAGGGGAAGAAGAGGAAGGAGGTGGGAGATGAACAGGTTTCAGGAATACGGCATCCCAGCTGGTGAGGTAGCAACAGTAAGGTCAACAACACACATTTTTAACAACAAAAATCAATATAAACTTATAGAAAGTGATTAGGATCCTTCCCACAAGGTCGGAACAGAAGCAAGCTTCAGATGTTTTCCTTTTAGCCTGCCTCCCTCCTTTTCCTGAGATCCCTCCCAAGGGTGGCTGGTGGCCGTTGTCTCTGCAGGGGGAAAGACAATCAAGCTAGATCAGACTTCTTCATCTGTCTTCTTCTCTTCTTCCATTTCTGCAGATGGGCTTATTCATAGGAGTAGAGACTTAGCCTTAGACAAAGTCAGATCACTGGCTCTTCTAGCTCAGTACTGCCTACTGATTGACAGTGGACATTGAGCGTTCCAGAAAGAAATCTTTCCCAAACCTATCCTGGAAATGTCAGAGATTGAACCTGGGACCTTCTGCATGCAAAACTGCATGCTCTGTGGTCTTTTGCTCAGGAGGGGAGGGTCACTGGCTCGGGGCAATGACTGAAGCACACACACACACACACACACACACACACACACCTGGTTTGCAACAAAGCAGCATGGCCATACTTGTGATGGAGACAGGGAATTGATTGGGGGAAAGAGCAAGCATATAAAAATTATGCAGTCGCTTTACAAATGCAATGGGGATCTGCTTGTTCAACCATGGCTTGCATCTTGGCAGATTAAGGATCTGGCTTCAGCTAGAGGATGGTTGACAGCAACTGGTGTGAGCCTCAGTATAGTGGGGGATCAAACCTAAAGTTTCCCCAGCATCCTTTTCACACTCATCACTGTTGTTGTGCTTTGTCCTAGCCTGTTCATTTTCTTCAAAATTATTTGCAGCACAGTGAAAGTCTCTTTCTCGTACCCACCCACTCTCTTCCCCTACTCCCCTATGAAAGGGGAAGATAATTTCTCTGGAATAAAGAAAAAAATCTAATTACAGTTGCTGTGCCTGTGTGTGCCTGTGTGTGTGTGTGTGTGTGTGTGTGTGTGTGTGTGTGCAGATATATAGATATAGTTTCTACTGTTTATTACCATAGGTATCTCTCTGCCACTCACTGAGTCTGGTTCTAAATATAGTGCTTTATTTTATCACTTTGTATAACCCCTAGCAAACTAGAAGGAATCTGAGACAGAGTAGCAGTTGTTGTTCTCAATCTATCTCTCAGTGTGTTCTCTGTCTTTCCCTCCCTCCCTCCCTTTACTGCTTTCCATCTATCGATCGACTATCTCATACTCCTCAACTGTCTCAATTTAATTGGGACATCCCATTTTGGGGAGCCAAGCTCTCATGCGAGATTGCTGGCCCGAAAGACGTGTTTCCCTGTTTTCCTCTCGGATTTGTTGGAGGCAATCTTAGAAATCAAAAAATATATTATAGGGGGGCATGCATGAATTGAGGCCAAGCTGGATGTGAGCTGCACAGCCTAAGGGTGGGGGAGAAATCCCACTTGGGTCACATGTTAATGCAAACCTACAGAGTTCACACACCCAGAGATGATATACAAAGCAAAATATAATAATCCCTTTGCATTCTCACTTCTCCAATTTTTTGCGAAGGTAGTTCTCCGGCCAAATATTGTGTCCAAAAATGTTAGCATTATGGGAAAGTGTGGATGAAAATGCCTGCATTAGTGAAATAACATGCAAGAATATTAGGAGAAATTGTTTGCAAAAAATACACATGTTCGGAAGGATGTACATTTAAAGGCTGATGCCTTTTCATCGGAGTGTCTTGTTTATGCAAACTGATACAGAAATGTGCAGAACTGAAGATCTGAAAAAAAGAGAAACAGAAAAACTGAAATTGGCCATCCCAAGCAATGCTTAATAAATAAATAAATCATGTAGTCACCTAGTTGGTTTATAAAACAGTGCAGAGTTCTGATCTGCTATGGCTAAAGTTGAACCAGATTTGCTCTAGACACCTTATACAATCCCTTTAAACCAAAACTCACTTATCCAACACAGTTTTCAGGAGGGCGTGCAGGACTGGGTCCTTCTAAGTTTGTTCTGGAGAGGCAAGGCGCAGCCACACAGGTGAGGCTGCTTGGTAACTCACTGCACCTGGTGGCAAGAGCCGGGAAGGGATATAAGGTCAACATTTCCCTTCAGCTCTTTGCCACAGCAACACGCTTCCTGCCTTGCTGCATTTAGCTTCCTGATTCTCAGACCCTTGGCTCCTTAACTCCTGGTTCCTGACCCTTGGACCCTTGGCTCCTTGACTCCTGGCTTCTGGACTCCCGTTCCTGCTCCCACCTCACCATCTTGTCCCTGGTCCTGACGTCCTCTGCTGGGACTTCGTTCACCAGTAGACCAGACCGTGACAAAAGTTCTGTTGATGCTGTTCTGCTGCTGTGGGGCTGCTTTAAAAGCCGTTATAATAATCTGCTAGTTCAGCAGCCACTATAAATTGTCACAGCCTGTTCCTGAAGTTTGCTGTTAATTACATCAATATTAAGATGGTTCCAGCTTATGGCTAAACTTAGCCTTGGTCAGCACTAGATTTTAAGACTGGAAAGTTGGAAATACGGTCATTTGGAAGTGTCTCCACCAGAGCAAGAGGAACAGGAGCAGCTAAAGGATGGAGAGCTGGGTTCAAATCTCCACTCATCACATGGGTGATCTAGGGCCAATTTGCCGTCTCTCCAACTAAGCTGCCCCATAGGTACAATTCTCAGACTCCAGTCAGCTGCTGTTTAGGCTCAGAAAGCTCAGATCGGAGAATCTTGTAGCACCTAAAAGCTTATGGTGGTGTGAGCTTTTGGGGCTTGGAGCCCCACTTACAAGATCAGGTGCATGGCCCTTCAACTGGTATGTGTACAGTCCTTGCGGAAGGAATATAGTTTGGTGGTAGAGCTTTGTCCCTCGCATACAGGAGGTCTCAGGTTCAATTCTCGGTGTCCCCTGGGAAAAGCTCCTGCCTGAAACCCAGGAGACATGCTGCCAGCCAGTGTAGACAACACTGAACTAGGTGGACCAATGGCACTTCCTATGTTCCTATGGCTTTTGTTGTTGTGTGCTTTGGTTTCTTACCTTGTCAACTGGTGAACTTTCTCCTTTTTCTTTTTCTCCCTAGGAAGTTCCTTTCTCTCGCGTGTGGCGCAGTAACCAGCAGCCACTCCACTGTGCCTTTTCACTGGAGCGCTACACTCCTGCCACCACTCAGCTCTCGTGCAAAATCTGTGTCAGACAAGTCAAGGGCCATGAACAAATCCTGCAGATCCAGACATCAATTCTCGAGGCGAGTTCCCATCATTCATTCTCTACTTGGGCACATTATATTTTCTCCGTGTGTAGAAACAGCAGAAATGATGCTTGTAAAGGGAAGTTGAGCATTCATTCTTAATGCTGATTAAAAGTGGTCCGAACTGAACTAAGGAAATTCACCAGAATGAATAAGGATGCTTGAGGAAACTTGTTGATCTTTGCTGAGGGTGATATTTATCCCTCCAGCAATTAAATTTGCATCTCTTCTTCTCAAAGGAGCTCAGGGTGGCAGACAACAAGGCAATAAGTAAAAGTAAAGGGACCCCTGACCATTAGGTCCAGTCGTGTGCAACTTTGAGGTTGCGGCGCTCATCTCGCATTAATGGCCGAGGGAGCCGGCATACAGCTTCCGGGTCATGTGGCCAGCATGACTAAGCCACTTCTGTCGAACCAGAGCAGCGCACAGAAACGCCATTTACCTTCCTGCCAGAGTGGTACCTATTTATCTACATGCACTTTTGACGTGCTTTCGAACTGCTAGGGGGGCAGGAGCTGGGACCAAGCAACGGGAGCTCACCCCGTCGCGGGGATTTGAACCACCGACCTTCTGATCAGCAAGCTTCTGATTGGCAATAAAGCAACACAATTAGAAATGAAACAAACAAAAAATACTTCGAAAAATTTATAACATCTAAAAACAGCCGTATATCCTCACATCTAATAATGTGAAGGTTGCTGGGAGCAGTATCCTTCAGCCATCAAATGCCTGGGTGAAGGGGAATGGTCCCCCCTCCAATTGTTTCTGAATGTTATTAATAAGGGAGGCTGCTGCACCTCATCACCAGGGCGGGGAGTCCACAAACAAGAAGCAGTCACCAAAAAGGTCCTGTGACAGGTCAGCACTAACAGATCCTCCCACTGCTGATATGAACTGACCTGGCCCTCACTTCCAGGACTAATGTGTAGGTCATGGTATAGGTCATCATTATAATTACAGTGGTACCTTGGTTCTCAAACTTAATCCGTTCCGAAAGTCTGTTCCAAAACCAAAGCGTTCCAAAACCAAGGCACACTTTCCCATAGAAAGTAATGCAAAACGGAATAATCCACTCCAGACTTTTAAAAACAACCCCTAAATGAGCAATTTAACATGAATTTTACTATCTTACTCTCTTACGCCAAAAATGACGCCGCAACCATCTGCCGCTGGGTCCCAATGCTGGGACGGGTGACAATGCTTGCACTTTCCGGCTGCTGCAGCAGTGCAGGAGAGAACAACCAAGATTGACCCACTATAGATCCCACAATCAACCAGGAACACCCTGGGGTAGATCGTGGTTGGCCGGTCGACTTTGGCAGCAGCTCTCCAGAGTTTCTGGAAGGGACATTTCCCAGCCATATCTGGGACATGCCGAGGACTGAACCCGAGAGCTTCTGCATGCTTTACCGTTGAGCTATGTCAATCCCCTGTAGGGTTCCCACATTTTTTGTTTATTTATTTACTATTTCCACATGCACACTGCTTTTCCACATAAGTGGGTTCAAAGCGACTCACAACGCAGCAGCGAGAGAACCAAGCCTGTACATCATTGGAATAACAGGGTGGTTTCCAACTAAGTTTTACTCAAAGTAGACCCATTACAATTCATAACCCTAAGTTATTCCCATCCATTAACTTCAACAGGTCCACTCTGAAGAGGACTAGGATGTCTTAATGACAATTCATTTCAAAACATGATAATAATCACACACAAAGACCCGCAAAAACAATTTTGAAAGCAAAATTCAGTAGAGATACAAGAAAAACATTGCTAGGCAGTCATTGTGTTTTATCCACAGCACATACCCAATTAGATAAATAATTCGTTTTGATAACATAGATGTTTTAACGTTTTAAATTCATTGCAAAATAAACCTTCCAACATGAAAACATATGATTTGGCTAAAATATATAAATCTGAGTCAAATATGATAAGCATTTCCAATTCAGTTGGATATTAACAATATTGTACCATAACCAGAACATAGCAGTACTATACCAAATGGTATAAAAACTACCAAATAAAAGGGTTCGTGTCCCCAAGGTGATGGTAGTAGTACTAGTGTCCCCATGTTGGAAACCTTACAATTTTGTCTTCCTTGTCTCTCTCATACTAACACTGATAGCACCACTATATGTCTGTTTCATATTCACATCAATCCGGCATTAACAGGAGACTGTGCCCAGTGCACAAAAATTCATGGAGGGAGCAGGGCTCACTCCATGCATTCTAGGTTGCTCCTTCGCATGTTCAGCGGTTCATTCAACAACTTAAAATGAAAACAGGCTCATTGCTTCCACATATTATTGCTTCTGTTTTTACAAGCCAGGTAGCAGCAGCTTATCTTCAAAGTGCAGAGCTCCAGATCTGCTGCATATTTAATTAAAAACAATCAGAAAATATGATGAACCTACAGCACTCCTATTACTTTGCATGGATGTCTCTTGAGATGTGCCATAAATGTTATACAAAAAGGGTTGTAGCACCATTTGCGTGAAATACTTATAACATGCCAGCACCCAGAAGTCCCAGGGAAGAAGCATATCCTGTTGTTGTTATTTATTTATTTATTTATTTATTTATTTATTTATTTATAATTTAATTTAATTTATATACCGTTCTATACTCGGGGGTCTCAGTGCTTCCTGAATGGCAGGTGCTTTCCAAATGGAGTTTATTATTGCCTCAGTGCTCCTCAAATTTGGACACAGTCTGCATTGTCCACATGATGATGTCCTTAGCAAAATGCAAGGCCATACTTTTTCTTTTTAAATTACACCTGGAGCTCTCCTTAAATCTGATGAGTAAAACTAACCTGTTGTTCCCCTTTTTTTGCCAAATGAAACTCAAGTGAGGAAGCAACAGTACTATATTTTGGCATGGCACTATTATTATTATTATTATTATTATTATTATTATCATCATCATCATCATCATCACCTATAAATTGCTTAATATTTTAAACATCTAAGCAGAGCACAATATAAAAGTAAAAGTTGTAGTATAACAAAAAATACAACTCACCTTTTTGTCCAGGGTCTTTCTGACAAATAACAACAGACCCCATTTTTGTGTTTAAATCCCCCAAATTCCTGTTTCCTTTTTTAAAAATATGCATTTAGATCACAATTTTGCTGAAACATTATCTGCTCAGCATGGCAAAAGCTTGCCAGAACAGGAAAAAATTCACCAAGTTATAGAAACTAATAGGAAGGGAAGGCAATATATTCCATATCCTGGGTGCAGCCACCAATCTGCCCTTTCTTATATCCCAACCAACTGAGCTTCCAGTAACAGGCTCCCCCCCCCCCCAATCTGGTGGCCAGATATCATTTCAAGGGAGAACAATGCCATCTTATAGCAAAATTCTAAGGGGATTTCTGAGTGTGTGTATTTTCTTTTCCTTAAATGGCAGCTCTTGAGATTGTTCGAAGTGCTGTTGTTGGCCAAGGTCAGTCGTCCCTGAAAACCAAATCACCTCCCTCAATTTTGCTGGCATTTCTACTTAGCTGTAGTGAATATTTTCGGATTTCTCAGCACTGCTGTGACTCTACCCAGAGTGCAGTACAATGTGTGTAATGCCTGTGATTTTTCTTTAGCAGATATAACTGTTGTTTAACAGCATTAGAAAGCAAGGAACAATCCTTTCCAGTGTGCTGAACAAGCTAGACTAGAGAGAGAGAGAGTTCAACTCAACTTTTAACCCAACAACGGTTTTGTTTCTGTGCGTAGAATGAAAAGGAAACCCTCGCTTTCTTTGCACATGATGACAGTAACTTTCCCGCTCAGATGGGTCCGCAAGCCTTCAAGATTCCCTACTCCATCAGGCAAAGGATATGCGCAACTTTTGACACACCCAGCGCCAAAGGCAAAGACTGGCAGATGTTAGCACAGAAAAACAGCATCAACAGGTAATCCAATGCAATTATGAATGGCAACCAGTTCATAGCTGTTATTGGAGCAGTGTGCTGCAACGTTCCCTGCTCCCTGCCTTCTTTAACGTTCTCAGTCATTGTTGTTATATTTGCACATCAACCCGCAATTCAGACATTTCCCAATATCTTGAAAGCTGCAACATTTTAAATTATCATCAGGACACTGTCCCCGGGATACTATCTTTTGTGGATACAGAGCTAGAGCTGTTCGACAGTAGAACAGTCTCCCTCAGGAGGTTGTGGACTCACCTTCCTTGGAGGTTTTTACCGGTAAGCAGAGGTTGGATGGCCATCTGTCATGGATGCTTTAGCTGAGATCTCTGCACTGCAAGGGGTTGGACCAGATGACCCTTGGGTCCCTTCCAGCTCTATGATTCTATGATCCACCAGCACCTTTCAGGATTTTCCACCTCCAAAAGGTTTGCCTTATGCCATCATTTGCTTCCTTTCAGAAGCATACCGATACCTGTTCCTAGAAGATTTTGAGGCTGCTGCTTGACAAAACAGTTGCTTTAACCTTGAGATAATCCTGTTTATTTGTTTGGGTTCTTTTTGAAAAAAAAGAAAGAAAAGGAAACAAAATCATAGGTTTTCATTCATTATTTTTTTTTATGAGGTTACATCTTTGTATTGTAAACGAATGCCAATTTTTTCATCCTGGTTACAGTTCATTGGAACTCGATGGAAAATAAAAAATTTCTCAAGAAGGCAGAAGTTAATTACACATTTGCTTGAAAAAGGCTGTGCATCAATTCAACAGTACTGAGTTGTACAGTACAGTGCATATTTTGTTATTTACTATTGTATGTGTTGATTCATTACATGTGAGAATAGAATTCGGTGATTGTTTTTATGTGTGGTTGGGTATGAAGGTTCTGGCTGTTGTTGCAATTAGGTAAGACCTATATCATGTATAGATTTATATTGTAAACCACTTTACAAACAATAACAATGGGTGTCCAAAATGCTGTCATTAAGTAAAACAAACAATGTGCAAATTAAATGTGGCAGAGTAGAATTTATAAGAGTATCAATATTGCATTGCAATATTCTACCACGCCTGATGACATTTTAACTTATCTGAATTTTTAAGGCTTTTCTTTAAAAAATGAACATATAGTGTGATTTGTGGAAAGGCCATTGCTCATTGTTCAAGCCCATGCTTTCTATGCAGAAGTATAAAAATCTCCAGAGAGGGCTTGCAAAAATTCCTACGAGTTGGTGTAAGGCACCCTTCCCCAACCTTTGGTCCTAGATGTTGTTAGACTACAACAGGAACATCCAACTTCCAAGAGACTGCAATCTACTCCCACTATTAAAAAAAAACTGGCAGTGATCTACCCATTGGATTGACCAGAATTATTGAGATTTTGTTTTTGGTGGGGGGGATCAGGAGCCAGGGACATTCCACGAATGACCACAACACGGCCTGGACTACAACATGGGAAGGCTGATGTAGCAATACTGAGCTAAACTGGCCATTGCCTGACTCAGTGCGAGGCAGCTTCCTATTCTCTTTCTGTAAAGCTCCAAGTTTTAGGCTGCCTCCTTCCTGCAGTAGCCCACTTTCTCTTGCATTCTCTTTGGTTCCAATCCCCACTACAGCCTAGAGAGAATGGGCCGATGAGCAGGGCTGTTTTCAGCCAGAAGTCAGTCCCAGCATCTCCATTGCCATCTCCAGTGGCAATGCCACCCAATCTCCAATGGGGGCCATTGCCATCATAAGAGAACAAGGGAGGCATTCATGGTGAGTTCCGGCACCTCTTTTTCTAGAAACACAGCACTGCCAATGAGTGAGAAAGCAATAGAAGCAGCTGCTCTTTTTGTTCACTCCCATTGCTTGATGGTTCTCTTCCTCGGTGACAGAAGGACTGAACGGATGGCAATGCCAGTATGGTGTAGTGGTTAAGAGTGGTAGACTCGTAATCTGGGGAACCGGGTTCGTGTCTCCGCTCCTCCACATGCAGCTGCTGGGTGACCTTGGGCTAGTCACACTTCTCTGAAGTCTCTCAGCCCCACTCACCTCACAGAGTGTTTGTTGTGGGGGAGGAAGGGAAAGGAGAATGTTAGCCGCTTTGAGACTCCTTCGGGTAGTGAAAAGCGGGATATCAAATCCAAACTCTTCTTCTTCTTCTTCAATGCCAAGAGGAAGAGCAGCACAGCCAGTGGGGGCTGAAAAGTGGGCCACAGTTGATGCCCATCAAAGCCGATTCTCATGATTGCATCAGCAAGAATAGCCTCAACAAGGTTGTGAGAGCCAATCGTTTCTGTCAGGAAACGGCCTACTCACAAGTAGGACCCTGGCAGAGACACATGCCCGACTGGCATGTTCCCTCCTTCCGGGGCGATTGTTCGGGAGCTTCTTAAGCTTCTTCAGCCTGAACATCACTGCAACTGATGCCAGAAGACATCACCACGCTCTTAGCATCCGCAGAGTTTGCCCAGCTTGCATGACAGACCACAGCAACTCAGCATGTAGACTAGTCTACTTTACTTACATATAATACACAGAGAGCTCTTCAACATGGCTCCCTCTCTTTCTAGCATCAGACAGCAAAGATAAAGAACAAAGGACAATAGTCCCACTTCAGGGAACACAGTAAGACAAACATCCTGTCTATGTCACATCCCATTCTCCACTCCGTGGAATGAAAACATTGTCATGGTACAACCCATCCACATGTACAACCCATCCACAATAATAGTTTCCATCCAAACTGATACCTTTCCTGCCCTTGTGGCAGATGAAGATGACGGCAGCATACACTGACTCTGTGCCTTCTCCTTGGTGGGAATGATGTGCATAGCATAAGTTTGCCACTGGGGATTCTGGGATCTGTAGCCTTAGTCTCTGGCAAGAAAACTAACTGCTCTAGCTGAAGAATCTGAAAAAGTGTGCATGCACACGAAAGCTCATACCAAGAACAAACTTAGTTGGTCTCTAAGGTGCTACTGTAAAGAAATTTTTATTTTGTTTTGACTATGGCAGACCAACACGGCTACCCACCTGTAACTGCTCTAGCTGGGTCCTGGGAGCACCTGCCACTTCCACTTCCTCCTGCCACCAAGCTACATTCTATGCCTTGGAGCAGGGAAAGGGGAGGCAGAGGCAGCTCCCTGGATGTCTGTAGGGTTTTGCTTGTCTTGATCCTGAACAGAAACTTTCAAGCAAACTTGCTTGCCTATGGGAGTAGGTGCCTTTGTTGTGAAGATGCCACCATGGCGATATACCTTCGACTTTCTCAGTAGTCCCATTTCAGGTCTATTTCAATTAGCACTCAGCAGCTCCTCAGTTTGGGAATGATGTCTTCCCTGAAGGCAAACTTTAAAAGGAATTGCATTTTTATCTTTTTAATCAGCAGAGCTGGGAAACAAGTGGGTGCAGGGCTGAATCCCACGTCAGTCCTGCTCAGAGTAGACACACTGAAATGAATGAACCCAACTGAGTCGTGTCCTTTTAACTTCTACTCTGAATGGGACTAGCACTGGGTGCAACCCACGGAACCGAATTCGCTATTCTGAATTTAAAACTTTAAAAAGGTTGAGCCGTTGAAGAAGCTGAACGCTTGTACTTCTTTCTTTTTTTACAAAAAGAAAAGGGAGAAGAAAATCTCATTAACACGCAAGCCAAATTCTGTACCTTTTTAAACAGTGGATCTCTTCCCAAGCTCCTATCCTGGGCATTTGTTAGACTTGTTTGGAACGAGCCGTGCCTTCTGGAACTGAAGCATGTGTGTTTTCTATTGGCTACACTAATTGCTCATGGAAGGAAGGAATAAGGCACCAGAGGCAAATTGGAGCTGGATGCTTTCTGGATGTTTGGAACGACTATCCAGCCCGCAGTCTGTTTTGCATGGATTTTGAACCAAGATATGTGGTTTTTGGAACAAGCGAGTGCAGGTGGCTGAGCTGGCTGGCTGTGTCTTCTTTTTTTTCTAGGGGTTTGTTGTCGTTGAGTTCCTTGTGTTTCCTTGCTAGGAACATTGTTCAGCTATCTATTATTAATGAAAAGACTGGAAAGGGACTACTTGGTTGCATTTCTGGCAGAGAGACGGCACACGTGAGCAGTATATTAACATTGTCTACCGTGACCGTAAATGACACAGCACTAGAAATCACCAGAGAAACAGTGGGAGCTTCATGTCCTCCATCTCATTGCACTGCAGATAATTCCTCTGCATTGTGTATTTCAGGGATGAACAACCTGTGGCCTTCCATATATTGTTGGCCTCTAGCTCCCATCAGTTCTGACTCTGGGCAGTGCAGCCTGAGGCTGATGGGAACTGCTGCTAGAGAGGAACAGAGGTGTCAATTTCAGTTTCTAATTTCGCTAACCTTAAGATAATTCCACCCCATTTTTGCATTGATTTGCTAGGCTCAGATTGTGCTCAGACACACCTTGCTCTCTAATTCCAACTATGGCTTTTGCACCTACTGTAGCTCTGGTTGGCAGATTTTGTGGTTCTAGTAAAAAAAAAAAACAATAACCCCAAAGTAGATCTAACATGAAGTCTGTCCAACCCTACTTTAGGCTCAGAAGAATTAATAAGCCAATACAGTGGTACCTCTGGTTACGTACTTAATTCATTCTGGAGGTCCGTTCTTAACCTGGAACTGTTCTTAACCTGAAGCACCACTTTAGCTAATGGGGCCTCCTGCTGCCGCTGCGCCGCCAGAGCACAATTTCTGTTCTTATCCTGAAGCGAAGTTCTTAACCTGAAGCATTATTTCTGGGTTAGCAGAGTATGTAACCTGAAGCGTGTGTACCCTGAAGCGTATGTAACCTGAGGTACTGTTGTACAGTGGTGCCTCGCAAGACGAAATTAATTCGTTCCACAAGTCTTTTCGTCTTGCGGAAATTTCGTCTTGCGAAGCACGGTTTCCCATAGGAATGCATTGAAACTTAATTAATGCGTTCCTATGGGGAAAAACCAGTCGGGGCCGGGTGTCGGGAAAGCGAGCGGGGAGAGCGGTTACTTACAGTACTGTAGTGAGCGGAGGTGGCGGGAGGAAGCCGGGTGTGGGGAGGGCGATGGGGAGCGCGGGGAAGGCGAGCAGGAGGAAGCCGGGTGTCAGGTGTGCGATGGGGCAGCGCGCGGAGGGCGAACGGGAGGATCCAGGCGTGGGGAGGGTGATGGGGAGCGCGGGGAAGGCAAGCAGGAGGAAGCCAGGTGTCGGGACTGCGATGGGGCAGCGCGCGGAGGGCGAGCAGGAGGAAGCCAGGTGTCGGGACTGCGATGGGGCAGCGCGCGGAGGGCGAGCAGGAGGATCCAGGCATGGGGAGGGCGATGGGGAGCGCGGGGAAGGCAAGCAGGAGGAAGCCGGGTGTCAGGTGTGCGATGGGGCAGCGCGCAGAGGGCGAGCAGGAGGATCCAGGCGTGGGGAGGGCGATGGGGAGCGCGGGGAAGGCAAGCAGGAGGAAGCCAGGTGTCGGGACTGCGATGGGGCAGCGCGCGGAGGGCGAGCAGGAGGAAGCCAGGTGTCGGGACTGCGATGGGGCAGCGCGCGGAGGGCGAGCAGGAGGAAGCCAGGTGTCGGGACTGCGATGGGGCAGTGCGCGGAGGGCGAGCAGGAGGATCCAGGCGTGGGGAGGGCGATGGGGAGCGCGGGGAAGGCAAGCAGGAGGAAGCCAGGTGTCGGGACTGCGATGGGGCAGCGCGCGGAGGGCGAGCAGGAGGATCCAGGCGTGGGGAGGGCGATGGGGAGCGCGGGGAAGGCGAGCAGGAGGAAGCCAGGTGTCGGGAGTGCGATGGGGCAGCGCGCGGAGGGCGAGCAGGAGGAAGCCAGGTGTCGGGACTGCGATGGGGCAGCGCGCGGAGGGCGAGCAGGAGGATCCAGGCGTGGGGAGGGCGATGGGGAGCGCGGGGAAGGCGAGCAGGAGGAAGCCAGGTGTCGGGACTGCGATGGGGCAGCGCGCAGAGGGCGAGCAGGAGGAAGCCAGGTGTCGGGACTGCGATGGGGCAGCGCGCGGAGGGCGAGCAGGAGGATCCAGGCGTGGGGAGGGCGATGGGGAGCGCGGGGAAGGCAAGCAGGAGGAAGCCAGGTGTCGGGACTGCGATGGGGCAGCGCGCGGAGGGCGAGCAGGAGGAAGCCAGGTGTCGGGACTGCGATGGGGCAGCGCGCGGAGGGCGAGCAGGAGGATCCAGGCATGGGGAGGGCAATGGGGAGCGCGGGGAAGGCGAGCAGGAGGAAGCCAGGTGTCGGGACTGCGATGGGGCAGCGCGCGGAGGGCGAGCAGGAGGAAGCCGCGTGTAGGGAGTTCGATGGGGAGCGCGGGGAGGGCGATCGTTAGTGAGCGGCAAGCAGGGAGGGCCAGCGCAAGCGGGAGGGTTCTTCTTACAGTGGTACCGCGCAAGACGAATGCCTCGTCTTGCGAAGCACGACCATAGAGAAATTCGTCTTGCGGGTCAACCAAAAAATCGCAAAACCCTTTCGTCTTGCGAGTTTTTCGTTGTGCGAGGCATTCATCTTGCGGGGTACCACTGTAGTTTAAACTTTGAGAACATAGCACTATTAGGGCAATGTAGCTGCTGTACCAGAGACAATGCGGCAATGTCTTGGATTGAGTGGAAAGCAAAAAAGCTCAGTTATTTGTTTATTTATTGAGTTAAAAAGTTGCCTGAACAAGTGAAGATGTGTAGTAGTGGGTCTACCCCCCCCAATGTTCCCAAGAGTGCAAGTGCCTCTTGGGCCTTTGCACATGAAGGGGGCTTCAGTTTGAACACACTTTGAATCCTTTGTGCAGTTGGGGATCCTGATAGGGAAGGTTCCTGATCCTGTTTCAGCTGAAAAAACACACAAACTAGGAACGCAGGAGAAATTTCATTCAATTTACATATCAAGATGAACCTGTCTAATTCACACTTTCCACATCAATATGCAAACCAAAACACAGCCTTCCTTTGAAATTCACACTTCTCTGAATTTTGCCATGTATTTCTCCAGCCAAGTAATATGTACAAAAATGCATTTATTCATGAAATAACATGCACAAATGAAGCCTGGTGGGGGAACATGGCTTTGCAAAAATGTGCATATTAGGATAAATTTTCACAAAAATTCTGGTAAATATTCATAAGGACTTTAAAAATAATAATTGCAAACTGATGTGGAAAGCTGAACTTAAGATTGGAGGGAAAAAATGAGAAACTGAGAGAAAGCAAAATTGACAGATTCACTTATCCCTGTTAGAAAGTCTGTTCAGACCATCATTCTTAACACAGAGAAGTTGTAGCCCTCATGAGTTCAGGCAAACCCTGGAAGAAGGGTGAAGAGCTCTGCAGGAGGATGGGATCCAGCGCTGAGCCTGTACTCTGAGCAATATTCACTTATTTCAGCTCAGCACTTAGTCAGGAAGCTTAGATCTGACATTTTGCCAGGCATTATGTGGTAAAGGTTTGGATGACTTTGGATCTCAAAGCGCTCTGGTCCTCTCTGCTTTAGCTGGTAAACTAACTATATCTAGCATCTAAGTTTCTGTATGTTCATATACAAGGAAAAGTCGGCTCATATTTTCCATTTAGCATATTAATCCACCTCTTCTAACTTTGTGCTGCTTCTAGGATTTAGCAAAGATACCTCACGATCAGCATCGTTGAAATGGCACTTACAGGCCTAGAGCTGATTCACACATGCACATTCACCTAGGCATCTCACAGGTGATGCACCCAGAATCTCTTTTCAATAAAAAATTATTGGTATTTCCACATAAAAAGAAAAACAACAACAAATAATAACAATCAATCTACATATAAAAACAAACACAACAAACAATACAAATAACAATAAAAAACTGATACATGCCTCACACACAGGAACACACCAACCTATTAATTTTAATCTTATTTCAAATCTTTTGGGGGGACTTTCCCCATTCTCTCTTTCTGCATTCATTTCTAATTTACTTTAGTAACTTTATAACTAATTTAACAAATCATTCACCATTATTCTTAATCTTCAAAAAAAAACAACCTTCTTATATCATTCAACTTATTAATATCAAATAAAACACCATATTTCAAATCTTAACTTCTTATATCCTTTTTTTCTCTTAACTCAGTAGAACTATTGCTCTTATTACTTCTAATTCCTACCTTAAAAAATATTGTATTCAAAACCTTATCATAAAAACCTAAAAATTCCTTCCCTTCTCCGAATCGCTTATTTCCCTCTGACGTCGGAGAACCATGGTAAGCCTTCCTAATAAATCTCATAAATTCTTTTACTGGGGGTAAAAGAAGATTCTGGGGGTAAAAGAAGATGCACCCAGAATCTCACCACTTGGTGGTGGTGAGCCATAGCTAAACACAGGAACTGCCTCCACTGAAATGTAACATGCATGAGATAACATAGGAGTGTAGGAAAAATGTCTATGGTGATAAATTTCACATAGTCAGTGTGATATGAAGCAGTGGACTCACACTTGTGTGAACTCACCCCAGTAGCTATCTGAGAAGTTCTTTGAGCGATTGTAGTTCCACAGAGATTTAATTCCAGCAAGTCTTACATGGATGTATTATGTATAATAAGCTGTATGTAAATATGACTATGCATATGCATGCATGTATGCTTGCTTGCTAGTTTAACTTGGATGATTATTCCCAGAGGAAATAACACAAGTCAATTTGTCAAAAGGCACAGTCTCTTAATAGCACAGTCTGAAAATAATATGCATTCAGAAACCAGTTTGTTCCAGCAGGTCTTGCGCAAATAAATGCCCTGAACGTTCCCATCAATCTTTTGTGCGCACTTTAGCAAAATATATTAAAAAATGGCTTATGAAGAAAGGCAACTAAAAAAAAAAAACAAGTTCCATGCCAAAGGACACCAAACCTTGCATACAAACTCACAATATTTGCTTGTGCCATGGTGATTTGTTACTAAATTATGGATCATGCTTTAGAAGTCCTTGTTATTTACACTGGGATGCAGGTACCTTTGTTCATGCAAACAGCCTTGTTTATCCAGCTCTCTAAAAAGTCAATGTGTTGCTACCACTTAGCCAAAACTTTCCTTTCCAAAAAATGCACTGCTATTCCTGTGTGCCATTGTGATATTAAGCCTATTATTTAGAAGAAGCGTATTTTCATGGGACGTGCAGCCTGTGGATTATACCCAGTGTTCTCTGTCTGTTAATGCAAGTGCTCATGTGAGCTTTAATGTTGCGGAACAGATGAATCTAACACAACAGTTGTGCTAGTGGAAACTCATCACTCAGTGCATTGTGCAGTCTATTGTGCAACTAAGGTTGCATTCAGACACTTTATTTTGTTTCTCTGACACTTTCTTACTCGATCAGTTCTGCATTCTTTGTGATCTTTCACATACATAAAAGCCACTTCTGAAATCTAGCAGAAATTCAGTACTCATTTCTATGTCAGTTGCTTCCAGAAAAGAAAAGAAAAACCATTTGCAATCCTCTTAACTTGGAAATTTATCGGACAAAATCTGGGGCGGTATTCTGGCATACTGTACTTTCCTGCTATTTTCATGGGTGAATCATGGGGAAACAGAAACAGGCATACACATAAAGGTGACATGTCAAATGACATCCACTGTTGCATTGTACCACACCCATCGGTGTGAATGAAATTTAGTGTGACATGTGGCTTATTGATTTAAAAAAACCCTCACAGTTCCATAATGCAACAGGTAGCTCAGTCAGTAGAGCATGAGACTTTTAATCTCAGGGTCGAGGGTTCGAGCCCCACGTTGGGCAACATACTTTTTCATTGCAGGGGATTGAACTAGATGACCCTCGTGGTCTCCCTTCCAACTTTACATTTCTATGATTCTATACAGTGTAACAGGAACATTAAAAACTGGTTACAGGTAGGTAGCCGGGTTGGTCTGCCATAGTCAAAACAAATAATAATAATAATAATAATAATAATAATAATAATAATAATAATAATAATAATAATAATTTCATTCCAGTAGCACCTTAGAGACCAACTAAGTTTGTTCTTGGTATGAGCTTTCGTGTGCATGCAGTGTATCTGAAGAAGTGTGCATGCACACGAAAGCTCATACCAAGAACAAACTTAGTTGGTCTCTAAGGTGTTACTGGAAGGACTTTTTTATTATTATTTTATTAAAAACTGGGACAGGCATACTAGCATTATAACCTGGAAAACATATGGAATAAGCCCCACATCTGAATATACGCAAAGTCACCAACAAGCTGCTTATGCATTCTCTTGCTCAACAATGTTCTCCTGGCGCAAGACATTTCAGCAGTGGAACAGGTATACTGCCAAGAGACTTTAACTTAGTTCTGCATTGGATGCAACCATAAAAGTAGTTAGATTCAAAAGTTCCTCCCCACATACCTCAGAGATCGCCTGAGTTTTGCAAGCAATCCTACCAAGTATCTATGAGGGGTGCAGTCATCATCCTGAACCCTAACCCCCTTTTTTTTTTGCCTCTCTCATTTAGGAATTTGTCTTACTTTGCTACCCAGCGCAGCCCATCTGCTGTTATTTTGGACTTGTGGGAAGCCAGGCATCAGCACGATGGTGACTTAGACTCTCTAGCCTGTGCATTGGAAGAGATAGGAAGGACACAGCCCAAAAACGCTAATCTAACAGAAACTCAAATTGAGGAGTCCAACTTCAGCTACAGCAGACAAAATGGACTTTAGTCATCACTTTCGAAGAACCGATAGCCAGCTTGGACTTTGTAACTGGGGCAATTCCTGTGAGCCGGAAGAAACCATGTGCTACAATCACACACCATTCCCATGATTCATTGGCTCTCTCCTTCACGCCATCAAACCAATTTGCATCTGGAGGAACAGAAGAAGCTGGCAAGCCAGAAAGAAGACCCGGGCCCCTCTACACAACTGTTGCTGTAAGAGGGGGGGGGGGACAATCTCCCAATGAAGATTAAAGATTAAATCACAATGAAGATTAAATTTGATACTTAGGTGCAGAAAATGAGTACGGTCTTTTGGCTACCACAGCCAAGAGAGGAAAAGATTAAAATTATGGAATATTTAAAAGATGCCTGAATTTTTCTAAATCTTAGACCTCTCTGTGTTTCGGATTGCTCAGTTGTTTCTTCTCTATGTGTTTTGTGGCTTTCTTGTTTAGTTTTCAACTAAAGCCCAGCAGCGTGGGCACTCACTGAGGCAATGGCCATTTAGGGGGCTCAGGTAAGATGGAGCTGGTGCCACAATCACCACTGGAAAGAGTGGGAGTGGGGACAGAAAACAATGAATTGCTAGAAGTTGGTATCTGCCTTGGGTACAAAAGATATATGTGATTAACCTGCATTTTAAGAAAGTGGTTGGGTGCATTAATATTAGGGTGTACACTGACCACAAGATTTGGTTTGGGCTGCAATTTGGCACTTTGGAAAGCAGCTTACCTTGGTTGGATGTGCTGTGTGATTTGACTCAGAGGCCACCGGAGTCTGCTTCAATTGCCTCATCCTCTCCACTTCTGGAAAATTTTTTAAATGGGGCTGTAACATTTCCCTCCTTTTCACAGAAGTGGGTAAAATTTGAAGGCATTGTAGAGTCTCAAGAGTGGATTAACACTGCTGAATTACAGGCAAATAAGTGCATCTGATTAAAAGTCGATTTTGTTAAATAAAAAAAGCAGAAATATCTGTAACTTTTTAATATTTTTGCAGAATTGAAAGAAATATGCAGGTAAGGCTGCCCTTTCTTGGGACACAAATTCCCCCGAATTTCAGAAGGATACGTTCAATGGTTTTATTCCAAGGACAGCCATTATAGGGTGGGTAAAATCACTCCGTCTCCTAGTGTCTTGTGGGGATTCAGTTAGAAAATTGCTGAAAAGTTGCGCCTAGGTAAGAAATCTGCCAAATTGCAGACAAATTGGTTCAGGGGCTTTTGTGCTAGGCATTTTAAAAGTTGATTTTGGGGTGAGAAGGGATTTTCTTTTCAGGTAAAATGATTTCCTCCACTTGTAAGCACCCACAGTTGAACTCTCCCTCTGCCCTCTCCCCACCCTGGCGTTATGATAACCTTAGATACATTAGTTTGCTCTTGGCAGACATTTCTCTGCAGCATCATTGAAAACATCATTGTTTGGATGGCTGAGGCACCATAAAGTGCTTCAGTAGTCACTAGTTCAGGCATAGGCAACCTTCGGCTCTCCAGATGTTTTGGCCTACAACTCCCATGATCCCTAGCTAACAGGACCAGTGGTCAGGGATGATGGGAATTGTAGTCCGAAACATCTGGAGAGCCAAAGGTTGCCTATGCCTGCACTAGTTCAACTTGTGGATAGCACAACCCGTTTCCCCTCAGACAAGTCCAAAATCCCTCCAAGACACCCCAGTTCATCCAAAGTGGATGCGCTTCCTTAAGTAACATCAGTTTACTCACATAAGAAGATCGCACTCAGGAGACATGTGGTTAGATCTCCCGACTTTTTAAATAAAAAAATCGAGGAGTTCCCCATTTTTAAATTGGAGCACGCCCAGTGGAGGGCGTTTTTCCAATCCTTTCCCCTTTCCCTGGTAAGAGTCGCTCTTCCCACAGGTGCTATTAGACCTCAGGAAAAAAAAAATCACAAATATCTGTGTCATGCCTGTATTTTGTCCCCCAGTGGGTGTGTATGTGGGAGAGCTAGATTTAGATCAAGGAAACTGGAAGGGAAGCTTTCCTGCATCACTGCTCCCATTATCAGAGACCCGTGTGGCACTTTTGCATGGCTGGGGGGTGGAATTTTCTGAAAATCTCAATGTGGAGCTTATCTACACGAATCTTTTCTCATTCCCGTCTTGCTCATTGATCTTGACAAGAAGTGAGCTATTTTTTTTTTTACTAGTTCTCCTAAAACTATGAACAAATATTGCATATTATATGCATTATTATACATATAAAATTATATACATATACACACCAGGTTTCCTAAAGTAGCCAGCACATAAATAGATACATTGAACAATGGATATAACTGTATAAAAAAATACTTATATGTTAATACTTATAAAATTATGCTGCAGAAATATGGTGCCGCCTCATGCTTGACTTTTTTATATGTATTACACGTTATATATATATATATATATGTATTTGCATATAATTAGTTGACCTTCTTTAAAGAGAAAACAGGGCACAAGCCTGTGGGATGTAAGAGATGGTCAGATGCAGGGAAAATTCAGCTGTGTCAGGACTGCCAGATTTCAGGTATAAACCTTCCTTCTCGATTTCTAGGTGACATTCACACCATGCATTTAAAGGTTTATGATACCAGTTCTCCCTCAAAGAACTATGGGAGCTGTAGTTTGTTCAGTATGCTGAGAGTTGATAGGATAAACCTATTCCCCACACAAAGCCACAATTTCTACATTTCCCTCTGAAGAAGGATTGGTTGTGCCATGGGAGAGGAGCAGCTCCACCCCATACCCTCCAACATTTCTCCAATGAAAATAGGGACATCCTAAGGAAAAGTGGGACATTCTGGGATCAAATCAGAAACAGCTTCTGTAAATCCCTGGAAAATAGAGACACTTGGAGCTAAGACACTTCAAAACAATGACAGAGTGAAAGCCGCTGGGATATTTTCACTTTCATTTCCTTGTTGCATTAATTTTTGGAACTCCCTCTTTTGCTAATTAGTACTCCCACTGGGCCATGGCAATCTGGGGAGCCTGTGGCCCTCCAGATGCTGTAGGACCTCCAACTTCCACCAGCTGCAGCCACCTTGGTCACTGCTCAGGGATGATGGGAGTTATAGCCCCAACAACATCATGGCTGCCACTGGTTCCTCACCCCTGTTTTAAAGGTACATGTGAGAGGCCTCCGAGACCATATATGTGCCCAGGAGCAGCATGAGGCAGAGAGCCATAGTTCAGTTGCAAGAGCATTTGTCTTGAGAAGGTACCAAGTTCAGGGCCGTCTTAAGCATATCCAGCGCCGTGGTGCAAAGTTCCCTCTGGCGCCTCACCCCCCTTCACATACTTTTTTAGGGAGGACGGCGCTGCCAGTGGGGCTGGAGGAGGTGGGCAGCAGCCGGAGGGCGGCGACTCTGGCAGGGAAGAGGCGGAGGCTGGATGTGACACCTCCCGGCTCAGCTGATCGCTTTGTGCCATGGTGGCCACGGCAGACGGAGGCTCCAGGCATGGTGCTGGTTCGATGCTGCATGGCAGAGGCGGGCAAGGACAGTGAACTGATGCTGGGAAGTGCCACATCCAGCCTCCGCCTCTTCCATTGCACCCTCCAGAACTTGGTGCCCCGGTGCCCCACGCCATTAGCCTCTATGAATAAGACACCCCAGACCAGATTCAGTCCCTAGCATCTCCAGGGCTGGGAGAAACTCCTGTCTGAAACCCTACAGAGATGATGTAGACAATACTGAACAAGATGGACCATGTTCTGATTGTATAAGGCAGCCTCCTCTCCTGCTATTAGGTATGAATGTGGCTACCAAGCACATCGGTGGTCATGGGCGAAGCTATCACACAAGCCCCCATGAACCCCTCATGTGTTCCAAAAATGCCAGGAGGCATCTGAACTGCTTGATTCCATGTTTCATTAAACAAAACACGGCAGGATTAAAATTACTGCCAGAAATAACTAGTTGAATGTGGGATCCATTATTGTTAAGACACGCACACCAGGGGGTGATGGAGACAACATGCTTTTTCCAGCTCTTTTAGATCTGAAGTTTATTGCACTCAGTTAATTATGATTCAAGATGTTCCTTGGTGTGTTTTCTAAATACAGACTGCTAATTAAACAGACTCAAGAAAATTGTCAAAACCTAGCCAAAGCACTCTGCTGATTTCCCAATCTTTTGTTCTGATGCTGTGACCGTAAAAAAATGTTCTCACACTGTATGTTTTCTAAGTGTTCCCAAACTTTCTTTCAATGAGAGAAAGAGATGATTGCATATAAACTGTTCAAAGCTCTTGCACTTAAAAGGAGACAGTCGTTCTAGTGATTTATGGTTGATATCTTCCCCTAGAACCTCTCAAAACATATTATAGGGAAGATACAAAGAAGGCTAGAAGATGCATTATTTTTTAGTTTTTTATTTTAGTTTTTTAAAGCATAAAAATGTTTTGCTACCTTTAACAAGGACTTTGTCAACCCCCCCATCTCTTAAAAAAGCGGGGGGGGGGCAATAAAAATATTATAGGGTTTTATGGCTCTTCTGCTGCTGGTAGATGAAGTTTCCATTTAAGTCTACCAAGCAGACCTTTTTCAAAAAATTTACAGGTTTTTAATCTAGATGCGTAAGACTGCCAAATCGATGTTGTCAACACCTGTAAATTAACTTTATGATACTGCATGGCAGAATGGCAGTGCACATTATTGGGGTGGCAATTTTTAGAGTTTGTGTATTGAAATGACTCTAAATGGTGAGGATTGGGGAGTTGAGGAGAGAACGATGAACTGTGGCCAAACCATACATATAAATGATAAAACAATAAAACAGGGGAAGCTCAGGCCCTGTGGCTGAATGTGGTCCTCCATGTTTTTCAATCTGGCCCTCATAATTCCACGAAAGTCACACCCCTCACTGCCCCTATTTTGCAAGCTGAGCATATTATTATTATTATTATTATTATTATTATTATTATTATTATTATTATTATTATTATTATTATTAACATTTGTATCCCACCTTTCCTCCAAGGAGCTCAAAGTGGCATACAAAGTTCTGCTCCTCATTATATGCTCACAACAATCCTGTGAAGTAGGTCATGGCTGAGTGTCTCCAAGATCCTAGAAACACTGTTTTCTTGCTCAGCCCTATTAGGTTCCTTACAGGTTACAGCACACCCAACCTTTTCCTCAGAACCCACCCTCCTCAGTAACCATCCACACCCCCACACAAAAACATTTCAGTTCCATGACAGCCACTACAATATGGTTGTACCTATGAGCCTCTTAGCTTCTGCACAGAAAGTGGCACAGAAATGTTCTCCCGCAACCCTTTAGATGTTTTTCAGCACCTCAGTTGTTGTTGTCTCCTAATCCTTCACAGTTGCTGAATAAACTGGGTGAAAACGATTCTGGATTGCTGCCCATCATCTTCCAGCATTGCTTACTGTTTGTGGTGTCAGCTGGAGCTCCGGTTGGTTCCTGACTCTTTTACAGGTTTCCATCAGCAACTTTGGAAATGACATCCCGTTATTTCAATTATCTGAATGCTATCATGATGAAACGCACAGAGAGATGAATATTGGTCATGGGGTGGAGGAAGTGTGCATATTATGGAGAGTCACTTTATTGCTGTAATAATAATGATGATGATGATGATGATGATGTCAGGCCTGCTACTTGTACTATTTGCCCTGTATGTCTGCCAGAATTAGTTTCCAGCACCAGGACATCTGAATTTAGAGGAGTTTGCTGTGTGCCACAGCCTTCTTCAGGCATCCTGAAGCAATGAACAGCATTCATGCAAGCAGAAGCACAGAGGTGGCCATCCTCAGGGGTGTAGGGAGCCGCTTTGCCACCCGGGATGGCAAACACGGGGGCACCCCCCCTGGGGGCGGGCTGCCGCTCCCCAGCGCGCGCGCGCCCTGATGTCACGACGCATGCACCATGATGTCACGGCGTGCACTCAGCATCCCAGGTGGACTGCGCATGTGCGGACATGTGCAGTCCACCCAAGATGGCGGGTGCGAGTGGCCGGCCCCCCTCCCGACCGTGCGGCAGCACAGCAAGTTTTAAGGCTGCAGTGCGTGAACAGCAGCACAGACATGCCGCCGCATGGTCGGAAGGGGTGCCAGCCACTCGCGCCCGCCATCTTGGGTGGACTGCGCATGTCCACCCAAGATGGCGGGCGCAAGTGGCCAGCAGCAGCACCCCTTCCGACTGTTCACGCGCTGCAGCCTTAAAACTTGCCATGCCCCACGCGTGCCGGCGCCCTGAGTGTCACCCCCCAGGGCGGTACCCGGGGCGGCCCCCCTGCCCCCGTGCTCTGCCCCGGCCATCCTGCCACTGCCCCTCATCCCCAACACCCAACATCATACAAAACTGTCATTACTGAGTCAGACCACTGGCCCTCCTAGCTTGATATTGTCTGATCCAGTGGCAGTGCTCCAGATAGGGAATATTTCCCTGCCCAAACTGAAGATGCCCAGGAATCAACCTGAGACCTTCCGCATGCAGAAGAGTTGCTCGGACACTGACTCACAGCCCTCCCTCCCTTTTGGCAGTAGTTGGAGGGTGATTATGTGTGAAGTGGGGGGACTTCTGTCCTCATAGATCTCCCTCCACGATATATTTCGGATAGGGATGCTGATGGAACCTGACAAACTCAGGTCCCGGTTTCTTTCAACAATATTGTATGCAGGGGGAGGGGACCTTACAGATGGGTGGATCTGACCATATGCATCTTTACTCATTACTTTGTTTGGAGACCTGCATTGCAAAATTCAGAGAGCTTCAGACTTTGAAGGAAGGCTGTGCATATTGTCTCAGAAAGTGCAGATTAGGTAGGTTCCATGAGGGGAGCTGTTTCCCCCCCCCTCTGCACTACTTTCCTGAAAGTGAAAACCCAACATCTGTCTCTCCCACTGTGGGAGCAGTATTCTTTACAAATATGCAGCAGTAGAACAGGGGCATCTCTTCATTCGCTGCTCCTCTTGGTGTCTGCAATGACCCTTTAGAACTGAAAACAGATTCAGGGCACTTCCAGGCTGTCACTGTTTTCAGGTGGGATTTCAACTGCATACCAACAAATTCAAGTTCTGCCTTTAGAGCTGTTTGGGAGCTCTTGCATAACAAACCCGTTTTCTACAAAGAACGGAGGGATGGGAAAATGTATTAGAAAGTATAGGATGGCAATTGGTTTGATGCAATGCTGTCAAGACAAATCTGAATGATTACTCATTAAGTAGCTCGTGTCATCTAACCTCCCGACAAATGAGTTGGAATGAATCCTCAGTAAACAAGACATATTGAAGTCCTATGAAAGGCAACCCTCATTCATCTCACAGAAATGGGACAGGATGGAGTTAAGTCTAGCCACGTTTGGAAACATAGCAGAACAGGATTGTGCCTAATAATTTTAGAACCTACAGCAGACTCCCAGCTTCACAAAATGGTTCTTCAACTCAGATTAGGATTAGATGCTCAGTCTCCCATCGAAATCAATTTAAAAACAAAAACGAATTAACCAAAAGCCAATGAAAAATGAACGTTATCCGACCCTAATATGGTTTATGTTGGACCCCACCCCCCGTATATTCATTTAAACTTTCAACCAGATACTTCACAATAACAAAATAGGTAAAATATTATCATACACCTCCCCCCTTTTTAGTATTGTAGCAGTTGTAAAGTCACATTTTGTTTATTCCTGATTACTTAACCTGTATATTGCTCCTGTACACCTACATGGATTTGAACAACCATGCCACTCTCTAAATCTGCTTTCACCTGCCTGTTGCCCTCCAGATGTTGGAGCTGGTGGTACGGTAGTCATAGTTCCCTTTGAACATTGATCTTTCAAATTAAGTGCATGCTAAGGGATCTTGTGAATATCCCTTTTCCAAAACTCCTTTATTTCTAGCACATCAGATTTAGGACTATGGTGATCATACAAAATTCTAATACATATTGTCCAGATTTTGTGTTTTGCTGTGACGGGAGTGGGGAAATAGTGTTGTGCTTTGTAAGCTGTTTCTAAAGCTGCTTTTGAAATCTTCTGAGTAGGTGTCTGATAGCTTGGGTTAGTGCTTCTTCACAAGGAATGGTACACAAGCTAATGTGTTCTGATGAGATAATACCACACATTCTTTGTGGCCCCAGCAAAACTAGAAATGATATCAAGTGTGAAACTTTAGTTCAGGGGGTAGTGTAATTACCTAAACCTATAGAGTAGTGCAGTATTCGGACACACAAGGCTTTCTTCTTGCTTGCTATAGTGCTGTGTTTCTTCTCTCTTAGAAAACTACTTAGTTTGTGCACTCGGTGTGATGACAACACATGATATGCCACCTAAACAGAAGTGCAAGAAAAGAACGGCATATGAATTAGGCTGGGCTGAGATTACAGATGTGAGAATCTGCCACGAAGAATAAAATGATAAAGAGCCACCTTCCAACATTTCGTCTATTGGTAACAGGCTTCTCATACTATGATAGCTTTTTTCATTCCTTCTTTTCCCTCTCCACCGATAAACCATCCCCGCAACATTTTATAGTGCCAATATTTCTCACTTGCCCATTTAAATTTACATCAACGGCTGGGACACAGTGCTAGCTCCCCGTTTTATGGGGCTCTTTTAAAAGGACCCCTCTGGTGGGGGCCCACAGGGGTGCTGGGCTTGGCAGGTCCCAAGGATGCCTCCTCTTTATGCGGATCATGGCCGGGATGCACAAAAGCTAAGAACTTGAGACTGGAAATGCCCCCCCCCCTCTTAATCCATGGAGATATATCCCTTTTGAGACATCTATTTTGCTCTGCAAACCTAGTGTACATTTTATATTACCCTAGCTGACAAAATTCCAAGCATGTTTTAAGTCCACCCGGAAGGGGCAGAATTCAGAGCTAGATTCTGAGATATCAACCCAGCAGAGGCAGAATTAAGCAGTGGCATTGCAACAGGGGAGGGGTGCGCCCCCGGTGCCATGTCTGCAGGGGTGACAAGAAGTCACCCCGTGGGGCTTGCAGCATGAGCAGCCATCGCGCTGCTGCAGCCGCATGTGGAGGATCCTCCATTCGTGGCTGCAGCCACGAGCAGAGGATCCCGGCACTGGAGCGCCGGCCCTGGAAAACCGCTATGTACAGCGCATTTGCAGCATCACTACATACGCTGCAGACGCCTTCTTTCACCCCTGGATTTAAGGGAGCACAACCACTTTGCCCACTTTGGGTGCCAAGCTGAGAGGGTGCTGCAGGAGGTGCCACAACAATAACTTATAACAGAAGCAGGTGGGTAGCCGTGTTGGTCTGCCATAGTCGAAACAAAATAAAAAAATTATTTCCAGTAGCACCTTAGAGACCAACTAAGTTTGTTCTTGGTATGAGCTTTCGTGTGCATGCACACTTCTTCAGACACACTGAAACAGAAGTCACCAGGCCCTTAAATATAGTGAGGGAGCGGGGAGGGGTATTACTCAGAAGGGTGGTGGGAATGGGTGATCAGCTGATAGGTGTGGAAAACTGCAATTGCAGCCATTAAGAGTCGTCAACAGGTTTTCCACACCTATCAGCTGATCACCCATTCCCACCCCTCCCCGCTCCCTCACTATATTTAAGGATCTGGTGACTTCTCTTTCAGTGTATCTGAAGAAGTGTGCATGCACACGAAAGCTCATACCAAGAACAAACTTAATTGGTCTCTAAGGTGCTACTGGAAAGAATTTTTTATTTTGTTATAACAGAAGGTGAGAGGCAGGGAGGTGCCAAATGTGGGCGTCACACAGAGTGCTGCTGAAATTTGGAAGTCCAAAGGCTGTCACGGACCTCATTTGCAGGACTGTTTTTTTATTATTTACCATTGGCTATTAGTCTTGATGTCTATATAAACACTCCCAGGTTGAGAGGCATATGCTGCTGAATTGCCATCTGTTAGGGAGCAACACTGGGAGCTTCTGCTGTTGCCTGATGCCTCAGTGAATATGCTGCACTAAGGCAACCTCACTTGCTGGCATTCTTTCGAGTTGGGAAGACAAAAGCAGAATGTATCGGGCATATCCAAATGCACAGACCTCTGCAACATAAATTGACCTTTCACCCTAGAATAAAAAGCTGGACCGGCAGAGTGGGAGTCCACAGATGTGGGCTTCGTTCCTCTAGTGCCTACTTTGTAAACTAAAGCAGGTGAATAGAATACAGCCACATTTTTCAAAGGAGGTCTGCAAGGTAACTTATCACTGTTGAACTTTAAAAAACTAAAAACCAGAGACTTTGAGCTTGCTGGATCAGACCAAAGGCCTGTCTATAATCCAGCCTTCTGTTCTCTCGGTGGCCAACCCGCCAGGAGGACATGAAAGGAACAGCAAAGTGTTCCTTGACAAATTGCCTCTGTTACTGGAGGTAATATATAGCTATCACAACTAGTAACCATTACAGCTTTGCCCTCTGTGAATTTATACAGTCCTCACCCAAAGCAGTCCAAGGCCGGGAGGGGCATCTTGTGATTGCTTAGACCAGGAGTAGGGAACTTCAGAGCCAGGATCAAGTCCCTCAGGCCTTTCTTTTTTGGCCCATGGAAATCTCCCCAGTCCCTACCCTTCACTAATGCTGCTCTGCAGGTTCTTCAAGTGCTTTTGCCTGGGTGGAAAGTGCCCTTGAACTCTGATAATGTTGCTTGCCTGTCTGGATGGAGGACAGAGAGGATGGGAAAGTCTGTGTGTGTGTGTTTGACTTCTGCATGACAGGAAATGGCATGACAGGAGTCGCACCTGTTGCTCCACTCACTTTTGCCTCTGTCCTCACCCCTCATTGGCATGTTGCCCCCAGAAGGTTCCTCATAAGTGAATGCGGCCCTCAGGGTGAAAGAAGTCCCTCGCCCCTGTCCTTTACTCTCCCCAGATCCACTGTAATTCACAGTAAATGGCTGTCCTCCAGATGTTGAGCTCCATTCTGCTGCTGTTTCTTTTGAATCAGTTCCCTTTATGCAGCCTTCAGTTGTCTTTGACAGTCATAGAAATGTGCAGGTTCACCTTCATGAGCGACCAGCTCTCGAATACCCTTCATTCCCATTTGGGTTATGTTGTAGTAAGGAGAGGACCATGAGAAGAACAAATCGTCGGTATGATGCTCAAAGAGTCAAACCATGCTCTAAAGTACATCTCTGCCTGACAATGCAAGTGATGCGCCAGTAATGTAAACTCATTCTGAGGATTGTACCCGATGTTAGTCCTACTCAGAGTAGACCCATTGACATTAATGGACCTAAGTTAGTCATGGCCATTAATTTCAGTGGCAGTACTCTGAAGACGACTAGAGTCCTGGAGTTCTTGTTTTTCTCCCTCCCTGAAATAGAGATGAAATGAACTTGTGAGAAAACTTCTCTTAACGTATCTTAATCCAAAATATCCTTATAAGCAAAATCTACATCATATTCTGTCTCCTTTTGGGTTTTCAGTTTCCTGGTGATTGGTACTGTTGGATGTTGCTGGCTATTTTTATTTTATGATTAAGGGAGATACTCTGAGTATCGCTCAAAGTCATTCACTTTTAGAACGGGGAGGGGGGGAATCTCCTGTACTTCTCCAAGTAAATTCAGGGTATTTCAGCAAAGTTTGATTGCATGATGTTTGCTTGTTTGTTTGTTTCACATCAAAAAAAGCAGAGAAGCAGGAATTCAATGCCTCCTTATGATAAGCAAAGCATTTGGCCTTGGCTTCATATCACACTTTCTGTGCCTTGTATTATCAATGTAAATTCTGAATGTTGTACAGGAAACGCTCTTTGGGAAAGTGGCAGTGGCTTCTTTTTCAGACCATGTACAGAGTGTATAAACAGGTATAATACATCATATATGTATCTATGTATATGTATCCGTATATGTATGTGTGTATATAAATATACATGCACACATATCGTAATGCCAAACATGATATCTTATATGGGGTTGGGGGAGAAATAACAGAGAATTTGGATGTTTTATGTAGAGTTTGCATAAAGATCGTAGGGCTCCAGAAGCTTTGGAAGATGTACAGAATTACTGCAGATCCGTTATTTATGAATAAAAAGCCTTTTATTGACAGGTCATAAATGGCACATTAATTTTGTAGTGGTCTCAACTCACTTGATTTCGCAATGGGCGCCATTCAGGTCCCGCACAGACGATTTGACAGAGTGCAAGCGCACTTTAATGCACTGTTTTGTTCTGCCTTTGAAAGAAAATCCAATGCGACAGTTTCCTTCTGTCTAATAATTTCAAGAAACGAGTGAGCTCTGCTCAAAGATAATAAATATTCCAGAATACTGAAACAACCTTATGCATTATCGGTAACCCCATCCAACTGGTAACAAAATGTGGAGATATTCCAGTGGGAACTGTTGCCATGGTTTCTCCACCTACCCAGCTCTGCATCACCTGAGAGCAAAACCACACAACTGATGCCGTCCATGTCTGCAGCAGTTTCCATTCAGCCTCTGCTCACTTCTTGCTGTTTCTACAACAGAATGTCAGTGACTGAGTTGCTGATACATCAACACTTTGTGGATGAAATCCAGCCTTTTATATGGTGCTGTGTCCTTTACCTTTTACCTAACTGTGGCATGTCAAGAAACTGAGCAGGGCTTGAAGCATAGATGGCTAATATGCTGCTCTCCAGATGTTGCTGGCCTACAAGGCAATGATCAGGAATTATGGGAGTTGTAGTCCATCGTCATCTAGAGTAGTGTTTCCCAGACTTGGGTCTTTAGCTGGTTTTGGACTACAACTCCCCTCATGCCCAGCTAGCAAGACCAGTGGTCATATGTGTCATGCAGCAAGCAGAAGCCTCTATATCCCACAGTCTTATGGAGGGTAAGGCTATCCACAATTTATAGCCACAATGGCTACCGTATTTTTCACTCCATAGAGCACACCGGACCATAGGGCGCACCTTGTTTTTAGAGGAGGAAACAAGAATTTTTTCTGGTTTTCCTCCTCTAAAAGCCCTTTTTTTGAGGATCAGCTGAAAGTTTTGCAGCTTTTTTGCAAAGAGAAAAGCCCTGTTTTTTGAGGATCAGCTAAAGGTTTTGCAGCTTTTTTGCAAAGGGGGAAAAGCAAAGAAGAAAAGCCCCATTTTTTATGGGGTTCAACTCACATTTCTGCAGCTTCTAAAGGAAAGGGAGCCTTTTCTACAGTTTCCAGACAGATAATCTAATCAGCCAGTCACACGTGGCTGGGGAAACAAACAACCTCCCTCTGCAGTACATTCAACAAAGGAGGGCGGGTCTGAAAGGGAGCCGGGGACTCTTATCTCTCTCCCAATCTCTTGCTGATCAGCTGCTGAGTGGGGTCCTTTCAACACTCCCTTTTCTCTTTGTAAAATAAAAAGCACAATCTGGTTTGGGCCCCTGACAATTCAGCTCCAGAGACCACCATTCACTCCATAAGACGCACAGATATTTCCCCTTACTTTTTAGGAGGAAAAAAGTGTGTCTTATGGTGCGAAAAATACAGTATATTCTTTTTCCTCTGTCAGATTGCCAGTTCCTGGGAATCACAAATGGTTAGAGTGCTGATAGACTCGATGCCTGCTTGTGGGCTTCCCATAGGCACCTTGACGGTTATGGTACTGCAAGAACAGGAAGTTGGAGATGAGCTTTTGGCCTGATTCAGAAGAGCTCTTCTTACATTCTGGGGTTCTTATCCTGCTCCTATTTCAGCACGAAACCCCGTTCACCTTACTAAAGTCAAGCTTAAACAAATAAAAACTGCATCCGCAAATGGATATTTAACTGTGGCAACAGTCTTAAGTAAGTGTTTATTATCATTCTCATTAGACACACAGGAATGGAAAGAGGAGGCGCTGTTGCAAATTATAACCTATTCATCAACCTCCTTTATTATATACATTTTAGTTATCAGCTAGACTATCACACGCTGCAGAACATAATGGCAACACTTTATTTTAAATGGGACATCATCATAACTGCTTTTGAAGAGTCATTGTGGTATTAATCATGATTAATTATGTTTGTATGGCAGGAACGTATAATATTGTGCCAGTGCCTATTGTGGCTTAATGAACAGTCACTTTAAAAATTAGACTGCATATAAAAGACTGTCAGGAAATTCTCCATTTCAAATATGCAATCTTTCAGTCAAGAAGAAATTACAAAAAGATAGTTATACCTGAATGCCAGCCTTTTGCAACTGGGTGCTTTCCAGATAATTTGGACCACTGGGTGGGGCGGGTGGAAGTCATAGACCATATTCAAACCATGTATTTAAAACACTATGGCCCCACTTTAAACACTCATGGCTTCCCCTTAAACAGACCTGCTGACTGTGGTTTGTTAAGGGTGCTGAGAGCTGTTAGAAGAGCTCTGTGTATCCTGCACACACACACAGCTACAATTCCCAGAGTTCCGCATTAAACCACTCTGGGAATTTATTTATTTGATTGATTTATAGACAGCTCAGTATAGAACAAAAGTTATCTCCGCAAGGTAAAAGCAGAAATCAAAATCCAGACTAAAATGTGAATAAAATGAACACCAATAGAAATCCAGAATTCAAAATGCTAAAATAGATTACTGAGCAGTGCAATCCTGCAGTTACAATGACCTTGCCTTCATAATATGGACACTTTGGAACAATCCGTGTCTCTTTGCCTCTTCAAAGCTATAGGTTATTTGTGTGAAATAATTGCATTACTGCATAGAGATTGTTATATGCGAGGATTCCATGTTCTCTCCGCGTTGCTGCTGAATGCCAGCTAACCTGTCTGGAGCACTCGGAGTGTGTTATGGTCATTGGCACTTCCTGTAATCTTTCTCATTATTCTGTTAGACCTTAATGGTGCTCATGGGTTGTTCAGGATTAATGAGGCAAATGTTCTCAATCAAGAAAGCAGTTTAAGAACACATTGCTAATTCCAATTTCATAATTTAATAAGGGTTGGTGTTTTTTTTTTTTAAATTAAAGGTGGGATGATTAGCGGCTATATTTGCCCTTAAATAGTGGAAGTTTGCCATTGTGTGCTTGACCTGATGACTCCTAATGAGCTGGAATCTTTTCAATCACTCTGCCTGGCCTGTGAGTAAGGAAGCAGGTCTGCCCCACTTTATGTCCATTGAACATCTCCTAAGGACAATCCAAGAATGGAGAAGTGCAAGTTTAATTGGGAGATATTGATATATTTCAAGACTGTGTCACTATCTCCCATCTTTACCTGCTAATCTATTCCACCCAACTTCAAAATTAATTATGAAAAAGAAATATGCACAAAATTTTACATCGTATGCACAAAACATGCACAAGAGTTTATATTTGGTGACTGGGCGTGGCCGCCAAGACCATATAACACCGGTCTTGAAAGACCTACATTGGCTCCCAATACGTTTCCAGGCACAATTCAAAGTCTTGGTGCTGATCTTTAAAGCCCTAAATGGCCTTGGCCCAGGATACCTGAACAAGCCTTTCCACCCCCATTGTTCTGCCCGGACCCTGAGGTCCAGCTCCGAGGGCCTTCTGGCAGTTCCCTCACTGTGAGAAGTGAAGTTACAGGGAACCAGGCAGAGGGCCTTCTCGGTAGTGGCGCCCTCCCTGTGGAATGCCCTCCCATCAGATGTCAAAGAAATAAACAACTATCTGCCTTTAAAAAGGCACCTGAAGGCAGCCCTGTTTAGGGAAGCTTTTAATATTTGATTAATTGTTGTATTTTAATATTTTGTTGGAAGTCACCCAGAGTGGCTGGGGTATTAAAAATATGTTGTTGTTGTTGTTTTGTTTGTTGTTGTTACAACAAGTACATTAAAACGTCTTTCTTTCCACTCAAAATGCCCATTTCTAAATATATTCTCTTGCAAAATATGCATGTCCTGGTATACCAGACTAGATGGGGCAATAGTCTGACTTCCTATGCCTGAGAGTTGAATAATCTTCAGTAAGAAATTAATATTACATACCTTTAAGATGTTCATGGTGCACTGCAGTGAGTGAAACAGATGTATTGGGAGTCAGAGAGCATGGCATGAAAACTATCAGCTAATAGCTACAGGTAGGTAGCCGTGTTGGTCTGCCATAATCAAAACAAAATAAAATAAAAAAATCCTTCCAGTAGCACATTAGAGACCAACCATGTTTGTTCTTGGTATGAGCTTTCGTGTGCATGCAGTGTATCTGAAGAAGTGTGCAGGTAACTGAAGAAGTGTATATGCACACAAAAGCTCATACCAAGAACAAACTTAGCTGGTCTCTAAGGTGCTACTGGAAGGAATTTTTTTATTTTATTTTGTTTTAGCTAATAGACAGGTCACTTTCAGGCGACCTGTTTACTGAGCAGTGGTTCTGGTTGATTTTCACCAAGTTTCTGGGGAGGTTAGGTGATCTTGATTTTTTAATACGCATTCGTCCTAATTTGTTTGTGGGGGTGTTATATAAAGTTGCATTAAGCACTGACTACCCCCCACACTTCCCAATGCATTTTCTCATCATTTTCCTTATCATAAAAAGTCTGATTTGGGGGGTTAGGGGAGCAGGGGAGGGATAATGCACAAGAGCACCAAAGCCACTTTTAATTAAACAGCTCAAATTTGCTGGTGTGTAACTGAATCCGAGCCCAAAACAGGAGCAGACTGGGAGTTTTGCTAACCCCTCCATTCCCAAAATGTCAGACATCTTGCCCAAACACATGCCCAGGAACCTTTTTCCTCATCAGGGTATGCATACAAGCTCTGAACAATGTTTCTGCTCCTTTTTGACTGATATCAGTGCCATGCAAAACCTCAAACCACTAGACAGCTAGACAGCCTGCTTCAAGCTGTCTTCTCAGTTTCCAATAATCTAATCAATAGACCTAAAAATGTAGAGCTAAACCAATGGCAAGCCCAACCCACACCAAATGTCCACTAAAGATGAAGTCCTGCTGTCAATGTGTGATATTGAGCGTGCCAAGAGGCTTTAACAGAGCTTTCTGCATAGTAGCAGAACTAGTAATCCGACCAGTCATGCAAAGGAGAGGAAGGTAAAGCAAAGTGCTGATTGCAGGATAGCTATTTATTACAGGAAGCAAGTTTGCAGAAGAGGATCCTGGCAAAGGGTGCAGCTGGGAGGGGGGGTCATACAGGAGCAAGCTGGGGATGGGGAAGGAGAGGTTGGTGTAGCTAATACTCATGGGGTGACAGAGGCTGATGACGGAACAGGGGCCAGTACACAGGAAGCCCAGCAGTGAGACCCAGAGCCAGAGAGGCCCCCGTCCCCCACGAACATGGAGGGTCCTAAGACATACAGGTGAAACTTGAAAAATTAGAATATCATGGAAAAGTCCATTTATGTAAGCAATTGTTTTCATTAGCTACTGGAGTTTAATATATGAGATAGACTCGTGACATGCAAAGCGAGATATGTCAAGCCTTTGCTTGTTACAATTGTGATGATTATGGCGTACAGCTGATGAAAACCCCAAAGTTGAAATTGTTAATTTGGGGTTCTCATCAGCTGTACACCACAATCATCACAATTGTAACAAATAAAGGCTTGATGTAGCTCGCTTTGCATGTCATGAGTCTATCTCATATATTAGTTTCACCTTTTAAGTTGAATGAAAGAAATTAACCTTTCCATGATATTCTAATTTTTCGAGTTTCACCTGTAGAGAACAGCACTCCAGGAAGCAGAGGCAAGCCAGGACTTGCAGCCTAGTTCACTAGCTGACCGGGTGGCGAAGGAGGCATGTGATTCCTCAGCTGGGGCAAGCCAAGAGTGGATGAGGGTCAACTGCCTCATCAAGCCCAGATGCTGCAATCAGCAGAGCTGAGGTCCTGTGTCTGCTCAACTGCCCATGTTGAGGGACCTCACCTGGGATTCTCCTTGGACCTTCACGGGTTTCTGCTTTGAGAGTGACTGCTGATCTCCTATCTTGGCTTACTTGGACTGACCCTGGACTGTGTTTCCTGATGTTTGGTTTTTGGCACACTGTTGGTTGGTCAGGTAGGCAGGAGATCAGGACACCCCTGTTCCTCTCACAGGCTGCAGTTTCCAGGGTGGTATAATAATCAATCCCTCTTCTCCAGGAATTGTATCTCTGTGAAGGGAATAGGGATCTCCCAAGAGCTCTTAGCACGCTTAACAAACTACAGTTCCCAAGATCCTTTGGGGGGGGGTGGACCATTTTCTCTAAAACCCTTGTTGAACTTATTGAACTTATTGGGTGACTGAGCTTGTTCCTTCCACTGGAGAAAATCTAGGAAAGAAGCTGCAGGCTGGCCAGACTTCCCTCTTCCACAGTTCAGTTGTGCGAACAATCTGCCCTCCTCCTCCTCCTCCCTCTCTCACACTGCGAAGGCAAATTAGTTTCACAGCGGAGCAGTGGAAGGAGTGGGTGCTGCTGTGCCAAAGGGTGAGTCCGCTAATGGCTTCCTCCGTCCATTAATCAGCTGCAAGGGGCAGGGGTCAAGCAGCCCTCAGCAGATTGTGGCCACATCCTCGGCCTGCTCAAACTGAAAGCTATCCATATCAATGGGACAAGGAGTCACCAAAGTCGTTAGAGCAACAGGTGAGACTCTCACATCTGTACAATCAGAGTTGGAGGTTTCTATGTACATACACCTCTCCATCCTGTATCTGGGCAGGCAAGAGGTATCACCACAGTTCAAGGACACATTCCAGCCAGTCAAGAGCACTCAAGGAGAGCACAGAGCAGGGAGGTTGAGCGATGTAGCCTGGGTATGCAGGCTGGGAAAAGTCCTGAGAGCCAAATAGTAAGGCCTGGAAGGTTGCTTTCAGTCCCTGAGCCTGAGGTCCCACACCCTGCACAAGGACGGCCAAATCAAGTTATGTAACCCATAGAAACCTCCCATACAGACAATCACTGTAGCAATAAAACCGGCCCATCTTTTCACCAGCTGCTTTCTTAAATTCTCTGGAAGTTCGCCACCCCAATGAAATTCCAGACATTTTATCTGCTAATAGATAACTGACGTAAAAAATTACTGACCCAGCAGGGACAATTCACTGGTTATGAATTCCAGAATAAAGAAATATGAAAAAAATAAGAGTATCACTTTCTGGCCTGCAAAAGAGGAGACTGAGAGGAGATATGATAGCCATTTACAATGATAGACATTTACAAGTATCTTATGACCTTTCATATGGAAGAGGGAACACACTTGTTTTTTCCTGCTCTGGAAAAACCAATGGCTTCAAGTTGTAAGAAAGGTGATTCCGACTAAACATATGAAAAAACTTTCTGACAGTAAGAGCTGTCTGACAGTGGAACAGTCTCCCTTGGGTGGTTGTGGACTCTTCTTCCTTGGAGGTTTTTAAGCAGAGGTTGGATGGCCATCTGTCATGGATGCTTTAGCTGAGATTCCTGTATTGCAGGGGTTTAGAATAGATGACCCTTGGGTCCCTTCCAACTCTACAGTTCTATGATGTACACTTTCTACTTCTCCCATGCTGTTGGAGTGCTGGCATTTCTCCCCAGAAAATCCCAGGAAGCCAAAACATTTAATCTGACCGAAGCAAAAACTAGATGGCAACTTGTAATGCTGGGCAACACAGGAAGCTGCCTGAAACAGGGTCAGACCATTGGTCCATCCAACTCAGCATTGGCAACACTGACTGGCAGCTGCTCTCAAAGATTTCAGGCCTTCCTGGAGGTGATGGGGACTGAACCTGGGACATTCTGCATGAATGCAAAGTTGGTGCTCTGGCACTGAGTTATGGCCCTTTCCCTAAAAATAATGTTAAGATTCTACTCCTCGTGCTTCTGAATTAAAGGCTGGTGCAAAGAGGAAGCTGTCCTATACTGAATCAGACCCTTGGCCCTGAAATACTATTTCAGTATTTTCTACACTGACAGACAGCAGTTTCCCAGGGACATTCCCAGCCCTACCTGTAACTACCAGGGATTGAATATTGACCTTCTGCATGTGTGAATAGTGGATGTTCTGCCTCTGAGCCAAATCCCTTCTGTGTGGCTTTCCTTGAGATTCTGAAGCCAATCAGTTAGCTGGAGATATTTGTGAAAGAAAACAGGGAGCAGGTTTGATGAACACGAAACTTCCACGCTGCTCAATAAGTATCGGAGAAGTGCTTGTGCTGCTGTTGTATTTAAATTTTACTTTATGTCTGTTATTGCTCACTTGTTCCAAGTAAAGTTCCTTGAATAGCATTTATTGGAAACGCTGTTGGGTTTAACTTCTTGCTCTACCCAGCTTCCTTGCTCTTTGCAGATTCGTTTAATAAAATTGGGCACTTTTCCATCCAGATCCCATTAATCCTTTAATTATATACACTGCTTCTTATGAAACCTTGTCATGTTGTCATAAGCAGCCTTTGAGCTGAACTTTGTCTTGTCAGGCCGGCTTTATCGTTCATAAATATTTCAGCGTGAGCCAAAGATGGCTTATGAATGATTGATTTCGTACACTTCGCTGACCTTTCCTGGGAGGGTTTTCGTTGCAATGAGAGAAAAGACATCCCTAAGAAATCTTGACCATCAATGGTTAATCTGAGAAGCTGCCCGAAAGGCAGAGGTGTCCAAATGATAAGAAATGGCAGAGCCTTGAAATGATACATTAGCTTAGCAAAACTAAAGGCAAGCTGCAGTTTAAGTATGCTAATTTTCAGACTCTGGACCAAGCCAGTGGAATTTGCAGTGGTGGTTTCTGTATAAATGTGGTTTTGAAATGCAGAGCAGCCAGTGAACTGAACTTGCATTGACAGCTAGTACAGCGTAATGGCTCAGAGACTGAGGCTGCGTACGGACCATACATTTAAACCACATGGCTTCCCCCAAAGAATCCTGGGAACTGTAGTTCAGCCTTCACAGAGTGACAGTTTCCAGCGTTCTTGACCAACTACCATTCCCAAAGCTCTTTTTTTTTTGGGGGGGGGAGTCACATGTTTTTAAAATGTATGGCGCTGAGGCAGCCTGAGCACCAGGAAGTGTCTGGTTTGAATGTGACCTTTGCCACCAACCTTTTCCACAGGCACTTTCACACTTCTGCTGTTTCCTTCTGAGATTCTATCACATACTGGCAGAATCAGGTTGCAGAATTCAAATCGACATTGAGATCTTGTGCAACAAACCTGCCCCACCCCAAAATAAAATCAGAGTTTTTTGTGTCAATTACAGGGACAGTGTGGGATAAAAGTTGATTTCAGCGAGGCCTTTGACAAGGGGCCCCATGATATTCTTGTAAAGAAGCTGGTAAAATGCGGGCTAGACAATGCTACCATTCAGTGGATTTGTAACTGGCTGACTGACCGAACCCAAAGGGTACTCATTAACGGCTCCTCTTCATCCTGCGGAGAAATGAGGAGTGGGGTGCCTCAGGGTTCTGTCTTGGGCCCAGTCTTATTCAACATCTTTATCAATGACTTGGATGATGGGCTTGAGGGCATCCTGATCAAGTGTGTAGATGACACCAAATTGGAAGGGGTGGCTAATACCCCAGAGGACAGGATCACACTTCAAGATTCCACCCAAACATTAGGAAGAACTTCCTGACAGTGAGAGCTGTTCGACAGTGGAATTTGCTGCCAAGGAGTGTGGTGGAGTCTCCTTCTTTGGAGGTCTTTAAGCGGAAGCTTGACAGCCATCTGTCAGGAATGCTTTGATGGTGTTTCCTGCTTGGCAGGGGGTTGGACTGGATGGCCCTTGTGGTCTCTTCCAACTCTATGATTCTATGATTCTATGAAAGTTGTTTGATGGAACACTGTTTAACCTCCCTGGAAACAAATGAATGCCGGTGACTTCCAGTGACATTCTCATATTAAAATCCATAATGGGGAAGATGGGATAATTGTCTTAAAAGGAGGCTCTCCAACCTGACATTCCCCAGATATTTCTCCATCAACCCTGACTGTAAGCAGTGCTGGAAGAGGCTGATGAGTTGCTGTCTCTAAAACATCTGGGGGGAGCCAAGTTTTAGAGCCCTAAAAACGGCAGAATTGCTTCTGTCTGGAGCTAAGCAGTTAACATTCACCGACCGATCCCATCATTTGAGTATTCCTGCATTTCTAATTTTGTTGTTCAATCAGCATGGAGAAAAACCCTCGGCAATTAACCATGGATGCTGATGATATGTAGAAGTCATAATACTCCAAGGCTTTGCTTCACGATACTGCTGCCGAAGTTGGTGGTAAAAATCAATCTGTATTCGCCAGATTGATTGCTGTGTACTAATTTCGTCAATACAAGCCCTGGGGTCCATGGAGGGGGTTAAGCCAAATATTGCATGGGTCTTGTCGCTCCTGACACACAAGATGCCTCCTTGAATGCAAACCAACTCAATAGTTTTGCTCTCAATTCCTTCTTGTAGTGTTGCGGGTGGTTTCTTTCTTTCTTTCTTTTTCTTTTTAAAAGTAACAGGTTGTAGCTTTTCACCCTGGATCAGAACATTTATTTTCAGGTGAATAAATAAACAAGCACACCTTTCTGTCTCTTGCTTACTCATGCATAAGATTTCATTTGCCGGGGAGTTTCAAGGCCCGGCACTTGTACAATGAGAAGCAAATTGATGCTCGTGAAAGTCTTGATTGTGGTGATAGTCTGATTCCACTCAGAGAATATAAATAAATTGCAGCCAGTCCTACATTATTTAGGATTATTTCACATCAAGCGGGGTGGTGGGGCGGGTAGGGGGGGGGAAGAGAGAAAGAAAAAGAGGAGAGAAGAGTGTACCAGAAATGTAATTTCACCCACTTACTCTCCATTCTCGGGAGCCTGGGAAAGAAATGTGAAGCAACTTTGAGTGGGTTGGGGAAAGGAAAGGAAAATATTACAAACAGGTGTGTAAAAAAAAAGTGCCTGAGAAAGATGTTAATTGTATCATGGGCAGTTCTTGCTTTAGAAGCCTTTGCATGCTTAAAAGACAGGGTGTGATACTTTCCCCATTCCATCACTACTCAGTGCTCAGAGCTGCTTTCCATTCCACCTGCCTTTCAATTCAATCTGGAGATTTCTAAAATTGATTTGAGAGTTGGTGCATGAATAGCTTTCTGCAGGTTTCAGTTTGCAACTCCCTCCCTCCCTCCCTCCTCCCTTTCTTCTCTTTTCTCCCTCCCCCATCCCCTGCACAGACACAGAACCACACACACACACACACACACACACACACACACACACACACATTGTGAAGTGATTTAATCAAAGAACATGTGCACTGGAGTGTTGTGGCAACCTCTGAAGAACAGACACGGGCCAAAACTTGCACCCACACACTCTGCATGCACACCAGTCTGAATGAAGTCCAGATATATTACATTTATGTTCCAAGGTAAAAAAAAAAAAAAGGTAAAGGACCCCTGGACAGTTAAGTCCAGTCAAAGGCGACTATGGGGTGCGGCACTCATCTCGCTTTCAGGCCGAGGGAGCTGGCGTTTGTTCATCGACAGCTTTCCGGGTCATGTGGCCAGCATGACTAAATCATTACTGGCGCAACGGAACACCATGATGGAAGCCAGAGTGCACAGAAACACTTTACCTTCCCGCCACAGCGGTATCTATTTATCTACTTGCCCTGGTATGCTTTCAAACTGCTAGGTTGGCATAACCTGGGACAGAGCATCAGGAGCTCACCCATTGTGGGGATTCAAACCACCAACCTTCCAATCAGCAAGCCCAAGAGGCTCTGTGGTTTACCTTATTCCAAGGAGCTCAAGGTGGCATACATGCTTGTCTGTCAGATCACTGGTCCATCTAGCCTAATACTGTCTGCTCTGACTGGAAGCAGGTCTCTGGTGGAGCCACTTTCCATCACGCTACATGATATTTTTTGCTGTTGCTTTCCCCTTTTATTCTGGAGGTGATGGTAATGGAACTTGGGACCTTCAGAATGCAAAGCGTGTACTCTGCCACTGAGCTATGGGCCCCCTAGTCCGACCACTCAGGAATGATTTCACTAGGACTTTGATGGCTTCAAAAGGGAATTAGAGGAATACATAGACTTTATCAGTGGCTAAGCTCCATGATAGCTATGCTCTATCTCCACTTTTGGAGTCAGTTAGCTTTTGAATTATGGTGCTGGAGGAGACTCTTGAGAGTCCCATGGACTGCAAGAAGATCAAACTTATCAATTCTTAAGGAAATCAGCCCTGAGTACTCACAGGAAGGACAGATCCTGAAGTTGAGGCTCCAGTACTTTGGCCAGCTCATGAGAAGAGAAGACTCCCTGGGAAAGACCCTGATGTTGGGAAAGATGGAGGGCACAAGGAGAAGGGGACGACAGAGGATGAGATGGTTGGACAGTGTTCTCAAAGCTACCAACATGAGTCTGACCAAACTGTGTGAGGCAGTAGAAGACAGGAGTTCCTGGTATGCTCTGGTCCATGGGGTCACGAAGAGTCGGACACAACTGAATGACTAAACAACAACAGCCTCTGAATATCAGCTTATGGGAATTACAGTGAGGAGATAGATGTATCACCCAGCTCCTGCTTGCAGCCTTTGTGTAGGCATCTGATGGGCCACTGTGAGATAGGAATGATTGACTAGATGGGTCTTTGGCCTGATCTAGCAGTGGTCCAGATTATGTCTTAACCAACCAAGTCTTTCGCATTACACTCAGCTGTAAAATGAGATGAATCCATTCCAGCTTAAAATTGGGGAGAACAGAGAGAGCGCTGTTGCTCTCAGGTTCTGCTTGTACCCTTCTCATGGGTTCCTGCTTGTCCCATGTGAGAACAGGATGCTAAACTAGGTGGGCCTTTGACCCGACCCACCAGAACTCTTCTTGTGTTCTTGATTATGTGAAACATTTCCGTGAACTGGTCAGCAGAAATTGCTCTTGTAACTATCGCAAGTTAAGATACAGGGAGGAAAGGTGAGGAGTATCACGCCTTCACCGGATGCTACACCATCATTTCAGCCTCCGGTTAAACTGGGAGTGCAGGGATCAGCACTCAGCAATATTGCAATTAATTCAATTGAGTGAACTTCAAAAGTTGTGTTAAGTGGCAGTGTCTTGGGTCATTAGTTTTAACAATGTCAGTGTGCTCTATTTCATTTGCCATAATTAGTGTACTTATTAGTATTTAGCACGCTTCACCTGCTGGCGATTCCCTTGAATATCAGGAGATGGAGAACAAAGAGACCTTTCGATCCCCCCCAAAACCATCTTAAGAATCAGGGCTAGTATTTATGTTATGTGCATCCATAGCCTTCTATTGGGGGGGGGGGTTACCTTTTCCCTTGACAAGTGAAATACAGCCAAAGCAATTTTACAGCAGGAAAACAGTAAGAAATAAAAGAGTTAATAAGATCTCCCTACTTAGTCCAACCCTGTTCCTTGCTGAAATCTGCAGCCTCCAGAGTCTGCTTTCAGTTTTATTGCGTATTTTATTTATGCATAAAACTACTGTATATGCATACTGAAATTTCATTAAAAAGGAATCAAAGTGGTTTGCAACAATTATAATACAATAAAAACCACATAAAAATTAAAACAGATCACTAGCTGACTTTTATGAATGGGGTGGTGGTGGAAGCTTTTCCTAAGCAAGGAAATGTTTCCAGCAAACCTTTGAAGGTTATTAATTTATTTACCGGTATTTCTTAAAATGTGTACATCACTTGATTGTAAGGGCCGAATTCAAAGTGCTGGTTTAGACCTATAAAGCCTTTAATGGCTGAGGGCCACAATACCTCAAGGACCACCTCTTCATATATAAAACTGACCTAGACTCTGTGATCATCTTCTGAGGTGCTTCTTTGTGTGCCACCTCCATGAGAGGTCCAGAGGATGGCAAAACAAGAAGAGGCCTTTTCTGCATTTATGGAATACTCGCCCCAGGAACGTTTGGCTGGTTCCTTCATTATGCCAGACAAAAGTGTTCTTCTTCTATGGCTGATTAATAGTTTGTGGCCATTTAAACCCATGTTTGTGGGAGCAGGGGTTACTGTTCTGCTGTTTTAACTATTTATTTTCTGTTTTTAATCCTGTCTTTTTTATCTTCCGAGCTGGCCTGAGATCTTCAGGTGAAGGGCGTTATATAAATGTTGATCATCATAATCGAAACGGTAAAACAGTAAAATCAAGGGGGGGGGGGAAATCACAGCCATACTTAAAAACATACCGTACTAAAGTTAAAAGGCAAAAGCAGATTAAAGTTACCTCAACTTTCTAAACGTCTGTAGCACAATGGAGGTGCCAGCTAAATCTCTACTAGAAGAGCATTCCATAGGAGTGAGCTGATAACACTGAAGATTCAATATCATGTTGATGTCAACTGAGCCTCATTAACTCAAGGGACAATCAGCAATGCTCCTACAGATGATTTCAGTGATTAAACTGGGATATAGTATTTATTTATTTTTATTTTTTAAAAAAACAAAATCAGATAGTAGAACCACAAGGCTGCATGAAGCATAGTGCTTGGTCCTTACAGTCTGAGGCCCTCTTCTGTGCCCCTGCTGTGATGGCAACGAAGGACACCGAGGGAGACAGAGGCCACTAGTGTGGTGTAGTGGTTAAGAGTGGTAGACTCGTAATCTGGGGAACCGGGTTCACGTCTCCACTCCCCCACATGCAGCTGCTGGGTGACCTTGGGCTAGTCACACTTCTTTGAAGTCTCTCAGCCCCACTCACCTCACAGAGTGTTTGTTATGGGGGAGGAAGGGAAAGGAGAATGTTAGCCGCTTTGAGACTCCTTCGGGTAGTGAAAAGCGGGATATCAAATCCAAACTCTTCTTCTTCTTCTTCTCTTCCCACAGCTGATCACTGGTTTGCTAAAGCTCTTTGTTTGGGCTCTGTATCCTGATGATGTTCCAGGCCACCAGGATGGATTAGGAGGTGCTCCCTGCTTATCCATGTGCTTCCCACACATGCTTCTTCCCCTCTACCATGTGGAGGGAGCACATGGGGAGTGGACGAAGCCTTACTCCTGTGAGGCACATCAAGGCGCAGCACGATGGCTCCTGCTGGTATGACTAGCATGACTGTGATTCCAAGTGCAAAGCATTGTGCCCCTTCACCATGCAGCCAGTGAGGCATAGCCCATCTGCAGCCCAAACTCTCACCTGAGTTGCAGTTGGCACATGTGCAGTTCAAATACTCCCAGCAATGTCTAGTGATTTCTGAGAGAGCCAGAGAGGTCTCAGGTGGATGTGGGTGGGTCTCTGAGGATGTGAAGGCTCTTCGCTTCCTGCTATGGGGGTTGGCTTATAGAAGCTTAAGTTCTGTGACTGTCAGGGTTTTTGGTGTGGTGGAACCATGTCTCTCCCTCAACATGCCCCAATTTTGGAGTTTCCTCTGGCATTTCTTCTGCCGGCTATGACTTGGGCCCGCTGGGCATAAGGCCCTCTGCTTGGGAGTGTGGAGAGGAGACTCACCTTAACCCAACCCCTCTAAACCTGCCAGCCCATGTAATTTAGGACTGCTCTGCAAATCATCAGAATTAAATGAGAAAAGGAAATATAACAATCAACAGGAGACTTTTTGAAATAGTCACATTTTTAGCCAGCTTTTAGCCAGCTAGTTTTTGTTAGCTACCTACAAGTTTATGTTGGAGGTGGGTTGGAACTCTTTGAATGGAAGGAATATATTATCTCAGATATTTGTTGTACCTGCTTCAGTACACACACACACACACACACACACACACACACACGGCAATGCCTAGAGAGATAAATATAGATATATATGAATATGTTTGTGTGTTTGTGCACACATATGCTATTTTAAATACTTTGCAGTCCCTTATGTTGTACTTCAGCATGGTATAATGATTTTATAACAGCTTACTGTAACTGCACTAGGTTGTCTGTGCAGTTGTGTTTTGTATCATTTGACATAAATAACCAGATATTTTAGGCAATTGTTGAATTTCTAACGGAGCTGGGTGGGAGGGAGGGGGGCTCTTTATTTGTCTTATCAGTGCTAATGGAATTAAATGGCTTGTGGATGGGACCCAGCAATGCAACAAAAACGTGGCAAATGGTCTCATTAAAAGGCAATAGAAACAAATCCCAACTCCACCTTAGACTTCTGCATCAGAGACAGTTATTGCAAATTAAGAGCTTTGTGAGGCTCCTGTTGGTAAGAACAGAACCCATTTTACAGGGCTGCTATATAGATTGCCAAAAGAGTGAAGAGGCAATAATCAAACTCCTCCAAATGGCAACAATACTACTGCAAAAGTGATTTGACAATCCATCATGTATTTATAAGGAATTACAAGGCTGCAGAGAATAGACAAGACAGCAAGACTTTTGCCTAAGTGACTGACAGTGCAATGCTAGGCATGAAAAGGCAGACCTAACACCCACTATATTCAGTGAGGATTGCTTACTAGTAAGTAGGACTGCAGCTGCTGGTAGATTTGTGTGCAGCTGGCCCATGTGGTGAACCACTGAACTGCAGGTGTCACTTTCTTTGTGCAGTAGCTTTGCTCTTAGACTGACTGGGGCTGCATCTAAACACACACACACACACACACACACACACACACACACATTTTTAAAACTCTATGAAAATGCTGTTAAAAACCACTATAAAAATTAAAAGTTAAAACAGTTCAACGCATCATCAGAGATCTACAACCTCTCCTAGACAATGACAGTTCTCTTTCTCAAGCTCTGGGAGGAAGACCTTTCATTGCCTACAGACAGCCACCCAGTCTTAAACAACTCCTCACCCACAATAATACAACAACAGGACTTAACATGGACACTGGTACCAGAGCCTGCAATAAACCCAGATGCCAACTTTGCTGCCACATACACCCGGACAACACCATTACTGGCCCCAACAACACCAAACATTCCATCTCAGGACTATTTAATTGCTCTTCTTCTAACACTGTGTATGCAATCAAATGCCAACAGTGCCCTTCAGCTCTCTATATTGGACAAACAGGCCAAACCCTACGCCAAAGGATAAATGGACATAAATCTGACATCAGGAATCACAAGACAGAGAAACCAGTAGGAGAACACTTCAGTCTCCCAGGACGTTCTATACAAGATCTCAAAGTAGCTGTCTTACTACAAAAGAATTTCAGAAATAGACTGGAAAGAGAAGTTGCTGAATTGCAACTTATTACCAAACTTACCAGCAGGTGGTGCTGTGGGTTAAACCACAGAGCCTAGGGCTTGCTGATCAGAAGGTCGACGGTTCGAATCCCCACGACGGGGTGAGCTCCTGTTGATCGGTCCCAGCTCCTGCTCACCTAGCAGTTTGAAAGCACGTCAAAGTGCAAGTAGATAAATAGGTACCGCTCCAGTGGGAAGGTAAACGGTGTTTCCGTGTGCTGCTCTGGTTCATTTGAAGCGGGTTAGTCATGCTGGCCACATAACCTGGAAGCTGTACGCGAGATGAGCGCCCGCAACCCCACAGTCATCCGTGACTGGACCTAATGGTCAGGTGTCCCTTTACCTTTACCTAGCTGAGTCCTCCACCCACCATTGGCTCCTCCACGACACAGAGGAATTGCCTTTTTCATGAGCAACTTCACCTTTCTGAGCTGTGGTGTTTCTGTGTCCATGGTTATTATTCAGTGTTGACTTTTGGCTTGCTCTCTGACTCTGCTAAAATACTTCAGTCCTGACTTCTGGCTTGTTCTATAGCTTCTGGCTCTTAGCTCCTGGCTCATGTCCCAGTATTGACACCCACAGAGAGCTATCTTTCCCCCACGGTTTCTCAGCAGGCATTCTCTGTGGCATCCCCTCAGTTGTGGAATCTCCTCTCCACAGGGGTGCAGCTGGCACCTTCACTACTCAGTTTTCATCATATGTTGAAGACACACTTTTTATGCTGGCTCTTGACACCCGAGATGTACATCACCTATACCAGTGATTGCATTTTGTTTTAAATTTCTTCTTTTTGAATGTTGTGGTTTAAATAATTGTGGCCCATCCTGGGTGAAGGGTGCATAATAAATCAAACAAATAATAAAATAAAATAAATTCAGCAGGCAATTTTCTCATTCTCCTCCCCCAGTGTAGCTGTTATTTAATTAGGTGAGGGGGAAATTAGACATAAAGTTAGACACATTGTAAATTCAATTATACTTGTAACATTAGCTAGTTTGTCCTCTATTATCAAAACCACAAACTTTGACCAGTACAGCAGACAAGACCCTTTTTCCAGGTGCCCTATTGAAAGCGATGCATGAGACTGTGTCGTAATGGAAATTCACCCAAAAGCCTTTTTTATGTTTCAGAAGACCTGTCACTTCTTGGGAGTTGTATCTTCAGGACGAATATGTCTAAGAATCATACACTGTGGCTAAGGGGAATACTGCTCAAATTGTAGGGATGCTGAGACGCAGTGAAAAACATAATGGCCAACTTAGATGTTAAGTAGCAGGAGCTGAAGAAGGATTCATAGATTCTGCACGAGGCCTTAGCTCTGTTCAGCGAACCAACCCATTCCCTGAAGACATGGAGCAGTTGGCAGGAACAGTAAGCTCTTTGCGACTCTCATTGCCATGGAGCGCTACAGGCTATCTTGTCAGTAGCACAAGTGTAACAAATTGCATCTGCTTATTTCTGCTGTTGTCTTGCAGGCAGGAGCACAGAGCATTTCGATTTGAATCTTTGCCACATGCTCACTTCTGAGGCCAGGTCGTAATTGTGAAGACCTTGGGCACTGCAAGATGCATTATGGATGCCAGCATTGCTCAAGCAAAAATCTCTCAGAAATATGGAGGCTGAGCGAGGTGTGATGCAGTAGTAATGCTGTCTCTGTGTGTGGAGATCTTCTGCTGCAGTTGTCCAATTTTGTTTCAGACCTGTTCATCACATAAAGAGGACTGGTTGCCCAATGGGTCCATATAATAATAATAATTATTATTATTATCACAGCAGGTGGCCTCACTAGTCTTTGCTGGGGCTCTCCATGGTAACAGTGGGCCTTGTTAGGCCTCATCGCAGCAATGGCAGGCCTTGTGCTGCACATTGTTACACGTGCAATGTTATGAGCATGCGACAGGCCCCTCAGTCTTGGGTGGATCTCTGTCCCTCTGGCTGTACCCAACTTTCTCTGTCTGTTAGCGCAAGGCCTCTTGCACAAGCCGATGGGTGAGTTTTATTGTCACGCAACAGAGGAATCCAATGCAACAGTTGTGGTAGCAGTCTGCTGCATAACAAAGCCACCAGTAACATGATTATGTTTCTCTTTGTGCAACAAAATTTCACTGGCACAAAACATTTCAGCAGCAAAGCAAGTGACTTTCACATAATACCACATTGGATACAAGGCATAGCTTCAAGATCAGTCCAAACCGGTGGAAGTAGAGGTTTGTAGGGAAATGTTGACAAAGTCCCTCCCACATCTTTGTCAAAGCAACAAGCATTTTACACCCTTCCAATATCTGTCAGTGCAAATGTTTTGTCATTTAGGCTCATCGCGTTGTTACAGTGTCGAAAGCTCTCACTCTTGCCCTGAAGATTTCCCAGCAGAAATAATTCCTGAGTCTGGTGTGAACTGAGTGTTTGCGCTAAGCAAATGTCTGCTGGCTGCTCATATCCTGAAGCCAAGTAAGCTATCGCTTGCTGTCATCTTGAACAACTCTGTTGCTTTGTAGAGAGACCGGTGTCTGGAAAAGGACAGAGTGTGATGATATTCATGCTCTCTGGGACAACTTGGATGGGGGATGAAGGGAGATGGTTGTGCCTATACTTTAAAAGAAGGATGGGTAACATTTTTCAAATAAAAATCCATATTCCCTTCTGGTGGCCACATCTCTGTGGTGGGTGGTAGGCAAAGCAATGGGTGTAAATTTGACTTTTGTGCAGTAAGACACTCAAATCCATCACTATTATTCATCCAGGCAAGCAAGAGGCATTATCAGCTTCCAGGGACACCCAAGGAGGTTGCAGAGTAAGGCCAATGAGGGGGATGCCTCTGGGGGCAGTGATAGTGAAGCGTGGGGAGGGTCCCCAAGGCCAGCTGTTGAGGTTTGGGAGGGGTGCAATTGGCCCATTGGTCTGAGGTTCCTCAGCTCAGTTTTATAAATTGAAAGCAGCCCCTGGACCAACTTGGGGGGGGGGACTGTTTCAACATGGTTAAAAAAAAATATCACGCATTCAAAGGGAAATAGGATGAAACAGACCAAGGAAGGAAGGAAGGAAGGAAGCAAGGAAGGAAGGAAGACAAAAGTATTGTTATGGATGGAAAAGTGAGCTGTTTGTCCTAGCCTTTTGTTTGACAATCCAAGTGCTCAGTTTCTAGCCTCAATCCTGCAATGAGTATCCTTAAAAGAAAAAAGAAAACCCAGCCAATGCCCCATGGCTGGTAGGCAGGTGGAGCTCTGTCTGCCATGTGATGCAGGAAGCAGTGGAACTGATACTCCAAATGTCCAGGCAGTAGAAAGAAAGGGGTCAGCTCCAGCCTGCTCAGGGGAGACACTTTTGCTCTGTACATGCAATTACAGGAAAGAAAATGAACACAAGATCACATAACTTCAGCCCCTTTGAAATATGTATCACCTCCAGACTCAGCAGCCGTGTTTGTTATTCCTGAATCAGGCTTGACATCTGGCAACGCAGTCGGGATGAGGAGTGAGCAGTGAGGGAAGCCTTCTGGGAGGTTGCCAAGAAGATGTGATAATTCATTTCTCTGACATGGGACCGAACATCTCATAAATGTCAAAAACTAGATTAACAGCTGGAGAGGAATGAAGGAAACAAAGATTCAGTTTAACCTCTGGGCTCTTTGTCACAATATGGTCTGACTTCGTGGCTTTGCTTTCTTTTCTCTCTCTCTCTCTCTCTCTTTCACAGCAGAAGCTAAGAAATGGTCTAACGGTTACAATGGTAGCTTCTGCAGAGCTGATGTCTAAAGGGGAAGAAAGCATCTAATGTGGGGGGGGAGGAGAGAGAAGGACAGTTACTTTCTATGGCCTAATGATAAAAATCAGTACCAACTCTGTGAACCCATATTAGATCACAAAGAAAATAAGGCCTTCATCCAAACATTGTAGGAGAAACTGGTAAAGCTGTTGGAAATGGTGACATTATTGCAAGGATGAAGAACGAGTGGCCTTCTGGTTATTATTGGACCCCAATTCCCATCAGCTCCAGCCAGTATGTTCCAAGGGTCAGGGATGATGGGAGTGATAGCCCAGCAACATCTGGAGGGTCACGCATTACCCATCACTGCATTAGTGAAAGGGTTATAGAAGCAACCTTAATACCTTCCCTTAAGTGCCAAAATGTCTAGAATACGACTGGCTCTTCCTTGGAGGCCAACTACATACAGTACAGTAGGATTCAGTGGCTGTCCATTTCCCTGAAATGTGGAGGTCCTGAAAGCTGTAGTCCCAGCTATAAAGCCCCTCACACCAGTCCTGCCTCTTGCTTTTCTCACCATTAACTTTAACAATATTTCCAAATTCCATTCTGGAGAAATTATCTGTGTGTCTGATGGCAGATGATGCAGCCACCTTACTGAAGCTAACCAGGTCTGGGTATGATCAGTGCTTGGATAGGAGACCATCTGGTACCCCATGTATAGCTTGATGGAAGAAAGGTGGGGTATAACTGTGCTAAATAAATAAGTAAACAGTCATGCATTGATGGGGATTATGCAAATCAATAGCTAAACAGATTCACAGTAGAGAACCAAAAATTTTGTAGGAACACAGGCCGTATTCAATTAATTTCTACCCGAATTTTGAAGAAAGTTGGCCACAAGAAGAGTTTTATATAAGGAACTGCAATTATACCCCTCATCTTTAGGGCTCATAAAAGGCTCATAAAAGGGGAGGAAGGTACTCACCCATGCTCAAGCTAGCAGGGCCCTCCCCTCCTCTCGGAAAGCCTCAGGACACCGTCAGCAGCAGAAATCTATATTGGACTTTTATGGGACAGGAAGCAACTTATCAACCAGGAATGATACTGTGAACATAAGGTGCCTGGACATAAATCAGACAGTGCTATTTTTCTAGAAAAAGAGATGTTGGAATTCACCATGGACAGCTCCCTCGTTTTCTTAGAATGGCAATGGTGCCTGTCTGAGAGGTGCCGGAATTGAGTACCAGTGAGTTCCAGTTCAAAAAAGCCCCGCAGCTGTGGCTAGATCAGTATGTGGGTTCTCTTGAGAATTCTGAAAGCTCTGGTTTCAGTATGGATCATCATACTGGGAGTGGGGTCAGATCTGATGCTGCAACTGCTGATGGGATGCTTAATTGGTCCATTGACCCAGCCATTTATGGCACTGTCTTCAGTGACCCTGGGCAAAACTAATTTCTACCCATTTAAATTAGGGGACTTAAAATCAGCCATGCTTGTTGTTAACTTCAAAGGGTCTACTCTGTGTAGGACTAGCACTGCATAGCACCCTATGGGTTCCCCCCCTCTTTTTACTCGAAAAATTAGAATATTGTGGAAAGGTTCATTTCTTTCAGTACTTCAACTTAAAAGGTGAAACTAATATATGAGATGGACTCATGACATGCAAAGCGAGATATGTCAAGCCTTTATTTGCTATAATTGTGATGATTATGGCATACAGCTGATGAGAACCCCAAATTAACAATCTCAACTTTGGGGTTTTCATCAGCTGTGCACCATAATCATCACAATTATAACAAGCAAAGGCTTGACATATCTCGCTTTGCATGTCATGAGTCTATCTCATATATTAAACTCCAGTAGCTTATGAACACAATTGCTTACATAAATGGACTTTTCCACGATATTCTAATTTTTCGAGTTGCACCTGTAACTATGCAAACATGCATTCCAAATGTTCTCACCTGTCCCTTGTAACCATAATGCACTTTCCAATATTTCTTTTTAAACCGCAAAATCATAACATTTTGAGCGTTCAATCAAACAGTAAAAAGAAGAGGCAGGCACAGCAGATTCAAGTGAGTTTAAGGGAGGAGTGAGCGACGTCAGGCTTGAGGGCCAAACATGGCTCTCCAGATCTCTCCATCTGGTCCTCGGGAATCTCCTCAGATCATGCATTTTCCCAAGGCCACACTGCTCACTGACCCTGCTCTGTACTTTCCTTGATTGCTTATGCATAACTAGCACTTATCCTTCAACTGTGATGCTGCATCTCATGTGCATGTGTGAGGTGCATAGAAATCTCTGGCTTTTGCACTACTGGAATATTGCAGCTCTCGTTTTTTGGCCTCTGGCCCTGCTGACCTCTGGTGTGGATGCTGTCCATTGGGGGGGGGGTTGACCCTCGGGGCTGAAAAAGAAAGACCCCTCCGATACCTGCTTAAGAAACCAGTCCAATGAAACGCCTCAGCTTGCCAGTCAAATGCAAGTATAGCAACATCCTGACTTGCTGTGGAAAGAGTTTCAAGTGGATTGCCTGGGGCTGCGAGCTTCATCAGCTTCAGAAAAGCTCTGGAATCTACAGAGGAGGCCCCCCTCTCACTTTCCAGCCAGTTTTTGCTCCTGCTTGTATAAGGATTTGTAGAAGAACAGATGGACATCTTTGAACTGGTAGCAGGTTTGCCCAGAATAAAAAGGCAGCTCCCATTTTGAAGCAGCCTCTTTCCTCTCCTCTGCCCATATGGCAAGTGATCCCGGGAGAAAGTCAACATGAAGAGTTGTGGATCTTAGACTCAGAATTACTCCCACCCCTTTATCCCTCCTCCCCGTCATATCAGAGAAAGTTGGGGTGTGTGAGTGTGTGTGTCAAAATGCAGAACAATGCCTTTCTAGAAAGCAAGATTAGTTTTGCTTATGTCTCAGTGAAACCAAACCAGCATCATCCACCCACATAAAATCTGGAAATAGGAAAAGGGAGCAATGCATTTTAGGGTATATGCAACTCTCCCAAACACAATAATTTATTCATAGATAGGTAGATAGGTAGATAGGTAGATAGGTAGATAGGTAGATAGGTAGATAGGTAGATAGGTAGATAGGTAGATAGGTAGATGGTAGATGGTAGATGGTAGATGATAGATATAGATAGATATACTGCTGATTAGCTTGGTATTTTGATTTGAAGAACTACTCCAAAATGATGCTTTATTTTCTTCTCTGTTCTGTGTCCACTTCCTTCCTCATCTCCGCCCTGCCTTCTCCTCACTGAACACAAGTTTTTAGGACCTTGTTGGTGTCCTGCTTCTCCAGGCAGCCTTCCAATTCAAAGCTTTGGTGTGGGATGCTAACACACCCCAAAACGATCATAGAAACCCTTCATGCCCAAGGAGCGCCTCACTGACAGCATTTACAATAGCTATTTATTTATTTATTTTATTTGTTTCATAGATATAATACACCACTTGATTGTTAAAAAAGAAGAGGACTCAAAGCAGTTCACAAAACGAAGGTGCAAACTGCACATTACACAGTTTACTACACTATATTCCGGGGAGTCTAATGTGCGTCAGTGAGGGTGCAGACAGTGCATTTCAAGGCAAACAGCAGCAGGGTGTGTGAAGAGGGAGGATTTAACTGCTTGTTCTTTTTATCAATTTCTTGCAGAAGTCCCCCATGCACATATCTCTTTACCCCTGAATGCCCTGGTTTCCAGCAAATAGCACATTCAGGGGTAAATGCTTGTGTGTACTGACTCCCAATCTGGTTGCTAACTCTTAGTTGTCTCTGCCAGTGCATTTAGGGTCAAATAGCAGCGAACGTGTGTCTGTGCATGATTTCAGCAATAATTTATTGAATGGAAGAAAGGGTTAAATCCTCCCTCTCCAATCCTCCGCTGCTGTTTGCCCCAAAGCAAGAGTCTGAGCAATTGGGAAGATCTCTGCAAACAACAGTGAAACAAGGTCATTGCATTTTAAGATGTAGAGTTTTGCTCTTTCCTAATGCTTTTGGATCAAATGTTTCCTTATTTCAGTCACTCAGCCACCCCTTAAAAGGGTACCAGCTCCTGTTATTTAAACAGAACTCCGAGAGTGAGATGAAGTGACAGAGTGCCTGGACACCACATGGAATGAAAGGGCTAAACTACTTGTCCCTGGATGACACCTTTGAACTGAGACTTGCTCAAAGGGTGTGCTTTACATAGCGTTTCATTGGCCCTAAGAAGCGAATGGCCGGCATGCAGCCGCCATTGGAAGGCAGAGCTGCAGACTCCACATAGGTGCAGAACACTGGGAGCGCTTCACTAGATGCCAATGAGAAGATGAGGAAAAGCTGGGTGGGAGGGTGAGGCGCCAACAACGGCGACTTGGTGCAACATGATAAGATTGCACAGTTTGGTGTTCGGTCTCTGCTTTCATTTGGAGCAAACAGAAACTGCAAGAAAATGTTCCAGAGTGAAGTGTTCCTATACAAGCCAGCCAGCCATGCCTTCATCCAAGTCACTTCACCTGAACCGTTTGGAAGCTGGTCATTGTTCGGTGAAGGCCAGAGGGCATATCCTTCATGCCCTTAGGTGTTGGCTAATTATTATTTTTAATGGGATAGGCCCATTTTAGTACTTTGTGCTCTCAATGAGATGCTGATATTTTATTTTATTTTTTAAAAAGAGTGACTCCATCTTGGAATCAGTAAATGCTACAAGTTACAGTGCTAACCTCGAGTTACAAACACTTCAGGTTACAAACTCTGCTAGCCTGGAAGAGTTACCTCAAGTTGAGAACTTTGCCCAGGATGAGAATGTAAATCATGTGCCAGCGGCGCAAGTGACAGCAAGAGGCCTCATCAGCGAAAGCACACCTCTGGTTAAGAACAGTTTTAGATTAAGAATGGACCTCCGGAACGAATTAAGTTCGTAACTAGAGGTACCACTGTACTGATAAGTATGGCCTTCTTTAGACATTTTGAGTTCGCCACATGAAATCTCATATTTTAAAGTGTGGTATTTGTTCTGATTACACCTCTGCCTGCCTCTCTAAATGTCCTCTCGTCCTCATTATGTAATATCACCAGTATCAAAAGGAGAAAAGCCTTACAGTTCTGCGGCTGCATTTTGCACTCTGCCCTAGTTGAAGGATGCTGTCGCCAAATTCCTATGAATAGAGAATTTGCCCACGTGGAATTAGTGTTTCTGAAGACTTTATCCTACTTACTGGTTTGCCTAATTCACAAGGGCTTAAAAGCAGCCTTGTTCAAAGATTTAAATATCCCAGCTGGAAGATGTTTGTTGGGGCATTTGATTAACTTTTATTAGGGGACAGGTCCTCCTACACCTGTGGCCTGTTTTGCCTTGAGAGCAGCAATTTTAAGCTGAATGTTTATGGAGGTGATGTTAAATTCTTCAGGGACCTATCTCTTATCTGACAGAATGTCTGGTTTTAATAATTATTTTAACTGTGTAATGTATTTATTCTGTTTTTGTCTTCTGTAATTTATCTTTTGTTATGTTTTTGGCAAGACAAAGGTGGTCCAATGTGTGGCCCAAGGGCCACAGCAGCCCTTGAGGCCTTTTTTGGTGGCCCTTGGCACATTTGACACACCACACCCCTCACACTGCCTTCCCAAAACTGGGTAAGCAAGGTGCTGGGCTTTGGGAGGAGGGTGGAGGGCTCTGCTTTCCCAGATCTTGGAAGAAGGCAGGAGAGCTCTAAGATCCTGCCAGAGCCTTGCACTTCCTTTCCAAAGCCCATTGCCTTGCTTAACCAGCTTGGGAAGGCAGCATGAGGGCTGCGGAGGGCATCAGATTTTGGCCTTGCTCCTCACCGTGCAACAAGGCAGTGTGTGGCTTACGGCTTCTGTGTACTCTTGCGGCCCACTTGGTATGAAAAGTTAGACCACCCTGGGCTAGACCCTATCTATCTACCTACCTACCTACCTATCTATCTATCTATCTATCTGCAAACCTGGTGGATTTCCCAAGCCTATTGAAATCCCTCTCTTGTGCACATATGGTGATGTTTTGGCTAGTTAAGGGTCAGCATTGGGGTTTGTTCTTAGTATATAAGATGTAGTATATTTATAACTCATGACCTGTAAGTGTCATTCATCAGTGAGTGGGCAGTCTGCTCTCACATCTCACTGGGTCTTGACATACAAGTGTCACAGCCCTCTGGCTGTCATTGACTTAGCAGCTGTAATGTCACAGAGGGGCTGAGCTGCCTATGGATGAATAGGCAGCTGAGTTCTAGGGGGCAACTTAGACTTCAAATCTAAGGTCACTGAACAACTTTGATCAAAGCCATGTAAGTATTGCCTAGAGGCCATTCTCTCTCTCTCTCTCTCTCTCTCTCTCTCTCTCTCTCTCTCTCTTCCCCCACATTCCCTTCTCTCTCTGTACGTATGTCATACATAAACATATAAACATCCTTTGTTCAAAATAACAAAGCTACTTTCAATTCTGCCTGTGCAATAAAATGGAAGGAAAAGGGAGAGGGGAGAAGAGAAGATGCATTCTAAGATGTCATTTCCCCCCCCCCACCCTTTCTACCATTGCCTCTCTACTTAAAGAACTTATATCACACGTGAATTTTCTTTAACTCAAAAAATAAAAAATAAAAAATGAGATTCCCCAAAAGACAAAGAGTTCAAAGATTTCCTCAAACACCAACACTTTATTGGCATGTTAATGTCAGAGACTACATTATTAGGTTTACAGATTTTCGCCAACATATAAATTTTCCAGCTGCCTCTGCTTTCCACCATGCCTCTGTATTTGTGTAAGTCCCATGGGCTTTGCAAAACAAACAAACCTAACATTCCTCTTCTCCCAGGCCTTTGGCTAATTAAACAATCTATGGGTGTTTTTTTTTAAATCTGGGGGTGGGGGGTTATTGCTTGTTACTACAGTATGTATTTTTATGTTTTATATTTCAAACTGCCCTTTGATCCTCAGATGAAGGGCCGTATAGAAATTTAATAAATAATCAAAATAATACTCTGTAGATACCATTCAGGGCAGCCTCACCTTGTAATGTTTATCGGCAGACAGCTAAACCAGCCAGTGGCATGCTCTGAATGTTTATATAAGCAAGAATACACACCACTCAACCATCTCTTATTTGAATATATTTTTTTCCTATTAATAATAATGTTATTGCAATATTATTGTTTTATTAATTTGTCTTTTTGTTGCTTACTACAGAGAAGTACAAACGATTAAGCACCAAAGAAGCATAACATAAAAGTAAGTTATAGGTAGGTAGCCATGCCTGGTCTGCCATAGTCGAAACAAACAAACAAACAAAAAATTCCTTCCAGTAGCACCTGGTGTGCTTTCGAACTGCTAGGTTGGCAGGAGCTGGGACAGAGCAACAGGAGCTAACCCTATTGGGGGGATCCGAACCGCCGACCTTCTGATCGGCAAGCCCAGGAGGCTCAGTGGTTTAGACCCAGCACCACCCACATCTGTGGAAGTAGCAGCGGGCGATGCATTCCTTGAAGACTGAATCTGCTGCCCCTGTAGATCTTGCAGCTGTGCCTGCACGGCTTGCTTCTGTTCCTTCTATGTTATGCTATAAAATGGTGCAGGGCACTGATCCGATTGGAAACACAATCCAAATCTAGGTCTCAAGCAGCAGCTTTTCCTCAGGATGAAAGCAGCCTGCTTCAGCACACTTTTAAATTTGTCTTAGATCTAACATTTAGCTTGGACCCCCCCAAATATGTGACCCCTTTCTAAAACTGGGGGAGAGAGGAGCTGCATGCTACTGCCAATCATTTCCTGTCACAACCTGAAACTTTTGCTCCCTTCTAATTATTAAGGTGTGAAATAGTTAGCTGAGGCACATGTACAGAGTAAATGTCATTCAAAGGTCATATGGCATCAAAAAACGCACACAAAAACCCCAACCCTTGACAAAATGCATGTAGAATTTCAACGGCATGCTTTCTTTGAAGGGGAAAAATAACCCAGCACTAATTTTCCTGGCATTTGCTACTTGTTAGAAACATTGCCTCAGGCTAGCCCGATTTCTGAAGTATGAAGTGGAAAATAAACTCTGGAAAGTTGAACAAGTTCCTACGTGTTACTCATTTCAGCCACCCACAGATAGTCTGGAAACAAACACAGAAAAGTCTTGAAGACCTATGGTAGGTCAAGCCCAGTCTTAATGTTGTAACCTGGAATAGATATATAATCTCACCTTTGCTTATTCTGTATGCTTATGCGTTAAGACAGTACCTTGTAAGGAATGCTTCTTACAAGAGTTTGTGGGTTATAGCTGAACTAAGCAGAAATATCTAGCTAGGCAGATGACCACAGAAGATATAAATTATGTCATGGGTCCTATGTCCCAAGTGGTCAGGAGTTGGGAGAAACAGATGTCTGCAGAATGTTCTGGGTGTCTGAGATACATATATAGAGTTTGACCAATGACATAATGAGATCTGTATGCTTACCAGCTGAAAGATGACCCAACGAAAGGAGAGTTCACAGGGGCAGAAGGTTGTTACCAGAAAGCAGAAGTGATCTCCTTGTCTCAGCTAACTAGGGTGAAGTTCAGAGAGTCTTCTGGGGACAAGAGGGTTGATTTCTGGGTTGCTGTCATAGGCTCATTGGTTTGATGCTTAATGCAAGATATGAATATGTAACGTTTGAAGGATCTATAAAAACCTTTGGATACCTGTGTTGATGTCCAGTCTTTTGGAGATGACTCCCTGGACTGTTGCTCGCAATAAAACGCTTACTCTTGATTTCTCCTGAATCTAGTGTTTGGCATTTATTGTAAGAACTAGGTTCCCGGAACGATATAATATTACAACTCATTTTTGCTGAATTTGAGTGAAGGGAACACAGCTCAGTTGTACAGCAGAAGCAATAAGTCCCAGGTTCAGGGGCGGAGGAAGGGGGGTGCGGAGGGGGCGGGTGCCCCAGGTGTCACCACTGAGGGGGGTGACAAAATGCCAGGAGGCACTCACCGCGGGGCCTGCAGTGCACCCGATCCACGTATCTCTCCTGGGAGTGACGCCATGGCTTGGGTGCTTGCAGGCCCCGTTCTACCCAAATGGTCCGCCCGCTGCCTCCCCCTTAGCTGTAGGGCAGCTGAGTGGGAGGAGGGAGGCAGACTCCTTGGGGCCCCTGCGAAGCATCCTGCCCCGGCTGGCCCCGCTCCTGGGCGCAGGGCACGAGCGCTGCCCCAGGCGCCTGATCGGCTTGCTCCGCTGCTGCCTAGATTTAATCTTTGGTAAATACAAGAATACTGAAAAAAAGGTCCCTGTGCTGCTGAGAAGAATATATAAGGTCTGCCTTAGAGTGCAATGAAGTTGTTGTTTTTTCTTTTTCCAGACTATCTCACAATACTTTCTCTCCAGCTGTTCAAATCAGCACTGCTTAATTAGTGTCAGATTCATTTCTGCTTATGTACATATCAGTGGGCATTGATGGGGTGGGGACATCATTACCCCATGCAAATGTGTTTGTACCTTGACTGGCAGTATTGGGAATGGCTTTAGGACTCCAGTGGGTGTGAAACTGGTTTGGAAATCATAAATTACATAAACACATTTTTGTTGACCATCAAGACTAAGCCCATAGGTAGATTATTACTTTTCCATTTTCACACATTTTAAGATCTCTGAGTTGTATCCATTTGTGGGTCTACTTTAATAGCCACGATTCACTTAAGTTCATAAATTTCAATGAGTTTTCCCTGGGTAAAACTTAGTTAGATTTTTTTATTATTATTTTTGATGTTTTAGTTGTTCCTGATGAACATTTTACACAACGGTTGTTGTTTTGATGTTGAACTTAACAAATGCATTAGCTTTTCTTCATATTGGCATGTACATCAATTAATTTGTCTTTGAGTATACACCCCTTCAATCCATATTCACCTTATATTTATTATTAAATTCAATAAATTTAAATTTATAAACAGAGATACGGGGTAAAAGGAGAAGAATAACTGTATATGTTTAAGTAAATCAGTATTTATATAAGAAAGAAATGGTGAATTGCTCTTAATGGAAAATTGCATTAGGCTCTTCAGCATATAAAATTAAATACTGCAGTTGAGGTTAAAGAGCTGTGAAGACCTTTCCTTTCTGTCTCAATTCTCAATAAATATCTTTTTCAGAAACTCTTTAGCATAACCAATGGAAGACTCCAGTTTGTTACCATATTGTGCATATTTGATCTCCCATATTGGGAGATGATGAAAAATTAATTGGTCCAGATGTGTCCATCCTGGCAATCAACAGATGTTCATTTTACACACCATTTAGGAATTCCCAGTGCAGCTGACTGTGAGATGATTAAAAAAAATACCTGATAGAAATTTGGCATGGATTGCTTGTGTGCGCACATGTTTGCTTGTTCCATTTTTATTTTATTTCATTTGCAAAATGTTGGAAGACATGAAGATGGTCAGTTTGGTAGGTTCTGGTTACCAACTCTCCTGGCTCCCACTCTTGGACAAAGACTCCAACTCTTAGCTCATGAAATCTCAACAGCTTTACTGATAAAACCAGCATATAGTCTCAGCATCAGCTCATAGTACAGGATACCTGGTTAAACAGTTCATACGCAGACTTCTAGGATACATTGCTAGGCACAAGCAAATACATTGTGCCAACTCTTCCGCATCTCTGGGCAAGTGAGAAGCTTGAGTACACCTGCTGGGAAGGGGTGGTGGTGCTCAGTTTGTTCACCACAGTCCAGACAGTGGAACGTCCTTTTGTGATGGAACCATGTAAGATAAAGGTAAAAGACCCCTGGAAGGTTAAGTCCAATAAAAAGCAAGTATGGGGTTGCAGTGCTCATCTTGCTTTCAGGCTGAGGGAGCCGGTGTTTGCCCACAGACAGCTTTCCAGGTCATGTGGCCAGCATGACTAAACTGCTCCTGGTGCAATGGAACACTGTGACGGAAACCAGAGCGCACGGAAACACCATTTACGTTTTCGCCACATCGGTACCTATTTATCTACTTGCACTGGCATGCTTTTAAACTGCTAGGTAGGCAGGAGCTCGGACAGAGCAATAGGACCTCATCCCGTTGTGCAGATTCTAACCATCAACCTTCTGATCGGCAAGCCCAAGAGGCTCAGTGGTTTAGACCACAGCACCACCCACATCTACCTCTTCAGCTACCCTTTGAACTTTGTTCTGAAGAAGCAGAACATAGACTGAGCTGGCTAGTGTTCCTTATAGGTAAAGGTAAAGGGACCCCTGACCGTTAGGTCCAGTCGCAAATAACTCTGGGGTTGCGGCGCTCATCTCGCTTTACTGGCCAAGGGAGCCGGCGTACAGCTTCCGGCTCATGTGGCCAGCATGACTAAGCTACTTCTGGCGAACCAGAGAAGCGCACAGAAATGCCGTTTACCTTCCTGCCGGAGTGATACCTATTTATCTACTTCCACTTTGATGTGCTTTTGAACTGCTAGTTTGGCAGGAGCAGGGACCGAGCAACAGGAGCTCACCCTGTTGCACGGATTCGAACCACCGACCTTCTGATTGGCAAGCCCTAGACTCTGTGGTTTAGACCACAATGCCACCCGCATCCCTTATACGAACATCCAGCAATAGCAGGGGGGGCCCTATCAATTTCAAAACTTTCCCCACCTCCAACCTCCTTCTCTCATCCCCCCCCCCCAATTGTGGCTGAAATTACATGCCCACTGACACCAATTACAATCCAGGGATAGAATCACTAGTAGGCAAAAAGAGGTGGGAACTCCAGGTACTAGAAATGAGGTTTATCCTCCGTTGCCTTTGAACATGTTTCTAGTAGTAATTCTCAAATTCAAGGGGCAGGGGACATTATAGTGCCCCCCATGCCTGTGAGAATTGCTGTTCAAAATGTGCCCCCCCAAGATGGATATTTTCCAAAAATGCATGGGGAAATGCTTTCCTCTTTGTTCCAGTCACTGACCTTACACTTTAAACCCCCAAACTGTATCCTCAAGTGGTACCAAAGCAGGGACAGCTCTTCCATTAGGCAGAGTGTGGTGGCAGATGCTATGGGGTGGAAATGAGATTTTGGAGGATAGGGCTGTGTGTCCCACATGACCTGCTGCCATGCACTCCCTTAAACTCACTGACTATCCTCGTGTACAGTGGAGGATGCTGTCCTGTCACCAGTGTTGAAGTAAGAAATAAATTACCAGTCTATCCAGCTTCTGTTCATGGAATAAGGAAATGCCAGCCCTGCATGGGGTTGCTTGAGGAATTCAGGATTGGTTTTTTGGGGGGAGAGGTTACTATTAGTATTTTAATATATGGAAATGAGAGCTGGACCATAAAGAAGGCTGATCGCCGAAGAATTGATGCTTTTGAATTATGGTGCTGGAGGAGACTCTTGAGAGTCCCATGGACTGCAAGAAGATCAAACCTATCCATTCTGAAGGAAATCAGCCCTGAGTGCTCACTGGAAGGAAAGGTCCTGAAGCTGAGCCTCCAATACTTTGGCCACCTCATGAGGAGAGAAGACTCCCTGGAAAAGACCCTGATGTTGGGAAAGATTGAGGGCACAAGGAGAAGGGGATGACAGAGGATGAGATGGTTGGACAGTGTTCTCAAAGCTACCAACATGAGTCTGACCAAACTGCAGGAGACGGTGGAAGACAGGAGTGCCTGGCATGCTCTGGTCCTTGGGGTTACGAAGAGTCAGACATGACTAAATGACTAAACAACAGTCCAACACACATGGAGGTGCCATGCTGTAGAAGGCTGCTCTAATTCTGGCATTGATCTTAGGAATTCTCTTTGTTGATCTGGGGCAGAGCCGGTGGAAGACAGGAGTGCCTGGCGTGCTCTGGTCCATGGGGTCATGAAGAATCGGATACAACTAAACGACTAAACAACAACTGCAGCAGCAGCAGCAGCAACAGCAAATATTATGTCTTTTCCTTTATTTTATTTCCTTTCTTTAATACATTCCCCACTTCCTCTCCTTTGTCAAATTTTCAAAAAAAGATGAATATTTTCAGAGAAATTTTGTTTAAAAATATGTATTGGAATGCACATTTTATGCAGATCTTAATGCATATTTGATTCATATGATTGCAGAAACAATGGACTTATGGGTGAGCACATGCAGGAGTAACATGAACTGGACTGATTCACCCATCCTAAATGATGCTACCTGTGGAGACGTGTACAATGCAGTTACTGAATATGTAGCTTGGCTCTGACTGACATCCAAAACAATGGTTGCTCCAGGAATGCTTGTCTATTTGAAAATTATTTCTTTTTCATCTCTATTGTACTTGTCCAATGTGGCACCTAATGCTTTAGAGCTATATAGATATAGACTGTTTCTGTCAGTCCACAGTTGTCAGGTCTGGAGAAGGTTTTACTGCCACGCAGAACCATGCAATGCCCCCCCCCCAGTGTTTAAAAAAGAAATCTCACTCCATCATCAAAACTTTATAGGCTCTGTGTATATTCACTTGCAAAGCAATGACATCCACCAGAACTGGAAAATGAAAGCGAGAGATATGGCAAAGTGTCACCCAACTGGGGTCCATTCATCTTCTGACATTATTTAGCTAAAGAGGATTGCTCATGTTTTTATGTGCATCATTTTCCATATACAAATTTACAATTGCAGAACAACATTTGTGGCCATAAAGAGCATCTGCTGTGGTCATGTCTATCCCACAATTTCTCAGGCTTCCCTGGGGATAATAGTGACAGTTTAACTGGTTTAAAATGGGTTTGCATTTGCAACATAAATGCACCTGAAGGATGCTAAAAGGGTTGAAATCTTACATTTTTTTCCATTTGTCCAACATGTAGATCAAACATCCTGTCTTGTTCCTAAATATGCAAGATGGGGAGGGTGGGTTAAATTCCAGGCTCATCTACATCACTGCTACTAATATGAATGGGTTAATCTATTTCCCATCTGTGTCACTTTTACATGTGTTCATTCACAAATCAATTTCTGCATTAATCTCTGATTTTTTAAAAACTATTTTATAAAGCACCATATTTAAATACTTAAATGCATATTTTATCACAAATTAGGTACTTAACACACATTTTATCTCAATGCAAACTTTTTAAAGCATCTGTTATAAAGCTTGTGCGGTTGTTGTTGTTGTTGTTTGTTTTGTATTAGATGAGAACTGTATCACAAAATTCAGAGAAGTGAAAAATCCTAAGCATAATTGCTTTCAAATGTGTGTATCAGTCCAGGAGGTGTGAATTTTAACGTTTGCAGAGCAAACGTAATTCTCCTCCCTGCTTAAATTAAACTACAATTCCCAGGGGGCAATACAATTATATTATATTTTTTGGGTCTATATTATTATGCACATTATTTGCACTGTAAGGTCATGTACCACAAGGCGCAGTTAACAAAAGCTGCTCTGCTGACCAATCAGTTAATGAGAGACATATTCCTAGTTGTGAAGGACTTGGTTTTTATTGAACCAAATCACACAACTGTCTCCTCTGTAGCTTCTTCCCACATGGAATTCCACTCTCAGCTCTGCTGGAAACATGTTTCGTTTGCTCCTTTCAGAGGGGTTGCATTTGCCAACCTCCGGACTGCCCTGCACCCAAGGTCACCTATGATGGTGATGGAAAGAGATGGGTGTGGTTTGCATGAAATCAACCCAAAGGACAAAATGGTACCTATGCTAAGCCAAGAGACCTGGGGAAATGAAGACTTCCCAGTGCTATTATAGAGCATCTTTTTGCAGACAAAAGATCTTCCGCTTCTGTGGACAAATCTCTAGAGAGCCAGTGTGGTTGTATGGTTAAGAGTGGGTAGACTCGTTATCTGGGGAACCGGGTTCGGGTCCCCACTCTCCACATTGCCGCTGCTGGGTGACCTTGGGCTCGTGACTAGTCACACTTCTCTGAAGTCTCTCAGCCCCACTCACCTCACAGAGTGTTTGTTGTGGGGAGGAAGGGAAAGGAGAATTTAGCCGCTTGGAGACTCCTCGGGTAGTTGAAAAGCGGGATATCAAATCCAAACTCTTCTTCTTCTTCTATATGAACAAGTGTTTCTAAATTCCAATAAAACATAGACATGCATGGAGTTGATTTTTTTTTTTAAAAAGGTCAATACCTCTACATAATTATCTAAATTTTAATATTATTTATTATTAGATTTGCTTACCTGCCCCTTACCATAAAGTCCCAGGGCAAGTTATAGGATACACACAGAGACCACAAATACAACAGGCACATCCATTAAAATGTTTAAGAGGGCTCACACTTGTTCAGTTATCCTATTCGAAATCTGCGTTGTCTTCATAGTTCTTGATCATGATCATGATCACAATGCTTACGATTAATTACACATTTTCGGTGTTGCACACCACTTATTATTTTAAAACTTAACATAACTTACATCATTACTGGCATAATTAAACTTGTTCTGCTTCCGCGCTTGCAAAATGAATTTTAACTGGTTTTGTATGTGGAATTGTCTTTTGTTAGAAATTGGAGTTTTCTAAAATTGTTTTGTATATAAGAAATGGTTTGGATTGTTTGAAGTTCTCACGCTTTCTTTATGGGTTTAATTGCTCCATTTGCTGTATAATTGTATATTTCATTTGTGCAACCCACTCTGGGACCATGTGGCAAAGGACAGGTAAGAAACTGAATAAAATAAATGCATGTTTAAATGTTTGAAATAAATGGTAATCTTAATGTTGCAATGCTTGGAAATTATTAAACATTGCTGTACAAATATGCAAATAGTTGTTCCAATGAAGTCCATGACATATTTACCTGAACAGAAAGGGGTAACAGCAAGCGTATGTGAAATCCTTTGTATAACCATTCAACAGAGAAAATGTGTGGGGGAAATTGCATTTCATCCCCCCGCCTGGGAATACCATAGCTAGGACAATGCTTATACACATTAAAAATGTGCATAAAAGCATATCTGGGAAGTTTTTTTCTAAGAGGTGTAGAATCCAAAAGCATTTAGATAAAAATATATATTACTTAACTATTTTCTTCATTTAAAGATAAAAACTAATTTGGTTACACTACATCTGAGAATTGCGTGTGTGTGAGTGTGTGTGAAAAATGGGGCAAGACCATTAATCTCTGGACTCAGCATTGTTGTGTGTGTGTGTGTGTGTGTGAGAGAGAGAGGAGAGCGAGAGAGAGAATATATATCTACAGGTATGTGTGTATCTATCTGTCCATCTATCTATCTATCATCTATCTATCTATCATCTATCTATCTGATGAATATTTGATGTTAGAGTTCTGCCCTTTCTGATATTGCTGGATATATTGAGTTGTATATAGAAACCCATAATAAATAATCACAAGAACCTAAAATAGGGCATTGATAATTTTCCTGGGGGACTTTTGTATGCGACACATCTCATCTTCATGAGCATTTTGGAGTACAATATGATCGTGCTGTAATGAGCCTGAAGTTAAACCACAGATTTGCACGGATCGCGGTTCTATATTTTTGTTTATCACAGTTAATCCACTTATCCCATCAGCACTATGGTTTTTTATTATTATTATACACAAGCATTTTAACATCTTTCCTATCCATATGGGGGAAGCTCCACTTGGATTAGCTGTTGCGGTGAAGATGAAAACTACTTGGCCTTGACCTTTAAATTTCCGCTCTCCCCAAGTAGCTCTGAACAACACCTGGATTATTCAAAGCTTTATATATCCAGCATTGGCCATCATATGTCACGGAGGCAATCTGATCCAGCTGAGTGCTTTCTTTCATGCAGATAGGAACATAAGAGGAAAAATGATTAGGTTTGCATTTAAGGCAAAAGTTCATAATCATCACTTTCTGAAATGGTCCACGAAATGATCCAGCCATCCTTCAAAATTTGCACTTTCCCAAATTTTGGAACGCATCCCCCCCTCCCCAAATGATGTGTACAAAATGCATATATAGGGGTAAAGTTGAAATGCAGATATTACTGATAATAGCATACAAAAATGCATTGTATTATGGGGGGGCAGGTTGGTTTGTAAGCATCTGTACATTTGGCTAATTAACATACTGCAATTTGGATATTTGGAGAACTCTGCAAGAAAATGCTGGTTCGTTTTCATAAGTATTGTATCACAAAATTAATAACTGAAATAAAAGAAATCAGGAACAGCTTAGTAAATGTGGGGAAATGAACTTGTAAAATTGAGAACAGACAGAAAATGAAATTGTCAGATATGCCCATTCCCAAGATTTTTGGAATCTGAAGACTTTCCATGCAGTTGCCCAACATAAAGTACATTTATTAGCATCCATTCCACCTGGGTGCAGCAGAGAGAGAAAACATTAAACTGACTCCATCAGCACAGCTGATTCATCTGCCGTCTGACTTCTCCTCTCCTATAAATGTTCCTTCTTAGTACTTTATCCATTTATTCATTTGTGAATTTTTAATCTCTCTCTCCTCTCTCTCTGTGTGGTCTCTCTGTGTTATATATATATATATATAGCCAGAGGACAGCATGTAAGGCTAAAATCAACAGAAACAATCCATTAAAAACAATTTAAAATATCAATAAATATCCATAAAGAATGATTGCTTAAAAGAAAAGTTGTCATTCAATTTTGGAGTAAAAGGGAAGGTGGGAGAAAGTTGAATTGATAGTAAAGGGTTGGGCAAACAGCCTCTGTGCTTTTTCATATACAGTATCATCAGTAAATGGGCTAAAGGCGTCCTCTTTTTATAAAATGAGAACTGAGTGCTCACAGAGGAGAAGAAGAAGGAGGAGGAGGAGGAGGAGGAGGAGGAGGAGGAGGAGTTTGGATTTGATATCCCGCTTTATCACTACCTGAAGGAGTCTCAAAGCGGCTAACATTCTCCTTTCCCTTCCTCCCCCACAACAAACACTCTGTGAGGTGAGTGAGGTTGAGAGATTTCAAAGAAGTGTGACTAGCCCAAGGTCACCCAGCAGATGGATGTGGAGGAGCGGAGACGCGAACCCGGTTCGCCAGATTACAAGTCTACCATTCTTAAACACTACACCACACTGGCTCTCAGAGAAGTCAATGACACCAGTAAAGGTATCAGGTCCCCAAAGTCCCCTCTGTGACCATTGTCAAGCTGCGGGAGAAGGGCTACTCTCCCAGTATGTTCCATAATACAGTTCAGTTTCCTTCCGCGATTCCTTATTTTAGGAAAGTTTGAGAAAGGGCAACAACAAAAGCAACACAAATGACCAAGGGATTAAATTCCCCTTACAAGGGAGGTCTTAGTGATGGGTGAATCTGAAAATCTGTTTCTCTCAGTTTCTCATAATTCAAAGCTTAACATTAACTTCACCTCATTTCCACATTTGTTAAAAAGTCCTCATCAGCATTTTTAAATTCCTCCTTGTAGGCTTGCTTGTTTGCATTTCCTCTAGTATAACACACTTTTGCATCTTATCTTCACAAACACACACCTTTTTATGATTTTTTTTGCCCAAATATAGGCCTATGCATTTCTCTACATGTTACTCAGCTGCAGAACTGCATTGCAAAATTCAGAGAACTATTGCTGTGTTTTTCTTCACGTACATAATTCATGCTTTCTGAAACAGTACGTGAAGCAAAACACAGCAATAGTTCTCTGAATTTCTCTTGTAAAGGGGAAAGGAATCAACCCCTCCCCAATCCATAGAAAAGTATAAAGCATGTTGTTATTTTAAGCTTAAGTCAGGTATGAGGGAGCTGAACAAGTAATAATGGGGCCCATTATGAAACATATGGAAGAATAACAAATGAGTCCCCAAAGGTCAAATATTCATTCATTACTCATCTGTTTTATTTATCTCATTCATTTTCCCCATCAGTGACAGCCAGTCACGTGGAGGATGTAGGGAACAGGGAGACCTTTTTAGCTATCTTTCATTCTAGTCCTAGGCAGAACAAAGGAAAATGGGGAGGAGGAGAAACAGCCATGGGGTTGTTTTTTTTAAAGGCTCTGCAAATTTATGTTAAGCCCAGTGAAGCTCCTGAATCTGGGGGGAAGCATAGGAATGCAAGGAGCTGTCTTACATTGAGTCAGACCACTAGTCCATCTAGCAAAGGATTGTCTATGCAGCTGTTTTCCAGGATTTCAGACAGGGTTCTCTCCCAGCCCTCCCTGGAGATGCCGGAGATTAACTGAGGGTCTTGTGCATGCAAAACAGATGCTCTACCATTGAGCTAAGGCCCTTCCCCTAAAGGAAATCATATCCCCCTTGAGCAGAGGTGCAGAACTTGGGGCCCTCCAAATGTTGTTGGACAGAAACTTCCACAATCTTTGCCCATTGGCTGTGCTGACGGGAGTTGGAGTCAGAGGGCTACATGTTCTGCTTTTGGACTTCCCTTCGGCATCTTGGAAGCCACTGTGGGAACAATATATTTGCACAGATGAGCCTTTGGTTTGATGTAGCAGCGCTTTTCTTATGTTGACCCCTACTAGAGTTCTAGAGAACCTCCTTTGCCCACCCTAAGACTGAAACATAGACTAATATAGACTATACAAGCTATATCTCTACCATAGCTCCTCTAAACCTGAGCCCATTGTAGTTTTTACTACAAACAGTGGCGTAGCTAGCCTCTGTGCTGCTGGGGGCGGCGGCAGCGCAGAGGCACCCCCCTGGGGGAGGGGCACGATGCGTGCGTCGTGACGTCATCATGAGGCTTTTTTTCGGCGGTGGGTGGTGGCCAGCAAGGAGGGGGTGACTAGCGTGACACCCCCCCCCTCGCTGGTCGCCCCCCCGGCTGAAAAAAAGCGGTGGAAAGGGGAAAAAGAAGCAGAGCCAGCGCTTGAATGCGCCTGCTCTGCTTCCTTTACCCGCCCCCCAGCGGTTTTTTCGGTGGGGGTGGTGGCCAGCGAGGAGGGGGTGACAAGTGTGACACCCCCCCCCCGCTGGTCGGCCCCCCCACCGAAAAAGCGGCGGAAAGCACCCCGTCCGTGTGCTGCTGCTCCCGGGGTGACGGAGGGAGCGGCGGCGCGTGGGAGTGGTGGGAGGGGCTTGTCACCCCACGTGCCGCTGATCGTTCCGTTGCCCCGGGAGCAGCAGCACCGCACACACTGTGCGCTGCTGCTCCCACGGCGACGGAGCAAGCGGCGGTGTGTGGGGGTGACATGCGGCGGCCCCTCCCACCACTCCCCATGCACCACTGGTCACCCCGGGGTGACGTAGGGAGCGGCGGCGCATGGGAGTGGTGGGAGGGGCCGCCGCTTGTCACCCCCACCTGCCGCTTGTCACTCTGTCACTGGGGGCGTACCGCCCCTACTGCCCCTCCCCAGCGACGCCCCTGACTACAAGTCCCATCAGCTGAAGTCAACATGGCCAACGGTGAGGGATGATGGGAGATGTAGTCCATAATAAGATAAGGCTAGATAAGGTTTCTTTACCCTGTTGTTTCTTGATCTCTTTAGACAGTGAGCTTTTTCTCAAGAGAGCAAATATTTTCACCTAGGTGTTTCAGCTGCTCAATGCAATTGTAATAGTTTAAACTATGTAATAGTTTAAACTATGGTTGCTCACCGTATTTTCACAGCCTGCCCTAGACCCTAGCATCAGTCAAGCTGGTGGCTACTGAGAGGCTCTCTACAGTAATGCTAAAAAGCTTTTTAAAAAAGCAAAAAAGGCAGTGCTTTTGGCTCCATTGCAAACAATGAGAAGCACCCCCACAATACAGTCATACCTCGGGTTGCGAACGTGATCCGTGCGGGAGGCACGTTCGCAACCCACAGCTTTTGCAACCTGTAGTGCCACATCTGCACAAACGTGTGACGTGATTTGTTCTGCGCATGCGCGTGATGTCACTTTACACTTCTGTGCATGCACGAGTGCCGAAACCCAGAAGTAACTCATTCCGGTACTTCTGGGTTTAGCGCGGAGTGCAACCCGAAAACGTGCAACCCTCAGCGTTCGCAACCTGAGGTATGACTGTATGTAGTCCTCCCCCTCCATATTTATCCTTCAGCCTTTATCACGATGAAGTATTTGGTGAGACTCACAATGATTTATCACTAAAGGGGGGTGGAATTGCCCAGTTTCTTGGCATAAAATAATATTGTGGTGGTCGGAGGAGGAAAAAATCCTTTGAGCATAAACAGATTGCACTATTTATACATGAAAACATTTTTTTTTCATCTATAAGCATACCCTGTCCAAGTCTTTTAATTAATTGCAGCAGTTGCTATGGTAACTCTCATAATTCGATTACATATCTGCAAGGCGTGTGTATTTATGACCACATGAAAACATGCTGAATTAGATTCAAAATAAGATAACCTTGCACTGGAGCTATTTGGCAGCCATCACCAGCAGCCTAGTGTCCATCACTTAGTCAATTGATGCCTCCTGATTGTAACAATGTCAAGTAGGGACAACTCTGGCATAGTGAGTGAAGCCTACACAGCATTAGACTCCACCATTAATTGCTGAAAGGTGGAGGAATGAGAACATCACAAAGTCACATGGCAGTGCTGAAGGGAACGGGCCCCATTTATTGAGCAGGAAAAAGAAGTAATTAGGTTTTAGGGCAGTGTGTGTGTGTGTGTGTGTGTGTGTGTAGGTGTAGAAGTCTCCCTTCTCATTCAGCTCTACTCTCAGTCATTTGGGAGTGAGACAAGCAAAATTCTCCCTCTGGTTCAGGTCTCTTTGCTCCATTTTGAAAGTGGTGGAATAGTTTCTCTGCACTAGAGGCTAGCATTCTCTGCAGAAACACTGGGGTTGGGGTTGAGACCCACAGGCCTATAGCCAGACCCTTTATCCCCAGGCCACATCCCTCTATCCCAGGCATAGGCAAACTTGGCCCTCCAGATGTTTTGGGACTACAGTTCCCAACAACCCCTTCCACTGTTCCTGTTAGCTAGGGATGATGGGAGTGGCAGTCCCAAAACATTTGGAGGGCCGAGTTTGCCTATGCCTGCTCTATCCAGTCCTCCTCTTCACCTTCTTTGAGAGCTTTTGCCAGTCTGGAATGCCTCTTGCTTGCATGGGTGAAGGATACAGAGTTGGAAACCTCTGGTTTTTACAAAGCTGGAATGTAGCCTATTGTTACGTTCATTGTTCTACCTGCTTTCTTCAATTTCCCTGTCTCTAGCATGAAGCTCCCTGAAGGATGCAATTGAGAAAGGTGGCTCTTTGGCTGAAAAATGGTCCCCACACCTACCCTAGGGAAACAGCATTAATTAACTTATTTAATTTTGTGTATCTAAATTCCACCTTTCTTCTAAGGAGCTCAATGTTGTATACATGGTTCTTTCCTTATGGCACTCTCCAGGTCACTGTCAGATGAAAGAGGAACTCTGCTGTGGAAGTAGCAAACACACATATATTTTAAAGAAATACATAAAAAGAGAAAAACATCCTTCTGCTGGCACAAGGAAGTAAGAAGCCTCAAACTTTAGGGTGTCCAACATGCAGTATGCAGCCTCCGGGGAAGGACGTTGTGAGGTTTTCAGGTAATGCAGGCACCCAAGAAGGCTGCAGAGTGCAGACCACCAGAGAGATGATTTGCAGAATGAGAAAGGGGACCTCCGAGCCCAGTGCTGTCTTTAGCATACGCTCTGCCAGGGTGCAAAGATCCGCCCAGCGCCCCCAAATTTAGTTTGGCCCCCAAATTAACTTTTATTATGCTTATGTCAGATACCACGCTTACGCCTTATCTCTTGTTTATGAAAGAAGGGAGGAAAAAGCTCATTTATTTACGATACACTTATACTTAAGTATACAACATCACCACACTTAAACCTATAAGTATTGTTTTGGCACCTACTTAGGAGAAACATCAGTCGTGTCAAATGTGCCGCTGACCCCACTGCCGCATAGCAGTTCAATACAATACGTAACATAATATTTTGATAAGAGTTAATTTCGTGTGCACGGCGCCGTTGTGAATCACAAGCGCTGCCTGGCGTGTCGCATCTTTGGTAAATGAGCACACAAAGTCAAAAGTCCTTTAGTGAAACAGTAGGCATACATTTCGGTAATACCTAGGTACATATGTATTTTGTTTTTCTAGCTTGATCAAAATTATTTATTATTTCATAACAGGTAGATAGTTAAGAGCTTAGGTGGCTTCAGCGGTGGGTGTCGGGTGCCCCCCGGAATTTAGTACCCGGGTGCCCCTCACCCCTTTCACCCGTAGGTAAAGACGGCCCTGTCCGAGCCAACTCAATGGTTACTTACCTAAGCACAAAAACCCCAGCAATCAGATTTTAACCAAAAATATTTTCTGCCCTTTCATAATTTATTGAAACAATCTCATTAATTGATTTTTTTTAACAGGGGAAAAATTTTTTTGGGCACAGCACTAGAACTTTTATGGAAATCCCAAAAAGAAAATATTTCAAAAGACACAGCTACTTTCTGGTTCCATATTGTACAGTGACAGTTGTTGAGGTGTATCCAATATCCTCTATTTTCAATGGGTCTGCTCCGAGTAGAACTAGCATTGCATCCTTTCCAATGAAGTGCAATCCGACTTCTGCCTAAAGAACACCTTGTGTTTTCTTTGGCGCGATCTACCTTGAACACCTAGCAGTCTCCTGCCCAACTAGCAGTTCGAAAGCACGTCAAAGTGCAAGTAGATAAATAGTTACCGCTCTGGTGGGAAGGTAAATGGCATTTCCGTGTGCTGCTCTGGTTTGCCAGAAGTGGCTTAGTCATGCTGGCCACATGACCAGGAAGCTGTTTGTGGACAAATGCTGGCTCCCTTGGCCTATATGAGCGCTGCAACCCCAGAGTCGTCCATGACTGGACCTAATGGTCAGGGGACCCTTTACCTTTACCTTGAACTTGAACATATTATTGTACTTTCATGGGATGGTTTGCCAGTTAACTTCCAACTGCTGGAAACATACATCGGTTTGTTCAGAATAGCATCACTGCTCTAGCAGAACACTTGTGGCGCACCATCTCAATCATGCCATGTTTTGACTTTTGATAAACAGCAAGAAATCAAAAAGTTTGACAAGCAGTTGAAACTGTTTTAAGCAATAAATGCTTGTATGGGAAGTTAAATTACCCCTTCTTTTTTCCAACAGAAAAGCTTGGTGTTGATGGAAAATTCATCAGAACTTTCTTCTGTTTTCTAAATGGTTTTCTTTTTAAAGCAAACAATCTACACTCTTTGGGGAGGGGGTGAATCTTGAATTCTAAGCATTTAAAAGTGGAGCTGTGATTCTCCCAGCCTGCATCAGTCTCCAGTCATAAGGCTGACTGATTAGCAGCCTTCAGAGAATGTCAGCTCACAGTTGTTATTTAACTGCAAGTTAAGGGGCTTTTGTGACTGAATGTCCTCCCCACCTTAAAATATACAATATAATAAAACAAAACAAAGTACTTTTACTTCAGTAATAGCCTGACCGGGAGAAGCTTTTGGTCTAGTCTTCAGTCAATCAATGTGTTGAGCTTTTTAAAAAATAAATGGGATAATTGCAGCTTTTCAGGAAAAAAGTAACCCATTAGGGATGGATGGCTGCTTCAGTTTCACTTTTTTCTTTCTATTTTTTCCAATCTTAAATTCAGTTCTCCACAATTCTAAAGCAATATGCATTTAAAAAAAGAAAGAAATCCCCAATAAATTTATCAGTGTGAATTTCTCCCAATGAACTTCTTTTTGTATGCAGCTTTGAGTAGTACACATAGTTTCTTAAGCAGCTTCCCCTAATGCATTTCTGTATGATATTTTCACAAATTTATTCATTTTATGCACATTTTCTCCCAATATATGCATTTTCATATTGGTTGGAGAACTGCATTGCAAAATTTGGAGAAATGTGAATTTCAAAAGGTGGCTATATTGAGGTCCCCCCCCCCCTCAGAAAGGGCAGATTAGGTAGTTTCCCATTAAAATGCACAAAGAATCAAATTTATTCCCCATCCTTACCTCCCCCATCTGTAGCCCAAAGTAGAACAGTCCTGGACCTGCAGTGTTGGTCTCATGCTGAAGGTTACAAGCATTCTGAGTTGCTAAGGTTCTGGTTCTCAGTCAGGATTTCTCCAGCCTTGGTGACACCACTAGCAAAATTAAAAAGGGATCATGGGCATAGGGAGAAGCATGCATGCAGCAGGGAATCAAGCTGTTAATTAATCACAAAAGGTTATACTCAGAACTATGAGCTTCAACCAAGGGCTATGACTTTTGACTGTACAATAGCACTTCTCCTCCCTCTCATCTCCCTATGTGCCCCAATGTCCCCTAAATCTCTTCTGAGGTTCCCCCAATATATGGTGGGGGTTACAAGGCAGAGGACAGGGAGGGGAAGTTCCCTTGCACTAACAGACATACTTCATTAGATATTGCCCATTGAAATTAATGGACCTAAGTTAACAAGGTCCATTGATTTCCATTGCTCAACTCTTGGCTAACTGCAACTCAATATTTTCCTTAATGCTGCATTTTATGAAGGTCTGGGGGGTCACTGCTTAAACTCTTTAAGGTTCATCCTGCTCCTGTACCTATAACCTTTAAGTAAAGATGCTGAAATTTCAGTATGTTACCTTGGAGGACGGGGGAATAAAAATACGGGCTTCTTCTCAAGACACTTTTGAAAATACCTAGCATTTCATCTCGCTGAGGGGGGGAAAAAGGGGCAGATAATAGAAACACCTGGATCTTTTGGCATGTTGACAGAGTGGGGAGGGAAATAAGATATGCACAAGCATGAGTGAAATCTGCACCTGAGACACACAGCAATAAACGCACAGGGCGAGAAGGAACGAAATGTCAGAGAAATGTCCCTGAAAATGGTGCTTATGAAATGAGGTAGACAAAGCAATGTCAGTTATGATCAAACAAAAACTGGCATAAATGTACAGATGTCACCAAAGTAGTAATTATTACTGGTTTTGGAATGAGTCCTATTGCCCTGAGTTGAAATTAGGCTTTAGGATAGAAGGAGAAACCCGACATTCCCAGAAGCTTTCCCAAAAGCTTCTCTTGAAAGGAAGAACAATGGACTGGAAAAGAACCTTGCAAAATTTTAAAGCTCTTCCCTTTTTTTCTACAGTCAGTAGTTATTCACATGCCATGTTCGCTTTAATTCAAGATCAGTAGTGTGCCATGTGAGGGTTGCTCATCCTTCTTCCACGTGAGACTCATCTTGTCCCTACTGGAGTCTATTTAAGTCTCCACACCTGTTAAACCATCTTGAAAGCTAACAAGACAGGAGAAGAGAACCTTTGTGAGTATGATAAGGCAGATATTAGTTCAAAGTCGTAACTGGGAAGATATCAGGCTTTTGCCTCCTTGTTTGTTCATTTAGAACAGGGGTGGGAAAATTCAGGCCCAGGTGCTAAATATAGCCTCTTATCCAGGCTAAACATGCCCAGCTCCCTCAACCGTTCCTCATAAGGCTTGGTCATAAGGCTTTATCATCTCATTCGTCCTCCTCTGCACACATTCCAGCTTCCAGCTTGAAGGACAACTGTACTTTGGTTCACATTTTGGTTTGAGAAGTGCAAATTAGTTAGTTTCTTTATTAACAGAAGCAAAATCAAATTTTCCCCTGTTCCCTATCCTGGATTTGCCTGGTCAGCATTCCTCAATTAGTTCTAATTAGCCATGATGGCCAAGGGTCAAGAGGGCAAATTGTAGACCAAACAGCTGGAAGGCACCTTGTCCAAAACATCAAAAGCCGAAATTGATCCCAGCCAATCAGACTAGATAGTGCATTGAGCACCTCACATGAACCTGTCACAACTATGGCATCCAAGTCATCTCAAAGGCAAGTGATTTTGCCCTCAAGAGTGGCTAGTGTCACAGCAATTGAAGGAATCTCAACCAAATTTTGCATTCATGCTTTCTTCACTTTTGGAAGCGATTTGAAGCTGTCAGAGGCCCATTCTTAATTAAAAGCATCAATGCTTTGTTGATGTTATGCTCTTGTAGTCTTTAGACAACACCAGTAATTAGACGTGATTTCTACCTCAGCAGCATTTGTGAAAGTAGAACCTGACTGGGAATTAGTCTGTGCTTTGCTGGCATAGATGAGGTCTCTGAGGGACTGGATTATCAGGGTTGGTTTAGCATTGAGTTCTGTTACAGCACATTATACATGACTAGGGGTCTCTAAGGGCCCTCTCTGAGCTACTGAGGAATTCCAAAGCCATTCTGCAGGAAGACATGTTGAGAGAAAGCCATTCTGTTTTCTTCATCACATTATGGCTTAAATAATAAAAAATGACAGAGCTAATCTGCTGCCAAGATCAGCGCGGTTGTTTCCTCAAGTTTGGGACAAGCCACCATTTTACAACTTTTCAAACTGGCTGAGAAAAGAGAGGCCCACTTCGTTTGCCACCCTTTTTTCATTTCTTTCATTTACTTATTTTGACAATTTATACACCACTTAATTACAATTGCCTCTAAGCAGTGTCTAAGTAACTCAACACAATAAAAATAAAAATCAGAATTCCATAAAAATGCCTGCTGGAACAACAACAAAAGTCTTCAGTTGGTGCTGGAGGTTTAGCAGGGCGGTGGGGGGGGGTCTGTCCAACCTCAACTGGGAGGGAGTTTCATAAAATCAGGTCCAGAATACTGAAAAAGCCGCTTCTGGTGAACCAGAACAGCGCACGGAAATGCTGTTTACCTTCCCACTGGAGCGGTACCTATTTATCTACTTGCACTTTGATGTGCTTTCAAACTTCTAGGTGGGCAGGAGCTGGGACCGAGCAACGGGAGCTCACCCCATCGCGGGGATTTGAACCCCCGACCTTCTGATCGGCAAGCCCTAGGCTTTGTGGTTTAACCCACAGCACCACCCGCATCCCTAAACTTATTTTATGTACTTTAAACAAGATTGTCATGTGTTTATTCTTTTAAAGAGGGATATACAGTAAGGGGACTTACCAGGAATCTAATATTGAAAGGCTTAAACAAGCCTGCAACCAGCTACAATGCTGTGCATTAAAAGGGGGGATGTAAAGCTTTGCTAAGAAAAGGAACTTGCTAGTGCAAGTTAGGAAGGATATTAATAAGCAATATATCCTCTCCTGCCTCCCTGAACATTCCCACAGAAATGACCTTTGGTTTTTTTCTCACAATCAAGGGATTACATAAAGAAAATACAAATCAAAGAGATAATCCTATGCTTCAAATGAAATAGTAACTCACCCCACCCCTGTCAATGCAGAATATCGAGAAAGAATTGTGGGGAGGAGTTGTTTATGTTCAGAGGAGCCTTGCTATTCTTGAGTGGAAACGATTCTGCTTATTTTTTAAACTCTTTTTTTTCTCCTATTAAGCAAGGCCAGCCCTACCATTAGGTAGATCAACACAGCTACCCCAAACAGCAGATTTTAGGCACCTGGGAAGGATGGTAACATTATGCATGGTGTTGAGAAAGTGGATAGAAGGAAGCTCCCCTCTCTCATTACTCTAGAACCTGGAGGTATCCAATGATGTTGGATACCTTCCCTGACCCTGTATGTCCCAGAATGATATGACATTCAGGACAGTTTTGGAACAGTAGATAATGGCCACCAGCCGGCAATGAATTTCAAATAAAAGTTTAAAAGCAGAGCCCCACTGCGTTTAGCCAACAGTAAGCCCTCTAGAACCTTTCAGTAAATATTGCAGAAGTAAATTTTGCCCACACCAATGCCACTCAGGCAACTCTAGCAGTGTTTCTTAACTTCCACTCGGCTATTGGTGCACTGAAAGGCTGACAAAACTGCAGTGATAACATCACCGCTTTGAAATTTGGCATTTCACGTCGAAAGTCAAAAGCCATTAAATTCCAGTTTGTGATTCACAGATATTGACAATTTTCAGTTCACGGTCTACTGGGGCACAGAAATCTTTGGCCCTATTTGGGGGCAGATTCACCTTTCATTAATTTTCCCAACAGATGAATTCAATTCATGCCAGAACTGCAGCTATTTTGGAAAAGAAATGCAGGCACAATATCATCTGTAATTCTGAATGCAGGAGAGAATATAAACCAATTGAGTCGAAAATACCCATTTCACAAACATAACGTGAAACAAACAAATATGTTGCTAAGATTCAAAAAGAATAAGCAGGCAAAGCACTGCCAGGTATGATTTGACCTTATATAAACATCTATAATGCATTTAGCAAGGTCTTGTGGTTGTAATGAACTGTTCTCCAGTGTATTACCACTGAGAATGTGTTTGGGAAGACTATTCCAATAAAAATCACATCAAGAAGAACATCTCTGAAGCATTTTGCAGAAAAGAAAAAAAAAGAAAAGAAAAAGTTTAAACAGTGATTTTCTTCCAGTTCTCTCATCAGAAAACCTAGAGGGCTTATAAACACCCTGCAATTTACTATTTTTTAATCCAGTTCATGGCACACATCCCCATGACATGAATGATTCATTTCTTTAAATTAAAAAAGAGGAAAATATAAAATAGGAAGATGGTTTCCTCCTTAGGGGTTGAACATGATGTTCTATATATCTTAATTGTACCACAAGAGAAAATTCTAATTTAATGACTCTGCATGACGGATGAGATATCATTACCATTTTAGAGAGAAGCTTTCTTAAAGGAAGTTGACCAGGGCCAAGTTTATGAACCACCTGAGGACAAGAGCCACATTGCCAGTGGGGACAACCCAGTGTCGATTCACTTTTTTAATTTATTTATTTACAGTGGGGGGCTAGTGAGGAGATAGCTGGCCTGGCCTAGGATCCTTGGGAATCCAGGTTTAATTTCTTGCTTTAAGAATTTCTTCGGCAATTCAGGAATTACAAGTTTAGTTCAAATTAAGTGGTTCATACAATTCCCCCCTCCAATGTACTGAAAGAACACGTAAGCAAGTAGTCTACTTTCTCCTATATTGCAGCTAGGTGAGTGGATTGGGGGAAAGGCCCAGCCATTTATTCTAAGGTGCAGAGTAACTTATATGATTATGCTAATTTGTGGTACAGCGGTACCTCGGTTTACGAACTTAATCCGTTCCAGAAGTCCGTTCTTAAACCAAATCCGTTCTTAAACTGAGGCGCTCTTTCCCTAATGAGGCATCCCGCCACTGGTGCCCTTCCACCGTTAGGTTTCCGTTCTTAGACCGAGGTAAAGTTTGCTAACCGGAACACTACTTCTGGTTTTGCAGAGTTCGTAAACCAAATAGTTCATAAACAGGGCTGCTCTTAAACTGAGGTACCACTGTACTTAACTAGGACAGAGTAAATGGTTTGGTAAACTTGCCCCCATAATTCTACCCCAACACATAAGCCAATTTTATATTTATATTATCACAGCAGCTTGTGATATTTTGAATGCTGGGGAAAACGCTTATGGTCATTTGTATGAACTTAAACTGAGCTGTGAACTGAATGCCGGCTGAACTCCTTTGTTTTGAAAAGGGACAAGCATGAACTGGAATTAGTTCCTTTCTTGACATGTTGAACTTGAAGTGGAACGACGTAGTTCCTTTACAAGCTCTGTGCAAAACATAGCTAGAGTTCTGAGCAGGCTTTTAAAAACTGGCTTAATTTTTTTGTTGTTGCTCATGCCACACCCTTGGCTCCCCCATCTCTCTGAGTCCCATTAACAAGGCCAGTTATGACATTTAAAGCCCTAAATGGTTTGGAGCCAGGCTATTTTGCTCCACATGAACCTGCATGTCCACTCAGCTGCTCGATGAATACCTTGCTGCCATCTTCAAAAGCATATTTTGCAGAAATGCAGGCTCCATCACCCTCCATCATACCGCCCAGAAGTGACACTCTCCTCATTTGACTCCCTTCTTCTTAGGGTTTAGACACCAAGTAAAAAACAAAACAAAATGAATTTGGCCTGCCTTCAGCTTAACATTTTGATTCAATTCCTGTTCTTTTCTATTTTTATGTTATTGTACAGCCTACTCTGTTCTCTTGCCTGCTGTGTTTTGCTTCTATTGATTTTGGATTATAAGTTTTTGTTCTGTTTTAACATAGTTGTTAGTCACCTTGGTGGGCGTGAAAAGCAGAGTAAAAATATCTGAAGTGTCAGTCTGTTTATTTATTACCCCTGCCACCATATCAGACTCGTGTAAAAGCTGTAAGAGAGATGTTGAGAAGATGGGACACACTTTGCCTAGAAGTTCTTCTAGTAGTTAAAATTCCCATGGGGTTTTACGGGCTTTAGCACAACACATCCTAAAGGTGTATAATGAAGATGCCAGCTAAACCTCCCTGGTTCTAAAGAAGTATGGAGGGTGGTGATCAGACAGCTGGCATTCTCTTTAATCGTTCCTGTCAGGAAACCCACCCCTCCCCACGGCAGGTAGCATCCCGGGAGAGCTTGCAGTACAGGGAACCGCCCCCTCTGTTCACCAGTTCGTCATCCCCCTCCTCTGCAGGAAGCGACCAGTCCTCCAGTGGGGAGGGGGAGTTAGAGGCAGGAAGTCGGCGCAGAGGCTGTGAACGGATGGCAGAGCCTGAGCACCGAGGGGAAAGCAGGGAACAGGGAGAGTTTCCCGTGCCCCGAGTTCGCAGACAGGAAAGACGTGGAAGGGGGAGGTGAGGGTTCAGGATCCCGCGCCTCTTTTGATGGACAAAGAACCGGAAGAGTTCATTCCCGGACTCTGCGGAGGGATGAGATGGATTTTGAACTTTTGCTCCACTGTAAATATTGCACAATAAAGAACTTAGTTTTTAGAAGTGCTGCGTTTGACTGCTTTCTCATGAGCAACCACTGAATGTCCTTACAGTTCCCCATCTTTGAAACACTCTCCCCAAAGAGGCATACTTAGTACCAACTTTGCCATCATTTTGGAGCCAGGTCAATATATTTTGATTCTCCTGGGCTTATTGAGTTTGGTGCTGACAGTTACTTATACCAGGATTTTAAGGGTTTTAAAGTGATATTTTGTACGTTGTCACCATGTTTTACTGTATTGCTTTAAATTGCTATTAGACCACACACACTCATAGTATAAAGCAGTTTAGAATAGGCTTGCAATATGTCCAGAATTTTATGGACTGGCCGCTGGCAACCGATATCAGAAATGTAGTTTCTTCTTCTTCTTCTTCTTCTTCTTCTTCTTCTTCTCTTCTTCTTCTTCTTCTCTTGCAACAACTTTGTTGAGAAGAAGAAGAAGAAGAAGAAGAAGAAATAAGCTCAACTTTTCACTTTTTAAAATAAGGGAAACCTAGTTTAGAAGTCTGATAAATCAAGGCAGTCCATCTCTGAATGACTCAGGGCAACAAAAATAAAGTACGATGGATAGTTAAATGACAGAATTAGTTCCCACAATAATAGTGAAGGTCAACAACTTGGATGGGTCTAGAGAGGAGTAGACAAATTCATGGAGGATAAGGCCATCAGTTGCTACAAACCACAGTGTCTTTGTTCTATATCTATAGTTAGAGACAACGTGCCTCTGAATACACTAGTCGGAAGAAAACTTTTACACCCAGGTCCTTCTTGTGAGCTGGTTTCCATGGGCATTTGATTGATCACTGTGGTGACAGGAGGGTACTTGGCCTGATCCGGTGAGACTCTTTGTACTTTTGTTCAGTATCCCTCATTAGTAGCTTAGTGGGTTTGATATCAGGAAGAGAAGAAGAAGAAGAGTTTGGATTTGATATCCCGCTTTATCACTACCAAGGTGTCTCAAAGTGGCTAACATTTTTCCTTTCCCTTCCTCCCCACAACAACCCTCTGTGAGGTGAGTGGGGGCTGAGAGACTTCAGAGAAGTGTGACTAGCCCAAGGGCACCCAGCAGCTGAATGTGGATGAGCGGAGACGCGAACCCGGTTCCCCCAGATTACGAGTCCAACCACTCTTAAACCACTACACCACAGGAATTTATGTCAAGATGACATGAAGGATCTGCTCATATAGATTGCTGTGTGAGCAGCACAATGACGCATAGACTCAAATTGGAGACTTAATTCCTCATAACAGGAATTTCACAAACAGCTCCTATCACATTGCCATCTGAGCCCTGTGATATTTGCGGTGGTGCCGTTTGGATTTGAACAATTAGGTGCATTTTTTTTTATTTAAAAAAATTGGATTAAAAAGAGATCTCAGCTATATTCTGCTCCTAGAGAAGTTGTCAATATTTTCCGGATTAATGCATTCTAAATGGTCTGCTTTATTCATTACATCCTTGTACGAAGAACTGTTTTAATAAGGCTTTGACATCTGAAAGTCGCTTTGAGTCTGGTTACTTTATTCAACCAATTAGATATGGATGATACGTTGTGTAATTAGGGCAGATCAACATCCTCATACACTAAATGCGATTTCTAAACCATGAACTCCTAAGCAACCAGGACAAGCTTTGGAGAGTGATGCATTTAGTGGATCCATAGAGGAGTAGTACACAGTTGTGGATTTTCCTCCTCTTGTAAGTGAAAATGCACATTTTAGGGGGGGGCAATCATTGGTGGGGCTAGGGCTTCCTCTCCCCCCCCCCCCGACAGTTTAACAAATATGACTGATGCTGCTGCTATGGAGATAGTGTTGCTTGGGAGAATACAGAACAATGTACAGTATGCAGTTAATAACAAACAGGAAGGGAACAGGAAACATACAAGATAATTTTTACACTTAATATATAATGTATATATTTATTGTTTGTAAATGATAAAGAAACAATCATAACCCCGGCATGGATTTTTTCCTTCCCATATTCTCAGAACAGTGCTCTATTGTATAGCTCATGCATGGCAGTTCACTTACAGATCTGATCACACATACAAAAACGTCTCTTCAAAAGGACTTGCATGTCCCTGGAGCGCAAATGCCATATATAACTGCATTAACATAGGCTATAAATGGGTACAATGTCTCAATAAACCCATCTGGATGCTCAAACCCTCTGGATAACCTGTTATTATGCATTAATGTTGCAGCTAATGCAATGCTCCAAATCCATATTTTAGCCAGTTCGACAAAAACATTAAAGGATAGGTAGTGAACTCACAGAAAATAGACTTGAAGTATACAGTCATTGGACAGGGAAGTCAAGCATGCAACTCATATATTTAGAATCCACTTCTGAGAAAAAAAATCTGACTTTAGGTTCCCCCGTTCTATATTACTTATTTACTTTATAAAAATTTATATACCCATTGATTGGAAAAAAAACCCACCAGCAAAGCAGTTTACAAAAAAGTTAAAAACAATATAATTCTTGGTAAAACAATTAACGATGATTAAAACTATTAAAAAATTAAAAACAACAATAAACTAAAAACAGATTAAAACATGCAACAATTTGGTAAGGTAAAGGGTAAAGGGACCCCTGACCGTTAGGTCCAGTCACGGACGACTCTGAGGTTGCGGCGCTCATCTCACTTTACTGGCCGAGGGAGCTGGCATACAGCTTCCAGGTCATGTGGCCAGCAGGACTAGACACTTCTGGCGACCAGAGCAGTGCACAGAAACGCCGTTACCGTCCCGCCTATTTATCTATTTGCACTTTGACGTGCTTTTCTCATCATGCAGATTTTTTTACATGGCATGCATCTATTAAAAGCACAGGTTTGCTACCTGCAAAATGGTTGGCAATGCTGGGATATACTGGGGCAACTGAATTGCTGTCCCAGCATTGCCAAACATTTTGCAGGTAGCAAACCTGTGCTTTTAATAAAACCTGTGCTTTAATAGCAAAAGTATTTTGAAATAACAAAAGTTGATTTCTCTTTCCCTTTACTGTGCAAATTCATAACAAAACCTGTTGATTAATTCTTAACCTCTTTCTCTCCTTATGAAAAGCTGTGTTAAGTTTAACCGGGGTGCCTAACACAACATGGAAAAAGCATCTGTTCACAATGTTCACACGGGGGGGGGGGGCAGCTTGAAAGGGCAGAGATGGCAGTAATAGAATAATGTTGTATGTAAAATGCAGCACCTTGAATATTGGGTAGACAGAGAAAGACTGACAGCTGCTGATAGGGATGGAGGGATATATTTAAAGATACTGTACCTAATTCACACTTTGCAAAATAAACATGCAAACCAAAACACAGCCATCCTTCACAATCATACTAATTTAAATTTTGCAGTGAGTTCTCCAGCCAAGTAGAAAAAATACTGGGGGGTAAGTGTCCATAAAATGCATATATTTGGGGAAATCACATTAAAAATGAATTACGTTAGATAAAATTGCTGTGGCAGAAATGTGCATATTAGGCTAAATTCACAGTAAAATGCTGATTCGTTTTCCTTGATGACTTTTTAAATGCAAAAAATAAAGAAATCACAACTCTCATAGAAATGTGGTGAACCTGTGGTGACTGGGGGGGGGGAAGAGAAAGTGACTATGACAAAACCAACAGATTAACCCACCCCTAGCTGTTGGTCATCTTTTAGGAAACTGTACTTAAGAGATTAAAACAAACTAGGGAGGAAAGGTACTGAATTTGCTCACTTGATCAAATATTTGTAGGTGCATTTAGGTGCCATTGTACATTTTCAGCTTGGGTAGCACAGTCACTTCATCGTTATTCAGATCCATCCCTGCTCTTCTCTGCAATCTCAAATTGGCTGCCTCGGTCTCTCAAAACTTATCTTCCGATATACGCTCTATTTGAATGAGCAAGGAAGCATGCAAAAACAAAAATCATTTCTTCAAGGGTGCTCTTCTACTGATTGTAGAGCTTCTCAATTCCCTCCCTGCTGACTTTTGAGCATATCAGCTGGAGTTTTGCTCTTCGCTACCTTTACAGCAATCACACCTTTAATGAGAACCCTCATTTCATGTAGGTGGAATGCTTTTAGCTGGGCTTTGTTTTTCTGGTGCGTCGGGATGTTTGAAGATCCGGGAACAATCCTAAAGGATCACTGAAACCGTGGACTCCTGGAACATGGAGATGTGTGCTTTTGTTTACTGCACTGCATTCCTTTTACAGTGGTACCTCGGGTTACACATGCTTCAGGTTACATACTCCTCTAACCCAGAAATAACACTTCAGGTTAAGAACTTGCTTCAGGATAAGAACAGAAATCGTGTTCTGGTGGCGCAGCGGCAGGTCCCATTAGCTAAAGTGGTGCTTCAGGCTAGGAACAGTGTTCAGTTAAGAACGGACCTCCGGAACGATTAGTACGTAACCAGAGGTACCACTGTATTGTCCATTCCAGGTCGCCCACAGCCACTGCCACAGTGGTCCTTTCTCTTGGCAGATGAAGATGAGCAGGTGACAGCAAAGGCTGCAAGGTTTTTAGCTGGGGCAATCAGAATAGATCCACTATTTGACTATTGATTCAAAACCCTAAAATGGTATTTTATGTAATTGACCTTTTTATTCTATTCTTTGTATATCGCATTGTTGTTTAATCGCTATGGCCAATGGCTGACGCAAATAAAGATTCATTCATTCCTTCCTTTACCTATTTCCTTTGTTAGAGCATTTGCTGGTTAGTCGTCCATGGGATGGTTGGTTTGGGAAAGGTCTTTTGATGGCATTAATGAATGCATTATCATCCAAAGCTTGGAAAGAGTGAGATCCTGCCTGCCGAGGGAATGGATCAGGTATATTTATGTGCCTGTGCACTGCACTGAAGTCAGCTTTCTAAAGGAAGAACTGTGCTACAGGAGCCACCCTGCCCTTCTGGCCTGGATGCGGTGACCTGTTTTTCCTCCTGCATCTCATCTGAGAGGAAGAGTGCTTCAGGCAAGGGCAAGAACAGCAAACGGGTTCAAGGTGAAGTCAAGCCCCCACTTGTGGTGGATTCTAACTTACCTCAGGTCAGCAGCTTGAGAGAACATCTGTGGGGAAGGAGCTGGAAACATAGTGGGATGCCCTATGCAGAGTCAGAACATTGGTCCAGCTAGCTCCATGGGTGGCGCTGTTGTCTAAGCTGCTGAGCCTCTTGGGCTTGCTGATTGGAAGGTCAGCGGTTCGAATCCCCATGATGGGGTGAACTCCCATTGCTCTTTCCCAGCTCCTGCCAACCTAGCAGTTCAAAAGCACACCAGTGTAAGTATATAAATAGGTAGCGCTGCGGCGGGAAGGTAGACGGTGTTTCCATGCGCTCTGGCTTCCGTCACGGTATTCCGTTGTGCCAGAAGCAGTTAATTATGCTGGCCACATGACCTGGAAGGCTGTCTGTGCACAAATGCCAGCTCCCTCGGCCTGAAAAGCGAGATGAGCGCCACACCCCAGTCACCTTTGACTGGACTTAACCATCCGGTGGTCCTTTACCTTTACCTTTACCTATGTGGTCTACTTTGACTTAGCAGTGCTGCTGCATGGTTCAAGGAGGTGTCTCTCCTAATCCTACCCAGAGATGCCGGTTATTGGACTTAGGGCCTTCTGCATTCAAGACAGATGCTCTACTTTTGAGCCACAACCCCCCTCCCCCAACAAAAAGCTGTCTTATAATGTGCCAGGCTATTTGGTCCAACTGGCTCTTTCTATTGTCAACACTAAGTTATAGCGGGCCACTAGAGTCTCTCTTGGCCCTTCTTGGCCCTACAGATATCAACAAGAGGGAGGCTTACTCCATCAAGACTCTGTCCTGTGAAGTTTTCTAATCGCCATGTCTGAGGGATAAACTGTGTGGCAGAGCTGCCCTGTCCTCCTGGACTGGTGTTTGTCACCAGCTATGCTTCTGGATCTGATCTTGGGGGTGGGGGGGTGAGAGTGCATCATGGCGAGGGCTCTTTATCAAGGGAAAGATAAACAGAACCACCACTGACAGTGACAGGGAATTGCTGCTCTTTATGACATTATAAGAACTGCAACTTTTGGAACTACTTCTTGAACCTGCTTTCCCTCTTCCCTCCTCTCCATTTTTCCTTGGTGCTATGTACTTATTTTTGCAAGCCACTCTGAGAGTCTTTTTGGCTAAGGGGTGGGGATGTAAATGCTTCCAACAAATCATAGAATTGTGGAGTTGGAAGGGACCACTAGGTTCCTCTACTCCAACCCCCTGTAATTCAGGAATCCTCTGCCCAATGTGGGGCTTGTACCCACGCCCTGAGATTAAGAGTCTCATGCTCTACTGACTGAGCTATCAGGTTAATTAAAAATGTGTGTGAGAGAAGAAGCTGTTGGCAGTTTTAAAGACAGCAGGATGGGGAGAAAAGCTTGCAGTTTCAATCAGCTGAGATGGGGCAGGAAGTCTTGTGGTGACAGAGAGCAGATGGAAGTTGACAGGCATATGGCATTTTAAGTGACAAGTAAGTTAGGCAGGCAGCACCAAAGAAATTTAGCATCAAAGATATATATACAGTATACCACTATTCATTAAAGAAAACTAGAGCATTTTACAACAGTATATACATAAAACCATATTCTTTATTGCCTGCATAAGCCTGACAAAATAGTTTTCAGTAGGCGTTCAAATGTTGAAACAGAAGAAACATGTTGGATCGCCCTTGGCAGAGTATTACAGAAGACTGGGCCAATACTAAAGACTCCGGGTTTTTGTTGTTGTTGTTGGGGTTAAATGAGCCTCGCAGACTCAGGGAATGACCAACACCACTCCTGACAATCTAGTGATCAAGCTGGGATGTAATTTTGGCCATTTAAGTAGCAGGTGCCTGTGTCTTATTTGTATCCATCGTGTGGCTGTGTCCTGTCCAAACATGTATGCTTCTTCTCAATTCTAAGCCAGGACCAGCCCTAACATTAGGCAGTGAGGTGACTGGCTCAGGTGGCAGATGCTAGGTGACAGAATAGAACAGAAATACTTTATTGTCACTGTACCACATGTTTACAGTGAGATTAAACGACACCCCCCCAATCTCTCATTCCTTGTTACACTCTATGTGCTATCATACAACCACCCGCCTCCAAATGTCAGCGGCAATGTTGCTGTCTTCCAATCAGCAGCCTCACGGCCCACAGGTAAAACTGTTCTTCAACCTGTTGGTTTGGCTTATCATGCTGCTATATCTCCTGCCAGGGCAGGAGATTAAAAAGGTGCTGGCCAGTGTGTGAGTCAATCCCTGAGAATGTTCCTCACTCTTCTGAGGCAATGGTTTTCTGCGATAACATCTAGCGGACTCAGGGGACAGCCCTTGATGTCTTGTGAGAGGAGCAGTGCGGTGTTGGAGAACAGAGATGTGCATGCCATGCATCTTTCCATGTTTCCCCCCAAAATAAGCCTTTTGCCCTCAAATGCTGTGGAGGGTGCCGTCCCTTTATCAGTTCCACACAAGATTTAGCTACCTGTATTAGAAAGGGAAGAAATGGAGGCAGTGAGAGATTTACTTTCTTGGGTTTCATAATCACAGCAGATGTGACAGCAGTCACGAAATTAAAAGACGCCTGCTTCTTGGGAGAAAAACAATGACAAACCTAGACAGCATCTTAAAAAGCAAAGACATCACCTTGCCGACAAAGGTCCGTATAGTTAAAGCTATGGTTTTCCCAGTAGTGATGTATGGAAGTGAAAGCTGGACCATAAAGAAGGCTCATCACCGAAGAATTGATGCCTTTTAATTATGGTGCCGGAGGAGACTCTTGAGAGTCCCATGGACTGCAAGAAGATCAAACCTATCCATTCTGAAGGAAATCAGCCTGAGTGCTCACTGGAAGGACAGATCCTGAAGGTGAGGCTCCAATCCTTTGGCCACCTTATGAGAAGAGGAGACTGCCTCTCATGTTGGGAAAGATGAGGGCACAAGGAGAAGGGGATGACAGAGGACGAAATGGTTGGACAGTGTTCTCAAAGCTACCAACATGAGTTTAACCAAACTGCGGGAGGCAGTGGAAGACAGGAGTGCCTGGCGTGCTCTGGTCCATGAGATCACGAAGAGCTGGACACGACTAAACGACTAAACAACAACAACAACAACTTTAGGCAGTGGTCAAGGGTATGGCACTTTAAAGAAATTGAAATTAACTTTTAGCTTACGCAAACTAGTACAGTATAACAGTGGGCATTTTGAATCCCTTTGACATGATTATTTTATAGGTTGTGGGACCTCAGCCTTGTTTGTGTGATAGCCAACAATGTCGAAGTAATGCTTACCCTCCAGCTTTCATCAAATTTTCAGAACCACTATTATTTTTAAACCCATAGCCACAGGCAAATCTTTCTGGAGACAGTGTTGCAAATGGTGCTGTGAGGTCAGACAATCTCTCCCAGCAGGCAACCCGTAATTTGGCTGAAAGAATGAAATAAATAACTCCAAGGAAAAGTCACATCCAACTTGGTGTGTGCAGATTGGATACACTATGTTCTTGTTGTGATACAGTACAGTACCTTTAAGGGTGAGATAAGATGAGGATTTTTTTTTTTGTTAAGCGAAGAAGCCACCGAAAGGTGAGGAGGAGCAGGAGGAGACAATGAAGAAGAAGATTTATGATTACTCTTTCTTGAATGGATCTCAGTGTAATATACAACAAAAGGGCAGTAGGGCATCTGCTTGGAATTCAGAAGGTACAAGTGGTATGGCTCAGTATAAGGCCATAAGCTTCCTAGGGTCCTATGTAGGAAAAGCGATAGATGAGGGCAACTGAAATGTTTATAGATTTATTCAACTCAAGTTAGTTTTGATGGTGATGTCATGATTGATCTACATCCATAGATCTCAGAGTATGTACTTCCTGTTGCTGGCGGATTCTATGGAGGGGTGGCAGATCATCTGATTTACATGTAGAAGACCTCAGTTTCAATCTTTGGCACCCCCAGGGTGGGCTGGGAAAGACCTGGAAACTCTGGCAGTACTGAGCTGGATAGACCAGTGGTTCTGATGCAGCATAAAGCAGCTTCCTAGGCTCTCTAGCTCTTGACAAGATTTACAGTTTATTTAAAATATTTCTACCCCATCTCTCAATCTTAATTTGTAAGGCAGTTCAAAGATAGAGCACTTTACATGCCTAGCCTGAATGATGGAAAGCACTATTGAAGCTGCTGGTTGTGATATATTCCCTTTCACAGTAACCTGTACTATAGGCACATAAACAGCTACAAATGCGTTGGAGATACACTAAAGGAAGATAAAACCTAGTGATCAAGTGTCCTGAAGGACACTTGCAGGATTCCCGTTGTCTGAATACATTCCCAGATTTTGGAATTCCAAATTGTAGGTTTGGAGTGGTCAGAAGCAAAAGAGGAGAGAGTTTTTCTTGGACAGAGCTCCTGCACCTGTAACAGTTGTGTAGAAGAGGAAATCTCAGCAAGGGTAGCTTACCTTGAAAGCTATGCAGACTGAAAGCTACACAGACAGAGAGAACTCTTATACACAACTATTAAAGGTTCCCTCTGAATTTATTATCAATTTTAACCATCTGTTAGGCATGTGGTAGGCTTGGAAGGTGATTTGTATGAGGTATGAGGAAGCATCATTGCCATTAATGATACTGTTTTATATCTACTGTAGGATGTATTATTAAAACAAAATAAAACTATGAAAGGTAAAGAACCCTATCCTCTTTTGTAATTGATCACCCTAGAAAGGTACCAGGAGATTTGACCTGGTAACTCCAGAAGCACAGTCTGGCAGGGCACTCAAGTCTAATCTTTGCTGTGCTGCAAATGCCAGCTAATATGGTCAACAAACAGGTCCTACTTCTCCTCGTCCCAGCCAGATCAGGTGACTGGGGTGGTGAATAAGACATAGCTGATCTTGTATAATGGTTGCTTTCAGCTTCATTCCTCAGTCGGAGCTAATTGAGCATCAGGCTAAGAAGACCCCCAACTGAGGCTACAGATACCTATTGCTAATCAGGCTAGATATTATTCGTTTAGATGGACCAATGACTTGACTTCACATGTATTGTACCTTTGTACAAAACTGAAAGTACTGAGCCTCCCGTTGTTGTTACTGTTATTTGATTGAGGGGGGTTCTTAGAAAAAAGTCCCAGGCATTCGTTTTATTGCAGGAGTGATGTGAGGCAAAACGAAAACACCTCCTGCCATCTCTCTTATTGATCATTTTGCTCAGCGAACTCGATTGAATATGAGAAGGGGGGAAAGTAATGTCTCTCTTGCCCCAGACTGGGAACCTTTCAACCTGTTCCAGGTTAATAGCTGCCAATTGTGCTGTACACGTTTGAAAAGCTTTCACATTTTGCATTTCGTTCAAATTGGCCTTGTAGGAAAGTCATTTTGCAAGCTGCAGTGCAGGAGAATTAAAACATACAGAAGATATTATCCTTTAGAAATGAATCTCTCTCTCTCTCTCTCCTCTCTCTCTCTCTCTCTCTCTCGCTCTCTCTCTCCTCTCTCTCTCTCTCTCTCTTGGAGGTGTGTTTCCCCCCACCCCATAGCAAATGACAGCAGTTTCTACCTTAACCTCTTCAGTCTGGTTGCTAAGTAACAATGGCTCCTAGCTTGTATTTGTAGCAAGGCTTGGTCTGAGGCCTGACAGTTTGATTAATTCTCCCTAGAGTATCAAACCTGCTCCACGAATATTATAGTAGTTCTGCAGTTAAACCAAAAGCCGCTTACTATTGTGTAGGATTTATACAATGCATTTTATAATTAAAACTGTCACATAGAGCTGGGAGGCTCAAATATTGTGGGCAAGAAACTCGCTTGATTCCTTTACTAAATATTATTTTAGCTCAGCACCGTTCCAAGAGAGGCACTCTGGGTAGCCTCTGTCATTCCCTGCAAGAAAGGACCATCTCAGGACATTTGGCTGTCTGAGGCAAAGGACAACATGGAGCCTCTCTCTCCCTGCATTGCATCCACAAAAGGTGGCCGACTGGCAATTGAATCTTTCTTTGATAGTGGCAATAGGGCAGCATTCTCCACTATGCCCGAGAGCAGCTAGCTACCTTAGGAAGCAGATGGAGCACACACAGATCTGTCCACTCCCTGCCTCTCCGCATTTGCTGCCTAAGGTGGCTGCTTCACTCTGCCTCATAATAGGGCCAGCCTTGCCCTCAGGTTGACCTTCAGAGCAATGCTATGTGATGCCCTGGTAACGAATCGGACATAAGTTAAGGGATTTTCAGAAACCCACAGTGTTTTATGAGTTAATGTGCCACCCCAGTTTGAGTGGCAGATATCTCGTGGAGGCCGGGACATTCTGCACTTTAAGAGGAGGGAGCAGCCGTTGGAGAGGAGAGGGAGAGAGAGAGAGAGTGGAGTGGTGACTGGAAGAAGGAGGGTGTTGGACCAGGATAGTGGTGGGTAGGCTAGGATAGGATGAAGATCAGTCGGTTATACTGAAAGAGTTTATACTTTAGATGTAACTAAGCTGATGAACTATTGAAGTACTTGAAACATGATGTTCTGAAAGAAATAAAGACTTGCTTTTGTTGAGCCAAGAGAAAAGAGTCATTTATTTGGTCCAGCGATATATGGATGCTCATGAGGAGGTGAACTCAGGGAAAAGACAAAACTGACCTGCAGGGTGATAGTTTGTGTCTTGGAGTTTCACTCAGGAGGGGCAAAAGGGCAGAAACCTTGGTAAGGCTACACAGTTGCTAAAAGGGTTTAGCTAACTGACGCAGTGGGGGGATCTAATGAGAGAGAGCCCCAGAACTGACAGCTGAGAGGTATTCTCAACCCAGGAGCCCAGAGCAATATATAATAGATACAGGCCACGACAGCTGGACAAGAGACCCCCGTTACTAAGTTATCCCTAGTTATAATAAAAGGGGATTATCCACACACATGGACCTCAAGGCATCGAGGTGGGGTAAGAGAAAAAGTGACCCTGACACCTCAGAAGTAATACACTTAGTAACAGAGGGGAAGTTGGGCAGGGAGGTTCGTCGCACCCTGGTGGGCAGTTTGGGAAATTAGACATGACAGTCTGTAGCATAAGGAACCAAGGTGATTACTGGTGAGTTTTTGCACCCTTAAGATAGCTTCACCCTTGAAAAGAAAGGGGGGAAACAGTCCCCGTCCCCCCCGCGGATACGAGAATTTTGGGACATAATATACAAAGAATTTTAAAAGATCTTTAAATTCTCCTTTCAGAAAAAACCCAGAAGCCTTTTCTGTTAGGCATTATGTCTACTGAAATAAATAACAAAAAAACATTTAGAACCATCTTTATGTATGCAACCATGACGGCCAGAATTCTAGTAGCAAAAAATTGGAAAGGGGGCTTAATTCCTACAAAGCTTGACTGACAAGTGAAGATGACAGAATACCTGGAACCTGCGAAAATGACTGGGAAAATAAGAGGAGACTCAAATCAGAAAGTGAGCAAAGAATTTACAATATTTAAAGAATATTTAAACCAATACTGTGAAAATGCAAATCTCCTGACAGGTATAGATTGAATCTTGAATATTAAAGAAAATTATAAACGTAAAAAATGTTCCTCCTGATATGTACAGATATAATAGGAAGTGTTTATAGGTTTTAGAAAGCACAACAAGGTGATTTGGAAGTAAAAAAAAATATGTGTGTTGTTAGTTGATGTGTAGTCAATTAAAGTTTAGTTGTCATTGTGGTATTGTTTTTGTCTGTTTGTGTTGTATGTTTTGCAATAAAGATAATAATAATAAAGGTGGGGGGAGAAAATGAAAAATGGAAAATGAAAACCAACAACAACCAAACAACCTGGCACTTTGACTGCACATGAATGGAGAGGACAAAAGAGGACAAAAGGCTCAGCCATATCTTAGATATCACTGTCCCCACTCAGTAATGAGTGAGCACAATCCTACAGGCTGAAGCACAATTGTACACATGTCTACTCAGTTCAATGGAACATTTGTTGTTGTTGTTCAGTCCGTCAGAGGGTCGTGTCCGACTCTTCGTGACCCCATGGACCAGAGCACGCCAGGCACGCCTATCTTTCACTGCCTCCTGCAGTTTGGCCAAACTCATGCCAGTCGCTTCGAGAACACTGTATGGAACATACTGTGTGTATAGGATTGCAGCCGGGGTGATATTGGTTAATCAAACCCTACAAAGGGAAATGTACAGATACCGTACGGATACTTGTAAGTGTCACTTTTTAACAAAAAATAAAGAGGTGCCGTCCTGTGTACCCTTGAATACTCCTGGGGGCGGGGAGCACTGGACAAATCTATTTCCTCATAAATATGCCTTTAAAAAAAAAAGTCCTCATGAAAATTCACCAGCATTTTAGTGTGAATTTCTCCCAAGACATACATTTTTTTTGCGTGCACTTTTGTTTAATACCTTTGTGAAGTAATCTTCCCAATATAATGTATTTCATATAATATTTTCATCAATATATGTATTTCTTTTTACATGTTACAGGCGAAGTGCATTGCAAAAGTTTGAGGATGTATGAATTTCAAAGGATGGGTGTGTTTCAGTTGGTGTGTAGTTTTGGGAAGTTCAAATTCCATGAGTCCCCCCCCCCCGCCCCGTGGTGTCCATGTCTCTCTCTTGAGTTTGCAAATGTGCCCACAGGTCCCCAAATGTAGCTGATCCCTATAGTTTCTATACTAATCATTTCAAGTTCTTCCCTTCAGGCGTTGCCACCAAATAGGATGTGTGTGGTGTGTGTGTGTGTGTGTGTGTGTGTGTATCTCCCTCTTCTTTTTGGCATTACTAGCCTTTCTTTGAAAAATTCTTGTTTATTTTATTATTACATTACATCCTGGGTAATAGAGCCTCCTGACATAATCTTAAAGCAATTCTTTCTGAGAGGTTGTATTTAATGAAAATTTATGCTCTCTGTTGCATAGCCTTCCCAAACACGAAGCGAGACATTCCAGCCTCCTATATTCAGCCCACTTAATCATATATTCTATAGTTTATCCTGGTTCTGTTTCATAGTTAGATAATACATGCTTTTTATCCCTGACTGCTGTTATTTCAAATTCTGCCAGGTCTCATAGTTTGTTGTTCACTCTAAGCTGATCCATTATATAGAGCTCTAATCTGAAAGTAGTTAAATCAGGCAGGAGGTATTTTTTGTTATTTTTTCTTCTCTGCTGTAAAATGCCAGGGTGTTATTCTGATGGATTGAAATCTTTATAGCTAAAAAAAAAAAGGGGGCGGTTAAAGTTCCAGATTTAAACATAATCTTGCATATCTTGGTATATTAATTTTTGAGAATACACTGCGAAAAAATCAATAGGGCGTACGAATCAATCGGAGGGAAGCACTCTCCCTCCCATAACTGTGACTGAGGTGAAGTACAGAGATTGTTTACATCATTTATTGAAAAATAAATGTGGATTGATAGGTCAGAATTTACATCAGAATGAAGTCACACCAAAAGCCATTAACAAAAAAATGACGATGATGGGGGCTTAGTTATCCTTCCCATTTTTTCAATAGATACTGTTTATCCTTACTACACTATTCCTTTTTAATCTGCTGTTTTTATGTTGATGTGTTTGTAAAGCTTATAAATAAAGGGCTTGTCCCCGCTTCTGCTTGCCTGTGCCTAGAAAGCATGAGCCCAAGCAGTTTCTCATTCGCTTTTTCCCACATTAAAATAATATGGAATGGTGGCATGTGACTTTTATGAAAACCTTGGAAGTACTGAATGAATGTTGTATCTGCCGTACTATAACATGACTGAATTGAGGAAAAAAACACATCAGATATATAGAGTTGCATCTAATGCTACTCTGAGTAGAAACAGCATTGGATGCAACCCACAGTTGATATAAGGGTGACAGCAGATTGTTAGAGACAAGAGCTTATTGGCAATCTCGTCTGAGAGTCAGTCACGTTCTTATCTGGTTTCTTGACTTGTGAGTCCTCAAAGTCTCCCGACACTCCTTTAGGAACATGAGCCTGTGGCTTCGAGAAGCTAAAGGACCGGAAAATGACTTTGGAGAAATGTGGAACTGCTTTATTAGCTATATGGCAAGAGACCAAGAGGTATGCATGGCGCTCTGTGGAAGGATTTATTAGGCTGAGCATGAGCTGTCTTGCATCTAATTGGATGGAGGCGGGATTCTGGGGAGTTTTTTGAGCCGGTTCTATGCCACGTTCGGTATATTTTTTAATGCTTGTTATTTGATTGTTGAAAATAAAAATGTTTTAAACGAAGAAGAAGAAGAAGAAGAAGAAGGAAGAAGAGAAGAAGAAGAAGAAGAAGACCTGTTCACCCCCAGAATCTCCATATGGGGCTGGGAAAGAACCCCAGGAAATAATTCCACATCATTACTGTCAATGTGCATGGTGATTCACCCCAGTAATAAAGGGGCGGGGTGGAATATTATTACTGAAGTCACAGAGCAGTCCAAAATATCACCCACCATGGATCAACTTAGATAGTCAGTTCTGTTGCTGTTGTTTAGTCGTTAGTCATGTCCGACTTTTCGTGACCCCATGGACCAGAGCACGCCAGCACTCCTATCTTCCACTGCCTCCCGAAGTTTGGTCAAACTCATGTTGGTAGCTTTGAGAACATTCGAGTTCAGTTCTAGATATCATGAATAGCCAGGTAAAACTTGATGGATGTGAAGTATCTCAAGACCTAGTTAGCTATAACATTAAGTGCATGGTTTTTAAAAATGCAAATAGCAGTTCTGGGGATGGGGGGGGGTTGGCAGTAATTAGCAAAATCACAATAGACAATGAAGAGAGTTGAACCTGTTGTGTTCCTGTCGAAAATAGCTTGATTGCAAGAGAAGGAAAGCTCCCATTCTTGCCAGTGGATGTTTTGCTCCCAATACAAATCATAGCTGTCTACTTTTCCCCTTTTAAGGGAAATTCCCATATGGATTCCTTGCAAGAAAAGGGAAAGTTGACAGCTATGATACAAATAGCAGTGGAAGGATCTGCAGAGGTGGAAAGTATCAAATCCACCCTCCCTATTGGGTGTGATTCCAATCATCCCCCAACTACAAGGACTGCTATCTACATTTAACAACCCCTCTGTGTAAAATTGAAAGATGCATTTAATGTCCCATCTGCATTGTCCCTCATAGAGACAAAATTTAACAAGGCACCCACAATAGACAAAAGGAGGGAGCAGAATATCATAAGGAGAGCCTCCTGGACCAGCCCAATGGCCTATCAGTTCCAGCATCTTGCTCTCACAGTTGCCAACCAGTTGCCCAGTTTGGATTGCTTTCAGTCAGTCTGCTTACAAAAGTTCCTTCATGCCTAAGAAGCAGCAAGTGCTTCTCTCTCTCTCTCTCTCTCTCTCTTCCTCTCTCTCTCTCTCTCTCTCTCTCTCTCTCCCCCCCCCCCCAACAGCACACGGACCTACATATCAATCATGTTCACCTGTTATTTACTTTGGGCTGTTTGTCTTCTTATTTCTGCTCTGCCTTGTGCTGCTTCCATTAGCTGCAAATGAGGGTTTCGCTACTCTCTCTCGCTAGCCTGGTTTATTGCTCTGTGACTCCTGCAATGCGGGGCCATTTCCAGATGAAAGCTCTGTCCCTGCTCAAGTTGATTGACTCCCCACCTCAAAGAGTAGGCAAGAAAACTAGGAAACACTGCTGGATATAATGCCAGAGTTTGCCCATCTAAACAGTCCTGAACTTTACCAAAGGCTCTGCAAAGTATTCAGCACAATATACAGGAGTGTGCCACAGCGCCTTAGTTTTGCCAGATAACACTAGTACAAGCAGAAAAGGACAAGAGTTTCCAAGTATTGTGAAGGGGAAAATAGCTTTGGCAGGAGAGCCAAATTTCTGTTTGCAGTTTTATTTTACTGAATAATGTGACATCTACAAGGCAGAGCAAACCACTGGGAGAGAAGGAGCACATCTTTTATAAAAACACAAAAACCCGCAGCAAGTTAATGCCAAATAGTTGCCAAAATCAGTACACATGGGACTGGAATGCTGCCATTGGTATCTTTACATTTAAATGTGAAATGTGTGTGTGTGTGTGTGTGTTTATATATAATGTTATATCCAATGATTCAAATGTTTATATGTGCTTCTGAGATGCCAAAGTTCCATCAAAATGTTTTTAAATTACTGGCTTTTTTTGGGGGGGGGGAAATGCTGAAATGATCACCCTTTCCCTGCTATTCAGCTGTCAAGAAACAATGTTGTTGTTGGGTTGGGTTTTTTTTAAAAATGAAATGCTGCAAATGAGCTTTTAAATAAAGTGCTTTATTTATTCAGTATTTTTAATATGATTCCTAGCATAGGAACAGGAAGGGGTAATGGAAGGGAGCTGACAATTTCCTGTTCTTTGACATTGCTAGATAACCACAATTTTCATCAACAAATTGCAAAATTTGGATATTTTAGGAGTGCCAAGAATATTGAAAGGGCATTTATGAAAAAAAATGAAATTGATCAGTTGTATGTAACATCCCAATTATTTTGCAGTGTAAGATTTTGAATCTGAAATCTCATGTCACAATTTGAGCAATCCTATGGTCACATGCTTCAGAGTAAGTCTCATTGAACTTTGTGGGACAACCCAATTTCAACACTCATGAGCCAGACCATCGAAAATGCATCTAGTTCAGGACTGTGCATTCTGACCAGCAACCACTCTTCAGGGTTTCAGGCAGGGAACATTTTCAGCCCTTCATGGGAATGCTGTTGATTGAACCTTGTCCTTTTTGCGTGTGAAGCAGATACTTCTGAAGCAAAGAACTGCTGAAGGAGCCCCTGTACTGTACAGTCTTGAGTAATTGCACCTTTCAGTGCTCTGCCCAATTCCTATTTCCATCACCACCCAAAAGAGGGATGGATGAATCAACGGTTTTCAGGGTGTGTTTCATTGCAAACAAGTTTGCTTGTTTCGATTTATATCCTGCCGTTCAGAATACAAGTATAAATCTTTCCAAGGTGGTTTACAAGTCAGGGCAACAGTTGTTTTTAACAACTACAGCAATATAAATAATCAATATCTACATCTGGTAAGTAATTAAGATCCTTCCCAGAGGGTAGCTAATGGTGGATGGCTTGGGGAGGGGGGCAGTCCAGTTGCAACAGAAGCAAGCTTCTGATGTTTTCCTGCCTCCTACCTTTTCCTGGAATCCCTACCAAGGCCAGTTGCTGGTAGCTGACCCTGCAGGGAAAGAGGCAGTCATGCTAGAGCAGTCTTCTTCATTTGTCCTCCTCCACCTTTCCTGCCTACTGTGTGGGCTTATTCATAGGAACATTGCAGCATAAGAAGCTGCCTTGAACCAAGTGAAACCATTTGTCCAGGTAGCTCAGTGCTGTCTACACTGACTTGCAGCAGCTCCCAGGGTTTCAGACATGAAATCTTTCTTAGACCTGCCTAGAGATGCCAGCGATTAAACCAGGGAACTTCTGCATGCAATGCATGTGCTCTGCCACTGAACTATGGTCTTCTTCTTTGGCGATCACTCATAGCCAAGTAAGATTGTTTTCCATGAACACGGTCTTAACAGTGAGTCCGTAAGTGACTGTGGAGGCCAATTCTAGATCCACATGTCCTTCCACAGTGGGGACAAAGGTTTCCAGGTGGGAGTGGATCATGGTGAAAGTTTGCCAAGCATGCCTTCCTCTTAGCGCATTTTCCCCTTTCGTCCTGAGTTCGAGAGTCTTCAAAATCCATGAGACCTTTGGTAAAGGCTTTTTCTCCAATTGGAGTGCTCGCAGTCCAGTGTTTCCCAGTTTGTCGGTGTTTATATTACATTTTTAAAGATTTGCCTTGAGAGAGTCTTTGAAATGATTTGTTGACCGCCAGCATTAGGCTTACCATTTTTAAGCTCGGAATAGAGTAGTTGCTTTGGAATACGATAATAAGGCATCCAAACAACATGACCAGTCCAACGAAGTAGATATTGAAGAATCATTGCTTCGACACTGGTGATCTTTGCTTCTTCCACTACACTGGCATTAGTTCTCCTGTCTTCCCTGGTGATGTGTAAAAAAAAATTCAGATACACTTGTCTTCCATCCATCCTGCATCCATGTTATTGCTTGTTGTTTTTAAATCCCCACAAAAATGGATTGAAATACATATTTTTGTATTTCTTTGGGGGAAGGGAAGGAAACATGCTCCTAAAATTTTCATTGAAAATACAACTTTGGGGTGTATCCAGCTAAATTCTACTTAGATTAGACTCACTGAAATTAATGAACCTAAGCTAGCCATTGTCCATTAACTACAGTGGGCCTACTCTGAACAGTGCTAGCATGTTCAACTCTATTCTCTCTCTCTCTCTCTCCCTCTCCCTCTCCCTCTCTCTGTTGAAAAGCGCTCTAATATGCTTTTTGAAGCAAGATCTTTAGTGTACAAAGCCTGGTGGAGTCTCACCATAGCTGTCAACTTTTCCCTTTTTTAAAGGGAAATTCCCTTATTCCGAATAGGATTCCTTGCAAGAAAAGGGAAAAGTTGACAGCTATGATTCTCACACTAATATAGCAGGTGTGGATCAGGTCCATTCATCATGAAATTTGCAAAAGTCCAATTGTTCAAGCAACACTATTATGCAACCTTTCCCATTCCCTAGGATAGCCTTTTCCAACTGTCACGGCACGGTCATGATATTTTGGACTGCCCTGTGACTTCAGTAATAATATCCTACCCCCCCACCCCTTTATTACTGCATAAAGCACTATGCACATTGACAGTAATGATGTGGAATAGGGCTGATAAAAATGCACTAATAATTTTGAAGGTGAGGTGGGTTCTGTCCTTTGCAATTAATTGTTTTAGGTGCACAGAATGCCTTAAAAAAAACAACAAGAATTTTTTTTTTTGTTTAGCTTTACTTGAGCCTCTTGTGTTCTGGATTTGCAATGGAGATAACAGCTGAAGTGTGAAACAGTGCGTGATGAGTCCTCACAATCTGCTGAGTGGAGCTAGCGGAGGTGGAAACTGCAGTGCTGTTATAATTTCAGACCGCTAGCAAGGCAGGTAATGATGGCAAGGCGATGGAGCAGCGAGGACCTCCAGTTCATACATGGCTGCCTTGAAAAGGATCAAGAAGAAGAATCCCCAAAGCCCCTAAACAGAAGAGAAAGGAGATAAAATGGACAGTCTCACAACACAGTTGTTTATTCAAATTAATTTTCTGCAGACATCCCCATAGTTCCTATTGAATGGAAATAGGTCTGTGCAGCAGAATATACAAAGGAAAGAGATATAGCTCCATGGCTGAGCCTTTGCTTTGCATGTGGTAGATCTTGGATCAATCCCAGCATCTCCAGATAGGTTTGGAACAGACATCCGGATTGAAACCCTAGAGAGCCCCTGCCAATCAGTGTAGAGTATATTATGCTAGAGGGAACAATGGTTAGATTTGGTAGAAGGCAGTTTGCTTGTTCCCATGTACTAACATGTTTAGCGACACCTGTGTTTATTATGAGTCTGTTTGCCCTTCTCAGCAGGCGGCTTTGCGGGTGGGCCCTGGGCTTCCCTGTGAACTGGTAAATGGCAGGCTGGATCACCTGCCTGCCACCAAATTGGCCAATGGTGGCAGGAAAGTGAGGGCATTTCCCTGGGTGCAGGACCAACCTCCCAATGGCGGTGCTGGGCCCCTACCCAGGGCCAGGATATATTCAGGCCTGCCTCACATTTCAGCCTCTCTTTCTCTGCACATCGGATCGCAACGCAGATCATCACCTACCAGGATTGCATCACGGACCATCTTCTACTTGGATTGGCGAGCTTCACCTATTTTCTCCTTGCCACCCACTGCTACTCCTCTCCACCTCTGTGTTTATTATAAACATATCATGCTTCTTATTGTAATAAACTCTTCTTATTGTTTATTAAGGTCCATGTTTACTCACTCCTTCCTCAATGGTGTACACAGAAGTTTTTTTTAAAAAAGACTGCAAAGTTGTTTTTAAAACAGTGTTGATGAACATCAGGAAGGAAAGCCAAACATAAGCAGCTGAAACCTCCTCAGATAGCAGGCTGGGAAATTCTGAGGCTTGGAAACCTATCTCCTGCCATGTTACTTTCATATACCGTCAACTCATAAAATTCCAGGGCAAGTACAATAAAACATGCAATTAGAAGGAATTTGCACTAAAATGCTGCTGAATTTTCACAATGAGGGTTTTTTTTTGGGGGGGGTGATGGTAGTGGTTGCAAACTGACATGCAATTGTAGAGAATTGAATGGAAGATTGAAAAAATGAGAAATGGAAGGGGATCTGGAGCCCTGGATCTGGAGCGGAGGGGTGAAAAGGAGTACATGCTCCAGGGAGCAGGTTAGAAAGGCAGCAAACAGCATCCTGCCCTGAGCTTAGATTATGCGGCATAGGAAAAAGAAGAGAGGAGAAATGTAAGAAATGTATGAGAGTGAGGAAGAGGAGACACACTGTGGGGAAGCAGCTGCTGCTAATTGAAATACTGCAGCAATGAGGAGAAGGAGGAGGAAACTGTGATGGCTTCTGCAGGCCTCTGGTGCCCATGCTTTTCCCAGCTCTTACAGCTCCACAGTCTCTAACCCTTTGCCACTACCTCCCACACTCGGGCAACTTTGGGGAAACTGTTGCACTACCGAGGGAAGAGGAGGAGCCACTGTCAGAAGCAGAGACTAAGACAAGCCTGCCAAATGTCCCCAGTGAGTGATTGTGGCTCAGGCTGCCTCCCTCTGGTGGGGACCAGCCCCTTGCTTTCCCATACTAGCCTTGTGACTGCTGGCAAGTGAGCGAATGGGCACTCAGGCCCATCCTACTCTCACTCCTTGCTCCACCTGCCAAAGGTGGGAGAAGTCGCACAGCTGCTGCCTCCTGCTCAGCCTGACAGCATGTGACAAGCACACCTTGGAGCAGTTGTACAGCATGAACCTTGCCTGACATGAACCAAGCTCATTGGCCTCTCCTGGAACAGTCTCCTGTTTCTTTCCATGAGCTGCAATACTTGGAGCCAGTTGTCTCATTTGCCACTTGTTGCTTCATGGGCTGGGGTGGCCCACAAAGGCAATAAACCCTTTTGCCTCCTATTGCAAAATTTGCAACTCTAGTACCGATTTTCTCTAATGCAAATTATGGCAATGCAGTTTTCCCTAATATTATGAAGAAGAGTTTGGATTTGATATCTTGCTTTATCACTACCCGAAGGAGTCTCAAAGCGGCTAACAATCTCCTTTCCCTTCCCCACCACAACAAACACTCTGTGAGGTGAGTGGGGCTGAGAGACTTCAGAGAAGTGTGACTAGCCAAAGGTCACCCAGCAGCTGCATGTGGAGGAGCGGAGACACGAACCCGGTTCCCCAGATTACGAGTCTACCGCTCTTAACCACTACACCACACTGGCTCTCTTATGCACTTTTGCATGTGATTTCCCTTAATATATGTATTTTAAACCATGTTTTACACTCACACATGCATTTTAGTGCACATCATCTGGCTGGAAAATCACACTGCAAAATTCTGAGAAGTGCAAATTTCAAACCTTGGCTGTGCTTCAGTTCCCATATTCTTCTTAAAAGTTCAAATTAGGTAAATTCACTTGAATTATGTAGGTTTGCCTTTAAATAAGAACTGGATCAGATCTCTCTCCCATGCCCTCCTCACTTTCTGCTTGCTGTTTCCCATGCACTCTGTTTTCTTCATTTATTCAGTCTTTACTATCCTCCTTATTCATGCAGATTGTTTGCAGTCATGGTATAACATGGCCTTGACAGATGACTCCTCAGTAAACATTGCCTGCTCATTGACTTTCTGACATGAAGGCTTTCTCCACTCATCTGACAGTTGACCTCTTCCTGTAGCCACAAGGAGGCCATTGATCACAGCTATAAAAGTCATTACTAGAAGGTAGCCCATTCTGAATCCTGATAGTTGTTGTTTTAATTTTTTCTTTTAAAATTTGCTTTCAACAGGAAAAACTACAGGACAAAGCATATAACCATGAGCAATATTCCAGGAGTCACAGCAAGACAAAACAAACAAACAAGCCCTCACACCTTCTTTCAACTATTTGGCTTGGCAGTAGAAGATATCAAACAGAAAATTATCAGAAAGCATGCCTCCAAAACTTTATCTGCAAAAGCAGCCAGCATATATGGATTGGTACACTTCACCACAAAAAGTGTGAATGTACACCAAGTTTCTACAAATAAATGAAACCTTTGCAAATTCATATTTGCCTCTGAGCTTTTATGCTAAGACCCAATCAAACCATATGAACAGCAAAAGACTTGAGGCTCCTCACCCCCCGTTTTTGGCCATTTCCAGTTAAACTACAGCCCATAAACATGCCAATAATCCCTTGATTGCCATTTGTGCTATTAAAGACAGACAAAAGGGCTAAAGCTGAGTAGAGATTAATATGCTGCTGAGTGAAATCAGAAGTAGTGTGAAATATTTGAGACTAATAGAGTGGAACTTTGGGGTAGCCCCACAACCTATGCCAAAAGATGCCTTTCTTGCTTCACCCACATCAAGTGAGGTTTTTCGTTCCCGTGGAAAAGATGAACAAATATTGGCATGAGATCCCACTTTGAGGAGCTCCTCCCTTAGCATTGCAGAAGCAGTCTCAATCAGCTTTCTGTATCACATGACATCCCACAGTTTATTACTGTACACGTAAATAAGTTTTCTAGCTATTCTTAATCCAGCAGTAAGTGGATACTTTTCTGCTGAATTTTTATTTTATTTTATTTTTTTGTAAAACCCCCCCCAAAAAAACACCCCCAAAACCAACCAACCAACCAGAGGAATCATCCTGGTTAAATGGGAAACTGGTCTAGGTTTTAATAAGAGTGAATTACAGGCAGCAAACATTTTGGATGAATCTGGTATGTGTGCAACGGCGCACGTGCGCATCACACTGAACCCAAAAGTGACCCAAAAATGTCACAAAAAGGGGCAGGGCAGGGGTGGGGCATGGTGTTTGCAGCCTTTTCCAATGGTGTTTCAAATACATATGATTTCACGTAAAAGTGCAGTGCCTTGAAATGTAACCCCAGTGTAAATTGGAAGTCGCCCGTATTTTATCATGAGTTTCTGGTACCCAATCTCAGTAGTCTTACTGTGTGGAAAGAACTTTCAATTCCCTTTCCTTTGTTTATTTTAAATTATGTTATGTTTTTATGGGGAATTCGGGCACCCCCAAATGAAAGCAAAGCCCAGAGTTTGCAACTGTATGGTGATGCCTTCCTTTAGTGCCCCCTTTTAATTTTTGCCTTTTAATAAAGCTTTGTATTACAACTTTCTGCACCCTCCCCAGACCAATTAATCAAGTCCATTATCAGAAAGCTGAACCCCAGTGGCATAATGTCCATAGGGAGGAGGACTATTAAACCACAACTTTATTGCTAGGTATTGACCAACACCAGGGCAGAATGGAATCCTTAGAGGAGTCTTTGACAAAACACATGCTTCGGTGAATGGATCATGTTCACACACAAGGGGACCGTTCTCTTCTCATACAAGGTTAATGTCTCCCTGAAGAGATCTAGCATGTAGCTCCTCCCTCTTCCATCATCAGCCCTTCCCATTGCCTGCATCCAATTTCTGTACACACACAACATCATTTTGTCACAGTCGTGCAAAATTTACAATATTTTCCAGAGTCTGACTTTTCAAAGTTCTTAGTCTGAAATTCATATTCTAGAATGTAACATGAATTTTTTTTTTTGGTGCAAACTTCTTGAAGGCCGAGCTAGAAGTTTTCTGATTCAAGCTCCCAACGTTTTTGTTAATAAGAAAGAGCAGGGGGTGAGCAATTTGGATGGGGAAATGTTATTTAACTGTCTGCCAGTCCCCCAATATACACACCTGTCCTTGTTTCTGTTAGCTATAGAGGTGGAAATATATGGGCACAGCTTTTCTGAATTGCATAACTTTGACAGTCTTCATTCAAAGTGTTTTAGTTAATTGAACAGCACTGATGTACATTAAAGTGCAATGTTCAGGGTTTCCTCATGCACATTCCCTATCCATATGCTATAGCATATAGTATGCATATATACTATATTCCTATGCATAGGCACATATGTCCATTCCTATATTTCATTGCTTTCAGCAGAAGCAATTGCACATGGTTTCATATTGTGGCTATGGGTGTTAGTTGTTGAAACATTGCAGAAGACATGATCCCTTGTCGAGCCCCACTTAATCTGTCTGAGCCACAAATGGCTTTTGATTGTTCTGGAAGCTGATTATAATTGTAAGTTTCCAAACCTGTGAAAATGGTTCATGGAAGAGGATTTGGCAGCTTGGCCAAGTTTCACACTAATTATCTGTATTCACATAAACTTCTTGTTCCAGTAGGAAAGGCAGCTGGCAGTGGCTTCTGAGAATTTGGAACAAGCACATGTCCTCTGACAAAGAATGGCAGCCTCTAGCCCTCCGGGCACAACAGTTAATTAAGTCAACTCTCCATTACCACTTTTGGGAAAGAAACTGAGCTAGAGTTGTAGACCTGGGTTTCTGATGCATCCTGGCAATGGTGAAGTTTATTGCTTTCTGCAGTTGAGAGCAAAATTACATATCTGAATAGGAGATCTGCAGGTCTGAAGGCAACAATAATCTTTGCAGCCTTACCTGATTTCCATTATGAACGTAAGGTGGGATAAAGCTGACAATAAGGAATCTTCTATGTCTGGATGGCTAACCTGTGGCTTTCCAGAAGATGTCAGATTCCATGTCCCCCAGCCAGCATGGCCAATAGTCAGTGGTGATGGGAGTTGTAGTTGGGAATGTCTAGATGGCCACAAGTTAGCCACCCCTGTTTCATGAGAATAAGTTGAAAATATTTTACCGTCAACATTTGGTTGCATTTGCATTTATTACTGGAATTCTGGATTACTATACACATAACCTAACAAACAGATGGCTTTGGTATGTTGGGGGGCCAACTGAATACATCAAGCAGGAATTGGAAGCTATAATCTGTTCCAGTCACCACAAGACCCACATTCACAGAGGACTTCCCGACGTTTTCACAACAATCCATGCAACTCTGCAACTTCATGCATCCAGTAAATGGGCCCGAGAAACTTCAGGCTTTAATTATTTTGGACATCACCCCTACTAATATTTTAGTTCCATTCAGGGTTTATTTTGAAGGCCATAAGCATCAAACTAGACCTAGTTTATGGACATGATTTTAAAATGTACTTGGATTAATCATGGCAAAGGAATGGGGCCCTAATCCAATTGATATCACAGACTGGGGAGAGTGAGCCGTGTTGGTATGCCATAGTCAAAACAAAATTAAAAAATTAAAAAATCATTCCAGTAGCACCTTAGAGACCAACTAAGTTTGTTCTTGGTATGAGCTTTCGTGTGCTGTCTGAAGAAGTGTGCATGCACATGAAAGCTCATACCAAGAACAAACTTAGTTGGTCTCTAAGGTGCTACTGGAATGATTTTTCTATTTTTTATTTTGTTTTGGGGAGAGTGAGTTTCCTACTGAAAATTAAACCCCCCCCCTAACTAATGGCCTGAATTTTAAACTTCCTGACACCATGTTGTTTTCAAAATTTTGACACATCTGCTTTCAGCTTAGTAGATTCTATATTCCCCAGCTGTGGAGAATTATATTGTCCAGGTATCAAAAGCTTTTGCCTGCTTTATCTTTTGCTTGTCAATTTACCGTGTATAAAGCTGTTGTTGTATTTTCTAAACTCTACAACTTTATTTTTAGTTCCTTATCTTTGCAAATTCCCCTAGGGCCATAATACACCTCTCAATCAAATCTGAGCATGCAGAAGAAAATAAGACCGTGACTTTTGTGTAAAGTAGAACATAACACCGTCTCTTTGCAATTGACTCTAAAAAACAATTATCACCTTTAAGCTGAGCTATAACATCATTTACATAATTAAAGACAGAAAGGAATAAGATCGTCATGCACATTTGCTTAATGATCCTGGTTTTTGTTGTGTTGTTGCCAGAAGACAGCATGTTATCATCATTGCTAATGTTGTGTTTTGAGTCCAGCAGTGATGATGTACCTGTGGCTGTCCAGATGTTGTTGGACTTCCATAAAGCCCAGCCAGGTCAGGAATGATGACAATTGTAGTCAATGCCACAGCTTTACCAGATTTGGAATACAAAGACATATAAAGAAACAGCATGCAAGCACAGCAGGTTTCCATTTAAACATTGGAGAATATTGATTTCAACCTGATAGGAATACATTCAGTTGGTCCAGTGAATCAAGACTTTGACGGTTTTAATGTTTGATGGAAGTTCTGCTCATGTTCTTGAAAGTTACTTTAAAGTTACTGCCTTTCACACTTGAGGGACATGATTAGAACCTTCATTACACCAAACACTTATTATCTGTCATACTTGGCCATCTGAAAACACTAATCACTATATTCTTTACTAGATGTCAAGACTGGAGTCAGACGCAGGTGAGCAACCAAGAAGTAGAGTTTGCCAGAGAAGTGAACTCTTTATTCAAAGAAACAATTCAGGAACAAAAATTTTAGATTTTATGGTTTATGTGGAAATTGTTTTCCATTTGGTTGTGTACTTTTTGATGTGTTTTATTTATTGTTTATGACATTTGTTATGCTGGTAATTATGTAAATCTTTTCATGTTGTAAGCCACCTTGAGCATTGTTTTAACTATGGAAAGGCGGCATACAAATAAAATGATGATGGTGATTCTGCATGTCCTAGGAGAACAAGTGGGGAAGGGAGCTTGTCCCAGCAGGAGAGGCAGGCTCCCTGTATTCTTCTGGAGCCTCTTGCTCCTCTTCCTCCTCCTCTTCAGCCTCTCAGTTGGAACTGTTCCCTAGCACATGTTCTCCCTGTTCACTAAATCCCGCTGTCCGTTCAGCACCCAACAACTCCTTCCACTCGTCTCCCTCTGACTTCTCCTCGGAGTCCCACCTCCAATCCCTGGGCTCTGAGCCTTCTTCCTCTGGGGTTTTCCTTGGGGGTTCCCTGGCTGGTGCCTCCCACGACATCTCATTCTCCAGCAAGTCCTTGACAGTGGACCATAAATAATGACTCAAAGGAAAAATACACTGGAGATTGAAAACAAAACAAAACACTGGTTTGCTTTATATATGCTGGTCGACACATGATTGTTCATTCGTTGTCCATTCCGGGCACAGTTGCTTTGTGTTGATAGAGTTGCAATGTTTATTGCTGCAGGTGAAAAATTGAGTGTATTTTGCTATATGTGGCAATTTTTGTACAGCACCTAATTGTTACAACCGGAAAATGTGGGGAACCGACATTACATGGTGTGTGAGGACATCAGGAGGAGCCAGGGACAGAGCTAAAGGTGGTGGAAGCATGGAGGCAGTGTGGCTGCAATGGCAATAGCTCCGCCTCCTGCTGCTGCTGCTGCCAGCCAGAGGCTGCTTCTCCGCTGCTTCACATTGGCGGCAGGAGGAGGAGGAGGAGGAGCCAGCCACCGAAGCCATGCTGCACTTGGCTCCATGCTCAGCCTCTGCCCCCATTGAAAATTGGGGGGCCCTGGCCTGTTCCCTAAAAATATTGGGGTTGCTCCAAAGTGCTCAGCTCCTAGGAGATGGCACCTCTGGTTTCAACCTTTGATCTTTTCTTTAGCTGACCAAAGCTATGCTACTCTGGAGTCCTGAGATTAGGACACCCAGCACAATATTCTTCAAGAAGCAGCAAAACATGATGAGATTAAATCTGAAAAGGTGTACAAAAATGCACAACGCATTTCAAATTAAAATTCTTCACAGGTCTGGCCCTCCAAGATCAAAAGAACAAGATCAACCCAACGCTGCAAGCAACTTTGTGTTTAAATATCTTTTCTTTTTAATAATAATTTTTATTAAGTTTTCAATTTAACATTTCAGAATAAACATTTTACAAACTTTAAAATATCCAATGATTTCCCTTCTTCTCTTTCCATGGTTCATTTTACATATCATACATTCCTGCATATTTTACTAAACCATTCAAATCAGTTTTCTACTCATACACCCATCAAAAATTTACTCTGTTGAATTTATCTAAGTGCTGCTGGCGTTTTCAACTGTATACAGTTATTTTCCATTTATTCAATAAATGTTTTCCACTCTTCTTTAAATATATGTTCTTCTTGCTCTCTTATTCTATGTGTTAAATCTGTAAATTTTGCATATTCTGTCAACATAAGTTGCCAGTCCTCTTTAATTGGGACTTTCCATTTTGGGGCTAACAAAACTTGGGCCACAGTTGTTGGGTACATAAATATCATTTTCTGACACTTAGGAATTTCTGTCTGGGTTATTCCCAACCAAAAGGACTGTGGTTTTGGGTGGGGAAAGTAGTTTTAAACATTTTTTTGCAATTCATTATAAATCATTTCCCAATATACTTTTACCTTTTTACATGTCCACCACATGAGAAAAAGGTTCCCTCCATTTCTTTACATTTCCAACACATATCTGATTCTGTTTTATAAATCTTAGCCAACCTACTCAGAGTTAGGTACTATCTATGAATCATTTTAAAATAATTTTCTTTCAGTGAGTAGCATGCAGTAAATTTCAGGTTGCTTTTTCAAAGTTTCCCCCAGAGGTTAAGATCTATATTGTGTCCTATATCTATTGCCCAGCGTGTCATTGAAGCTTTAACTGGCTCATATTTTGTTTCCCATTCTAATAAAAAATTACACATTTTAGACAGGAGTTTATCTTTATTTTGTAAGAGTTATTTTTCAGATTGTGAGCTTTGGTCCAGCAATCCATTCTTTCTATCTAATTTAAACATGTTGTGTATCTGGTGATAATGCAACCAATTCGTAACTTGGCTCCTTAAGTTTTTAATAATAATAATAATAATAATAATAATAATAATAATAATAATAATAATAATAATAATTTTTATACCCCGCCCTCCCCGGCCAAGACCGGGCTCAGGGCAGCTAACTCTGAATAAAAATACAGTAAAAACAAAAAAACAAAAAAACAAAACAAAAAACAAAAAACAGAAACAGTTGATTAAAATATAAGTTAGAATACAGTTTAAAATTCAGCTTAAAATGCAGCCTCATTTTAGTGGTAGCCTGTAGATCAAAGCCATAAGGGGGGGGGGGACATCAAATATTCACCAGGACCAACTATCCATGCTGGTCCTACATGGGCCAGCAAAAAGAGCCGCGGAAAAATTTATATACAAATCCCATATAAGGGATTCTGTCAAATAAATAAATGATTTGGGGGGGGGCGTGTTAGAATGAGTCCAGCCCAAAGGCCAGGTGGAACAGCTCCATTTTGCAGGCCCTGCGGAAAGATGTCAAATCCCACAGGGACCTGGTCTCCTGCAGTAGGGCATTCCACCAGGCCGGGGCCAGAGCTGAAAAGGCCCTGGCTCTGGTTGATGCCAATCTAACTTCCTTGGGTCTCAGGACTTCCAAAGTGTTGTTATTTACCTTAAGGTCCTCCGCTGGGCATACCTGGAGAGGCGGTCCCATAGGTACAAGGGTCCTAAGACGCATAGGGTTTTAAAGGTCAAAACCAGCACCTTAAACCTGACCCTGTACTCCACCGGGAGCCAGTGCAGCTGGTAAAGCACTGGATTAATGTAACCCCCGCAGCAAAGACCCCTTAAGGAGTCTTGCCGCAGCATTCTGCACCCACTGGAGTTTCTGAGTCAGCTTCAAGGGCAGCCTCGCATAGAGCGAATTACAGTAATCAAGCCTGGAGGTGACAATCGCATGGATCACTGTGGCCAGATTGGGGTGAGAAAGGTAAGGGACCAACTGCTTAATACGGCGGAGATGGGAAAGTGCCGCCTTTGCTGCAACTGCAACCTCCGCCTCCATAGAGAGGGAGGCATTGAAGGTTACACCCAAGCTCTTGACAGAGGACACTGACACTAATTGAGCCCCTGCAAGAGATGGGAGTTGGCCCTTCAACCCCATGTCATCCTGACCCAGCCAGAGGACCTCTGTCTTTGAAGGATTTAACTTCAACCGGTTCCCACACAGCCATCCAGCCACAGCTTCCAAGCATCTGGTCAGTGTGTCTGGGGCCGAGTCACAATGGCCGCCCATCAACAGATTGTCACTGTAGAGGTTTGGAGCTTTTAGAGTTAACAAGCTCAACCGGTTGTCCCACCCACAGGAGGAAGAGCGTCACCGGATGCTCTGTGTACTGTTGTACTTTGTAATGTGATACTTGTTTTTTTCTGTGTCCGGAGAACGGAGAGAAGGGAGAAGCCACCAACATGGCTTGCGACTCTCCCGGAATGTAATGATTTATGCCTTGTAAAATAAAGCTTCTAGATTAGAAAGAAGCCGGACTCTGTTGTCTGTAATATGCTGGCATGCACACAACCCGTTGTGTGAGAGAAGATAAGAAAAGAAAACTCTGCTGAATAGCACAGGAGACGGCAGCAAGGAAAAACGCTTCAGGCAGGTACGCGCAGCGGAAGCGTGCCGGGCTCCAGTTGTGCTAAGGTTGGTTTGAAGTGTTTCCAACAATCAAAAAACTCTTCAGGTTATGGCAGTCCCATATTTGCGCTTGTTTATGATTCTGGACTGGTTCAGGAGCTGTTCTGAGGAGTTCCAGACTGTGTGTGCATTGCCTCCCTGGCTTGGACTGTGATGGAGCATCCAGGAAAGTTTGCTTTGCCAGCAGGAGCATTCAGCAGTCTGCTGAATGGCTCAGGAGCCTAAAACCTGCTGCCAGAGGTTGGAAGGCAGCAGGGAAGCCCAGATCGAGGGCTGCAAAAGCAGTTGTACCTCTCTGGTGAAACCCCCATCTGTGGAGCCGGGTAAGAAGCTACAGATTCGTAAGTACGCTACCCCTGGGCAAGATGGAGGGAGCCATAGCATTCCCAGCAAGGAGGAGGGAAGCTTTTGTTTGCAAGCACCTCCAGCCTCACAGCTTCAATGCAGAGGGCTGTTCCCTGAGAGCGTTGATGTTTTGGCCAACGCCTGTGAGGAAGAAGGTCTGGCCAGTGCTTGTGAAGCCTGGAAGAAGACCCTAGCCCAGTTTCACTGGGCTGAGGGACTGGCTGAAGTGGCTTTGGAAAGCTCGCCCCCAGCTCGGCTTATGGCTGTTGTGCAGCAACAGTGCCATTGAAAGCAGGAGGGGGGCCAGATCGCCGTGGGCTTTGCTCCCAGAAAGGGAGGGGCTGTTTCCAAGTCTGAAGCCAGTGTAAAAGTTTTGACTGTGGAGCTGTGTTTTGTCACGTCGCCTGCACCTGGTCTTTTGTTGACGTGCATGGCTGAAGATAAGGGCAAGGCCGTTTCTCACAGCCATCAGGTCACGTGCCCAGCTGAGTGTGAGAAGCCTGATGCCACTGAAGGATGGAGCCGAGATAAGCCCTATTGTTGTGATGCAGTCACCGAGGCAACGCTGAGAGAGGCCAACCCTGGTGGGCTGCGAGTGATGAGTGCCTGTGCAGCGTCTCTTTGCATCGTCATCGTTCCTCCTGGTGGACTTGTGAGGAACTGCGAGTCTCCTTCTACAGAGCAGTTCAACGTACTGGCTGCTGCAGTCGAGAGGCAGTTTGTGACTGTTGGAAGCAAGAGACAGTTTGTCGTCTTTGAGACAGTCTCTGCAAGTCTTAAAGGGACAGAACTGGCGTTTTCTTTGGTTGCTGACGTGGCTGTGTATCTGTTTATGTCAAACCTTCTGTCCAATGTTTTTGCTGTTTGTTTTGTGATAATCACCTGTTCTGCTTGCAGGGGCCAGAAGATGCTTCTACGCATGGAATGCAGCCAGGACGGGCTGTTTGCTGTCGAGGGGCCTCGAGCAAGAACAGGGGGAGGTGGCGCTGATGGAATGCTTGCTCAGCGCACCAGTGTGCCCGTGCACCACTTATGTTTGTGTCAGTGGTACCAAAGGCTGGCAAGTCGCCACTGGGACAGTGTGCTGAAGCAGCCTGAGTTCTCTGAAGGGTGCAAGTTAAGAGCATGTAACAGCTTTCTTGATTGCAGGGTTTGCAAGGTCGAGGAGTTGACATCTAGCTACCCCAAGTCTGAAAGGGAAACCACGCGTCCCTTTTCCCTGGTTCATGTGGCTGTTTCTGAAGGGATGCCAGAAGCTAACCTGGGGGGAGCGTGTTGTTCTGAGTGTTTGGCTGATGCTTTCTCTCACCACATGTGGTCTGCGTTGCTCAAGCAGGCAACTGAGGCAGCACCACTGGTTGCAGTGGAACAGCAGGTTTCTACTGGAGTAGGCTGTTCCCAGGTCCTCAGTGAGAGGGGGAGTAAGCACAGTGTGACTAACCTGTTTTCTTCACAGGTATGTGGTCTTGCAGAGAGGCAGCAAAGGATGCTGCATGCTGCCACTGAAGACATGCTCTTGGATGCAGAGCTTCCACAAGGGTCCTGGGTGGAACTGGGTGGCAGTGGTCCAGGTGGATCAGCCCCAAGAGGGGGTATTGCTGTGGCTTTAGCACCTGCTGGTGGCTCGGGCCGAGTTCCCGGCCATCACCAGGGTGCAGCGCAGCTAGGGGTGACTCCAAGGCAGCAGCCTGGGAGTGCACCCGCATCTCCTATGTCAAGGACTAGGAGGCAGGCCACGCATGGTGACTCTTTGTGTGGCAACTCTTCTCCAGGAGAGCCTGGCGCAGGTCTCGTCCCGGAGCAAGAGCAGGGTTCTTTGGCAGTGAAGCAGGAGCTCAAAGGCGCGCCAATGTCATCCTTAGGTGGTTCAGTTAGGATGCACAGGCGCAGCAAGTCTGTAGGTGAGATGCCTGACGTCAAGGATGTGCAGGTGGAATCCAGTGCAACTGGAGCAGAGGGAGAATCTGAAGTGGTATCACAGCAGTATGCACGATCCACTGAAGGGATTCTGCCCGAAAGGTTCACGGCCACTAGCGTGAGTGCTTGTTTGGTTCAGTGTGAACCGGAAAGCCTTGTGAAGGTTCAATGGGTATCTCAAGGTGAGGCCCAGAAATGGCAGGATGCCATGGTAGAGCAGGTAAGCTCAATGAGGTCTTTGGGTGTGTGCACAACCACGACGCTGTCAGAAGGTCGTTGGGTGTGCAGACTCAAGACGGCAGCAACTGGAGAGTTGCAGTGCAAGGCTAGGTCAGTAGCCAGAGGTTTCACTCAGGAGGAGGGGGTCCATTGTTACGAGGTACTGGACGCACTCTCTCTCAGAGGTGAAACCACGCGCATGCTGTTAGCGGTTGCGACTCAAAGCAGTTTTGAGGCAAGAGACTTTGGTTTGGGTGCCTGTTTGGATTCCGACCTGGATGAGGAGAGGTACGAGGTACCTCCGCCAGGGTTCGAGGACAACGGGCCAAATCAGGTGTGGAGTTTGCACGAGGCAATCACTGGCTTGAAGGAGTCAGCCAGAGACTGGTCCTCAGGCGTGCAAGAAGCTTTGAGTAAGCTAGGTGTCAGCCAGAGTTGTGCTGATAGCTGCCTGTTTCTGGCAGGAGTAAGTCCAGAGCAGGAGCTAGTTCTGCAGTCCGGTGCGGACATGCTTTACCTGGTGGAGACCAGGGGACAGGTGCAACGGTTCGCAGAGGAGCTTGGTCAGTCTTTCCAGCTCAGGAACCTAAGCCCTGTTGGTGTTTACCTAGGTGTGCAGGTAGACAGAGCCGAAGACGGTAGTGTCTTGCTCAATCAGACTGGCAAGGTAGTGCAGTTGTTGAAGAAGTGCAGAGTGTCTGAATGTGCTAATGTCAGAACACCCATGGAGACGTGTCTAGGTGAGGACAGTCAGACCGGGGAACGCTCTGAGTTCGAGAGCCCCGAGGTGTTTAGGTCAGCTCCTGGGAGGCTGTTGTTTCCTTCATGGTTGAGCAAACCTGACATAGCAGTTGCTGTGGATCTGTTCAGCAAGGTGGCTGCAAATCCCAGCGTGCATGCCTGGAATGGCATGGTGAGAGTGCTCCAGAGGTTGCAGGAGACTAAAGAGTTTTGCCCGGAGTTGTCAGCTACCGGTGAGCCCCAGCTCACGCGCTGGTGCGACGGCGGCTGGGCAAATTCCGAGGACAGGAAATCTGTGTCTGAAATGGTTGTACAGTGTGGAGGAGCTCTAGGCGGGCTGAAGCCCCGGTGCCAGAGCCTCATTGCTCGTTCTCGTGCAGAAGCCAGGTACAGTGCGTTGTCAGTGCTTTGCAGGGAACTGGAGTTCTATAGGTGTTTGGTCCAAGAGATCTGAGTTCAGAGTTGCCTGCCCGTGATGGTTTGGGAGGACAACCAACTCTGTTTGTTGGCGGCAGAGTCTGGACAAGTCAAGGCCAGACCCAAACACCTAGACATTCTCTTTCGAGATGTGTGCGTTCAGACCGGCTTGGAGAAGCTGAAGTACTGTCCTGGTCAGGTGAACCAGAAGGTTGGGTTCACGAAGCCCAGGAACTTCCAACGTCATGGGTAGTTCTGTGAGGGTTTGTGTGAGGTAAGCTGCAAGCTTACAACGCCCCTGTGTGCGGGACAAGAGGGGGTGTAGAGGTTTGGAGCTTTTAGAGTTAACAAGCTCAACCGGTTGTCCCACCCACAGGAGGAAGTGCGTCACCGGATGCTCTGTGTACTGTTGTACTTTGTAATGTGATACTTGTTTTTTCTGTGTCCGGAGAACGGAGAGAAGGGAGAAGCCACCAACATGGCTTGCGACTCTCCCGGAATGTAATGATTTATGCCTTGTAAAATAAAGCTTCTAGATTAGAAAGAAGCCGGACTCTGTTGTCTGTAATATGCTGGCATGCACACAACCCGTTGCGTGAGAGAAGATAAGAAAAGAAAACTCTGCTGAATAGCACAGGAGACGGCAGCAAGGAAAAACGCTTCAGGCAGGTACGCGCAGCGGAAGCGTGCCGGGCTCCAGTTGTGCTAAGGTTGGTTTGAAGTGTTTCCAACAATCAAAAAACTCTTCAGTCACCAACCATCTGCATATTGATGACAGCCCAGCCCAAAGTTCTGGACAATCTGGGCAAGGGGGTACATAAAGTTATTAGAAAGGATTGGAGAAAGGATTGCACCCTGCAGCACTCCACACACCAAGGAATGCCGCAATGACAACTCCTTCCCTAGCGCCACCCTCTGTCCCCAACCTGAGATAAAGGAGCACAGCCATTGTCGGACTGTGCCCTGAATCCCCACGTCGGTAAGGCAGTGGTCCAAAAGTTCATGATTGACCATGTCGAAGGCTGCTGACAAATCTAGAAGAATCAGCAGTCCTGACCCACCTCAATCCAGCTGTCTGTGGAGATTGTCTGTTAGGGCGACCAGTGCCATCTTGGTCCCATAACCAGGGCAAAAGCCGGTCTGAAATGGATCCAAAGCTGATGTTTCATCCAGAAACCTATCAAGCTGTTCAGCAACCACTCTCTAAATCACGTTATCCAGGTACGAAAGATTCGAAACCGGGCAGTAATTGGATAGATCTAAAGGATCTAATGATGTTTTCTTTAAGAGCGGACGCACCACTGCTTAGTTCAGCTCCCCTGGGAATGTCCCCGTACCGAGGGATAAATTAATGATCTCACCCAGGGGCCCCTGCACCTCGTCTTGACACACTCTAATCAGCCAGGATGGGCATGGGTCAAGGAGGCAAGTAGTGGGCCTTCCACATTGTTCACATTGGCAGTGAGTATCCGATTGAAGTGGTCCAATACTGGACCCGAGGACAATCAAGGGGCCTCCAGTTCTGCTACTGTATCCAAATTGGCAGGGTGGTCACAGCGGAGTAGCAAGATTTTCTCCGCAAAAAAAGCTCGCAAATGCCTCACAGCTATGAGTCAAATTTGTATTTAAATTTGGCTGTCCCTCTAGTCTAGGGACATTAAAGACCTAATTATTCTAAAAAGTTGTGCCGGGCAAGAGCTAGAGGATGCAATGGAAGCTGAGAACAAGACAGTGTCCTGGAAATGTTTTCTTCTCAGCATACAGAGATTTAACCCTAAATGCACAATCAATAACCTTGTCCATGTCCTGTTGTTGCATCTCAAGCAAGGTTGCAAGTGCCTTGGTTATTTTATCCCTTATTACTTTATCTGGTTGCTGAGGAATAGATCTAAATCTCAAAAGCATCTCTTTTTGCCTTAATTCAATTAAGGCCAAATTATCCGCCAATAATTCCTGAGATGCTCTTTTCCTGTTCCTTCCATATTTCTTTATTGTGCTTAAATATATTTTCAATACATATTTCAAAACTGTTTTATCTCAAAATAACATTTTCAGATATAGTTTGATACACCTTTTAAATAATAGGTGTGTTGGAATATTCCTCAGAAGTAAATCCTGGTATATTATATGAGACCTACATATAGTCCTGGGTAAGTGTGTATAGTACTGCAGCCTTAGTTCCAATCTGCACTAGGGGTCAAGTAATTTTGATTTGGAATTTGCAAATATCTAATTCCCCTAAGAGTGCTTAATCCTCCATCAGACTTAAATAATCTGCTGTTTGGAATAGAGACGAATGGAAGTAAGTTATCAGAGAAATGAAGTGGGGAAAGTCTCTCATTTTTCTTCTTTCTGCAGTAACGGAGCAGGTAGGAAGATGAGTTCTAGGGTCACTGGTCTGATATACTCCATTTGGTAGATTTTCTGATCACCTTCACATGGAATTTTTTTTTGCATGAAATTCAAATTTCAAATTTCAAATTTTATTGCGGCTATAAGCCCATAAAAACATAAAATATGTAATATATGACATAAAGTTACAGCAAACCATAGACCCTGGAGTCATAGGGAAACAAACCACAGCACAAATACAAGTTTTAAAATTGCAACCAGGGAGCAGAAAACAAAAAAATTAGAAGTCGTGTAGTTGGCCACAGCGCCTTTTTTGAGATATGACAGAGTTTAGAAACCTTGCCACCTGCAAGGTTGTATAAGAGTCATTGTCTTGCAGGAGTAAGGCAAGGTGTGACTCAGCTGGTGCACCTGTAAGTTTCTGAGTTATTGGTCTTAGTAATTTTGCCCGAGCCTCACTATGCAGGGAACAGATAAAGATTATATGATGGAGAGATTCCGTTGACTTTTTATCACAATCACAGAAGGCGGAAACTAGGCCCTTGGAAAATCTATGTCTCAGGACATTAGAAGGAAAAACATTAAACCTCGCTTTGGTGAAAGCGAATCGGTGCCCAGCAGTGGAGAGGGAGGATAGGTATAGAGGGACATGATGTATTGGAGTAACTCCAAAATTCCGAGGCGAGCAGACACCCCCACCCAGCATATGGTTACGCTGCAGCTCCAAATCGTCCAGTCTTTGTTTGATTAATCTTTTTGCCAAAGCAGGGTCTAATTTAAGTGAATCTGAAGGAGAGATTCCAAAAGACAGAAGTTTGGCGTGGATTTTCCCAGTCCAAGGGTTTGCAAATTCGTCACGCCAAAGACATTGGACGAGATAATGGCTGGGTAATCTATGCCAAAGAGTTAACCAGTAGGTGAATATTCGTTTCCATAAGAGAGTCTCTAGTGAAGGAATCTTCAATTCTAGTCGTATAGCTGCATTACTAACACACGTAGGGAGTTTTAAGAGCCGGCGAAGAAACTGATTTTGCAGCACCTCCAGCGGGGCCGGATTTACCAGAGCTGCCCAAAGCGGAGCAGCATAAGTAAGAGTGGTAATAACTTTTGCGTTGTACACCTTTAAAGCCGAGGGCACGTGTAGGGCTCCGTCTGAGAAAAAGAACTGGAGAAGTGCATGCGATAGAGTTTTGCCCTTGTTAAGTAGATGTAGAACTTGGGATTTCCAGCTCAGGTTGTATTGGAAAACAATCCCTAGATATTGGAACTTAAAAACTTGATCTATTTTTACTCCACCAAGCTTCCACTGAAAAAGTTTCCGACTTCTAGAGAAGACTACAACTTTTGATTTTGAGTGGTTGATGGACAATTGGTTAGATTGACAGTAAGCAGTAAAGATCTTTAACGCCCTACATAGCCCAATCCTTGAGTAAGAAAGGATCACCGCATCATCTGCGTATAAAAGCAGCGGACAACGGTAGTTTGCGATGCGGGGGGCGTGAATGTAAGCGTGCGACTCGTTCAGAGGCTCTCTCATATCACTGACAAACAGGTTGAAAAGGTAAGGTGCTAATATACAACCTTGTCGGACTCCTTTATTTATCGGGACCGCATTTGTAAGGTCACCAGCGGGGGTAAGTCTAATTCTGGCAGAGGATCCACCATGCAGTTGGATCATGAGCCAAAGGAGCCTTTTATCAATGCCCCACCTCGCCAATTTCTCCCATAGAATGGTTCTGGGGATGCTGTCGAAGGCTGCCTTCAGGTCTATGAAGGCAGCGCATAAATGTCCTCGACTGGGGAAGGAGTATTTCCTTGCAAGATGATAAAGGATTATGGCATGATCTATGGTGGAACGATTGGGTCTAAAGCCCGCTTGTTCATGGCCAATCAGGTTGGATTCTTCTGCCCATTGAGACAGTTTAGACAGCAACAAGCGGGCATATATTTTCCCTATAGTCGAAAGGAGGCTGATACTACGATAGTTCCCTGGATCAGCAGGAGGACCTTTTTTATAGATTGGTATAATAATGGCTTCCTTCCATGTCTTGGGAATACAGCCAGTAACATTAATGGCGTCAAAGGTTTTGGCCAGGATTCCTGACCACCACTCAGGATGTGATTTAATAGCCTCTGCAGGAACCAGGTCAGGGCCGGGGGCCTTGCCGACTTTCAACTGGGATATTAGGACTGATATTTCGCCTGGATCTGTGGGCGGCCATCTGGGTAGGTGTTCGAACAAGTGCTCCAGATGGGGAACCGGAGCCTCTGCCTGTGAGAAACATTTCCTCAGGAACTGTTCCCAAGTAGGGGCCGGGATAACAGTCAAGGGATATTTCCTAGTTCTACTGTTAATTAGTGACCAGAATTCATTAGCTCTGCGGGATTTGGAAGCTAAGATCAAGGCTTGCCAACGGGTAGACTGCCACTCCCGTTTTGCCATTTTCAGAGCCTGTTTATAGACTAATTTGGCTTGAAAGTATATAGATGGTAAGCTGGAAGCGCCTGAGTTTTTATACTCGTTGTATATTGAGCGCAGTTGGAGTTTGGCTTGTTTACATACAGAATTATACCAGGGAGCTCCTGAGTTATATTGGGCTCGTGTAACTGTTTGAGAAGACAATGTAAAAAAAGCAGTAAAGTTTGCTGTAAGGTGGCTAAAGAGATTCAGAACTGCACTGGGTTCACATGAGTCGGAAATTGAAACAATTGGATGATCTTGGATTTCTTTCTGAAAAAATTCTTTATACTTTAGGGCAAGAACCTCTGACCATTTAATCCCTCTTAATTTAGATGCGGCATTAATTTCCATGAGGGGGAAGTGTCTATGGTCAACCCCTTGCCAAACTAGAGAAAGCGTGGCCGTTAGGGGAAGGTGGTCACTAATTTGCACATTATCGACCTTAAAGGAAAGGACACTCTTAGCTAAATCCCTGGAAACCAACAGGTAGTCAAGGACGCTATTAGATTTTGTGCCAAGATGAGTAAACTCCCCCGGTATATCAGGGGGGTATCTACCATTCAAAAAAACTAAATTCAGGCGGATGGCCATTAGATAGAAGATAACTCCTGCCTCATTTACTCTGGAATCCTTAGAGATTCTTGTTGCAACATGCTCCCATTCGTAGTTGTCAAAACAGGGGGTAGTCCACCATTTGGTTTTAGTCAATGAGTCCCAATTGGCAGCGGTACGGGCATTAAAGTCTCCACCGATTATAGAAGGGATATTTGGGCATTTAATGTAACAAGAAAGAAGATGGTCTTCTAAGGAGTCCCATCTAGAGCAAAGTTCAGGGCGCCACCCTCCTGGGGGGAGGTAGACATTGGATATTAAAAGTGAGATCTTTTCCCCCGTTATCAGCCCAGAAAGAACATAAGGGGGGCAAGCCTGCACAAAAGAGAGTTTGGTATGTAGCTTGAGTGAAACACCAATTACGAGACCACCTTTGGGGCGACCACCTTTCAAGGAGGGGCTAGCACGGAGTGTTAGGAGGTCGAAACCATTTATAACAATTTCCTCCTCCTCCCAGGTTTCTTGTAATAGGATGATGTGAAACAAGTTAATGTATGCCAAAAATTCGGGGTCAGATTTTTTCCCACGCCAACCGGCAATGTTCCAACAAAGAACCAATAGCGGACAGTTTCTATGCTCACCAGTTGACTGTCATTTAGGGGGAAAGGTAGTGTCCTTAGGAGGCTGAGAGGACCCCGCGAAGAAATCAGTTATTTTACTTTGTAGGAGTGGCTCAAGTGGGGGCCGCACTGGCATAGAGTTCAAGGAGGGATAGACAGGCTGACGCAGCTGGACATTCCCTCTATTGGGTGGAGTTTCTAATACAGACAGGTCACACGCCTCCATGGTGTTAGGGGACGATGTGTGGATGGCCTCCAAGTGGAGCCGTCGGTCTTTAAGGGATTGTGTATCAGTTCTCACAGGGACGGCAGAGGCAGGCCCCCTAGTAGGCCAACCAGATGAGGTTGAGATGATCTGGTTTATATGTCCTGCAGGATCTTCAATGTCCTGCAGCACGGTGTTAACTCTCAGCACTGGGACAGCATCCTCCTGTGTTTGTCTCGGTGTCAGAGGAGACTGTAGATCTGGAACTGCCTCTGGGGCTAAGCAAGGAGAATTCACTAATGCATCCGCTCTTTGTATGTCGGTAGAGTAGGAGGACTCCAGTTCCGGCATAGAGGAGTAGGATGGCAATGATTTATTAGGAGAGGTAGGATTTTGGGCATCATTCTTCGGCTCGTTATCCAAGAGGGATGAATGTAGATCTATTAGTGGTGGAGATAGATGTCCAACTTGAGGTATGGAGCGGGGATCTGTTTCCTGGAGAGAGGCCCTGGCACCCAGCAAGGGTGTCGCACACTTTGGCATAGGGCTTTGAGGGATTAACTCATCCATTTCCATAGAGCACGGTTCTGCTGAATTGGGGTGATTGATGTTCATGAACGATTTAGTATGGAGGATGTGCAAGAGCTGTTGTTTAAGTGAGTCCAGCCTACAGATTATTCCCTGTTGTTCAGTTGTTGGTAGCTCACCAAAAGAGGCGATAAGACATCTTTCCTCCGGGGGTGTCCAGTGGTTGTCCTCACAGCTATGATCCTTTGCTACTACGGTGGGAGCATGGGACATGGATTGTTGCGGGACATACGTGTCTAAGGTAGGTGGCTCAGGGTCCCGGATTGTATCTGGGATAATAGATGAGGGTGTCTTATCGGGTGATCTATCGATTAGGAGTGGTTTTGTCTTGGAATCGGTGAAAACTCTTGTTGGTATAATGCCGCAACTTGCCAGGAATGCTTTCCGCCTGATGGAGATAGAGGGAATCCTTGAGGAATAAAAAGCGAGCATTACTTTCTGGTGCCTGCGCTGATAATTCAGTGGTAGCACTGCAATAAGGTCGACTTGTGATGACACAATGTTTAGAAGTTTGCTTAGATGCTCTTTAACACCACGCAAGGTACCCCACCGCGGAGACCCATCCCAGATAGTGAGGCATAATTTCCTTGGTTGCAGAATCAGCGATTGGTGGGACAATAGAGGATTAAGTTGAAACCTAAACTTATCCAGTTCTTTGTTACTCGAAGGGGGGTAACGCTGTCTGCCTGGATCACCTATTGCCACAGATTGGGCTGCCTTCGGCGGAGGGAGAACAATTCTTTGTTGAAGTTTGCAGAATTGTGAGGATAGTCCATCGAGTCTTTCAAAAATACAGTGAAGAGTTCTGATTATTAGATGGAGCTGTTCCCAACTAGTACAATCCCCCCGTTCAATTTCTGGACCTGACGCCAGGGGGGGTCCATCCCCTGTAGCTTTTCCATTTACATTTATAGTCTGTGGAGTATTCAAATCCTCCTCTGGAGTAACCACCTTGTTATCGCAGACATCTTTAAGGGGAGAAAATCTGTTTTTTATTGGCACCATGAAGGTCAGTTTACTAAAAGAGTCCTCCAATTTAGCTTGTTTAGGAGCTGGTGCTGAGACTGCTTCCTCTGGGTCTCTGCTGCGTTTACTACTAGGCGTCATAATGAAGTGGGAGGAAAGCCAGAAGGACAAGAAAGACGAGAAGAGAGATAAAAGCCCAACTTCATAATACCGAAAACAGGGTGTGAAGATGCTGCAGAGGGGTTTTCATCCAGGCAATTTCCCTTACCCCCGAACAGCCTTTTCAGCTGGGAGTCTCAGTCTCAGTAAAACTTTGTCCAACGCCAGCAGACGAAGTGTAGCTCTTACTAATTCACTTCTTGCCCTCTGCCACGACCGTCACCAGCCTCAAGCTTGGCAGGCTGAATACAGTCAAGGCTTAAAATCAGCGTTGCAACTCCCAACATAAATTGTCTCGTCACTCTTCAGCTAAGGCAGTGGCGTTCTCCCCCTCTCTAGCAATCTTGACCGGCCGGTTGATAAGAATGACTGGGATCAGGCTGGAGCCGAGCCAACGCTCTCAGCAATTACTGTCCCAAGGAGCAGGGAGGAATTTTTAAAAGTGCTTCAAAGTGCTTCAAAGAATATATAAAAGTACTTCAAAGTCTTTAGAGTCTTTTCCGGTAGGTAGAATTTACATCCAGAGAGTCAAATTAAGATAAAAATTTGAAGATTAAAAGAAGTCCGAGGAGCACCGATAAACGCGTCTTACCTCGGCGCCATCTTGGATCCCCTCTTGCATGAAAACAACTTGATAATGCACATGTGGGCATGAACGCACAAATCTAATCCACAGTAATTAACAAATATTCTCTATTAATGATGCATGTTATGCAGGGCATTTAAAGGATGGAATGCAGAATAGCTCTTAGCAATTAGCACTGGAACCATACACTGCCCAGAGGTTGTTTTTATCATCTTTGCATAAATGTGGCCCTGTTGTTTGTCGTGAAGAGAAACTTGTTTTCTAATTCACATCGCCTAATTAATTCACAGTTTAATTCATTAGCTGGTGTCGTCAAATCTATGGATTTATGTACAGATGTTATCAGATTCCAGCTCCCATTATTGGTAGCCATTGGCCATGCTGGCTGGGACTGATGACACCTGGAGGGCTGCTGGTTCTACACCTCTGCAGAAGTCCTGTACTATGTGCTGGAGCTCCTTAGTTCACACTCTCATGATACATTTCTCCACGAATTCATTGTGGTGAAGTGGAAACAACTGTTCCATATTCAGCAATATTTTATTCCATCCTACGCTCACCCAACCTTAAAAATCTTTGGAGGCTTTTAACAAAAATGAAGAAGTTAAAAACTAAAATATATTCCTGAGAAAATGATCATTATGCCCATTTGCTCCAAAGGAAATGTTGGCACTTCCCCACTCAGCTGGTTTCCTCCCTCCCTCCTGGGATGTGGCCCAGGGCAGATTTTGGGAAATAAAAAAAAGCATTGTTCTCCATTACCACCTGTATTTGTTGCACACGGCACTGTTCCATTCCTCTGCAGTTCATCTTCTGCTGAAAGCTGTTGTTCATCTAGCTGCCTGTCACTGCAAAATTATGCATTTTACATAATTGCATAAAGCAAAAAAACACAAAAACACACAAAAACCAAACAAAACACAAAAAACCAGCAAATAAGAATTGTTTTCACTGGATTGGCTGTTCCGGACATAGGATGAATAAGCAGATATTGGCAATGTTGGCTTGCATTTCCATTTCCATTGGGACTCTCCAACATCCCTAGGCAGGTTACTCCATGGGAATGCTGTCCTCAAGAGGAAAAAGAGGCCATCATCCCTACTGTGATGTATTTAACACAGGCATCCCCAAACTCTGCCCTCCAGATGTTTTGGGACTACAATTCCCATCATCCCTGACCACTGGTCCTGTTAGCTAGGGATGATGGGAGTTGTAGTCCCAAAACAACTAGAGGGCTGAGTTTGGGGGTGCCTGATTTAACATATATAGAGAGAGATGGTGTGTGTGTGTGTGTGTGTGTGTGTGTGGTAATTAGTTTTTGTTCCTCTTTCCAAACTGTGTTGTCAAAAAGGAGATAGCTTCCAATCATCGGAGCAGATTTGGTTGTGATAAATATAGTTCCTGACCTTTAGCACATATTAAAAGCTTAAAAAAAGAAGAAGAAAGAAAGAAAGAAACATAAATTGGATGGGCTGTCAAGGCTACAGCATATTTTGCCAAGTCTCCCATGGTATTGATCGGCTGAGTGCACACACACACACAGCAAGAGAAGTGTTGCTTTGCCACTCCTTAATAAACTTATTTCATTTTTGCTTCAAGGACCCCACAGAAGAAATTAACAACATCAACTCCAAAAAGTCAATAAAGGATGCCTCGTGATGGATGGGCAGCTGGGAACAGCACACACTTTGTCATCTGACCTCTTTGAGCTCCCTTCCCACTAGCAAGAAATATGGAACCAAGTTAGTCTAAGCAAAGGGAACATGGTGGGAAAACTATGCTGGGCTAGTGAAAGCTGATTTAATACATTTATACTCCACCCTTTCCTTTAACGGAAAAAGCCTCTTAGAATGGCTTACAAAATTCATTACTAAGATGGTCCCTCCCCTCAAATTCACAATCTAAAGAGGCATGGCACATGAGGCAAAAATAACAGGAGGGAGATCGTAAGTCAGAGATGGGAACCATGTGACCTTCCAGATGTTGCTGGACTACAACTCCCATCATATCTGATAGTGGCTCAGTCTGATGGGAGTTGGAATCCAAGAACATGTTCTCCATCCCTATCCTGACTGGAGCCCTGCTTTTCTCAGTCACGTGCTATAATATTTACAGTACTTTCACAGGGACAGGAGGGTGGAGGGTGTCAGTCTTCTTCCTGTTGTTCAGGATTGCCAAAAGGTTTTAGATCCATAAATATGAATGCCGACAGCAAAAGGGAGGGGGACACACGGGGCTGAATTGGAAGTTCAGCACACACTAATTAATTCTGCGTTGCTCCCAGTCTCCTGCCTGGTTGGCTGAAGCACTTGAAATATTGCCACATTCTGCACCACAAGCATCTCATGGTTTGATGTTTAGCTTGCAGGACAGGAGCCCAGATTCCATTTCCCCCCTCATAGCATGTTTACTGAAATAGGAAGTGTCATAAGCAGCTTGGCTGTTTACTTTCTAGTCTTTGTCTTGGGGCATGTAAGGCTATAACAAAGAATAATCAGCATGGAAGAGAGAGGCAAGAAACTCAGAGTACACAACCCTGCCCTCTGCATAGTTTTTATTTCACCCGAGTATTGGTGCTTGATTGCACTGAGATTTTATTTGTGTTATTACATAACTGACACGGCTCTAATTCTAATCTTGCAGCTGGGTAATGAATATAGGATATTAATTTCCATAAAAGATGTCTTCTGGAAAGCATCATTTGCATAGCGTGCTGTTCCAGCCGCTGTCTACTAATAAGATATTCCCTTTATGTTGTTTTGCAAAGCCTTTAAAAATATCTATCAGTGACAAAATGCAGTGGCTTTCTGCTCTACTAGAGCTTGATTGTCAGTTTGATTGGTTCTTTTTATGAATGCCTAGAATGGAATGAGACTTTCTAACCAGGATTGCAGCCCAGAAGTTGTCGTTTCCAGTATGTATACTCATAGCTTTTATGCCTAGCGTAGTGAAATGTGCAACTAGACAGAGAGCCAATCTTGTTCAAGCATCCGGAGTGTAGGATTTTTCTTTGACCCCCTCTGATATTAGGCATGCTTTTCACCAACACATGAAGAGTCACACTCTAAAGTTTGGCAATAACTAGTGTTGTTCAAAATGTTATGTCCCCTCCCTCCTTTTCGTTCTGCGGGTCTTTTAATGCCTCTTTAATAGAGAGCGGGGATAAATTTCATGGGGTGGAAGGGCTGTAACTTTTATTGTTTTTACCCTTCAAGCCTTTTTAAAACACCCTGCGTACACTTGCTGCAGTGCAAGGCATTTGCGCGGTCAGGCGAAGCCCCCCCCCCCCGGTACCCCGGGGCAGCCCCTGAGGGAAATAAAGACTCATGACAACGTTCTATGGGATTAAATTGGCCACAACTTTATTAATATTTGGCTCAGGCATTGGGCGTTTATCCTTCCCAGCCCCCCAGCCGGGGTTCTGGGTACATTCAGGGTTATCCAGCATGATTGGGAAGTGGGCTAGTCTGGAGAACATATGTTCAAGCAGATAGCCCACCCCCTATGTTCGCCGCCCTCTACCTGGCCCTCCCTCTACCTGGCCAATCCCACCTGGCACCACCTTCCCAGCCAGGATTGGGCGGCTGCTAGTGTAGGTGGAGTCCACAGGTATCCCAACCTGGGAAGGTGAAGCCAGACCAACTGCCAGGAGCTGCCACCGTGATCCAAAGGGGGCCCCATCGCAACCTCACAACATGCGCACCCCGTTTGATATGGGGGAACGCTCATTGCAGAAGGGCTTCCCAGAATGCCCAGAGGACCACACCATGTCACATGGTCACAGGGGAAATATAGCAAGTCCTGCCAGGGTGCAAACCAGTGTGAGAAGATGTCAGTTTTGGTTTATCACAGTTGCTTCCCCTCCGCCTTATGTTCAGTTCTCTACATCTCTACATCAGTGTGTGATTTATTTATTTTTAACAACCTCATGAAAATTCACCAGCCTGAATGCCTACCAATATACACATTTCCATATGCAATTTTACATAATAGACACATTTTTTGCAAAGCATGTTTCATAATACAATAGTTTTTAATGTTATTTTCACTAATATATGCATTTATATGCACATTTCACCCTACTATATTCATTGTGTCCGCATTACTTGGCTGGGGAATTGCAATGAAAAATTCAGGGAAGTTTGGCTTTTGAAATATGGCTGTGTTTCAGTTTGTGTATTGATTTGGAAGATGATAATTCGGTAGGTTCACCTTTAAATGTGAATTGAATCAAATTTCTCCCCATTTCTATATGCCAAACAGTTCCCATCCACCCAAAAAACAGTGTACAACTCCAGCACAGGAAGTCCGAACTACAGCTATCATATCTAATTGACTTCCCCTCCAAGCAGTCTAGAAAGTTTGAGAAACATGGGTAATTCCGAAGCTATTTCAACAGTGGAAATTATGGGATGCTGCAGCCCCTGCCTCTGATGCAAAGCTTTCCAATCCAAATGGCTGAGAGCCAATTTTCAGTTTGCCCAGTAGTGCAAATTTTGCAAGAAACACTGACTGATCCTTGCCTGGATTTCAACCGACAAAGCGTTTAATTATGTAAATGCAGGAAAGAAGCTGATTTCCTGATAGCTTATTAAAATCCGAGACATTCTGATACAATTTTCAGACACAGCAGGAAGGCTAGAAGGAGACATGACTCGCTTCAGATTGCGAGGCAACAACTGGGGTGAATCATCACATGCATGTTTTTCACCCAAAAACAGAATAAAAAAACACTATATCCACCTAACCCCTTGCTCACAATCCAGGATTTGCCAAACAATTAATATTAAATTAACCCTAATAACCAGACAACAAGGGGAAAAGGTGGTGATATTATTCACTAGGTATGCCTGAACATGCGAATATCATTCCCCAGGAAGGATATTTAATAGGAAAATCCATTTGTTTAACTTCCTTCTCAGCCATTGCCTCAGAATCATAAAATGATCCTTATGAAATAAGCCCTGGCCTTAGTTTAGCTATGACCACCATGAATTTTGGAAGCAACGTCTATATTTTAAAATCCGATAAAGTACGTTGTTCTTCGACTCCAGGTTCCCTTTGCTTCCTTTTCAAAACAGAGATAAAGCTTTAAACAACAAAACTTGTATCCCATATAAGATACAGTTTGTTCAAATAAATATTTGAAACTTTCATTCTTTTAAGGAAAGAACAAAGCGTGTGATTTTAGCGTTGTCAAGTGTTATGGGTGACCCAACAAAGGGAATAAACAACAACATTTTATTATTTTTATTTGTTTATTCAAATGATATATAAACTACTAACCATTCAAATATATTGTGGCAGAGCGCAATTTAATCTATTTTTTCCATTAATATACAGTGGTACCTTGATTCTCAAACTTAATCCATTCTGGAAGTCCATTCCAAAACCAAAGCATTCCAAAACCAAGGTGTGCTTTCACATTCAACATAATGCAAAATGGATTAATCTGTTCCAGACTTTTAAAAACAACCCCTAAAACAGCAATTTGACTTGAGCTTTACTATCTAACGAGACTATTGATCCATAAAATGAAAGCAATAAACAATGTACTATACTGCAGTCACACAGTCAGTCAATCAGTCAGTAGTTGAACTGGGTTCCACAAAGTCATAAAAACAAAACAAAAAGCCAGAAAAAAACAAAATGAATAGCAAAAAACAAACAAACCAGACAGACCTCAGCATAACACTCAAAATGGAAGTGTGGCACTCAAACTGGAAGCATAACACTCAAAACAGAGCATGTTCGGCTTCCGAAAAAAGTTTGCAAACTGGAACACTTACAGTACTTCTGGGTTTTCAGTGTTTGGGTTCCAAGAAAGTAAAATCTCTCACTGCCTCCATTTCTTCCCCTTCTATTTGCCAGGAGGTGATGGGACCAGTGGCCATGATCTTAGTTTGTTTTTTTGTTGAGCTTCAGACCATATTTTGTTCTCTCCTCTTTCAGCATCATAAAAAGGTTCTTTACTTCCTCCTTACTTTCTGCCATTAAGGTTGTGTCATCAGCATATGTGAGGTTGTTGATATTTCTTCCGGCAATCTTAATTCTGGTCAATTTCAGTTTCTTCAGCACCGGTTGTTGGTACATAAACTTGGATTACTGTGATGTTAAAAGGTCTGCCTTGGCTTCGTATCAAGGTCATTCTATCATTTTTGAGATTGAATCCCAGTACAGCTTTTGCCACTCTTTTGTTGACTATGAGGGCCACTCCATTTCTTTTATAGGATTCTTGCCCACAGTAGTAGATATGATGGTCATCCGAACTGAATTCGCCAATTCCCATCCATTTTAGTTCACTGATGCCCAGGATGTCAATATTTATTCTTGCCATCTCATTTTTGACCACACCCAGTTCACCAAGGTTCATTGTTCTTACATTCTAGGTTCCTATGCAATATTTTTCTTTACAGCATTGGACTTTCCTTTCGCTTCCAGGCATATCCACAACTGGCCCAGCCATTTCATCAGGTCTGAATCTACTTGTACTTGTACTTGTCCTCTGCTCTTCCTCAGTAGCATGTTGGATGCCTTCCATCCTGAGGGGCTCATTTTCCAGCGTCATAACTTTTATATTCCTGTCATCTTTGTCCATGGAGTTTTCTTGGCAGGGATACTGGAGTGGCATGTCAGTTCCTGCTCCAGGTGGATCACGTTTAGTCAAAACTCTCCATTATCACCTGTCCATCTTGGGTGGCCCTGCATGGCATAGCTCATAGCTTCTCTGAGTTATTCAAGCCCCTTCGCCACGACAAGGCAGTGATCCATGAAGGAGGGTATCTAAGGTAGACAACATTATTGTCCTCATTTTACAGATAGATGATACTGAAGATGAGACAGGGGGGTTTTCCTAAGTAAGCTTATAGCAAAAATGAGATTTAAATTAACACCACATTCCAAGTTCCACTGGAATGAGATAATTTGGATTTGGTAGGTCTCTGGGCTTTCCCAGCTGGGTCTACGTTGGGATGCAATCCACTCCAGCAGAGCTAGAGATATCCGAGCATCAGTCCCTCACCCTGGCTCAGCTGTCGGAACAGAACCCAACCTGTTCCCTCAAATGAGGCATTCAGGGGGTGGGGTTTGAAATAGGGGTAAGTCACTTTGGCTTTCTATAGTTAGGAGTGCTCTGTTTAGGATGGCATGACATAGTATGCTATGAGCATGTTAACTCAGAAGAATGCCACACTTTGAGAGTCTTGCTCCTCAGAAAGGACAGATCATTCTATATCTGGGTTATGTCAGTTTTTCAGGTGACTTGAAACTTGAAAAGGAAGCTCCATGGCCTGCAGCACCTTCCTCAATTGTACCTGATCAAATGAATGCTCCTTTCTTAAATCTCTATACCTTCTATAGGTGTTGGAATACACGGTGGTGAAGCTGTGTCATCAGACACACCAGGTGTCATCAGACACACCAGGAAAGAGTAAAGCAGTGCATAGTAACATGTGCCAGTGATTCTCTGGCTGTGTGAAAACAAATAGAAAATGTAAAGTGATTGTAAGCTTGATTTGTTCCATATCAAATATAACATGAAGTCACAGGATTTCCAAACAGCCCTTGGTTAATATTTCCCTTTCAGCTATTCAGAATACAGTGGTACCTTGTGTTAAGAACTTAATTCATTCCAGAGGTCTACTCTTAACCTGAAACTGTTCTTAACCTGAGGTACCACTTTAACTAATGGGGCCTCCCACTGCTGCCGCACAATTTCTGTTCTCATCTTGAAGCAAAGTTCTTAACCTGATGCACTGGCGTAGGAAGGGCGGGGCATAGGGGGCGTGGTGCCCTGGGCAGCGTGATCCCAGTAGGGTTCCATCTCGGCTGCCCCCCACCCGCGCTGCATGCCACGCCCCCAGAACGCACGCCATGCCCCCAGAATGCATGCCACACCCCTGTGGGCAGCGTGCCATGCCCCCAGGATGCACGTCACACCCCTGCGGGCAGCGCGCCATGCTCCCAGAAAGCACATCACACCCCTGTGGATGGTGCGCCACACCCCAGAACATGTGCCAGCCCTGTCCCTGCCTGCTTCCCGCCCCCTGTGCCGGAGCATGAAGCTCCGCCACTGACCCAAGGTACTATTTCTGGGTTAGTGGAGTCTGTAACCCGAGGTACCACTGTATGGATGCTTGGACAAGATCCACCCACCCCCACACCTCAGTAGTGGTTGGCAGGGTGGTGCAGGCACACACCACTTCTCAAAGCTACATATTAAAGCCACTTTCCAAGAGGTACAAGGAGAGGAGCAAGACTTAGGGCATGGCTGCAGAAGTGTCAACTTACCTCTGCCACTGCAGAAGGGCCTCTTACGCAGATCTTAATGTCCACGCAGGTTCATGTGGAAAGAAGTGTTTGAATTAGCTTCTTCCTAAATCATGTATGGCTTCCCAAATTAAATCCCAGCCTCTTGAACTGGGCCCATACATGGACTGGGAGTCAGTGAAGCTGTGTCAAGACTGGTAAAATGACACCCCAGCTGCCATTGTCTCATCTGTCTAAAACATCTTCCACAAACAACACTCTGTCCAAACAGGACAATAGCACAACATGGGTTGCATAGGGACATAGGAAGTTGACTCATACTGAATCAGAGTCATTGGTCCATCTAGCTTAGTACTGTCTACACTGGCTGTCAGTGGCTCTCTAGGGTTTCAGGCAGGTTTATCTCCCAGCCCTACCTGGAGCTGCTGGGGATTGAATCTGGGACCTTCTGTATGTACAGCTGATGCTCAGACATTGGGTTATGGACCTTCCCCCAGACCAGACTGTCATAGGTACACTAGCCTAAGTCAGTGGGAAGTATTTTTTACCCCTGAAGCACAAGAGAGAGTGAGAGTTGAATCCAATATACACACACAAATACACATGCTAGGAACCTGATCCTTAAGGAAGAGCACAACTCCGTATCATGTGATGGAATCAGTCTGAATAGTCTTTTGCACAGCTAACTTGGGAGCAATTTGGAATTTCTGCAAGCATTAAATGTGATTAAGTTCATACTTTGCACACCATCTCCCAAGTCAGATGGTTGACCTACCAACATTATCTTCATATTATTGGTATATACCTTCAATTTATTGTCTCTCATCCGGGTCATTACCAGTCCCAGACACTGGCACTGCACCACCTGAATTAGATTAAGAGCAGAGCTGTGTTTCATTACTGTACTGACACAGCAGCCTATATCCCCAAATGGCTTTATTCAGTGGTTTCATGTTGATGTTGGACAAGATGGGGATAGAGTAGAGAGAAAAGCCATTTTCTTTCTTCATATTTCATTATATCACGTAAGCTGTTTTGATTTTTTCCTGAACTAGAAAGCCAGATAAAAATAATAAACTAAACTGAGCTGTTAAAAAGAATGTGAATAAGGATCTTTACGTTAACCAGTGACAGGATTTGAGAATCTACAGCTCCCCAGATTATTGAGGCAAGCACTGAAATAGGAAATGCACAAGCAAGCTTAATTAATCCTCATTAGTTCAGAATAAGACAACAAAAGACTTAATTAGCAGTTATTAGGTACTCCTTTGAAAGGGAGCAGAAATAATGTCAGGGAGTAAACTGTGTTTAAGACTGTGTCACATATTGAGAGGGAAAAATCTCCCTGCCATCTTCACCACAACTGGAGAATTTTACCCCCCCCCTTCCTTCTTTAAAAAATAAAACAAAAAACAAAACCTTCCTGAATTTCTTTTCTTCAGAAAAAAGGGCCAATAAAATAATTTATAATTTATACCCTGGCTATCTGGCTGGGTTTCCCCAGCCACTCTGGTCGGCTCCCAATCAAATATTAAAAACACAATGCAGCACCAAACATTAAAAACTTCCCTAAACAGGGCTGCCTTCAGATATAATTTATAATGATGGCTTTATAAAAGTGTGAATGTGTAGGAAGGGGGATGTTGTTGTTGTTGTTGTTGTTCAGTCGTTCAGTCGTGTCCGACTCTTCGTGACCCCATGGACCAGAGCACGCCAGGCACGCCTATCCTCCACTGCCTCTCGCAGTTTGGCCAAACTCATGTTAGTAGCTTCGAGAACACTGTCCAACCATCTCATCCTCTGTCGTCCCCTTCTCCTTGTGCCCTCCATCTTTCCCAACATCAGGGTCTTTTCTAGGGAGTCTTCTCTTCTCATGAGGTGGCCAAAGTACTGGAGCCTCAACTTCAGGATCTGTCCTTCTAGTGAGCACTCAGGGCCGATTTCCTTGAGAATGAATAGGTTTGATCTTCTTGCAGTCCATGGGACTCTCAAGAGTCTCCTCCAGCACCATAATTCAAGGAAGGGGGATAGGGGACAACAAATTCCTTTAAGCCTGGTCTAGAAAATTTCTCCCATTGCTGAATTGCGTTTACAGACAGGAAGGGTATTTTTTTTGTTTTGTTTTGTTCATGCCATGGCTCAGTTCCAATACTCCGTTGTTTCTCACTATGACCCATTCGCAGAGGGGTGAGTCCCACTGTGTTCAAAAGGGCTTCAATGTAAATAGAATTTCAGCCTCCATCTGCTGGATGGAATACACATTTGCTCTTCAGATGCCAAGATTTAGTAGTGCCCCGAGGAATGTGATTGTACATCATACTTAAGAGCAAGATGCCCTTCGAAAGGGAATCTTCTTACCTCACACATTCCCTGCATTCATTTCTTTTTCTGAAATGACCATAGTTTTCTCTCACATGAATCCCAGCAATAAAATACTTTGCTTCTCTGCCATTAGTACGTTCGGAGTTTCTCAGTGCTTTCCCCTAATGCTGAGTAAAAGTAGTAGCAGTTTGCCCCTATTGTCTTACAAAGAGTAAAGGGCAGAGCTCCATGCCACCTGTCACAGCTGCTAGCAGATCCTGGGCCAGCTCAGTCCAACCCTTGAAATTCTCCATTTTGGGGGTTTCTACCCAGTTTTGCTGGAGGGGATTTTGCCAACAAGCCCCTCGCCTGCCCATCCAATGACTGGTAGGAGGCTGGAACCACTAGTAGAGTAGACAGCCATCTCTACTCATACCAAACCTTCCACAGCCCAGTCCTCTGAAGGGGTGATTTGCAGCCAAAATCTGGATGCTGTTGCTGTAGAAAAGGCCAGCTTGTCTAACTTTTCTTTTTTTCTTTTTTTGTGTGCCCATGGGGATAGAAGTAGCATACTCTGCTCTAGATGTGTTCTCTCCCTCTCTTTCAATCATCTCACAGGAAACAGCATTGACTGGCTATTGGATCTTCTAACACTAATTTATAGTTGAACTGCTGTTGGTCAAGTGTGAATGCTAGTAATCGTTCCAGCAGTACGACAGTAAATTCCAGTGCAAAGGCATCTATGGTACTAGCATGCTTACAAGTACATTGCAAACAACCCTATGAATAAGGCTATTAAGCTTCTAATGTACTTCAAGTGTGTACATTAAGTTCAGTCAACTCTGTAAGGAATGGAATCTGAAAAGGCTAAAGGAGTGAGAGGGTATCAGTTCTTTAAGCAAGCAGGCAAAATACACCACCAACACACAACAGGAAGGTATCAGCAGACTTGGTGGTGGGGCGGCGGCATTGGTGGGGCTAGATAATTTTTGACCCTGAACTTTATGGTTATACGCCCCTCTCCTTTTGATGTGCAGTACCTCAATAGGGAAGCACATAGCTGCACACTGTAGACTCCATATATTCATATTTAACTGGTTCAGTGTCTGGTATCTGCTGCTCATAAATCACTGTCCCTATCATATCCAGATTTTGGAATTTAGGGACTCATTGTTCATTCTTTTCAGTCATTTTTCAAAGTTCAGCTATCAGGAATTTTAACTTTGCAAGTGTTATCAATTTATAATGCCTGTCTTTCTTAAGCTAATTTACCATCTCTAGCCAATTAATACACTTCAACAAAAGGTTGTGCCTTGAATTATAGTGTTTAGTTCAAGCATAATTTGTAGTATGGGAGAAATCAAAGTTTGTTCTCTGTTTTTTAATTGATAAACATATACATTTTTATTTTATTTTTTGCTTCAACTGTTTAAACTGCTTTAAAGTTGTGTAGGATTTTTGTTGTTTATTTGTTTTTATTGAGGGAGGGGAGATGTGTCTGGGAGGAGAGGAGCTGGGGAGAGCAGGGGGTCCCAATCAGGTGATTCAGGGTAGTAGGAAGTATGGTGAGAGAAATGGGGCAGGACAGGTAAGGGGCCTATGACACAGAGAGTTGGTGATTGTACCATTGTGCCAGCCCCTCCTGCAACCTAGGGAATTGCAGTTTTCCTATCAGCCAACCCTTGGTTCTGTGGCTGCTGTTGCTGAATGTCAGGTTGGCTCTAGGTACGACCTTCCCTTATCCATGAGCTGATCAGAGAGCAATATTCTCACTTTCCAGGTCTTACCAGCTGTTATAAGACAAGTGAGTTTCAGATAGTAGGAAGATGGTATAGTCAAACTTCAGAGCATAATTATACAGCTTCTAGAACTCTGATCAGCTGAAAATAGTAAGTCACTGTTCCATAAATTAGGCTCACAGTCTAAACTGTTCTGCTGTTTCTAAACATTCCCAAAATTTTAATAAATAGAAAGGGCATTTACTCACTCTTACTAAATCATTTCCCTTAAATATTCCTCAGCTACACAAATGTGCAGACACACATTGTTTTCTAGATAAAGTATGCTCTAAATTTACTTTTAACATGTCTTTATCCTAACATTAACATATCAACTTTTAATACTATCCTGATTGTGGCATCTATGTAGTCAACTTATTATGTTAAGTACACATTACTTAACCCAAACTGTATTGACAATTTACAGATAAACAAAACCAAGTATTTTTGTGACATAAAATTAGAATTCACCAAACCTGAGATAAGCATTTAACCTGGAACACTAAAGAATTATGATCTCACATTCTTCTAAATAACCCTTGTGAATACAGCTGATGCCAATTACCCAAAACTCATTATGTGCTCGCTTTGACTCCTTCTTTAATATAATTATTGTTTTTACCTACCTCTTCAAAGTCCTACTTATTTATCACAAACCATTCACATTTGGATGTAGTTTACATTTTTTCAAAATACAATGCATTCTTTTCCTTATTAAAAAATGAACTGATACTATTATCATTAGCTATTCCTAGCAATTCCAGAAGAACCAAAACAGCTGTGCTGTATTCTCTATCACAAAACTCTCTTCCCAGGATGTGAAGAAGTTAAGCTTCTGAGTAGGGTCATGTGCATCTAAACACATATTCAAACCTCAGAGCTCTCTCTAGGCTACACCATGCAAGCACACCTATGAGGTCATTTATTGCAACCACCAACTTAGTGCAGGATTCTAAAACAATATATTTGGCATCCTCTACTTAAATACTACCAGTAGAGCCTACTTCCCAAGGAAGTATGTTCCTCTATCAAAAAGCTCTTACCATTAGAAACTTTCTCCTAATGTTTCACTGAAATTTGCTTCTTTCAATTTTCTTCCTGCTGATCCTAGCCCTCCATCTGCAATAACTGAGAGAAGCATCATGTGTGTGACAGCATATCAGATATTTGAAGACCACTGCCATTTTTACTCTAATCTTCTGTTGTCGTGTTCTGGTTGGATGTCAGTCAGGAACAGCAGGACCACGGACAGCTCCAAGTAAGTAACTTGCTCCAATAAAAGTTGAGAGCAGACAGGGCATTTTAAAGCCTCTGCCCCCAGGTTACCTCTCCCAAGCTCCACTCCTTTGTGGAGAACTTTAGGATTCCTGCAATGCAACCCTCTGCCTTGAAGATGGGCACTTCTCCTCTCTTCTATCTCCCCTCTTCTATCATCTCTTGCTTGGTACACACCCTATGTCATTGGACTTGATTTCTCAGAGGAAGGTGCCCATTAGGATCCTTGCTCTGGCCCCACAGGACCTGGTGATATGGGAGGTTCTTCTGAAGGCTCCTGTCTATCATCCTCAGGCTCAGTGGACTTTCTGACCTCCAGGATCAGGCTCAGAGGCCTGAATCTGGTCTTACTGCTTCTCTGACATATTAGCTTGAGATTCTGCAGTTTCTAGCACCAAGTCTTGATTGCTGCTGCATGCTGGGGTCATGGCAAACCCAGTCTAAACATTACCTTCATCCTTGGTTTTGGCATAGGTCACCAGTTTACAAACGACAGTGGGCTCGCGCTCCTGGCCTTTTTGTGACACCCCCCACTTTGACTGAGATGTATAGACGTTGATGTACCTACGATTGCAGAGTGGCAGGTGAAGATGATGGACTTTGCAGAACTGGCCAGATTGACTTGCAGGATTCGAGACCAGGACGATCAAAAATTTCAAAGGGACTGGCATAAATTTATTGTATATTTGAATCATAATTGCAAAAATTTGAAGACACAAGGATTGAAATAAATCCTACAATGTGGACAATAGATGAAAGAACTAAAATGTGAGACAGGAATTGAAAGCGGAAAACCTGCTGAAGGGAAGGAGCAGAAAGTTTTATGTTTGCTATTGTATTGTTGGAAATATTGTTTAAGGAAGAAAGTAATAAAAATATATTTTTTAAAAAGAGATGTATAGACATTGACAAGGTGGCCATGATATGCTAAAACTGATGAATGTTGGGGGGGGGGGGTTGGATTCATGAATTTCTTCAGTGTTTAAGAGTTGGACTGTGCCTACAGCGTTGCCTTATCTTCGCGCTTCCTTCATCTAATAATAATTTTGCCCTTCATAGTCATCCCGCTGTCCTTCCTTACGTACTTTTATTAAGCTGCTTAGCATTATTTTAAGGTCAAAAACTCTCTTCTTGAAAAAGAGTGATGTAATCTGCAAAAGCCCTACTTGGCATGGCCACACTCCATTCATCTTGATGCCCTTTCTTAATCCTATCTGAGGCTTTAATAGAGCTTCTTCAGGCAGCAAATGAAGAGATTTAATGAGATAATTTCTTGCTTTTACTAGCCATAGCTGCCAGCATGATTTTCCCCCCAATCTCTCAAAAAAAGTTTTCACACTGCCAAAGACTTTTACAACCTTCTAGGGACAATTTCAGGGTTCCCTCTTGAGGATGCTTCTCCTCCCCTATTTTCATAATTCAGAGGTGGCTGGAACCCCCTTGGGATTGGTAGGACAGAAGACCAGGAGATCAATAGCAGGTGGAGCCAATGACAAGCACAACCAATTAATTATAGTTTTGTGCTCAATCTTCTCCCTGCTGAGATCTACAGTGGCAAAACTGAGACTAAGGAATTTGAGACTGACAGCGAATGCTGGACTGCTTCTAAGTCAAAAGGCAGGTGAGTTTACCTGACTGAGTTTGCTGGGGCTGTGCCCCTTTTGCCCATTTCCCCCATAGTCACACTCTGCATTGGGTCAACATTAACCAAAATCACTGGAGTCCATCCTCCAAGGAATGTGATTTCAGGGCCGCATACTCCTCTGTAAGCAGAAGTACAGGTAAGGTCTCTGTTTCAAGAGAATCTTTCCTTTCTTACATCCTTAATCAGGCTATTTTTCATACCTGCTGGAGGAAATGACCGACCTGTAGGCATTATCTCTCTCCTTCTGAGTGCCAGCAGAGGAGGAAACCCCACAGGTCTCAAATAGGTGCTGGTTCCCTCTATGGTCTTGCCTGCCTGGGAATTCAATATCGACCCCAACACCAAATCTGGAAGCCCCCTCTTTTGATTGGCTCTGGAAGCTTCTTGGATTCAAAGAGGCTTCTTATTGGTCTGTGGCAACAGGGCATGTTCATAGTGACCACTTTCAACAAATCTGAGAAAGGATTTACCCTTATTGGTCTAAAACATCTTTCTATTGGCTTTGGTAGCCTGTGATGCTTGACCCCTTAGGCCAATCTTTAAAGAGATCAATTTCTGATCTCCCATTTTCTCCTGGAGCTCTAAGATCTCTTCCTATAGGTCCATGGTGTTTGTAAAGGGTTCAAATATCCCCACTGGGCCAATCCAGAGAAGCCCTGGAAATGCCATTTCTGCCTCCCATTTTGTCTCAGGGATCTAAAACCTCCTTCTATTGGTTTGTGGTTCATTTCTGGTCCTTTCCTTCTATGGAAAGATTTCCAGGATTTCTGGTGATGTCATGGCTATAAACACCCTGAGGTGGTAGGCTTAAGTGATTTGAAAGGAGGCACACTTACTATACTACTCTCTGCATCTTGACATAGGAAGTCTAGGAATTATTTCTGATGATGAAAAATCCTCTTAGAAAGTAAAGGTGAAAAAATATAGAATTGCAGCAGCTAAATGATGAATTGGCCATTATATTTTCCCCAATCCATCATTGCAGAGAAAAGAGAATAAACTCAATTAAAGGGACCCAATTTACCCCCCCCCCTTTCCCTACCCCCAAGGGCACCAGAGTGTGAATCTATTAGCATTAGGACCAAATTGTCATTTTTAAAAGAAAAGGCTACTCATTCCGGGAGCAAAAACAAACCAAACAACTTGGTTCCTGCAGGGAGAGATGTTTCTGCATAATATGCATAATATTATGGATTTAATAGAAGCATTTCGCAGTGGTAGCAGTACTGCTATATACCAGTTTAAAATCCTTGAGCACAGTACTACAGAACAAATGTATGACATTGCATAGCCATAATATGTGTTCCCTACACAGTCTGGTAATCAGGACAAGAAGGGAACTGACCAATACAGGGCAGAATCCAGACATGATGTGGGAGATAGATTCAGAGGACCCCAAATGCATGTTCTGGGGATGAGAGGATTTCAATCTTTCATCATTCCTCTGGTTTGCTCTACCCCAGATCAACAAAGAGAATTCCTAAGATCAATGCCAGAATTAGAGCAGCCTTCCACAGCATGGCACCTCCATGTGTGTTGGACTGTTGTTTAGTCATTTAGTCATGTCTGACTCTTTGTAACCCCAAGGACCAGAGCATGCCAGGCACTCCTGTCTTCCACCGCCTCCTGCAGTTTGGTCAGACTCATGTTGGTAGCTTTGAGAACACTGTCCAACCATCTCATTCTCTGTTGTCCCCTTCTTGTGCCCTCCATCTTTCCCAACATCAGGGTCTTTTCCAAGGAATCTTCTATTCTCATGAGGTGGCCAAAGTATTGGAGCCTCAGCTTCAGGATCTGTTCTTCCAGTAAGCACTCAGGGCTGATTTCCTTCAGAATGGATAGGTTTGCTCTTCTTGCAGTTCATGGGATTTTCAAGAGTCTCCTCCAGCAGAACTCCCATTAATCCCAGACAACATGGCAAACAGTGAAAGATGTTGCAAGTACCAAGCGGTTGGGGAAAATCTGAATTAGAGGATACATGGGTTGCTTTCACTTCCTTCAGTTTGTAGGCACCTTTCCCCCTAATGTATGTTAGCAATGTACAGGTGTGCATTGATAAAACACCACCCAAACTCCCAGAGCCTGCACACATACCCAGAACCAACCACCTCAACTCCATGTCATCTGTATTTCCATGCCAACCTATTCATGTAGACAATTAAGCCTGGGTGGGTGAAATTCTCAGGGAGGAGGGAAAGTACTAAGAGCCTACTGACAAGTCTGCCCCTTTAAAGCCGTCTACTGCTCCAGAAAGGGGCAGTGTCTGGGAGGTATGATCTGAGCATTGAGCCATAAGAGGCTCCAATCAAGTCCTGGGTATTGTAGGACCAGCAGTTCTGTGGCTTGCCCGTTTCTTTCAAAGGTCAAGACAGGATAGTGGAACTGAAACTTGAGTGAGAAAGAAAATAGAATTACAGAGGGGGGAATCACAGAGAACACAGACCAATTTCATCACAGCAGAAAAGGAAGGACTGTGTGTGTCCACCATAGGACCAACCTGTCATTCTTTCTGGAAAACCTTTACAGCCCCAAGGCCATCCCCACCATGCCCCAGGCCAGTAAGCAGCTGTGACACTTGTGTTGGAAGGGTGACTCGGTGGCTCTGCTAGGGATAGACAGATTGGTGCATTTCAATTCTCTCACGTTCACATTTTTCTGATTTTAACTTCAGTTCTCCACATTTCAGCAATTTGTGATTGTTTGGGGTTGTGTGTGTGTTTTTTTAAAGAACAATCTTTCAGTGTTTGAATGTGAATTTATCCCAATAAACACATTTTTATATGCAGTTTTGAGTGATTTAAACATTTTTGGAAGGGTTTCCCCCTAATATAATAATTTTTTGTATATTATTTTCACTAATATCTTAGCTTTTCTGTACATTTCCCCTTAATATATGCCTTTTTCGATATATGCATTGGTTGGAGAACTGCACCGCAAGATTCAGACAAGTGTGAATTTTGAATGGCAACTTTGCTTCTCATATTGTTTCAGAAAATGCAAATTTGATAAATTCAGATTTAAATACAAACTGAATTGAATGTATTCCCAATCCCTATTTTTCCACCCCACCACATCCAGTGCTACTGTATGAGATCCTAGGCAGATATGGCAGCATCTCACTTAAATGCAAATACCTTGAGCAGAAACCATGCACAGAAGCTCCCCCTTTGCATTTCCTTAGCAAGTTGGAATAATTCCTCCTATGATTGTCGGACTCACATGCCCTGTATGCCTTTGCAGAACCGTAAAGTTGACTTGCTTTTCATATTTGCTTTTCAGTCTTACCGCTACTCATGATCGTGGCTTGGGCTATGGCTTTGAGAAATGCAGCATAATGCCTCTGTCAGCAACTTAAACAATGCTCATTATCTAAATGGATCCATAATTAATAAATATGTGAAGGGATGTCAGCTTTAATGATTGCCTACTTCCGCGAGCTTGATTGTATTTGCTTATTATCTGTGGCCTTCCCTCTTGACTGGCTCCCACTCTCTGCTAAAGAGCTGGTTTATAAATGAGATGTGACAGGATGAAACGAAAGCTGAAGCAATGGCCGCTTACGTGAATGCAATGCCTGGCTCGGGAACTATTTATGTCAATGGAAGTCTGATGAAACCTAGCAGTGATTTTTTTGTGTCCGATTCATCTAGGTTTACTTATGGATTGACCAGCTGAGCAAGAGTTATCACTCTGCAAGACTGGAAAGGAAATCTTGGTGAGTGGTACGTTAGCCATGACTCGTAGACTACCCACTCCATTTGGTTCCACAGGTGACCAAATTGACTCAAACTAATGACCAAATTGACTCAAACTCACCTTTACCACCAGCCATATGGAATGTGTTTCCTGTTGAACAGGATCTACTACCTTTGCTCTGACAAATGAATTAAATTGATTGGTTCTTTCAACCCCTATGGAAGCAGAGCTTTTGATATTTATGTTTGGTTTTATACTGTATAACAACCAAGCACACACCATGACCTATTTTATTGTAACACCAGAATCTTCCTTTCAAGCCAAATTTCAATAGGAGTAGAACCTGCAGTAGGGTTGCCATATGTCCTCTTTTTCCAGGACACGCCCTCTTTTTCATGGGTAGGGTCACCAAAGTGATCCATAGTTTAAAGTAGAAGTCAGCAAATGTGTTCCCTTTTTTGCTCTTCAAATGATGGTATATTATTAACCTCTTGAAACTGAAGGAACCAAAACACCACCATCTGCCTATTGCAGAAAATCCACACCCTCTCACTTTTCCCTTCTTCCAAAGGCAAGTGGAGAAGCCCCTAAAGACCAAATGTTTAGCTACACTATGTATCAGGAGCACAGAGCACTCTGAGGATTTATACTGTAGCTACTGCCTGACCTTGAACTGTTTCACTTAATGACCACAGGATCTTCCCCTGCTCCACTCAACAACCTTAGGCAAAGAGCCCCAGGTCACCAACCATATGGTATTGCTTATCAGCATAGCTTCCAGTTCCTTGGAGAGATGTTAGAATCCCTGCAGCCTGCTTGCCTTCAGGTGTGCTGAATCGTGAATTCCCAGCCACCACATCTTCATTGACTCAAAAATAAAATAAAATGCTGAGTTAAACATTTAGTGCCTCGTTAGCAAAAAGTTTGCCTTCACATATCTCTTTCTATGTCAGGATGACCGTTAAATATGTTACGCTGCAGCCTCCTCCACACAATCACAGGCACAGCCCAGTGCCAGTGTGGTGATTTGGAATTAATCACTGAGATGGGAATTTATCTCAAAGAGAGGTAACATTCAGCTGAGCCATGTTAGTGTATATTGGGGGGGGGGGTACCTTCCAACGTTTCTCTGATAAAATAGGGACATCCTATTAAACAACAACAACACCCACTCTGGGCGGCTCCCAACATATATAAAAACATAATAAAACGTTACACATTTAAAAAAAAACCTATACAGGGCTGCCTTCAGATGTCTTCTAAAGGTTGTATAGGTTGTATCTCCTAGGCTTGAGGGTCACAAAACTCCATATCCTGCAACATTTTTCTGATGAAAATAGGGACATCCTACCATGACCTCCAATATTCCTCTTATGAAAATAGGGACGCCCTAAAGAAAAGCGGGATATCCTGGGATCAAATCAGAAACCAGGACGGCTTCTGTAAATCTGGGACTGTTCCTGGAAAATATGGACACTTGGAGGGGTTGGAAAACGTGCATTTCTACAAAGCATTTATAGGAAGACTCCATTGGTGCTGATCATTCTTTGCTGGATCTAGCTATCACCAGCATAGGGATTCCAGATTCCCAAAGTGTGCGGCTCAAGGAGTGGGACCTGGTAATACCAGAGCTTGACAACTTTTGAAAGAAAGAAAAATTGACAATGGGTTATATGCCTGGGTTTAGTAGTAAAGGGGTCAAATGCAGCACCACCACAATTACTTACTAGTGTTTTGTTTTGTTATTTAGAGGATTTCCACCTTGCTTTTAAAAAGTAATAAATATCAGTGGTTTCCATATCACCAGTCACTGAGCTGGGCATCAGAGCTGCCTCTAGATTGCCACTTTGCCCAAAGTGTGCAATACAATCAGATGCAGCGTCAGAGAATTCTGATCCCTCTGGCCAGGGAATGAGGGATGCCTGATGCTGGGACATGTGCACTCACATGCATGACAATGGTAGCAGTATGGCAATAGGGTATTTAAGGCCTCCCTTGGCATTTCTGCATGGATGTTTAAAAATGCCTGTCTTGTTACAAAATATTGATAAGGGGCATTTTTTTTAAACCAGTTCTTCTAAAAAATAAGAATAATCCTTCAGATTTCCAGTAACCAGCACATAAACAGACATAGAATACAACACATACAAGTGTATACAAATATTTATGTATTCATACTTATAAAACGACGCTGTGTAAATATATTACCACATGGGGACTTGGCACACACACACACACACACACACAATACATCTTTTCTGCATAATTTTAAAAACAACAATGCACAAGTTGTCTGAACCTAATTGGGCACTCAATGGAAGAGGTGGTTAATCAGGTTTGAATCCCCAAATTTCATGTATTAGAACATAAGAAGAACTCTGCTGTATCACAGCAAAGGCCCATATAGTCCAGCGATCTGTTCTCACAGTGACCAACCAAATGCCTGTGAGAAACCCTCAAGTAGACAGAACCTGAGCACAACAAAGTTCTCCCCACTACTGCTGCATCCAAAAGTGCAAACAAAACATAGACATTGTGACTGCTAGCCACTGCTAGCTTTATCCTCCACACATTCCCCCCCCCCAATCCTCTTTTACAGCCATCCAAGTTGGTGGCCATAGAATTATAGAGTTGGAAGGGACCATGAGGGTCATCTAGTCCAACCCCCTCCAATGCAGGGATCTTTTGTCCAAGGAGGGGTTCAAACCTACAACCCTGAGTTTAAGAGTCTCATGCTCTCCCAACTGGGCTATCCCAGTATGGCATCATGGCCTCTTGTGGGAATGAATTCAACAACAACAACAACAACAACAACAACAACTTATACCCTGTCCATCTGGCTGGGTTTCCCCCGCCACTCTGGGCGGCTTCCAACAAAATATTAAAAATACAATAAAACACCAGACATTAAAAACTTCCTGAAACAGGGCTGCCTTCAAATGTCTTCTGAAAGTCAGATAGTTGTTTATTTCCTTGACATCTATCTGATGGGAGGACGTTCCACAGGGAGGGCGCCACCACCAAGAAAGCCCTCTGCCTGGTTCCCTGCAACCTTGCTTCTCGCAGTGAGGGAATTGCCAGAAGGCCATTATGCACTGTGTGAAGAAGTTTATTCTTTTGTCTGCCCTGAATTCCACTTCATTTGATCTTCCCAAGTACTAGTATTATGAGAACAGGGAGGAAACTTTTCTCTATCTACTTTCTCCACACTATGTATAATTTTACACACTTCCCTCATGCCCCATTGTACTCGGCTGTAAGAGATTCCTCCTCCGTCCCTAATGATCACAGATCTCATGCCTGGCACGTAGGTTGGTTCCATTCCCTGCAAGTTACCACTTCATAATGACCACTTGAAGCCATCCTGTGTCCTGACAGAGAAAGTGATAGTCAGGTCTTAATCCCTTGGAACGGTCTCCAGTTCTCCTCCTCCCTTGAGTTAGCAGCACAAATATAACAGAGTTTTTATGTCCTTTAATATACTCGTATTTGGAATGTAAAACTTAAATGTGCATAGCACTCGGCTTGCATATTTCAACCCACTTATAAGTTTCACTAACAGCCCGGGATGCCTTTTATGAGAGCCCATGAAATAAAAAAAGGCATAAATTTGTATCTGATTTAAAATTTTATAACCAGAGTTACACTGAACATTAAGTAGGCCATTTTCGGCTAATCCATAATGCTGTGAATTAAAGTGTTTTGCTAAAGTTAAGAGGAGAGAAAAGCAGTCCCCTCCCTTCCCAGGTGGTCTTTACTGTATTGACAAACCAAATCTCAGGCTGAAAATTATATTAATCACTGTTGGTATTGGTTTCTCCATTGGATATCGTCCACCACCCCAGTTACACACCATCTCATTCTTTGAGCGGTGAGAGACTCCAGGGATTGAGACCCTTTCTGAGGGTTTGATTTTCTTTTACTGAAGTTCAGCAGAGACTGTGGTGTCTTCTGAATATATGGTTTTATTTACAAATATATCCAACCTCAGCATAAGATGGAGGGGCTTACAGCTCAGCTCTCACGCACTGTTGGGAAAGATGGAGGGCACAAAGAGAAGGGGACAACAGAGGACGAGATGGCTGGACAGTGTTCTTGAAGCTACTAACATGAGTTTGACCAAACTGCGGGAGGCAGTGGAAGACAGGAGAGCCTGGCATGCTCTGGTCCATGGGGTCATGAAAATTCGGACATGACTAAATGACTAAACAAAAACAAAGTGTGGTTGTGGTGGGGGGGGAGAGACCCACCCATTCATTGTATGGCATAATGCAACTTGTTTGGTTATGCTAGCTATGGTGCTTAACAAGCCAGTCACAACCATTGCCTAGACAAAGGGACTGGATTGGGAAGTATTATTCCCTGCCCATCTGACTGGGTTGCCCCGAGTGGCTGGGCGGGGAATAATAATAATAATAATAATAATAATAATAATAATAATAATAATAATAATAATAATAATAATAACAGCCCCACAGACCTCAGGGCATTATGCACACTTACCCTCACCCAAACCCTCAGTACCCTCAATCTTAATTTCTAACCCATCTCACCCATGGGGTTTTGGTACCTGGTAACCACAGTTGATTCTGGACAGACAAAGCATGGACAGCTTTTATTTGTGCCTTGGTAACATCCAGGTTAGACTGCTGCAATGTGTAACGCCTGGGGCTGACTTTGAAAATTACTCCAGTTGGCTAAGACATGGCAACTAGATTTTTACCACGACTGATTGGTTTCACTATCTTCCCATCCATTTTTGGACATTAAGCGCAGTGCATTAACCAGTTTGCATGAATCACTGCAGCCATGCTACCCCTACAGTTCACACACCAGCAGAAGCTGATGAATAGCATCCTAGCCATTGAGGCTACCTGAGCCTCAAGTGACAAAATTGACCCAGGATCACCCCAAACTATGCACCTTTAGTATGAGTTTGCACATATTCAGGAAGCAAGGTTGATCGATGGAGTTAAAGAGAATGATATATTACTTCAACTTTCCATGCTCCTCTCTAAAAATGTTATTAGAAAATGTTTTCAAATAATTTTATATGTTCTTCATTTGTTTTTGTTTTTTTTTAAAAAAAAAACATACACAAATGTTTATGGTTTATTTTGTTCTGTTTACATACCAATGATCTTTTGTTGCTATGGCCGATGGCTGACACAAATAAAGTTTCATTCATTCATTCATTTATGGTTTATTTTTTTTTAAAATAAATAAATAAATAAATGTATTGTTCTACTACTTTATTGTTTGCTGGTCTAGGCTCCTTTGGGAAGAAAGGCAGGATAGAAATGCAATTCTTCTGCATCTTTGTCATCAAGTGGGTCTTCCACTAATTCCCAAAGGCCTAAGGATTATGAACAGGAGAGTTTTGAGGACTTGAGCAGGATTAAAGCAGCAGCTTTATAGTGCAGGATTATCAGGGAACTGATAAAAAAAAATGTACAGTAACTGTTCCCCGGCTTTGATACGTGTACATGTTCAGAGGTTTGAAGAGCTGAAAATCTTCTCATCCTGGTAGGGTATTAAGAGTCTTTTCCCTTTTGATTTGAGACCTCCCTGGTATTAGCTAGAATGACCAGGTTTCTTTGAACAAGGACAAGCTTACTCTCATCTCTGCAGTAAAGTATTCAGGCTGTTTTGTGGTTATCAGATCAAAGGCAGCGTTCTCTTTTATATTTTGAACGTTAGGGCTTTCAATTAAGTCACACACCAAAGCCTTGGAATTGTGACAAGCCCTTTTAATAAACATACTGAAATATCCATTACAAAAGAAACTTGGTGGTGATTTATTACTTCCTATATTTTCTTTTAAGCGGGTTTAGACCAGGTCAGATTATATGCCTATTTTTTTTGAGCGGTATTGCCTATTCCAACCAGGGGCGTAGGAAGGGGGGCGGAGGGGGTGGTCGACCCCGTGTGCCACTCTGGGAGGGGTGACAAAATGGCCCCTGCCTCCCCCCAGCTGTAGAGCTGCCGAGGGAGTATGCAGTCCGTAGGGCTGCCACTATCTCACGCTGCCGTAAAGCAGCCGAGGGCTCACACAGCGTCCTTATGGGCTGCCGCTATATTGCGTCGTCTGTACAGGATGCCACTCGCGCATGAACGGCAGACTGTGGGGACTGCGCATGTGCAGCATCCTGTACGGTCACCGCACATGCACAGTCCATATGGGTCTCCGTACAGGCTGCCGCACATGCACACTCTGTACAGGATGCTGCTCATGCGGCAGCCCGTATGGACACCGTGGAAGCAGCACCCCATACAGCTGCCGTATGTGAGCAGCAGTTTGTACGGAGTGCGCACATGCGGGATGCCGCACATTCACAGTCTGTATGGGCTGTGCCGCCCCGGGTGCCAGAGAGGGTTCCTCCACCACTAATTCAAACCATCTTCAACCTAATGCTCTCCAGATGTTGCAGACTACAACTCTCTACATCACTGACCATTAGTTGAGGCTGTTTGAGGCTGATGGGAGTTTGCATCCAAAACATCTGGATAGTACTAGGTTAGGGAAAGGTGTTCAACTTTAACTGGTAGTAGATCTCCAATGTCCTAGTCAAAGAGAGGTCATAAACTGTTTGACCTTTTTACCTAGATGTACTAGGAATTAAACCTACATCCTTCAGCATGTAAAGAATGTTGTTATGGCTTGGTCTCCCCACAAATGCGAGACAACTCTGGCTGTTAATTATGTCAGATTTATTGCTAAAACAACAAACTAGGATGGAGCTCCTCTGCTCATCGTCCTCCCCAGAAGATGCAGTTGCCCAGATTGAGCTCCTTCCCCTTCTCCAGCATGGAAGCCCCCACCTTCTATTCCGGTATCTTTCGTGGTTTCGGCCACTTTTGAGATCCTACGAGATTTGGGAGAGAATGCTTCCTGCATTCCAACGTCTGACTCACTATTGTCGCTCTCACACAGCTGCCTGTCACTCTGGCCCTGTTTTTCTCCCCCCCCCTTGGTTCAGAGCTCAGATTACAGCTGCTCTCCCCCTCTTCTCTGCCTTCTGCTGCTAATTGTTCTCTCCCTATGCCTGCTTCTTCTCCTCCTGTCAGCATCTGAGCTTCGCTGACAAATGTGCTCTACCATTGAGCTACGGCTCCTTCCAAGACAAAGACAAACCACAAAAAGGTTTCTACCAATAGGGGAGTAAAAAATATTGGGCTGTCACAATGACTCCCTGTATGTCTCCAATCCTGAAAAATCCCCCACTCAAATATGTTTAGCAGGCTCACTTTCCACTTGCAATCCTACAAATGAAAAGTCCTCTCCACTTCCGAGTGGGGAGAAGTTGGGGGCAGACCACGTGGTCACCCACTCTGCACCGGGGGCAGGGGGCGGGATGGTGTCCTGCATCACCAGGAGCATCCCGGCCGTGCCATAAATTTGGCTGCCCAATCCGGTTGGCCAGGGGGCGTGGTTGGGACCATTTAAGCTGCTTCTGGTTCGCTCTTCAGATCTCCCGCCCTACCGTCTCTATTTTCAGGTTCCAATACTGGTCTTGCTATGGAGGGACAAGGTCTGCTGAAAAAGTTTGCTGACCCCTGGCCTAAACCAATACCACTCACATTCTGTAACCAATAAAGTTGTGGCCTAAATTTGCCCAATAACCATTAGCCTAATATGCTGTGTCCTAGCATCATTATTCTTCTATGGGGGGTGGCCTCAGGGTCTTGACACGCAATGTTTTTCCAGGGTACATCTTCAGCAGGCCTTGTGTAGGCTTGGATAGTTCTTCAAATCTCAAGCATTGGATCATCTGTGGTGTCATGTGAGCCCAATATTTTCCATTGAACTCAGTTGGGCAATTTGTAAAGTTGGAGACGCAGTGGGAGAAACATCTGGCAATTTTGGTACAGCAGTTAGATTCACTTAGTTGACCAATGAGGGGGACAAAGTTACCTTCCACTTATTATTATTAATATTTTTATTTTTTATTTTTTATAAAGAATTTATTAGATTTTCCAATTAAAAAGCCAATTAAAGCCAATACATTATAATACATGGTTAAACACCCCAAGCTCCCCCCTCTCCCACCGAGGGGAGCAATACGCACCAAACCCCCCTCTCACAGAGGTAGCAAAAGTCATTTTACATTTAACCACATACTTTCCAAAACACAGCACGCTGACCCTCCTCCCAGGCCAGCCAATTAAATTCCTATCTTTATTCCTTTACAATGACTTCCTCAGTCCCCCTCTTACTGATTTCCAAATTATTACATAGTTCCAGCTTTATTTACCTTTAAACTCTAATTTAAAGTCCATCTCCTCATTTTACCTATTGAACATTTCTCTACCTCCGCCTCAAAATACTTCTGTAATTTCTCATTATCTTAACCAAAAATTTTCATGTTACTCATACACCTCCCTCCCTTATGGTCCCAGAGTTTATCTTCCAAAAACATTGTCCGTTATCGCAGTATCCATATCCAATTGTCATAACCATAATGAAATACCTTTCGTTTTTAAATTCTGATATCTTACCCTATACCCTCCCTTTCAAAGAACCCGGCCCATGAGACATAAAAAAGAAAATCCTGTAACTGTCCAATTAATCGCAGGTCTGTAGTCTTTTCACAATCCAATGGCAACAGGAACCAGTCTTTAACACTGTTAAATTCTTCTTGCCTAAAGGCTCCAATTGATGTATCCTGTTCCAGCTCCTCTTTTTCAGCATTGTCACTGTTACCTTCTTCTTCCTTTACCTTCTGTTCCAATGTAAAGTCCTCCAAATTGTCCACAGACTCACTCTCCAATTCTTTATGTGCCAATTGTGCAATGCTGTTGATTCCCACGGCTACTTGCTGCAAAAGTTCCAAGGCTTGCTTTACAAATCGCGAGGACAGTTTTCCCTTTGTCATTTCAAGGTCGAGCTTCAAGTTGGTAGTCACAAAAATTTCTTTCTTGCTACGTAGATCCTTACTGCATATGTACGCCATTTTTACTTTTAATCATTGCCAAAATTTATAATATCCACTCCATCTGGACCTCCGGGAAAAAGGAAAATAGATCCAATCCACTTTTAAAACTAAAAACACTCTTACAAAAGTTTCTTTGTTTCAATCGCATTGAAAATAGCTTGAGTTACAAAGTCGCACTGTCTCTTAATCTCAGCAGAGAGGGATTGACTTCCGTTTTTAGAATCCCCTCCGAAGCCAAATCAAATCAAATTACTTACAGTTTTCTCTTCAGATTTGTTCATTTGTCCATTTTTTATTTACTTGGAAGAATTGAAACGCTGTAGCCCCTCAGTATCGCAGCTTCGTGCAGGCAGGGAAAGTGGTATGTCCGATTTGACAGGGCTCCACTCCCTCACTCTCGGGGGCTCAAAACAGAGCCTTACCGGGGAGGGAGGAGCACCCTTCTGGCTCCCGCCGGACGACCATGCCCCCAAAACTCTCGATTTGGGGTTCCTTGGGGGTCTTCTGCGCTGTAGAAGACACCCCGTCCCTGCCGCACTCAGGTTTGCTCAGCCGAGCGAAACCTGCGACTGATGGCGGCTCCGCGCTCAACCGGAAGTCTATTATTAATATTTTTAATGCCTCTCTGCAGCCTTCTCTTCGCAGCCTTCTGACTTGCCTTGTTTCCATGGTGTTCTGGCACAAGAAAAGCAATGTGGCCAGAAGATACCCAAAGGATCACGGAAAGAAGACTACAGAGATGGGGAGCCTTACTGTCCCTGGTAACAGCTGGCAAGGCTTTTTTCAAATCAGGGGTGAAGAGCCTTTCTCAGCCCAAGGGCTGCATACCCACCTGGACAATCTTCTAGAAACTCCATGCCAGTGGTGGGCATGGGAAGAGGCCGAAAAGGGCAGAGCAACAAATGTGAATATTGCCTTTTTACAGCAAGTTAGTTTCTGCTATCCAAGCAAGCAGGAAGCTTCGTGGACTGATTATCTGATTGATTATTTATTTTCTATGCCACTTAATATATTTAAAATATCTCTAAGTGGTGTAGGAAAAAAGAACCAACAACAGAAAACTTACAATATTGTAAAAATGTAACAAACTTACACCAATACAAAGTTACAGTGGTACCTCGGTTTACGAACAGTCCTGTTTACAAACTATTCGGTTTATGAACTCTGCAAAACCTGAAGTAGTGTTCTAGTTTGTGAACTTTACCTCAGTCTACGAACGGAAGCTGAACGGTGGAAGGGCAGCGGTGGCAGGAGGCCTCATTAGGGAAAGCGCGTCTCGGTTTAAGAACAGATTTGGTTTATGAACGGACTTCAGGAACGGATTAAGTTTGTAAACCGAGGTGCCACTGTACTAATATACAAATCAATATCAATTTGTTTTCCTCCTCTCAGCCTCCAGGTCTTACTCTCAGTTCCCCCACAGAAATCTCTTAATGAGAAGAGTTCCTGGAAACAGTGGACATCACCTTAGTCTCTCTCTGTAGGCTTGCTTTTTATGGGCAGGCCCAAGGCGGATGGCACTTTTTTAGGCTGCCCACCGCTGTGTTCCATTCAGATACACTCTCCACACTCAGTTCCAGGTTTGTCCATCAGCAGAGTCCAAGGGCACATTCCAACCAGACAACAACAACAACCTCGAGGAGGGTACAAAGCATTTTTTGGGAAGAGAGGGGGTATGACTGGGAAAGTGGTATGGCCTAGAAAGAACCCCAAAGGCCAAAGAGAGAGGTCTAGGAGCCACATTCGATGTCCAGACCTAAGGCTCCCCATCCCTTTTTAAAGTGCTAAATAATAGGGGAGAACAACTATCAGCCATGTAACGTAAGCCTATTTCCCCCCACCGACCCACATACACACACATCTTAGGAGCTTGAAAAAAGCATTTTTGGAGGGGAGAGCAATGGTTTCATGAAAGCAGAAAGATAAATCCAACCCATCCTTAGCTTTATTTCAGAGCAAGTGCATCCTGGAGATAGCAAATAGATGGTCTGAAGCCTTTCAAAAAGATTTCAACTATCCATAGAAAGACACGAATCGGCTTTTCAGATTACATAGGAGAAATAAATTACTTACATGCACTAGCAGGAAGCAAACAATCATGCTGTAGAAGAAAGCTTTGCAAATACAAATTAGAAGTTTGCTCTTTAAGCATGAGGCCTAAAGCTAAGCATACATTTTCAGTGATGACCAAGTACATAGGAACTAGAGCAAGTCACTGTACAGGTGAAACTCGAAAAATTAGAATACAGTGGTGCCTCGCAAGACGAAATTAATTTGTTCTGCGAGTGCTGTCGTATAGTGAATTTTTCGTCTTGCGAAGCACCAGCGGGGGAATAGCGGTTTGACAAAAAAAAAAAGAAAAATCAGAATTTTTTTCGTCTTGCGAGGCAAGCCCATAGGAAAATTCGTCTTGCGAGACAGGCTTTCACTAGCGAATGCCTTTCGTCTAGCGAGTTTTTCATCTAGCGAGGCATTTGTCTAGCGAGGTACCACTGTATCGTGGAAAAGTCCATTTATGTAAGCAATTGCTTTCATTAGCTACTAGAGTTTAATATATAAGATAGACTCATGACATGCAAAGCGAGATATGTCAAGCCTTTGCTTGTTATAATTGTGACGATTATGGCGTGTAGCTGATGAAAACCCCAACGTTGAAATTGTTAATTTGGGGTTCTCATCAGCTGTACGCCATAACCATCACAATTATAACAAATAAAGGCTTGACATATCTCGCTTTGCATGTCATGAGTCTATCTCATATATTAGTTTCACCTTTTAAGTTGAATTACTGAAAGAAATGAACCTTTCCACGATATTCTAATTTTTCGAGTTTCACCTGTATATTATTTTAGTGCTGGATACTTCATGTACTATGAATCCAAAAGGACCCCAAGGCTGCACACCTCGACCTTTAATGGCACAGTTACCCCATTTAGGACCTGGGAGTCCCCCACATCTGCCCACCTCCTGTCCCCCAGAATCAGTAGTTCCGTATTGTTGAGATTCAACCTCAATCAATTAATCAATAGCCAGATGAAGTGAGTTGTAGCTCAACTACATCTGCAAGGCTTAATTCCCCATCCTTGCCATATAACCTGTAAGTCAAAGTGTGTACAATTTTCCATGACTTTTGCTACCATTTTCTTGCTGTCCTGGAGAGCCAGTGTGGTGTAGTGGTTAAAAGTGGTAGATTCATAATCTGGTGAACTGGGTTCGCGTCTCCGCTCCTCCACATGCAACTGCTGGGTGACCTTGGGCTACTCACATTTCTCTGAAGTCTCTCAGCCCCACTCACCTCACAGAGTGTTTATTGTGGGGGAGGAAGGGAAAAGAGAATGTTAGCCGCTTTGAGACTCCTTCGGGTAGTGATAAAGCGGGATATCAAATCCAAACTCCTCCTCTTCTTCTTCTTCCTCTTCTTCTTCCCATTTTAAGGAGAAATGGACAGGGCTGGTTGCATCCCGATGTCTTCAGCATGGTCTGTCTCTGAAGTTTAAATGAAATAAGCACCTCCCTCCCCACCCCCATTATTATTATTTTTTAAAATCAAAGTCATACAAGGTGGGCCACAAAGAGAAATTTCAAGCCCTCCAGCTTTGAGTAAATTGCAGTGGCAACCTTAATCAACCATGTTAGAGGATTTTCCAGACAGGAAAGTAAAACTGAAAACATCTCAAGCTTTCTTTAATATGTTGACATTTTATTCATTTTATGCTGGTTTGCCACTGTTTAAAGGGGAGCCTTTTAAGCTTACAGAATCTGGGGTTCATGGAAGTCACGAGGCGAACATCAATGGACTTCAGAGGCAAAGGATAACTGAGTATAAGGAATAATTGCACAAGCATTCCAGGATCTTCAGCCATGGAGATGTCTGTTTCCTATCACCGTAAGAGGAAGGTAGATTTGATCAAGCCATTTTGCTAGATTTCTGGTAAGTAGGGATGAGGGAGACGGTCAATTTTGTGGTTTCTCATTTTCCAATCTCCATTTCAGTTCTCCACATTCCCACATCAGTATGTGAAACCTTTTTTAAAATATCCTCATGAAAATCCGTAAGTATTTCAGTGCGAGTTTCTCTTATATACTTGTGGTCTGCAATTTTGCCCAATATATGTATTTTTGCAGAGCAATTTTCTTTAACATAATGTGTTGTTCTGTGCTATTTGCTATTTCCCCTCATTTTATGCACACTTTGCCCTAGTATTTGCCCCCCCTTTTTTTTTTGCTTCACAGAAGAGCTGCACTGCAAAATTTGAAGATGCAGGAATTCCAAAGGATGGCTGTGTTTTGGTTTGTGCATTGCTTTGGAAAGTGTGATTTAGTAGGTTCAATTTTAAATGTGAACCAAATCAAATTTGTTCCCCATCTTTGCTGGTAAATGTTTTACTGGCAGAACTATAGAATTTGAGGAGAGAGGCAACTATGAAGGAGATGAGAAGATGGTGACAGAAGCAACCAGCAAATCTGCAAAGAGTTGCAGAAAAGAAAAACAACAGCGTCAATGCAAGAGGTTGTAGCAGTACAATAGCTTGTAAATTGCACCTGTGCCCATTCTGTTCTCAGAATAGATTGAGGCTATTGGTGTAGCTTTCATTGAATCAGGGCCAGTCCGACTTTTAAGCAAACTGAGGCGGCTGCCTCAGGCACAGATGCTGAAGGACAACACCCTGTCCTATGCTCCCTTAACTGTTACCCTCAGAAGCCATGAAGGACATTGTCCCATCACCAATGCTGAAGTAAGATTCGGATGTTGGTCCAGTCACCTTCAGTACATGTAACAGAGGCAGGTTGCCACTCTAGCAGAAATGTTGTTTCTACCCTAGATGTAGTGTTCAGCATAATTAACACATTAGCATAAAGTAAATTATTAAAATCCAGATAAAATTAGATTTATAACACCAATGATTTTCTTTAATTCATAACGTCATTAAAACAAAGTTGCTGTTTTGCAATACTGCAGCTCCATCTGTACTACTCCTAGGATACTTAATCTCGCCAAACCCAGGTGAATATCTTTAGCAGACACCTGAAAAACAGCAGTGAGACCGGGGGGGGGGAGCATCATATTTCCCCAAGACGGGAGTTCCTCTCACTGGTGGAGGAACGAGGAGGGGGGTGGAGGAGTGCACTGCCCCCGGCACTATCGGGGAGGGGGGTACTAATGTGGCTGCCCCTGGACACGTGCTGCGTACTCCCCCACCATGCCAGGAGCCACACCCCCACGGTGGTGTGCCACGCCTCCAGGATACATGCCACGCCCCCGTGGATGGCACACCACGCCCCCGGCATGCATGCCACGCCCCCACGGGTGGCATGTCACACCCCTGGGATGCGCACCAGCCATGCCCCTGCCTGCTCTCCACTCCTAATGCCCCCAATGCATGCAGCTTTGCCACTGGTTCCTCTGAAGTCTGGGAGCGACCCCTGAAAAAGGCCCTGTCTCAAGCCACTTCCCAAGCCACTCCTGGTGGTGGCACCACAATAAGCACCTCCTTTGTTGATTTCAAAATACAAACTGTCTGCTACCTGGAGAAAAGCTCCACCAAGCACTTGAGTTCCAAATCATGTAGGGTTTTGTAGATTAATACTAAACTCGTGAGAAATTGACGCATTAAGCTTGACTTCGTCAACCTACAAACATCTATGAAGTTTGTCCTTTTACATCATTGTAATAATTGTGACCATTGCTTCCCAAGTCACTTCCCAGCTTATCATTCTTTTTTGGACAGATATTGCTTGTTCCTGAAGACATCTGATCAGCCATGGGAAGAACAGAATGCTGGATTAGATGGGTCTTTGTTCTGGTCCAGTACGTCTTCTGTCATGTTTTGGGTGAGAGAGAGGCTTTTTACCCATTCTTCTTATGATCCTAAGGTTTTATCTCAAAACTGGGTGTGATTTCTTTGTTAATTTATGTGGATTTCATTCTTTTATTTTGAATCCATTTTACCTTTATATCCTGCTGATGAACTTCATTAAAAGAATATTGGGCTATATTCAATTGCCATTGAGCAAGAGGAATGACTTCTATGAGCACAACAGAACTTCCCCTTGTGCACCCACTAAATCTGAAGTGACTAGTGGGGTGCTACAGGGTTCTGTCTTGGGCCCAGTCTTATTCAACATCTTTATCAATGACTTGGATGATGGGCTTGAGGGCATCCTGATCAAGTTTGCAGATGACACCAAATTGGGAGGGGTGCCTAATACCCCAGAGGACAGGATCACACTTCAAAATGACCTTAACAGATTAGAGAACTGGGCCAAAGCAAACAAGATGAATTTTAACAGGGAGAAATGTAAAGTACTACACTTGGGCAAAAAAATAAAAAAATGAAAGGCACAAATACAGGATGGGTGACACCTGGCTTGAGAGCAGTACATGTGAAAAGGATCTAGGAGTCTTGGTAGACCATAAACTTGACATGAGTCAACAGTGTGATGCAGCAGCTAAAAACGCCAATGCAATTCTGGGCTGCATCAATAGGAGTATAGCATCTAGATCAAGGGAAGTAATAGTACCACTGTATTCCGCTCTGGTCAGACCTCACCTGGAATACTGTGTCCAGTTCTGGGCACCACAGTTCAAGAAGGATACTGACAAGCTGGAAGGTGTCCAGAGGAGGGCAACCAAAATGGTCCAAGGCCTGGAAACGATGCCTTATGAGGAACGGCTTAGGGAGCTGAGTATGTTTAGCCTGGAGAAGAGAAGGTTAAGGGGTGATATGATAGCCATGTTCAAATATATAAAAGGATGTCATGTAGAGGAGGGAGAAAGGTTGTTTTCTGCTGCTCCAGAGAAGCGGACATGGGGCAATGGATTCAAACTACAAGAAAGAAGATTCCAACTAAACATTAGGAAGAACTTCCTGACAGTAACAGCTGTTGGACAGTGGAATTTGCTGACAAGGAGTGTGGTGGAGTCTCCTTCTTTGAAGGTCTTTAAGCGGAGGCTTGACAGCCATCTGTCGGGAATGCTTTGATGGTGTTTCCTGCTTGGCAGGGGGTTAGACTGGATGGCCCTTGTGGTCTCTTCCAACTCTATGATTCTATGATCATGGCATGACTACATTCAAAGAAGGAGGGGGGGGGAGCAGCCAATATTTTTAAAAGTCACATCACTAGTGTCCTTACAGCTCCTGGTGACCTTCTGACTGATCTGGGAGGGAGAAAACAGACAGGTTAGCAGCCTTCTGGTAATAAAATGAGGCAATAAAGTGCACAGAGGCTAATTACTATCATTGGACAACTAGGGCAGAGCAGGAAGTTAATGGGCTTAAAGTGCATTTGGCCTCTGAAGAGCAAACCTGTAAAAGGAACATTGTCTCCCAATGATAACATTTTCTCAGCTTACAAGTTAAAAGGAGATGTCCCTGGTTCTCCATCAGCCAGCTATGCACACCCAACCTGGCATTTTTTATTTTTAAAAAGAGAAGTAATGTTCTTTCTTCTCCAGGTGCAATTTCTTTTCCAGGTGCTATTTCCTGGTTCCATTCCTTTATTGTTCCCCGTGCTCGCTCCACTCGGGTTTAGCTAGGATAATTTCTAAAAATTACAACAAGCGCGGCATATGCATTTGTTTCGTGGTGAATGTAAAATAAAATGAAAACAAATGGGGGGGTTGAATTTATTTCATTTGTTTTTGTCATCAAATGAATGCAAGAGAAATGGATATGTTCCAAATGGGTATGCATGCCTCCTTCAAAGCCTCTTCCTTTTGGAACTCAAAAAGTTTTGCATTTGCAAAAAAACAAGAAAAACCCTCCACCAATACTGCCAACTTTTGAAATGTGTTGTTGTTGGTGTTGTTTTTAAAAAGAAGAATTGTATTCATAATAATGCTAAGAAGATTGTTCCACCAGTGCATGCATTTTTGCTTGCCCAGTGGAATGATCTCCCCTCTCCTCCCTCTGTGGATTGTTTTGGGAGTTCTCCCAATTCAGTTTTGGGGAGGATAAGGTCACACTTAGTGAGCAGAGAAAAGCGAAAGCCCCATTGCATGAGTGGGCCTTGTTCTGCTTGCTTCTGCTTGTGGTGCTATTTAGTTGCTTAAGGGAAAAAATGTAGAGCTGCACACATTTCAAAGAGTGTGATGTAAACAAAATCTGCTCCTTTTCCCCTTATGGGGTATCCAAGAGCCCATATAGAGTCCTTAAGTGGGTTCCCTATAGGTAGGAGAAAACAACAGAGGCCAACCAGAGAATACTGAGAAGCAAAACAGCTAGTAAGCCTGACCTTTAGTCAACTGTTGCAACAGGGTCCTCAGTCACCACACGCAGGAGGGAGGAGGAACCATGGTGTGCAAGCCCTTAGATAGACTTTTGAAATTGCCCACTCTGTAGCTCAAGACTACCCCCAAAAAACATCATACATACATCACAGAAGGAGGCTCTCTACAACAGAAATCCTGTCTGCCTGGATACCTGACAATGGCCAGTGATTGCTTACTTGGGCAGCCTGGCCATTCTTTTGTGATGGTAAATACCGTACTTTAATTCCTGAATCCAGGTCACAGGCTCACCCTATTTGAAATATACTCGGAGTCAAGTGTGAATTTCATGCTCTTTATTCGGCTCATAGTAGTGAGGAATGCAGTTTCCCCAAAACGTTTGCTTTATATACACTATTTACACAATGGGCCCCACGTAATTGGCTAATTCCGGGATACTCCTGTATGCCAATCGCAGTGCGGATTCACTTCCACCTGGAGCTGGATTGGGTGGCTCCTGCGGACCAATCAGACTGCTGCAATCTCAATCCTATTGTTCTGGGACCAATGAGACTGGTGCATTTTGGATCCTATTCAACTCAGTACATAACACTATTCATACACAAAGATGCCCTAAAGGCAATTAAGCAAAAGGCAATTGAGAGGCTTTCTCGGTTCCTTCCTCCTTGCAGAGAAACATTTGAAAACAATTTGGGAGAGTCAAAATGGTTTCGGGATTGTTGTCCTGTACTATTTCAGACACGTGGTTTACATCCTGGTGCCTTGTAAATTTATGAACATTTAATTTATATATTTGAGACGTTAAATTCTTATAACAAGTGGATTCCACTCTTTTTAGTACTGGTGCAGCATCAGTTTCCATGCTGCTCTGAGCACTCATCACTGGAATCCTAAGTGGGGAGATTTCTCATCCTTTTCCAAGGCCATCCAGGATGACATTTATCTGCTGGCCGTGCTTCACTTTACACAACTGACTTTCTACTTTCGTCCAGGTATCCTGATGCCTAATTTTCAAGTCACTTCCTCTCCAAATGAAAATCACTATCAGTATGGCAAGCATTGGGAGTTTTAGTATTGATTTATGCCTTCGGTGAAGAGGTTAATTAAATGTGAATTTTAAGCTGACAACATGATTAGGGGACTGTGGAAACCTGAATTCATGAATACTTCCAGAGCTGTTAAATCATTTAAAATGAACAAGGAGTGGAAGAAAAGCATCTGTTGCCAGTCACTGGATTAATACAATTCTGAAGACTTTAAGGCAAATAATGGATTCTTTCTCAGAAGCCTCAGTCCAGCTGTTCTTTCTTTGTTTGCATTTATATTGACATTAGTGCAGCATTTAATAATAAAAAAGTAACCTCAGAGCTTTTGAATTTGCACTTCTCACTTTTTCTTCCTTTCTTTGTTTCAGCTCTTAGTTTACCATCAAGTACCCAGGAACAAGACTGTCTTAGGTCAGCAGACATTTCTGAACGGTCCCCAAACCACAACTGAAGAATGTGCGAATATCAAGGACCAACTCTATACATACACATACACATACACACATGAATTCCTCACACATCTTGAGGAGTCAATAGCTGCAGTCTAGCCTAGGGCCCTTGTGTTTACGGGACCGTCTCTCCTGGTATGCCCCGCAGAGGACCTTAAGGTCCATGAAAAACCATAGAGGTCCTGGGTCCTAAGGAAACCAGACTATCCTCCACCAGGGCCATTGCATTTTCAGTGATCGCTCCGACCTGGTGGAATGCTCTGTCCCAGGAGACTAGGGCCCTACAGGAATTAACCTCCTTCCGCCGGGCCTGTAAGACAGAGCTATTCCGCCTGGCCTTTAATTTGAACTCAGCTTGATCTTTTATTTCCCTTCTCTCCCCCCTCCCCTTTTTATGAAGATTACCCGCTCTGGGACCCCACAGCTAATTCTCCCCTGGCCTCCTCGCTGGCCCAAGTAGGACTAATTTAGCCAGCTAGCCCTGGTGACTATCTAACGTTTATTGGATGGATTTTCCCCAAATTGATTTTTGAGCTTTGAATTTTATTGTCATTCATGCTTTTATACTGTATTTTATGCTGCTTTTAGGTTGTATTACAACTAAGTGTTTAAAATTTGTTGTTAGCCGCCCTGAGCCTGGGTTTCTGAACCGGGAAGGGTGGGGTATAAATAAAAATGTATTATTATTTATTATTATTATTCTTGTTACTACATATTAGCTCCCATGTTCTTGTCAGATATCAATAGATGAGTGGGTTATGGGTGCCTGAAAACCGGGGAGATGTGCCAGTCTGTAGCCCTGATGGCTACAGAATAGACACAATGTTGTGTGTATATTGGTGGACTCCCAGTTCTATCTCCAACAATCTTCTTTTTTTTTACATTACTTCCACTTTGTCTCTTTGCAACCAACCACTGCTTCATTACTGATTGACCTCCTCTCCTTTTTTACAATGGGGTCCCTTTGATAATACTTCTGAAAGGGGCCACCAAGGTTTGTCACTTCAGTCCATTACCCAAACTAATGGACAAAAATAATGATCTCGGTGGCTTCTCTCTTGCCTGACCTCCTCTATCCTTTGTTTGAAACACTTTTTTTTTTCTCTTTAACATGAGCTACACCTGAAATTTCACTGGAACACTGAACCACAGCAATTGCAATAAAGTGTTCCTTGTAGTATTTGCCTTTGACACATTGCACATTGTTCAAGGGAACAGAAATACTCTGTTTCCCCCAAAAACAGTTTCCAGTGCAGAACCATTGCTGGCATTTGCGTTCTAGGGGATGTAATAAGGAAGGAAACTGCTTCATTCCCTTCGAACAGTGCATTGCTTGGAATAAGGCTTCTTTGCTGTAGTGACCTTGCAGTGCTGGCATCCATCCTTACCTTAGGCTGCAACCTTACACCCACTTACCTGGGCCTATGGGTTGCTGCCAAGGGGGGGGGGGAACCAACCCACTGTGCAAGGAGAACAATCTGCTCATGCAATGACTTCCATTCATGGAATGAAATTTCATCTCCTATGTCCCCCACAGACTCACAGCCCCCTGGAACATTTATTTCAGGGCGAGTTTCATGGGGTGTACAGGGAGAAGTGCCATAGTAGTAGTAGTAGTAATAATAATAATAATAATAATAATAATAATAATAATAATAATAATATTCATTACTTACCGTTATACCCCGCCCATCTGGCTGAGCCTCCCCAGCCACTCTGGGCAGCTTCCAACAGAATATTAAAAACACAATGAAACATCAGACACTAAAAACTTCCCTAAACAGGGCTGCCTTCAGATGTCTTCTGAAAGTTGGATAGTTGTTTATTTCCTTGACAACCGATGGGAAGGCATTCCACAGGGTGGGCACCACTACCAAGAAGGCCCTCTGCTTGGTTCCCTGTAACTTGGCTTCTTGCAGCGAGGGAACCGCCAGAAGGCCCTTGGCGCTGGACCTCAGTGTCTGGGCAGAACAATGGGGGTGGAGATGCTCCTTCAGGTATAATGGACCAAGGCTGTTTAGGGCTTTAAAGGTCAGCACCACCACTTTGAATTGTGCTTGGAAATATACTGGGAGCCAATGTAGGTATTTCAGGATCCGTGTAATGTGGTCTCAGCGGCTGCCCCCAGTCACCAGTTTAGCTGCCGCATTCCACCTAAACATTAGGAAGAACTTCCTGACAGCGAGAGCTGTTCAGCAGTGGAATTTGCTACCAAGGAGTGTGGTGGAGTCTCCTCCTTTCGAGGTCTTTAAGTGGAGGCTTGACAGCCATCTGTCAGGAATGCTTTGATGGTGTTTCCTGCTTAGCAGGGGGTTGGACTGGATGGCCCTTGTGGTCTCTTCCAACTCTATGATTCTATGATTCTATGATTCTGTGATCAAAACAATTAAAAAAAAAAATCCTTCCAGTAGCACCTTAGAGACCAATGCACACTTTTTCAGATACACTGAAACAGAAGTCACCAGACCCTTATATATAGTGAGAGAGTGGGGAGGGGTATTACTCAGAAGGGGGGTGGGAATGGGTGATTGGCTGCTAGGTGTGGAAAACCTGTTGACGACTGTTAACGACTGCAATTGATCTTACAGGAAAAAGCAAGGGGTGAGATGGCTAAAAATAACTTTATCATGTATAGTGAGATAAGAATCCAATGTCTCTATTCAGACCAGGTCTCTCCATAGCTTTAAGGTGGGTAATTAGTTGCAATTCAGCAACTTCTCTTTGCAGTCTATTTTTGAAATTCCTTTGTAATAAGACAGCTACTTTGAGATCTTGTATAGAATGTCCTGGGAGACTGAAGTGTTCTCCTACTGGTTTCTCTGTCTTGTGATTCCTGATGTCAGATTCATGTCCATTTATCCTTTGGCGTAGGGTTTGGCCTGTTTGTCCAACATAGAGAGCTGAAGGGCACTGTTGGCATTTGATGGCATACACAATGTTAGAAGATGAGCAATGACAACACCATTAATGGCCCCAACAGCATCAAACATACCATCTCAGGACTATTTAATTGCTCAAAATTTAAAACAGGGTCCATTATTTAGCACCATCCTTTCTAAAACCTGTTAAAAGGGAAGCTTCTAGTTATTTCACATATAAAGAAAGAGAAGCCCTTGAATTCTCTTTGCTCCCAATCAAGGAATAAATCTCTGCTCCAATATGCTGACTGGTGCCCCATCTTGCTTCTTAATTCCTTCAAGCAAGCAAAATTGATTGTCTTGACTGAACTGAACCAATGCAAACAAACTTCTATAGAAGCCATGTTAAAAACGGTCTACTTTCCTCCTGTCAACCTTGTGGATTCCTCATGGGGTGTTCTCTCTCTCTCTCTCTCTCTCTCTCTCTCCCCCTAAAAATAAAAATAAAATCTTGATGCACACCATAACTAATATTCAAATGTCACCAAACCCTAGTTGAGAGGATGACATTTACAGCTCTCTAGAAAGCCCCATTGCACCTGGCTCTCTGGATAAATAAAGTAATGACAAGAGGAAGAAAACCAGTATATGAACATTTATTTTTCAAGTCTCCCCCCCTTTTTTTTTCACTCTACGGGTAAAAGATATATCTATGGGCCTCCCTAACCTCTGCAAATCCATCTCATATCCAGTGGCAGGATTTGTGAGAACAACACAAGTATTTGCCTCATTATACAGCTCTCAGTTTTTAACATTTACAGAGGGTGGAATAATTTGGGTTTGTTTTGTTTTGTTTTTTATAAAAGGAGAATTCAATAATTCCGTTAAAATATGATTTTTCATTAGGAATGAATGATCGGAAGGAACGATTAAAAATATTTCACTTCCGAAAAGACTGGATTGCAAAGGGAATTCCTCCACTGTACACACAATTTTTTCCCACTTTTATTATGAAATGTCTCCCCTTGGACTTATTCATTTCTGCTACCATCATGTCTTCCATCCAGAGGTGTACCGAGCTGCTTGGCTGCCAGGGGCAGCAAACCAAGTGACACCCCCTGGGGGTGGGGCCTCGCTCCGTAGCGTATGCGTCATGACGTCATGATGCATGCGCTATGGAGCGCAGCCCGGGCGGACTTCGCATGTCTGCACATGTGCAGTCCAGTGGGCTGCTGCGGACATGCGCAGTCCGCCCGGACTCCCAAGCCACTGCCCGGCCACCCCACGCAAGTGCGACTCCCAAGCCACCACCCAGCAGCTGCCACACGGAAGGGATGGAAAAGGGGTGCTGGGAGGTAGCTTGGGAGTCCGGGTGGACCGCACATGTCCGCAGCAGCCTGGACGGACTGCACATGTCTGCACATGTGCAGTCTGTGCAGGCTGCTGCAGACATGCGCAGTCCGCCCAGATTCCCAAGCTGCCGCACGGCACCCCTTCCATGCGGTGGCTGCTCACGTGGAAGGCCTGCCGGGTGGCGGCTTGGGAGTCGCACTCAGGGGGGTGGGTGGCACAGAGTGTCACCCTCACCAGGCTGGAACCCGGGGCGCCCCGCCCCCTACACCCCACCCTCGCCACGCCACTGATTCCATCCATAGCTTCCACCCACTAAATTACATAGACAGGCTGTGTTAAATCCAGAGTAATATCATTGCGCTCCCAGTGCTGATCCTTGTCCATTTTACAGGAGAACTCATTCCCCATTGCCGTTTCCAGAGGGGAAGCCCTGTTAGTCTCACGCAACAAAAACAGTGGAGCTTTTTGTGGCTAGTAAACTTGTTATGGCATAAGGCGCACAAGGAGTAATGCTTAGCTGCAGGTGGGGGTGAAGAAGGGGTTGCTTTCTGTTTCACCACACACGCAGCGGTGTTTCGATTCCACTGGATCTCTCCTTCCACCAAAAACTATGACATTTGTCTTGCTATCTGCTACGGTGAAATTATGTAGCTTGCGCAACTGACGCAATTAATTACATCAGTTACATTGTCATTACCTTATTCTACCCCATTCAATTCAACACAAAAGGAAACACAATCCAAATGGGAAGAGGGAAATGTAATCAATTACATATCGTTAGCCAACTGAAAGCAACAAAGACTTTCTGCCCCAGACATGGCACAAATAAGTGGACACCAGCAATTTCCATTTTCATCGGAATTCCCTAGCTGCAGGTATAGTTGAATATGATTTCTTTTTGTGGGGCTGGGGTTTATAAGTATTGACATCAGATGGAAATTAAATGCAGAGAAGCAGAAAGAGCCACAATTGCACTGGTAATGGTGGGCATTCATAAGACAGCAAATGGCCACCATTAACAGGGCAATTATCACTGTTTGTACTTTCTGGCATTTCATTTTGGTTTTTGATCCAATGCAAGGGAAAGCATGATTTGGGTAAAACTAGGAGCAGATGAGGTGGAGCTCATGGGAGGGTTGTATGTTCATCCTTAACACAGCCCATAGGTCAGCAATAGCAGCCTGAGAGCCTAGCGGGCACATCACTACCTCCCCAGTGGTATTGTGGTCCCCAGGATGGGGTGGGAAAAAGCAATGAAGAGGTCAGGGGAGCTCCAGGTTGGTGCCAGAGGCATCCCACAGGTTAGCCGTTGCTGTTATACTTTTTAGGGATGTAGGTGGCACTGTGGTCTAAACCACAGCGCCGACCTTGCTGATTGGAAAGTCGGCAGTTCAAATCCCTGCGACAGGGTGAGCTCCCGTTGCTCTGTCCCATCTCCTGCCAACCTAGCAGTTCGAAAGCACACCAGTGCAAGTAGATAAAATAGGTACCACTGTGGCAGGAAGGTAAACGGCATTTTCGTGCGCTCTGGTTTCTGTCACGGTGTCCCATTGTGCCAGAAGCGGTTTAGTCCTGCTGGCTAAATAACACAGAAAGCTGTCTGTGGACAGACACCGGCTCCCTCGGCCTGAAGCGAGATGAGCACCACAACCCCATGGTCACGTTTGACTAGACTTAACTGTCTAGGGCTCCTTTACCTTTTGCCTTACTTTATATTTAATCTCTCTCTCTCTCTCTCTCTCTCTCTCTCTCTCTCTCTCTCTCTCTCTCTGCAAAGCATTATCAAAATACACCCTAAAACAATCTCATCAAACCATTGTTCATAGTTAACATATGCTGGGAAACAAGGCACTAAAACCCAGTGACTGAAACAGGAGACTTGGCCTGTGTGATCAATGGAATGGCTGTGTGAAACAGGTGCATCTTCAAATGCTGAATGAATGCCAGATAGGTGGTGCATTTCACAAAACAGGTGCCAGCAGTGGAAAGTCCTGCTTCCACATCACCACAAGCAAATAATCATTAAGCTGTGGGAGGACTTGCCTGGTTCCTTCTGTATATCTGAATGTCCTTACTCAGCAATGGCAGAGAAGGTGGTCTTTTAGGTAGTAATATTCTGGTGCCAACGTTGCTGTTTACCGTAAACTCATGGTCCCCAAACTATTCTTCCCCAGTGACCAAATGCAAAGTACAAGAACAGCTGCAGAAACCTGAGACAACCCTGAAAGGCACCAGCGTCCCTGACAAGTTGGCTGACACCTGCCAACCAAAACTCTGCACACCTGCAATCGGGCCACAGCAGCAGTATGTGGAAGCAGAGAGATTAAAAAGCCTCTCTACCTAGGAGAGCTACAATTCTTAGAATTCCCCAGGAAAAGGGATTCATTGTCGAAGCAGTTTGAGGGTTGGTGGTCTTGGAAGAGCACGGAATCACCTTAACAACTCTCAGCACCCATAACAAACTACATTTCACAAGGTTCTTTTTGGGGGAAGGCAGGAGGGCTGTTCAAAATGGTCTTGTAGAGCTTTAAAATGTGTGGTGCAGATGTGGACTAGTGGCTACCAGTAAGTGAATCAATTTCTTTTTTTCTTCCGCTCCTCTGCTTGGTGCATCAAGAATGAGAACAAAAGGTCTAGTGGGGTTTACAAGCATGCAATTTTTTAAAAAATCTATCAATATCCTGCCGTCGAAACTATTGGTTTTGTTTCACATGGTGAATCGCACTCGTGCTTGGAAGCCTCTGGCTTGAGAGCCTCAAGTTGAAGACAAATTAATCACTCTGCTACTGCCTCTCTGCCGCAACTGGGCTGTGACAGAGCTCTCTCTTCGCCCTGAGTGGATGTACCTAGATATTGGGGTCTTATGGACAGTAGCAAGTGAAGGAGGAAAGCCTATCGAACATTCGCCTCCCCAGCCCAGTGGGAAATGCTGAAGGCAAATGGATACACCCAAGGCAACTGGTCAATCTGAGGCTTTTAATTCAATGCAATACCAGGTACATTTTATTTAGTGGCAGGATTATTAGAAAACACCTGTCACCTTGGCAACCTGGCACTTTTACAAATAGACCCAGGGAGAGAGAAAGACACCTACGCGAGGTGGGTGTGACTAATGGAAACACCTGCTTCCAACATATCTATACAGCTCCAAAAAAGTCAGTTGGTGTGTCAGACAAAAAAAGGGGGGGGAATGCTATTACAGTGTTTTTCAACCTTTTTTGGGCAAGGGCACACTTGTTTTATGAAAAAAATCACGAGGCACACCACCATTAGAAAATGTTAAAAAATTTAACTCTGTGCCTATATTGACTATATATAAAGTAATTCTCTTGAATAGGAATCAAATAAACACAATTTTTCCCATGGCACACCAGGCAACATCTCGCGGCACACTAGTGTGCCACGGAACAGTGGTTGAAAAACACTGTTCTATTATATGTTTTCCACTTCCCTGATTAGTAAGAAATTCCAGAGACAATGATGGATGACAGAATGCATGGCTGTTTGTAGTATTTGATTTATTTTCTTATGAACAAACAAATCATGTACAAAGGGGGCACATTTAAGGCATAGATGATTCCTCCCAGACTGAAATTTGAGCACTCCTATTGAACCTCCGGTTTTGGATTCATCTCATTTCTGTCTGTCTGTAAGTCCTTCTGCCTGTCTTTAAGGATGTTCAAATGCATGTCTCCATATTTATATGAATGCATTCAGGAAGAAGCAGGGCTGCACAACTTGCAGCTTATCCCCTGGGGGAAAATGCATTTATGTTAGGGTTACCAGACGTCCCCAGTTCTCGGGGACAGTCCCCGGATTCACCAATCTGTCCCCGGACAAAACCTGTCCCCAGATTTTAATTATTGTCCCTGGATTTATGCCTGGGGGCTTTCGGCGAGGCAACATAGTAGGCACCATGGCAACGAGTGGCACCGGAGGTCCCGGCCATGTCAAAGTTCCAGCCAGCCAGTCCACTGGCTGGGGGGCGCTATGTAAACCGAGGTGTGAACCAGAGAGCTTCTTTCTGGCTCGCTTCCTCGATTAACGCTCGCCCCGAACTCGCACAGAGCTGCCTGCAGCAGAAGAGCCCGCGGCGCTCTTCTGCTGCGGGCTCTGCATGCCCGAGTTTGTGGGGGGAGCGTTGAGGCAGTGAAGAAGAGGATGAGAAGCAGAGAAAAGAGCTGTGCTGTGTTGCGAGACAGACAGAGAGACAGAGCACGTGGCAGCATCTCACGGGAACAAAGAGGTGCAAAAGCGAAGGCCACTGCAGAGATGGTGAGTTTAATGGGGGACAAGGAAGGTGCTGCAGTGCCCCTTGTCCCCCGGTGGTGCCGTGGTGCCTTCCTGCTGGGAGTGGGGCACGGGGGTTGGGGGTTGAAACGTTCTCAGGAGACGGAGCCTTCCTCCCTCCCTCCGCGCCTCCTCCGGCACCAGCAGCCTCTCTTGTGAGCTGTGTGCGAGTCCGCTGTTTGTCCACCTCTGGTAACGGGACACCACCACCGCCAGTTAAATCTCCATAGATACTGCACTCGCCCTCCAGCGCTCTCCCAGTTATGGGAAGCCGGTGTCTTGTGTGTGTGTTTTAATGCATGTTTTCCCAAGACAAGCAAGCGCCTTTAATCGATCTCTTCCCCCCAACTCTTTAGTATTATTATTCTTTTTGCCTTTGTATGTTTGTAGATGGGCTTCCCACCCCCCAAAAAAGATGTCAAGAACTCTGGGCAGCCCTTTCCTAAAATAAACCATGAAATAAAATAAAGTGTCCAGGGATTCCTTGAAAAAACCTGGTAACCGTAATTTATATGCCACCCATCCCCATTTCCAACACCTTCATACTGAGCAGGGTTAGGGAACCTAAGCCCTTAGGATGTCGTAGGACTGTGAAACTTCTGCTTGGGTCTCTCCTCTGCTCCTGTAGCTCTTGGGGGGAGATGGCCAGTTCTGAACCCAGGCATCTGCTGTGGGGACCTGGCATATCTCCCTTCCTATGTCCTTTGTCCTCTCAATGCAAAAATGATCCACATCAAAACCTGATTTCTAGTAAAGGTAAAGGGACCCCTGACCATTAGGTCCAGTCGTGTCCGACTCTGGGGTTGTGGCGCTCATCTCGCGTTACTGGGAGGGAACCGGCATACAGCTTCCGGGTCATGTGGCCAGCATGACAAAGCCTCTTCTGGCAAACCAGAGCAGCGCATGGAAACGCCGTTTACCTTCCCGCTGGAGCGGTACCTATTTGTCTACTTGCACTTTGACATGCTTTCAAATTGCTAGGTGGGGAGGAGCTGGGTCTGAGCAACAGGAGCTCATCCCGTCGTGGGGATTCGAACCGCCGACCTTCTGATCAGCAAGCCCTAGGCTCTGTGGTTTAACCCACAGCACCACCCATGTCGGTACCTGATGTCTATTTCTTTATTAATTAAATTTATAAAAAAGGTAAAGGTAAAGGATCCCTGGGCAGTTAAGTCCAGTCAAAGGCAATTATGGGGTTGCAGCGCTCATCTCGCTTTCAGGCTGAGGGAGCCGGTGTTTGTCCACAGACAGCTTTCCCGGTCATGTGGCCAGCAGGACTAAACCATTACTGGCACAACAAACACCGTGACGGAAACCAGAGTGCACAGAAATGCTGTTTACCTTCCCACTGCAGTGGTACCTATTTATCTACTTGCACTGGCATGCTTTCGAACTGCTACATTTGCAGGAGCTGGGACAGAGCAACGGGAGCTCACCCCCTCGCAGAGATTCAAACTGCCGACCTTCCAATCAGCAAGCCCAAGAGGCTCAGTGGTTTAGACCACAGCACCACCCGCATCCCTAATTAAATTTATAACCCACCCTTCAGCAAAAAACAACAAGCGTTAAAACCATTTTTAAAAAATCTTTAAAACTATTCCAATGCAGATGCAGACTGGGAATGCCTCAGTTCAAAAGGCTTGTTGTCAAAGGAAGGTCTTCAGTAGCCGCTGGGAAGACTACAGAATTGACACCTGTCGAACATTCAAGGGGAGGGCATTCCAAAGGGTTGGTGGCACAACACGAAAGGAATGACTCCAACACTGTGTGAAACTGATCTCCAGATCAGATGGTACCTGCAGGAAGTCCAGTTAGCCTGGAGAAGAGAAGGTTAAGGGGTGATATGATAGCCATGTTCAAATATATAAAAGGATGTCATCTAGAGGAGGGTGAAAGGTTGTTTTCTGCTGCTCCAGAGAAGCGGACACGGGGCAATGGATTCAAACTACAAGAAAGAAGATTCCACCTAAACATTAGGAAGAACTTCCTGACAGTGAGAGCTGTTCGGCAGTGGAATTTGCTGCCAAGGAGTGTGGTGGAGTCTCCTTCTTTGGAGGTCTTTAAGCAGAGGCTTGACAGCCATCTGTCAGGAATGCTTTGATGGTGTTTCCTGCTTGGCAGGGGGTTGGACTGGATGGCCCTTGTGGTCTCTTCCAACTCTATGATTCTATGACATGTAGAGTGCAGCAATTGGTTGGGTGTAAAGGGGGGCGAGATTATCTTTCAGGTATCCAAGCTGATGCCTGCAGTATTAAAATCACTCTCCTAAACTCAAAACTCATATTATTTTTGTATGGAATGTGTTATGCCAAACCACACAGACTCAGGTCAGTTTTTAAAATGGAGAATAAGCCTATCTCCTGTTCTGCAGTGAGGCTCTCTGTCCCATCACCACATTCACCTAGTGTTATACAAACTAATTTGTCGCAGTTAATAATAGACTGCACTAGCCGCTTTTCAAAAAAATTAAATGAAAGGAAAGCAGAGACATTTGGTGAGCTATAAGGGACACCTACTGGTGGACAGAGGCATTGCAGCCTATGAGCTCTGGCCTTATAGATGGAGAAGACGATGCTTTTATTGATCAGAGGGTTGGAGAGACGCGACGCGACATTACAGTTTCTATATGTGTGCTTGTTCTTTGATCAATAGGCTAACAGGGAGGAGGAGTCAGGAGGGAATGCAAAAGGGCATTTGCTTTAGCCAAGCTTCAACTCTGACATGTATTTGAATTGCTCAGCTCTGTGGAAAATTGCTGCAGGTAAAAGGGAAGCAACCTCTCATGCCATCCGGACAATGACTGACAGTTCGGCTGTCTGTCTCCTGAAGCTGCTCTTGGATAAAGAAAAGAAAAGAAGAGGCAAAGACGTCCATTGCAAGTTTCAGAAATGTGATATTCCGCAAATGCCAACTCAGAAATGTGATATTCTGCAAATGCCAACTCAAATGGACTTGATCCAAATTTGATGTGTGCAGATACTGGAAATCAGCTGTCCAACAGATTTAATGTCTCTATTGATACTGCAACACAATTATGAACATAAGAACAGCTCTCCTGGATCAGGGCCACTGCTTGGAGGGTATGCCACGAGTATTTTTGTCTGGCTGGAATGTGTTCTTCAACTTTGATAATGCCAGGACCCAGCGGGAACCCCGGGGTGAGCTTCAGTTGGTTGCCATCGATGGAGATCCCGTTTTTGGAGGTTTACCCTTCCAGACTTCCTGCAGGGTGGGCAGGAGTCAGATATAGTCTGTTGCCTAAGCCAATACCACTCACATTGCTGTAATCAATAAAGTTGTGGCCAAAATCTGCCCATTAACAGTTAAACTAAATTATATGTCAGTGTGAATTTATTTCCCTGGGGGTGGCTTGGGGCTTTGAGGTGCCTGCTTGGATAAAGAGAAGAGGGAGTGATGCCTGGGCATAAAAACTAGCCCCCGGCGCAAAGGTAACATCCCTATTTGTTGCTCTGCTCACTTTTGCCTCCGACCTCTTGCACTTCTGGCAAGTGGGCCTCGGAAGGTTGCCCATAATGGTACAAGGCCTAAAAAATAAATAAAAAAAATAAAATTTAAAAAGCCTTCCAGTAGCACCTTAGAGACCAACAAAGTTTGTTCTTGGTGTGAGCTTTCGTGTGCATGCACACTTCTTCAGATACACTGAAATAGAAGTCACCAGACCCTTATATATAGTGAGAGAGTGAGGAGCGGTATTACTCAGAAGGGTGGTGGGAATGGGTGATTGGCTGATGGGTGTGGAAAACCTGTTGACGACTTTTAACGACTGCAATTAGTCCTAAAGGAAAAAGCAAGGGGTGAGATGGCTAAAGATACAAGGCCTGTGGGCTGATAATGTTTCCCTATCCCTGGGCTATAAAAAGCATCCGTAACTAAGAGAATTCCTATGTGAATGCCTCACCAGAATCTGTCACTTCAGAATTCTGCCTGTGAAATTCTTAACACAGGCTGCCTGAAGGATGTACAGAAGCAGCCCCATGTTTCTTCCCTGCCTTGAAATTACTTGATTTATGTGAAAAATGCATGCAAATCCATTTCATGTAGGCTTCGTTTTTTGAAGAGCGATGCTTCCTCTCCTTCTGCTCTGAAAGAAATGTTTGCTAATAATAAGTCAAAGGACACACACACAACTAAGTCAAAGCGCACACAACTCAGAATTTTCATTAAGTAACAAACACACAATAATAAGTGTGCCAACAGAACAGTAGATTCAATGGAACCTCGTGCTAAGTGAAACATAACTGCAGCTTTGGTTTAGCAGATTCAAATATATAACAATCTGCACACACTGAAATGCCAGAAGAAAAGCTCTCATGTTATACAACAACCCAAATGTGTGCTTGTGCTTTTTGTGTGTGTGCATGTGTGGGTTAGTGACTAAAATGGTATGAGTTGAAGGAGAATTGAGATGTAAAGTTATCTTTTTCAAGAGCTACTGAATACAACTGGGCAAAACAGATATTTGGTTTTTTTAAAAAGATGGTAACATGAAATACGCACTAAATTTGTACTATATCTCTCTACAGTTCCAGAAGTGGCTTTTACATTGTATGAAATCTCAGATATAATGCGAAAATCCCCAAGGATGTGCTCTCCGGGCAGCTGGCTTCAGGCACCAGGCCAATTGGCGAACCAACTCTGTGCTACAAAGATGTCTGCTAACATCAACCCTGCCATAAGGGAATCCTTTGCAGATGACCACTAGGCCTGGAGACAGGCAATCTAGTTGTGACCAGAGGAGAAATGACCGTTGGGAGGAGTGCAGAGAGAAGGACTGCCATGGTGCATCTGGAGCACAGCTGGATGTCTCCATCTGCCCGAGCTGTAGCAAAACATGTCTCTCCCACATCAGTCTCTACAGCCACAGCAGGTGCTGCAACCTTCCAACAGCTTGACCTCACCCCCAGAGGCACACTCCTCCCTGCAAAAAAATTAACAGTTAGACAAAATCCATGAAAATGGAAGAAACTGCCATGTGAATGCAGCCCTTTTATTCTTTTAAGTCAGTTCTCTTGGATGGAGGTTGTGGGTTGCAACAACTGTAGGGACACATGCTCCACACTCTGATTTCCAAATATACTAGGCAAGAAAAAGGAGTGACACTCTCAAAAGGCAGCAAATCCCCTGTTCCATGTCAGATTCCCAGAGACAAGCTCATCACCTCAGAAGAACCGCACCTTCAGCCAGCCCTCAGCTCTTTATCTCTCTGCCTTTGTATCTTCAGAACTGCCAACTGACTTTTTAAATAATTTGGTCAGCTGGCAAGCAGACAAATCCTAAATACTCTTAAAGTGCTACAATTTAAGGCACTTTACAGCTCAGTGTGAACGCCTACCCCCAAAGGTTCAACTAATGGCCACAGTAATGCACTGGAAATAATTAGAAAAAAGAATAATTGGTTAGAATTAAAAAGGGTTTCTCATCTGAGAGTGATGGAAATAATGACCAAATTAAATTAGTTTTATACAGTTCCCAACTAGTGGTTGGGAGGTAGGAGGAGAGATGATTTATAAGTCGAAATTGCCTTGGTTAATTGTGGGGCTTCATCCTGTTTTGAATCAGACAGGACTTCAGAGATAAGGACTGATCTTTTGGAGTTTGTCAGAATCTCTTGAGGTTTCCTTTTTTATCATGCCTTTCATTTCTGCTTTGATTTTTTTCCCCTAGCAAAGCTTCACAATGAAGTTGATTAGTTCTTGTTTAGTTGGTTGCTCAAAGTTTTGACATGAAAGGCAGTAATCACAATACTGCTTTCAATTTAACGGGGGAAAATAAAGTTTTAAAAAATCCATTTCTTTGGGGATAAGCAGCACATTGTCTACTCAGAACTAACCCTCAATGAGTTCATTGAGACTTACTCACGAGTAAGTGTGCATATCATTGCACTGACACTTGGTTTCAATATTCTGCTCCGCCAACCTTTGCAACTCCTTTCGCTCCAAGCTGGCCCCAGTAATTAAAAGAACTGATGAAAACACTTTTTGAAGGAATCTGCATGTATTAGAGTTCATCAAAAAGGTAATTCCTTCAAAAGAGGACTATTTCAATTCATTTGGATGTGAGAAAAAATGAGAGGGGAGAAAATGAGTTGCAGCTCCCTTCCTCTCCCACCTTTAGGCTGTATGTGTTAATTACAACATATTTACATAAATGAGAACAGAAAGATGCATTGGGAAAAAGGTAACCAGATATTAATTGGGGCTATAGATCAGTCACAGAGGACATGCTTTGCACCCTGAAGGTCTCAGGTTGTGGAAGGAGAGGGATAAGAGAGGGGACACACATATAGTATGTATTTATAAATATACTGTTAGGGCGCCAACAAGTTGGCGTGCTGTAGCGCAGCAGTCAGTCAGATAAGCCAAGGTCGAACAGTCCGGGTCAGAAGCCAGCTGAAGTCAGGTATCAGTATGGGGACAGGAGAAGCCGAAGTCAGAACAGTCCAAGTCAGGAACCAGCCAAGTCAGTCAGGGAAAAGCCAGGAACCAGGAACAAGCCGAGGGTCAGGAACAAGCCGAGGGTCAGGAACAAGCCAGGAGTCAGGAACAGAACGAGCAAGAGCAACCACGCACTCAGCATGTCAGTTGCAGGTGCTAGTGAAGGGAGCATTCAGCCTTTGTTAAGTAGCTGGCCTGCAACCACGTCTCTTACGAGTTGCAGCTGCCTTCAATTGTTCCCTGAGTCTCTCAGCTCTATGCTCTACAGCTGAGAAGGGAGGAGGGGAAGGGCTGTTTCTCTCCTCACAAAGGCCTGATTCTGGCTCGACTTCCTCCTCCTCCTGTTCTGGTCTTTCCCCCTCTCCATCTGACTCTTCCTCTTCCGAGGAGTGCCGCCACCAGTCTTCTCCAGGTATGAACTCCTCCATTTCCCCAGGTTCTTCCATGGGTGCAGCCTCACCGGGGGGGGGGGGGCTTGCCACCACTCCTCCTCATCTGGCTCAAGCCTGACATATATTTCAACCTCTCTCATAATAGGAAAGCTAGGGTCATTGAATGAAGCTGAATGGTGGAAGTTTCAGGACAGTCAAAAAATGAAGTACTTCCTCACATATAGCATAGCTAAACTACAGAATTCTATAAAGATTTATACCAGCAGGGGAAGGAGGATTGCAAGAAGATAGAGAAATATTTGGACATCCATAAATTAGACCAAATCGATATGGAAAAGAGAGAAGTTTTGAATACATCAATATTGGTGCAAGAGATACAAGTAGCAAGAATTCAGTACCACCAGGTATGGTGAAGGCCACCAACCTGGATGGTATTAAAAGTGGATTAGACAGATTTATGAAGGATAAGACCAGTGACCAGCCATGATGGTTTCGCTATTTCCAGGATCGGAGACAGCATCCTTCTGAATATGAGTTGCTGGGAAACAGCGATTCAGCAACAACAAAACAAGGTTCTTAGCTTTTATTTGCCTTTCATAACTTACAGCAGTCCATCCTCATGAGCAACTAAGCCACTGTTGGGTGATGCATCTCCCGTTACTTCTCTTCATTTGCCACATCTGCCATTTCCCCATTTCCCCAACCCCCTTCAAATATGCTTTAGCTCAGTCTACTTGCCATTTCAGTCATGCCAACATGGTGCTTTGATGTTCTACCTGCTTATCTCATGACAAGGTGAAAATCCAGCGCCAGCTTCGTTGAGAAAGCACTTCATCATTCCATATGTGCCGTTGTCTTTACTTGTCAAAGCTATGCTGAGATGCTGATGAATATGCACAGGGTCTACTTGACTCTTTGAGGGAAAGCTGAGCAAAACAGAATGTTTAGGAGAGTGGAGGGGGTGTTGGAACACCACATTATGGGGCCCCCTGGTTCAAAGGCACCATGGAATAATGTATCCCAGTTGCTGTCCAAGGGGCCTGTGGAGATACCTGGCCAGCAGACTGAGCAGGCACAAAGGTCACTGGGTCACAGGTTTCCCCACTATGGTGAGGTGCATTAAATTCCTATTTAAATGATAGTAATTGATGTTCAGGTTGCATCTATACTGTACATGCACAATTTATGCAAATCTCTGCCACTCTTTTTCATTATTGGTGACCACCCTACCATGAAGGACCAATCTTGCTCCACCAAGCGTCATAAAGCCCAAACCTCAGGATGCCATTTTCTCTCTCCCCCCACCCCGTTTTTTATTTGCTTTTACATGCTCATTCACAGAATTAATATTCTTGCAAATATTATAATTTTGCACAAGATTCTTTTGAATCCTAGGGCTCCTCTCCTCCCTCCATGGGTTCTTTAAGTAAATTTTTCAGATGCATATTATAAGTCCATCTAGTTTACAGTCCTCCATTGTATCCAAAATCTATGTATCATTGTAAGAGTTATTTAAAGCCTGCCAAAGATTTTGAGTGTTTACAGTGGACTTTCAAATACAATCTATATTTGTCCCATTCTCTGCTGAAGTTTTGATACTCCTGATTTCTGATTTTCCTGGTTAATCTTGCCATCTCTACATAGTCCAATAATTTCATCTGCCTGTCCGCCCACATAGGTATCTTATCGTCTTTCCAGCTCTGGACAAGCAACAGCAGGATTTTCATCTAGAGCAGGGGTCAGCAAAAAAAATTCAGCTAGGGGCCGGTCCACTGTCCCTCAGACCTTGTGGGGGGGGCTGGACTATATTTTGAAAAGAAAAGAAAATGAATGAATTCCTATGACCCACAAATAGCTCAGAGTTGAATTTTAAATAAAAGCACACATTCTACTCATGTAAAAACACCAGGCAGGCCCCACAAATAACCCAGAGATGCATTTTAATTAAAAGGACACATTCTACTCATGTAAAAACATGCTGACTCCCGGACCGTCCACGGGCTGGATTTAGAAGGCGATTGAGCTGGATCCAGCCCCCGGGCCTTAGTTTACCTACCCATGATCTAGAGCAGGCATGACCAAAGTCTGTTTCGGGGGTATAATCTGGCCTGCCGGCTGATTTAATCACCCGGCCCCTGTGGCAGTAGATGTCCTGGAGTAAAGTCCTAAAAAAAAGCTCAGCTCAACAACTTTGGTCGGCCCTCACACATGTTCACTTCATCAAATCTGGCCCTCTTTGAAAAAAGTTTGGGCACCCCGAGCAACTAATCTCACAGGAACAGGTTCTGCCTAACTAATCTCATGCTTCCTCAATCCCTGCTATTGGCCCTAAGAGTCCTTGGATTGCTCAGTGATCACCTGGCTCTTCTGCACATCAGCTGCTGCTTGGAGAACTGGACACCCTGCCTGCCTTGGACTAAGTTATGTCTTCTGAGTCTTTCTAACTTGTGCTTAAAAGGTAAAGGGACCCCTGACCATTAGGTCCAGTCATGTTCGACTCTGGGGTTGCGGCGCTCATCTCGTGTTAATGGCCGAGGGAGCTGGCGTAAAGCTTCTGGGTCATGTGGCCAGCATTACAAAGCCTCTTCTGGCAAACCAGAGCAGCGCACAGAAATGCCATTTACCTTCCCACCAGAGTGGTACTTATTTATCTACTTGCACTTTGACGTGCTTTCAAACTGCTGGTAGGCAGGAGGTGGGACCAAACAATGGGAGCTCACCCTGTTGCGGGGATTCGAACCACCGACCTTCTGATCAGCAAGCCCTAGGCTCTGTGGTTTAACCCACAGCGTCACCCAGTCCCATGTGTTTATGTGACCCTTATTCACCAATAGTAGCCACTTACTGAACTTGACAACCCTGGATTGTGCTTCTGAGACAGAGATTTCAATGTTGGCTGAACTGATTCACATCCCCTGAGCCACTGCACAGAGTGGAGCAGGAAGATGGGTCAGAGAGCACATTTCTCTGAAATGTGCAATGTGGCCACCTGCTTTTTAAAATATACAAACATTTGTTATAAAAGTAACATGCATAAAATATTTGCAAAATATGGCAAAAATATATAAAATGCATATTTTTAAACATACTTTAGTGAGTCTTAATATTTAATGTGACACACACAAACACACACACACACACGAGAAATGTGCATCAGCTCTCTGTGAGGGACAAATGATAAGACAAACTGGGATTATTCGTGGGTCTCTCTCTGAGTTAGGTCAAAGCCCATGCTACTTTTTCAGACTGGTTTTTCAGTCTCTGTTCTTTTTATTAAAGCATGGTCCTACATTTTCCTATTTCTCTAGGTCCAAGAAGTAAGACTGTCCAAGAAGTACAGTAAGAAGAATTAAGATTTTTCGAAATGTTGCCTGTGGAACGCCTAGAAGCTCCATATTTTTTTATTAAAGCATAGCAGCAGAACATTAAACAAAAGTTTAAAAGTTTTTTTTTTTTAAAAAAAAAACCTACATTGTTGTGCTTTGACATATAAGAAAGAAAGAAAAACCAATGAAAAAAGGGTCTTCAGAATTCTGCAGGCAGCTTTCTAGACAGCCTCACATTGTAAGACCTATCGGAGGTCTGCAATACATAATGCAGAACTCAATGAAGAGCTGGAAAGGAAAGGATGGCGTGAAGCTGCAAAGTTTTTTAAAAATTGCACAAGCAATAATGCATACCGTTTGGTCACCTCTTAATTATTTTAAGATAAGAACCAGCAAGAGACAACCTCTCACCCCTTCCATAGGAAAGTGAATCCCTTTTATTCCCCCCATAAAAAGCCAGTGGACCTACTTACCTGCAACTTGACAGGCTCAATCCACTATGAAGAGGCTTCTGTGTCTGTAACTTTCATCCATTTTTATCAAAAGAGGCAAAAGTTATAATGATTTTTAGACTTCCCATTATAGCGAATGGAGAGCACAGAGCTGTATCGTATACAGAGCAGCTCGGAACCTGAAACAGAGATCAATGGAGAGAGAGCACAGAATCTCTCTAAACAGATCAGATTTTTTTTTTTTTAAAAAAAGCATAGATACAGATACAAAATTATTACTGTTACCTGGGCACACCCCTGATAGAAACAACACACACACACACACACACACACACACACTGGGTGTGTGAACAGATAAATGACTTGGAAATGTGCAAAACAGAATGGAATGACCCATATCTATCCTCACCTCTAGCCTCAGCAGACCAGTAGCTGCCTTATCCCTGAACTTCAGACTTTTCCTTTTGGGGCCCAGCTTATGCTGCACCCTAACAGGTCCCCCAAAGAGTTGGGCAGATAATTGACTGTGCGAAAGGAAATCTAAGGCTGTCGTGATGACAACTGCCAATTCCCAATCCAAGGTGCTATTGCACAGAAGAGCTCAAATTTGTGAACATCCACAGCAAATGGTGTCCAGCTTTTGCAGGGTGCAGACCAGAACTCCTCAAATTGTCCTCCCCCTCTGATTTTATTTTGGCTTTTCAAAAATTCACACAATCGTATTTCTCCCCCCCCTCCTTAAGTGGTGTTTTACGAAGTGTTGATAGATGCCAACAATCACGACTGACTTCTATTATTATGTTTTGTTCCATGAGTGACAGGATGAATTGTGTGAATTCATTCCACACTGAATGAATTCCTTCAAAGCACCTTTCATATAACTGGAGCTTTTTCAAAGCCGAAGTGACAATTCCTGGTGGAACCTAACGTTGTTCTAATTTATTTCTTTCGAAGCGAAGCCAACCCCCTGCTTCTCGTTGCAACTGTCTGTAGTTTTGTGTTGTTGCAAAGCACATTCATTTGGCCTCTTGGCTTTGAAAACAAAGACCAAGGCTCAAAGAACAATACCCTCTATTAGAACTTATGCTAAAAAATAAAAAAGCAGACTGTTTTGAAGAAGTTTCACTTCATATATCACATGGAGAGTTCTCTCAATGCAAGGTAATGGACCTGACTAACTTAGGTTCATTAATTTGAATGGGGCTACTTGAAATAGAACAATCCTAAGTCTATTTTGCATCACTACTCCCTCCGATTTAAGAGGGTCAAGCAGTTTTCAGACTTCCAATGGAGAGTAATGCTATGGATGGATGAATCTGTCGATGTTTGGTATCTTGGTTTCTTCATTTTCTTATTTTTTTCTATCTTAAGTTCAGTTTGAAGATAGGACCATGTGGACCATGACACAAATAAACACGTGCATATTAAGAACAATACAACATGAGCAATGTTAGGCATCATTAAAAGACGGGGGGGGGGACTAACATTGGGTATGGCAAAGATCAAAAGTTGTGGAGGCAGTGGAAAAGGCTGCAAAATTAAAATGGACACCTGCAAGGCATATGGCAAGAGATGACCCAGGCTGATGGAATAAAGCAGTGCTAGTCTGGAAACCCTACAATTTTAAAACACCAAGGGGATGTCCACATATCCAGTGGGTGGATGGTATAAAATTAACAGCAAGGCTTATGTGGATGCGGGAAGCAAACAATAAGAAGTGATGGCAATGGTGGAAGAAGGGGGTGTGGGGGATGCGTCCGCTCCTGGTATCATCACTGATATTCAGACCTTCACAAGTTTTCTGTGGTGATTCCTGCACCAGGAGTCTGTCCCCCGGGAAATGTGATGGGAATTAGTTGCTATTTGTCCCTGCTTAAACTTTGTCATCTCCAAAGATGGAGACAACTGTAAAAAAAAAAAGGAGGAAAAAACGTGTGAAAAGTTGGTGCAAATGCATCTTAAGGTTGGGAAGAACCTGCTTTCCTTGCTGTGTAAAAATATAAAGGTTAAAAATTGGTGACAATATTTGCTTTCTACTACAAAAGAGACTCATTAACAGGCTTACTTAGACTAACATCATGAATCTCTTTCAATCTTCACGATACTGAACCAAACAACACTAAATAAAATCATTTGTTTCTTTATGTAAGGGAAAGAAACAGACAATTAAGGCTGATGCAGAGGTATGCACCAACCTCAAGATTTGGTTCAGAGTCCAATTCAGTAATTCAGAAAATGGCTTGCATTGCTCTCTAAAGCCTGTCTGGTTTGGCTGAAGATTTGAGTCCAAATCTGCTTTGGGAAAAACTAAGCTTCATTTCCATCCATTTACGGTTAGTAAATCAAAACAATGGCTATAACTTTGACGTAGTAGATCTCCAGAGTTGTTAAAGCCTTCCAAATTACAGGAAAATAGTTCCAGAGGTTTGGTTATGTGCTGTTTATTTTGGCAGATTTGGATGAATTTTGCAGACATGGTGAATCCTTCAGAGAGTATCAATCCTAACCAATTCCAAATTGGTTGTGTTTGTTTGTTTGTTTGTTTGTTTGTTTGTTCGAGGATAGCCTTTACATTTTTTTGGGAGGGTGGAGGGGGGGTCAAAAAACTCACTTAATCTCCCTTAGTGTTTTGTGGTCAGTTGGTCAGAAACAGTTGAAATGAGAGATGGATCAGATGCCACCTCAAAGTGATCCCAGACTATCGACTTTTGCTTGTTCCCACTCCTAGTGCTGCCATTTCACCTACAGCTTCTGTGCTCCTGTGTACAACAGTGAAGGTGCTTTTGAGTTTGGTGTGTGTGTGTGTGTAAGAGAGAGAGAGAGAGAGAGATCAGTGCTGCTACCACACCACTATCTCCACCTCTGTTCCTAGGGTTCCATGTGGTTTGCTGTGAGAACCAGGTTGATGTCTCATATTCAGACACAATAATGGATTATTAACAACAGGGTACCATGCGCTGCTCTGGTTCGCCAGCAGCGGCTTTGTCATGCTGGGCACATGACCCGGAAGCTGTACATCGGCTCCCTTGGCCAGTAAAGCAAGATGAGCACCGCAGCCCCAGAGTCGGACATAACTGGACCTAATGGTCAGGAGTCCCTTTACCTTTCCCTTTATTTACACAGTATGCTATCGGTAGTGGTGCCCACTCTGTGGAATGCCCTCTCACCAGATGTTAAGGAGATGAGTAATTCTACAACATATAGGAAACATCTGTAGGCAGCCCTGTATAGGGAAGCTTTTTAAATGTTTTACTATGTTTTTACTGTGTTTTTATATAAGCTGGAAGCCGCCCAGAGTGGCTGGGGCAACCCAGTCAGATGGGCGGGGTACAAATAAATCATCATCGTCATCATCATCATCATCATCATGTTCAGAGAACTAATGATGATCAATGTCACTGCTTACAACAGTGAGTCATTGTACAGTGGTGGAGATAGCTGCATGGGCACCTGCCGCGCACCCAGGGCGAGCTGTGCGGGGGTGAGATGAGACCCCCCCAGGGTGTCTTTTTGTCACCCCCTTTAAGGATGACACCCAGGGCATGTCGCCCCCACCCCCCTTCCTACGCCCCTGTCATTGTGCACACAATGGACATTGTAGTCCAGTAAAAGCCTGTGCATATATGTGTGTGTGTGTGCGAGAGAAACAACTGCACACACAGAGGAACAACAACAACAGCTTTATAAGACAGACTATGGCTCTGCCGATAAATAATAAAATATCCCAAGATATAAATGAAAAACTTTGCTGCAGAGAACGCAATTTCACATGTGGCAAACCACAGGATTCAGATGATCTTTCTGATTCACAAATGGAGAGAGAAGTCCATCACAACCCCACAGACAGAGACCAGCAACATTTTCAGCACATGAGAGATATATACCAAGGCAAACAAACAATTCAACATGGAACATGGACATCCATCCAACAAGAAGAGTTTTCTGCCAAGTTAAAATCTGACTGCCTGAGAAGATATTTTCTCAACTTTTGTTGTATTCATTTTGTGTTTTCTCCCTGACAGGTACAATGACAAGGTCTAAATTGCAGGGAACTGAATAAATAAAAGAAATTTTGGAAAACAGATAATCCTTTTTACAAATGCAGAATACTGAGGCTGAGACAGGTCCTAAGTATCACCTGTGAATCCATGGCAAATACAAAGATATAATCAGTGCCTTTTTTCTCGGGGGGGGGGGGGACACACACGCAGGGGTACACATACCCCTAAACATTTTGTGAATCTAAGTTTGGCCTCATTGAGAGTGCCCCTAAACATTTTTTAAAGAAAAAAAGAACTGGATATAATCTTCTCCTAAATGAATTACTGCCTTATCGTGGTGTAGGGGCTTGAATAACTCACAAACACTCTTTTCCAACAACACAAGAGACAACTCTACACATGGACATCACCAGATGGGCAGCATCAAAATCAGATTGATTATATTCTCTGCAGCCAAAGATAGAGAAGCTCTATACAGTCAGCAAAAACAAGACCAGGAGCTGACTGTGGCTCAGATCATCAGCTTCTTATAGCAAAATTCCAGCTTAAACTGAAGAATGTAGGAAAAACCACTGGGCCAGTATGACACAATCTAAATCAAATCCCTTATGAATAGACAGCGGAAGTGAGGAACAGGTTTAAGAATTTAGATTTGGTGGACAGAGTGCCTGAAGAACTATGGATGGAGGCTCGTAACATTATGTAGGAGGCAGCAACGAAAACCATCCCAATGAAAAGGAAATGCAAGAAAGCAAAGTGGCTGTCCAATGAGGCCTTACGAATAGCGGGGGAGAGAAGGCAAGCAAAATCTGAGGGAGATAGTGAAAGATACAGGAAACTGAATGCAGATTTAAAAAAATAGCAAGGAGAGACAAGAGGGCCTTCTTAAAAGAGCAATGCAAATAAATAGAGGAAAACAACAGAATGGGAAAAAACAGAGATCTGTTCAAGAAAATTGGAGATATGAAAGGAACATTTCGTACAAATTACAGGTAGGTAGTCGTGTTGGTCTGCCATAGATCAAACCTATCCATTCTGAAGGAAATCAGCCCTGAGTGCTCACTGGAGGGACACATCCTGAAGCTGAGGCTCCAATACTCTGGCCATCTCATGAGAAGAGAATACTCCCTGGAAAAGACCCTGATGCTGGGAAAGATGGAGGGCACAAGAAGAAGGGGATGACAGAAGACAAGATGGTTGGACAGTGCTCTCGAAGCTACCAACATGAGTCTGACCAAACTGTGGGAGGCAGTGGAAGAAAGGAGTGCCTGGCGTGCTCTGGTGCATGGGGTCACGAAGAGTCAGACACGGCTAAATGACTAAACAACAACATCCCTTCCTTTGCAATATTTATAACCATCCTTGTCTCAAACTGTTCCCGGGGAAAGGTACAAGAATACATTCGAAATAATCATCATGTTAATTAAAAAGTACAAAGAAAACAATGTATAACAGCAATCTTAAAATACAGTGCAACCAATTCCCTGAAAACAAGGTAGAGTTAGCAACTCATAAATGCTCGAGAAAACAAATTCTTCCTGTGAAATATGCTGCTGTTTGGAATTCTTAGTAACTTTTCAGCTTTAAGTGTGAATATCCCAATATTTATGAACAAAACAAATCTTTTTCTTTTCTTTTCTTTTTAAAATACTACTCCCACTGTGAAGGGTCTTTGAGACCCCAGGCCAGATAAAGCTTGGTGAGCTCTTCACTCAGATGTCTATAGCTTCAGAAGTCCCAGAAGTGCTGCCTCCCCCCCCATGCTGTGTCCTGGGTTACTGTGGCAAAGCTTGTGCATAACTAAGCTCTTTACTCTATTTCTGCTATTCCTTCTCTGTCCTTGCTTCCTCCTTCCCTGGGAACCAGGGGCAGAGGAAGGGGGCGCGGTGGGTCCAGGCCACCCTGGTTGTCACCACTGAGGGAGGTGATAAAATGCCAGACGTCACTCACCACGGGACCTGCAGCACGCCTAAGCCACACGTCTCTCCTGGGAGTGATGCGGTGGCTTGTGTGCCAGCAGGCTCCGCACTGCCCCAAAGGGTCTGCCCGCTGCCTCACCCTCAGCTGAACGGCAGTTGAGTGGGAGGAGGCAGGAAGACTCCTCAGAGGCCCTGTGGAGTGCCCTGCCCCAGCTGGCCTCACCCCACTGGCGGCTGGCCCAGCCCCTGGGCGCAGCGGATGCACACTGCCCCAGGTGACCGATCGACCTGCTCTGCTACTGCTGGGAACCCCTCAAAATGCGCTGTCATAACACCCCCAACTCACCAAGTGTCTTTCCTCCCATGGGACAACTCCACCCAGTCTCTTCTGCTCTGCTTTGTTCACAGATGCAACTGTCATAGGAGCCAGCTAATAGGATCTAAGGTCCCTTTGCCCCCCCCCCCCGCATAAGATATTTGAGAGGGCAATGGCCGAAATATAGTGATATTTTGATACAAGAAGGAGAACACTTAAAATTGAAATCGTATGAACAATTGAAAGGACATGTTACAGATTGGTTGCAATATTATCAGATTAATGAGTTATTCAAATTGGTTTTCAGTCAGAAAAATCTAAGTTGGAGACGGAATTGTTAGAGCCAAGGATTAAAAACTTATCCAGAATGTATAATTTGTTGCTTGAGTGGCATACAAAAGATGAAATGGTGAAATCAACAATGATAGATTGGGCAAAGGATGTGGGGCACAACATCATGTTGGAGGATTGGGAAAAATTGTGGAAAACTGGTATAAAATTTTCAGCATGCAATTTGCTTAGAGAGAATATTATGAAGATGATGTATAGGTGGTATTTGACACCTGTTAAATTGGCAAAAATTTATCATGGACAAAGTAATAAGTGCTGGAAATGTAAACAAACAGAAGGAACTTTCTTCCATATGTGGTGGTTGTGCCCGAAGGTAAAAGACTTCTGGGAAAAGATTTATAATGAAATGAAGAAGGTGTTGAAAAACACATTTAAAAAGAAACCAGAAGCCTTTTTACTGGGCACCCTAGGCCAAGAGATTCCAAAATGTGATAGAACTTTATGTATGTATGCCACAACAGCAGCTAGAATTTTGATAGCTAAAAACTGGAAGACAGAAGAAATACCAACGATTGAAGAATGGCAGATGAAAATGATGGACTATATGGAGCTCGCTGAGATGACCGGGAAACTTCGTGACCAGAGGGACGACGCGGTGGAAGAAGAGTGGAAGAAATTTAAATTATATCTAAAAAACTATTGTATGATTGAAAATTAGATATAATTTGGAAGAAAAGCTAGAATGTAGATTTAGAGTTTGATTAAGTGTGTTGGAATTGTGAGAGAATGAGTTAAGATATTAGATAAAATTAAAGATGTTTTAAGATGGTAAGAAATTACTAAAGATGATTGACAAGGAACGCAAGAAATGGAGATGAGAGGAAGTCAAGATACAATATAAAGGATAGAAGTTAGTGATAATAATATGTTTTTCTTTTTCTTTTTAATGTATGTTTGTTTTGTTTTGTTTTTATGGTTGTATGGTTTCATATGTGTTTGCCTTATTGTTGTTTTTCTTTTGAAAAAAAAATCTTAATAAAGATATATATTTTTTAAAAAGATATTTGAGAGGACTGCCACTGCCCCCCAAGTTGATGGGCATTGCCATTCAAATGGTATGGATGAGCCCCATCGTGTGATAGATAGTGTGGGTCAGGGCCTTCCTGGGCCCCACAACTGCTGACCATTGGGCTGACAGCAGGAGTGGGGAGCAGCTGTGTTGGGCACTCAGAATGTCAATGTGTCTTGGAAATCAATCGTTGATACCTCTAGAATGTCATAAGGATTCAACAGAAATATGCTCTGTAAGAAATTTGAACTTGGCTGCAATTGGGTGTGGGTGGGGATCTGATTCTTATACAGAGCAGATACTTTGCTTTGCAAGACAATGTTTGGAGTGCCGATCTATGAGCCAGCCCCTAATCAAGTTCTGCACACAACGTTCACTCAGATTAAAATCTTCTAATGGTCGTACTTAAGCGTTGCACAGGCCAGCCATGCCAAACGGGCTGTGCCCACTGTGAATTTTCATTTGCAATGTATTTGGCACCTCAGCTGCATACAGTTTGATCTGCAATGTTTGCAGCTGGATCTGTGAAAAGACCCGACCATGATGCTAAACAGATCAGCAATGCTTTCCTCCTTGCTAATGCCATGTACAAAACAGAGAGCAAATTAGATGCCTCTGTTACTAAACATTCCAGCTCAATCAGCCAACTCAGGGCAGCTTCACCTGCCAGTAATTTACAGCCATGAACAGAATACTATATACATACTGGGTATGAAGTGGATAGAGATAAGTTTTGTCTCCTCTCAAAATATTAGAACCTGGGGCTATCCAAGGAAGCTGAATACTGGGACAAACAAAATGAGGTATCTGAAGAAGTGTGCATGCACACGAAAGCTCATGCCAAGAACAAACTTAGTTGGTCTCTAAGGTGCTACTGGAAGGAATTTTTTATTTTATTTTGTTTTGACTATGGCAGACCAACACGGTTACCCACCTGTAACTAGTGTTACCTTGGGTTACAGACGCTTCAGGTTACAGACTCCACTAACCCAGAAATAGTACCTCGGGTTAAGAACTTTGCTTCAGGATGAGAACAGAAATCGTGTGACGGCAGTGGGAGGCCCCATTAGCTAAAGTGGTACCTCAGGTTAAGAACAGTTTCAGGTTAAGAACGGACCTCCAGAACGAATTAAGTTCTTAACCCGAGGTACAACCGTACTAAATTAAATTATGGTATTGTTACCAGAAGATATATTGATACCCACCAACATGGATGGCTTTAGAATGGGATTTGACCAGGAATGAGCAGAAGGTAGATTGGGATCTTCTGCTAGAATTCAGTCGGTTTTCACATATCTCCACATCCTGCAAATCCACAGCAAGGATTGCATGTGCTAAGTCATGTCATAATGATGCAATAGAGATATACTCACTAAGAAATTTGATACCCTCCCCGCAAAGATTGTACAAGTTCTACACCATTTATTTAGCACCAATAGTGCATATGATGCATTTGATAGGCCATAGAAATTAAAATACAATCAAAGGGTTAATGGTAGTTCCTCAACTGTACAGATACAATAAATTCATTCTAAAATATCATGAAACACCCAGAGATAAAAATGTACAAAACTTTTGTAATAAATGCTGCCTATTAAACAAAACAGAATTCTAGTACATTGATTATCAATAATACATTTCCTAGAGTGAAAGAGAGTCTTTGTTAATATAGTGAGCCTGCAGTGAGTAATATTGAAATCTTGAATGAATCACTTCAAATGTGGCTCAAATAGGGATGCTGCAGTAATCTGCCAGGATCAATTTGCAACACAGATACGGACAAGTATCCCCATTTCTTATGTCCAATTCAATCTGATTTCATTCCCATCCATCAGGGAGAAAGTGTTGATAGCCCGAGACTTAAAAACTCGTTCATGCTGCTCGGAGGAGGGAAATAGATGTAGTTGGATGAACAACATCTTGTCCAAGCTCAGAGATATGGGTACACACAAGCTACAAAAAAGGAGCCATGAAACGGATAAGCCATGCCATTTCTGCAGGCAGTTCAAAGAAATTCCCTCAGTGTCTACAAAAAGTTGAGGAGAGGTTGTCAATTTCATTTCTCTGGCGAAGAGACCTCTTACCAGTTTTGCTGCTCTTTTCAGCCTTTATTTTGAGGAGTCTGGACTAGATAATACAGGGGTAGGAATCTGGATCCAAATGATGAGCCAGATCTTTATCTCTCCCCTCCTATGAGCCACGTTTGACAGGTGGGTGGGCTGGCCACCTATCAATCACTGGGCATCACAGTGACACCAAGGCCACCTGTTTTTGCTCCATGTGCAAGGGTTGCCATACATTCAGAATTTCCCAGATATAGCTGGGATTTGGGGCAGAAAACCCTGAAGTGTCCAGATTTTCACTTTTTAAAATTTGGCAACCCTCCCATGTGCTGATTTGATTGTTGGAGCTTCAAAGCAGCACATACAACTCCTTGCATGTGCCAACAAACAGTTACAAATCCCTTCTTGGCCCAGACCTGTCTTTCCTTGCCCCACACATGATGTAAAATATGACATGAGGTGTAGGAGAAGTGAATGGCTCTTCACCAAAACAGCCTCATGGGTCAAATGATAATTAGGTTCATGGCCTGGAGGTTCCCCACCACTGCTTAAATGTTGTGAATTTTGTGCAAAGGTGGCAGAGAGCAGCAATGAAACAGAAAAACACAGGTTGTTTGGATAATCTGTGGATATCTATGGATATCTATGATGCCTTCAGGTGCAACAGCAATAAATAAATCCTGTTTGAAGCCATAACTGCTGATGGGGCTGCCCCACTGGAGTGCAGTTAGACCAACATTAGCCGCTATAACACCTAGAAGGCTAAGGGAGATAACATACCATATTGACACTTCTCAGAATTTTTGTCTTGATACTGTCAGCCTCCTGTGGAGGAGGGAAGAGAGAGACAGCAGTGAGCCAGCAGCCAGGTGAGAACATCCTTCCTGTAAGATCTCTGAACTATTTTTAATCTGGTGGGGGATAGAGATGGGGAATAAATTTAATTCAGTTCCCATTTAAATTTGCCCTTTCTAAAACCTGAAAACACAGCCAACCTTCAAAATTCACAGTTCTCCAAATTTTGCGATGCAGTTCAACAAGTGTTTACAGACATGCATATATTGTGGGAAATGTGCACCGATATGAATATATTGGTGAAAATAACACCAATTGCTTGCAAAAATGTGTGCATCAGTGCAAACATGATACAAAGGTGTGTTTATTGGAGAAATTTGCACTAAAATGCTGAAGAAATTTCATAGGATTTTTTTAAAAATGGAAATCATTGCAAAAATGTGCAGAACCAAATTTAGCACTGGGGAAATTAGAAACTGAGAAAAAAATGAAATTGACAGATTATTCCATCCCCAGCAAAGGAAGACCAGACTAGGAAACCTGTACCGTATTTTTCGCTCCATAAGACACACTTTTTTCCTCCTAAAAAGTAAGGGAAAATGCTGTGCGTCTTATGAAGATAATGCTATGTGGAGGAGGGACGTCCTTCCCTCCTCTGTGGCTCGCTTTAAAGCAGCAAAGCGGGACAGGAGCCGCTTACACAGGTGTAAAGCAAGCACAGTAGGAGCTTTGTAATCCCTATGCCCACACGCTCGGCCTCCGCATTGGGACGGTGCTTGCGTGGGCTACGTCCCACATCCCCACAGGTGATGTGCCACCACGCAAGACCCTCCCTCTACCACTGGTCTTGCCGGGACAGTAGTGCCTTCCTTTGCAGAAGTGTGAAGTTTGAGGGGCGGCTGTGGTTTGGTCCTTGTGTTGTACACGAAGGTGTGAATTAGGTAGGTTTGACTTTAACTAGGAATTGAATCAGATTTCTACCTCATTCCTCCCTCATATGAAAGCCCCCAGAGCTCTCTGCAATGAACAAAAAGGAAGAAAGTCCCAGCTCTTTTGGCTTTATTAAAATAATTGTGTAGGGCCAAACCATACAGTCCTTAGATGTAAGGGACTCAATGTGGGAAGCTCATATATTTCCATTGCCTGCCCCTCTTACTAGGGGATAAAGTCTCTCTTCATTTGTTAATGACAGTGATGATGGTTCTTAATGCCGCTGTTGACTGCTGTTCACTTCACATGGTTGGAATATTATTCTGATATACCGGTAGTTTATTAAATAGTTTAGTACAACATTTGATTCAGAATATATATATATATATTTCAAAAGCTCATTTGAAAAATGGTCATGTAAGTCAGAGGCCAGCAAACATTTTCAGCAGGGGGGCCGGTCCACTGTCCCTCAGACATTGTGGGGGGCCCGGACTATATTTTGAAAAATAAAAATAAAAATGAACGAATTCCTATGCCCCACAAATAACCCAGAGATGCATTTTAAATAAAAGGACACATTCTACTCATGTAAAAACACGCTGATCCCAGGACCGTCCGTGGGCCGGATTTAGAAGGCGATTGGGCCGGATCTGGCCCCCGGGCCTTAGTTTGTCTACCCATGATGTAAGTGATGTCTACTTCTGTATCTAACTTGAGATGATCCTTTCAAGCCTTCGGAAGAAGGCTCACGAACTGTGGCATTCATTAAAGCATCCTTTTCATAGCCTGCCTCCTCTCCTCAGTATTTTTGATCTTCGTGCATCTTTTTAGGAATGCTTTCTGCTTAATTTACAGCTTATAATTTTCTTGATTTTGTCTGATTAAGTGAGACCTTTAATGACATTTCCAATTTTATTTTTTATTTTTTATTTTTTTATGTTGGGTGACGATTTAAGGTAACGACCTATTTGCTATACTGAAAGCAACGGAGACAGAACTTACCAGATCTAATTATGCAGTTTGCAAATGTGACAGCTCTGATGTTGCTGGCGCGCGAGTCTCTGTGGTTAAATTAAAAGTATAATGACAGTAATTACATTAATTAGCCTTTTTCCAGTTTGTTGCTTGCACAGGCCCTCCCCCCTCTTTTTTGCATATTTACATGAGTAACATCTACTTTGGTTTCTCACTTTAAAAAAGGCTACTGTAACTAAACGGCTGATTTATCATAGGTCTTTTAATTCATGAGTTATGCTCTGAGAGAGAAGGAAGATGCCAAAAAAGAAAGGATTAACATCTCAACAGTTGCTTTCATAAATTATTGAAATGCACAGCCTGGAATCTGTAACACTTAAGATATTTAACCAGACGTGTGGTGAGATACATAAGGAAAGCCACAAGCACCACTGTGCGACATAAGACACAAATTGCTACATGAGTTTGCTGTGCAAAGGATGTAACTAGAGATATGTCTTTAACCCGTACTGGTGCTCTAGTGGAGGAATACGGTTGGGGATAACAAGGCTGTGCATCTGCTGATCACATACAACGCAAGAGGAGCTGCCCTGGCAAGAGCCCCTTGGATCTCTTCCTTTTTGCCATTGTTCATCCACTCCTCTCTTGATATGGCCTGGGCAACACTAGTGGCTAGGGGAAGCTACAGTAATAATAATAATAATAATAATAATAATAATAATAATAATAATAATAATTCTACCGCGTCCATCTGGTTGGGTTCCCCAGCCACTCTTGGCACCTTCCTAAAGAACATTAAAAACAGAATAAAACTTCAAACATAAAAATACTTCTCTAAACAGGGCTGCCTTCAGATGTCTTCTAAAAGTCAGGTACAGTCATACCTCGGGTTACAGTCACTTCAGGTTGCACGTTTGCGGGTTGTGCAGCACGCAGAACCCTGAAGTACCAGAACGGGTTACTTCCGGGTTTCGGCGCTCGCGCACGTGCAGATGCGCTAAATCGCGCTTTGCGCATGCGCAGAAGCACCAAATCGCGACCCACATGTGCGCAGATGCGGCGCTGCAGGGTGCGAACACTGCGGTTTGTGAACGCACCTCCTGCACGGATCATGTTCGCAACCCGAGCGCCCACTGTAGTTGTTTATTTCCTTGACATCTGATGGGAGGGCATTCCACAGGGTGGGCTCCACTACCGAGAAGGCCTTCTGTCTGGTTCCCTGTAACCTCACTTCTCGCAGTGAGGGAACCGCCAGAAGGCCCTCGGAGCTGGACCTCCGTGTCCGGGCAGAACGATGGGGGTGGAGATGTTCCTTCAGGTGTACTGGGCCGAGGCCGTACAGCAATGGCAGTGAGGAGGTAGACTCAAGGAGGGAGAGGACATGGATAATATCTGGCCCAGGAACCCTCCAAAACTGGGACTGACACTGGATGTCTTATATACAGTCAGATTATTGGTCCATCTAGTTTAGCACTATCCACTGTGCAAAGACTCTCCAGGGGTAACCCCCCCCCCACCCTGGACATACCTAGAGATGTCTAGGATTGAACCTGGGATCTTTTGGGTGCAAATTGAAGTGGACTACGTTGGAACTATGGCCAACTGCTGACCACTATTCAGACTGTGAAGAAATATGGTATGAAGAAATATGAGAGCTTCTTGTAGTTAGAAAGAGGAGGAAAGAGAAGCAAAGCATTTGCAGAGAAGGAGGGCACTCTGCCTTTGCACGTGGCAGTGTTCACGTACCCAGTGACTTGCAGACCCAAGCAGAGAACCTGCAAACTCCATAAATCCCCATCTCTAGCCATATGTAGACCACAATATCCATGGCATAAAGGGATTGAAAACGGGAAAGAAAACAGCCAGTATCCTAATGCCTTTATCTAAATCAACTGTAAAGTTGCTTCTAATTCAGTGGTGTACAGTTCTTTTAATTGCCCCTTCACCAACCTTAGTTGTTCTTTTTGTTTTGTAAAGTTCTTTGCCGGGGGGGGGGAGGTTAAAAACCACCTAGACATATATTTAAAAAATGAAATAGATAGATAGATAGATAGATAGATAGATGATAGATAGATAGATGTTGTAGAGCTGGGGAAAGGTGGATAAGCTAAAGTAAATCAGGGATGGGGGTACCTGTGTCCTTTCAGATGTTGCTGGACTCCAGCTCTCATCAGCCTGAACCATCATGACCAGTGGTCAGGGATGGTGGAAGTAACATTTGGAGGGTCAAAGGTTCCCCATCCTTGGGCTGAAGAAAGTATATTCTGTATATTCTGGCGTATAAGACTACTTTTTAATCCAGGAAAATCTTCTCAAAAGTCGGGGGTCGTTTTATACGCCAGGTGGAGAATCTGTGGTCGAGTATATCTCAAACTCTATATTTTAACTGGAAAAGTTGGGGGTTGTCTTATATGCCCAGTCGTCTTATACGCCGGAAAATACGGTAGTTCAACCTGGACTATGATATGCTATAGTTAATGATAAAAAACCTACCATGACAAGGCTAAGGCCCTCCCATACATTTAAGTGTTTCATCATACTGAAACAATATGATCAAAATTTCACTGAATCCCGCACCACACACCCCATTTTGAAGCACATGTTCTCACCCACAAACATTCCATTTGGCCCTAATACCCCCACACAGGTTGCATTATTTAACATGAGAACTGGGACCAATGGTCTATTTATATTTCCACTCATAGATTTCTGGAATATTTATCTGCAAAGTTGGTAAGTCTCCAAAAGCATCAGAACCAAAGCTTGATTTTGAATGCCCAGAGGAATCCGTTTGCCAGCTAACAATTAGGCCGGCCGAACTGAAACAATGCATCTTTATCATCTGAAGCAAGATTATCAGCTGGGTGCAAGTGCTCAGGCAATTTAGCTGGGATTCATGCCTGTCAATTTAAACTAGAGATGAAATGCAACTTCAGGAAGGCACTGGGGCTGCCTCTCCCCTAAACACTCATAGAAAAAGCTAATCAGCAAAAGAAACATATTGCACAAACTGTTTAGATATTCAAGCTTTAAAAAATAAAAAATAAAAAAATTAACAGGTATTTGTCACCTTCTTGCACAAACAGAAATATGAATTATCCCAATGGAGGTCTTTTTGAATTCCTTTTTAGTATTTTGTTTATACATTTATTTTTTAAATTTCTTTATTTTCTAATGTAAATCCCCCCTCCCAACATATTGATTTGGGAAGAATTAAGGTTTTAGAACACAATGACATCTTCTCCAAATGGCACCTGAAGCTAAAATTTCACTTCAGACAAGCTGCTCTGATTAGTTGCATCCTAGTTCACAATTGCTACTAACATGAGTTTGACCAAACTGCGCCAGGCAGTGGGAGACAGGAGTGCCTGGCGTGCTCTGGTCCATGGGGTCACGAAGAGTCGGACACGACTAAACGACTAAACAACAACAACAACAACATTCACAATTAATGTGAAATGATATGGTAATCAATCATGGCAGATTCAATGGTGTTTGGGTGTAGATGGTATCTGATGTTTTCCTAGTCCAGGTACACTTCCTACAGAGTATTCATCATGAATGCCACATCCCACCGCTCTACTAAAGCTAGGCAATGTCTTTAGTCAAAATGCTGTTTTGTCCAAAGGTCAAATGATGACCTTGGAGACTGAATCCCAAGCTTAGTCACCAATATTTCCATGAGGGATAGAATATAATAATAAAAAAAACACAACAAATCCATATGAAATCCGCTCCTGATGTCGCAGTCACATGTAGGTCTGAACTCATTTTCAGAACCTCAAGAAAATGGTGAGGCAGTTTCATGGCTTACCACTTGAGGCAGTGGTGAGCAGTTCTTGACACCTTGGAATAAACAAGGTTTTCTAACAATGTGGATCATTGGATTTGATGTTCTCTGCATTTTCCTAGCAGCTTTGCTTCCCTTGGAAACCGAGGTTTCCCTGAGCAACATTCATGTTTTTCTTCTAGTATTTGGCAGGCCATGTTTTTCTCCCAGGGGTTCCCCATTGCTTGCACCCTTGGAGCCTGAGCAAATCTTCCATTTGGCAAAAGTAGCCACTTAACTTGGAGAAAGTGCTCCTGTCCAGGGAATACAGGAGCAGAGGCTTTATTTTAGTCTTTCTCCTGCATCTAGCTGAGCCAACAGGCGGTGGCAGGGTGGTGATTACAGCTCGGGGAAAGAGGAGAGTTTAATCTCACCCTGATCTTCGTAGCTGGAACATCGCCGGTATGAGATTTGGTGCCCTGCCGTTCCTAAAGCCCTGTTTCAGCTGACAGGCTCCTCGGTGCTTGGCCAATCGATCACTCACAACCTGACAGAGAAACGGAGCCGGCTGAGTTGAAAGATTCCCTACATTTTTTACCTGGAGGCGTTTCACAGCTCCAACAGCTAGTGTCTTCCTAAAAGTCCTGTGCTGTTGTTTCTGCTGGTTAGAAACTGTTATTATGCCTTACTACTGATTCAGTTTCCCCAGATAAATAGCAATTTTGCTTGGGCTTTGCTACCAATCCAAACTCCAAAAGTTAATATTTAAACAGCATGGTGCTTGTCCTATTTGAATTCTCTTCAGATGCAGAGCTACATCTTCTCATCTTCACAAGCCTAGTTAGAAGAACAAAGGCTGCATTGAGTTTGATGATCAATTGGAAGTCAACATGCAACATGCATTGGAGCCTACTCCCAAGGAAGCATGCTTAGGATTGCAGCCTGAATAAGCATGGAGAGAGCAGGATTGTGGGGGAGGGAGGAACTCAATTGCACCACTAAAACTACACCCAGCATAGCAAATGTGGTATTCTCCAGATGTTATTGAACTACAGTTTCCATCTTCCCTGACCGTTGGCTATGTTGGCTAGCCTGGATAGGAGCTGGAATTCATACAACACCTAGAGGGCACCACCGTGCCTACCCCTGCTTCACACACACATATGCATACTAATGTTGTGCCAAACCTGTCCTCCAATTTGTTTGAGGGCTTCCATTTCTGAAAGAGGCATACTTCCAGACCAAGGATGAAGAACATGGGTTCCTCCAGAAGTTCTTGGATTCTAATGCTCATCAGATTCAAGCAGGCCAGGGCTGATGGGAGTTATGGTACAGCAACATATGGAAGACTCATATATATGGCACAACAATTAAAAACTATGAAAACAGGAGGTTAAGAACAGGAGATCAGGGGAATGCTTTCCTAAACATGTGTGCCTTTCAGAGCCAGCAGAATGCCAATACCAATGATGCCCCTCGTATTTCAGCAGGAAAAACACTGCCTAGCACTGGTACCAATAGTGAAAAAGCCCACCTCTGTGTTATCGCAAGCCAATAATCATTAGGTTGTAGCAAAACTAACCAGGTTACATTTGTTTAGGTTAATGCCCTTACCAGTGTCCATATTGCAGCACTCATGTCACTTTAAATAACACAGTGAGTCGTTTTTTTGTGCGGTGTGGAATGACATGGACAATTGTCTACCTTGTTCCAACATAGATACAACCCCAGTGTGCTCCTAGCAACTATTTCACACAAATCGGTTGTTTCTAGTTATGCTCGGGGCAGTCAATTGCTGTGAACTGGGATACACTTTGCCTTGACCCACACCTCCCATCCTAAAGTGCAGACTGAAACTCAGTTGTTCACTGGCTTTTGCAATTCTTGGCTGTCCCTCAGCTCAAACTATGTATCAATATATGTTGTTGTTGTTGTTGTTGTTGTTGACAAAGGTTAGAAATATGCCTTTAAATTCTATTCCGGGGTATTTTTTTAATGTAGATTAATGTGTAAACAGGATGGAACAGACCTATGGGCCAATTCATGCAAAAGTGGCACAGACCAGAAAATGACCAAACGGTCCATTATTTGATATCTAAGGGTTTATTTGATTTTATTGCATCTTCCTGATGAAAAGGAAGAAGGACTAAGCAAGCACTCTCCAAATGTCCCAGCTATAAGTGTAAAGCCTCTTTGTCCGTGACTCTTAACCACCATCTTTTTCTTTCCTGCCAGGTGTGTGAAGGAGATTTTTTTGGGAAAAGGTCGAGAGCTACCAATTTATTGCAAAATGTTTGCTCCAGTCCCCCTCAGGGTCCATCATGCAGAACATGCCAGATTGCCTGGGAGAAAATGCCTTTGGCACAAACCCAACAACATCTTAGAAAGGAGAAGAAGGGGAAAAACAAAAGGAAGTAGAGGATTTGCCAAGGGCAACATGAATGATACTGGATAAATCCACTGCTGGAAAGTGAAGGGAATGGTAGAAAATGAGATTCATGCTAAATAATGAATCTTTATGTTATGTCCTCTGATTAGGAGCATTGTGCTTTGCTTCTGTTGTCTACAAGAACTATTTGATTATTACAAACATTTTTAAAAATAGTCTTCAGAAGTCTGCCAGCTTAAGCAGATTCCATGCTGATGCTTTATGGATGAGTTCTACCAGCTAGTATATCACTTGGGGTCTTTATGGCTGAGGAAAGCTTTGTAGACTTCCTCAGTTCACTGGACTCTGCAGGAGACTAGCAGAATGTAGCATCTAGTTCAAGGCTACACTGCATTCACAGGCTGGACACCTCAACTTTGCCTGTAAGGTAGAAGAAGAAGAAGAAGAAGAAGAAGAAGAAGAAGAAGAAGAAGAAGAAGAAGAGAAGGAGGAGTTTGGATTTGATATCCCGCTTCATCACTACCCTAAGGAGTCTCAAAGTGGCTAACAATCTCCTTTCCCTTCCTCCCCCACAACAAACACTCTGTGAGGTGAGAGAAGCTGAGAGACTTCAGAGAAGTGTGACTAGCCCAAGATCACCCAGCAGCTGCATGTGGAGGAGCGGAGACGCAAACCCAGTTCACCAGATTACGAGTCTACCGCTCTTAACAACTACACCACATTGGTAGAACATGAACGAGCACTTTTGCACCATTAAGGCACCAAACGGTAACCAGCCATGTGCAAAGTGGGGTCATATACTGGTTACACTCAGGACAGGCTTGGCTCACCCTAACATATAAACTGACCTGGACCATGTGGTCATTATCTGATTATTCTTCATGTGTCTGCTCCATGAGAGGTCCAGAGGGCACCAACACAAGAACGGGCCTTTTCTCCCCGTTTGTGGAATGCTCTCCCCAGGGAGGCTCACCTGGCACCTCCATTACATATTTTTTTGGCACCAGGTGAATTTTTTTTCTATAACCAGGCTTTGGGCTGATTGAGCGTTCTATGGCCCTTTAAATACATTTGTGGGAGGGGGTTATTGCTTTGTTTTTGTTTTATTAAGTATTTTGCGTTCTTATTTTGCATTTCTATGCTGTGAACCCCCCCCTTCCAATGAAGAGTGGTATACAAATTTAAACAACAACAACAACAACAACAACATAAGGAGAAGAGAAGGTGGCAAGGCCACCACTGCCTTTGCCTAGGACCACTCAGTTAGATTCTCATAGAAGAATGATTACTTTTTAAGTTAAAGCAAGTTATGGCCCTTAGTTAACCCATATCTGCATCTTTCCTTTTCATTTTGGGCTGTAGGTGCAACCCACTGTCTAAGCACAGTGACTGAAAAGGCCCTGCCTCTTATATACAGCTCTTGATCTATGTACACAGGCAGGTCCATATGGGTGGAGATAGTTCTTCTGCTATCCAGGTCCCAAATCGTTTCAGGCATTTAACCCTCATTCTGAACTGTATCTTGAAATGCAAAAGAAGCCAATCTAGGGGGCAGGGAAAATCAGTGCCATGCATGGTGTATGTCAGTTAATGTTGTTTTATTATTATTATTTATTAAATTTTTACACTGCCCTTCACCCGAAGCTCGCAGGGAAATTCGCAGAATAACATCCCATAAAGCATGAGCGAAGCCATTTCTGTGCCAAAAACCAGGCGTTAATCCCGATTGAAATAGATCTAGAAAATCAGTTTCCTCCAAGAGCACATGGATCTGATCCACAACCAGCTGCTCAGGAACCTTGCCCAAGAAAGGGGCTGATTCACAACTGGTCAGTAATTACTTAGATTTTCTAAATTCAGGGAGGGTTTCTTAATGAGAGGCTTTACCACTGCCTCCTTCAAACAGGAAGGCACCCTGTCTTGTAAAACGGTAAAGGGACCCCTGACTATTAGGTCCAGTCATGTCCGACTGGGGTTACAGCGCTCATCTCGTGTTACTGGTCGAGGGAGCCAGCGTACAGCTTCCGTGTCATGTGGCCAGCATGACAAAGCCGCTTCTGGCGAACCAGAGCAGCGCACAGAAACACCTTTGACCTTTTTTGTTGTTACATACCACTTTAAAAGGTAAAGGACCCCTGACACTTAAGTCCAGTTGCGGCGCTCATCTCTCTTTACTGGCCGAGGGAGCTGATGTATGTATCTAAGTACATACCACTTAGATAATTTCAAATATTGAGCAGTTAGAAAGCTTTTAAACAAACTAACTAGCAAAATAATCTGGGAAGCTACCATGGACTCTCAACCTGGATAGGGATGCCAACTGTCGTGCCGACTCCAGTTTTGTGGGTCCCTTGGGCAAAGAGTCATTGTGTAGGCTAGTCCATTACATTTCGAGTTTTAAAGGACTCTTCATGGCACACATAATCATTGTTAGCACGGGGGGGGGGGGGCGGACGACAACAAGAACAACTCCCTCTATAAATTCCATCTGAGGAGAGCTAGTCTTCTAAATGCACAGCTCCCTCTGCAGAACTCAAGGCTGATTCTAGACAATTGTCAAATAAAAGTAATGGAGCAGGAAGCTGTTTGCATGTTACAATTACTTATAGTGAGTCATCCTCCTTAATAGGGATAAACATCTTATAAGTCATATTGCAGCACTGCTGTCAACGTTTTTTCATGGGAGTTAATTGATCAGAATCCATTTCTAGTACTCCATTCTTCTTGAGTGCCTTCTTGCAGAAATGATTTGTTCCAAACCAAGCCTGTGTGAACCAGCTCATTTCTAGTCACTTCCAAACGTTTTCACACATTATCCTGTTTCGTTTCTTTTCCTTACAAAAATAAACCTTCCCGAAATGCATAATTAAACAATATTGCAACGTACTTAGACTGTTGAATTGCTTCACATGTTCAAAATGCAGTAGACTGCTGATGTCCATATTAATTTCAGAGCTGCAGATCTAGTTGCTTCAATGGTCCAATTCCTCAAGCACCCTTGTTGTGATGACAATGGAGGTGTGGCCATTCTCCCAATGAGAATACTTTTGCCACTTAAGCATTGTAATTCGTTGGAGAACTGGATCACAAAATATGGAGAAGCATGGGTTTAGAAGGATTGCTAGGTTCACATATTATTTCAAAATGAGTAGGGTAGGTTCACATTAAAATCTAAATTTTCCCCATCTCTAATCACCATTCAAACATTTTTTAAAAACAACACAACAACCTATGCTTCATAGCCTTGTGGCAGTGATATTTAGGGGATTACAGCTGGGTATGAAAGGGATGATCTCACCCCATGCCCTGTGATCCTGATTACATTAATTATAGCACAGGGTTGCCGACAAATGTCTGTATACTTAATGCTATGGTTTTCCCAGTAGTAATGTACGGAAGTGAGAGCTGGACCATAAAGAAGACTGATCGCCGAAGAATTGATGTTTTTGAATTATGGTGGTGGAGGAGACTCTTGAGAGTCCCATGGACTGCAAAAAAGATCAAACTTATCCATCCTTAAAGAAATCAGCCCTGAGTGCTCACTGGAAGGGCAGATCCTGAAGTTGAGGCTCCAGTCCTTTGGCCACCTCATGAGAAGAGAAGACTCCCTGGAAAAGACCCTGATGTTGGGAAAGATGGAGGGCACAAGGAGAAGGGGACGACAGAGGATGAGATGGTTGGACAGTGTTCTCGAAGCAACTGCCATGAGTTTGGCCAAACTGCGGGAGGCAGTGGAGGATAGGGGTGCCTGGCGTGCTTTGGTCCATGGGGTGAAGAAGAAGAAGAAGAAGAAGAAGAAGAAGAAGAAGAAGAAGAAGAAGGGGAGGAGTTTGGATTTGATATCCCGCTTTTCACTACCCGAAGGAGTCTCAAAGCGGCTAACATTCTCCTTTCCCTTCCTCCCCCACAACAAACACTCTGTGAGGTGAGTGGGGCTGAGAGACTTCAAAGAAGTGTGACTAGCCCAAGGTCACCCAGCAGCTGCATGTGGAGGAGCAGAGACACGAACCCAGTACCCCTCTTAACCACTACACCACACTGGCTCTCATGAATGAAGAGTCGGACACGACTGAACAACAACAACAACAAAGCACAGGGTACAGGAAATTTTAAGCAAACAAAGAATGTAGCTGCACTCTGTATTAAGCATCAGATTTGACCCTCATACATTGGGCTAATGCAGTGCCCTTACAGATCAGGAGTGCAGCAGAAAGGCTTGAGCTCTCATGGTTGGTTTCTTACTGAAGTACATTTATTTTTCCTTATTACCATGAGGGAATTTAAACATTCTTTCAACTAACTCAGTCCCCTTACTTTCAAAAGATTCTTGTGTCTGTCCACATATTGCATTGTCGATAAAAGCCCCCTCCTCTGTTCATTTGGGTGGTCTTTCTCCTAGTAAGATAGATTAAATAGGATTTTTTTGCACTAGCTTCAAAGTGGGAAGTCAGAGCACCACCTGAAACTTGCAGCCTTTGAACGAAAAGGAAAATAAAAGAAGAAAAAGGAGGGAAGCATTAAGCAAAGTTTCTCAGGCATGGAAGTCAAAACCAGGAAAGAAGATGAAAGATTTTTTTAAGTAAGCACATTATTCTTCCTCTCTGTGTTATTTGCTTTTGCGGTTGTTCTGGGATCCAAGAGAGAGATGTACAGGTTTCACAATTGCTTGTGAGTAGTCAGGGCTGGCATGTGAGGGAAACCACAAAATTGTGACTTCCCGCCAGGAAAGAAAGGGAGTTAATATCTACAGCAGGCATAGGCAACCTTCGGCCCTCCAGATGTTTTGGACTACAATTCCCATCATCCCTGACCACTGGTCCTGTTAGCTAGGGATCATGGGAGTTGTAGGCCAAAACATCTGGAGGGCCAAAGGTTGCCTATGCCTGATCTACATCAGGAACAAGGGGGTGGTGGTGGTGAGGAATAAAAATCTATATCAGGAACAAGATGTGAAGAATCAAATCAACCTTACCCAATGGTTGAAGTAGTAATCAAAGGCAATCAGATGAAGGGCAGTATAGAAATCTAAATAATAATAATAATAATAATAATAATAATAATAATAATAATAATAATGCCTCCATATGTTCATCAGAGGCTATAAATAAAGCCTATAGGAGTACATTTCAGCACTCTCTGCTGAAATATGAGCAACCCCACCTGTATTCACATTCTGCCTGCTTTTCAAATGCACCTGTTTACACAGCCATTCCCTTGATTTCTCGGCCTGGCTCTCTTGTTTTAATCACTGTATTGTTTTAATGGGATCATTTTATTGTATATTTTAATTATGGAAATTCCTATTTTAATCTTTTTAATGGATTTATTTCATTTTGAATATTAACTGTGGTTTATTTTTCAAGTGTGTTTTAGCAATGCTGCATAATTGTTTTTATAGTTTATAAATCACTTATAAGTCTATTTTGGCATATAAATTAATATATGATAATAAATGATGTGTTCAAGCTCTCACATCTCACAACTGGGAAACCTCCAAAAGGCAGGTCCCTTCCAGTCTCTGAGTTGCAAATGTTAATCTGATCACTGTTTTCTTCTCGTTTTTGGCTGCAAGTTTGACGATGCCTAGTTTTTAAAACCATTAGCAATCACATCAGGCTTTGGATTTCTGTAACATGCTCTACATGGGGGGCTACCTTTTGAGAAGTCTCTGGAAACTTACATTGGCTCCAAACACAGCAATGAGAAGACCTTGACTCTGCTGTTACACCGGATGAATCTCAAGTGGTGTTCAGAACACTGTCTAGTCCTGTTGTGTTGAATTAGTTTCAGTTGGTTAGTCTTGAGGATGTGGACAAGCTGCTTGGATCGGTCAGGGTGAGCACTTGCACTCTAGACCCTTGTCCCTTGTGGCTGACAAAAAACTAGCAGGGAGGGGACAACTGGCTGGACCAGGGAGGTGATTAATGCCTCCCTACAGGGATGCGGGTGGCACTGTGGGTTAAAACACAGAGCCTAGGGCTTGCTGATCAGAAGGTAGGCGGTTCAAATCCCCACGATGGGGTGAGCTCCTGTTGCTCAGTCCCTGCTCCTGCCCACCTAGCAGTTCGAAAGCATGTCAAAGTGCAAGTAGATAAATAGATATTACATATTATCCTCAAAACCGGTGAGGTAGGTAAGGCTAAGAGGCAGAGCACAAGGTCACTTCGTGAATTTAATGGCTGAGTTGGGATTAGAACTCAGGTTTCCTGGATCCTAGTCCAACTCTCTTAATCTCAAGAGTGGGTTTTCATGGGGAAAGCTCTCGAGCAAAAAAATAAAATAAAAATTCTTGTACATGAAGTTTTAAATCACAGACCGTACCTGGAAACAGCAAAGGGAAGATAAGTGTGGGTGAGCCCATTGTTTTCCATATTCGGCATATATGCACTCATTTGTTTGCTGGTGAGGACTTTACCTGAGAAAGGATGTGGGGAATGTGCTAAAGATGCAGAAAAGGTGGCACATTGTTATGGGGATGATATATGATTATTTTCAAAGCTCCAAAAGAAAAGAGTCAAGTTTGCAGGCTTTGATTTATGTTTGTTCGTTCAGAGGTTCAATAGGAAGGTCAGGTGAGCCCAGCCGAAGTATTTTGTTAGCTCTTTTCTCTAACCCGAGCAATGAAAAACCATTTGCCAGCTCAATCTCCCCTCCCTTGCTTCGCCAGCCTTAGTCAGGAGATAGTTTTCTTTTTGCAGTTTGTACAGGCCATCAAAAGCCAATTATAAAGCAGTAGAAGCAGCACCTCAGGGCCACTTCACCACTGTCAGGTGTGTTCAACATTAACTAGTCCACTCTGGCCTCTTTGCCACCCTGATCAATAGAATCTCTTGTTTCGTTATTACAGCAGGCTCCATGTTGCTGCAATCTGTTTTCATTGGTTCAGATAGGCTGAGCTTTGGGATTGCTGAAAGGCACATAGTTGCCAATGATGTGTGGTGCAGTAGCACCAAGCCCATTAATAGATTCATAGTCTTTTTGTAGATGTCACCGAGTCCAGACAGGATCTTGCAACTGTAGCATTCCCTGACAAATGGCCATATAAATATCTCCAGCAAACGAGTGTCCACCACCTCCTGAGTCAATCTGTTCCAGTGTTCACTCCAATAAAAAGCAGAAAGCAATCAAGGGGGGGGGGGGAGTTGTTCTTGGGCTTTATCCTGCTAACTCTCCCTCAGAGTAGACCCGTTGAAATTATAAGACCAAAGCTAGCTAGCCATCTCTGTTCATTTTTATGGCTCCAATCGATGCATTACTAGCTTTGGATACATCTTGTTAATTATTATCATCATGATTATCCCCAAAAAATCCTAAGGATATCAACCAGAAAAAATGGCAGGGATTTTTTTTCAAGTATGCAGGCTCTTCAAACTTACAGAACTGTTAGGGGGGGGGGATCAGAGAGCAGATTTAGAACACACGTGATTTAGAGCACATTAAAAAATATAAACATAATGCACGTACTCTTCCATACATTACTCTGCCCATTTTTGCAGCTGGCTCCAGTCTAGGGGTGGAAGGTTAAATCAGTTTCAGTTTCTCAATTCTCCAATCTTAAATTCAGTTCTCCACATTTCTGCAGCAATTTAGCTCTTTGAAAGAAAAAAACAGCAATGCTGCCCGTAAAAATTTATCAGCATTTTATTGTGAATTTGATAGATCCACATTTAAATGCCAACTGTCTCCCCCATTCCTAGGCCCCACCCACTCATACGATTGCCAACAAGGGAATGCAGCCCTGGGGCTGAAATAGATTTCCCACTCCTGTTTCTCAGTTGTCCATTTCCTCTTATCTTGGTACTTAATTCTGCTGTTCACTTTATCTCTCTGTGGCCACAAATATTCGTATTATTATCATCTCTCCATTGGCTTGTTTCTATGCAGTATATACTGCTCTTTGTGTGGTTAAGGCTTCATAATCTTGTTCATACCTTCCTCTATATGCCAAATTCTCTTCCTCTTGATATCCTTCTTATGCTCTGCTCATATGTGTTTAAAAAGCATTCTATATTATTAATGTATTTTAGATACCGTTGAATTGCAAAGGTGGCTTCTAAGTGGTTTACAAGTATAAAACTCATTACGAAAGCTACACCCATAATTAAAATATGCAACTAAACCATTTCATCAACACATTAAAATAAACATCCACCATTTAAATCCCAGTAAAACAAGCCCATTAAAACAGCACAACAATTAAAAAGACCAAGCCAACCATTTAAAACATAATAAGAGCCTGCTGGATCAGGGCAGTGGCCCATCTAGTCTAGTGTCCTGTTCTTAAGGTGGTCAACCTTTAAAATAGTGGCATGGAGAAATGTTAGAGATTGTGAAGGAGACTATCACACACACAGAGAGAGAGTTTGTAAAGCACATATTTTCTTCCTCACTTTGAAGTATGTATCAAAAACATTTAAGCACAGCGGCCCTTGAGGTGATATGAAAATATTTGTAGTAAATATCTACATAAGGTTCCATCGCGATTCCAGATGATTCTTCATTGGCGTTTTGCAGGGACCTTTCTGAACTGCATAGGTATTTGAATTTGATTCTCTTTTAAGAAACTCTCTCATCATTTGCTATGAAGATGGGAAGAGCAATTAAGAGGATGTTTTCCAGCAGGGGTTCCAAAAATCCTTTGACTGCTCAGCTTGTAGTGCAGACATGAATTGCCACACATCAAAACATGGCCCTGTGCTATAATTTGATCTATCTTACTGATCATTGTTGTCCAAGGTCATCCAACGAGCTGACAAAACAGCTTGCTGGTAGGAAGCGAGTTCTCACATGGAGAAAACCATAGGCCATACCTAATAGTTTATATAAAAAAGGGGTGAGTACAGGGGACACAACATTATGTAGAATGTGAAGAAAGTAGAGGGGTAGAAGTTTTTCCCTCTGCTTCTCTCACAATACTAGAACTCAGGGACAGAGAAAAAGAAAAGACTTCTAAACTCAGTGCATAATGTTGTAATCAGCCCTGCTATGGCTGCCACTAATATGGAATCCACTCCCACAAGCTATATTGGTGGTCACCAATGAGGTGAAGGCCAGCACAAGATTCATGCTGGATATAGTTATTGGTGGCTACTATCTCTGATTACTCTCGAAGCGACTGGCATGAGTTTGGCCAAACTGCGGGAGGCAGTGGAGGATAGGGGTGCCTGGCGTGCTCTGGTCCATGGGGTCACAAAGAGTTGGACACGACTGAACGACTGAACAACAACAACATCTCTGATTACTATGTTCTACCTTCATTGTTGGAGGCTGTTTGTTTTTATACTCTTAATCCAGAAGTATCAATACCCTTCCTATTAGGGATGCTTGAACCACTCTGAGACCTGTGGGTCTAGGGTGGCACTGTGGTCTAAACCACTGAGCCTCTTATGTTTGCTGATTGAAAGGTCGGCGGTTCGAATCTCTGTGACAGGGTGAGCTCCCGTTGCTCTTTCCCAGCTCCTGCCAACCTAGCAGTTCAGAAGCACGCCAGTACAAGTAGATAAATAGGTACTGCTGTGGCGGACAGGTAAACAGTGTTTCTGTGTGCTCTGGCTTCCGTCACAGTACCCCGTTGCACCAGAAGTGGTTTAGTCCTGCTGGCCACATGACCCGGGAAGCTGTCTGTGGGCAAACGCCGGCTCCCTTGGTCTGAAAGCGAAACGAGCGCCACAACCCCATAGTCTCCTTTGACTGCACTTAACCATCCAGGGATCCTTTACCTTTACCTTTTACAAATTTAATAAATAAATAAATAAATGATTGATGATTTGTTTAGGCCCCATCAACTGAAAGGATCCTCACTTCCTGAACAAATGTGCAGACTGATGCACAATTATTCTTTGATTTTGCACTTCTATGAATTTCGCTGCATAGCTCTCAGCTCAGAAAACACAACAAAGAAAGAAAGAAAGAAAGAAAGAAAGAAAGAAAGAAAGACAGTTTGTTTTAGGGTAAAATTTGTTCTAATGTTCACTTTTAAGGTCACACTTCTATTGCTTTGCAAAAGTTCGGAAACGCTCAAAGGTGCGTGACACATCGCATTTGGAAATGCAAATGCTGAAATTACCATGGGTTGCATCCAATGCTAATCCTACTCAGATAAACCTAAGTTCATCATGTTCACCAGCTTCAATGTGTTTGCTGGGTGGAGGACTAGCACTGGGTACAATCCTACAATTAAAGTACACTTGGTATTTTAATTAATTTTTTGGCTTTGAAGGGATTTTGATGTAGATGTGTTAGCATTTTTGGAGAGGGGGTGTTTCTTTTGTAAGGAGCTTATAAACAGTAGACAGGTGATCCATTGATAAATAACAGAGGAAATAAAAGATGGAATCCAGTGTAAAAAAGCAAGAAATGAAATGGATTATCAGAAAAGCATGTACATACTTGATAGCAAACCTGGGTTTAGAGCTACATGATATACAAAATGTATTCCAAATTACTACAGTGCAAATATGATGCAGTTCTCTCTCTCTCTCTCTCTCTCTCTCTCTCTCTCTCTCTCCCCCACACACACACACAAACACACCTTTCTTTTTGCTACAAAGAGGGAGGAAAATGTATTATTGTTGGAGGCTCTTGAAAAGGTTGAGAAATTGGTCAACCCCAAGTTTAATGAAGGTACTAAAAGGTGGGGGAGAGATCAAAGGATATTCCAAGTTAGAAATTTCATTGGGTAATGAATGCATTAGTCAAAGACTCAAGAGGCAAAAACTGAATTAGATGGGTTTTCCAGTTAATCAGTTATAACCCAATAGATTATATGTCTGTGATGCAAACCTCACCGCTTCGTTAGACCTCCATGAATATACTGTATTCATGATGAACATCACCTCTATTTTTTATATAATTCTATTACTATTACCCAAGTTCAGAGCAGGTTTATGGAGTGTAAAAAGCCTCAGATGCAGCCATGAATGTTTGATTTTCTCATGCAGAATATTATTCCTATGGAAATGATACTGCACTTGGAATTACTTTTTCTTTTTTTTAATGCAGAGGAACATGGAGAGGTAAGTGACAAACGAGGCAGCCACTAATTTTCATAGTGATTTGTTTCCTGCTGAAATGCACATTAACTTGCTATGTGTGTTTTCATTGCACACCTTCGATAGGTAAATGACAGGACTCGCTAGAGTAGACATTGAACCTCTGTTAGCCACTGTTACTTAGAGAAATGATATGCTTTATATATATATTGAAAATGGGCATTTTTCCCTCTTTACATGAGCTAAAAGAAGAGCCACATTCTGCAAAATTGTTCAGTTTGTAATTTCTGTGAAATTAAGCTACTTAGGACCAGTGTGGACATTCTCAAACAGTTAGCATCATATGCACTGATGAGCCAGATCAGCTCTGCTCCCTTCTATATACCAGCATCAAGGTGAAGAGACTAAGAAACCCTAAACCAGGAATCAGGAATGTAAGGAGTTGCCTTATATGGAATCAGACAGGGCTCTCTCTCACACAGAGACACAGTCTTGCCTGGAGATGCTGGAGACTGAACCGGAGACCTTCTGCATGCAGAACAGATACCTTGCCACTGAGATATGGACGTTACATTTAGGTTTGCGGCTGGGAGCTAATCTGGTGTGCAACCATAGACATCAGTGCCCCCTTCTGGAATGGCCTGTATGGGATTGCCTAGCTTTGTGTTGGAACTAAAACGAGGGGATGCAGGTGGCGCTGTAGTTTAAACCACTGAGCCTCTTGGGCTTGCCGATCGGAAAGTTGGCGGTTCGAATCCCCACAACGGGGTGAGCTCCTGTTGCTCTGTCCCAGCTCCTGCCAACCTAGCAGTTCAAAAACATGCCAGTGTGAGTAGATAAATAGGTACCACTGTGGCAGGAATGTAAATGGTGTTTCTGTGCACTCTGGTTTCCATCAGGGTGTTCCGTTGCGCCAGAGGCGGTTTAGTCATGCTAGCCACATGACCTGGAAAGCTGTCTGTAGACAAATGCCAGCTCCCTTGGCCTGAAAGCGAGATGAGCGCTCCAACCCCATAGTTCCCTTTGACTGAACTTAACCATCCAGGTGTCCTTTACCTTTACCTTTACCTGGAACTAAAACAGCAGAGATCATTCCATGAGCAACGTGAGGGTTCGTTCTGTTGGTGCTAAAGTCAACCTCGCAGAGGTGTTGCTTAGCAACCAGGCAGAGTGGCACAATGTTTGCTGAGGTAGCATGTGCTCTGATTGGCTATGTAGCTGCTTCTATATCTATTATAGGGTGTTGTTATTTTTGGAGAAGTTCATACAAAGAGGAAAAGAAAGAACTGTACACAGCAAGTGTGGCAGCAAACAGTGTCACTCAGTTAAGAGCAGATGCAGCGGTGGTGTGTGTGTGTGTGTTCCAGCATATCCTATGTGGTTCTGTGGGAGGGAGTTTTCCTTTGTATGCTTGGTTGAACTTATCTCTGCTATGTACAAGGCCTGAAGTAAGAAAGACAAAACAAAACAAACAAAAAAACACAAAAACCCCAACCCTCTCTGCTTATTTCATCTTTTCTTTAATAAAGTGTTTTCAGGATTACTTTTTTCTCTGGACTTATTTCCTCTGTGTTATTTAAGTGACCTTTGCTAACACACGCCAGCTACGGGTAGTGTGGGGCCTTTGAACAAGGAGTCTTCTGCTCACACCCTGTTTTTCGTTTCCTTTATTCTCCTCTACAAGACACTGCAACCCTTGCCCTGCTTGCCCTTTGCGATCAATCCATAACATTCTCAAAGAGAGAAGGTAAGAGGGGGCCACTCCTCACTCTTGCCATTGCTTGCATATTCAGAGACAACAAGTGAGCCTAAGTTGACACAGCAAAGTGGGTGGGTGGGTGAGGAGGAGGACCAGAAGCCTCCAGATAATGGCTATGGGGATGTGCCTGGTATCAGGTTTCAGAGGTCTTTCTTCAGGACCTAAGGAGTTTGGGATGGGGAAATTTTTTTCAACTCACTTCACATTTAAAGGAGAACCTGCACAATCTGCACTCTTAGAAACAATGCATGCACTGCAATGCAGCCATCTTTCAAATCCACACTTCTCTGAATTTTGCAATGCAGTTCTGCAGCCAGGGAGTGTTTACAAAAAATGCCTGTGCTAGGGTTAAATGCATGTATACGGGCATATATTAGTGGCATACATAAATATGTTGTATTTTGCTCTTCAAAAATGAGTTGGTTAGTATGGGGGTTGGCACTGGGACTTCTGCATGCAAAGCAGAAGCTGTACAACAGAGCTATGACTGTTCACCCATCACTTGTGTACAGTTATGAGAATGGCAATGTGAGGAGGGACTGCAGAACCAAGACCCTTATCTCTATGCCCCTCCTTTCTGCTGTCCTGGCTCCCCCTCCACTGACATAGTACTTGGGCTGTCGGCTTGAGGAAGCCCAAAAGCTTTATTCAGGAAATCAGCACACAGTCTCAGCAGGGTTCATAACAGTGCTGGATTTATGTATAAGCTAAAATACACACACACACACACACACACACACAAACACACACACACTTCTGATTGTATTTCACTATCAATATACTTCTTCTAATTGTATTCAGTTCAACAATTATTTGATAAATACATATTTTGTTATGTGCAAATGTCTTTAGATAACCTATTAGGTCCATAAATTACCATATAGCATATAGTGGTACATCGGGGTTAAGAACTTAATTCGTTCGGAGGTCTGGTTCTTAACTGAAACTGTTCTTAACCTGAGATACCACTCTACCTAATGGGCCTCCTGCTGCCGCCGTGCCGTAACGCAACCGCACGATTTCTGTTCTCATCCTGAAGCAAAGTTCTTAACCTGAGGTATCTATTTCTGGGTTAGCGAGTCTGGAACTGAAGCCATCTGTACCTATTAGCATCTGTAACCCAAGGTACCACTGTATATTCAACACAAAACAACAGCGACAATTTGTTGTTGACAAAGGACAGCTGGACATATAAAGGGCACCATTACCTTCATGAGCTTAGGGCCTCATCAAACCTAAATCCGCCCTGGGTTTCATAGGTCTACAACATAATTCTAAGGTTCATGACTAGGTGATAGATAAGATTTGTCCCAACATTGACACACCCCTCCTGTTCTACTTTTAAAGAGCAGAGTGGGAGCAGTTGTTTGTCTAGTTCTCAATCCCAAGTAAAAAGATTGACACTGCAAACGCATGCTCTGGAAGGTGGTCTGGGTCTGTTTGCATCAGTGCAAAGAACACTGTGTCCTTAGCAATGGACCCTGAGTGATTCCTTCTAGAGTCCTCTTCTGGTTCATCTGACCTCAGGCTGATTGAGTGGTGCAAACCAATTCTCAGAAAACAGGGTGGCTCTGGCCCACATGGTTCTGCATCTCCTTTGTGATGTCCAACAGTAATGGGGCAGAGGCAATTCCCAGCTCAATACTCAGGGCTCCCCATCCCTCCAGATTCTGGATCGTCCACTTCCTCTGACAGATCCTGCCCTCCCTGATCTGACCCAACTGGTGTCATGGAACCATGACAGCTGCATTCAGAAACAGAATGCTTGAGGAGGCCTATTTAATTCTACCCCAGAGCAAAAAACAATTTCTAGCAGCATCTGGTAGGCTTTGAAAAAATGGGTTTTCTTGACAGGTGGGATGTCCATCCAATTAAAGGGTCCTTTTCCAACTGCAAAATAAGAAACAGAAAATGTTTTCCTCTAGCCACTGTGACTGGTAGCTTTGCCTCCCCACCCCAGGGATTCATGCAGCTTTTCCTGATAGGTAAACTTGACCACCCTTAGCTCCTCTTCACATCTCTTTTATAAGCTGCCAAACATTTCAGTCCTGACAGCTGCTTGTATGTTCATGAATAAAAATCTATGAGGCAGCAGGATTTTGGGGTTATGTTGTCTGGATGGGGTTGCACTTATTTAGGGGGAAGGCAATCAAACTGACTACTATTCTTTCCCCTTCATATCAGATATTAAAGTTGCAGTGTTTCTATTACATGAGTGATACACATGATGAAAGAGTATCCTTTCTCCTTTATAAACTGAACACCTTAAAAAGAAAACTTTCAGACAATTTCTTTTGATGCTAGGCTATGGTGTGATTCCTCCCTCCTTTATACATCAAGTAGCTTCCTAGAGGTGATATCTCTCATCCTGGATTTTAAAACAGTATCATGTACCTCCCCATTTCCTGCTTGTGGGCTTTCCATAGACACCTGGTGGGTGTAGCTGTCAACCTTCCTTTTTCTTGCATTGGGAAACGGCCATAGCTGTCAAACTTCCCTTTTTTGCAGTGGGAAACGGCGCTGGAATAAGGGAATTTCCACAAAAAAGGGAAAGTTGACAGCTAGGCTGGTGGGTCATGGTGAGAACAGTTGTTGGACTAGATTCAGGCCAGCCCACCCATGAGGCAAGACAAAGCCTTGGGTGGGAGGATTTGCATGGGCACTCTATCCAGCCTCCAAGGAATGCATCACCTGCTGCTGCTGAAACTCATTGCAGACTGGATCTGCCACCTCCTCAACAGCCCCCAACCATGCCATCTGACAGTCTTTGGTGATGCGGATTTGTCTCCTCACACACCTAGGGAGGAAATGGTAGCGCCTGCCCCCTGGAGTTCCGGGCTCTACCCCTTCCCATCATGATTCAGAGTGGGGGCCCCATATCCTTTGATTTCCACTTAAATCATCAGGTAAGTCTGATTTTCTTCCCCCCCTTTGTCCCTGATGTAGATCTCCCCTCCCCTCCCTCTTTGTTCCCTATATAAGCATGTAAGTCGCATGAGCCACCAATTATGCTGAACCTTCTCCATGCCTTCCACAAATATCCCCCCCCCCCCCGTCTAGATTTGTCTCCTTGAATTGTGATAGTGCATCTTGCCTGCCTGGATAAAGGATGGAGACAAATATGGTGTGTATGTGTATGTGTGTGTGTGTTTCTGGCTTCTGTGTGGCTGGAATTCCATCTACTGCAGAAAGGCTATCTATTGTTCCACCCACTTTTGTATCTGGCTCTCTCCAGCAATGGCATGTGGCCCCCAGAATGTTGCCCAAAGGTTATGTGGCCCTCTGCCATAGTAGGGAACAAGGCTGTCTCCAGGTAACCTGTGTGCCTGCTCAGTCTGACTCCAAATCTGGCTGCTGATGTGGGGAACATTAAGGTTCCTCTACTCTCCACCCTTCTTCTGGTTCTTTATCTTTAAATTGGCCTTGGATCAGACAACCTTTCAAGTAGAAGACACCTTCTGTATAGAGGACTAGCCTTATTTAAAGTAGGACACATGGCACCCTATTCTACTACCTCACTGAGGCAAATCTGTAGCCTAGGCCTTAGTGGCCCATTTCCAAATAAAAGTGAACGTTTACACTTTTATTGCCTTATGACTCAACACTTATGGTCCTATACAGGCTTAGGACTAGATTACTTGAAACATCACCTCATATCTTCTATGTCCAGTAGGTCAATGAGGTCTGTTTCTCCTGCAAGTTCCAAAACTTTCAGAAGCCTGTTCTGCAGTAACTTGGAGCAGGGCTTTTAGTTTAGCTGCTGTGGAATACATTACTGTAGAGATATGATATCACTCACTACAGTCAAACCTCGGTTATTGAATGTAATCCATTCTGGAAGCCCGTTCGGCTTTCGAAGCATTCGACAACCGAGGTTCAGCTTCTGATTGATTGCAAGAACTTCTTGCACGTCGGACGTTCAGCTTCCAAAAAACGTTTGAAAACCGGAACCCTTACTTTCAGGCTTTCGGCATTCGGGAGCCAAAACGTTTGTCAATGGAGCCGTTTGAGAAGCGAGGTTTGACTGTATCCACCCGTTTTGGAAAAAATGAAAGCCCATTTGTTCTGACACACATTCCCAGCTAGATAAACAGATATTTGCCATGAGTGCCAATTCTGTGTGGTTTTAAGTTTTTTGTATCTGCTCTTTGTGTGCTTTTAAAAACTTTTTTTTTTTGCTGTTTTTATTGTACATCATCTTGACTGCATACAAGGTGATTATTAAACTACTACTACTACTACTGTAACCTGAACTCCAGAAATACTAATGAAATGCAGCCAAAATATAGACTCAAATAGACAAAGTGTTTTTGCCTTCTGCCTTGCATTTTCCATTTTGCTTGATGCTCTTCAGTTCCAAACCAAGCTCATAATAAATTCATCATCCATATAATTCTTTTGCTTTTAAAGAAACAGCTGAAATTTAATCATTTCCCCCTCTGCTTCAGGCATGGTAATAACCAAAATACCTTCACACCAGGATTAATCATGACGCCTAGTGTTTATAAGATCCTTCTCTGTATAGCAAATGCTATCTATGGAGATCAGAAAAGCAAGAGTTGGTGTGTGTGTGTGTGTGGAAATTCAAAGGCCAAGTGGTAGTTTGCAGACAACTAAAACAACAGCTCCACCAAAACTTACCTGCAACAATTTGTTACTGATATGCATTCCAAAACGAGGATACTGCTATCAATCACTGAGTGGATAATGTCATTATATAGTTGACCCACTAGGAGGCAGTGGACTTAGTTGTAGCTGGAGGAAGTCAGGAGCTTCCTGTTGCTGCTCTGTTCTTTTTAAAGAGGCACAATAAAGTTATTGCCTAGCTTCCTAATGGGTGTATTCTTTAAGTCTTCCATGACAATTATAATATATTTTATTGCACCTTATGAATTGGTCTAGAGGATTTATATTGAACCAGTTCCGCAGCGCATTAACTGTAAGCAGTAAAATCGGTAGAGTGTAAGGAGATGAGGAGGAGGCAGAGAATGGTTCAAAGTTAGAGGAATAAAGCAAGTATTCTACAGCTGAATCTGACTGTGGGGTACACCTTTATGGGTTCTAGAAGTCTTTGACACAGGCTGCAAGCCCATTATCATGAGGGGGGAAATTAAGACTAACTGGCAGACAATGTTTTAGGACTGGAACTTGGCATAAGTCTCATAAAAACTTATTTCTCTGCTTCCAGATCTAGCAAGATTTCATAAACATTTCAAATAATTAAGCTTCAGTCGCCGACATGGTGCCTTGGGGTCAAGCTAGCCAGAAGAGACCTTCCCTATTAGCTACAGGATCTCTCGCTCCTCCCCATGCACACACTGAAATTAGGTGTGAAAGACGCCAACACAAATGGCTTATAGTGTGTGCTTGATATTCACAATAGTCTCAATGTGCCCATAGGCCCGAAAAGGTTGGGGACCTAGTATCGCCTTAGACTAGGGAGTACAAACAGGCCTCTTTCCTCTTCCTAATCTGCAAGCGAGAAACCACTGCTATCATATCAGCACATCTGATGACATGAATTCTAGTTGACATAGTCATTTAAGGCATCAGGAGTCTGTTTCTTGTTGTTGTAGCGGTTAAACAATGAATTGTGAACTTGCCTTTCGCTGTCCCTAACTCATCTTTGGTCATGAATTACTTAGAAAATTAAGTACTGGTTAATTTAATTGTTCCCCTTCACATCTATCCCTGCATTATTCCCTTGAATTGATTTTCCCATAAGGGCTTTTCTAGCGTTCCATTCCATTCAACCTCTCCACCCCCACCGCTCTTAACAATGGGCCTTTTATTTCACAGGAATTGACTACTTTTTATATTTATCACAGTCATGTTCACCCAGTTAATTGCTCTGCTTGAAATCCACTTAATTTTTCAAATTGCCATGGAAGATGTCAAGAACGGTTGCACTTTTACTAACTCTGCCTGAGCTCATTTGCAGTTGTGTACTGCTGCACATTGCTCTTTTGCAAAATGAGTGCTTGACACACTTTCCTGCAAATACAGATCTTGTGTTGGGTGGAAGTATTTGGCCCAATGATTTTCTGCAAGTTTCAGTGGTGAAAATGCACAACAAATATTGTGGAGAGATGGTAAAATCCACATCTTTTCTTCTTCTTCTTCTTTTCTTCTTCTTCTTCTCTTCTTCTTCTTCTTCTTCTTTCTTCTTCACACTTTTGGGGGAACTAGTTTATTTACTGCATTGATACAATGCCTTCCTGCCAAGGCACCGATGGTGTTTTACAATTTAATACTAAAATAACTGATAAAAAGTGAAATCCACAACTTTTGAGCTTCCGGCAGTGGAAGGGCTTACCTTTAAAGATGAAGTAGCTATATCTTCCTTCTTTTTCTAGTGACATTCTTGGCACAGAGGGTTGTTTCCAACTGACATCAACTCAGAGTAGACCCATTGAAATTAAAAAAAAAAATACAAAATTATCGCCAAGAGCATCTGGGAGGGGCAATGGCTGCTCCTATTAATCGATGGAAGAAATAACTTGGGCACCACATCTACCACTGAGCTCCCCATCCTCTCTCCCCCCCCCCCACATTCTTATATAGGTGGTAACAGGGAAAATCACAGGGGGGGGGGAATTATGGCTACACAAAATCATAGGGTTGTATCCAATTAAGTTCTACTCAAAGTACACCCATTGAAATTAATGGACCTAAGGGAGTCATGCTTCAAGGGGTCTATTCTGAGTATGTTTAGTGTTGGATAGGAGCCATAGGGATAACAATGAAATCATAGCTAAAATCAGTTGGGAACTCACAGCATAAGCAGATGTGGAGATTAGCAACAGTTTTGAATAGGATTGATGAACATAGGTCTTCAGGAGCAAATAGGCTTAAATTGGGAATTTCAACACCAATGGCCAGCATCTACCGTATTGGCCCGAATATAAGCTGCACCCAAATATAAGCCGCACCTTTAAAATTCAAGGGGGCAGGGAGAAAAAAAACAATACCCGAATATAAGCCGCTCCCTTAAAATTCCACAGGCACTCACACCTTTCCATTTTATCGTATGTCTGTTTTAGCAGCGATATCGTAAAAGCCAATTTTTGTAAGGTCGCGAATTTAAGCCGCACTTTAACTTTTCATAGTCAGAATTTAGAAGAAAAAAAAGTGAGGCTTATATTCAGGCCAATATGGTAACTAATGCATCCTCATCAGCATAAGGATTTCTGCTTGTGCCATGGGACTTGTCCATCCCCTGTCAATAGCAAAAGCACCTTCTCATACTTGAAAGCTAATGCCCCGGGAAAGGATCATTTCTATAAGGAGGTTCACATCTGCATCATCTGCATCCCCACCCAGAGCTGCCCCAAGAGTCAGAATTTCAAAGGTCCTTTGCAACAATGAGTGTCCTTCTACAAGATGTCTTCAGTTTATCTTAAATGTACAAAATACAGTGGGTGGACTAATTGCACGTCCAAGTGTAGACTGTCGTGGAGAGGCAGACAGGTGAATCTTTCTCTGCATCACCCAGTGCCCACAGACAGACCCTGTGACATCTTCTTTGACAGATGGAAGGACTATTTAAAAAGGAATCAAACACACAGGCATAAGATAGCATGTCTGCATTGTAATGTAATCTCCGTATAGTTAAACTATGGTTTTCCCAGTAGTGATGTATGGAAGTAAGAGCTGGACCATAAAGAAGGCTGATCGCCGAAGAAGAGTTTGGATTTGATATCCCGCTTTTCACTACCCGAAGGAGTCTCAAAGCGGCTAACATTCTCCTTTCCCTTCCTCCCTCACAACAAACACTCTGTGAGGTGAGTGGGGCTGAGAGACTTCAGAGAAGTGTGACTAGCCCAAGGTCACCCAGCAGCTGCATGTGGAGGAGTGGAGACGCGAACCCGGTTCCCCAGATAACGAGTCTACCGCTCTTAACCACTACACCACACTGGCTCTTTTGAATTATGGTGCTGGAGGAGACTCTTGAGAGTCCCATGGACTGCAAGAAGATCAAACCTATCCATTCTTAAGGAAATCAGCCCTGAGTGTTCACTGGAAGGACAAATCCAGAAGCTGAGGCTCCAATACTTTGGCCACCTCATGAGAAGAGAAGACTCCCTGGAAAAGACCCTGATGTTGGGAAAGATGGAGGGCACAAGGAGAAGGGGACAGTGTTCTTGAAGCTACCAACATGAGTCTGACCAAACTGTGGGAGGCAGTGGAAGACAGGAGTGGCTGGCATGCTCTGGTCCATGGGGTTACAAAGAGTCAGACACGACTAAACAACAACAAATCTTTTAAGGGAAAAGCCTCTCTTACAGGAGAAAACCTTTCATCAATCCAAGTTTGATATCACTTCTGTGCACACAAGAAGCTGCTTTCCCCATCACACTAGGTAACAGAGGCACTGGCTTCTCCGGAGGATTTTTTTTGGGGGGGGCAACGCAACGTCATGTGATGTCCTGACATTGTGCACATGATGTCGTGAGGAGCTTGGGGTGGAGCTGAATGCCCTCTGAAACTTGACGGGGCTTGGTCCTTCAAAAAATACATGGGGGGGGGCAAAACTGCCTCAGCCCCTAAGAACTTGGTACCTCTGCTAGGTCCCTCTCATTAAAGTCATCTTCGACCATATGAGAAGACAGCTTTGTTAGGCAGGATAGTAAAATAGTTTTTGTTCTATCTATACAGACCAGTATGTCCATTTATTTACCTACAGTAAGAAATCTCTGTGCTCTAAGTATAAAAAGTAAAGTATCAGAGAACCTTAAAAGTATTCAAAAACACAAAGCCTTAAAGCGTTTCTTCTACATATCCCCTTTCTAATTGGGAATCTTTATCATAGATCAATACTCTCTCTGATAGAACTCCTGGATACAAATAAATACCCTTATGGTATTCTGTCTTAACCTGTTAGCTGCATGTTTTCCCACTAATTCTTGTGTCCACTGTTCTTTATTCTACATACTTACAAAGGCCTTCAGATTTCATCACTGTTGGCTTTCCTCCTAAGAAGTCCAATTAATGGCCTTAGTAACTATCTCGGACGTGGATGGAGCTGTGGGTTAAACCACAGAGCCTAGGGCTTGTTGATCCGAAGGTTGGCGGTTTGAATCCCTGTGACGGGGTGAGCTCCCGTTGCTCAGTGCCAGCTCCTGCCCACCTAGCAGTTTGAAAGCACATCAAAGTGCAAGTAGATAAATAGGTACCGCTCTGGCAGGAAGGTAAATGGCGTTTCTGTGCGCTGCTCTGGTTTGCCAGAAGTGGCTGCATCATGCTGGCCACATGATCTGGAAGCTGTACGCCAGCTCCCTCGGCCAGTAACGCGAGATGAGTGCCGCAACCCCAGAGTCGGACACGACTGGACCTAATTGTCATGGGTCCCTTTACCTTTAAGTATCTCGGACCTAGCCATAACCAGATCATTTCACAAGGTTATCCACCTTTTCCATGTCTGTATTTACTCAAAAAACAATTAAAACTCTAGCCATCCTATTATTATTTACAGTCATGTAGGGTCATTTCTATAACTCAGGCTAATGTCACAGGCTGGAAATGCCTAGGGAGTCCCAAAGCTCGAATTACCACTCCTTAGTTAATAAGTGTCATGGTCCTCAGAATACATGGGTGCCACACAAGGCAAGCTTTTAAGACAAAAGATGTTAATGTATGAGTTGTGTATTTTTTCTAAACTAAAACCTCAGTATTCAGGTTAAATCGCCGTGTTGGCACTTTGCGATAAATTAGTGGGTTTTGCGTTTGGGCACTCGGTCTCTAAAAGTTACAGGTAGGTAGCTGTGTTGGTCTGCCATAGTCAAAACAAAATAAAAAATAAAAAAAATCCTTCCAGTAGCACCTTAGAGACCAACTAAGTTTGTTCTTGGTATGAGCTTTCGTGTGCGTGCACACGAAAGCTCATACCAAGAACAAACTTAGTTGGTCTCTAAGGTGCTACTGGAAGGGTCTCTAAAAGGTTCACCATCACTGTCATAGGGCATCTAAGCGAGCCCTTTTTACCAGCTGCCTTTAGAACAGGATAAAGCAGCTGTCCTCCCTTAATCTAACAGAACTTCATCAACACCCCAGTGGTTTTCTGTGCCTTTATTTTCACTGACTCCATATGACACTTCTATGAGAGGGTTTCATTAAAGAGTATCTAAATAAGCAATTTGTTCTCCAGGAGATTTTTGGAGGACCAATCAGGAAAGAGAGAGGAGCACAAAATCATCTGCATACACCCATACTGATATCTTCCTGTTCCTAATTACTGGAGAGGGGGAGTTTGCATTGGCTAAATATGGCACAAAATCATTAATATAAAAGTTAAAAAGATGGGAACCAGAATGCAACATTGTTTCACTCCTCACAACATTTTAAAAGCATCTGTCAGACCACCATTTATACCTTCTCTGATCCTCATTTCTGTGTTGCTGTTGAGTTCTTGGATCAATATCAGAAGTCTACAGTTGATGTTGCAGTTGAAATTTACCCTTCTTGATCCTCATTTCTGTGTTGCTGTTGAGTTCTTGGATCAATATCAGAAGTCTACAGTTGATGTTGGCAGTTTGAATTTCTCCCACAGTCTGTTTCAATTAAATAGAGCTGAATGCAGCAGAAAGATCCACAAAGGCTACATAAAGATTATTCTTAATGTTCTTGGTATGTTTTCTCATAAGATGGTTCAGAGTAAAACATTGATCAATGGCACTGTATCTTCTTTTGAATGCAGCTTGTTTCTAATGGATAATATTGTTGGTTTGAAGAAGATACCATGCATATAGCTTTCCAAACCATCACCAACTTTAGTTTTTTTGTTAGGAGGTCTCATGTGTTTCTTGAACACCTGAAATTTCTCTTCAATACAACACACAGTCTGAACCCCTAAAAATTCAATCCCTGCTTAATTATTATCATCTTTAAAATAAAATAAAATGCATTTCTTGATTCTGCCCCCAAACTTATTCAAATGAGTTGCATTCTGGGTCTACATCACATTCATGACAAAAAAACCCCACATTTTTATTGTTAAATTTGATTATGGTTTTTTTTTTTTTGCACTGCACCATTTTTCCGTTAAATTGGATTTTTGAGTGCAAGAATGTTTAATTTTCCAGTGCAACTTTTCTAAATCTGTGTTGTGACAATTATGAGCAAATTAACAAAAAGAAAAAAAGAAAGAAAAATAAAAACACACAGCTTGAAATGAAATACAGTATGGAGGAAGCCAAAAAAAGATGCCCTAATTGATTAGTGGAGGAGCATCTGAGAAATACTACTAAGCCCCATAGCTGAGAAACTGGCTAAACTCATATGAGTTAAGTGAGAGTAAATGGGTTTAACCAGGGGCTCTAGTACCCTTAATTAGAAAGACATAACACACCCTGTGATTTGCTGTAAGGCAGCTGGGTATAACCTCACTCATCCATCCAAGTTTGTGCTTCTTCTATATGGGAATTGTGGGAATGTTTAGGAATGTGGATGAGTATATATTATTTATATATCTCAATCCCAGCTTGTGTGAGCAAGCTCCAAACTTAGCAGAGTTTACATTCCCTTTTAAAACACAGCAAAAAACGTTTGCATAGGCTTGCTTAAGCCAGCTATATTCCTGGTATATTTCCCCTTGTTCCCTCTTAAAAGCAAAAAGACACAATACAGTACTGATTATTAGATATAATAGAGTTTACTCACGGACATCCAAGAGTCACAGTACAGGCTTCAAGGAGGCATATAAACTTAGATAAACATATTTACATGTGGTGAAGCTGATTCCATAAGGAGAGAAGCTTCACTTCTGCTTCTCTCAGCTGCAGGCTGAGAGAGCATCCTGCTTGTTCAAAGGATGAGGCAAAATGGACAGTCTTCTTTGGGATCTTCCTCCCAGGTAAGACCACACCTACTTCTGGTTCCTGTAACTCAGTCCAGGTAAACAGGAAGTTAAGCCTGGAGGACTGAGTTACCTTCATGTCCTCTCTAGGAGTGTTGTGTTTGGCTGCTCTGTGTTTACATCCCACAGGAATGGGGTAAAAACTGCCATTCATGAACTTGTAGGAGCAGTAATAGTAGTAGTAGTAGTAGTAGTAGTAGTAATTTTTCAGATAAACTATTTGGAATAACATTGCATCTTTGGCTGACATTTGAAGAAATTTAGACCTGCTAGCTTCTGCAGGAATCAAAAGGTTAAATTAATGTACTGCACATTTTCCACCATGATTTTGCTGCCTTTTGAAGCTATTGATTTCATCTCCTTCAAGCATGCTCCTAAAGTGCCTTTCTTTTCCTTTTCTTTTTTAAAAAAATGCACAATAGGAGTCTTTTGGTGGTGCAGAAACGCAAATCAAGTAGCTATGATCAACATGAATTGAGCTAGCTCCTTGGAGATTAAATCCCCCGGAGCAGAATTATCCTCTGATGAATTTTACCAAGACTTATTCAAAGGTTTTTGAAGAGCTTGCTTTTATTGGGTTAGGGGGCTTAGATTTCTTCCCCTACGTGAATTTATACCAAGGTGAACAGAGAAGAAGCCCATCTCTCCCAAAAGGAATAAATTAGTGATTTTGAAGGAACATCTGTGATTATCATTGAAAACATGAAGACTATGAAAAATAGCTTTGATCTACAAACTGAGTAATCTTAATACCCTCTGATATGCTCACTGATGCTATGCATTTCAGCTAGACAGCTGTGAAAGTGTTTCTGTGGGCGTTGCAAGCCAAGTCATAATAAACTGCAAAATATTAATTTGGTTTCCATTTCCATGTGTGTGTTTTTTTAAAAAACAACAACATGCCATTAATTGTAGAAGAATTACAATAGAGTAGTCAAGCAAGAGGCCACGCAAACAAAACTGCAGCTGTGAAATCAACACAATAAACTAATTGCGTAAGGAAAATATAGATTTTGTGATAAGAACTAAACGCTGCTGGAGCCTGGGGTGGTTCCAGAGTTCTCTCCATTCAAATTCTGCTGTTTCCAATTAAATGAACTTGTTTCCGTAGTGGCATCAATGCATTGTTGGCCTGTTTTCCCACACCCATTTTGGAAATTCCAAACTTTGTTCCGAGTGCTGTGCTGCATCCCTGAGTCTAAGGTATCCCAGTTTTGCTCTAAAATGGGTGGAGGTACGGGCCCACCACTGCAATCTGCCTGTTTCCCACCAGGTAATTCATTTAGCTCCTTAATAGTTCTTGAAGGTATTTTGTTGTCTACCATTCTCAAATTACACAAGAATGTAGCTGCAGACAATCAGAGGAAAGTATTTTTTTTGTGGCCATTAGTGTGGTCATCAATATGTTTGCCCTCTATATCATTCTCTTGGGCTGGGGACAGACAGAAACTGCTATTTCCTCCTTCCCTTGGCTGCCATGTTTTCCCATAATTATCATTAAGTTCCATTTACAAGTTCCACTAGGCAACCCTGTGACCAGGCAAGGAAAGACAAGAATAAACTATGTGCATTGGGGTGCTTTGTTTTTGTTTTTTTAAAGCAGCCATAGAAGATGGTGTCAGGAAGATTTATGGATGATATCTCACCGCTGAGAGATTGTAGCTGGTAAGAAGCAACTACAGCCGTAATTTATTGGGCCCTGTTATGACAAAGTTCACAGTTGGAAATGGGGGAAAGGCAATATGAAAACAAATGCAGGCTATCCGAGGTGTTCTCAGCCCAACTCCTGCATAAGGATGATCAATATTTTGAATAGCCAAACTGTTAAAGACATGTCTAATTGGGCATTCTTCTGGCAGCAGTGCCACTACTACACCCCTGGTGGGGGGTGGCTTGGATAGCCCCCCCCCCGGTATGTTGGCTCTGCTGGGGTTGGCTCTGCTGGGGTGTCCAAACCATCCCAAACTTTCCTGTCTTGCCCCTGCGCTATCCTAATTCACGGGAGCAATGCTGCTGCTAGGAGGACAGGTCCATGGCAGCCGCTCCCCACTCCAGTGGCCGCTCCTCATGCATTATGTGATCTGCACTGCTTGCCAGTCTCTCTTTCATTCTCTCATATATATATATATATATATATATATATATATATATATATATATATATTCTTTTTTTTTCTTTATTTTTTTAAAATTTAAAAACAGGTTTCATTGAAATTTCTTTAAGATAATACAAATAACAACACAAACACAGTCTAAACAATTACAAAAGACAGCTACACAATCACACCATTACACACAATTACACAATCAAGTAAAAATAGAACTCAAAAAAAGACAGAGGAAAAAAGGGGGAAAGGGGGGGAGGAGTTAAAATAAAATGATTTCCTAAAGTTCTTCTTCGTGTCTCCTACTAAAGTTCTTTTCTATGCCTTATTTGATAAATCAAGTTTATTACAAAATATCTTTATATATTTATGCATCATTATCCATAATTACCTTTCCCCTGTATGTCAATCATTCCAAGCAGATCACCAATTTTGTTTCTACTCCCTCTTTCTTCAAATATTCCTCCACATATTTCCATTCTCCTATAATTTTTTGTTTCGAAATATTCCTAATTGCTGCTGTCATTTTTGCCAAGTTCATGAATCTTTTATTCATTTTATGGAAAAACAAACAAACATACAAACAAGCAACATACAAAACACAAATTGTTCTTATCCAATCCTAACTTTTTCCTAACATCTTGGGTTGACTTCCCTCAGTCCCCCCTATCTTAATTTCATTTGTAAATCATCTTGGGCAGTTTCAGCATAAAAAAACCCCTATCATACAAACTTAATTCTAATCCTAAGTGCTTTCAAAACGAAAGCTTAACCTAACATCTAAATATACGCCGGAAACCTATAACAACTTCCCTAAGGTATTTTAAGTACAACCATTCTTATTCAAATATTTAAATTTCTTCCAATCTTCCTGATTCTTAGCTCAAGTCAAGGTTGCCACGCTCATCTTTAAAGCCCTAAATAGCTCAGGGTCCAGCTGTCTTAAGAGCTGTGTCCCTCCCTGTATGCTCTGATCACCCTAAAAACCCCAAACTCTACATCACTTGGCTAGCAGCAACCAGGCACAGAGCCTTTTCTGCAGCACTGCTGTCATAGTTTAGGCAACTGGCTAGAATGTGGCTGTTTAAAAAAATCTATCCACCATGGATGGGCAAAAGATTTGTTTTAAAATAGGAATCTAATGGGGGAGACCTGTTGGCATTGGGGCTTCCTTAAGTGGATCGAGAGAAAATGGTGCGGTTGGAAGGGGAAGAAGAAGTTTTCCCCTGGTTGTAGTTTAATTGTTCTTCCTTCTGGCCTTATACTGGTTTCTGCTTTCCCTATTCCAAATAAATATCAATTTACTTCTCCTTCACATACCCCCCCCTGCCTAGTCAGTTGTATTTACCTGAGGGTGAGGAGTTGACCACTTAGTGGGGGGACGACTCTCAAAATGTTTCAAAGCGCACTTTGTTTGTATTTTCTTTTTGTTAGTATATTTTCTTCCGATTATCTTATTTATTATTATTTAAATTTGTTTTCGCTTCCCCCCAACATACAAAAGCAGCATTTAGCAGGGCAATGAATGACGCATAATTTGTAAAAGCCTTTTCGAAGCTCTATCGCTTAAATTTTAAGCCTTAAAAAAGGAGAGGCAAAACCGCTAAATGATGAAATAACACAGGTTGCTACCTGGAATCCTATAGGGGAGCTGCAGAAAGAAGGTAGTTGGTCAAGGGAGCCACAGACTCAAAAATGGTGAAAACCTATGCCTATAAAGACTATCACCAAAAACCCCAATTGTCCTGGGAGACAGAAATATCATCCATTGCTGATTTCTGCTCCAGTAATTCTACTGGCAAATCTTAAATCCATCAGGTTTCCCAGCAGATTTGTCATATTACATGCAAAAGGCAGTGAAATTGCCTTGTTTAAGAAGCAAGACTAGCTCACAGCCACTGTTCCTGCTGGTAGATATCAGGAAAAGCAGATGAAATGTCTGGAGAACTGAAGGGGAAGTCAAATGTGTTTTGAACTGGATCAATTAAGAATTAGTGCAGTATATTTAAGTTTTCTCTGCAAGCATTTTTTTTGGGGGGGAGGGGGACTATTCTGGAGAGTTCTTTCTCAGATATCCATGGTGTCTTAGACATGCATATTATTGCCCTCTTGAAATTGCAGTTTGGCAATAGCAATGATCTTAAAATTACTAGATTGTGAAATGTGATTTAATATATAGCTGTATTGCAAAATTGGTTGGTTGGTTTCAATTGCCTGTTTGTGAGCTTTTTCAATATGGAAAGGTAGTCAGATATGAATGTGGTTTATGTGTACACAGTGGGTTACAGATTGTAACTTACATGCCCAATTTAAAAGTTCTCACACTTTCACAGCAGTCAAGAGTTTTATCCAGATGAAGACTGCAATCATATACCAATTTACCTGGGAGCAAGTACCATTGAACTCAATGGTACACTTATTCTTCTCCACATGCATAGCAACCCGTGAATTTGCGAGGTGTTCTTCTCAGTACAGTATATACATATCCAATACACGTGACTTACCATTTATAGGGTTATGAACCTTGGTTGTTGTTTCAACAAAGTTGAAAGACTTTGAACCACTGCATAATATTGTATGATGTAGCTACCGTATATAACTATAATATTGGGTAACTGTGTAATACTGATATTGTGGACAAAACTATGTAATACCAAGTCATATACAACAACAATTCTTTATTGTAAAGACCCATAAGACAAAATTCAGCGAATATAAAATACATTGAAAACACACAGACTACTAGGACGAATCATAAACGATGCTTGTTTCTGACTTTTGTTTAATACAAATTGATCTCAGATCCTGACCCCCTCAGACAGAAACTTGGCAACAGCCAACGTCACAATGGGAATATTACCATTAAATAAGAACTTGGCATAGAATTTGGCAGGTTTACATGGTAGATTTGCCATTAGTCAAGTCTTATAATACTTTTTACTTTCCTACTACATCTTCCCCAGTAAAGAATGTGGATGTATCAAATATTGAACTTTGTTACTCTCATAAAGAAAGGCACCCTCAATTATATGGTCATGTCCAGTGCTTGTCTTATGCAGAGTAGACCCATTGAAGTCATGGACAAGACTACTTAGGTTCATTAATACCACTGGCCTTCTCTTGAGTAGCTACAGCCCATTGTCTATTCTTCCCTTACCTATTTCAGTTTCATCGCATAAGCAGTCCCAAATGTTAGCCAACCACAAATCAATAAAAGTAGATTTTATTTCCCCCTATTTTGCCATATGTCATTTTAGTTGCAGACATCAAATGAACTGTCATTTCAAAATCCTTGTCTATTACTACGCTTTTGAGTTATCTGAACAATACTACAAGAGGATCTTTAGGAACACCTTAACCCTGAATTGTATTGCTGCTGCTGCTGCTGCTGCTACTGTTATTGCTATTCACAGAATCATAGAATTGTAGAGTTGGGAGTCATCTAGCCCAACCCCGTGCAATGCAGGAATCTCATCTAAAGCATCCATGACAGATGGCCATCCAACCTCTGCTTAAAAACTTCCAATGAAGGAGAGTCCACCACTTTTTGAGGGAGTCCATTCCACTGTCAAACAGCTCTTACTGTCAGAACATTGTTCCTTGTTATTGTTGTATAATATCTTGATTATTGGGCATGCCTATAAATCATGAAGGGACACGGGTGGCACTGTGGTCTAAACTACAGAGCCTAGGGCTTGCTAATGAGAAGGTCAGCAGTTCGAATCCCCACGACGGGGTGAGCTCCTGTTGCTCGGTCCCAGCTCCTGCCAATTTGCAGTTCGAAAGCATCTCAAAGTGCAAGTAGATAAATAGGTAAACGGCGTTTCCATGTGCTGCTCTGGTTTCTCCAGAAGTGGCTTAGTCATGCTGGCCACATGACCCAGAAGCTGTCTGCGGACAAATGCCTGTTCCCTTGGCCTATAGAGCGAGATGAGTGTGCAACCCCAGAATCATCCGTGACTGGACCTAATAGTCAGGCGTACCTTTACCTTTTATAAATCATGAAATAAATTAGCCTTGCCTTACCAACACTGATCACTAAACCTAGGATAAAACTTGTTCAGTTTAGCTGGAGTTAAATACCACCTAGTTAGTAACACACACACCACACACACACACACACACACACACACACACAGTTTTATGCATTGACATGCCTAGCTCCGATCTTGCAAGATAATAATCTCCAGATGGTTCTAAATTAACAATTAGCTTATAGTTCCCTTCTAATACTCCACGCCATTGACTGGCAGTTGAGATTAAACATGTGCGGTTCCTTAAAGAGCCATGAAACTTTAATGATCTATAGGTAATGTTTCTAATGGAGATATAGATAGAAGAAATGGCAACAGCACTTGAGCCATATCCCCTTTCACTGCTAAAAGGTTTTTATGAATCTCTCCTTCATTATGGTCCTGAGCCCTATCGTTTCCATAGCATCTCGTGTCACTGAATAAATCTTTGCTTTCACATTTGCCATCGTAATATATTGCAGTGAATGAGGATAGACCTGCACTTAACCTGCTGTTAAATCTTCTCCACATCAGGTATATATTCCTAGTTATTTGATTTGATAACAGAGATCTTTCTCCTACTGCAATGCCAAAGGGAGGGGGGGAGGGAGATAAGGAAATCAGAAGCAGAAAAACATCTATGCAGATTTCTCAGCATCTGACTCTCCTGTGCACTCTAAGTTTGACTCCCAAGTGCACATTTGGCAAACCAGTGGGATTGGCTTCGATACGAGTGCGTGTTTTAAGGTGGGAAACTTGAAGTTCCAACTAGGACAGCTGGCTGCTGGCTTTGGGGGACTATCAATCCTGTTGGTAAGAAAATAAAAGTGAGGAGCTACAAGTATCTCTTGCTGCTTCTTGTTACTTTGGCCATAATGTTTCTTTTCACTGTTGTAAAAGTTTGATGATGTAGACCAGGGGTCCCCAAACTTTTTAAACAGGGGGCCAGTTCATTGTCCCTCAGACACTGTTGTGGGCCGGACTATAGTTTGAAAAGAATATGAACCAATTCCTATGCATACTGCACATGTTTTACTGCACAAAAAAAGGGGAAACAGAACAATATGAAAATGAAGAACATAAACTTATAAGTATTTCAATGGGGGAATATGAGAGAGAGAAAGAGGAGGGCGACCGAGTAAGAGGGGAAAAGGAAAGAGGTGGCGCCACAGACTCTCAGGAGCGGTGGCGGTAGCATCCGGCTGCTCCTCCCTCAGTGCCCTCTGGTGAGAAACCTAGCACCCCGGGCCTGGCTGCGGCACTGGAGCTGCCACAGAGGCCGCCGCTGAACCGGTGGTCACTTCCCAGCAGTTTGAGGGAGCTGCCACTAATGCCGGCAGCATCTCGCTCTCTCACTCTCTCACACACATGCATACCCCCCTCCCTGGCACCATGCTGGGGATTGCGATGGGATTAGGGTTGCCAGGTCTGCTTCCAAATAGCAGACAAGCGGGGGGGGGGTTAAATTAAATTAAATTATTATTTCTTACAAACATTTTAACACGTATTAAAATACCATTTCATCATAAAGCTTTGAATAAAAAATGTCCACTATTTTGTGAAAAAATAGTGAACATAATGTGAAAAAGTGGACTGACCACTCAAATAGTGGACACCTGGCAACCCTAGATGGGATTGATGGGCAGCCGCGTGGGATGGGGCTGGAGAGTGTGGTCTGAGGAGAAGCCAGAAGGGATTGGACCCAGCCCCTTGCAGTAGTAGCGGTTTGGAGGAAGGAAGCTCACCATCGCACGGGCAACGTAGTTTGAGGACCCCTGATGTAGACATTAGTTGTCATTTATTTGGAGGTATAGACTATATATTTTTGTATATTTTATATAAAACAGTAAAAGAACTTCAATATAATTGGCCTATAAGTACATTTAAACCAATGGGACTTTAATTTGTTTCAACTAACTTGTCCCATTACTTTCTATGGACCAATTGCTCTAGCTAATCCAATCTAATCTAATACCTATCTAGCTATCTAATTCTATCTTGTAAGGATAAGACTTTACCTGGCCTTTTGATGGATCAGTCCATTGGCTTTGCTTGCATTAATCAATATGGAAACTGGTCCTTGTGAATTTCCTTTGACCCTGATACAGCTTCTATCTTGTCTGTGACATGACAAAGCAATTGACATCCTGCCTCCAATAGTTAAAATCATGTCGTATCACTTGTGTACCAAAGCTAACCCCTGACGTTTGTATAGATTTAGACCCAAAATGTATTTAAATTATATATTTTGTCAAGGTAAATTGGCGCACTCTGCTCCAACAATGGGAATGAGCACAAGATTTTAAGGGGAGAGCTTAGTTCTCAAAAGGCACAGATTTCTGTTTCCTGACTTTGTGTTATGCTTATTACAGGATCAGGTTAAAATCTCATTCTTCTTTCATATGTCTTCTTAGTGTGAGTCTGGGACGAAAGTTGTGCTTACTCGCCAGGCTTTTTAGGTATATTGAAAGAAGAAGAGGAGTTTGGATTTGATATCCCGCTTTTCACTACCCGAAGGAGTCTCAAAGCGGCAAACATTCTCCTTCCCTTCCTTCCCCACAACAAACCACTCTGTGAGGTGTAGTGAGCTGAGAGACTTCAAAGAAGTGTGACTAGCCCATAGGTCACCCAGCAGCTGCATGTGGAGGAGCGGAGACACGAACCCGGTTCCCCAGATTACGAGTCTACCACTCTTAACCACTACACCACACGGGCTCCCTTTTATGAGACTCTTCATAAGGTATGTAGATATATTATGGGTTATTTGCAGCCCACATGTGATTACATCATAACTCTCTGTTTTAAGCTATGGCATATGTATGTCCTCCCCCCCCCCTGTAATAAACCATTATTTTGCTAGTTCTTGGTGGTGAAGATCTTAATAGATAGGAGAATATGCACACCGTCAAACAATGCATGTTTTTGCCTCTGCACAAAAGGTTTTGTTCCTCTCAGAAGGATATGTTGAATTTCTCAGGCAGCATGGACATGCATGTAGGTTCAAGCATACACATGTAACAACATCAGCGCCCCACTGGAATTCAGTTCCAAGCAACCATAATTCACACCCAAGAAAGTGTGCACAGGAGGCATCTTTATTCATGAACCATGACGGGGTGTGTGTGTGTCTGCAAATCTGTCAATTTCAAATTTTCCCAGTTCTCATTTTTCCAATCTTGAATTTAGATCTACACATTTCCACCATAGCTGTCAACTTTTCCCTTTTTCTTGCGAGGAATCCTATTCGGAATAAGGAATTTCCCTTTAAAAAGTGTGAAAAGTTGACAGCTATGATTTCCACATCTGTTTTGGGTTTTATTTGTACAAAACATCATCATGAAAAATTGTCAGATTTTAGTGTGAATTTCATCTAATATACACCCCTCCTAAAAAAACCACAATTTCCCATAAGATGATGTATTTCTATATGTTATTTTCAGTAAAAGATGCATGGCTATGTACATGTTGCTTTATCATGTGCTTTTTTGAGCTCATTACTTGGCTGGAGAAATGCACTGCAAGAATCAGAAAAGTGTGAATTTGGAATGGTGACTGTGTTTTCAGTTCTCTTGCTGCTCCAGAAAGTGAACATTTGGTAGGTTCACTTACAAACAGAATTGAATTTCTCCCCCATCCCTACTAATGGCTAACTTGCACGATTAAGAGCTTGTGGCATTAAGGCACAGTTACTAGAGACTGGTCCACCCTGGTCTCAGTAGCATTTATTCTGAATAAATGTGCTCAGGATCACACTGCTCACATATACAGTGTATGGAAATGTATCCAAGCTCAAACATGTGATTATCCAAGTGAGATCAACAAAGGATGTGTGATCTCTCAGGGACATTGTAGATCTGTCAGAGAGGTACTTAAACAAAGCATGTGGTACATTTAAAACACTGTAGATGGGATTATTAATAGTAATATTTTAAAAAATCCAGATGGCTAAAAAAAAATGCTGTACGTTGGACCAATTAGAACAGCAAACTGGTAATGCATTTCTTTAAATAGGACACTGATTTACAGATGAGAAGCTCAAAATAACTTTGATTCCCCTCTTTTTTCTCTTTAAGTAAAAAAATAAGTAACATTTGATCATTTTGCATGGATGCTGCACCAAGATGTACATCTCATCCTTTTCTCTGAACTTGCCAAAAGTGATGTCTTTCTAAAGTAAGTTTTTGAAATATATATGTATATATATTGGGGAAGGGGGGAATTCAGAAGTAACCCCACAAGCAGAAACTTCAAACTCTTCAGGAGTCTCATAAGAGATGGGGAGATCTTAGGACTGGAACAGATTTGGTACTCAGCATTAATGTCCCTTCTTTCTCTCTCCTTTTAAGGAATATTATGGGTTTTACTTCCAGGCTGAGAAAAAGCCGATGCCATGTTGTTTCTTGTGGGTCCCCTGCCCAGAACTTTGCTGCATGGACTGGATGGCATACTGTGTGTCAAATTAAAACCCAGCTTTCTGAAAATTAAACTTTGCCATCTCCCAACAGAGTCTGCCTTTGGTCCTATGTTTCTGTGTTTGTCTGTTTAGAACACAGTTTATCAACCCTTTCTCAGAGACCTATGTTTCTTTAAAAAATGAAATGAAATTTCAAAGTATATATTTGAAAAGTAAACCCCGCTCCCTGCATAAAGATTCCCCCGGAGAAGCAGGTGAGAAAGCCAGATAAGAGACGGTATCTAAAATAGCCCAGGCTTGCCAATGGATTAAAAAGAACAAGAAAATTGTATGTAATCTCAAAAATCATATTTCTCTTTCCTGCCATCGACAGACAGACTACAGATTTCTCTCAGCATCTCTGACACTCAGTGCTTCCTGCGAAACCTTTCTGGGTTGATATCCAAATTGCTTTCTTATAATAGGTAAAAGTCAAGAAGTTATAATTAATTGAATCATACTGTAATTACCTAATATCACCCCACTAATCCTCAGTCTTTTCTTCAGAGGCTCCGGTCTCCTGATCATACTCTGGAGGAAGCTGAAGGACATTGCTGTGACTTGTATATTTAAGCCCATACTTCTTCCACACCTCCCACTGGCATCATTTCCTTGCAATGTTACTACTCTACCTAACCCAGGCTTCCTCAACCTCAGCCCTCCATATGTTTTTGGCCCTACAACTGCCATGATCCCTAGCTAGCAGGAGTAGTGGTCAGGGATGATGGGAATTGTATGCTCAAAACATCTGAGGGCCAAGGCTGAGGAAGCCTGAAATCCATACCCACTTTGAAAATCCTCAGTGTCTCCCTAAACTTCTCTCCTATGATAGCTTGCCCTGCAATCATTCTTTGCTCAGGACTCCACCTCCTCCAAAGCCGGCCTACCCATGGGGTAAGGTGTGGCAACCATCTAGGCAGCAGAATCCACAGGGGCAGCAGATCTGGCCTCGGAGGAATGAAACCGCTCACTGCGGCTGCTGTGGTAGCAGTGACAGCTGTGGTGCATTTTTTTGGAGGCTGAAACTACCACCTCCTTGGCATCCCGGCCCATTGCTGCCTCTATATCGATGAATATAAATCTCTCTCACCTCCTTGTTCCTGATGTAGATCTTCACCTACTCTTTCTTCCCAGGCTGGGGTGGCAGTGCCACTTTGTGGTGCCAATATGTCTCAGGCCAGCCCTGCCTCCTTCTTATAAAAAAGGAAGCCAAACAGCACAATCTCTGGAAACATTCAACTATTCTCCCTCCTACTCACGTTTTCAAGCCCTGATGATCCACTGATGGGGCTGGGTCTTGCAAAATGCTGCACAAGAAGCTTCTCTGCAAATGCCTGCCCCACACCTCATGTGCCGTGGCTTGGCCAAAGTGGCCTTAATGACCAAATGGAGAGGCCTGGCATGCAGAATTAGGATTGCAGGTTCCTCATGGCTGTTTAAACCCACCACAATAATTTCACAATGTAACTCATGATACTCTCAATACTATGGCATCTTTATATAATCCCTCCATAATAATCCTTGTTCCTAACCCCTTCCAGGCCACTTTTCTTTAAAGAAACTTTGGATAATTCCTCCTGCAATCCAGAAACCAGGAAAACTTAATTCATAGTTGGGAAATCTTAGGTGAAACTGAGTCATGGAGAATTTTGGGAAGTATCCATAGTGCAGACACAACCAGAATTAAAGGTTCTGGCAAAGGTCACTGGACTTGGAAAACCAGTTTTGAAAGTTTGTAATGGTCGCCTAAAAAGGGGGGGGGGGGTGAATATTAAAAGGACCCTGAAGAATTCCTAATTTACTCACTGTCCACCAAGCCTGCAGGCATTCCCTACCCAGCTTCCCTGACCCCCCCTCCCTTTAAATAACATTTATTAGCTGGGGAAGAGCAGCAGTGGTTTTCCAGCTAAGGGGAAGAGGAAAGTCTTGGTAACTGCCAGGAAGAAAGACAATGACATACATATGTCAGAGGTGAAAGTGTGCTTAATTTATGCAAGACAGATGTCAATACTTTGGGGGCTTTGAGTTAGATATGAATATGATACCCGCAGACTGTTATGAGACTGACTGGGGGCTTCTGAAACACATTATGATTAGGAATGGATGAACCCAACAATTTCAGTTTTCTCCCTACATTTTTTTCCAGTCCTAAATTCAGTTCACATTTTTGAATCATTTTGCATTAAAAAAAAAAAGTCCTCCGAAATATTTGTGAGCATTTTGGATACATTTCTCACAATACACACTTGTTTTCAATGGAATTTCCACAAATGGAATGTATTTGTTTTCACTTCTATGTATACATTTTATGCACACTCTCTGCTAATACACACATTTGGGGGGGGGGTAAGAAAAGCAATTGTTAGAGTGCACATTTTCAACGATGGCTATGTTTCAGTTTGTGCATTGATTCAAGAAGTGCCAATTAAGAACCCTTGCATAATGAAATGAGTACCTAACGCCCCAACCCCCTCCCAATCCCTCATTAGGATGCTGCTGCTGAATTATTTGTCACAAACTTCTCTGAAGCTAGGGGTTTCCTGCCAGGTTCTTAGCACAACATCTCACCTTGATTCACTTTGCTGGTGAGAATCTGTTACTTATGGGTAACCTTGAATCCTACTCTTGAATTTGGCAGCAGAGTCCTGCATTGGCCTTGAACAGGCTGCATCCAGGGCTAATAACTGAGAGCCTTTGTTCAGTATGCCCATGTGTATGTCAGTTTGGAAAAGACGGTCCAGATGGCGAACAAAAGCTTGCCCTCTTTTCCTGCTTCCTCCCTGAGGGGCTCTCTCTTCTTGCTGTTCCACTGAATGCACACCTAAGAAACACCGAAGGGCTTGTGTGATTTTGATAAATAGGAAGGAACCTCTGAGGCTGACTAAGAGTAATAGAAACAGGGAAGTATCTATGAGAGAGCTGCAACCTGGCGTGATGGATGGCTATCCTCAGGGAGTGAGCAGGTTGCAGGGAGAGAATATTGCTGGGCTACTGAGGAAGGGATCAGGGGATCTGCACCCCTGTGAGGCTGCATTGCCCTCCAAAAACTAAACTGAGCAGTGTAACAAATGCAGAGATACAGGGATGATCTGTGTGAAAAGAGCCAGACTTATAGGCACTCCATGTTCAAATCCAATTGACCTATTAATAAAATGTGTGGTTGTTTAAGAACATTAACTCCGGCTTCTAAGTGGAAGAAAGTCTTCTTGCTTTTTGCTTAACAAACTATAGGGCAGCCTTCCCCATCATGGTGCCTTCTGGGTGTCTTGGACTCCAGCTCCATCAGCCAAACCAGCATTGCCAATGATCATCATGATGATCTGGAGGCCACCAGGCTGGGGAAGGCTTGTTGTCGTTTTGTCGTTTAGTCGTGTCCGACTCTTCGTGACCCCATGGACCAGAGCACGCCAGGCACTCCTGTCTTCCACTGCCTCCTGCAGTTTGGTCAAACTCGTGTTGGTAACTTTGAAAACACTGTCCAACCATCTTGTCCTCTGTCGTCCCATTCTCCTTGTGCCCTCAATCTTCCCAACATCAGGGTCTTTTCCAGGGAGTCTTCTCTTCTCATGAGGTGGCCAAAGTATTGGAGTCTCAGCTTCAGGATGTGTCCTCCAAGTGAGCACTCGGGGCTGATTTCCTTCAGAATGGATAAGTTTGTTCTTCTTGCAGTCCATGGGACTCTCAAGAGTCTCCTCCAGCACCATAATTCAAAAGCATCAATTCTTCAGGGATCAGCCTTCTTTATGGTCCAGCTCTCACTTCCAAACATCACTACTGGGGAAACCATAGCTTTAACTATACGGACCTTTGTCGGCAAGGTGATGTCTCTGCTTTTTTAAGATGCTATCTAGGTTTGTCATTGCTTTCTCCCAAGAAGCAGGGCGTCTTTTAATTTTGTGACTGCTGTCACCATCTGCTGTGATTATGGAACCCAAGAAAGTAAAAATCTCTCACTGCCTCCATTCTTCCCCTTCTATTGCCAGGAGGTGATGGGACCAGTGGCCATGATCTTAGTTTTTTTATGTTGAGCTTCAGACCACATTTGCACTCTCCTTGACTATATTAACAAAAGTGTTGGATCCTGAGCAGCTCCTAAGCAAAAACAAGGCACTGGGTAAAACCCCTACCTTAGGCACCTGGAAGTTTTGGCAGAACACCTAAGTCACACTTGAAGATCTGCTGCACAAGGGCCCTGTTTTCTTTGGCTCCTCCTCCAAGGATACCTTGGGTTATATGTCTCAGCAGGACTGAGTCCCAACATTCTCACACAGAAGTACTGAGCATAAAGGCCCTTTAAGCTACAGCAAGGTAACAGCATCATATGCCAAGCTCTCAAATGCATCGGTCAAATAGGAAAGATATGCTAAAGAAGCCAATCAAGTGTGTGTCCTCCAATTCAGAAACTAATTTTAGGAATTCTCCTAGTTAATCATAATTTGAGAGGAATGGAACGTCGGGGTAGAGTGAACCAGAGGAACAATAAAGTAGCAGAATATGGAAATGCTTTCTTCCATAAATTAGCACTTAAATCTAAGAGCATCTGATAGAAATTACAAGTTGGGCAATTGTTTTGGTTTCTAAGCTAATAGCTACATATTTGATACACAAATCTCATCAGTGAATCAATTTCTTCAAGGTATCTTTTAAATACTTTGACAGTAACCCATTTACCAATATTGCTACTGGGATCGTTTTCATTCTAGGCAATTTATATTTTCCCTAAAAGTTCTGCTACTAATTTCATATATTTTAAAACGACTAGCTTTGCAATTGTAATATTTCCCTTGCCTCTACATGATATCTAGTTTACAATCCAATTTATGCTTCGAAATTAATCAATGTTATAGCCCGTTGATTAACTTGTATGGGCTTGCCTGTGATGATGCCCAGACCCTATGATTATGCTAGTTTATTAAGATGTATAGGTTTATACCTTAAGCTAAGGGTGAATAACAGCACAACCCAGCTTGTCCTATTCATGCCTGCATTGCGTCATCCCTTTCTCATTTTAGACACGGTTATCTTCCTTTTCTTTCCGCCATCATTGTTATTTATGTAAATCAGGAGTGGCTTATTCAGCGACTTGTAGGCCATATCTAGCCACCACACGGTTGTATGTCACTCCCCAAGACATTACCATTTGGCCTTTAAAATTATACTTAGACGAGGGGCTGCACCCCTGCTCACTCTGCTTACCAAATGTTCTGCCATATCTTCCATGCTATACACACACCCTGAGCTTCCCTTTCCCACCCCATTCAACTACTGATCTCACTTCTCACCTTCCCAGCCCCATTTCTGAGGTCACTTCTCTCTTCATAGAATCATAGAATCCTAGAGTTGGAAGAGACCACAAGGGCCATCCAGTCCAACCCCCTGCCAAGCAGGAAACATCATCAAAGCATTCCTGACAGATGGCTGTCAAGCCTCTGCTTAAAGACCTCCAAAGAAGGAGACTCCACCACACTGCTTGGCAGCAAATTCCACTGCCGAACAGCTCCACTGTCAGGAAGTTCTTCCCAATGTTTAAGTGGAATCTTCTTTCTTGTAGTTGAATCCATTGCTCCGTGTCCGCTTCTCTGGAGCAGCAGAAAACAACCTTTCACCCTCCTCTATATGACATCCTTTTATATATTTGAACATGGCTATCATATCACCCCCATAACCTTCTCTTCTCCAGGCTAAACATACCCAGCTCCCTAAGCCGTTCCTCACAAGGCGTTCCTCTTCCACTCCTCAGCCCAGCCTTGCACCCATTTTCACCCTCATGCCCACGTCCATACCTCCTACTTCCTTTGGGGCAGTCCCCTTTGCACCACACTTCCTGCATCTTCCTCCTCCCACACTTTTTAAAAGGTAATAGGAGGACTTCCTGTCAGCAAAGTTGCTGAAATAATGCAAACAGGTTCCAAAGATGAAGAACCCTGATAGCACTTACTGAGATAACTCAACAGCCTTCCTCAGCTTGGCACCCTGGTCCAGGTATTCTAGAATATAACTTGAATCAGCCCTGCCCATTGGCCTTGCTGGCTGAGGTTGATCGGAGTTGCCATCCGAAACACCCAGACGGGCACCAGGCTGGGTAAAGCTGGGCAAGATGGAGAAACAGTCTGACCTGGTATATGGTGAATTCTTTTGATGCTTATAGTTAGCGATAAAAATTCAGCCTCAAGACGACAGTTCTTCCATTTCCAGAGTCACACTGAGCTGGTTAGCATTCCGCTACAATCCTCGGGGAATCCTTTGGGAAATGGAGTAGCTCAGTGGTAGAGGGTCTGCCTTGCATGCAGAAGATCCCAGGTTCAATCCCCATCATGTTCCCGTAGGGCTAGGAGAGACTCACTGTCTGAAATCCTGGAAAGCCACTGCTGGTTAATGTAGGCACTACAGAGGCAGAGGTACCTAATGGTTTGATTCTACATAAGGCAGGTTTCTCTGTTCCTTGCTGAGTTTTAGTCCTTTCATCTGTTTGTAGCCTGAGGAAACTCCCACCTTCTCTAAACTTATACTGTTTTTTCTAACATGTACTTTAAGGGACAGATCCCTTCCTCTACCATTTTGTTGGGTATTTGCCCCTCTTTCCTTAGGTAGCAAAGCACAAGTCCCTAGTCAGTGTAACTATTAGCATATTCCTAGGGAAAAAAATGCAAACCGTCTTCACAAAAGAGCTTGCTGCAGAAGCTTGCACAGTTGGTATCCAATTTTACTTTTAAATAAAAGAAAATTCAGAACTGTGAGGGATTTAAAATAAGAGAAGGGAAATGTAACAAACAAGCTTTGAGGCACAGCAGGGTGATTTGCTGTGGTCAGGAGCGAAGAGTCATGCTGAACTATTTGGATAATTATTCTCCTTAGCAAATTGAAACAAATTATAATGTTTGCATCAAGGTTGTATAACATGCTGACTGATAAATAAGTGAGAGAAAGAGGGAATGAGAGAGTAAGTAGTTCATGTGTTTATTTGTTGGAAAGGAAACTGGGTATGACAGTGTTTTGAACAAAGGGAGGTGTAATGCTATTGTGGGAAATAATCATATGATTGAGGCAAGTCACTCACTTGGCCACGACAGTTGGGAACCCAAAGTGAGTGATGGAAGTAAGAAACGTGTGAAGAATTTGATCTTGTGAATTTCAGTACAACCTGCCCCAGTCCATACTTCCTGAGCTAACTGCTGATAGGCACGTAATTGTTCCACTCATTTGCCCAGTCTAAAGAGCAGCTGTCTGGTGCCCATCCTTGGATGGAGGTGGGACGCAAATGTCATACTGAAATAGAGATTCATGGGAAATGCAGTCTTTGTGAAATCCAGTGCAAACTGATCTGTACCACACTTCTCAAACTATGTGTGACCACCAGGAAGTCATCATGTTTTTGGCCCTGGAAGGGGGTGAGGAAGGGGTGGAATGGGGAAGGGGTGGAACAGGCTACGTGCAACTGCTTATGCGTGCCATGACCTGGAATGCTACCCCCGTGCAAAATCAGAAGGTAGCCCTGTATAGGGAAAGTTTTAACGTTGATGTCTTGCTGTGTTTTAATTTGTTGGAAGCCGCCCAGAATGGCTGGGGCAACCTAGTCAGATGAGCGGCATATAATTAATGGCCTGTAATTTTGTGAATAGGGAATCATTTTCATTTCCCAGGTGGATGTTGCTGCTAGCTGGTGTTAGATAGAGGTAGGACACAAAGAGGGATGTATGAATGCCTACTGGGTGTCAAAGGGGCAGGGCTTGAATGGTTATGTGCCGCCTCCCCACCCCTTTCAGAGTTGTCACTGTGTCCATCTCCAACCCTGGGCTTTCAGAGCTGGTGCTGCCAGTCACTGAAGAGTCAATGGGGTGCCTGTGGATGTAGATTACAGCCAAAGTCATTGGTAAGTACCCAGAGATGCCCAGATGGCCAAAAAGGGACTCCTTAGGCGTGCCTTCAAGGCTTTAAGAACCTGTGATGGGAAAAGAGACTTGCCTAGAACACACTCCCGGAGCCTTACCAATATCAGTGTTCTTCAACCCTGCATCTACAGATGTTCGGGAACTACAACTCCATCATTTCGGAAATTTATGGCTAGCTGTGCTGGCTGGGGCTGATGGGAGTTGTAGTCCATAACATCTGGAAGCCACCACATTGGCTATCTTACAGACAGTTGGGTGTTCCAGCAAGTAGAGGTGGTTCATTTCAACATGTTTATACGTTTGTCCAGTCCATCAGAAGGGTTTTGGTAAGTAAGAGAATTCTAGAGTCTCTTTTGTTAATGTGGTTTTTAGCATTCCACCTGAGATAAGTGTTTTTCCTGTTATTGCTGTTAATGACAAATTTATGACACAGGACAGCCATTGTCGTAGATGTCATGGAAACGAGAAACAAAAATACTCTTGGTTGCATGACTTAGAAATCTCCTCACTGAAATTGCTGGCACGCAGCAGCAGTGGGAACCCTTTACTCCTCAGCCAAATGATGCAGATAAGGAAACTGAAATGTTTCTTTAATGAAGAAAATTCCTCCAAGTGGGATTCATTTGAAAACTTAATTATGACAAAAGTGTCTCTTGCTTTTGTGCAATGATGATAATTCAGTATTAGGGGCAGCTGAACCACAGGACACTTAGATTAGAACTATTAGCATGCCACTATGTAATGGAGTTAACAGTCATTGAAATGATAACACAGCCCTTTGGGAAGGACTATAGCTATGTCAAGGACACATACCTTCTATGCAGATGGTCCCAGATTCAAGTGCCAGGAGATCAGAGCCAAACTTTCTTAAAGTCACAAAATTAAAAGATGCCTGCTTCTTGGGAGAAAAGCAATGACAAACCTAGACAGCATCTTAAAAAGGCAGATACATCACCTTGCCGATAAAGGTCCATATAGTTAAAGCTATGGTTTTCCCAGTAGTAATGTATGGAAGTGAGAGCTGGACCATAAAGAAGACTGATCGCCAAAGAATTGATGCCTTTGAATTATGGTGCTGGAGGAGGACTCTTGAGAGTCCCATGGACTGCAAAAAGATCAAACTTATCCACCCTTAAAGAAATCAGCCCTGAGTGCTCACTGGAAGGACAGGTCCTGAAGTTGAGGCTCCAGAACTTTGGCCCCTCATGAGAAGAGAAGACTCCCTGGAAAAGACCCTGAGGTTGGGAAAAGATTGAGGGCACAAGGAGAAGGGGACGACAGAGGATGAGATGGTTGGACAGAGTTCTCGAAGCGACTGGCATGAGTTTGGCCAAACTGCGGGAGGCAGTGGAGGATAGGGGTGCCTGGTGTGCTCTGGTCCATGGGGTCACGAACACACACCTTTAGTCCTTTGCAGGTTGCGTAATTGGTTATGCTGCTGTTGTAAGAAAAATCTGCCTTATTCCCTTTTTATGGGGTACACAAGAGCCCTTGCAAAGTCCTTTGCAGGTTCTCCATTGGTAGGAGTAAAAAACAGAGGCCAACCAGAGAAGATTGAGAAGCAAAGCAAGCATGCTAAAGGACAGTTTAAAATCCCCCCCCTTCCCCCAGAAACATCAATCACAGAAGAGGTGTAACCCAAGCTCAGTAGCCTGGGCCATTCCTTTGAGATGGTATCTTCTTTAATTCCTGGAACAATTAAATCCCTCACTCCTCCTTCCTGCAGAGACCCATTTGGTAAACATTTGGTAATTTTGTGAAGGTGTGAGGACCTGTCTGCCTCAGACATGTGGCTGCAAACTTACCCGGAAGTAAGTCCCAAGGAGCACAATGGGACTTACTTCTGAGTAGACACTTCAAGATGCAACACCCTCGGAAGTGAAAAATGCTAGGGCGCGTCTACTCAGGAGTAAGAGCCGCCGATAAATGGAACTGACTCCCAAATTCAGAGGAGCGCAGGCTTGCTTTTGTTTCATCGCTACAGATTTATTTGGGGCCTCCTCCACGCACAACTTCTCCCCAATGATTATGAAATAAACGAGGTTGAGGGGGGGACGCCTGTTGCCCTTAATCCCGAAGAGCTCACCAAAGACAACGACCGGCTCCCAGCACACACACGTACACCTCTCCTCCAGACCATTTGGCTGGCTTTACTCTGATTTTCCACTTCACCCCCCCCAACACACACACACATCCAGGCAGGTCCCGCTTCTTCTACAATTTTTAAAAAGAGGGGCTTGTTCCTTCTCGCCCTCCGGCCCGCCGCCCTGCCTACCTCGTCGTCTTTCGCCTCGAGCCAGCAGCAGCTTCTCGCCAGCCAGCAGCAGCAACCACACCTCTGGGACAGCCTTGGGGGAGCGGGCCGCTGGCCAGCTGGAGGGCGGGCTGCGCCGGCAAGCTGGAGAAGAAGAGGAGGGCACGGGCGCAGCCGGCTGAGCCAGCGGCAAATATTTGAAAGAGCCACTTGCGGCTCCGGAGCCGCAGGTTGCGACCCCCGATGTAGTTGTTAAAACAGTATGGTGGGTGTCCATGAGATTAGGACACACCTGCAGTCAGGAACCCCAATCATGTGGTCTGCTCACACATAAAGAGGTCTCAGCTGTCGAATCTCTCTGCCAAAAACCACACACAACACACAGTACTTGGAGGAAGAAACTTGGCAATGGGTGTGCTGCTACAAAAACAGGGCCCTGGTACACCCTCAACATGGTGATGTCCTACATGTGATAAATGTCTTCTGTGGAACATAGCCCTATTCCCACATTTCTCTAACTTTTTCTGTACTTGTGTGCAACTTTAGCTCTTTATTTCTGGCAACTGACACTTCAAGGAACACCTACAATGGCAAACAATGGCAACTCTGCCTGTTAATTAAATGACTAGTTCTTCCCTTTTCTCCATCTGAAGATCCGCAGCTCGTCCCCATCATCTTTGTTTGGAACGGTGTAGCTCACAATGGAAAGAAAGCTACCAAGCAGCAAAATGGAACCCCACACCAGGAAAGATTAAAAGAACAGATAATGCTGACTTGTACCTAAAGAATCCTTGTGCGCAGCGGGGGCATAACACATGTAATTAACAACTAGCCCAAAATAAAGGAAACCAAGAGAGATTTCCTAACTCCTAGACTTCATTAGCAGTTAAAAGGAAAAGAGAAAAAGGAAAGAGAACTCAACTGCCAGCAGGTTAGAAGTTAATTAGGAGCGGTGCTAGGGACTTCTGCCAGCCTCTGAAGCTTATAGGATAGTTTAAAGCTCTTTATTGCCACTATAAAAGTTCTTGTGCTGGCATGCTCCATGAAAAAAGGAAAACAACTCTCTGAGTAATTGTAAACCAGGTTGCAGCTAGTTGCGGCCTCCTTGGAGGACAGGGACTTCAAATCCATGTGACAAGAGACGATCACTCCTCTATTAACAGAACACTTCTCCTTGTCAAACAATATTGTGGACAGGGAAGAAGGGTATAGAGTCCTTTTGCAACAGGGCTGGGGGAACCTGTGACCCTCCAAAAGTTGTTGAGCTCCAGCTACCATCAACCCCAGCCATTGTGATCAGTGGTCAAGGTTGATGAGAGGGGTAATCCAGCAACTTCTGAAGGGGGAGAGCACAGTCCCTCAGTCCAGTTTATTGTATACAAGGCCCTACCCTTATTTGATCTGAAGACGGATGCTCAAGAATGACTTGTAAACATTTGATATCTACAGAGCCAGTTGTCAGAGCTTGGGGGGTTTGTGTGTGAGGTGGAATGGAAGAACTGATCCAAATACATCATTGAAAAGAATACAATCATTTTTTCCAGCCCAACGAGGTCAGCCTAGGTGGGAAGAATCCACCTATGACAGGAATGAGAAACTTCTAATCCCTCCAAATTTTCATCAGCCCCAATTAGCATGACCAGTGATCAGGGATGAGGGGAGTTATCATCCAGCAACAACTGAAAGGTTACTGTTTTCCCATGGCCATGAAACTGAAAAGCTATCACCTGTGATTTCAAGGTGAAGCAACACAGAGATTCTGCAGCTGCCACCAATTGTGAACCAAACCCTAGTCTTGTTCCCATATTACATGACATAGTATGTACACGTGTAGCAGGTGTCTATGTGAAAGCATGGCATATTGGGAAAGCTATTGGGTTACACAAAGGCCTTCTGGTTGCACTCATTTGGGTCTCATTTGGGGCAAGCTATTAAGGCTATAATCATAATTCCACTTACCTGGGAGATAAAACTCCATTGAATTCAATAGGACTTCCTACTTCTGAGTAATGCGTTGCGTAAATAAATGCAGCAGCAAAGGCAGAAAAAAAATAAGTTTGAGAGGATCTGTTCTTGATAAGGAAAAATCGCAGCAGATCCCTGGACCTGATTTCAGTATGGCATTTCCCCTCTAGATTCTTCATAGTCCTCTTTTTCTTTTGCAACGAGGTTCCAAGCAGCAGCAGGCATTGAGAGGGGCCTGCGAGCCGGGTGCTGTGAACAAGGAAGCAAGCTGTAAATGGCTCCAGCTGTGTATAATTAACTGTAATACTGCGAAGTAAATGACTTTTATTGGCAAGCCATGTCTAACTTCATTAAAAGTCGTATTTACAGCCCTCTCACAATGGAAGGAGCACTTGTGTAGTCTACAGCTTAATGAGTGTTCATTTAAACCTTGTGTCCAATTATCACGCAAGAGCCCCCTTCCCCTCCCTACTTACGCCAGCAGCTTATAATGGGAATGTAATAGGACTGCCTTGCCTCTTTTCACAACCCCGATTCCTCCATGGCTGGTAAAGCCTTTTGGTCTTTGTTTTATTTCCAATAGCAAGGCACTGCCTTCCAAACAGTGCTGCAGTTGACAATAATTTAAAAATTGCGGCGCCGCTCCCCAAAAAGGGTTTTACCAACTTAGTGTTTCAAGGGGCCCAAGTGCTGCTAAACTGTGCTTCCTAATGGCAATAATGGGGCAAAGCAGCTATGTGGTTGGAAAATGTGGGGCTTAGAAACAAAATCTGAGGTAATTTTGGAGAGATTCTTGGTCTAACTTCAGGGTTGCCATATTCCCCAAAGTGAAAATCCAGACAGAGCTGACCTTTTCTGTGCTCAGAGTTTAGCATTTTTTGAGAAATATCTCACCCCAAAAATTAACTTTTTTGAATTTTTAATTGTTTATTTATTTTATTTATTTTTTTAAATCTCCCTTGCCATATGTCTGGGTTTCCTCAGATATTCTACCAATTGCACGAAAATCTGCCCGGACGCCAAAATGCCAGGAAAAATCCGGACGTATGGCAGTCCACATTTTTGCTTGAACCTATATGCTCATATAGGCTCATATAATTGATGCTTTTGAATTATGGTGCTGGTATCTGAAGAAGTGTGCATGCACACGAAAGCTCATACCAAGAACAAACTCAGTTGGTCTCTAAGGTGCTACTGGAAAGAATTTTTTTTATTTTATTTCGACTATGGCAGACCAACACTGCTACCTACCTGTAACTGGTGCTGGAGGAGACTCTTGAGAGTCCCATGGACTGCAAGAAGATCAAACCTATCCATTCTTAAAGAAATCAGCCCGGAGTGCTCACTAGAAGGACAGATCCTGAAGTTGAGGCTCCAGTACTTTGGCCACTTCATGAGAAGAGAAGACTCCCTAGAAAAGACCCTGATGTTGGGAAAGATGGAGGGCACAAGGAGAAGGGGACGACAGAGATGATGGTTGGACAGTGTTCTCGAAGCTACTAACATGAGTTTGGCCAAACTGCGAGAGGCAGTGAAGGATAGGCGTGTCTAGCGTGCTCTGGTCCATGGGGTCACGAAGAGTAGGACACGACTGAACGACTGAACAACAACAACAACATATGCTCATATAAGGGCTATGTGTTTGGGCATAGAATGATTTATGCACAGACCTCATTTATTGTATATGCACTGCAATGCTTCTTGCTGTTTGACTGTATTTGTTTATTGGCTGTGTTTATGCAACATAAAATGAGGAGAAAGATACCAAGAAGAAGAGGAAGAAGTTAGCTTGGTGTCAAGGAATGCAGAGAAATTATATTGTTTATGTGATAACTTTGATTCGCTATAACATCGTATGGCAAACAAGATGATTTAGGTGCATTTACATTTGCACTTTTTCCTCCAAAGTGTGCAAGGTGGTGTAAATAGTTCTTCCCCTCCCTCATTTAATCGCACAAGAACCTTGTGTGTAGGTTAGACTGAAAGCAGCAACTGCTCCAAGGTCACCCAATGAACTTCATGACCAAGTCGCATTTGAACCCTGGTCTCCCAAGTCATCGCAGTCTGACAATCTGATCACTGTGCCACACTGACTCTACTGAACTAAGCTGACTTGGGCTGCTCCCTAGTGGGATGTATAGAATTGAAAGCAGACTAGCAGGCATCAGAGTGTAAATTAAACTCTCACTGTAGCCTTGTATCAAAAGCAACCTTCCAGTTGAAATAAATATTCCTCCCCCCTGCTATACATGTTACAATATTGGGAAGATAGGAGGTGGCGATAGGGATGGGCGAATCTGCAGATTTTGCTTTCTCTTAGTTTCTCATTTCCCCCGTTATTATTATTTTCTTTCTGCAACCTATTGATGTGGTTGCTTCTCTGGAATTCCTTATACTAGTTACAACAGGGATTTCTTGCTGGGATCCAACCAAAGCTATATTGATGCAATCATATTTGTTGTGAATTGCCAGCCCCACAAACGACTCAAGTTTAATGGAGCTGTGTGAGCTGTAGATATGTAATTTAATGTAAAAGTACTGCTACAGTTCACTTTCCCCGTCCTCTTTTGTCAGATTTGCCCTGAATTATACACAATTCAAATATAGCTTTAGGCTTTGCGAGGACTTTGATTTTCACTGGTAATCTGTTTCTCTCTAACAGAAGTAATCCTTAAAAGGAAGGATGTGAAACTGATGCATAGCTTTTAAAATAGCTAAGATCTTAGATCCATCAAAATCTTGCAAATTTCAAAACTGGCTGCCCCTCCAGTTGCAGTCTCACCAAAGCCTAGCCTACAGCCTTGCCCAAATTTAGCCTGATATGAAATACAATGCCCAGGCAGATTGCTAGCCACAATGTCTATCTTCTACCTCCACTGAAACAGGCAGTATACCTCTGAATACCAGTTACTTGGAATTACAAGTGGAAATAGTATTGGTATATGCAAGTCCTGTTTTGTGGTTTCCAATAGGCATTGATTGGCCACTGTGAAAATGGAATGGTGGACTAAACAGGCCATTCACGTGATCCAGCAGGGCCCTTCTTATGTTTTTTTTTTATGACTGATTACATTTATTTCCTTGCAGGGGGCCATTGCACAGTTAGCATTACAGCTTTGCTCTATGCAGCAAGAAGTACCAAAGCAGCTCATCCAATGGGGCAGAGCTGCAGCAATTGTATTCCAGCAGCAATGTCACTGCTCCTTACCAGGAAGGGGGGGGGGGAGCAAAGTTTGCTAACGCCATCACCATCTGCTTCTAGGTAGGCCACTTTCCCACAAAATTTTGTTCGGATGAACAAAAATGAGTACCGGGTAGAACAATGCAAAACTTATGTATTGAGAAAAATTAAGAAATAATTAGAATTTCCAGAAATGTGGAAAATAAATCTATAAAGCAATACAAATAAGCCAGCTTATTTTAGCAATTTAAAACTAAATAGGGTTGAGAGAAAAGTCTAACAGAATACAGAGCGAGATTCCAAGGGGTAGGGAGAAGACATTCCCCCACAATTTGTTTGCATGCATTGCAAGACAGCCAAACCTGCTACCCTTCCCTCCCATCTCTCAGCTGTTTCTCCTCTGTCACTCCCCCATTTCTCTTCTGGGGAGGTAACGATGGTCCTTCAAGCTTCACATTTCTTCACAATTTTAATATAGCAAGCTCACCCTGATCTCCAAATATCCCTTCCCACACTGTCCTCGAGGCACTTGGAAACCATGAGCCAAGTTTGACCCTTAGAGTACTGCTAGTTAGTCTGCTCCGTCTCATGCTCCCATCATCCTTTCCTGCAGCAGCATTTCATACCCCAGCTGCTCACCTTAGGATGAGAGCTTTGACTCATGCCAAGCCACAAGTCTTAACTAGTACTGAGGGAGATGAGAGGAAACAGCTCATTCCATGCCATTACAGCACAGGATGAGTTGGTAGTGAGGATTTGGATGGGGGTTGTGTGGATGTTGCATCAGAAGTGCCAGATTGGCTCCACCAGAGCATCTGCACAGTTGCGTGTTCAGACCCAGAGACCTCCCCGCTAAATAAACACATATTTGACTCAAATTTAGTTTTGGTGTTTGGCAGAATTTAGGCCACAACTTTATTGATTACAGAAAAGTGAGCGGTTGCGTAGGCTCTGGTTTGACTAGCTCACTGCACCCTTGCAGGTAGTGCTGACCCAGAGCTCTATCATAGGTCAGCCAAGGGTGAAAAAAATGAGGTTGGTGAAAAGCCTGGGAACAGACTCTGTTCACTCCCCAGATGCTCCCCTGGACTCAGGCACGGGCACAAGCCCCTCTCGGGGTTGACCAAACCACATTGAGTCCATGGATTCCTTTAACAGAATACCCTTCACATAGGGATGGTGAGACCGTTCTCCCATCCCTATCACCTGAACCAGAGCCTATCCGCAACCTTACAAGTTGTGACGATTTGCTACGCGGCAGGCGAAACCCAAATGGCAACAGCCAATCAGCCAAGTGGGGAAAATTCCTGCTGTGCCCCTGCCCCCAAAGCAGGCGACACATGACGGCATAGCAAGGTCAAGCGCAGCAGCCCTAAATATAGGGAGAGGTGGGCGGGTGTTTCGATGCACGAGCTGAAAGAGGAAGCTCTGGGCCACATGCATAGGTATACAGTGGTACCTCAGGTTACTACGCTTCAGGTTACATACTCTGCTAACCCAGAAATAACGCTTCTGTTTAAGACTTTGCTACAGGATAAGAACAGAAATTGTGCTCTGGCGGCGCAGCGGCAGTGGGAGGTCCCATTAGCTAAAGTGGTGCTTCAGGTTAAGACAGCTTCAGGTTAAGAATGGACTCCAGAACGAATTAAGTTCTTAACCCAAGGTATATAGGTCCCCTTGATCCGTTTAGACTGCACCCCATTGGCCAGATTAAACCAGCAATGAGGGACCTACCAATCGGGTTTTTATGGCTATCCAATACACCCACCCACAACCAAGAGATCAGTCTCCAGGTCTCACTGCAACACGTGCCCTCTTTAGGAGGACACGATTTCTGACTTCATTGCCAGCAAAACAGTGAGGGATGGGCTCTTAGTGAGCAAGGACCCAAGACACCTAGGCTCACAATGTATTCCTTTCCATCATCTAGAAGGAATCTGGAGGAAAGCCAATTTCTCATAACTGAGAAGCCCAAAAATTAGGCAGGCTGCATCCATTAGTAAGATGTCGACAACCGTCATTCTTCTATCAATAAGATATGCCAATAAGATGAGCAAAAATGTCTCGCTCTTGCAGCAAGCAGTGTTTGACATCCTCTTTCATTTTGTCTGCCTTGGACCAGGTTCTTAGCTGATTTTCTCCCTCCACCTTGCTGCCAACCTCACATACATTCGCCGCTTGTTGCAGTCTTCAGAATTACAGCAGCCCTAAGAAAGCTTGACATTTCTTATTATTCACAAGCAAGGCCATCAGGCATGCCATGTTGTTGGTAAAACTAATTATTAAAAAGATGCTGGCCACCGTGTTTGTAGCATAAGGAGGCAGGCAAAGATTGACAGTAAATGAATGAATTCACTTTGTGTGATTTGAGCTGCAATGAATATTCACAAATTATTCATGAAATGTGTGTCCATGGCACTGCATTTAGCTGATTTCTAAATCTGGAGTCAAAATCCTCTGTAACCACAAGCTTTGCAAGCAAAGTTCTTTTCTGGGTGTATGGAAGCAAAAGACAATGAACTCCACTAGGGACATTTTGAGGAAATTGATTCTTTTTGATTTCTGATATAAAGCGACCTGATCCTCACCACACCACACCCCAGACTAACGAGTGGTCAGAATGCAATTATCCTAAACATTTGCATTTCTCTGAATTTTGTGACTCTGTTCTTGGCTCACAAAAACATATCAAATGCATATTTAAATGTGTATTTTAGAATAAAATACATTTAGAAATGAGAATATTTAGACGCTATTGCTACTAATCCTTATTATTCTAAGGCAGAATGGCAGTATCCAATGCCCTAGTTCCATTAACACTTGTGCATTGGGACTTTTCCCATTTCCCCCCCCACAAACCTTGGGCATGCCCGATGTCTTCCTCAAATCTCCTCTTGTGGGTTGGGGGAACCCCTAAAACAGATTTAAGGGATGCATGTGAAGTGAAGATGCGGAAAGTCCCACTGCAAAAGGCTAGATCCTTCCATTGATACTTGCCAGTCTCCTGGGCTTGTATACAGCTGCATTCTGCAGCTCGCCAGCCAAGGTTTGAGATGAAATTACTCACCTCTTGCCAGGTGAGCCATGGGTGAGCAACTGCACATTGAGCCTTTGCTGTCCAACACTCAACCAAGCTGCACCTGTCAGACCCAGAGGGCAGAACTCCAAAACCCACCACACAGAAGGCAACAGCTAGCTTAAATGGTGCCCTTAACCGAAAATGCCTATGATTACCTAACATTAATGTACTTTCTCACCTGTCTATAGTAAAGGTTAAAGCGACCCCTGAACATTAGGTCCAGTCAAGGACGACTCTGGGGTTTTGGCGCTCATCTTGCTTTATTGGCCAAGGTAGCCAGCGTACAGCTTCTGGGTCATGTGGCCAGCATGACTAAGCTGTTTTCTGGCGAAATCAGAGCAGCGCACGGAAACACCGTTTACCTTCCCGCCAGAACAGTACCTATTTATCTATTTGCACTTTGACGTGCTTTCAAACTGCTAGGTTGGCAGGAGCAGGGACTGAGCAACGGGAGCTCACCCCATCGCGGGGATTCGAACCGCCGACCTTCAGATCGGCAAGCCCTAGGCTCTGTGGCTTAACCCACAGCACCACCCACCTGTCTATACTCAATGCCAAACAGATCACACCACTCCCATGAAACAGATCAGAATGGCCCAGCAGTGTAGAGTACAGGTGAAAAAAGAGGGAAGCAGCCCTTTGGGTGTTTGGGGCTTAAGTCATTACGGCTTTAAAACTAAACACTGAGCCCAGAAACAAACTGGCAACCAGTGCAGCTCTTTTGAAACATTTGCTCTGGCTTCTAACACCCTTAGAAGGCATCCTCTGCCGATCTTAGCACCTAAGAGTCTGAGCTAGATGGACTAATTGGACTAACTCAGGATACAGCAGCTTCCTGTGTTCCATTTTTGCTCAACCGTAGACGATTTTGGTAATATCTGTAAATTTACTTTCCCCCCGAGGCACCAGATCCTTGGGCTGGAAGCCTTTGTGAATGAATTGGTACTATGGAAACTGGGACATTGATTGAGAACCACCCTCATTAGCGCCTCCTTTAACTACAAGAACATTAAACCAAAAGCAATTATTTACAGACTTCGTGGGAAATGATGCTTCAATCCGCTTGGTAATAAAAGAACCCGCAAGGTGTTCAGGAGGTTATTGGCACTGTGGGAAATTCTGTATGGGCTGTAAATCTACCGTCACTTTTTTCCAAACTGACCAACCAAGCTTTAGTAGCTAATCGATAATTGGCCCAGTACTGAGGCAGCGATTAGCACTTACCCTGAAAGTAGGAGAGGAAAGGCAATAAAAAACTCAATGTCCCCCAATTTCTCTACTGGAATAGAAAGCTGTGATACGGTGATTTATAACGTAACCTGAAAATGACTGTTCCTCCTGCATCCCTGGAGAGTGTCTTTGACTACTAAGCTGGTTTGGTGTGCTAAAAAGAGAAAGCAAGCATCCCCTGGTACTGTAATAGTGAATGCCATCGTAGGAGCATCGGAGGTTCCCTACGGTTCATCTAGCTCAGGGGGTCAGCAAACTTTTTCAGCAGGGGGCCGGTCCACTGTCCCTCAGACCTTGTGGGGTGCTGGACTATATGTTGCCATGATTATGGTCCGCATTTTGGGCAAAAAACCCTTATTGGACCCAACCCCAACGTTGCCCAAATGTGATTTTTTTTGGGGGGGGGGGTTTCCCTCACACACCCACGCTGCTTCCTTTGTGTTTACATGTTGACAGTTATTATTTCTCTTGTAAGGTGGGGTGGGGGCTGAGGTAAGTGGTGCCATTCCCTATCAGCCCAGGAGAGCATGTGCGCATGCGTGGGTGAAGGAAAAGCCGATGGCCACGCTAAGTCATGTTCTTTTCCCCGCATGAGGGAAGACGAGATGGAGGTGGCTATTTACCTTTACATGGCCAGTGTGGTGTAGTGGTTAGAGCGGTAGACTCGTTAATCTGGGGGAACCGGGTTCGCGTCTCCGCTGCTCCACATGCAGCTGCCGGGTGACCTTGGGCTAGTCACACTTCTTTGAAGTCTCTCAGCCCCCAACTCACCTCACAGAGTGTTTGTTGTGGGGGAGGAAGGGAAAAGGAGAATGTTAGCGCTTTGAGACTCCTTAGGGTAGTGATGAAGTGGGATATCAAATCCAAACTCTTCTTCTTCTTCGCATCGTTTAGCTAACAAGCGGCCTCCCCAGCAGAGCACAGAACTGCTTCGGAGTTGCAGCTGCCCAGGTGCTCCCTGCTTCCTCTGGCAGGGAGCACCACCACCACAGACCCCGGCGGGCATCGCTCCTGAGTTGCCTCCGAGCCCCTACCTACCACTGCAACTGCCCTTCCTGAGGTCTTTCGCCAGCAGCTCCATGGTGGAAATCCAAACTGTGGCTCCTTTTCCCTCTCCCCCCCCCCCAGCCCAGAAGAAAAGATTGCTGTGAGCGTGTGACGGATAGAGAAGGGGCTTGTCTCGAGCAGCTGCCCACCTCACTTTTCACCCCCAAGCCTGGCTGAGTCACAAAAAACCATTTCGTGTGCATGCTGTGCCAGCTGTCTGGATTCCCGGACCATCCGCGGGGCCTGATCTAGAAGGCAATTGGGCCTGATCCGGCCTGCAGGCCTTAGTTTGCCAACCCATGATCTAGCTTAGTAGTTGCCATATGGAACAGCAGCAGCTCTCCAGGATTTCAAAGAGGGTTTGCCGTAGCCCAACTCTCATTAGCCCCAGCCATGGCCAATAGTCAGTTATGATGGGAGATGGTGCCCCAGCAACATCTGGAGAGTCACATGTTCCCCATCCATGCTCTAATTACTAGCAACAGCTGCTACTCAAAGGCTCTACTACAATAAATGTTTGTTTAGGAGAATTTTGATGACAACTATTGGGAGAAAAATAATTTATAATGGAGCAGAATTGGATTATACAGGGGGGGGGTGCTCTTCTAAGATTTAATGTTGACGCCCCATCTTAAAATAATAGCAACAATACATTTGGATCCTGGAGGTTATTTGGAATCTAAGGATGAATCTCAGGTTACTACTTTGAGCCCTGGAAATGATTTCCACTACAATGAAGATTAATCCCTTTTATTTTGTTGATGACATAATGACACAATCATAAAACATAAGAGAACAAGAGGAAGATTACAAATGTGATAATTGTCCTAATATATCATAGGTTGCTGACTGCAGAACTTTCCCCCCAAAGGCTCATTTTTCAGAATTTAACACTTTCATGTAGACTCTGAGAAGTGAAGAGAACAAATGAGATTTTTAAGATGCCCTGATCCACATGGTCTACTACAGGGGTCAGCAATGTGCAGCTCATTGGTAGGATCTGGCCCACGAAGACTGTTTTACTGGCCCATGAGCCGCCCCCTGAACCAAGCCGGCCACTCGGTGAGTCCCCTGCAAGCTGCAATAACCGGCACAGCGAGGCATAGGGACTCGCCGAGCGGCACCGGAAATCACGTCTGCACATGCGCAGATACCAGAAATCACTTCTGTGCATGCCCAGATGCCGAAAATCGCTTCTGCACAGGTGTGTTCAGTGTCTGGGCATGCACAGAAGCAATTTCAGTGCCGCGGACATGCGCAGGCGCTATTTACGGCATCACGCTGTGCTGGTCAGCCCATGGACAATCTCTGCAGGAGTGATCCGGCCCATGGCCGGAAAGCCTTGCCGACCACTGGTCTACTATGTAAGGTAAAGGGTAACCAACATAGTGTGCTCCAGATGTGGTGGACTGCATCGTCTCCGACCACTGGCCATGCTGGCTGGAGCTGATGGAAGGCATAGTTCAAAACATTGGGAGGATAAAGTGTTGGCTAACCCTGGTGTAAGTCATAGCAGGTGCAAGAGCAGTTATGCTCACGTCTAAAACTTGCAGTATCCGTTCAGGTGCAAAATGCTGTAAAAGACAATTCAGAAGACTTAAGGTCACCTTTCTGTCAGATCGTCAGTGGTTGCTCATGAGTAATCAGCCAGAAGCCGAACTTCTAACAACAAAGTTCTTTATTGTGCAATATTTACAGTGGAGCTCAAATAAAAACGTCCATCTCATCCCTCAGCAGAGTCCAGGAATGACCGTTTCCGGTTCCTGGTCCAGCACAGAAGGCGCGGGATTCTAAAACCCTCTGCCTCCCCTTCCACGTCCTTCCTCCCCTCGCGATCGGAGCGCGGGGAAAAGGACCCTGATCCCCATTTCCTGCTTGGCGTTGAGGCTCTGTGATCCTGACACAGCCCCTGTCCCGACTCCCTGCTTCCATCTCCCCCTCCCCACTGGAGGAGTGGTCTCCTCCTCCAGAGGAGGAGGATGACGAACTGCGGAGAGGGGGAGGTGGGTCCCTGTACCGCAACCGATCTGGGAAAGCTACCTGTCGGGGTGAGGGGGGTTTCCTGGACACTTTCAAAGGGAACACCAAGGTCCACAGCCTCGACATCTTCAGGATAGGTTTATCCTGTCTGAATAAACAAATAAAGTCCAACACCACTGAGCCTCACTGATTTGGTTATAACTTTTCTTTGTGTGTAATTAACTTGAATTGGGACATAGCAAGTTGTCATATTCTGGAGTCTTAGATCTCTGGGAGTATGCATTATTAATTGAGAAAGACAAAACATTGCTTTTTAAAATGCCAACATACAATGAGAAGGATCCTCAGCCAAGAGATGAAACTCTCCGCATTACTTAAACAGCTGCAAAGTGAAGTGCACAGAGGGATGCTTGTTTGAGTGCAGCCTCAAGCAGCTGTTCCAAATGGTCCCTCAAGGACCTGTAAATGTAGCAAGTTATCTTCCACTCTCTTCCCTCCTCTATCACCACCTCTTTTCTTTTATGCACTTTAAACTGCTGTTCACATTAGAACCCTCTCAACAATTTTTTTTTTTACAATCATCCCCAGAGATGCTAGTAATTAAAGAACATTCCCTCCCACAATTGCCCAATCATATAATTATTAAATGGGTTCATCGTGGCCTGTTAGACAGAATCTCCCCACGTACAGATACAGACACACACACTTATTTAGCAAGCAAGACAAATTTATCTCTCGGAGAGAGAGGAATTCTAAACTGGAAAAGGGATTATAAAGGATTCATTGGCTATCACAATTGCCTTAGAGAATATTTAAGGTGTTTGTGGTGCAGATGTGTGGTTCGGACCATTCCCAAGTGTTCAATCATTGAGCTTTTCTGTCACATTTTTTTGTGATTAAAAATAAACATTCAAAAAAGGCATTTTAATTGTATGCATTCCCCACCATCATACATGTTTGTGCACCACGTGTCCACTAAAACAGAGTGGAGAACCTTTGCCCCTCCAGATGTTGTTGAACTCCCCATCATTCCTGGCTATTGACCATATTTGCTAGGACTGACTGGGAACTGTACTACAGCAATATCAGGAGGGGCAAAGGTTTCCCCACACCTAGCCTAAAATAGGCATCTTCTGTTTGCATTTTTTTCAAATAAAAATAAAAATTCAAAATACATCACCAAATTTGGAGAAGTGTGTCATCTGACTCATAGAAGCATTGCATTCCACATATAGATCAGGGACTGGAGAATTAAATCAATTTGCCCAGGCAGGCACAACTTTATTAATTAATGGCAGTAGGGTAAGGGTAAATTCCTTACTCCACTCAGCCCTTGCTGATGGAATGGCATTTTGCTTGGAGGTGGAGCATCTAATCCCCCCACCATGGGAGTTGGCCAGTATTGAAATCTGGCATGGTACAAGTCAAACATCCTGGATCCCACTGAGCATCCTGGATTCCATTGTCAGATGCCCTACCTAAACCGAGGATGTGACTTAAGTCAACCTTCTCCCTGGCCACTTTATTGATCCTGCTCATGGGATCTCATGAGAGCACAGCAGGATGAAAAAGCCCCTACCACCATCAGAGCTGCTGGGCAAAGTTGTACCCCTCCCACAGGGTGCACTCAGAGTGGGATTTGTTTTTAAATATGGTCTTAAGGATTTTTTCCTACGTCCCTAGCTTGGTTGTCAGGGACAGAAAGAGCCCTGATGCATTCCTTGAAGTCTTACCCAATCAAGGATCCCTGAAAGCCAGTCAGGAACAGACCTGAGTCAAGGATGGGGACACCTGAGATGGGAAGAAGAGGGTGGTAACTTACCTTAGCTTCTCCATCCCATTAGATCTGATGCGAACATTTTGAGCCTGGGGTGTGTGTTGCCTCAGTAGAGTGTGATCAACAGACCAAAGTGAGCAGGGCCAGACCCAAATCTGGGTGGAACAATCATGTGTCTCTTAAATTTGTAAACCATACTCTCCACTTCAAGCCAACTTCCAAGAGGCTTTCTTTCTGGACATTTCCCTACACATTCCTCCCACCCCAAACTCTCACACAGGCTCCAACTGCACGGTACATTTAAACAGTGCATTTAATACCACTTCAACAGAATTCCCAGAGTTTCTTGGGAGGAGGTGTTGATTGTTTAAAAGCACCGTGGACAGGACTGAGAAGCCTGGTGGGTTGGATTTGGCCCGTGGACTAGATTTCCATAGCTCTGGTTATTAAACAGTTGATTAGCCTGCAGCAAATCCCTATTATTATTCTACTATTATCGTACTACTACTACTACTACTACTACTACTACTACTATTATATTCAGCGAAGTGGTGAACCTTATTTGAAGCAACACTTTTGGCTCTTGCAACTCATCCTTCCGCCGGTCCACTCCTTTTCTCCTGGTTGCAAAAGAGGGAAGAAAATAGCTTGGGTGCTTCTGAAGGCCTTGAGATTTGATAAGGTGACAGGAAGTTAGCAGAGCCCCTCCACTGTCTAGACTTGGAAAGCCTCCCATCTGCTGCCTGCCATCACCTTGCATTGGAGATTCATTCTAATTTCAAATTAGCCAGCAAGATGTACTATGCTAATTACCCTTGAAATTGAAGAGGAGATTCATGAGGGTTGTGTGTGTGTGTGTGTGTGTGAGAGAGAGAGAGAAGAGGAGAGGAAGAGAGAGGAGAGCTGGAGAGAGAGAGAGAGAGAGAGAGAGAGAACCAACATGTGTTTGCAAAGGAGCTAAGTTTGCAAAATTCTGTTGTGTTCTCTTTACTTAATAAGCACAAGTTATCGAGAGCAGTATACTTTCAGAAAACTAGGTAGTATTGAACAAGCCAAGTGAATATGTATTTGAAGACCCATTGTGTCAAAACTATTTTTATACTTTTGCTGTTCAAGGAACTGGAAAGAGCAGTTTATTAACTTGGGGCTTATAACCATGAGGGGAGCAAGCAATAAAGGGCACAATAATCAGAAATCAAGGCCCTATAAGATTTACTCAATACTGGAGCAAATATATTAGGGATGGGCTAAAGGGGTAGAAAACTGGTTGGATCTTCGGGTTTGTATACAATGTTAGTTCAGCTCAGAGTAAACATAATGAAGTTAATGGACATCACTAACCTCAGGTTCATTAATTTCAGTAGGTCTACTCTGAATACAATTGAGTTGGATACAACCCCTTATCTCCCTAAGCTCCGCATTTCTTTCCAAAGTGGAGCTGATGCATTATGGATTCTCCCATTGTTCCACATGAGAAAGGTGGGAAAGAGACATCTGCTTCCCTGCTGTCGCTGTTTATATAGTTCATTTGAAATCTACAGAAAAATGAAATCAATAAATCCAATGAGCACTTACATTACAAAATTCCCTCCCTTCAATACAAAACTTTTGTGGAGCGCAAATGAATCATAACATTGATAATATTTGCATACATACTCAATCAGATGTACTTTTCCATTTTCAAATAAGCTATAAATATCGACCACCCTTCCACAAATATCAGCACAGCCTTCTGTTTCCCTATTGCACATATGTAATTGCACCACATTTTTGCACTTAAGCGTAACATGCCAAAGTGTTTGAATACTCTCTTCGAGAGATTATCTATTTTATTCGTCCTTTCGAGTGGGATGGCTTCTGATGTGGTGAGCATAACATGCCATCTCACCCTTCTAGTGGTGGGACTGTGATTCTACCTATTTCTTCTTCCATCAAAGTAAAGGCATTGATGAAGTTTTGTTACAATAAAAGAGGACAGCTGATTGAACCTGCCCTAAGATACTTGGTAGCCAAGGGCTTCCTTTATGGCATTGAAATCTGGGGCTCTGTGTGGTTGTAGTGGTTAAGAGCGGTAGACTCGTAATCTGGGGAACCGGGTTCATGTCTCCGCTCCTCCACATGCAGCTGCTGGGTGACCTTGGGCTAGTCACACTTCTTTGAAGTCTCTCAGCCCCACTCACCTCACAGAGTGTTTGTTGTGGGGGAGGAAGGGAAAGGAGAATGTTAGCCGCTTTGAGACTCCTTCGGGTAGTGAAAGCGGGATATCAAATCCATACTCTCTTCTTCTTCTTCAAACTCCATTAAAGTTTTGCAGAATATTTCCACCCTGGAAACTATACCTCTACCACCAGGAATTTCAGCAAAAATTCTTCATACAGAATCTGTGTGGCCAACAAATAAGGCAAGAGTGGACCGGGGCTCAGTTAAAGTATATCTTGAAATTTGCTACTATGTCTATTCAGTGCTTTCCTGCTCTTTGCTATTTGGAACTGGGCAATAACCAACTATGGAAAGCAGCTTGGAATATATTTTAGATTATTATTATCTTCCAGAACTGAGCTCTGCTTTGACCTGAATAAGTGTCACCGAGAGATTGGTTCTTCTGGATTAGAATCCGTCAAGTGACCCGCAGCTAATTAGAAATACCACTTTCCCCCTTGGTATCCACTCTTGAGAACAGATCATTTTAGAGCTACTTTTTCAGACCAAACTCTCACAAGTTCCTTAGGAAATGCTTTTATTGAGCTGCATTTCCAAGTGATATTCAGTACTGGATGCCTGCAGGTCTACAACAAGTCTCATACACTACCGGCTTTGTATTTGTGGTCAACCTCAGGTGGAAGACACCGCTCATTATCTGTTATATGGAGACCCAAGAGGTCGCTTTCTGAAATCTTGGTTCACACAAGCAAGCAGGCACACTCCAGCAGAAATGCTCTGGTTTCTATTGAGTGACAATGATAGCTTCGTAACACACTCTCTGCACTGGCTGCAAATGAAATCAGGGGAAAGGGGGTTAGATAAATCACTATAAATGGTTGTGGTGATTCGGAGGTAGGTTTGTTGGTCTCTCTAGTAACTTTCTGCTCTTACATCATGGCAACTGGATTTTAAAAACACAACATAATATTAGAATTGGAGCTGTCAGAGATGCACAAGGGGAACTGTGTTTTAATGCTCAGGAACTTGGATGTATGTTTTGTATTATTATATTTTTACTGTTGCTTAATACAAGGTTGTATTAAGCCTTTGGCTAGAACAATAAACTTAGGAACTGAATAAAATGGTGATGAATTTAATGCGGATTTTTAAAAAGCAATTTGCATACTGGTGTGGGAATGTGGATAATGATTTTAAGATGGAGAAACTGGGGGGAAACGGAAATTCACGATTTCCCCATTCCTGCCTATTCCTTATTACCCGCTCTAGCCTTCTGAGTGGGGGGATGACTTTTAAGTGAGTTTGGAAGCTTGTTCATCAGATCAGCATCAAAGGTCAGCATTGTCCGGCCTTGCCAAGATCCACCTTAGGGCTGCCATATTTCAAGAAGTGAAAATCTTTTTTTTTTAGTATTGTCCCAAGTTGTTGAGCTTTTTTGGCAAAATCACACACCAAAAAAGGGAATATCGTCAAAAACTAGACTGACAACATGGGTTGCCATACAAACGGATTCCTCCACACATTTCTGCTATAATGAAACAAAGGAATGTGAAACCACAGAATTTACAATTGTTCAACATTTTAATGCTATCACTTGTAAACTGAATCAGGGCTGTTGTTGTTGTTGTTGTGTGTGTTATTATTATTATTATTATTATTATTATTACATGTGTTAATTTGCTTCCCAATGCCAGGTGGTCTATGGTAACAACTTTGTGTGTGTAAGTGCCACTGATAATAATGTAATTATCACTGTTGTACTTTCTGCATTTCATTCTTTCCTCCCTCACAGTTCGTGGTCTCCACCCCTGCAATTCAGTATAACACTTTCCGGCATCCAATGGAGTGGGCTGTAATCTATAAAAACTTATGCTGCTATATATTTGTTAGTCTTTAAGGTGCCATAAGGCTCTTAGCTGCTTTGGCAGCAACAGATTAACACAGTGCTCCCTCTATGACCTGTTCAGATTTAGAACTGGTGGGATCTCATGTCACTAGATATTACTCTAAGATGGTATATGCAATTGTGACGGGCCAGACGGAACGGAATAGTAAGGCTGAGCAGGATTCAAAGAACAATCTGACAGCTGGATTCTTTCTATTTCAGGCACTTCTTCCTAAACTGAGTGCAAAGAGGGTTCACATTTAGATGCACATCTAACATGAGAAGAATACGGCCATAGCACTTTACATACTAACGTGTTGCTAGGGAATTATTTCTGCTGTGCCTAGGAAAGATGCATATTAATTTGGATCACCTGAAGTGACAAGAGACTGCAATTTCCCTCACCTGTGATGAATTATGAGCTTCCACCTTCTGTTTGTTCATATATGGGGAAGCAGAAGTAATGGCTTAATGCAAAGTGTCTGTGTACGCTGAGCCATAAGCCAAGGGGTGCCGTCCTTTTTAGGGCCCAGGCACACATTTGGAAATCTACGCGACTGTTGTGAGCACTATAGCCATCTCACAAAAGGGAAAGAAAACCTGGTAATGTTAAGGCAAAACTCTACCCACAAAAGACAAGACACCTACACCCCATTTAAAAAAAATTAATCACAGGTTTTAAAAAAGGCAACACTCCTGAAAAACAGACACAAGAACATAAGAAGACCCCATTAACCCAGCATCCTGTTCTTAAAGTGACAGGTGTTAGGTATATGGGAAACATGCAAACAGCAGCTGAATTATTTTATTTATTTAACAATTATATACTGCCTTGATTGTAATAAAACATCTAAGCCTTTACATGCAACAAGGCCTATGCATCCTGCAGTTTCTATCTACTGGTATGTGTGGTGTTTTATTATGTTTTCATGTAAGTTGAAAGCCACCTAGAGTGGCTGGAGCAACCCAATCAGATGGTGGAGTATAATTATTATTATTATTATTATTATATTATTATTATTATTTCATAAGAATAGAACAAAGCCATCAGGGTTAGTAGACATTGATAACCCTATCCTCCATGAACTTTGTCCAATCCTCTTTTGAAGAGCCACCACAGCCTCTTGCGGGAGCAAATTCCATAGTTTAACCATGTGCTATGTGTGTGAAGAAATATTTCATTTCTCCATCCTGCATATTCCAACCTAGATTCCAGCATTATGAGAGAGGGAGAGAAAAGTTCCATTAACCACTTTTCTCCAATGCCATGCATAGTTTTATACAATTCTATCATGTTGCCTCTTACTTGAAAAGACTCTAATGTTGCAACCTTTTCTCACGGGGAAGTTGCTCCATTCCCTTGACACTCTGCATACAAGCAAAAGACAGCACACATGCCCCCCCCCATAAACTTCCAAATGAAGAAACAAACAAACCAAAAAGCCACTCCTCCCAAAACAAACAACAAATGAAAAACACACACACAAAGCACTCTTATTTGGAGCCAGAGACACTTTGGGGATAGGATGCCTGCTTTTCAGTTTTCAGCTACATCAGTACTAAAAGGTAAAGGGACCCCTGACAATTAAGTCCAGTCGCGAACGACTCTGGGGTTGTGGCGCTCATCTCGCTTTACTGGCCGAGGGAGCCAATATTTGTCTGCACACAGTTTTTCCGGGTCATGTGGCCAGCATGACTAAGTTGCTTCTGGCAAAACCAGAGCGGCGCATGGAAACGCTGTTTACCTTCCCTCTGGAGTGGTACCTATTTGCACTGGTGTGCTTTCAAACTGCTAGGTTGGCAGGAGCTGGGACCAAACAACAGGAGTTCACCCTGTCGTGGGGATTCGAACCGCCGACCTTTTGATCGGCAAGCCCAGCAGCACAGTGGTTTAACCTACAGCGCCATCCGCGTCCCACCTCAGTACTACCTGTGGTATAAGAAAATAAGTCATAATTTCAAAAGGCAGGGAGATATAGCAGGCACCAAGGGTGGAGTCAGAAGACCATGTGTATCACAAGGTCATGGGCACCGTATTAGAGACTGTATTAAGAGAGTGTTTGTCACATTTTCCTAATTTAATTTCATGTTTTGCTGCATTGGAAAAAAATCTTAGCTGTTATATGTCAATTACAATCATCTGTTGTGGACAACTTTCTTGGAGCATATTTTTTGATGCATTATCATTATTCTTAAAATATCAGCCTGGTTCTGTCAAATTTTCTCTGTATGTTCTTTAGAAAAGGTTGGAAGCAACTGTCTCAAGATGACAGAAATAGAAAGCTGCAGAGACATCTTTTACTTAGTTATGAAGGGTAGATGGGAGGATAAAGCACATTTTCATTTAAAAAAAAAGACCTCAAAACTGGGAGGAAAATGGCTTTAACCTAATTGTGGCTATAGTTATTTTCCATTTCAGTTTTTTAAAAAAACCACGTTCACAGAATTTATCAAGTGCTTGAACATTTGTGTGTTAGTGTTTTGTTGCTGTTGAATTGTGTTCCTTGAATTAAGATTCAAACTGTGGCCTTTGAATCCAATGGACATATAAAAATCTCTCATGTACATTGGGCATCTCTTTGGGGAGCATCGGAAACAGAGACTTTTGTTTATTTTATTTGTTTGTTTCAAGTAGAGATGCAGTCAAAATTTGCTGAGCTTGTGCCCAGAAGTGTCAGTTTCATCCCTGCCTCCAGTCCTAGAGGTACTTAGAACCCCAGGGGATCTTTTGTTCTCAGAGAGCCCTGAGTAGGAAACTTGCTGAAAAAGGTTGGGGGCCTCCTTTAATCACTGCATTTTGCCGGGGGGTTTGTTTTGGCTGGTTTTACACACACACACACACACACACACACACTTTTATCCTCTCTCTCTCTCTCTCTCAGTCCCTTGAATGGTACAGTGATACCTCTGGTTACGAACTTAATTCGTTTCGGAGGTCTGTTCTTAACCTGAAGCCACTGTTAACCTGAGGTACCACTTTAGCTAATGGGGCCTCCCGCTGCCGCCGCACAATTTCTATTATCATCCTGGGGCAAAGTTCTTAACCTGAGGTACTACTTCCAGGTTAGCGGAGTCTGTAACCCAAAGTGTTTGTAACCCGAGGTGTTTGTAACCCGAGTTACCACTGTATATATTTCCTTGCCTGTATTCTGGCAAACTTTTTTTTTCTTGTACTGCCTGCCTGTCCACCCTTCTTCCTCTTTCTGGCTTGCCATTGGAGATAACAGGCACCTGCAGGAGCGGAGGAAGGGGGGGGTTCAGAGGGGATGGTTCACCTCAGGTGTCACCACTGAGGGGGGTGGCAAAATGCTGGGCGGCACTCACCACAGGGCCTGCAGTGTGCCCGAGCCATGCATTTCTCCTGGGAGACGCGGTGGCTTGGGTGCATGCAGGCTCCGCGCTGCCCAAACGGTCCGCCCACTGCCTCCCCCCCCCCAGCTGTAGGGTGGCTGAGTGGGAGGAGACAGGCAGATCCGGAGGCCCTGTGGCACACCCTGCTCCTATGGGTGGCTTGCCCAGCCCCCACCCTGTCCCGCCCCTATGGACAGCTTGCTCTGCCCCTGGGTGTGCCTCCCCAGGTGCCCAAGCGGCTTCCTCCGCCGCTGGGCATTTGTGTCTCTTTCCTCTTCTCTTCCTTACTGAGGCACCACAAATTCCTTTTGCAGCTCATCTTTTCCTCTCTACCACCTCTTTGTCTGTTCCTTATAAATCCTCCCTTCCCTCCAAACCATCCTGGCTTCTTTGTTTCTTCTGTGTTTCTTCTCTGTTACTCCCTCAACAACTTCTCCCTGCTAGGACCCAGATCAGGCATTCCCACAGAACATTTCAGTAGGTGCTGTCTGCTGTCTGTGTCCTCCTGACACGAGGCATTCCCAACCACCTGGATTCCTGCAAATCAAGCTTTTTAGGCATGCTTTAGAGCCTGTGGGCTCAAAGCAGCCCTCAAAGACTCTGTATGCAGCCCACAAGACTCTCCCTGCTTCTCCCCCTTATTGGTCTGCCATGTTCCCCTCGAGTGCTTTTGGATTGCTGGAATGCATCCTTGAATTGTGATGCCTCTTCCTTGTCTAGGTGGAAGATGGTGTCTTGCCAAATGCAAAGTGGTTCTTTTAATGAGATTCAGAAGCAATACAAACACAAGTGAGTGAGAAGAGTTTATGCTAAACAGCAAGCATTATATGCATTACCAAGTAAGCAGTTCGATCTGCCACTGGGAAGCCCTCAAGAAGTGGCAAAGTGACCCCCCCCCCCAGATAGTCTCAGGTTGCATGAACTTCGGGCCATGTTCATACATGAGCTTCCAGGCTATGCCTCAAAACCATCTGATTTACAGTATAGATAGCTAAATTGTTAGCCTACGTGTGTTGCACGACTAGCTAGTGCAGATTAAATTAGCTAGCCCCCTCTTCCAATTCTGCACATTCCTCCAAACAATGTCTAACATCAAAGATGGTCAGAAGGTACCCTGCATTATCACTTCTTCCTTCCACCAGATTATATATTAAAGGCTGCTCTCAGCCATCAAAGAGCAGAACAAGAGATACAGGGGCAGGAAGAAATGACCATGTCAGATCACTTATCTCCTCGAGGTACAAATATCTTCTGAAAAAGGTTGCCCATAAAGATGGTGAGATTTGGGGTGGGGGGGGCGGAGGGAGGAGACAAGCCTCTGCCCTGACCTTTGCTCAAAATGCAGACAGAGGCTAATACTTGTAAGGAAGGTATCTTTATTCAATCAAGTAACAGTGCAGGCTCAGCAGTAAACATGGCTCAGTAGTCATGATCCAGGAGTTCAGGAGCAGGGCAAGGAGTTCTGAACTGGATAGAAGCAACAAAGATGTCCCAACAAGTTTCCCCGCCCCTCCCTCTGACTTTTAAAAATGAGGCATGGCCCACTCACTCTCTGGCCATGTGTTGAGGTAGCAAGTTTATGCTCCACAAGAGCAAGTGGGTCTGCTCCCATCTGTGAAGGTGGCAACTGGTTCTAGATAATAAGGCTTCACCCTCCTGGTCAGGCTCCTGGTTGGTCACTGTTGCCTCCTGCTCAACCTCCTCTCCTCAACTGATCAAACCCCTCAGCAGCCTCCACTGAAGCTCCCCACTCTGCAGGAAAACTGGAGACGAGAGGCGGTATCTCTGTCACCCTTTCTAAAGAATCTGAAGAAGTGTGCATGCACACGAAAGCTCATACCAGGAACAAACTCAGTTGGTCTCTAAGGTGCTACTGGAAAGAATTTTTGATTTTGTTTTGACCCTTTCTAAAGTGACTGTTGGTGTGGGAAAGGGAGATCCTCAGCTCCTCCAACCCAAGTTTCCACCATTCAAGCCCCTCCTGTTTCTTCCTCTTCCTCCTTTGGTAGTTTTTTTTTGGTATTTTGGTTTAAAAGAATAAATGCTAGATATGGTAAAATAAAAGGAGAATTTTCCTGGATGCAAAGATCCAGGGAGGCAATATTCTCTGGTGAGAAAGCCCCAGCCAGAGATTTAAAATCACAAAACATCCAGCAAACTAAAGCATGGAAATATAGGCTGGTAGACCTTTAAAATACCCCTTCTAAGTTCTTCCAGGTTCCCAATTCCCTTAGCACAGAAAGAGCCTACACATTTAGTACTGTAAGTTCAAAATTGTTTTCTTACAAATCCTTCAAAGGTTGGATTCATGTGTTTTCCTATACAGCAGTAAGAAAAGACAGCCAGTTTCAAAATGGCAAATGTTTCTAAATTATTTGTATTGAAACACAAAGACAGCTTGCTCAAGCTCAGAGCATCCGCTGTCTTTTCTGTGACTGGAATGTGGGCAGCTGTGGCTCTGTCCACTTTTGCCAACATAAGGTTGCTCATGAAGGAAGGGAGGCCAGCTGGGGTTGGGGGGGGTGGGATTCTCTGCCTCTGCTTTCTGGGGACCATTAATGCTCTCTTGAAAGGAAAGGAAAACATTAGGTAAAGGTAAAGGGACCTCTGACCATTAGGTCCAGTCATGTCCGACTCTAGGGTTGCGGTGCTCATCTCGCGTTACTGGCCGAGGGAGCCGGCATACAGCTTCCAGGTCATGTGGCCAGCATGGCAAAGCCGCTTCTGGCGAACCAGAGCAGCGCACGGAAACGCCGTTTACCTTCCTGCCAGAGTGGTACCTATTTATCTACTTGCACTTTGATGTGCTTTCAAACTGCTAGGTGGGCAGGAGCTAGGACCAAGCAACGGGAGCTCACCCCGTTGCAGGGATTTGAACTGCCAACCTTCTGATCAGCAAGCCCTAGGCTCTGTGGTTTAACCCACAGCGCCACCCGCATCTCCAAAGAAAACATTAGTAATTCCCAAATCCTGATAAACCAGGCAAAATCTTTTTAAACAGTGAATTACAAAAAATGCATAAAATGGAGCAGCAGGTGCTATTACAGAAGAGGAACACCCTCTGCTTTAACACAGAGGGAAGTTCCTTTGCATGGTAGTATGTATTGTGGCACATATATCTATAATCTAAGACAATGCTCTTAACCCTACTAGATGAAGCCAATGGCCTGTCTAGCCCAGCATTCTGTTCTCACACTGGGCAGACAGATATCTCAATATGAAACTTGTAGGATAGACATGTAGGAACAGAAACATAATTTAAAATGAAATCAATTAAAACTCTTATGGTGGATCCACTAAAGGCTTTTCAGTACGACAACAACAACTAATAATAATAATAATAATAATAATAATACTCATAATGATGGGAGAGATTCATGTTGTTTTCAGCTATGTCATGAGAAAAAGAAATGAATGAATGTCTTGACAACAGTAATTAGAGTCTTCGTTAAGTGACAAACAGTGGTATAAGGCCTTATTTTATTTCACTTTTGTGATTATTGTGATTTTTGAATAGGAAGCTGCCAAGTCAGACCAAAGTTGCATCTAGATCAACATTGTCTACACTGACTGGCAGTGGCAGGAGACATTCCCAGTCCAACCTGGAGATGTTGGGGATTGAATCCAGAAATGGTGGGGACTGAACCTGGGGCCTTCTGCTTGCAAAACAAAACCTCTACCACTGACCTACAGCCCTTCCATTTTTATATTGCTGCTCAGAGTTGGGGGTGCTGCTGCAGAAGGCACCTTGAAGAGCACAGCTTTCACTTGACTCACCTGTTTCTTCGGATGCTAGTATGTTGGCATATTTTCCATTATTGGCTATTTGTTTTAAGGACATTCCCCTGCACATCTCTGTGCATGGCGCTGCCCGCTTCAGCTGTGACATGATGAAAGGAAGGTCACGCTGCTGGGATTTCATAAAGCTGTAGAAGAAAGCAAACGTTACACACAGCAACTTTCATCACTGTTTGCTTTGCCTTGCAGTGTTTTGATGGCTTTTCGCTTCGCATTTGGTTCTCGTGTTGAGCAGCAACCAGCATTTTGACTTCACAGACATCATTCCTAGAGGGCAAAATGGGAGGAATTATATGGCAAAATCACAGGATTTGCCAGGTTTGATCAGAAGCTTGCATCGGCAAACAAGCCCAGTGATCTTGAATCCAGCCACCCTTATTAAGCCAGAGGACAACCTGCATCTCCTTCACAGCAAAACCTAGCCAACTGTGTGGAGCTTCACAAAGGGGCAAGTCTTTCCCGGCCCCTTGCAATAATCAGCTTTTCCAAACGACAAAGTTTTGTTTGCTTTGGGTGATGTTTATTTTTGTTATTAACAGAGCTGCATATCTGGTGTGATAAATGAACGGGCAAAGATGTCCCCTCCCCAATGTTCCCATGATCACAGAGCCAGCTTCAAGGCTGAGTGAGCCTTTGGCTAAAGCGATGCCTGGTGAAGCTTCCACTGATACAACCCCAGCTGTGGGCTTACTTGGCAGCAACTTGGAAGCTATGGCATTAATTTTCTCACAATACCCAGAACGCTTGTATGGCATCACTCCAGCACATTGGTAGAAATTTAAAATGCTAGCTTCTAAGACTCTGCTGCCCAGCATGGGGGAACCCGGGGCAATTACCCGTGCCTGTTGAGATGCTGGGTTGCTAGCAATTGCTCAAGGATGCCAGATTACTGACACTGGACCTCCATGTTTAAAATAATTCATACAGCCCCCACATGGAGCCCATGATGTCAATGTACACAGACAAAATATCAACAACGTGTGATATCAGGTGAGGAGCAAGCAGAGACACAGCTGAATTGACTGTGGGCACTGTGGGCAACTGAATCGTGCCACCAATCCCTACTGAAAGCTACTGAGGCTCCATCTACACCAGAGGTGGCCAAACGTGGCCCTCCAGATGTTTTGGGACTACAGTTCCCATCATCCCTGACCACTGGTTCTGTTAGCTAGGGGATGATGGGAGTTGTAGTCCCAAAACATCTGAAGGGCCGAGTTTGGCCTCCACTGATCTACACTATACATTTAAAGCAGTGCCATTTCACTTCAAACAGTAATGAAGCATGATGGGAGGAGTACTTTGTTAGGGTGCTGACAGTTGTTAAGAGCCCTCTATACCTCTCACAAAGCTAAAATTCTCAGAGTGGTTTAACAGTCAGTATCACTTCCCAGGGAACTCTGGGAATCGTAGCTCTGTGAGGGGAATAGGTAAAGGGACCCCTGACCATTAGGTCCAGTTGTGTCCGACTCTAGGGTTCATCTCATGTTACTGGCCGAGGGAGCCGGCTTACAGCTTCCGGGTCATGTGGCCAGCATGACTAAGTCGCTGCTGGCGAACCAGAGCAGCGCACAGAAATGCCGTTTACCTTCCCGCTGGAGTGGTCCCTATTTATCTACTTGCACTTTGACGTGCTTTCAAACTGCTAGGTTGGCAGGAGCAGGGACCGAACAACAGGAGCTCACCCCGCCACAGGGATTCGAACCGCCAACCTTCTGATCAGCAAGTCCTAGGCTCTGTGGTTTAACCCACAGTGCCACCCGTGTCCCTGTGAGGGGAATAGGAGAATAGGGGTCCCCTAACAACTTTCAGCACCCTAACAAAGGACAGTTCCCACATGCTTTGGGAAACATCATTACTGTTTGAAGCCGAATGGCCCTGCTTTAAATGCAGAGCGCAGATGGGGCCCGAGAAAGAGAGGAGCAAACATTGTTTATAAAAAGTGAACAAACTCAGAGAGGAGTCCTGTAATAAAAGAAGGCAACCAGTCTTTTTGAGGAAGCTCCCCACTGGTGGCTTTCTGAGACCACATGGGGCCCTGACGGTTCCTGGACTGGAGGCAGAGGAAGAGCTGACATGTTACAAAAGATGCAAGCTCAGCACATGTTCACTTCATCTCTGCTTGGAACCAGTAAATGAAATAAATAAAAGACTCCATTTTAGTTCTCCCCAAAGATATACTCCATGTGAGAGATTTTCTGATATGTCCATTAGATCCAAAGGCCATTGTTTAGCTTAGCTCAACCAGCACTCCTTCCAGCACGAGCCTCAGTAAACAATGGATAGAGAGCATTGGTTTAAGGGGCAGGTGCAAATTATATGTTGTTGCTGCAGAAGATGTTTTCTTCTTGCAAAGCCTCAAGGGGACTGAGAATGATATTTTTATTATTTGCAGAAAATGTGCCATTCCTGCCTGACATGTATTATTTGAGAAGTAACACACGATCCCTTGGGGTGGTACAAAAAGCCAACTCAAATATTATGGAGGGCCTCTTTTGTTTCAGGAACTTTGAAAAATAAGCCCAATGCTATGCAGAAAAAATGGAAAGGAAAGGAAAGGAAAGGAAAGGAAAGGAAAGGAAAGGAAAGGAAAGGAAAGGAAAGGAAAGGAAAGGAAAGGAATGGAATGGAATGGAATGGAATGGAATGGAATGGAATGGTGGGAACATAACTGCATAAACTTCTCTGCCAATATTTCTACCGGCTTCCAGATGTTTGTTTGTTTTTCTAACTTTTGCATCAAGCACAACACAGAGATTTAACAAACAAGTGAGTTTTCATTGCATCTGAATCCCTGAGTTTTTCAGACTTTGGTGTGTTGCCTTTGTGTCAATCATATGCTAAAGTAGGGATTTCATCTAGAACAATCCCCTGGGATATATATGCTAAGGCATATGCACACAGCTCTGCCAGCAGACATGTGCCAACATTATGGGCTGGGAGAGAAGAGACTCTTTCACCATTTCCCTGAAAAAACTCATGATTACCAAACCATTTCTCAGTTGAGCTGAAGGGAGCTTGTCCATCACTAATAGTAATAGGATTGCTTTAAGGCCATGCATACCCCACTTATATAGGGTTGCCATATTTCAAAAAGTGAAAATCCCCCCCCCCCAAAGTTGTTGGGGCCAACATTGTTTTTGGGGAAGTTTTTGAGCTATTTTTTATGTAATTCATCAAAATCTACACTGCTGCCATGGGCTGCCATATGTCCAGGTTTTCCTGGACATACCGGTAACAGCAATTTCTGTCCAGACGCTGTTTACGAGGGCTGAGTACCAGCTATGCCCGGATGTATGGCAACCCTAACTTATATTATGCTCAAAACAAAATAAAAAATTATTTCCAGTAGCACCTTAGAGACCAACTAAGTTTGTTCTTGGTATGAGCCTTCGTGTGCATGCACACTTCTTCAGATACCTAAATTGGTGAGGTTGGTGGACTTCCATTTCATGCGGCTCAATGTGGTGCCTTCCATAGTTCCTGTGCTGGCCCCAAGGGTTTGTCCATGAAGCGAGGTCCAAATCCAGTCCTGGGTCTAGGGGTCCAAAGGAGGTCAATCCGGCAGGGAGCGAGGCAGGGAGCAGATCAAGGTCCAAGGCAGGTTCAGGCACAAGGTTGCAGGTTGAGCACACGCTTGCAACTAAGTTGCTCACGCAACTTGGGCTGGGTCTGGCTGGCTTTTATCTGGCCCTATGCTTAGGGCGGTCCCGATCCTCCGGAGACTCGCCTCTCCTCCGGGCCTGGAGGCGAGCATCCTCCTGCAGACACTTAACTCCCTTCGCCTCTCTGCCCTGAGCCTCTGTAGCTCAGGAGAGGATGGTGGGTTACTGGACCCAGGGGATGCCTCAGCTTCCTCTGAAGAGGCTGGGAGTGGAGCACCTGCAGGCAATGGGTCCTCCCTCCCATCAGGAGCCAGAGCAGACTCTGCTGATGCCTGCACCTGGGGATCCAGCACAGGTGGGGATCCTTCAGGCTCAAGCCCTGGCCCCGGCTCAGCTGGTTCTGGAGGCGGGGAATCCCGTGCAGGCTGGGATCCCTCAGGTTCAGCATCAGAGTCTGACTCCCAGGCCATCACACCATCCCCCCTCCCAGGCCCCCCCCTCAACCGAGGGGCCGGACCAGGCTTGCTGGGGTAAGCTGCATGGAAATCATGGAGGCAGGCAGGTGCGTGGACGTTTTCCGCTGGTTCCCATGAACGATCCTCAGGCCCATACCCCTTCCAGTCGATGAGGTATTGGAGCTTCCCCCTGCGGTATCGTGAGTCGAGAATGCGCTCCACCTCGTACTCAGGCTCCCCCTCAACCAAAACTGGCTGCGGTCGTGGATTGTCTGGGTGGAACTCGTCGGGCGGGGCGACTGGACTAAGTAGGGACCGGTGGAACACTGGGTGAACCTTGAGCGATGGAGGTAACTGGAGGCGAAACGCCACCGGCGACACCTGCGCAGTGATGGTGAATGGGCCGGCAAACCGTGCATCCAGCTTTCGTGAGGGCCGAGAAGGATGCAGGTGACGGGTAGAGAGCCACACCCGATCGCCAACATGGAGTTCTGGCCCCTCCTGACGATGTCGGTCAGCCTGGGCCTTGTATGCGTCCTTGGCCTGGCGCAGTTGCTCCATCAATAATTGTTGCTGGGACTGAAGCTCCTGAAGCCAGTCTGTCACTGCGGGGACCGCGGAAGCTGGCAGCACGTCCGGGAACAAACGAGGATGGTAGCCGTAGGAGGCCTGGAACGGGGTCTGCTGGGTGGAGGCGTTCACTGCATTGTTGTAGGCGAACTCCGCCAATGGCAAGTGATCGACCCAGTCATCCTGCTGGAAACTGCAGTAACACCGGAGGTACTGCTCCAGCACCGCATTTGCCCGTTCCGTCTGGCCATCGGTCTGCGGGTGGTGGGCCGAAGATAGACAGACCTCCGTCCCAAGGGTCTGGTGCAGGGCTCGCCAGAAGTGGGATGTGAACTGGACGCCGCGGTCAGAAACCACACGCTCGGGCAGGCCATGCAGGCGGAAGATGTGCTGCAAGTACAGTTGAGCCGTTTCCTTAGCTGTGGGTATGGACGGGCAGGGGGCACAGTGCACCATCTTAGTGAAATGGTCCGTGAAAACCAGGAGGCAGGTACAGTGACGAGATGGGGGCAAGTCCACCACAAAGTCCAGCGAGACCGTGTGCCAGGGACGCGGTGGGACTGGTAATGGCTGGAGCAGACCGGGGGTCGCCCGGTAGGACCCTTGGCCCGCCGGCAGACATCGCAACCAGCAACATAGCGTGCCACATCAGCCTTCAGGCGGGGCCACCAGAACCCGGCTTACCAGATGGGTGGTCCGGTACCGCCCAAAGTGCCCTGCTGCTGGGGCATCGTGGGACATCTGGAGAACCTCAGCCCGCAATGGTCCTGGTGGGATGTATAGACGACCCTGGTGCAGCAGTAGGCCCTGGTGCAGGGCCAGCCCCGGATATCGAGGGCATGACCCGTCAGACAGTTCCCGGAGCCGTTCCTGTGCCCAAGCGTCGACCCGTTGCTGTTCTCGCACCCGAGCCTGCAGCGGTTTGGCCTCCTGAGTGGCCAGGAATGTGGCTGGTGGTAAGATAGTCGTCGGTACTGCCTGCTGTACAGTGTCTGCGACGTCCTCAGGTTTCCGGGACAGGGCATCCGCTTTCCGGTTTTGGGAGCTAGGGATGTAGCGGATCCGGAACTGGAACCGGGAGAAAAACAGCGCCCACCGGATCTGCCTTTGGTTCAACTTGCGGGTGGTCTGGAGGTACTCCAGATTCCGGTGGTCCGTTCTCACTTCCACCGGGTGTCGTGCCCCCTCAAGATGATGGCGCCAGACCTCAAAGGCCACCTTGATGGCCAGTAGTTCCCGCTCCCACACGGTATAGTTACGCTCCGCCGGAAGGAGCTGCCGGGAGTAGTAAGCGCAGGGTAACAGTGGCGCATCGGGTCCGTGTTGCTGAGACAGGATGGCACCGAGAGCCGTACTGGAGGCATCAGTCTCCACCACGAAGGGACGAGAGGGATCAGGATGCTGTAAAATCGGCGCCCTCTGGAAACAGGCTTTCAACCCCTGAAATGCCACTTCAGCCTCCTCATCCCAGGAGAAGGGCGTCTTGGGGCGCAGCAGTCGGGTTAATGGGGTGGTGCGATGAGCATAATCTGCAATGAAGGTCCGGTAATAGTTGGCGAACCCTAGGAACCGCTGTAAGTCCTTGCGGTTCCGGGGCGCTGCCCACTCTCGAACCGCAGCCACCTTCCCAGGGTCCATCTGCACCCCGTCAGGGGAGAGTCGGTGTCCAAGGAAGTCTACTGACCGCTGGTGGAACTCGCACTTGCTGAGCTTGGCGTACAGTCGGTCTCCCGCAAGCGCTGCACAACGGACCGGACCGAACATGACTCTCGTGACGGGCTGGGTCACGGGGAATAACCAGAATTCATCTAGGTACACCACCACGTATTTGTTAGCAAGTCCTGGAACCCGTGTTGATGTACCGTGAAACACGGCGGGCGCGTTGCATAATCCGAACGGCATAACAGGTATTCAACTTGCCCATAACCGGGTCCCGAATGCAGTCTTCCACTCGTCCCCCGGCACGGATCCGAATCAGGTTGTAGGCCCCTCGGAGGTCCAGTTTGGTGAACATCGCGCCCCCTGCACCCGCTCCAGCAATCTGCCAATAAGGGCAAGGGGTACCGGTCTGGGATGGTGATTCTTATTCAGGTGCCGGTCGTCATGGCCGAGGCGAAGCTCCCCAACTTCTTCTTAACGAAGAGTACAGGCAGCGGCAGTGGGTGAGGTAGAGGGTCTAATGAACCCGCGTTCCAGGTTCTTGCGAAGGAAGTCCTGCAAGGCTTCACGTCTAGGCTCCGAAGAGAATATAAGCGGCTCAACAGGAAGGGGCGCCCCAGGCTGTAGGTCTATGCCGCAGTCGAAGGACCGATGAGGCGGCAGCTTGTCTGCTCCCTGTTCCTCGAACACGTCTAATAGCCTGGTACACAGCAGGGAGCGTTGACAAAGCCGACCATGGGGGCAGCTGCTACTAATCGGACCTGAGATGGGAACCCGGGTCTGGGAAAAGCGTACAGTCCGATTGACCAGTCGATCTGAACATTGTGCGGACTCCAGCCAGTCCATCCCAAGCACCAGGGGGAAACCGGGGCATGGGTGGCAATGTCCAGGGTTCGCACCTCGCGGTGTGTGGTTAGCACAGGACCAAGGGTGGGTCTCCCGAGTAACAGCGCCCGAGCGTAGGAGCCGTCCGTCAATTGCCCCACCCTGTACTGGTTCCGGCTCTGTTCTGAAGCGGCACCTGATGCTGAGGGCGAAGGCAGAGTCCATATAGGAGCGGGTGCCCCCGAATCCACCAGAGCGTGGGTGAGAATCCAGGGCCCACGGGGGGGTAGGAGCCACCGGTATCATGAGGTGTTGCAATTCCACTGGTGAGGGCCCATCATGCGATGCTTGGGACCCCAGGTAGCCTGGGCCATCGGCTACTGGGGTTGGCCGTTTCCCTGCGGCTGGCGTTTTCAGGGCAGGTTCGGGCGTAGTGTCCACTCCCACCGCAGTAGAGACACAGGTTCCCCTCCTGACGCCGAGTCTTTTCCGAGGGGGAGAGCGAGGCCGCGCTGCCCGAGCTGCATCGGCTCCTCCATGACTCATCGCTCTGGCCACGGAACTGCAGGGAAGCACCGGCGGCCGGGAGGGCCGGAGTGCCGGCGGCCCCGGGCCTGCCGACGGTCCTCCAACCGATCGCTCTATCTGCAGACTCCGTTGGATGAGGGCATCGTGTGGCAGGGGCGATCCAACGTGGCCAGCTGATCCAGTATCTCGTCTGAAAGTCCCTCGAGATACTGGTCCCGCAGGGCAGAGTCGTTCCAGGTCAAGTCCTGCGCCAGCAGCCGAAATTCCTTGGCATAGGTGGCCACTGTGGACTTGCCCTGTTTCAACCGCCGAATTGCCCGATTGGCTTGACTCCCCTTCTGAGGGTTGGCGAACGTGGTTTCCAGATAATTGCAAAACCCCGTATAGTCTGTCAGCAAGGGGGAGTCTTGCCGGAGCAGCGGCAACGCCCACTTGGCCGCCTGGTCCTTCAGCAAAGCTGATCAGGAAGTGCACCTTAGTGCGATCGTCAGGGAAATCCCGAGCTCGCCCCTGAATATACAGCTTGGCCTGGGCGAGAAACATGGGAAAGCTGGCTGGGGACCCATCAAATTTCTCTGGCAGGGCCACTGGGTACTTGCCAGGAGCTGGGGCGGCGGCTCCAGGAGCCAGTAAGGCATCCAAAACGCTGCTGAAGCGCCGTAACCACATTGCTTAGCTGCTGCACGGTGTGGGTCAAGGCCTGGTTCTCCTGGGCCAATGCCACCAGCGCAGCCGCCTGGTCAGCCATGGCTACTAGTTCCTCCCGACGCACCCCAGCGAAGGGGGAGTGCGGGTGTGGCGTGAGCAAACTGTGCTGGCCCCAAGGGTTTGTCCATGAAGCGAGGTCCAAATCCAGTCCTGGGTCTAGGGGTCCAAAGGAGGTCAATCCGGCAGGGAGCGAGGCAGGGAGCAGATCAAGGTCCAAGGCAGGTTCAGGCACAAGGTTGCAGGTTGAGCACACGCTTGCAACTAAGTTGCTCACGCAACTTGGGCTGGGTCTGGCTGGCTTTTATCTGCCCTATGCTTAGGGCGGTCCCGACCTCCGGAGACTCGCCTCTCCTCCGGGCCTGGAGGCGAGCACTCCTCCTGCAGACACTTAACTCCCTTCGCCTCTCTGCCCTGAGCCTCTGTAGCTCAGGAGAGGATGGTGGGTTACTGGACCAGGGGATGCCTCAGCTTCCTCTGAAGAGGCTGGGAGTGGAGCACCTGCAGGCAATGGGTCCTCCCTCCCATCAGGAGCCAGAGCAGACTCTGCTGATGCCTGCACCTGGGGATCCAGCACAGGTGGGGATCCTTCAGGCTCAAGCCCTGGCCCCGGCTCAGCTGGTTCTGGAGGCGGGGAATCCCGTGCAGGCTGGGATCCCTCAGGTTCAGCATCAGAGTCTGACTCCCAGGCCATCACAGTTCCAGTTACGGTGGGTAGCCGTGTTGGTCTGCCATAGTCAAAACAAAATAAAAAATTCCGAGAAAGTTGTGCATGCACACGAAAGCTCATACCAAGAACAAACTTAGTTGGTACGGTATCTGAAGAAGTGTGCATGCACACGAAAGCTCATACCAAGAACAAACTTAGTTGGTCTCTAAGGTGCTACTGGAAAGAATTTTTTATTTTGTTTTGACTATGGCAGACCAACACGGCTACCCACCTGTAACTTATATTATGCTGGCACTCTATCTTGGCATGACATGTGTTTTCACATAACATCACTCCCCTAGTGATATGCTCTGTGCTCCCATTTGCTCTTTGCAATATGGTAGCTGTAGAAAGCGGTCACAGGTGTAGCTGGCTGTAGCAATGTCCAGGTCCTGTGAGGACTGATTGAAAGAACTGACTAAGCCAGGCTTCCTCAACCTTGGACCTCCAGATGTTTTGAGACTACAATTCCCATCATCCCTGACCACTGGTCCTGCTAGCTAGGGATCATGGGAGTTGGAGGCCAAAACAACTGGAGGGCCGAGTTTTGAGCAAGCCTGCTTTAACAGCTTGGGACCAGTTTGCTTATGTCACATATGCCCATTTGACTAAATTGATTTGCAGAACAGGGATGCGGGTGGCTCTGTGGTCTAAACCACTGAGCCTCTTGGGTTTGCCAATTGGATGGTCCGGCAGTTTGAATCCCCATGATGGAGTGAGCTCCCATTGCTTTGTCCCAGCTTCTTCAATCTAGCAGTTTCGAAAGCATGCCAGTGCAAGTAGATAAATAGGTACCACTGTGGCGGGAAGGTAAAAGGCCGTTTTTGTGCACTCTGGCTTCCTGTCATGGGTCCTGTTGTGCCAGACATGACCCAGAAAGCTGTCTGTGGACAAATGCAGGCTCCCTCAGCAAGGAAAGCGAGATGATTCCATAACCCAGTAGTTGCCCTTTGACTGGACTTAACTGTAACTGCTACAGGTGCCCATATCCCCATTCTATGTTTGTAAGAAATTGACCTTGTAGTGTGGCAGCACCTACACTCAGGGACAGAGCAAGGTGGGGGCAGTGGGAGTGGTCCACCCTGGTGTCACCTCTTGGGCGGGGGGTGACAAAATGCTGTGCGGCACTCACACTGTGGCTTTGACACACGCAGGCTTCCCGCTGCCAAACGGTCCACCTCCCCCTCAGCTGTAGGTGGCTCAACAACTCTGGCCCCCCCCAGCAAGCTCAACACTTTGGTCAATCCAATGAATGGGTAGATCACTGCCAGTTTTATTTTTTTTATATAGTGGGAGTAGATCGCAGTCCATTGGGAGTTGGACATGCCTACTGTAAATAAAATAACACAAGCCAAAACACAATCCATCCTGTAGATTTAAGTATCTGTCCACAGTCGCCTACTTGTTATCAGAGGCCCAGAATCCACATTCCTTTGAAAGAAAATATGAAATAAAGTCAAACCATTTCTGCAGGCAAAAAATAAAATAAAAATCAAGGTGTGTGGGTGTGTGACAAGAAGTTTTCCACGCGGGTACCACCTGACCTTGCTATGCCACTGCCTACACTTTGGAACCCCCTGCATCTTGTGCTTCTTGACATCAGGGAGGTGGCTCTGCTTTACTCTTTCCAGCACCTGCTTAAAACATTCTTGTTTAGGTGAGCATACCCAGGCAAGTAGGAATGTCACGTGTTTTTATTTCTTTTCCTTTAAAAAATGATTGCTGATTTTAGTCACCCTCTCCAACAGGAGAACTCTCTCACCTCTGCTGATCTACGGTCCTCGGGATGCTCTCCCAGAGGCCATAGGATTGACCTGTAATGCCTGTTGTGGAACTTGAGCTGAATATTACCTTAGTCATCTTTCTCTGTTGGGAGGTCCTTGGGCAGGTTACAACATTGTAAAATGAAAAGAAAAATCAGATCAAAATTGGTAAAATCAAAAGAATAGAGCAGGGTCCCACAACAAACAAACAAACAACAAACAAATGCCGGGTGTCAAAAAGTCAGTTGGCAAAGAGGTGCATTTTCAGGATATAGTGAAAGCTTTGCGAGGCCCACCTGTAAAGCAGTGCAAGAATACCGCAATTAAAATATCAGGGGCAGGAAAAGAGCTAGTCACATTTAATGTAATATAAAATACAGGACTGGCTATTTATTTTTAATGATTTTATTTCATAAGGGATCCATCAGTCCCACAAATTAAATTAGTCTCCAGCTGTCAGCATCACCTCTTTTAATAGTTTCCTGGCTCCTTGATTATTCCCTCCCGTTCTAAAGTGAAATTTGAAGAGCAGACAGTTCTGTCAAAACTGCAATGAATTAATATCCTTCCCCTCACCATACCCCAAATTCCTTGTATAATATCTGCGGCACGTCATTTTGGCTGCAAAGATGAATCAGCCCTAGGATTGTCGTGTTCTCTGGAACAAACCTGAGCAACACGAAATTGATTAGGAAACAAAAGTCTTGAAAAGGGAAGGAAATGAACAAATATAAGTATTCTACAGCTTGTAATTTTACACTTGGAGTGGGTTGGAAGAAAAATCACAAGAGCCAGGAAATGTGGAGGTGAAATTAAGATATTTAGGAAAGTGTGCTAGGCTGATGTATCAGAATAGTGAAAATTCAGTTGGAATTTTGTGTGTGTATAGGAGGGGAAGGGAATGTGGTGAAGGGGGAGATTAAAACCTCTCCATTTTAACAGTTTAGGTGCAATTTTCTTGCGGATAGAACAAAACAGATGTGCTACCTTAACTCCTTGCTCCAGCCATGTTTAAATCTATATAATGCCACTGTAATTCCATGGAGCATCCTGGAGGAGAAAAAGCAACTCTCACTGGTCCCCATATAAGCAAGGTCTTCTGTTCAGATTGCAGAGCCCCTAGACCGAGTGTAATAAACCTTCGACTCTCCAATGTTACTGGATAACAATTGGCAAGTATGGCCAATGGATGATGAGAATTATAGGTCAACAAGATCTGCAGGGCCAAAGATTCACCACATGTACTCTAGGCCCTTACAAAAAAGCCTTGTTCGGTTCTATTTGAACTGTGATTAGTCAGGCTTGTCCACCCCCCAATTCCGCACCTGATTGAGTTACTGTATCTGAATCCAGCCCATACATTTCAGATCAGTCTAGACCCAATCCGCAATTATTATTTTTTAAAAAAATCCCATTCAGTTGCATTAGGAACTGCATTACACTGCATGTATGGCTCTTGTGAACTGCATTTACCATGGACTGGACTGTGTACTTGCAAGACTTACTGGCACACACACAAGACAAAGTACTAATAAAGGCAAAACATAGAAGACAGAACACAGCTGTAAATAAACCTTACCTAAGAAACTAGGAAATTTTACTTTCTTGGGCTCCATGATCACTGCAGATGGTGACAGCAGTCACGAAATTAAAAGACGCCTGCTTCTTGGGAGGAAAGCATGACAAACCTAGACAGCATCTTAAAAAGCAGAGACATCACCTTGCCAACAAATAGTTAAAGCTATGGTTTTCCCAGTAGTAATGTATGGAAGTGAGAGCTGGACCATAAAGAAGACTGATCGCCGAAGAATTGATGCTTTTGAATTATGGTGCTGGAGGAGACTCTTGAGAGTCCCATGGACTGCAAGAAGATCAAACTTATCCATCCTTAAAGAAATCAGCCCTGAGTGCTCACTGGAAGGACAGATCCTGAAGTTGAGGCTCCAGTACTTTGGCCACCTCATGAGAAGAGAAGACTCCCTGGAAAAGACACTGATGTTGGGAAAGATGTAGGGCACAAGGAGAAGGGGACGACAGAGGATGAGATGGTTGGACAGTGTTCTCGAAGCGACTAGCATGAGTTTGGCCAAACTGTGGGAGGCAGTGAAAGATAGGCATGCCTGGCGTGCTCTGGTCCATGGGGTCACGAAGAGTCGGACATGACTGAATGACTGAATAACAACAAAGAAACTAGGAACAAAACAAGCTGGACAGGATAAGGTAATTCTGCAACTGCTTAAGTAACTATTAGATGAAGACACAGGCAACTAAGTTTAAAACAAAGCTTGGATGGGAATTAATTGGGAAATGGTGATAGACAAACAGGTATAAGATTGGATAGGGTAATGTGAAGGAAGCAAACAACAAGGTGAATATACACCACCAAACTCATTTTAGAGACAAAACTTACAAGAGTGAAGGCAGTGTTAGCTTGCTGCCTTTTAAGGCATCAACATTCCTCCCCTCAAGCACTGTGATTGGAGATTGTTTGGTGATATTCTACCCATGCAGCCCCCAATTAGAAAAATATCTGCTCTCCTCCTCCTTCTCCTCTCCCCATTCTGGCGCTCTCTTAATTAGTAATTGCAACGCTTTAGAGACCTGTCTTGTTTTCTAAGAGGCCCTTTGAGCAACAGGTCAGCAAAAATTGTTACAAATTGAGTCAGATCAATGCAACCCACTATGTAGAGATTTGTAGCTGCATCAGCCCAATTCAGTTTGTGATTCAGACAGATTGGTTGCACAGCCCCACTTTGAGAGTTGGGGCTGTTGTTTTCAATATCGAGTAGTATACCATTTTTATGATATAAAAATTGTATAACAAAGTTTTTGATTTGGACAAAAAACAAAAAGGAGAATGGGAAAAAATGAGTGTTAGTTGAAAAGCACATGCAAATTCAAATTTTACAGGTCAACCTCCAAACTGACTTTCTAGATTGAGGACACTCAAATTGTATTACAGCCGAGCTGTCCAAGCTGAGCACATTCACATTCCAAGCAAGGTAATTACAAACTTTGGAACGTCACACTCTCCGATGATTTGTGGAAAGGAAACGCAGAGAAAAATGAAATCCAATATCTAAAGGTCATTTATCAGGACACTGATACTCCCACACTTCGAAACTCTTCTTGCAAGGGCCTCCAGTCGAAGAGTTTGAATGCACAGCCTTTCAGTGAGTGATTATAGATAATTATGCAGAAAGACAATGGCATTTTATTACAGTTTACTTACATTGTGCAAATGATGGTTAATTTGTGCTTTGATGTATCTGACCTTTAGGTGTTGACTGAAGAATTTCTATTGCCTGAACAAGGTCAAATGAAGGACAGAAAAGGGACTGTGGTAACAGTGAAAAAGAACATCGGAATTATTAAAAACCATGGGAAGTGATGATGATTAATTACTATCAATACAAGTGAAATAGCTAGAAACTATTAACCAGTTTAATTATTTCCCCTTTAGTCTGAATCATGGTTTAATGTAACTTCTCAAATAATTGGGGGGTGGGGGAGAATAGATAATTGAGAAGAAATGACTATTACTCATCGGAGATGAATTGCATACACAATTTCAGAGAAATTGCTACCAGTAATTTCTTCATTTTCAGCTGGAACCAAGCTGAAAATTCTGAGAATAAAGTTTTCTGAGATTCCCCATGATTATCATCATTATTCACAGTCCCCTTAAAAAGACACACACACACACACACACACACAGGCACTTTGCAGATTTTCTCCAAATCGTATCCACCATTTCTGGTGGTCGTTTGTGGATTGCCAGCACAATGTCTGCTGTTCCTGCAGCTGGCAGAGCCAGGAAGGAAGACAAAAAACTTATAGAGGGGAAAGAAATAATCTGTGCTGCTCCCACTGCTGCTGATGAGCATCACCCCAGGGAAGCTGTTGGATAATTTTCTTTCCCCTTGGAGAAATTCCGTGAAATGAACTCTCCTTGTTCATGGCTAGCATATTGGGTCCAGGTTTGCCTGGCTCCCTGCAGATGTCTGGTGAAGGACTTTAATCTCCATGTGGCTGAGAGTGCATGTCCAATTGTCCATCTCCAAGGGCCACCCTTAAATCTCAGGCTTGGAATCTCCGCTTCTGGGATACTGTTAAGCTGGCAGCCCTCCCAGCACCTGTAGTTGTAGGAGGAACAAAGGAGCTTGAAAGGGAGTTGCTGAAGGTTCTCCCAACAGTCTCCCCCAGTCGTAGGATCACCTCATAGGAATTATTCCTGTCAATTCAATGCTCCTTGCTAGCTGACCACTGTCTTCATTCCAGCAGAGTAGGGTAGCGTGACTGGTTTGAATGCCCTGGGAACCACAACAATGCTGTAGAATGGAGCATAAGGGTGGGGGCACTGAATTTTAGCGTTGCAAAAGGGGCCACTGAAATGTGAGAGTCCAAAATCCACCACTGGTTCCAGTGCTGGGGTGGGAAATGTGTATGATGTGACTGGCCACAATCAAAATGTATAATATACATTAGAGAAGAGCTTTCCAAATTGTGCCGTGATGCATTACTGTGTCTGGTTTGCAAGTAAAACTGAATTACTTTGTCACAAAATGCTGCATGTCTAAAAAAGTGTGTCACCAACATGGAAAGTTTGGAAAGCACTGCATTGGAGAATATTTATTTCTAGCATTTCTAACACCCCATCTTTCATTGCCAAGTCATCTCCAGGGAGGATCACAGCAATGGCCTTTCTTTATCTTACAAATATCAGTATACAAGAATGCAAAATATATAAAAGACACTGTAAGGTTCGCGTGAAGGTGCTTCATGAGCGGCGGAGCAGGAGCCCAAACAGTCTTTTGCAGTTTTATTGTGCAAGCTATTTACAGTGCAGAGCTGCAAAAAGCATGGCTCTGGCTGAGGGCTGCCTGCATGGCCCGAACTTCAGCTCAGCAGAGCCCTGCGCCTAGCTACAGGATGCGACCAGGGGCGCCAACTTGAATAAAACATGGGGGGGGGGCAGGTAAGGCTGGGCCACATAAGAACTGTCCCATCCACACCCTTGGAATGGCAATGCCCATCAACTTGGTGGGGGAGGCAGGTGGGCAGGGGAGAAGACGGGTGTCTTTCCTGAAGGTGGGGTGACATTCGGCACCCCCCCCTGCCCGCGACTCCCAAGCCTACAGTGAGCAGCGGCCCCAACGCATGTCGGGGCCACCAGCAAAGCAGCGAAGCTCCCCCCCCCCGGCTCGCTGTAGGCTTGCGAGTTGCAGGCGGGGGGGGACAAAAAAACTCTGCACCAGGTACCACCTGACCTTGCTACACCTCTGGCCCCACACTGCCAATCTTAGCACCTAAGAGGGTCTACAGTGCAGGAGACAGTCTTTCAGATATTAGGGCCTTAAACACTATTGTTAACACCTTTAATTGGGCCTGGAAATGAACTGGAAACCAGTGCAGCTCTTTTAAAACATTTACTCTGACTCTAGTGCTTTCCCACCATTGGTGACTGAAACCGCATACAGATGACATTAGCCTTGATACATATCCATCCTGTTGTTACTTATTGCTGTTTGGTGTATTTTTTTCTCTCAAACCAACTTCTATATGCACATTCACAGAGGGTGACAGCTTCACTGTTCAGCCTGGGGAAACAAATTATGGAATGTGCTTCAGGTGAAAGCACCCCCACCCTCTCTGTTGCGTATCAAGGACCTCAAGTCTCTCCCCCAATGAATTGACACAGGAGACATAATTTTTGTTTGGGTTTTTGGCAATAATTTAGGCCACAACTTTATTTAAATACAAATTTGGTGAGTGGTTGCGTAGGCATTGGTTCAGACTACTGTCCTACCGGGACAGAGGCTGGCCTTGAGCCAGCGATTGGGAAATTGCAACTGAGGAGAGTTAAGGAGTGGGGGATACAACGCTACCATCTCCCCAGAGGTCCCGGGGACTCGGCCACGGCCCTAACCCCTACCGGGGCTCGGACAAAGCATAAGAGTCGCCGGATTCCTTTAACGGAATTCCCAGTATCATCATGATTCTGGATGGGTACCGCCCAAACCAGCAATCCACACAGGAACCAATGCCTAACCGCCAACCTTACAAGTTGTGACAAGTTGCTACTGCAGTAGGCAAAACCAAATGGCAACAGCCAATCTGCCAGATGGACAAATTCCTACTGGGCCCCTGCCCCAAAGCAGACGACCCCATGACAGGCAGTTGCAAGGTCAAACACAGAGGCCTAATAAAATAGGGGGGGCGGGATGGGTGATCAGAAGCCGAAGCCAAGAGAGAGATCACCCTGTGTGCAGTGGAATATATAGGACGCTGACTTCCGGCGAGGACACCATTGTCGGCGGTCGGAGGTTACCTCGGTTGCGAGGCTTTCCCGGCGGTTAGGAGCTCCGCTACCGCGCAGCGGGCTCCGGTAAGCCGCGGGAGGAGCGTCCCGCAGTCTGGGCTCTCCACCTGGCCCCATTGTGCTGACCCGTTCTCGGGCTTCCCTTGTAAAAGGGACGCCCGAGTGAATGGGCAATGGCGCGGGGCTGTGGAGGCTGCCCCAACCGGGAAAGCTAAGTGGCGGCCGCCGCCGATATATGAGCGCATCGTTCTTTCGATTGGATTAAAAAGAAAAGAACCCCGTAAGCTGTAAGTACGGAGTGTAAATTGTCTGCAAAATTAAAACAATTGGCTGCTGGGGAGAAACGTCAAAAAGGAAGCCCGTTTCTCTCCCTGTCGGAAAGCGAAAGTAACAGTGTATCTGGCTGTTGCTACGCTAGACTGATACAAATGTTTCTGCTGATATTTGCTTGATCTGTCTGATTGGTGAAGAAACCCCTGTTAGGGGAGGACTGAGACTTTTATGGTATCTCCTCTAAAGGATTGTGGAATATAAAGAGAAAATTTCTTGTACCCTGACCAGGGAGAAATGGCGGCTGTAATTTGAGACCTGAAGATGGAAAAGTTTTGAACTCTGTTATTTCCTGCCTGCTTCTGCCTTTTTCTGGTTTCGTTTTTAAAATGTCTACAGACTCCGGAATGACTTATGAACAAAGGACAATCCTTCTGAAATTAGAACTGCTGAACCAGAATGTCACCGAAAGATTTTCTGAGATTGGAAATTCTCTTAAGAATTTTGCTAAAGAACTTAAAGTAACAATCAGAGAACAATTTACAGGGAATTTATTTGAAGTTGAAAACACGCAACTCCAAGAAGAAGAGAAACCCTGTCGACATGAGAGGTCCAGGGTGGAACATAGTGACGTTATATCAGCTTTCTGGGGTGAGAGTCCAGGAATGCAGGAAGAACAATCTTTGGAATTACAATTAAAATTTGACTTGATGACTGAAGTGGAGATGCGTGGTGGTGATGTATTATTTCCTGTGAAGAGTTCCACAAGGATGCTTCGGGACAATGTTTTGGTCTTTGGACATAAAGGGAAAGATGACATTCAGGACAATGGCTTTGGAAAAGGAAGGGGGGAAGTCCGGTGGGTGATAATGAGGGGAGGAGAGAAAATGGTAAGAAGAGGGGTAGGATGAAGAATTTTATATGTTCAATTAGGAAGGCCTACCACGGTACCCCAACGTCAGATTTGGAATAGAGAAGAGATACTTGGATTGTTTTTATGAATGATATTAGTTCAATTTTTTATAAGGTATGGAGTAGAAATAGTAGCGGCAGCTTTATTGGAATAAGAGATGGATAAGGTTATAAGAAGTTAAGATTTGTATTAAGATGTTGTATTTTGAGATCTAGATATTAAAAGATATAAGATGTTGAGATGACGACTATGAATTTAAGTGAAAGAAATATTAAAATATTTAGAAAAGTTACTAAAGTAAATTAGAACTGAAAGCAGAAGAGAGAACGGGGGAAGTCCCCCAAATTAGATTCGAAATAAGATTATAATTTAAACAGATGGAGTGTTGGTGTTCCTGGGTGTGAGGTATGCATTTGTTTTTCTTTTTATTTTGTTGATATAGTTTGTAGGTGTTTTTTTGTTTTTTTGATTATTTGTTGCTTTGTTCTTTGTTATATCTGTTGTTTCTTTGGTTGTATTTGTTGTATTTTGATGTGGAAAACCAATAAATTTTTGTTTAAAAAAAGGAATATATAGGACGCTAAGCTGTCCATCACAAATTGCTACATTTTACTTTGCCCAGCAATGCCTCACTGACCTATAGCTGCTACGGCCGGCTGCCGGCCCCACCCCCACTGGAAGGGAAGGGATATGCCTTGCCAGGTCCCGATCGCAACACGTGCTCTTACTCAGGGTAGAACCCGATTTGGCATGTACAGCAACAGAAAAGCACCTTGAAACATAGTGGGGGGTAATGACCTCACTGCATTTTAAGGGGGAAGGGCCTAACTACTTTTTAAGTCACTAATCTGTGAGGGTGAGGATCTGCTTAGCACCAGCGCCAGCGCCAGCAGGAGCTCTGGAGGTTACAAAGTTGTGGAGATGCATGAAAAGCGCTGCAGGCTGAGCAAATCGATTGATCATCCCTCATCCCCTTGCATTCCAGGTCACTTTTAGGAGTAGATAGATTGTATTGAAGAGCTAGACCAGAATATACCATATTTGCCTTGCATGTCTTCTAAATGGGCCATTCAGGCTGGAACTTGAGCTGAGTTTATTTTTAAAAATATATAATGTAGGCCACAGGAGACAGCTCAAAGTGCTCAAATTAGCATCTCTGTTGACTGTGCCGTATCGATCTGCACAGCAATAGCCCAGCAGCAGCAGAAGAAGAAGGAAAAAAAGATCCACTGAAAAACAGACAGGTGCTACAAAGCTATAAAACCTGTGATGGTTTAAAGTAGCGGTGCTCTAGAAATGCCTGGTAAACAGAAAGTAGCTAGTTATTACGACTTTGAGAAGGAGACCAAGAAGGGGCCCAAGCCCAATTTAAATATTTGGTATTGGTAAGTGTTGGTAGGTCACACTTGCAGTTCTCTAAGTCTACATATTTGCCTGCATCAGGCCAAGGGCCCATCTCATCCAACATCCTGTTGTGACTGTGGTCAACCAGATGAACATGGAAAGCCTGCAAGAAAGACCTGAGTACAACATTGGTCTCCTCACTTGTGGTTCCTGGAACACTGGTTTTCAGAGACACACTGCCTCCAACATTTCAGGTGGAATATTGTGGCTAGTAGCCATTTGCAGCCTTATCCTCTGTGTGTTTGTGTAGTTCTGCACTGTTTCACAGTGGGCAGCTACAGCAGGGAGGAACAGCAGGTTCTTTGCCCGGAAGTAACTGCAGACACTCCAAATATTCCTATTTTCTAGGGACAGTCCCAGATTTACAGAAGCTGTCCCAGTTTCTGATTTGATCCCAGAATGTCCCACTTTTCCTTAGGATGTCTATATTTTCATCAGAGAAATGTTGGAGGGTATGCAGTTATGTGACCCTTGAGCCAAGGAGATAAGTAATTATACAACCTTTAGAAGACATCTGAAGGCAGCCATGTAAAGGGAAGTTTTTGGGTTGTGTTTTTTTTTTAAGTTCAATGTTATATTATGTTTTTATGTATGTTGGAAGCTGTCCAGAATGGCTGGGACAACCCGGTCAGATGAGTGGGGTACAAATAGAAGAAGAAGAAGGAGGAGGAGGAGGAGGAGGAGGAGGAGGAGGAGGAGGAGGAGGAGGAGGAGGAGGAGAAATAGGATGTCCCTATTTTCAGTGTAGAAATGTTGGAGGGTATGGAATTGTTGCTCATGTGTGATAGGTCTATAGATGGCTATCAGCTAGAAGATGACTATGGTTCTTGGAACAACCTTCACTGACTTTGCTTCACTCCTCAAGTCCCTTTGCCTGGTTGGAATCTGTATTTGAATGCTAATAATCAGAATGGAGTGAAGGGAGAGGTCTTGGTAGACACCAGCCTCCTGTACAAAGGTCAAAGTTATATTTATTGCTCTTCCCACTTTTGCTTCTGGCCCTGACTAGCACTGGCATGTGGCCCTCAGAACATTATCCAGAAGGGAAAGCAACCCTTGGGCAGAGAAAGGTTCCTCACTCCTGTTGTCGACAACACTGCAGTAGATGGGCCATTGGACTCAGCATAAGTTTGCTTCCTAATTCCTGGGTCCCAAAGCAGCATAGATATCCATGCCAAAAGCTCACTAATGAGTGAAGGGGGGAGGGAGATAATTAAAGTCCTTGTGCTATTGCTCCCATACAGTTCACAAATAGATTGGACAACACAAATATGTTGGCCCTCCTCGGCTCTGATCTTAACTGTTATCTGTGCTACAGACATTTTCCCCCCATATTCTGCCACTGTTTAAAGCAAAGCCCCTGTTAGAGTCCGGGATGCCTTTTGCGCATTGGAGTCATGTAGCTGCTTCTGTGATCCTGACTTGACCCCCATGCACAAAGAGGAAAAGCTAGCTCAGCGGAAAGTCCTTGCAATTTTGAATATGCACACCCTGAATGACACTAAATGGAACTGCAAACAGTGCGCCGGTGTTTAATTTTCTGACAGCATATTTGATTAGAGGGAAGGTATCTTATCCGCGGATAACGTTTTCCATTTCTCTGTCCAACACGAGGAATGAGGATCAGAAAGGAGTCTGTGAAAGTTTTAAAGTAGTGAAGGTGGTTTTAAAGTAGTGAAGGGTGGAGGAAGGGAGAAAGAGGGAGGCGGTATTTTTCAATACACTGGGAAGAAAAAGTTAGACATGTAGCAGGTTTTGGCAACGAGAAAGTCACACATTTTTGGCTTGTGCTTGCAGTGGTAATAACAGACTGGACACCAGTTATTGGTAAAATCAGGCCACAACTTTATTGTTTAAAGAACAGGTGGGCAGGCTTGGTGTGGCAGTAGGGCAAGGATCAATTTCTTATTCCACCCAGCTCTTTGCTGATGGAATGGTGTTCCTTGTGAAGCATCCAAATCTCCACCAGGGGACCAACTAAGTTTGTTCTTGGTATGAGCTTTTGTGTGCATGCACACTTCTGAAGAAGTGTGCATGCACACGAAAGCTCATACCAAGAACAAACTTAGTTGGTCTCGAAGGTGCTACTGGAAGGAATTTTTTAAAAAATATTATTTCTTTTGTTTTGATTATGGCAGACCAACACGGCTACCTACCTGTAACTCCACCAGGGGAGTTGGCCAGTGTTGAATCCTGGCATGGTACATGCCAAACATCCAGGAATCCCATAAGAGAACCAGGGGCAGAGATTCCAGCCAGGCAGTGGCCCTATTCAAGCTTAGGGTGTGTCTTCAGCCCTAAGGCCCCTTTATGTCCTTCCCCCATTACTATGTTGATCCGGCCCAATGACACTTCTGCCCAATGTTGTGACAAAAATTTGTAATTGCCTAACATATAGAAGCATTTCACTGAGGAAAAGAAGAGGGGGAAACCCTCACCAAGGTCCAACTGAGTTTGAGAGGGAAAAAATAAATACTGACTGGCTCTATCAACCAGTGACCCAAGTAGCCCAGGGAAGCTCTAGCACTGGGGGGGGGGGGAGCTTGTGTGGCCAGGGCATTTTAAGGACCCTGGTCTCCCTCTAGTCTTGTGAGATCCCAGTCCTGTGAGCCCTTGGAAGGACAATGCAGGAAGATGAAGCCCCACCTCTCCACTATTCTCCTGCCCCTACACCACTAGGCAAAGCCACCCTGTATAGAGGCATGTGCAGAGCAAGCCTCAAGGGAGGTTGGCTGTTTTCATTGCCTTGGAGATGAAGGACTAAACCAGATCTGATGGTAAATGTGCTTTTGCATTTTATATGTATGCTGGAGGAGACTCTTGAGAGTCCCGTGGACTGCAAGAAGATCAAACCTATCCATTCTGAAGGAAATCAGCCCTGAGTGCTCACTGGAAGGACAAATCCAGAAGCTGAGGCTCCAATACTTTGGCCACTTCATGAGAAGAGAAGACTCCCTGGAAAAGACCCTGATGTTGGGAAAGATGGAGGGCACAAGGAGAAGGGGACGACAGAGGACGAGATGGTTGGACAATGTTCTCGAAGCTACCAACATGAGTCTGACCAAACTGCGGGAGGCAGTGGAAGACAGGAGTGCCTGGCATGCTCTGGTCCATGGGGTCACGAAGAGTCGGACATGGCTAAATGACTAAACAACAACAAATATATGCCTTTTTAAAATAATGCAAAAAGCAGCAGCTGGAGTAATAATTTTGGGGATTACTGCAGGCAGACAGGGGAATTTAAACCTCCACTTCCATCCTGATTAAAATTGTTCCTCTGGACTTCCGGTTTGGTGCCGGGTAATGGCGGACGGGAGCTGAAGAGCTCCGGTTCCCCGAGGGGTTTTAGGGGTTACTGAGCCTGCGCCTCGGGCCCCTTAAAGCCACGGGAAGAGCGTCCTGTGGACCGCGGTCTCGTGGGTCCCCGTTGTGTCGTCCCCGCTCCCGATTGACCCTCGTAAGGGGGAAAATCGGGTGAGTGAGGCTCCGACACGGGACTGAAGAGACGACTGCCCCCGGAGAACAAAGCAGCGATCCCGCCAGACTTGAGCATTTCCTGTCAATTTAAAGAAAAAGAAAAAACCCCGGCTGCTGTAAGTACGGAACTAATTGGATTACAATTTAACAATTGGCAACCGGGAGGGATGTCAGAAGGAAGCCCGTCCCTCTCCTTTGTTGTGCAGAGAAGGTAATTTAGTTTCAAGTAGCTGCAGCTGCACTGTTAGATACAATGTCGCTTTGAAGTACTTTGACAGATGAGATGGATTAAATCCCTGTGAGGGGATTGAAGATTTTGGAAATATCTCTTTTGTGGATTTTTGGATTGTTCTTGGCACCCTGTCTCAGGGGAAAATGGCGCTGGGAAACTAGCACTTAAAGATGGAAAATTACTGACACTTGACACCCTTTGTCTTCTTCAACCATGCTTGCTTTCGTTTTTAAACTGATCTTAGATCCGGGCACTACCCAGGAACAAAGGACAACCCTTTTACAATTAGAACTGATGAATCAGAAAATGGACTTGATAAGGTTTAATTTTAAAGAAATCATTTATGGATCGAGAAAAAGTAGCCAGATTTGGGAGAACTTTGACAAACTGGAAGTAAACTTTGCCAAGGAGCTGGAGGAAATACTGGAGAAATGCAATAAAGTGACTGAGCAAATCCAAGGAAATGGAGAACCCTGTTGGAGTGAGAGACACAGGGTTGATGCTTCGACTGAAAGACCAACATCCTGTCTCTGGAGTGGGAGTCCAGAGATGAAGGTGAGAAGATTTTTGAAGACACAAGTGGAAGATAATTCAAACTACGAAGTGGAGATGCTGGAAGATGAGAGTTGGTGTTTCCCGAGGCTCCCAGGGGGGAGGTTTATAAATTGTGAGCTGACACTGAACAAGGATGATGGAGGGAGATGCAAAGATGAATGGGGGGTGAGCTTGGGAGAGTGTAGGAAAATGGTAAGAAGGGGGATAGGGTGAAAATGATAGAAATTTAATTAGGACGGCTCTATGGTACCCTGAAGATAGCGTGTTAAGATTATAGGACTCTGAATTAGTGAAGAGATATGTGATTGACTATCAGCAGCAGTTTAAATAAGAAGAAATATAAGATTGATTTAAGAATTATTATGTGATATTATAAGATATTAAGTTTTTATGATTTTGAACTAAAGATATCTGAATGATTATTAAGGTAAAGGAATTTATTGGAATATTTTAATAAAAGTGGATATGGATAATGGATTTTAAAGCCAAAAATGGATGTTATCAAAGTATATTAGTATTGAAGGCAAAGGAGGGAAAACGGGGGAAGTCTTTTTTTAAGAAGATTTGGAACAAGAATTCCTTTTATCTGTAAAAAGTAAAGGGATGTAGGTGTTTTGTTATAGATGTATTTATGTTTAGGTTTGTTTGAAAAAGTTGTACGTTGTATTTGTGTATTGTTTTTGTGTTTTTGTTTATACGGAAAACCAATAAAATCTTATTAAAAAAAGAAAAGAAAATTGTTCCTCTGAACATGCTTGTTGTAAGGGCAGAAAGGCCCCGTTGTCACCAGTGGAGTCATTTCCATCAAGATCACAGCAGGGAGGCAAAGGGATAATTTCTTCACCTGCTTTTATCTTGACTATTATCATGGGGGCGGGAATCTGCTATTTCTTTTTAAACAACAACAACAACAACAACAACAACAAGCAGCAAGTTCACTGCAGGAATACAAATTTTGCAGTGGTTTAACAGTCAATCTTCTTCCCAGGGAACTCAGGAGCTGGTAAAATACACTTCGTCATATATGTGCTGATAATTCCCTTAGGCTGCAATCTTAAAGACAATAAGTAGACAGCATTACATATTCCATGGAGCTTCTGAATAAGCATGCATAGGACTCCATGGTTAAAATACAGAAAGCTAGCAGATCAGTGAGATGCCTCCAGTGCTGTCAAGTATCCCGTTTCCCCCAGGATTCTCCCTTATTTCAAGCAGTTTCCTGCTGCTCTCCCTTATTTTTTATTTCCCTTAAATTTCTCGTTTTTAATGGAAGCAGCTGCTCCCCTGCTGGCCAGGGACTGGGTGGGAAGACCTTGCCTACTTGGAGAGAAAAGCCTCAGCCCTCAAAGCAAGTGGGAGCCGTTTCCCGTGCTTACAGGGGGGTGTATTCCTCCCCCGCATCAGCCCCTATCCGTTGCCGCCGAGCCCCTCAGCCGGCCAATAGGGTTAGCTGGCAGGCGGAGCCTGGCTGCCTTTGAGCAGCTGCTGCTTCCTGTCCTGTTTTGATGGGATCAGACAAGAAGACGATGGGGCTCCATCGCGCGGAGCACATGGCTGCCCTCCTCTTTGCTCCGCTCCGAGCCCGAGCCCGCTTGGAGTTTACATTGCTGCTCCGCCCACTTTTGCTTCTGGCTCCACCCACCACTGACATGTGACTGTCCCGGGATTGGTGAGACTGCTGATCCCTTATTTTGAAATCCGAAACTTGACAGCTATGGATGCCTCTTTTAGAACTCGTTACAGGTGTATCTGTTTCAGGGTATCTGAAGAAGTGTGCATGCACACGAAAGCTCATACCAAGAACAAACACAGTTGGTCTCTAAGGTGCTACTGAAAATAATTTTCTATTTTGTTTCTGTTAGAACTCTTCCACCAACACAGGGATGGGGAACCTCAAGGCCAAATGTCACCCTTGACAGCAACCACAAGGGCAGGAGTGCTCTTGAGCTCATGTTCCTACTGAGACTTTCCTACTGGCATCTGATATATCACTGCAATAACAGGATGCTGGCCGAGATGGGCCATTGGCTTGATCCAGCAGGCTCTTCTATGTTTTTATGAAGATATCCTGTTCCCCAGACTCACAACATCACATGTGGAACATCCCTCGCTTATGGAGATTGGGGCCAAATTCATTCAGCCTGCATTTTAACTCACGGAATTCACACTTTATGAACCAATAAGAAGTGGTGTGTCCCCCCCCCGCCCCAAATACATATAATGTTGAAAATAAGATTAAAAATGGCAGTATGTTTGGGAAAGTTACTTGCAAAAAATGTGTATTTTAGACTGAATTGTGTACAAAACTACATATATTTGGAGAAATTCGAGCAAAAAAACCGAGATGCATGTTAGTTTTGGTGCCGATTTTTTAAAAAGCAAACCCCACAAATTAAGGTTGAAAAAAATAAGAAACCAAAGCTGGCATATTTCTCCATCCCTACCTATTCCCTTTACATATTTTGTGATTTCCCCTTGCAGAGGGTAAGAATACATCTGCGTCAGGCTTGGCTCAGCATATTAAAATTGCTACGTTTGCTAAGTGATGAACAAAACATCACAGCAAGAACAGCTGGTTTCTTAACTCCCACCTTTTGCTTTAAAAAAAACTCCCATCTTTTCCTTTTAAAAAACAAAAACCAACATGATAAATTTAAAAAGTCTTCCCCTGCCCTCCCGTTACCCGACAGATGTGTCATCTCTTCCTCAACCTGCCTGACAAGTGAATTATACAGCAGAGCTCTTTAAAGTTCAAACCATATTGCACGGCAGATGCTCCAATACTATTAATTCAGGAGCTTCATCCAGACTCCCCATTGTCATCCCTCTCCCCTGAGGCAATTTATGGCCAGCTCTTGCTTCATAGCATCACATTACGGTCACATTAATTGTAAAGATGCATTAACCTCACCTCTGGCTTTCCTGCTCCCCCGCCCAAGTGCTAATTCCCTTCCCTCTCCCCCTGCCGTTTGGTTTCTTCTGTTTCATATCTTCCTATTAGTTCCAAGATTATCACTTTATATTATACCCAGTTTTAGTTTTAGTTTTCTCTTTTTTGTGTTTGTTTTGTCATGCATCTTGTAGTAACCATTCTTGGAAAATAACAATCCTCAATTAATCTCCCTTTAATGTTTACATAGACTCTTGAGAGTCCCATGGACTGCAAGAAGACCAAACCTATCCATTCTCAAAGAAATCAGCCCTGAGTGCTCACTAGAAGGACAGATCCTGAAGTTGAGGCTCCAGTACTTTGGCCACCTCATGAGAAGAGAAGACTCCCTGGAAAAGACCCTGATGTTGGGAAAGATGGAGGGCACAAGGAGAAGGGGACGACAGAGGATGAGATGGTTGGACAGTGTTCTCGAAGCTACTAACATGAGCTTGGCCAAACTGCGAGAGGCAGTGAAGGATAGGCATGCCTGGCGTGCTCTGGTCCATGGGGTCACGAAGAGTCGGACACGACTGAACGACTGAACAACAACAACAAATTTTTACATTGGTTGCTTCTTCAGGAGTCTTTAAGAAGTTCTAGGTGGCAACCATGGTATTGCAAAACAAAAACAAAAACCTTTGTTATGTAGTTTTCATTCCTTCCATCTATTTTTGTTGTTCAGGTTGTGAGCGTTGCTTAGCCACAAGAACACCGACACCCCACAAGAGGGAGGCATCAGCAGGCTTTCAGGAATTGCAAGCTTTGCAGAAGCAAGGTGTTTGTTGTTGGTGGGGGGCCTTTCAGAGGAGAAAACCTAAAAAGAAAGAAATATGCAGACTAATGTGGATTGAGAAATCGTGTCCTCCTCCCAGAGAGCACACGTTGCGGTGAGATCATCAGGACTGACCTCACTACTTGTGTGGGTGGGAGCGATTGGATAGCCACAACAACCCAATTGATGGTCCCTCGGTTGCTGAGGTAAATCTGGCCATTGGGATTGTTCATGCATTAACTGAGGGACCTATAACATTAACTGCTGCACGTTGCATTGAGCTTCCTTTTCTTCGCATCGTGTACTGGATCACTCAACCACCCTCCCTATATTTAGGGTCCATTATGACCTTGCTATGCCGTTGTGGGTCATCTGTTTTTGGGACAGGGGCCCAGTAGGGATTTTCCCATTTGGCTGATTGTCTGGTGCCACTTGGGTTTCGCTTGCCGCGTAGCAAATCGTCACGACTTTGTAAGGTTTGGCGGTTAGGCATTGGTTCAATGTGGAGGGGAAGGGAGGTTGTCACACCTGCCCTTCCAATGTGTGAAAGGGTATTCCGTTAAAGGAATCCAGAGGTTCACCTTGCTTTTGTCTTAGGGCCATGCCAGAGCCCCTGGGAGCATTTGGGGTGAGCTTGACCCCCAGGATGTTTACCTGTACTGACCTCTGCCAGAGTCCAGTCGTCAGTGCTGCCCTGCCAAGGTTAGGTGCAGCTAGCCGGGAACCAATGCCTAAGCAAACCACTCACCATCTGTAATCAATAAAGTTGTGGCCAAAATTATGCCAACAACCTTAAACTAAATTCTGTGTCAATTGTGTCTTTATTTATTGAGGGAGGTCTTGGGATCTTAACATACAATGCTCAGCAGTCATGGGATGGAACAAGGGGATTGGAATAACAAGGCTGGAATATTGTTGGGGGGGGGGGGTAATAAATATTGTTATGGGTTTGTGGGTGCCAGACCACTAAATCCCTGGATCCAGTAAGTGCTAGAATTTAGTCAAGTGTTAAACTGAGTGCCAGACTTCTAATCTTTGGATTCAGCAAGTCTTAAAAGCTAATCAAGCCAGGATAGTCTCCTGGTGATGTGTAAGGAGATGGAAGGGGCTTTGTGCGAGATGTAAATGGGTGTGGCCCACCTTCAACTCACAGATACTAAGAAGGAATAAAGCCAGAGTTTAGAGTGGAGAGTTAGCAGTTATGTGAGCTAGAAGCTGGATGCAAAAGTGTCAGGCCGGAAAGCAGAGAGATAGAGAGCACCATTCTGGATATCTACTTGACTCCAAGGCTGTGGCTATGGGAGATGCAAGACTCTTTTGAAGACTCTAAAGAAGACACAGAACATTTGGAGAATAATATTGATGGAGGACTGCCAGAACAGGAGAGTGGAATGATACAGCTGGAGACAGTAGATGGTGAAATAGAAAGGACCTCCCCCCAGGTGCCAGGGGGAGTGAAACAGTCCAACGGTGGAAGGTGTGGGAAACAGTGAAACAGTCAAACGGTGGAAGGTGTGGGAAACAGTCAAATGTTGGAGGTGTGGGATAAAACCGTGGATGGAGAGATTAAGAAATATTCTGAGCTGGCAGAGATAGAGCTGAGAAAGAAAGGATTCTGTTTACAATGTGGAGTGAATTTAGAGGAAAAAGCTACCAAGCCTCTGGCAACACTCCTGGACAAAAAAGGAAGGACCTGTTTTGTTTTGTTTTGTTTTGTTTTTTCAAATTAGGATGGAAAACCATAGCCAACAGGAAATGGGAATGGAAGATATGGAACTGGGTGTGGATTAATGAATATACAATAAGCAAATAACTATGGATTGATGTTTTAATATATTACCACAGCGAAGAGACGCATGTGTGAATAAACATGAAGGAATTATTGCTTCTCAGCATAGCAGGTAAAGTTGTTATGCTGGACTGAAGGAAGATTATTGTTGACATTTATTGATAATAATATTTGGAGAACCACTTTTAGAGTTCTTGTGTGGAAGGAAAAATTAATGACCTTGAGGTGTCTGGATCTGAAGACTGGGGAAATATCGCCTAGGTGGAGTAAGAACATATGGATGCCATCCTGGAGTGAATATTTTGAATATTGAATGTTTTGAATCTTTATATATATAAAACTGACAGACAGAGAATCAGAAGCTCCTTTTTAATTTTTCCTTCTTTTCCCATTATTTTATTATTTTCATCTTCCTATTTCTTTTCCCTACCTTTCTGCGCTTTCTTCTTGTTTCTGTTTTTTTTTTAATGTCCTCTGCTCTGGGTCAATGTGGAGATTTTATATGCATGAAGGTGAAGGCTGGCTGGTGAAGGACCCTGTGTGTAACAACAATATGATGTATCTCAGCAATGTGCCACAATTCATCCAGAGCTGTATGGTGTGCATAAGTAGGAAAATCAGATGCTTTTCAATAAAGCCAATTTTACTAAAAGAAGCAAAGGGGCAGTAAATGTTGTGGTGGTTCTTTTGTTCTTTTTTTGGGGGGGGGGACTATGATAAATTTGGATTCAGACCTGCACAGCTGTCTTCCAGAAGCTTCTCATTGAATTTGATAATCACTTTCCAGCTCCATCCATTTCTAATTGTATCCCTCTGTAGTATCCATTAAGACTGGAATGCAACACCCTGCCCTCTAGTTGATTTCAAGAATGATATTATCCCATCAATTTTCCAGCAAATTACAGTGCTTTGCAGAAGCACATTAAACCATCAGATCTTTCTCATTATAGATTTCTCACAAGGCATTTCATTCCAAATGAGCTTTGAGCCCACCTTAAATCTCTGATGGGGCTGCCGCCTTTCACAGCTACAAGAAATGAGAAGTGCAACTTCCATGCAGTAATTTGGACCTGGGTCTACTTGAGTGACGTCTGCAGGATGCAGTCTTGGAAAGCTGAGAAGCAGTGCTTAGTATTTGCAAGAAAACACATTGTCAAGGATTCATGAGACACACAGAGAGTGGAGGACTCTGTGCTTTGTATTCTTTCTTCACCTCCTGTGAAGATGCTAGTTATTTCAGTCAACCAGGATCTGCGGCCCAGTAATTATTAGAGCAATGATATCATGGTACAGAGATGATGTTGCCCTCTCCTGATGAAACAACTAATATCTTTAATATGCTGGAGAGATTTCAAATTCAGGGAGCCCTAAACCGTTGAAGCAGGTTGATTTAGCATCTCTTTTAAATACTGCTCATGCAAGAGGAGTTAGCTTTATTGCTCAAAAGTGACAACTGTTTCTGAATTTGCATTTAAGGAGCCATTGTAATTTTGCTGGGAAGAAAAATGTCTATGCATGGCTCCCTCTGGTCCATGCAAATTACAGGTGGAACACATCCTGGTATTTTATCTTCACTGTCAACTCACAGCATGAGCAAAGCACATTCCTGGGAGCTCTGAAGACAAAAGAGAAGCACAAAGAGGTAGTGGGTGGATTTTGCATTTACCCTACAAATGAAGAGGGAAGTTCCAATTCTGCTTCTAATGGAACTGAAGATCAAAGTAGCATGGGGATCAGAGGAAATTCAGCACTTGGTACGATCAGATAGAACACCATTTATAGAAGGACTGGAGCTTATTCTGAGCTGTCTCCCAATTGTTCCAGCACTATTTCAAACCATTTGCCTCTATTACCTGAGCCATTGCATATAGTATAACACATGTCTTCCTCCTGCTATATCTGGGTAGCTTATGGCCTCTTGAAGGTCTTATTTCATTGGTGGAGAACCTCAGACCCAGGGACCAAATGTGGCCCTCCAGACCTCCCTATTTGGCCCTCTCCCCAGGCCACACCCCTTAGTGGTCCTGCTTCACACCCCAAATATTACTACCTGGCTGGAATATGTCATTGAATTCTGACAATGCCTCTTGTTTCTCTGGATAGAGGATAGAGAAGGGCATGAGGGTGTTGTAGAAACTAGCCTACTTTGCAAAGCTAAACTTTATATTCATGGCTCTGCTTATCCTGCTGCCTGAATGAATCTGTATTCTGCACAGCTCAAGAGGCTCAACCCTTTATCATGTGTGTATCTTAACATCTTTCTATAAAATTAAGGTGGGAAAGCAGATATGGTATCTAAGTATCTTTATGGTAATTAGTGGTGCAACTTAATTAAAAAATAGCTGTGCTTGAAATCATGCAAGTTCTCCTTGCTTTCTAAAATTATCCTTGAGTTACCTTTCTCTCTTCCTCCTCCCTCTGGTTTGCACTCTTTTTATTATCATAAAGAAATGGCATTAAAAACAACAGGGGGAGCTTCACCACCCAATAGGTCTAGGGGTTCCCACCCTGCTCAGCAGTCTAGATTGCAGCTGAAAAGCTTATTGAAATAACAAGTAGTCTTTAAAGAGATTAGCAAGCCTGAAAATGACAGGAAGCACACATCCATTCAAAAGCATACAATAAAAAGAGTGATGCGTTTTAAATGCACTCCCAACTGGCTTGTCAGTAACAAATTAGACTTGTCACATTCTCCAAACAGATTTTTTTGAGAACATTAGCAATGCTAATGATCTTGGATCTCAGCAGGAGCAGAGAAGTTGAAACCTGGTTCAGAGGTACTGCCAGACAGCTCATCTCCTTCCTTGGAGACCAAAGGCAATTCCTTGCTCTGTAAGCATGGATTAATTGGCAAGAATAAGCACAGACCCAGCCCTTTTAGGGCTAGGTTCAAGGTTCTTGTGTTAGTATACAAAGCCCAGAATGATGTAGGTTCAGTATACATTAAGGACCACTTTATCCCGTATGGCTCAAACTTGCCTTTGTGGTAAATTGGAGAAGCACTATTAGCCCCCCTCCCTGCCCCATAGGCCAGAAGCACAAGTCATGTCAATGGGGTGGGGAGTCAGGCCTTCAATGTAGTAGGGCCAATTCTAGGGAGCTCACTCCTATTAGAAATCAGTCAGGCATCAATCCCGGCTAAATTTAAGAAGCTGAAATGGTTTTATTTTCAGACAGCCTTTGCACTACGAATGTTATTCTGGTGTCTGTATCTTCCATTATTATATATCTGTGTTTTATAGCTAGGGGGTGGGGGGGCTGTTTTAATTCAGTTCACATTTGAAGTTAAATCTATCAAATTTGCAGGCGCTGAAACAGTATGAGAGCCAGCATGAGAACCTGCTGGCGAGTACGGTAGATGAGGAGAGTGCATGGCACTGCAGAACCAGGTTGATCAACTTGCCTTTATGTGGTAAAGTCCCTTATATAAAAGTCTACCCTGGCCTCCTTTCCAGTGACAGGCAGGATTAAGGTTCTGGCTCCGGATCCAGAAGAGCAAATCCAGACATCAATGGACAAATGCTTGTAGTGTTAGAACAGGTTGAAAGCAGCATAAGACTGAACAATGAAGAGTCAAGCAAACCTGATCAGGAAAGCTTTAAAATATATTCTGAGGGGAGGGAGACCATATTACAGATGACAGGGAAACACCCGGTATTGGGGATACAGTTATAGCTTCATTGATGCACAAGCAATTGATGTAGTGTTCCCCCAGGCAGAAAACAGCATACAGTGGCACCTTGGTTCTCGAATGTAATCTACTCCGGAAGTCCGTTTGACTTCTGAATCGTTCAAAAACCAAGGCGCGCCTTCCGATTGGCTTAGGCGCCCCAGAAACAATAGCATTGGGCATTCGGCTTCCAAAAAACGTTTCAAAACCGGAACACTTACTTCCGGGGTTTTGGTGTTCAGGAGCTGAAATGTTTGAGTAACAAGGCGTTTGAGAACCAAGGCGTTTGAGAACCAAGGTTCCACTTTATATATATGCGTGTGCATACATGCACGCATTTTTGTAAACACTGATTGCATTGCAAAATTTGGAGAAGTGTGAATTTTGAAGAATGGTTGTGTTTCCATTCTCATATTGTTCCAAGAAACTGCAAATTTGATAGATTAGTTGGCTTTCAACGTGAACTGAATTGAATTTCCCCTCCATTCCTACTCTCAAATCACACTGAATTAATCTTCTTGTTCAAGGATCAAATCCAAGACAAATAAGGCAATACACTGTTTGCCAAGCATTCAGCACATTCTAGAAACCAACTTACCTATCCCCTTTTAAAATAAAGAATTATTGCAATGGTCCTGACACAAGGGGTTTAGCGTGGGCTAGGAGAGAGAAAGAATAGATTGGTAGGATGAGTCATTCAAACTAGAGACAGTTGGTAATTAATTCAACAAAACAAACACAGTAATTACTAAAAGTAATAAAACTTTACATTACATTAAAGGATCTAATAGGTTTTATGAGAGGATTCTATTACACTAAGCGCAATGGAAATGTGCTATTTATAAAAGCGAGCCTTGCAAAATGTCAATAGCTTGGTATTTACCTTAGAAAATTAGACAACCATACGAAAAAATAATTATCTTTAAAAATGCACATTTGGAGATTCTTTCATTAGTGAAATTAATTGCATGATCTTAATTGCGTTGGCGGCACGTTAATGGCTCCTGTTCGTGGCACTTTGTAAACGAAAAGCGATCAAGAAATATAATGGGAGGGAAATTCTATTCTCATTCCATGCAGTCATATATTGTAAAAGAGCTCATCTGGAAAATAAAAGTCAGTTGAAAGAGTTCCTTAGGGTGTCAAGGGTTTTGAATCAGACAAATGATAAGGTGAGTTAATGATTCTTTCAAACTTGGAAATGCCCAGGCCAGTTGTTTGCTCAGAACTGGAGCCAAAGTATTATTATTCCTGTCTTGAAAGGTTCTAATTGATCACCCACCATTTCATCCAAAGCAAAGGGTTAAAGTAATCAACTGCTGAGCATACACCAAAAATGACTGCTGAATTTGAGTGCTTATTACAACGAACTAGTAGAAAGCACCCAGCGCCCTTCAGGAATTATTAGAAATCAAAGGATACCAAGATTTATAAATGGATAATGTAATTTGTTCATTCCTGGGTCTGTGCATCCCCCCCAAAAAATAATAATAATAATCCAGGGGGTGTTTTGTCTCCTTTCTCACCATCCCAACCACCCTGCAGAGAGCAGAAGGTTTCAGTCCTGCTGGGTGCTGTTTCACTAGCAAGTTCCCTCCAGGAACTTCACCTTAAGTGAATAGCTCCCGCACTGCTGCTTCATGTGCTTGGCTGATGTGCCAGCCTTCTTGCCATCCCCCTGCTTCCACGTCACTTACCCCCTTGTGTCCCAGGTTGGAGCAGTTCATGGCCCAGCTGTTCCCACCACCACCGATGACTCCATTGCTTCTCATTCCAGGGCCACCACCCATCCAGCTACTGTTGTTGCCGCCGCCACTGCTAAATTGTGGGAAGTGGCTGCCTGAGCTGGACCCACCCAGACTGACCCCTGCATCAGCCATCACCGTGAAGACCATAACCAACAGTGACAGACAGACGCCTGGCACTGGGGCAGTCCTGTTCTCCATGCCTCCTCCACTACCCCATTCCTCTCCCCTGTACTTAGGTCTCATCTTCCTCCCTTGGGACCTCTGTGGTCTCAGCCACTCCCTTTTCAGTGCTGCTAGGGACCGCTTGCCCAGTGCCTTCCCTGGAGATAACATTCTGGCAAATTCTGTCCTCATCACGGAGGAAACGTGTTGCAGTGAGATCACCAAGACTGATCTCACTGTTTGTGTGGGTGGGATCGTTTGGATAGCCACAACAATGGGGTCTCTCGGTTGCTGGGGTAATTCTGGCCAATGGGGTTGAGAGAATTTGCAGCTGCCTCTTAGCGCCTCGTGCATTGGATCACCCGCCCACCCTCCCTATATTTAGGGTCTTGCCATGACCTTGCTATGCCATTGTGGGTCATCTGTTTTTTTGGAACAGGGGCCCAGTAGGAATTTTCCCATATGGCTGATTGGCTGGTGCTACTTGGGTTTCGCCTGCCGCGTAGCATATTGACACAACTTTGTAAGGTTTGGCGGTTAGGCGTTGGTTCAAGGTGTGGTGAGGGGGTGTTGTCACACCTGCCTCTCCCAATGTGCGATAGGGTGTTCCGTTAAAGGAATCCAGGTGCTCATCGTGCTTTTATCTGATCCTCTTCCGTGGGTTAGTTCCATGCCACGGCACCTGGGAGCATTTTGGGGTGACGTCATGTCTGTGGGAGGACCAATGCTCCCTCAGTATGTTTACCCTTACTGACTTCTGCCAGTGTCCAGTTGTCAGTGCTGCCTTGCCGGGGGTGTAGGTGCAGCTAGTCAAACCAATGCCTAAGCAAACCACTCACATTCTGTAATCAATAAAGTTGTGGCCAAAATTATGCCAATAACCTTAAACTAATATTGGTGTCAACTGTGTCTTTCTTGGGAGGTCTTGGGGGGTCTTCACACGCAATGCAGGTCCCAGCAGAATTGCCCCTTCTGCTCACAAAACTACAATTCCCAGAGTAGTTTCACAATCGATTCTTCTTCCCAGGGTAGCTCCATGTGGGGAACCTACAAAGAACTCTCAGCATCCTTAACAAATGACTACAGTGGAACCCCGGGTTACGCACATGATCTGTTCTGGGTCGCCGTGCATAACGCGGGCGTGCATATCCTGAATGCACAAAAGAAAACCCGAAAAACCGGAAGTAGCACGATTGGAGCACTTCTGCACATGCACAAAGTGCGCAGGAGAGTTCTGCGCATCTGGGGGTCTTGTGCGGGTTGCGCACGCTCCAGAAATGCTTCCGGGTTGTGGGCATTCTTAACTCAAACGTCTGCAACCCGGGGTGTGCGTAACCACTGTATTCCCAGGATTCTTTGGGGGAAACCATGACTGTTTAAAGAGGCAGGATACGGCTTTAAATACATAGTGCAGATGGAGCGCAAGTGTCAGCAACAGAGCCCTGAGGTCCTGACAGCCACCTAAGGGTGCCAGGTTCTGGTGTCAGGTTTGGTTAAATGAAGCAGTTTTCTGGGTTGGTAAAAGGCAGTTCTTGTTTGTATTTCTGTCCTGCCTTTTCACCCAAAGGAACTCGGGGCAGCAAAGAACAAAGCAGAAAAAATTATTTAGAAAAAAGAAAACACAATGGAGTTGGGTGCACCTCACTAGGGAAGACATTAAAAAGGGGGGGAATCACCACAGAGAAGGCCCTGTCAAAAAAAATTCAATACTAACCAAGTAGCAGCCAGTAATGACAACACCAACAGGGCCTGAGATAGTGGATACTGAGGAAAACATTGTTTGAGGTAAATTGTTTCTAAGCTGTTTAAGGGCTTATTTTTTATTTTCTTGTTACAAAATTGTACACACATAAATCATAAAACACAACATGACAAACAAAAATAGGTCACTTGGGGGTGGGGAATACTAAACATTATTTTACAGTACGTAATAATGAGATGATTACAGAAAAATGAGTTCTTCGGTAAATGTGCTTGAAAACACAGGGTAATAGGAGTAAGTACAGTGTTGTGCCTGCTTATCTGTGTCATATTGCAATATATGTTGTAGGTATTTCTTGTCCGTGTGTTGTTTCATTTGTATATTTAATAAAAATCACACCATACGGTGGAAAAATTAACTTGTCCCCTCCCCTCCCCTCCCCTTGCCACCTTCAGTTTTTGCTACAGATTTTTCCATTATTATGGCTGTTTGCCTGTTTAAGGCTTATATGCTGTGGCCTCCCACTCTCATAAATATAATGAACAAGAGCTGTTTGTCATTACTCAGAAGTGAAAGACACTATTCTCCTTTCCAAAGGAAACTTTTAGGTATTCCAATGTTCAGAGGTTGAGCCTATTATTGCAATCAGGTTCAAGTATTAAGTCCGTCATGACCTTTTGCTCAAATGTTTTCATAACTTTTTCTCTATATTTTTTTTAAGAAAATGAAGTTTGAAAGGATAAGGAAGCAAGATCAAGGGTAGAAAAAAATCTTTGATTTCAAGGGGTTGTTTAAATCAAGACAAAGACAAACATGAATGGCTTAGCATTTTTGCCATTAAGCCAGCTGCTTGGTTGTTGTTGTTTTTTAAAGACTAGGTAATTTTGCAATATTTAGGAGAAATGCAGAAAGAGAATATGGAAAGAGACTAGGAAAAGTGAATGATAAACCATTTGCGTACATTTGCACACATACACACACAAAAATCTGGTCAAACACTTCTTCCGAATGGAATACCTTGTAGCTCCTGTTTACAGACAATAAATGTTATAGGTTTACAGTGAAGAGAAATGAGAACTGCCATTCCCAAGGGACCCTGAATACATCTTTTCCAATGACAAGCAGTTAACATTATGGATAGCATCTGCCCAAGCTTTTATCATGATTTAAATTTGTTTTTCATTCACCAAGCTGGATTGCAGGAGAATTATACTGAAATGTGTGTGAATCACCAGACAGATTTTTATTATTATTATTAGCATCTCTGTGGTGAACCTAGTGCAGAGAGAGGAAGTTTATGAGTGAACAGGAGTACAAGGCACTTTCTTGTCTCCAATATTTCCTGCAACAAATGGAAGGTGTAATTGATTTTCTAATAATAGAGAGAATTCTCCTTTGGAAGCATAATATTGCAGCTTTAGACCATGTCTGGGTTCTGTAATCCACACTATATAGAGCCATTCAAGTGCTTTATGGCAAATGGTTTGTAGGCTTATTTGTTGCTGGAATCTGGAAGGATATGAAACATAAAGGGTCTCCAAGCCACTAAGGTAATTTAATAGCCCAAGACACACACACACACAGCCCACACCATGGAAATATGAAGTGCACAATATTTGGCACTAGGGTACCTGTGAGGAGCCTGCAGTGATGAGACAGAAAGAGTTATTGGTTCTGTCCTCTCTGCCTTGCAAATTCCACTGGTTGTTGACAAGGAGACTAGTGAGGGTGGTGAAAAATCTCAGCTGCTATTAGGCAGGACATCATTTGGGTCTTCTTCACAGACCCCCTCACTGTGAGTCCTTGCAATCTGATAGACAAGAGGACTTGGGAGGGCTGGTACTACATTCCCAGTACTGTCATGATTCAGGGAGAGCCTACCTATAACTTGGGTAGTACAGGGCATTTTTCAGCCTGAGGGCCACATTCCCTTCTGGAAAACGTTATGAGGGTTACATGCCTGCAGTGGGTAAAGTCAGAGGCAAAAGTGGGTGGACAATGTATGTAAATGTAGCCTCTGAACATTAGGCTACCTTCTACACACACTCAGGCATCCCTCTGTATCCTCCATCCAGGTGACATTTTCATGTCACTTCTGGATTTGCACATCTTGAATGCACGTAAATGGAGTTGCCTGTATTTGCACACAGACATCAAACCCTGGAGTCCTTCTTAACAGTTTCACTTTTTTGAGAGTTCAGGAAATGCAGTTGGAAATAATTAGGGTGTGGAAGGTCTGTAATGGCTATAAAAATTCCATCTACCCTGCATACCAAGCTGAGGTTACTGGCGTTTCATTATTTGACATGATGTGTTTTTATTAAATTTATATTTTTTATGCTACTGTACCTTTATAGAAATGTATGTTCGAGGTTAACTTTTCTGATAAGATGAACTTTTTAATGGTAAGATCAGTTTCATAACTGAACCAATTATCTAGAGGTCTTGAAGCAGAGAGGCTGGACAGCCATCTCTTAGTGACCCAGGAGATTGGACTAGAATATATTTGAAAACAAAGCAAAGAGCTCCAAACACCCTCTTTTAAAACCTGTGTGGGTGAGGTTTATTACAGAGCAAACGAAAACAGCACACGGAAGCCTTCTGTGATGTGCAATATTGAGGGGCTGGTTCTGGCACTGGTTCTTCATGTTAGAGTTGGTGTGTGACAAGCAGACCTGTTTTCACCTCTGAAATATTGGATTGGATGAAAGGATATAATTTTGCTGGCTCGGTTGCATTCAGAACTCCGTGCCTGAAGTCAAAATATTCCTTCTGAGAAACAGACAGGAAGTTGCCAAGGGACTGTTTTCCTTTAAGTAAAATGAAAATGAGCAACCGTGATATGAGAGTTAGAGCAGAAAGGCTGCAAACTATTCACACGTCTTAACGTAAATCAATAGTATTGGAATTAAGGTTTAACATGAGAGGCAGCTGTCACAGAGACAAGGCTAACAAGAGCAGAGTATGTGTAGAGACGATTAATGTTGTCCACTTTTTGGAACAGACATGCTGCTGAAAGTGAAGGGAGGAAGGGGGAAGAGCTTTCCTTGCAAGAAAGATGCGGTGGCATATTCATGAGTCAATTTACCAAGATTCTCAGTTGGGTATTGCAGAAAAGCCCCATGAGCCTTTCCTCTCCAACCAGCCTCTGATTAGCAGTTCTGAAAAGCAGTCAATCAATTTCACTGGATGGCCCTGTGGTCTAGCACGGTGGCATTGCAGTGAATTCTCTCTGTCTGCTTTCTGCCCATCACACATACTTTTGTAAACCTCTATGAAAAGTGGAGAAGATGGAGGCTTTAAAAAAAAAGTCATGGTGTGGATAGAGATCTCCCCCTGCCTTCTTCACCTATAATTCTGGAATGGGGTCATTGTTACTGAGAAGCTGATCTGGGTAGAATGGGTCCTTGAACTCGGATTCAGATACTCAAAATTTTATTGGCATGTGTCAATGTCTTTTGTTCCCATGGATGTAGAAACCAACCTGCTGTACAAAGGTTACATTTATATTCAGAGCCCTGCCTCTTTTTGCCTCTGGCACCCAGAAGGGAATTAACGTTCCACACATCAAAATGTGGTGCACGTTTTGCGTGATCACAAGTAGCCCCCTTGGATCACGGAGCAGCTCCTGGCAGTTGGGCCTGACACCACTTCCCAGGTTGGATACCTGTGGACTCCACCTACCCCAGCAGCCGCCCAATCCTGGCTGGGGAGGTGTTGCGGGGGGGGGGGGGTTGGCCAGGTAGAAGGAGGGATTATACAATACACACAATAGAACTTGAGTCATACCTGGGAAGCGGCCGTTGGATTCAGAGCTTCCCCACCCTCAATTGACGTTTACTTTACAGGTTAACCACCTTTTTTCCACAACCACACAGGCACACAGGTGCTGCTATGTCAAAGTTGCTGTTGAAGGGCCGGAAAGGACTTTCCCTGCATCGGCAGGTTTCGCCTTTCCCGTAGCAATTCGTCACAACTTTGGCAGTTGCAGGCCTTGGGCGTAATCCTTTACTCATTTACAGGATTGGGGGGGGGCGTGGGGCGGTGACCCCCGCCCCCATTGCGGCGGCAATAACAGGGTTCCCGTTAAAGGGGTCTTAGGGGGAGGCATTGGCCATACGCCCAGAGGTCGTTACTGCTCCCCCCTCCAGCGGGGGCGAACAGGGGGACGGGCTATCTGCTTGAAGATATGTTCTCCAGAGCTAGCCCACTCCCCACCCATGCTGGATAACCCTAAAATTACCCAGAACCCTGTCTGGGGAGCTGGGAAGGATAAACGCCCAATGCCTGAGCCAAGGTCTCCCTACATCTGAATATTAATAAAGTTGTGGCCAATTTAATCCCATAGAACCTTGTCACGTGTCGTTATTTCCCTCAGGGGCTGCCCCGGGGTACGGGGGGACTTCGCCTGGCCACGCAATGTTCCCTGCCACTGATGTTGCTGACTTAGTTACAATTACAAAGACAGAGGACAGGGATCTATCCAGGCTTTGCTGGACCTGCACAGCCTTGGGAGGGAATTATCCAGCTGGCCTGTGGGGAAAGCAACACAAGCACCCCACTGATTGGCATCCTATCTTCCTTCTACAGTTATTTTTCCCTACCTGAAGGAATGAATACTAAAACACACAGATGCACACAACAAAGTGAAGTGCTAAATATGTTTCCCATATTTTAACATCCCTTCTGCTTGTGGACTATTTATTTTTTATTGTCCCTTAATAAGCCCTTTTTCGCTGCTCACAAAGGCTATGCTACAGCCACCCAGATAGCCTCTGAACAGCCAACTTCTGATAGTGAAGCCTGCACTGAGGCCTTGAAACATACAATTCCATAAAAAAAATACTGCCTGGTGACTTAATGTTCATGTGTGGATCTGCCTACATATGCACTAGTGATAAAATGAACCCACTCACCCAATCTCCCTTTGAGACCTTGGGAAGGGAGCAGAACATTCTAGCATTTTAATAAGCAATACAGGGGTGGTGATTTAGCAGGACAGGCTGCAGAAAATAAGGATACTCCCTGATAAATTGTCTCATACTTTTTTGCCAAAGTCAAAGAAGGGCACAGGGGAAACAATTCTTCTCCGGCTCATAATTCAGTCTGAGCCAGAGAAGAATTTCAGGGTTTGAAAAACCTACTTCTCCTTTGAGGTGGACTTTACAAATCCTGATAATTCTTCTTCAACCTGTAATATAGAGAAGTTCACCAGGATCCCTAACAGTAAGTTGCCTCGACACAGCTCATCTGCTTGCCAGGTGCCCCCAGACAACAGCAATTTTCAAGTTTGTATATAATCTGCATGATTTATTCTGAAAGCGCAACTAGGTTTTCTCTGGAAGACGTGCTGGATGTTATTTATTTAATGGTTCATTTGGAGATGCATAAAATATTCAGTTCTGCTTCTTTGTGAAATCAACAGTAAGAACAATCCACTTTCTAGGTTTTGTGTTTGTTTGTTTTTTAAATGAAATTTTATGGACAACTTTTAGGTCTTTGTCCACAAAGCACACATTATTTGACGGGGAACCTGAATTTAACAAATGGTGTCCTTTTCACAAGCATGTTAAAATACTGTCAGTTTTCTGTGTATGGCATTAGTTCCAAAGGCAGCAAAGTGGGGATAGGGAAGAGAATAAATTAAGCTCAACAATGTAGAAAAAGAAAAGTTTCCCTTTCTCCCAACAGTGTTAATCAGAAAAGGCTGAAATATAGAATATCATTTCTCTTGAATAAAACTGACAGAATATAAATCACTCTTAATACCTCCAGCCCTCTGCAAGAATACAGACGGCATAAGGCAGTCGCTGTTCTACACACACTTTGTATGCTTCAAAGCCTTCCGCTTTGTCTGGCAATTCTGAATAATAGAGGATCCTGAGCCATGTATATGAAACTTGGATTAATGTGCAAGATTTAATCTACAGTTTGCAAGGACCAGGCAAATTCCAAGGGAAATCAAGAGTTTAAGAAGTCTCTCTCCCAAACAGGAAATAGGTCTCAAGTCCAACTTGTAACATATTGCTTATGACACATTTCTTGTTCCAGGCCAATTCTCACCTACCCCTGCCCCCACCACAACTGAAATTAGTGTAGAATGAGAGGGGCCGGAGTTATGTATTAAAGAGTCCCAAGCCTTCATCTGCAGGGGGAATGGAGGGAGATGGGTTTGAAGCTCCAGGAGCAGCTGAGCTTGCCAAAGGCTGGGTGAAGTCATAGGCTGCCTCATGCCAGGTGAGACTATCGGGCCATCTAGCTCAGTATAATCTGTTCTGTCAGCAGCTGTCTATGTTAGATATTACTGACGTTTTGTGATATGTGTGTGTGAGAGAGAGGAACAGAGGAAGAGATTGATTTTGTTCCATATTTACATTACTATTTCATTTTTTATCCTTATTCTAAAGCCATACTAGGGTTGTTTATTTGAAAGGGGGGGCATAAATGAACAAATCATTGAATTTTTATTTTGTTTTGACTATGGCAGACCAACACGGCTACCCACCTGTAACTCAAATCATTGTAGTTTTTTTTTCCTGATCTTGGCTAGCATCATAACAAGATGGCAGCTGTGGATGGGCCCAACATTGTTTTACACCAGGCCATACAGGGGCAGCTGCTATCCTGTACTTCCATGAGCTTTCCGGAGGCACTCCGGACAGCTTTTCCCATTTTGAGAAGCTCTGATCTATATCAGTTGAGGAAAGAGTCACATAAAGGCTAAAGTATACATTATGCTCATGGCATAGCTGTGTCTTTAATTGAAGAGTTTTTAAAACAAACAAAAACAAACAAATCACCTAACATGGAGAATAGAGAGTTCCAGCATTTAGTCCCTGGGCTGGTCCTAATATGGGTAAGATTCTCAACCCACCCACTTAAGCAGATGGGAAGTTTCCTAGTTCAGTTTGCAAGCATGGGGGGGGGGGCTATGATTCAGATTGGGAACACAGCATGGGGCAAAGGGTTTAAGCTCCCTATCAGAATTCCCTTCCAATCCTGATGGGAGCACCCTCTTTGCTTGTAATATTTTTTTTAAAAAAACAACAACAACAATTCCCTTAAAAACACAGCTCCATAGCTAGTGTAGTCAGCGGCGGAGGAAGCATCTTGGGCACCTGGGACGGTGCGCCCAGGGGTGGGGCAAACCACCCACAGGGCGGGACACACAGCGCCCATAGGGAAGAATGGGCTGGGGCACACGGCCCCCATAGGGAGGGCCGGGGCGAGGTGCAGGGCGCCCATAGAGAGGGATGGGGCAAAGCGTGTGGTGCCCATAGGGACGGGGTGCACCACGGGGCCTCAGCTGCCCTATAGCTGGGGGGGGGGAGGCAGCAGGCAGACAGCATGGAGCCTGCAACAGGCCCCGCGTTGAGTGCCGCCTGTCATTTTGTCACCCCCATCAGGGTGACACCCGGGGCGGAACACCCCTCGCGCTCCCCTTCCAACTCCCCTGACTGTAGCAACTTAGCATGCAGCTTGATCCTAGCTCTGATGTGTGCCAAAACAGTTGCACTAGTGCATTATTGCATTATTAAATTCCCTGTATTTCCCCCTAGCATCTGCCACTAATTAATGTGAAAGGAAACTGCATTCAAAAAATATCAGAGCAGAAAGAAATATTATGGGTGAAATATTATGGATGGGTACAGGATTTTTGTTGTGCTTATCTTATTTTGAAGATGGCCAACAGGTGTTTGCATGTGTATTTTCTTTCATTCCACAAAACATCTCTCTGGCTGTCTGCTCCTGCAGCCTTCCCAGGTGTTTGCACATCAATTAAATCCCAGGGGAATATATCATGAGATAATACATTTTTGTATATCGGAAAGTTCAGGCAGCTGGGGAGGCTGCTGAGAGTTGGTGAAATGTTTACTAGAAAGCAAAACACACAATGAGAAAGGCAAGCTCAAAACTGAAACTTAAAGGGGGAGACATGACCCCCTTTGCCTTTCGATGCCCAAGTCGACCAACCCACATTTTCCTATTGGTAGACCTGACATCCCAAACCACCCACCAAAATTCTAATGACATTCTAAAGAGGCTGGAGAATTTGGCAGAAAAATAGAAGCTTTGTTAGCTGAAGAAGAAAACTTTCAAGAAACTGGGGCACAGATTCTGGACATTACATGCAGTTCTACCCCACTCTCCTATTTTTTGGCCAATTTGATAAAATCCTGATTGCAGGAGAAATCTCTTGATGCAAGCAGTCACAGATGAAAGACCTTCCACAGAGATTTTTTGGGAGACACAAAAGCCTTTACATGACAAAAAAGTAATTATTCTTCAAAGTTCCTTGAAAGAGGGAGTTTAAGGTATTTAATGATTAAAAACTTGATGTCCTTGAGTACAAGTCAGATAAAGGAATTAGCATGGACCTTAAGGCTGCCAAAATGACAAACATAAAGACTGCAATAATGAGTGTGCCTGAGGTGATTACATTTTCTAATTAGAAGAACACATGTCCCATTTAGGCGTGGTAATCTTGTTCTGCCTTTGACGTCATTTGGGTCGTCCTCAACTAGTAGAAGCTCTTGCAATTTTTAAATAAAGCCCATAGGCAGAAGGCAGAATCAACTCCCCCCCCCAAAAAAAGAGGAAAAGAACAGCACCAACCGCATCTCTAAACATGAAGTGTGAAACTTCACGTCCAAGGTTCAAATGCGGCCCTGTGGGGTTTAAGTCACACTACACTATGAATACGGTCTGAAGCTCAACATCAAAAAAACTAAGATCATGGCCACTGGTCTCATCACCTCCTGGCAAATAGAAGGGGAAGAAATGGAGGCAGTGAGAGATTTCACTTTCTTGGGTTCCATGATCAATGCAGATGGTGACAGCAGTCACGAAATTAGAAGACGCCTGCTTCTTGGGAGAAAAGCAATGACAAACCTAGACAGCATCTTAAAAAGCAAATACATCACCTTGCCAACAAAGGTCTGTATAGTTAAAGCTATGGTTTTCCCAGTAGTAATGTATGGAAGTGAGAGCTGGACCATAAAGAAGACTGATCGCCGAAGAATTGATGCTTTTGAATTATGGTGCTGGAGGAGACTCTTGAGAGTCCCATGGACTGCAAAAAGATCAAACTTATCCATCCTTAAAGAAATCAGCCCCGAGTGCTCACTAGAAGGACAGATCCTGAAGTTGAGGCTCCAGCACTTTGGCCACCTCATGAGAAGAGAAGACTCCCTAGAAAAGACCCTGATGTTGGGAAAGATGGATGGCACAAGGAGAAGGGGACGACAGAGGATGAGATGGTTGGACAGTGTTCTCGAAGCGACTGGCATGAGTTTGGCCAAACTGCGGGAGGCAGTGAAAGATAGGCGTGCCTGGCATGCTCTGGTCATGGGATCACGAAGAGTCGGACACGACTGAAGGACTGAACAACAACAACAACAACAAGAACACACTATGATACAACTTTAAACGGTCTTGGCTTCCCCAAAAGAATTCTTGGAGCTGTGGTTTGGCTCAGAGTTGTTTGAAGACCCCTGTTTCAGAGCTACAATTTGCAGAGTGGTTTAACAGTCAATCCCTCTTCCCAGCTAGTATGGCCCATGGTCAGGAATTTGGGGAGTTGTTTTCTCCATGTCTCATAACAATAGAACTCATGGACATCCAGTGAAGCCGAAAGCTGGAAGATTCAGGAAATCTTCAAGACAAAAGAAAGTACATCTTCTTGAAATGCATAGTTAAGCTATGGAACTCGCTCCTACAGGAGGTAGTGATGACCATCAACCTAGTTGGCTTGCAAAGAGGGTTAGATGACTTCATGAAGGCAAAGGCCATTGACGGCTATTGCATAACTGCTATGCTCTGCCTTCAAAGATGGAGGCAGTAATGCTTGTACTGCTTCTGAAAACCAGTCACTGGAAGCTTCAGAAGAGGACAGTGCTATTGTGCTTGAATCCTGCTTGCTGGTTTCCCACAAGCGTCTGAGAATAGAATGCTGGACTAGATGGTCCATTGGCACGACCCAGCAAGCTGTTCTTATGTTCTTAGTCCAGCAATATGTGTGTGGGGGGTGTCACACAGAGGCGTAGCAAGGCCAGGTGGTAGCCGGTGCAGATTTTTTTGTCACCACACACACACACACACACACACACACACACACACACCAACGGCTCAGGGTAGGCTTGGGAGTCGTAGGCAGGCAACACACCAAATGTCACCCCCCTCAGTGATGACACCCAGGGTGGTTCGCACCCCACACACCCCTTCTTACGCCTCTGTCCCCATCTCCAGCAATGGGAGGGCCACTTCTTCCCCTGTTCCAGTTCCACACACCATGTCCATTTCTGTCTGAAGGAAGGACATGGGTGGGCTGCTGCTTGGCCAGAGCCTTTCCCAAACCATGGCACTGCGGAGGAAGAAGGACATTGTATTCTCCTGGCATAGGCATCCACTCTAGGGCAGCGGGGTTCTGTGGGCCCTCCCCAATGATTTTTTTCTGGGGCACAGCCCCCTCAATATTTTCTCTTTCCCCCCCCCTGCTTCTGTCTGCCTTTCCAGCTACCTCTCTACTCTGCTTTTTAAGATGCTGTCTAGGTTTGTCATTGCTTTTCTCCCAAGAAGCAGGCGTCTTCTAATTTCATGACTGCTGTCACCACCTGCAGTGATCATGGAACCCAAGAAAGTGAAATCTCTCACTGCCTCCATTTCTTCCCCTTCTATTTGCCAGGAGGTGATGGGACCAGTGGCCATGATCTTAGTTTTTTTTTTATGTTGAGCTTCAGACCATATTTTGCACTTTCCTCTTTCACCCTCATTAAAAGGTTCTTTAATTCGTCCTCACTTTCTGCCATCAAGGTTGTATCATCAGCATATCTGAGGTTGTTGATATTTTTTCTTCCGGCAGTCTTAATTCCGGTTTGGGATTCATCCAGCCCAGCCGTTCGCATGATGAATTCTGCATATAAGTTAAATAAGCAGGTGTCGCGGTCACTCTCTCAGACCTGAGCAGCACCCCCAGATGTTTAACTGTCTATTGGTAACTGCCTCAACGACATATGGTATATCCGCTGCCACCAGCCAGTATTCACTCTGGCAATGAATAACTTCAGATTCGGATTGTGGTAAAAATAAACATAAGTTTCTTTATTGTATGTACAAAGCGTAATGGTTTCAAATGACTTGGTAAAACATTTAATATAACTGTATGGTTATTCAGATAAGTATATTTCAACTCTCTACCTAGTATTCCAATAACTATCCCTAATGCCTCCTGTTAATTATTCAATCTGCTCTAGCTCTGCTCATTAGCTCTATCTCCCTCTCTCTATCCCTCTCTAACTCTGACTCAACTGCCTAACTTCCCACCTCTAACTGCCTTTTCTATCCTCTCTAACTGCCATCCTTCCACACTCTAATTGCCTGGAGAGCTCCCATTGGTCAAGCTCCTCCCTGCCAAGTTAACCCCTGGAGAACCTTTAGGGGTGAAACGCCACAGCAGGGAGACAATATACAGCCTTGTCGTACTCCTTTCCCAATTTTGAACCAATCATTTATTCCATATCCAGTTCTAACTGTAGCTTCTTGTCCCACATAGAGATTTCTCAGGAGACGGATGAGGTGATCAGGCACTCCCATTTCTTTAAGAACTAGCCATAGTTAGCCAGACTTGTGTGTTTTAAGTGCCGCTGACGCCCTTGTTCTGCATCTTACTCCCCCACCCGTTCCTTTAGCTGCTTGATAGAATCATAGCATGGCAGAGTTGGAAGGGATCCCAAGGGTCATCTAGTCAAACCCCCGGCAATGTCAGGACCCTGCCCACAGCCAGCACTGGCTGGGCTCCAAACTCCAACCATCTTCTTACCAGCTAGATACACAGACCCCTTGCAATTCTGCATGGGGTGGAGATAGGGGAGAAGAAGAAGAAGAAGAAGAGTTTGGATTTGATATCCCGCTTTTCACTACCCGAAGGAGTCTCAAAGCGGCTAACATTCTCCTTTCCCTTCCTCCCCCACAACAAACACTCTGTGAGGTGAGTGGGGCTGAGAGACTTCAAAGAAGTGTGACTAGCCCAAGGTCACCCAGCAGCTGCATGTGGAGGAGTGGAGACGCGAACCCAGTTCCCCAGATAACGAGTCTACCGCTCTTAACCACTACACCACACTGGCTCTCTTTCTCTCTCAGGACATTGATCTGAGAGGCACACCATGCAGCACTGTCAATATCTCAAGGGCTTTCACAGGGAGGAGGGAGGGAGCTTGTTTTCTCCTGCTCCAGAGGCCCTCAGGACCTGAAGCCATGGCTTCAAGTTACAAGAAAGGAGATTCCGACTCAGCTTCAGGAAGAACTTTCTGACAGTAAGAGCTGCTTGACAGTAGGAAGGAATCTCTTGGAAGGCGGTAGACTTTCTTTCCTTGAAGGTTTTTCAGGAGAGGTGGGATGGCCATAGAGGCGGAGCAAGCTGATCAGGTGCCTGGGGCGGCACATGCGCCCTGTGCCCAGGGGCGGGGCCAGCCGCCCTACGGTGGTGAGGCCAGCTGGGGCAGGATGCTCCGCAGGGCCTCCAAGGAGTCTTTCTGCCTCCTCTCAGCCGCCCTACAGCTGAGGGAAAGGCAACGGGTGGACCATTTGGGACAGCCTGGAGCCTATGCGCCCAAGCCACTGTGCCACTCCCAGGAGAGACATGTGGCTTGGGCGCACTGCAGGCCCCGTAGTGAGTGCTGCCCGGCATTTTGTCACCCCCTCAGTGGTGACACCTAGTTCAAACCGCCTCCACCGCACCCGTTCCTCCACTCCTGGGGCCACCTGCCCCCCAGAACTATAGTACAATAATACACATATGCCAAGAATCTTTTAAGAGGTGCCCTGGAAGTGTGATCCCTTTGAGCTTGAGAGATTTAATATCACAGCTCTAAGTGTGTAAAAAAACATGCTGACACATTTCCCTTCCACTCTGAGTAGCTGCTGGCGTTATGGAATTAGGTAATGCATTGGTCAAGCCTTGTGCTGAACCACTTCATCAGAAAAAAAGCCCAGTGCTTGATTGTTTTCACAATCCCCATGGCTGCAAAGTGGTGCTCTTTACAAACAAGCTCGCCTTGGTGGGTCTGGCGAGATCAGAGATCAGCTCAAGAAAGAGTAAGGGAGATCATGCTAACAACATTTACTGCATGTCAAAGACTCCGTGACACTCTTTGGTAATACCAGCAGAATGTATGGGATGCAGAACAGCACTGATTCTGTACTGTTCACTTCCTCCCTTACCCTCACCAGCCTTGTTCGTTTCCTTTTATAGCTGTTTAAGTAGAATCTGATTGACTCTTTGGCTCACTTTCAAACCCTCAAATGCTTTGAACTGCATGGCTACTTTGCAACACCAGGACATAAGATCTCTTGAGGCCTCTGCAGTCGATGCCCCCACCCTTGGTTCCAAGGGCTTATCCTCACACACTGAAGAGATTTTTTTTGTCATTATAGATTGGGGAGGTGGGAGAGAGAGAGAGAGAGAGAGAGAGAGAGAGAGAGAGAGAGAGAGAGAGAGAGAGAAACATGACTGACTGCTGCATTGCAAATTTCAACTCCCGGCTTAAAATGCCACAGAAAATTGGAGTGTTTCTTTAAGACTTCATTCTATCTTCCTGACATTTTGTTACCTGTTAATTTTTGTGTTTTATATGATCTTTCACATGACGTAAATGCCACTTCTGGAAATTTAGCAGAATCTAGTGGAAGTGTAACACTCATTTCTGTGTTGTTTCCAGAAAGAAAGAAAGAAACCATTTGCGGGGGGGGGGGACCTAAAGGGGCCTTAGGGCTCAAGACACACCCTAAGCTTGAATAGGGCCACTGCCTGGCTGGAATCTCTGCCCCTGGTTCTCCTGTGGGATTCCTGGATGTTTGGCTTGTACCATGCCAGGTTTCAACACTGACCAACTCCCCTGGTGGAGTTGCAGGTAGGTAGCCGTGTTGGTCTGCCATAATCAAAACAAAAGAAATAATATTTTTTAAAAAAATCCTTCCAGTAGCACCTTCGAGACCAACTAAGTTTGTTCTTGGTATGAGCTTTCGTGTGCATGCACACTTCTTCAGAAGTGTGCATGCACACAAAAGCTCATACCAAGAACAAACTTAGTTGGTCCCCTGGTGGAGATTTGGACTTGTGAAAAAAACCATTTGCAACCCTGGAATATCACATGATTTTTTTGTGCTGCAAGTTCCCCACAATTTTCATGGATCGTGCCCCCACCACTCGTATATGGTATGTGGATGGTATTTTAAAAAATATTTCCTGGTGAATCAAGGGGGGGGTGGAAGTGAGCGTGTGTGGAAACGGTGGGGGAGTGGCGACACATCTGATGACATTTGTTGCTGTGTTGGGCAACTCCCACTGATGTGAATGAAGTTCAGCACAGCTTGATGGTACATTGGTCCAAAAGCCACAGTTCCAAAGCTCAGCAGGTACTGCAGTGGGAAAGGGACGTTAAAGATCAGGGCAGAAATGCTAGCATTATAACCAGCAAAAACAAACAAACAGCAACAAAAAACCTAATGAAATAAACTCCATGTCTGAATGCAGCATTCTTCAGGATCTGAATTTGCTCATGGGAGAGTTTGGCTTCCTCCATTTACAGGACATACAGCTGCTGCCAACTTTGCTCTCACTGCCAATGGATCTGCCAACTAATACCTGAGAAGATTCTAACTGGGATTCAGGGCTGTCTCTACCATGAGACAGAGCGAAGCGGTTTCCCCAGGGGCGTTCCTAGCCCCTTGGCTGCCCGGGAAGCCAAGAGGCACCCCTGGGGGTGGGGCATCGCAGGGCGTGCGTGCGTCATGACGTCATGACGCACGTGCGCCCCGCCCCCGGGGGATGCCGAGCGGGGGCTTTCGGAGCCTCAGATGGCTGCAAAGAGCCCTGAAGCCGCAGCCTGGCACCCCTTTGTGCTAACAGAAGCGGATTCGGGGCTCTTTGCAGCCCGCAGAGACTCTCGAAGCGGCGGCCCGGCATCCCCGGGGGCGGGGCATCGCTGCGTGTGCGTCATGATGCAAGCACACGCAGTGACGCCCCGCCCCTGGGGGATGCCGGGCGGGGGCTTTCGGAGTCTCGGCGGTCTGCAAAGAGCCCCGAAGCTGCAGCCTGGCACCCCTTTGTGCTACAGCAGCGGCTTCGGGACTCTTTGCTGCCCGCAGAAGCTCCCAAAGCCCCCGCCTGGGCCCTCTCGGGGGAGCGCAAGTGGGGCAGGGAGAGGGGCAGGTCAGCGAAGAAGGGTGTCACCCCTCTTCGCTGGTCCACCCCTCTCCTTGCCCCGGCTCCGCAAGCCAGCCAGCGGCGCGAAAAGCGCTGGAGGGCAGGGGCTATTTTTGGCAGTGCCGGGGCAGAGCCGCAGGGGCGGCCAGCGAGGGGGGTGACACCCCGACTCGCTGGCGGCCCCTGCGGCTCCACCCCGGCAGTGCCGAAAATAGCCTAAAAAGATTTTTTTAAAAAGTTTTTTAAAAGCCCAATGGGCGGGGCCGACACCCGATGTGTCACCCCCAGCAGGGGCGCTGCCCGGGCCCCCCCCGCCCCCTCCGCCCCCCTGCGACGCCCCTGGGTTTCCCCAGGTGGCAAGTGCTGGTTGGCAGGAAATGTGGCAACGTTTTGAGGACAGAGTGGTGTGTCTGACCAGCATCCTCTAAGCTGGCCTGCTACATAGAATTGTAGAGTTGGAAAGGACCCCAAGGGTCATCTAGTCCAACTGTCTGCATCGCATGAATCCTGCCCACAGCCATCCCTGGTTGGGCTTCAACCACCAACCTTCTAGTTAACAGCCAGACAAACTGACCCACTGTACTTGCAGTGAAAGATTCTGATCTGTCCGTAATACTGAAATACCGGTAATATTCCATTTGCCTGTCTGGTAGTTTCTCTTCATGGAATGGATATATATGAGGTACTACCTTGTTCCGGTGGCAAAAATGTCTTGGGCTTGCCCTGCTCAGACTGGTCACTGGGATCGTATCAGATTGATTTGACTGTCTTTTGGTCTAGTTCTGAATTCTGTGTTTCTGAGGCTTACCAATAAGGACTTAAAAGGGGGCGGGAACCTTTTCCAGCTCAATTGTCATGTTTCCTTCAGGGTAACCTTCCAAGGAGGCACAATCCAAAGACAGAAGTGGAACAATGAATGCTAGTTTACACTCTCCTCTCTCTGTCTCTCACACTTCTCTATCCTCCATCAAGAGGCATTATCAGAGTACAAGGGAACATCCCAGTCAGATGTGGAAAAGAGCCAGTGAGGGGGTGTTGCCTAAGAAGAGTTATGAGGGCCAGATCAAGAGAGCTGAATTTGCCCCCTGAGCCTAAGGTTCCCCACCCCTTTCTTATTCAGCTTAGGACCCAGGTGCCATTAGGAATACCTTATCCCACATCAACCTGCTAATATCAAGTTAATTAGCCCATGCTAATTAATTGTAAAAAAAAAAAAGGTCAACAACAACAATCCTAAAAAAAGCTCAACAGCTCAACAACTTTGGTCGGCCCTCACGCATGTTCACTTCATCAAATCTGGTCCTCTTTGAAAAAAGTTTGGGCACCCCTGATGTATAAGCTAAACAAGCTATAGCTTAGGGCCCCACTCTCTTGGGGGCCCCATTTTTTTTTTTACTATTAATATGCTTCTTCTTAATTGTATTTCAGTTCAACAATTACTTTGATAAAATACATATTTTTTATGCGCAAATGGCTTTAGATACCTATTAGGTCCATAAATTACCATATAGCATATATTCAACACAAAAAACAGCGACAATTTGTTGTTGACTGGGAATATAAAGGGCTCCATTACCTTCAGTAGCTTAGGGCCTCATCAAACCTAAATCCAGCCCTGCCGCCAACTGAGGTGAGGTGGGATGTTACCGGAAACTGGGTCACTTGTTACAGAACTCCCAGTTCAAGGACATTTGCCAGGCACCTGTGTAGCTGTTTGGGGGGGGGCATGTGAAAAAGACAGTTTTAAGATTATCCCTTTCAGGAATTTAATAATTGTGATTAGCTGTTTCAGTTTTCTTTTACTTTTAATAACTCCAGACTTAATATTGTTTTTGCTAGATTTTATGCTATTTGTTTTGCATTGTTTCAAGCCACCATGGAATCCTGTGATGGAGGATACCATACACATTGAATAAACAAACAAGTAGAGGAAACACTCATTTTGGAATTATACTTGTGTGTCAAACCAATGTGTGACTAGGGAGTGGAGCTGTACTGAGTAGCCCCACCCCAGCATCACATATACCGAATAACCCCCATCCTGAGATTCATATAGGTGCACCTGCAGGGGTGGGAGGGTCGCCATGTGTCGGTGCATATGCACAGACTTCTATGCAATCTAGAACTTGTGAGTGTTACACTTATCAGGTGCAAAACAAGTCATGCAAAAATAAAATTGTATAGCCACTATTCAAGCAAGAAAGTGGCTGTTTCGGGCACATACAGAAAATATCCTGGTTTTGTGGCTGTGAATACCATTAAAAGTTACAAACAGCATCTCCCACTAATTTAGGGGAATGGGAGCTTCACAGAGTGCAGGATGTAGGGCAGGGCAGGGAGATAATAGTCCCAATTCTCTTTCTCCATCGGCAAAAAGAAATAAGAAACTATACCATTTGTTCCCGCCAAACTTTTTTAATTGCATGTTTTGAGGTCTTTATTCTAAAGGGACCATTTAAATGTGAGATTTCCTTGCAACAAAAAGAGTAATCATGATAAATGCATCCTTTCCACTATTATTTTTCTTTGCAACTCCTGGCCTTATCCATTCACAAGCTCTTTGTGGAGGCCTGGAAATATGGCAGGGTTGCAATGAAGGATAGCCAAGCAATGAGTGGGGGAGGGGGGAGAGAGAGAGAGAGAGAGAGAGAGAGAGAGGAGAGAGGAGAGAGAGAGAGAGAGAGGAGTGTCCTGGGGACTCATAGGGTGCAATTTGTGGGCTCCAACATCTCCAAAGTTAGTCTCTGTGGATGTTTGGAATATAACCACCGTTCTTAGAGTACATCAGCCCTTCACAATGAATGCCACATTAATACAGTAATGAGGCAAGCAGGGATGGGGCCTGATGCTAAGTCTGTATGTAAGAAGAAATCTCCTAGCATTAAAACCACAAGGCAAAGCCATTTCCCCTAATTGCAAACCTATGCAGTGGAGCACCTGCCAATGGGAGCAAAATGGTGCCACTCAAAAATAAAGCAGGGGTTTCTTTCTACATAGCCTACATGGGGAACCCTCTAAGTATGCAGTATATAAGTTTACAAATCAAAAGGAAAACAGCACCAGCAAATAAGCAGCTTGACAGGTGCTTGTGATTTTCCAGGGTATATTGAATGTTTAGGTAGCATTAAGGGGAAACAGAAGGAGTGGGAGATTATTTTATGATTTAAACTATCCTTAAACTTTGAATACTCAAACCATATCCCCATGCTTTATTAACGTATAGACAGACAGACATAAAACCCATCAGGTGTTTATTAAGGCTAGAACAAAAATTGACTGTTATGACTTCTTCACCCATCAAGATGACTAGAAGCTAATGATGAGAAAGCAGCATTGGATGCCATAAGGTCATGGAAGATTGGATTTTGTGCAGTGGGCAAGACTCTCACAGGATTTGCTGTGTGGGTGGGGGCTTTGCTTTCTACTTGCAAAGCTGCTGGGCACCAGTGTTTGAAGCACCACTTCTGAGCCACTGTGAACCCTTCTCTGTGGTGCCTGTGATGCGATGCGCTGCTTAATCATGTGCTCTGGATGCTGCTCTCCCTTAGGAATTTGCCCCCTTATTATTCCTGGCATATTGTTTTTTTTGTACTCTCATTAGGCTTAAGAGGCCCCATCAGATAAAAATACTATTTCCAAATCAGCCTGATTGAGGCAATCAAGCTGCTTGCACAAGGCTTTTTAAAATCCTTCATTAGCCTCAAGGATCCCTTTTTACATGAATGCTGCAGCCAAGGAAACTCATTGACCAACTCACATCGACCCTAAAGAGCCAAAATGATGGGTTGAAAGGGTTCAGAGATGGTTACGCAGACTGACAACTAAGCCAGTCAAACCACTGGAATTGTTTTGAATGTGTTCATCGAAATACACTTCCTTTAGATCTGCATATCCACAACTTGATCTAAAACTTCTGGGTTTACATAGCCTCCAACATTTCACAGATGAAAATAGGGGTGCAGTTGCAATGCTCTTAAGATGTTACAGCTTATGGATCCTCGTCCAGAACATGGCTGGGGTTGCATCAGCTGGCAGTGCCCAAGTAGGGGGCAGGAAAAGAGTAGAGAAATCCCATTGCTTAAGTACCAGGGTGATGAGGACCAGGCACAGGCCCTTCAATCAAGTAAGCCCACCCTGGGTGTGGGGATAACCAGCTTCTGGGATAACCAGTAATTCTGGAGTGCCTGCTCCCACTGGTTATGATGGGTCCGCTGGTTATGAGGTTTAGCTGAAGGTCGTGAGAAGTTGTTTGGAGTTTGTTACGAAGGTTTCTGAAGGTTCCGAAGAGGAAAGGATAGGCAGAGCAAAATTTGTGGCCAAAAGTAAAGAAGCGGCCAAATTAAAATAAAGAAATAAGAGACTGCAGTCAATGGTGGAGTTGTGCTCTCCCAACTACTAATCTGTGCGTTGGTTTCTCTTTCGCTTTCTCTCTTGTCTCGCATCACTTGTTCTCTCTTTGCTTGTCTCACGCACTCTACACAACGCTACAGAGAGCAGGGGCCATTTATTGATAAACTGAACAACGTCATAGCATTAACATAAACCAATCACAACATTGCATTGGGCTGTGTTTCCGGGCGGGAAACAGCTTTCAGACCGTTACTAGAGGCTTTTCTGGCGCGCTTTCTTGCAAGTGCGGAGGGATCCAGGCAGCAGTTGCTAGCTGGATCTCCTTTACTTCTATGCATTGCGTGGAAGGTTTTTGTGAGGCGGCAAAGCGCGGAAAGTCCCAAAAACGTATCCCCACACCTGGGCCAACCCAGAGACTACCTGACCCACAATGGACCCATCCCCAAAGCAATTCAGGGGCAAGGCTAAAGGTTTTTTAAACCCCATTTTCAACACATGGTCATGAGGCAGGGATGGGAAAAAAGAAGACACAGCCATCTTCTTCTTCACCCTTCCAACCAAGAGCAGGAAGATTCTATCGGGGGGGGGGCACACAGCAAGTGACACTATGCAGGATCAAATCTCCCTGCTTACCAACTATAATGTAACTTAAAATAGATGCATACTTTTTTAAAAAAAAGATTCTTTATTTGTTTACTTAATTTTTCACATTCAATATGTTATGCATAGACCAGATGCACAGAAAACCAAAACAATCTAGCGTGGCAAAATTCAGATGTGCATGGAGTCAGATATCTGAAGAGAGTCTGATTACATAAAGATCGGGGTGGGGGGTGGGGACACTGTCAGCGCTGAAATGCAAGACCACAGATGTCTTGGCAACATGTCTTTCCAGAAGGAGTTATGAGGACTTGATGGTCCCTTCCTGCCTAATGAAGCCCCCCCCCCCCATGGCTCTACAAAAGGACCCTCTGACTTTACCGCCTGAGAACTCAGTTTTGCTGTGTTGCCTTCTCAGCTAAAACTATGCACCACACTGTTGACCATCTCAATGTGACAGTCTAATCATGTAAATGCTGAACGGAAAAGTATATGTCCAGTGATGGGTAATTTCCAGGTGAGCACAGTACCATTAACAGAAAGACAATCAAATCTTTATAAAGTGAATCCTCCATTGCATTAGGAAATATCAATAGTACAGCTAACCCTGGGTCTAACAAGGCTATGAAGATGCTGCAAAAAAATCAATGCCGAAAGGGGCATTAGTAGCCATTATTTCCAAATTTTGCATATAAGAGGAAAGAAAAGATACCAAGAGACTGGCATTTTAGGGGCATTATCTTTTAAGTATAATTGTTTAATTCACACTGAAATGGAGAATGCCGGTGTATTTCTAATGGTGGGGATTTCCTGTGGCAGCATACTGAGAGCTTTCTGAGCTCTAACCGAGTCAACGATTAACTGAGAATATTAAACACATGAGTGTTTAACTAAAAATTCTCCATCTCGAAGGGAGTTAACTGTTAGTCTTTCTTTGGATGCCACAAAGACAACAAAGGATGTGATAATGGCTCTCTAGGAGCTCCTTAGGCTGAATTCAAACCAATGCAGGCAGGAATGGGAGAGAGAGAAAGTTTTGATTTCTGGAAGAATTACAGTTGTTTCTGATAAGACACTGAGCCTGTGCTGGACATGCACAAGCTATTATATGCAGTTATTTTGGATGTATCTCTATTGTTTTTGTTCTGTTTAGAAAAGAAGTTCTGCAAGTAAAGTTTTGAATAACATTTATGGGTCTGGACATAGTTTATTCCAAACAGAGTCAGTTTTTCATGCATCCAGTTGCTTCAAGCTGTGCAATATTCATATCTGCAATACTACCAAGTCAATGCTGTACTGTTTTCCATATCAGCTTCTTCCTGAAGACGGGTTTAAGCAATGTAGTATGCTGATGAAAAAATGAATGCATGCCTATGTTCAACCTCCACTGCTAGGTGCAGTATACCTTTGAAACTGAATGCCAGTTGCTGGGATTCACAAGTGAGGAGAGTAGTGTTGCACTCAGCTCCTCCTTTCAGGCTTCCCACAGACAGCTGGCTTGCCACTGTGAGAACAGGATGCTGGAGTAGACGGACCATTGGCCTGATCCACCCAGCTGTTCTAATGTTTGTGTCAGGGACTGTGCTGAGGAGGGCTATACTGAGGAAGTATGGTGGGAGCCACCCCCTCCCCCTGATCCTGATCCTGAATCTTCCCAGGAGCAGGAGGACAGTATAGATTTAGAACAGTGGTTTGCAGAGGGACATAGTTTAGAAGGCAGAAGCTGGGAAATACTGGATGGGGAACAGCTAGGAGAAGAAACACTGGAAGAGAGAGGGTTAACAGATTCACAGTCTCTGGACAGCATTCCGCTCCCATCCCCAAAGACACAGAGAGCTCAGAAAGTTACAGCTCAGAAAGTGTTAGAATAGAAAGTGCAGGGGGTACTAGCTCAGATTACAAGGCGTAGGAGTGATATAGATTACTAGGGACAGAGTGGGGGAGTGTCCCTTAATTGGGAGCACCACCATTCTAGGGAGACGTTTTCTTTTGACCCTCACTGTGTTTATTAAAGAAACTAACTGGTAAGATGTTCCTTTCATTTGATCTTGTCATTCACGGCCACAGGGGAGGAAGCCGATTCCCCGAAGCCTGACAGTATAATGATATATTTGGTTGAGTTTTTTTGTTGTTTGTTCACCCATTGTGATAAAAGTGGGTCTTCTCCACCCCAACAATTACAAAAAAGCATATTGAATCCATGTTTGTGGTACTAAACATTGAATATTAAAAGAGTATTGTACATAAAATCACTGCTGAGTGGACATGGACAGTGAGAATCAAAAACAAATATTAACAAGTTATCAGCTAGAAATAAATAACAGAAAGACTGTTGGGTGTTGCCTTATATCGAGATGCAAACAAATATTCAAGCCTACATTTGGGGGGAAATGTGAAATACACAGTCCTACCTTATTAAAGGAGCTCTTAAAAAAGAAAAGATAAACACCTACCATTGTGTGTAGAGATGTACAGACTTTCTGCATGCCACCAGTGACGGTAGAAAGAAAGTTTTAGTTTGCTAGCACTCAACAAAAACTGCAGGCGTTCTTCAATGGGGCTAAGGACAGCAGAGCCACCTGGCTGTTTTCTTTATTGAGTGTGACCTTGCAAGTGAAATTGACTTTGGGAAATAATTCATGATTTTGCAATGAAAAAATCCAGAAAAACAAAGCTTTGATGTCAACTGGTTTATTTATAAAGTGTTTGCAGCCGTATTGGTGGGGTATAAATAATAAATTATTATTATTATTATTATTATTATTATTAGTCCATTAGAATTGTTGGGGGTGTGGAATCAAAATGTCAACAGGATAAACTTTAAAAAAATAATTTCATTCTAATAGTCAGCAACTCTTCTGCAATATAATGGCTATGTTAAACTGAAACAGCCTTCGCCGAAGCAACAGCAAGAAATGGTGATGTCTTTAGCCATGGTATAACATCCCTCTTTAGCCAACATTTATTCTTATTCTTATTCTTATTCTTATTCTATTCTTATTCTTATTCTTATTTATACATACCCCACCCATCTGGCTGGGTTTCCCCAGCCACTCATGTGTACAGTTGAACATGTAAAAAGTGGTGTCATTGTGTGCCATTGTATACGATGGAGGTTCTTGATTGCATGAAAGCTGAACATGCAAAGGGACCTCTTTTAGGCATTCCATTGAATGTGTGGATGTTGAAGCATGGCCAAGGGAGTCGGGGCTGTCCTGTCCATGAGGCAGAGAAGTAGAAGAAGAAGAGAAGAAGAAGAGTTTGGATTTGATATCCCGCTTTTCACTACCCGAAGGAGTCTCAAAGCGGCTAACATTCTCCTTTCCCTTCCTCCCCCACAACAAACACTCTGTGAGGTGAGTGGGGCTGAGAGACTTCAGAGAAGTGTGACTAGCCCAAGGTCACCCAGCAGCTGCATGTGGAGGAGCGGAGACGTGAACCCGGTTCCCCAGATTACGAGTCTACCGCTCTTAACCACTACACCAAACTGGCTCTCAGTCAGGAGAAGTGGTTGTGGAACCCAGAAGCTGCCACCACATCACCCCAGTAAGTGAGGGTTTAGCCTCAGGTGGATGAATGGGACAGGCTACCTCTGAAGGGAGAGTTTCAATATCAGAGGACATAGCTGGTGAGCATGCCTCTGCTTCTCATGCACATGTTGAGATAAATGTCCGTGCTCTTGTCTGAGATCAATGCCAACATCTTTAGTTTCTGTTGTATATTTCTACTCTGCAATAGATTGGCTTCCATTTATGTATGTATGTATGTATGTATGTATGTATGTATGTATGTATGTGGTTTTGCTCCTTGGTTAAACATATATGGAGGGTAGAACGGATTGTCCAATAATATGTGACTTTGCATACATGTACATGTGCTTACTTATGCATGCACTAAAGACAAGATGTATTTGTCCCCATTCAGTGAGTTCAATAATAGCAGCTTTTGTCCCAAATTTAGGTTGTGTGTCAACTGAGTCTTTTTTTTTGTTTTGTTTCTACCAAGTGTTTGTGTGAAAGAGCGTACACTGGTTGATTTGTACAGGGCAACTACAGTGTATACCAGGCTTCCTCAACCTCAGCCCTCCAGATGTTTTGAGACTGCAATTCACATCATCCCTGACCACTGGTCCTGCTAGCTAGGAATCACCCATATAGCAATGCATGTGTACAGTACAATGATTGCAAAACTTGACTATTTGTGTACACAGGAAAATGGTTTGTACACTCACTGAACGTAATATGTGACAACTTTTAATGTAATGAGATTTCTGGGATGGCATTCTTTGATTGGTATCATTGTTACAGCCTCCTGGAGAGGTATAAGAGGGCCTGTTTGTCCTTCTTTGGCAGGAAATATCATCTTCACAAGGAGAATATGAAACATGAATGAGAATATATATATATATATATATATATATATATATATATATATATATATATATATATATCACACTATAAATTCCCCACACCAATGCCTTTGATGCTGTGTCATATCAGGAGCCTTGCCTGCATTAACTGGAGTAATGGCCTCTCGGAAAGATATTAACAAGAAATTTTCCTCTTGGAGCTGGTGGCATTAAGATGAGATTCCCTGGCTATTACACTGTCAATTTGTTTAATGATTATTAGAGAAGTAGGTGATTTCTATTAAAGAGAACTGACAGACTGCCCATTAGATATAGATGCATGTTTATTGAACTGGAAACTGGGAAGGAACAGAGCCGACTGGGTTATTTGCTTCCAAACTTCAGGCTAACCTCTTTGTTTTCTAACCTAGAAAGTTCAGGTGACTTTTCTTTCTTTCTTTTGTGACTTGAAAGGAAAGTGCTTAGCCACGTGACTTTTATGAATATATGGAAGGATGCTAAGGGTAGGTGTTTATTTTAATCTGAGTGCCAAAGAGGATGGAGGATAATAAGATGGTTCTAACAGAAACTGGGAATGATGTTATTATTGTGTTGTTGTTGTTGTAGTAGTAGTAGTAAAGGTAAAGGTAAAGTAGTAGTAGTAGTAGTAGTAAAGGTACCCCTGACCATTAGGTCCAGTCGCGGATGACTCTGGGGTTGCAGCGCTCATCTTGCTTTATTGGCCGAGGGAGCCGGTGAACAGCTTCCGGGTCATGTGGCCAGCATGACTAAGTCGCTTCTGGCGAACAAGAGCAACGGAATACTGAAACCAGAGCAGTGCATGGAAACGGCGTCTACCTTCCCACCAGAGTGGTACTTATTTATCTACTTGCACTTTGACATGCTTTCGAACTGCTAGGTTGGCAGGAGCAGGGACCGAGCAATGGGAACTCACCCCGTTGTTGGGATGCAAACTACCGACCTTCTGATCAGCAAGCCCTAGGCTCTGTGGTTTAGACCACAGCGCCACCTGTGTTCCTTCCCCACACCATAGACTCATATTTATCCAAATGAGATATAAAGGAGGACTGGGATCCTTTATCTTCATTAATAATAGTTAAAGTTCCTGCACTCCTTGAGATCTTTTCAGAGTATTTCCTTCTGACAATAGATGGCTCCTCAGTATATGCTCATTATGCTCTACAGAAGCTGTATGTAATGGGAGACACATTTTTTGATGACTTAATCTAGGAGCCGTAAGTGATTTAGCCAGTACCCCTAAACATTTTGTGAATCTTTGTACTTTTGTCCATTTACTGTATTTATTTCCCCCCAATTTGAACAATAAAATGGTGATTTTCTTTTTTATATATATAATAATTTTTATTGGTTTTTATGCATATTTTCCAGCATAACATCTCATAAACATCAAATCAAATCTTTAGCTTTCACAGCCTAAGACTTCCTTCAACCCCATCTAATGGTTTTCTAAAATCATTTCTAATTCTGCATTTTATTACTATAATTATTGCTATAAATCCAAATCCTAAATAAACTCATACTTAATCCCTTTTGTAGTAATTTTTATAATTCTCCTCACAAAACTTCTTGCAAACCTACAAGCAATGTCAATTGATTACAATTGTCTTTCAGATAAACGATGCACTTCTTCCAGTCCTTCAGGAAAATCTGGTCCTGCTGGTTCCAAATTTTCCCCATTAGTCTCGTCAACTCGGCATAGTCCATCAATTTTGTTGGCCACTTTTCTTTTGTCGGTATTTCTTCCTGTTTGCATCGTTGGGCTAAAAGTATTCTTGCTGCAGTTATTTTTTATAATTCTTGTGGATTTCTGTACCCACAATGCCAAGTAGAAGAGCTTCAGGATTTTTTTGCAAATGTATATTTCAACATTTTTAAAATTTAATTACAAATCATTTTCCTGAAGTCTTTTACTTTTTTTACATCCCCACCACATGTGATAAAATGTGCCCTCTTGAGTCAAAATGAGAGTACCCCTAAACCTTTCTTTTAAGCATTGGATTTAACTGAAGAGGCAGAACTCGCTACTGACAATGAGTCTTGCACTGGTCCTTGCTCTGCCCATGACAATGTCCCTATGGTGAATGGAGAGGCATGAGCTTCTCCAGATGATTGAAGGGGCCCGATGTCACGTCACGAGGAGCCAGGGGGCAGAACCAAATGCCCTCTGAACATTGAGGGGTCTTGGCCCCCTGGGAAAAAATTGGGGAGCCCAAAACTGCATTGGCCCCCATGAGTTGGTGCCTATGGGTGAATTGGAGATCTGGGAATGGATGGAAAAGGAGCTCTCCAGTCTCACCTCACGCTTCCATCTTCTGGTGCAACCCTTGCCACTGTTGCTGCTGACAGCCTGTGGCATTGTGAAGCATGGCAACTGAAATAATAGAGCTACCTTTCCATCCCCTGCTGTTAAACCCAATTCACTTTTGACTAGTGATAAATAAGTTTCTCTGGGTTTGTGCTGTGAAGCCTTTTACTTACCATACAGGTATAGGAGAAACTCGGGCCTTGGGATCTCTCGTTTTCTTACAACGTGGAAAGGAAGATTCGCTGCTTCGCTGTAAGCTGCAGAAATGTAGGTTAAATACAGCCAAGGAAGGATGAAGAGCAGGCACACCACACCAGGATACTCAAATAGCATTTATGCCTCCACAAAGATTACCTCAAATCTCTATTTAGCATAGTAAGACCAGCCTTTGAAAGACTGAATCAGAAGTAATTCAGTGGCAGAGGAAATAACATAGAGCATTGGGCTACCCGGGGGGGGGGGGCAACATGGTATCCTCTAGCTCCTGTTGGACTACCACTCCCATCTGCCCAAACCACCATGGCCCATGGCCAGGGATGGTGGGAATGGTTGTCCAACGACAACTGGAAGGCACCACATTGGCTATATTACAGTATTTAACAGCTGACACTAATTTCCCTATGAATCCAGGTAATGGCTAAAAGAAATGCTGTGCCTAAAAACTGAAGAACATCTTTGTGGAACTGTGTGTGTGTGTGTTTGAGTGAGAGAACTTTTACTTATCTATTATCTTCCCTGTAGCCCTACCTAGGCATTCTAACCATAGAAGAGGCACAGGGCCTTCTATCCTGACCATAGAGCAGAAAGAATTTGAAGGGAGGGTTGCCAGCACATTTGACTTTAGACTCCTGCCCACAATTGGGCAGGGGCATAGCATGGGGAGGGCAAGTGGGGCCATAGCCCCAAGCACATTATTTTGAGGGGACACAAGCCAGATGTCCCAAAGCAGAAATCCCCACCTTCCACTGGGGGTCTATGGGCCACAAAGCCTGGTCTGGCCATTGTGTCTCTGCCCCCCACATTGACTGGTCGCCCAGCACGTGTTGGGGAGATGTGTCTGTCAAGGGCTGTGGGTGGGCAGGCAGCACAGTACGGCCCTATGGATCCTCTGTGCCCCACACCTGCCTGGCGGCGGCAAGGGTTGAGTTGGCCTGGTGGGTTTTGTTCACCCTCCACACCCGATTTCTGGTCTTTGTCATGGGACAGGAGTCAGCTACACCTGCTGCTGATCAGCCATCTTGCTCCTGATGAGAACCAGCTGGCTCCAGCTTTCTTAAGCAGGGTTTCCAGCCTCAGTCAGGTGCTGGAAACAACATTTGTTGTTCCTGACCAGATCTTGCTGCTTCTTGCTTCTTGTGATCTAGGACCAGGGGCGGAGCTACCTGCCCCGGCACCCAGAGCGGTGTGGGGGTAGGGCTAGCCGGCCCATGGGGGCAGGGCTAGCCACATGCACGGCGAGCGTCCCTAGTTGCTTGCCGCCCGTGCGGCGAGCGTGGGGGAGTGCTGCTTGCCATCCGCATGGCGAGCATCGGGTGGGGGGGGCGCCGCTAGCCACCCATGGCAGCATTGTCCCTCGCGGCCTGTCACCCACACAGCGAGCATCCGGGGGCATCACCCCACAGCACGCAAGGGTGGGTGGGTGTGACATGGCAATGTCACCCGCCTTCACGGCTGACACCCAGTGCGCACCGCACACACACCCCCACACCCGCCTTCCACTGCCAGTGTTTAGGAGCCTTGTCTTTTGTTGATCCCTGGATTGTCTGACTACGTGAACTGAGATACTCCTGACCTTAGGACTGGATTGGACCTTGTATATGGCCTCTGTCTCCAGGCAAGTACCCTCTGAGACTCAGGTGGCTGGCTTCTCCCTCCACTGAGCTGTGCTGTGGCTGGCAGCACAGGACTATGGCTGTCTTGCCTTCTGTATGTATGTATGTATGTATGCATTTGGACACCCCGGATGCCAATAAAGGATGCAACATCACTGCAATTGGGGACAACAAGGTGTAGGAGGGGAGCAGGGGTGAGAATGAGTGTGCACACCTGCTTCCACAAACAGAACTTTAGAATGTGTCAATAGGGGCGCATTGTAACATGGGGAATATTGTGTTGGTTTTCCTGATTGTGATAGTAACCTTTGGTCCCCTTTTCTTACAATCCTTTCACACTGGAGTACCTGTGGCTTTTTGACCAATATACCAGCATGTCAGGGTAAACTTCATGCGCACCAGGAGATGCAGTGCGCCACAGTGGGATTGGACAACGTCACTACTTCCCCACCCTTTTCGCACATGCATGCTTCTCTTCCCCCATGAAAATGGCAGAAAAGAACCGTGTGCCAACGTACTGCCCCAAATTCCGCCACTTTACTTCTCCAATTTTGTGGGTTAATGTGGTTGGAAAACGGATTATTTCTAGAACCAATTAACATGGAAATGAGCACTAAACTTCCACCACATTCTGCTAGATTTTCAGAAGTGGCTCTTATGTGTGAAAGCTCAGATATAATATGGAAAGGAACACTTAGGGACACATTGGGGAAACTAAATAAACTGCTGTGTGTATGCAACCTAGGGCTACATCCATACAATTCAAACACATCACCACATGTTTGTAACACTATTTCCGCAGTGTTATCAACATTAATTATAATCATTATCATTACGAAGTTGAAGAACCTCTTGTCTCCATCACTGCAGCCTCCTTGGCTTCACCCCCATTTAGCCACCAGGTACACACAAACACACATTCTGCCACAGGCCTGGGAATAATGTCTGGGGAAAGGTGAGGCCTGAGGAAAGTCCCAAAGACTAGATGGAGAGGTCTGGAGGACCAAATTTGTCCTTGCCTGAGGTTCTGCACTCTTATTTTGAATAAGGTTACATTCAGATATGGGCAGGGGCTCCAACTTGGGCCCCAGATTATGGATGCCCAGTGGTGTGCAACATAACATGACATTATTATGTCATGCCGCACCATGACATCATGCTGTCAGGTTGTGCGTGCCACAGAGGCACCTGGGAAGCCTGGAAGTTGTGTCCGGGACACCCACAAAAATTGTGGGTTCCCAAGCCCCCGGGCCCCCATATGATTGGTGCTAGTGGCTGTGGGGTTTATTGGTTTTGTTTTCCATTTTATAATGCTAGAACCATTTTCTAATGTTCCCTTTACACTGCAGTAACTGTTGCATTATGGAACTGTGACTTTTTCATTGATATACCACCAAGTCACACTAAACCTTAAGCAGCAGGGGTGGGGGTGGGGGTAAGAGGGGAAACTGTATGCCAGGATACTGCCCCAAATTTCAACACATGAAATTGCAACACAAAACTCAAGGTGAAATGGGTTGCAAATAGATCCCTCACCCCTGCAAACAATGGAAATGAGTGCTAAACCTCCAGTAGATTCCACTAGGTTTCCAGAAGTGGCATTTTCATTGTGTGAAAGTTCACATAAAACACGGAAATTATCAGGCAAGGGAATGCCAGGAAAATGGAACAAAACGCTGCCTGAATGCAGCCTAGGAATAATGAAAACTCCAAAAAGCCCTTTACAGCCTTAGTCCTGTATTTCTCACAACCTACCTTGAATCACATTTGTGAGATAGAGTCTCAGTCTAATAGGAACAAAACAAAGGCTACATACACACTGTACAGGTGAAACTCGAAAAATTAGAATATCGTGAAAAGGTTCGTTTCCTTCAGTAATTCAACTTAAAAGGTGAAACTGATAGATGAGATAGACTCCTGACATGCAAAGTGAGATATGTCAAGCTTTTGTTTGTTATAATTGTGATGATTATGGCATACAGCTGATGAGAACCCCAAATTCACAATCTCAACTTTGGGGTTTTCATCAGCTGCACACCATAATCATCACAATTATAACAAGGAAATGCTTGACATATCTCACTTTGCATGTCAGGAGTCTATCTCATATATTAAACTCCAGTAGCTAATGAAAACAATTGCTTACACGATTGTGGGAATACACTCCGTGGGTGCCCTTGCACCTGCAATTATTTGTACCTGTTTGAATGTAAATTATGTGCACTATTTAACGTATACTTCTGAGTAAAAGCGAAAGTGAAAGCAGGATTCAGTAGGCGTCTTGCCACTGAGATCCCTCCGCTTAGACTTTTTGGCTCCAAAGGTTTAAACTTGTTAATGGTCAGTTAATCTGCTTCCCGCCCTTTTCAAGGGCAGCAACAGTGTTCTGATTGGTAAAAAGTATTGATCATGACGTTGTCTGTTCGTTGTCAATAAAAGGCTGCGGCTCCCCGTGTTGGTCAGTTCAGTCAGTCGGGATAGGAAGATAGTTGGATGGAGTAAGGAACAGGTAGGTTAGAATGAGGGTTGGCTGGGTTGGAAGAACGCGCAGGAGGTAGAAAGGATAGAATGCGGAAGAATTGGTGGTAAAGGTTTAGCTAGCTTAAGAAAGGATAGATCGCGGAAGAAATGGCGGTAAAGGGTCAGTTAGTTTAGATAGTCTAAAGGATAGATTGCGGAAGATTTGGCGGTAAAGGGTCAGCTAGCTTAGATAGTCTTAGAATGGACAAGGTACAGAGAGAAGTAAAAGCCCACGCGGGTCAGCCAAAGCCATCAAAAGAAACTATGGTTGTCTGTCTTCATTTCATCTTAGTTTAATTTTTTGCAGTTTATTAGTGCTTTTGTTTGGCCGCAGTTTTGGCCACCTTTTATCTGGGTACTTTGCTTTAGGGAACAACTTAGGAGGTCGCAAGTGCTTGCAGGTACATCTACGAGGCACTCATTCATCCGAACTACTCACGCACCCTTCAGATTCAGCCTGGCGGACAACTTTATTCACGTCGCGGTGTGAGTTAAGCTCCGGAATTACCGGCCGTCCCGTCCGCAGGCTTGGCCGGTGCCCGTGCAAGGACGCACGTGAGACGCTGGCCACAGATCCCCCAGCAACTGGTATCCCTTGTGCAGTTGACCTTGTCCTGCACGCGGGAGGCTCCAGCGAAGAATCCCCGCACACGATATTCTAATTTTTCGAGTTTCACCTGTAGATTTAAACTGCAGTTGAACCACCCGCCCCCCCTTCTCAGAATCCTGGATGCAATATTTTATTAAGGGTGCAGTGAATTGTAGCCCTGGGAGGGTTAAACTACAGTTACCAAGATTCCTTGGGGCAGAGGAGGGGGGGTGCTTTTAATGTGTGGTGTGTATGCTGCCAAATACAGTTCATCTGTGAGCTAACATTAAAAAAACACACACACACACAAAAAGCAGTCTTTGTTACTTAATGGACAATTTCCATTTGCATGTACTGAAATCAGTGATTATACAAGCAGAAATTCATTTCTGGAAAGACTGCCAACTGCTGATTGTCTTTTATATATTGAAGTAAATGCAAAGTCAACTGCGACACATCTCTCCCCGCACCACCAACTCTGCAGTAAATACAACCTTGCAGCTTGAAATCAAGAGTAGGATGTGGCACTGTCTCTAATAAATCACACACATTTCCCTCTACACCCTTCCTGTTTGTGTTTTTGCTGTACAAATTTGTGATTTGCGACTGACTTGTTTGCACTAAGGAGTGAATGCTGGTGGCACTTCATTTTAAAGGCAGGAGGATGCTGCCATCCAATGGTGAGCCCTATACATCAGCCTGCCTTCACCCAAAACAAGCTGCTAGATGTTGGCTGTGACTATGAACCAAGAATGACGCCCGTTTTTGTGCTTACATTGGCATTAAAATGCAAGTTATCAGGAAAGCTACGGATACTGGTGGTTGAATAAGCAGACCCCTGCAACATTAAGAGATAGGAGGAAGTGTGGCCTGATTGTGGGGGAGATACAGCTGCAAGATTAGGAGGTTCAAGCTAGCTGTGATGAGTGTTATCCGAAAACAAAGACTATGCTTTCTTTCTTCAGAATTAATGTCTTATTAGCTGCCCACCTGAAAGATGACTTGAGAGACAGGACACCTGGTTCAAGGTTATATTTATTAATTTAAACATCAGGATCTACAGCCAATAATCCAAACTTTAAAAGTGCAGGCAGGCAGAATCTATCTGTAAACAAGGTGGGGGAATATCCCTCCTTTCATCCTGGGCACTATCTCCCTGCCTCACCTATTTCTGTAAGAAATGCCATCATCTGCTTGAAGTTGCCCGAGCTTTAGGATTGCTTTCTGTGGCCATGCTCTGTGTCTCGTCATTTGGGTACGGTTGGCCACTTATATGCTGTCAAAAAGGAGGATACAGATTTGTGCAATATTTGTCCTACACCTTGTCTAAGGTAATGAGGAGTTTAACACTCCATGACTCTTCGCCCCCTCCCAATTGTTGTAGTTGCTTAACATCTGGTCTACTGCCTTCTAGGATTCGGTGGCGAGGTTCTGCTGGGATAATGACCAACTGGTGCCATCAGGATATGTCTTTTAGGCACCATGCAAAAACATTCCTCTTTACCCAGGCCTTTGGCCATTAAATAATCCATGGCCTGTTACATTTGTGTGATGGAGGCCACTGTTGTTATTATTACTATGCCACTGAATTATTATGCTCTGTATTGTGTTTTTTTTAATGCTCCATAAAACATGTTCTTAATTTTGTACATCTCCTTGGGATCTTTTAATAAAGGGTGGTATATAAATCAAACAACAATCAGTTTAATGTCCATGTTATCAAAAACCGACCTTTCAGTCCCCTAGGATGACAATATCTATCTATCTATCTGTCTGTCTATCTATCTATCTATCTATCTATCTATCTATCAAAAAATAAAAATTGTCCAGTATCACCTTAGAGACCAACTAAGTTTGTTCTTGGTATAAGCTTTCATGTGCATGCACACAAAAACTTATATCAAGAAGAAACTTTAAAAGGTAAAGGAACCCTGACAGTTAAGTCCAGTCGCGAATGACTCTGGCGTTGCGGCGCTCATCTCGCTTTACATACCGAGGGAGCCAGCATTTGTCTGCTCCGCAGACAGCTTTTCCAGGTCATGTGGCTAGCATGACTAAGCCGCTTCTGGAGCAACGGAACACCGAAACCAGAGCAGCGCACGGAAACACCCTTTACCTTCCTGCCGGAGCGGTACCTATTTATCTACTTGCACTGGCATGCTTTCAAACTGCTAGGTTGGCGGGAGCTGGGACCGAACAATGGGAGCTCACCCTGTCACAGGGATTCGAACCGCCAGCCTTCTGAAAGGCAAGCCCAAGGCTCTGTGGTTTAGACCACAGCGCCACCCGTGTTCCTTCCCCACACTATAGGCTCTTATTTATCCAAATGAGATATAAAGGAGGACTGGGATCCTTTATCTTCATTAATAATAGTTAAAGTTCCTGCACTCCTTGAAATCTTTGCAGAGTATGTCCTTCTGACAATAGATGGCTCCTCAATATATGCTCATTATGCTCTACAGGAGCTGTATGTAATGGGAGACACATTTTTTGATGACTTAATCTAGGAGCTGTAAGTGATTTAGCCAGTACCCCTAAACAGGAGCTGGGATCGAGCAACAGGAGCTCACCCCATCATGGGGATTTGAACCGCTGACCTCCTGATCGGCATGCTTGAGAGGCTCAGTGGTTTAGACCACAGCGCCACCCGCATCCCAAGAACAAACTTAGTTGGTCTCTAAGGTGCTACTGGATATATATATATATATATATATATATATATATATATATATATATATATATATTCGACTGCCTCAGACCAACACGGCTACCTAACTGAATCTAGACCCCTAGGATGACAGTTTGTACTGCAGTGCCCCATGGAGAATCTGGAGGTTACACAGGTATGCATACATTGCATATGAGCAGATCCACCATTCACTGACTCATCTTTATAGGGATGAGGGTGTCCAACTTTCTAATGAAGGATGTAATTTATTTATCAAGGATCCACATAGGGACCTGTCTGACCTTGTGCTCTGCAGGTAGGTAGAGGGTATCCCAGCTTAAGCTCTTGTGGCACATAGTATGAGGAGGGAAGGTGTTTAGCTTAGCACCCCTGATGAGCGCCCAAGGGCACCAACTCAGTGAAGGGATGCTCATCCAATCTACCCCGACTCCTCACCAGGAACAGAAGAAACAGACCTTGAGCACTAGAATAAGCTTCCTTCGAAATGCTGGGATACAACTTTTGGATGCCCACCTCAGCTTGATTTTAAGTGAGCAGACATAGAGGTGTACTAATCCATTAACTATCTAAATCTGGGACCCTGAGCCAGGGTGGGGTTGCCCAGATGAAGGGCTGAGGGGTTCCCAAAGCACCTTCATCGTGTTAGGCTTCCTACATTTTCCTGGATTCACTTTCTGTCAGGGCCTTGATAGTTAATAAAGTTGTGACGTTTAATCCCAGTCACGTCTTTGCTTCTAGGGGTGGGGACAACCCTTGTATTTGCATGCATACAATCTAATTCTAGAAACTTGCTTTTCAGCAGATGTTGGCTTGAGCAGGGGGGTATTCCACAATGGAGAGTTGATGATAATTGTGCTGGGTCAGCTGGAAAGGACACACATGTGGGAACATAAAGAAGAAGAGTCACATTGCCAAAGTTACAAAATGGCTACTGTCGGCACATTGCTTTATTCACATGGTAGCACTGACTTGAACTGGCCCCCTTTGGCTTTCACAGTGGGGAGGAGATGCATTCAGTAACAGCTCCATTTAAAGGCCACAAAATATTTCATTCTTTCCCCATCAGCCCTCATGCTAGGGAACTGTTTTGCTACTTGGTTTTCCTGGGCATGTGTCCCCTTTTCAGACAAAAATCACCATTTCCCCACTCAACTGTTCTGATTGCATGAAGAGAAACCTGATTGCGTTATTATTCATCCATTGGTTTCATAAAAGATTTTTTAAAAACCTCTGTAGGAACCCTAGAGATTTTGATGAAATTATATTGCAATGGGGAGTGAACGGTTGAGATAACTAGCTACATCTGATCCCAGCAGCTGCAGAAGTGAGGCTTGAAGAGGGGAAGGAGGAAAGAGGGATGTTCCGTTATATCAAGCAATATGTAGAATATAGAGCATCATCCTTTTCCCCCTCCATTTTCTGTCCAAGGCCTAGCCTGAGACTCAAACTTGTTGTGACCACACAGGGGGCTTGTTGTGGCATGGTGGGGGCTACCAGGGTGGTGGCCCCACGCACATTTGGGGGGGCACATTTTTTGGAGGAATGCCTGTTGCTTCCTCACACTGGCCCTGCACCCTAGCCATGTGCCACTTTGCGAAAGCAGCTGTGTTTTGTTTTGCTGCTGATGAGTTTGCCTAGTGCAGTGCAGGGGTCTCAGGGCAACTGCAAGTGGGGGTGGAGGGCAGCAGAGGGGCTGCCTGGGCCAAAGGAGGGCCATGGCAGGGTGGTGGGTGGGGAGGGAGCTAGCAGCGAGGAAGAGGCGCAGAGGAAGGAGGAGGAGGAAGAGCAGCCGTTGCTCTGCAGGCTGCTGTAGCTTCCCTGCTCTTGTGAAGGAGCCAGTTGTGGGAGCAGGAGGGAGGCAGGTGGTGGTCAGGGGGAGCGGCAGGGAGGAAGCATTGAGAAGGAGCTTCTGCAATCTGTGCAACCCACTCACCACCTGTTCCCTTAACCTTTCCCGAGCCTCTCTCTTACACTCTTATAGACACTGAATGCATTGAATGAGTGCATCAAAGTCCTACCTGTGTAGGCATACCCAAATAGAGACTCAATGCAGGGTTGAGGGATCCCATAAGTCGCACCTCCCTGCTCGCTTCTTCCCCTCTCCTGTGAGGGGTTCCAGCTGCCTCATTGTGCAGGTGGCAGCATCATTCATTGGATGCGAGGAGCCTCTGGGTTGGGGTGGGACAAGGGAGGAAGGAGCAGCACAACTTTCAACACCAATAGGGTTGCCCGGTATGCACCTCCCCCCCAGTTTCCCAGTCCACTAGGGGGGCACAACACTTCCCCACGCTGGGCACAGGCAACCCATACTATGCCCCTGGTGACATCGGAGATCTGCCAACTCTTTTTACTTACTTCCAACAGATCTGAGAGTTGCCGTAGGATTGTGAAAGGAATGCTGGGGTCAATTCTTCTCATATTCCATTTGCCAATTGATGTTGTTTACCAAAGTTACTAGGGACATGGGTGACGCTGTGGTCTAAACCACTGAGCCTTTTGGGCTTGCCAATCAGAAGGTTGGCGGTTTGAATCCCCGTGACGGGGTGAGCTCCCGTTGCTCGGTCCCAGCTCCTGCCAACCTAGTAGTTTGAAAGCACGAAGTGCAAGTAGATCAATGGGTACTGCTCCAGCAGGAAGGTAAACGCAGTTTCTGTGTACTGCTCTGGTTCGCCAGAAGCAGCTTAGTCATGCTGGCCACATGACCCGGAAGCTGTACGCTGGCTCCCTCAGCCAATAAAGCAAGATGAGCGCCGCAACCCCAGAGTCGTCTGTGACTGGACCTAACGGTCAGGGGTCCCTTTACCTTTACCTTTACCAAAGTTACTATGGGACCCTCTTGAGGAAAACATGTCACTCCCCTGAGTCCCACATGGAGATAAGTTGGATTCACTGTAATGGAGGAGGAAGCCTTGACAGACTTCCTCCTGAAGGAGGAGAAGAGGAGATGTTTGTGGATCAATCAGAAAGTGATGGGTTTGGCCCATAAAGTCTCGTTCCAGCCAAGTGAGACCACCACACCTTGACTGCTGTGGTGTCTCATCCATCCACCCTTGGACTGTGTGGGTTTACCCAGTCACCCTTTCGGGGCTAAGTAGGAAGTAACAGCTGAGGCAACTTTCTTTGTGTAATCCACATTGTTCCTTGTTCAGCTGGTTTTCCATAAACATAGCTGATGTCTGCAGCTCGCTCTATGAATGACATCATATGTTGGCAGTGACATCACAAAGATTCTAGAAAGGAAGGGTATTTCTTAGAACATCCCAAGTGAACAGTAGGAAAAAAGCAGAAGAGACAGCACAGGAAAGAGATATGTATTATTATGAAGAGGGTAGCAGCTGGGATGAGGAAATTGGGAGCCACTGCACTGAATATGTTCAGCTGGCCTTTATGTGCTCCTGTCTGTCCATTTTTGTGGGAGGCATCCTCCTCATCTTGATGTTCAGAGTAATAGAATACACATTGAGGTCCTTGTTTAAATTTACTGGATTGAAGGTAAACACACAATTGGATGCTGAGAAAGGAGGGTTTGCATGCCTGGACAATGACGGAACTAGTTACCAGCTGGTTACTAAGAACCATCCTTTGGGGAGGCATCTTGGTTCTTCGGGGTGGGGGTGCTTTTTCGCCCCCAACCCACACATCAGGGATAAAATATTGGTGCCATTGTACTCAAATATACATTTCAATTTATCTTGTGTGGTGTTCTGACAAGGTACAACAACATACATGTGCAACAGTAAACAGCTCATGAGCATGACCTTGGAAAAGATAACCTGAAAGGCTAAGAAAAATGTAAACAAATTGAAGAAACTGAAAGCTGGGACTGGCTGTGAATGATCTAGTTCTGCTGCTCATGATTGCTATCCTGTTATTTGTTGTATCTTTTTTTTTTAAGAATTGGGGAGTGTTAGTGGAATTGGCATAATTTTCTCTATATGTTTTTATTGTTAACACACCGACACACTGAGGGGTTTCCAACATTTCCAGAAACCACACTTCCCTCACCCCCTTTTACACTTGTGTCTGTTATTTAATATTCAGGCTTGGCACTCAAATAGGAGATCTGCCTTGCTCACCAGCAGGTTCAAAATGAGCAGGTGTGTGCTTAGTTTAAAAGCCATTTTCCCCCCTCCTCCCAGTTTCCCCAAAATGTTCTGCCCCTATTTAAACACTGGGCAGTTTTCTACTGCTTTTACAGAGATTGGGGTGCAGATTTCACTTGTGTGGAGAAGATGGGATATGGAGAAGTAGCAGGGGGCATACACCAATAATCTGAGAGATGAGAGCGCCCTGCTTGCCTGTAGCACAGCAATGTGGATTGTGGCCCTTTTCAAGGACTCAGCTCCTTTCTTTCCCCCTTAATAGACTCGAAGGATGCCAAGGTTAAATCTATGGAAGAGACACTTTCAGGTTTGGGTGGTAAGGATGATCTCTGCTCAGACTGTTGTGGGACGTATACTGGTGAGTTTTTAAATTAATATGTACGCATTGGGAAGGGAAGTATATTATTATTATTATTATTATTATTATTATTATTATTATTATTTTGAATTTATATACCACCCTATACCTGGGGGTCTCAGGGCGGCTCACAGAATAAAATCAAGCTATAAAACAACAAAATACATAATAATAATAAAACCAATAGCCCCCCCCCAAAAAAAATCACATTTTAAAAGGGCATAGGATGTCAATCAAATCAACCAAAGGCCTGGTTAAAACCATACATGATATTGCAGTAGGAGAGGAGGCATGGCTGCAAGGTGATAACCACCCCCATCAACATTTCTTATGTTCAGGCACCACAAAACAGCACCACTCATGCAAAATAAGAAGGTACTGGCAGGTTCAATAAAGACTCAAGGTTTTCCAAATTAAACATGTCCAGGAATGTATACAGATGTCACAACATAACCCCCCCCCCCAAAAAAAAAGGTTAGGAGAAAAAACCCTATCCAAAATATTGCAGTCGGAAGCAGTGTCCAGGTGGAATTTGTCAAAACGTCTGGGAAAATCCAGACATACGGCAACCCATGTCGGCCGTGGGTTTTTTTTGCCGATTTCCCATAAAAATAGCTCAAAAACATCAACCCTGGGTATGGCACTCCACACTGTAACTTTATGTTGCTGGTCCAGTTTGTTATTTCAGTTGCGTGTAGAGGTCCTCAAGCCCACCCCCAAATGATTCACACCGGACACAGAAATTTTGTTTAAGGTTATTGGCATAATTTTGTCCACAACTTTTTTTATTAAATTACAACATGTGAGTGGTTGCTTAGGCATTGGTTTGACTATAAGTCCCATCCAGGGGACAGGCTGACTTCCATCCGCTTGGTGGAAGACAGCAAAGGGGAAAACACTTTGAGGAGAGGATTGGGGCCGGGGTGGCCAGGACCCCCCCTCTCCCCTAGTGTTCCCAGGGGCTCTTGCATGGCCCTAACCCATGACCAAGGGACGGACAAGCATGGAGAGCCCCTGGATTCCTTTAACGGAATTCCCCGCGCAGCAGCAGCATTGGAGGGGCAGGCACGGCCAACCACTTCCCCTCCACCAACCAATTGAATAACCAATGCCTAACCGCCAACCTTACAAGTTGTGACTAATTACTACGCGGTAGGCGAAAACCAAATGGCCACAGCCAATCAGCCAAATGGGAAAATTCCTACCAGGCCCCTGCAACAAAGCAGACGACCCCATGACAGGCATAGCAAGGTCAAAGCGCACACCTACAAAACGAGGGGGGGACAGGTGGGAGATCCGGTGCATGCAGCAAAGAGGGGCTGGTGCTGCGAGCACCCAGAATATATAACCCCTGAGCTGTCTATCAAACTTTGCAACATACAATTCTCCCCAACAACCCCAAAAGCCCCTAGCAGCATCCTTGGCTAGCTAATTAAATCCCGCCCCACAACTCCAGCAGGGTGTCTTGCTAGGCCCCAACCGCAACACGTGCTCTCTGGGAAGGAGAACACGCTTTAGTGATGTGTGAGGTTCATTGTGGTTTACATTGGGGATTGGCTCAGCTATAAGTTGGTCTACTTTCCCCCAGAACCCTAAAAAAATAGCTCAGCTTATTTCCAAACCAAGCAATATTTGACTTCCTCTTCTTTGAGGTCAGCATTACATGATACGGAAGCTCAAATGCAGGCCCTAAGCCCAGCATGCTCCACCAAAATCTCTGTTGTCGAGAGTTCAAGGCCTATAACTACAATGTACTGCAATATATGGACAGATTGTGCTCTCCTAAAAGACCACAAACTTACATTCCAGTCCTAAGCCTCATAGATTTTGCTTCCAACTAAATGTTCTTTGGATTGAAGCCGACCACTTCTGATCTGAAATAGCATTTGCTTGGAGGTAAGCGCCATTGATTTCAGTGGAATTGGCTTGTATTCTGAGTAATAGCATTTTAAGATCAGAGTGTACCAGAGCATTCACACCAGTTTTTTTTCCTCCTAGTAGATGCCTCATATCCTCATATTCTGGACAGAGCCAGTGATTAGTGTGCCACTTCCAACTTCAATTGCAGTCATGTTGTTGATCACATCAACCTTCCCCTCCACAGAGTTTTATGAGTAGAAACATGTGCAAACTGGATATGCTACAATTCCTGAATTAGTTTTAGGAATTATAATTTTAAAACCAAGATTCAGGAGGAGTGGAGAGCAGGGCAAAGTGAAACAGTGAAACAGTAAAACAAACAAACAAACAATAAAATAAAATAAAATAAAGAACCAGGGGAAGTTGCAAATTCATATAACGCGTGGCAAAGAAACTGCTAGCACATTTGTCAAGCTAAGTAGGGTCTGGTATGGTTTCAAACTGGATGGGGGACCATGTGTTCAGATTCCTGCATTGCAGTGGGTTGGACTAGATGACCCTTGGGCTCCCTTCCAATTCTATAATTCTATTATTCCATGTGTGCTGTATAAAATTGAATGCACTGTGTAAAATTGAGGGTTGCTTTATGTTACCCTAATATTTTATCTGACAGTGGTTGCAAATAATAAAAATTTATGTTGTGACATCTGTGTACATTCCTGGACATGTTTAATTTCATGTGCTGGAAAATACATACATACATACATAAAAACAAACAGTGCTTGATACAGATTAATCCATTTGTCCCCTTCCTGCATAGGAATGAACTGTGTGATGAACATATGCTTGGAAAGAGACGGCTGTATCATCACAAAATAAAGTGTCCAGTGATCTGCAATGCAGGTGGCGCTGTGGGTTAAACCACAGAGCCTAGGGCTTGCCAGTCAGATGGTGGCGGTTTGAATCCCCGCGACGGGGTAAGCTCCTGTTGCTCGGTCCCAGCTCCTGTCAACCTAGCAGTTCGAAAGCAGTCAAAGTGCAAGTAGATAAATAGGTACCACTCCAGCAGGAAGCCAGAAGCGGGTTAGTCATGCTGGTTACATGACCCGGAAGTTGTATGCCGGCTCCCTCGGCCAGTAAAGAGTGCCGCAACCCCAGAGTCATCCGCGACTAGACCTAATGGTCAGGGGTCCCTTTACCTTTAATCTGCACATGAAAGCCATAAAGTGTACATCTACCCAACATTTTAGTGAACTTTAAAGGAAAGGATGGGGAACTTGTGGCCCTCCAATTATTGTTGGACTCATTTTTTTTTTTACCAGCCACAGCTAGCATAGGCAACACCCAGGGATAATGGGAGTTAGAGTCCAAGTGAACCTGGAGGGCTACAGAGTCCCCACCCTTGTTTTGAGAAGATAGTAAAATGGTTTTGCATCTTGATAGATGAGTGGCATGGTTTAGAATCAGCTGGATTTTCATATCATTTATCACTGATTCAATCTGGGTTTCTGTTTTAGGTCATACTGGTGTTCCTGTTTAGCATTGGATCACTTATCATTTACTTCATCAACTGTCAAAGGTAATTATAATTCAGATATCTATTATAAAGTGTATTTTAATTTGTTGCCTTTTTAAAAACAACTGATATATGTATTCAAAATACTGTATTTGTATCCACTTTTCACTTGAAATCACCAAGATGGCAAACAACAAAAGCAACAGGGAAGGATAATAACAATAATAAAACACACACACACACACACACACACACACACACACATATAATATATAATAGTAATAAAAAGACAGTGTTAAAATTCATATTGAAACCCTCAGTAATCCATCAATCACTTTAAAAATCAAATGTACAAATTATATTGGGAAGGACCACTCCAAGAAATGCTCACTAGAATTATATTTGGAGGCAGAATGTCCCCCAATATCTACCTTTGTGGTGAGCAAAGGTTGAAACGTGAGCAAAAATGGAGCCAGGTGGTCTTCCCTTGGGGACACAGAAAATGCCTTCTCCCCCCAACTATTTGTTATATTTATGACATTAGAGGAACCTGTAGCAGGATTCAGGCTGATCTCAGCCCTCATAGGAAGCTGCCTTATACCAGTCAGAACCATTGACACACCTGGATTGCTATAGTTCACACAATGGTTGGCAGCAGTTTTCCAGTGTTTCAGACAAGAGTCATTCCCAGCCCTGCCCAGAAATGGTACGAGGCAGCTCCCTATGTTTCTGAGCTAAGTCTTGTTCACAATGGCTGGCCTCAGCTCTCCAGAGCTTCAGGCAGGAGTCTCTCCTGGTCCTATCTGGAGATGCCAGGGACTGAACCAAGGGTCTTCTGCATGCAAAGCAGATGCTCTGCCACCAAGTTATGGCCCTTCCCAATGCCAGGGATTGGGCCTTTTGCATGTGAAGCATAACAACAGAAGAAGAGCTCTTCTGGCTCAGTCTCATCCAGTCTAGGATCCTGTTCTCACATGGCCAACCAGGTGCCCTTGAGGAACCTGCAAGCAGAACCTAATTGCAACAGCAATCTCCTTACATGTGTCTAACCACTGAGCTAGTGGTTACTCTTGCTCAGACAGGCTCATATGTGAGTAGACTGTGATACTCTTGTTCTGGGTCATGTAGGGTTTTAATTAAAGCAACAACCTCAGTACTTTGAATTGATCTTTGGAACCTACTGGTAACAAACATAGAGGAGACAGTAGTGGCACTATGTGGTGTGTTTGCACAGTGTGTATGTTTTGGCTGTCACATTCAGATTGAAGTACTAAATTCCATCCTTTATTCAGAAATTTAAAATACAAGGTATTCTATCAAAGTCATTAATGCTCCAAATTGAGGACCCACATGAGCAGCTGGGGAATAAATGGTGAGAAAACAGCTACTGTATCTGTTAGATACTTGCAACTGAAAGCATATGGTCCCACTAAAAGATATAGGGTACAGGCTACATTTTGAAAAGTGGGTTGTTTTTTCTGGGTTGGAAGCAGCAACATATTGAAAAGCACAAATCAAAATGGCTTTGGCAATTTTGTTCTGTCATTCTGCACTTGTCAAAAACACAAAATGTGGAAACTGTCAAGGGTGCCAAATGGAATGTGAAATTCAACTTGTTGATATTTGGGAAGGGACATAGCATGATGATGCAGCATGAGAATGGTTTTGCTCAGTTGCTGCCAGTTCTGAATATCTCATTAAACCCAAATTTGCTTTTAATGACAAATCTTGCACCAGTCTATACTGGTTGAAAGGAAGAGAGTCAGGCATATGTCACACCTTAATATGCTTTGCAAGCAAAAGGTCCCTGGTTCAATCTCTGTCATCTCCAGATGAGTATTTTTCCAAATATGCCCATCCTGAAATCCTAGAGACTAGATACAGCATAAGGTACTGTAGTTCCATTGTTCCCATGAGAAAAGGTCAATGTTGTGATGAGTGTCATAAAATGGGCCAGATTATCTATCCCACCTTTCATCCAATGAGTTCAGGGTTATGTACATAGAGCTCTGGTCTACCTGGTCTCAGTCCAAGAATCTAACCATTAAACCACACTGACATGGGAATTCATATCAGCCTATAAACAATGATGAATCACTTTCCCTCTCTTCTCCAGTGTTAAACAGTTCTGTCTCTCATTTGAAGACCAGACAGTTTTTGTAGACCTCTTCTTCAATTTATTCTTCCTCTTTTACTTCGGATTGCGGGTAAGAATTATTATTTTTCTTTTATAAATTAATAGGGAAAGTCATGGCCATGCATAAAGGAATGTGCAGGTGTTAGAATGACATATGGCAAAACTGAGGAGATGTATCTCCCCCAACACTGCCCCAACACTCTCAGTAGCAGGTGAAGTTCTAAACATTTTTTTCCCCCAGATGGCTGGTGAAAAGTCACATCATGGAATGAATGATGGGAGACATCTGTCAGCAGGGCTGGCCCACCTATGAAGCAGGGTGAAGTGACTGCCTCAGGTGGTCAGATCCACAGGGGCAACAGATTCTGATTCTGCCACTGTGGTGGCAGTGACATCTGCAGCCTGCTCCTTGGAGGCCAGGTATTCTGCCTCCTCAGCAGTGTAGTGAGCCAGTGTGGTGTAGTGGTTAAGAGCGGTGGACTCGTAATCTGTGTAACCGGGTTCGCGTCTCCGCTCCTCCACATGCAGCTGCTGGGTGACCTTGGGCCAGTCACACTTCTTTGAAGTCTCTCAGCCCCACTCACCTCACAGAGTGCTTGTTGTGGGGGAGGAAGGGAAAGGAGAATGTTAGCCGCTTTGAGACTCCTTCGGGTAGTGAAAAGCGGGATATCAAATCCAAACTCTTCTTCTTCTTCTTCTTCTTCAGCAGTCGCCCGCCCAAGCTGCCTCTGCTGCAGCCTCTCAGTTACTAAGAGGTGCTGCTGGTCTCATCCCACCCATAGGAAAGAAATAACAGAGGCTGTCTTGCAAAGGGACAGCTGACCTAGAACCTCATCAATGTGATCAGGAGCCTAGTTAATCCACAGCTCGTGTGGAAGAACCCGTGCAAATGAAGCCAGCCCTGAATAATTGGGAACCCCCTTTGGACTTCATATGTTTGTGTGTGTGTGTGCTTTATTGTTCATATTTGCACCTGTACATCAAAGATATATCTTCCTTATTTTACATAAGTCAGTTTTGTCAAAACGAAAACCCAACAAAGAATATAAGTCCTCCTACACTATATTTAGCACATAAGTTTGACTTCCCACCCTTTCCCAATTTATCCACTCTAATAAACCTATTGCCTCAATATACCTGTATATAAATCTGTTTTGTCCCTTTTAACCTATATTACTTGCAGAGATTACTCAAAGGCTGCTACCAATTTCAGGTTGCAACAATTGTCCTTTAAATATCTCCTTAGACGTTCCCAGTTTGAAATGACCCCCTGTTTTGACTTATCTGTGATCTTTTCCGAGAGACTGTCTAATTCAGCATATGCTACTAGCTTTAGATTTACTAAAGCTACTCATTTAGAAAGCTACTAGATTTAGATCTACTAGCTTTCAGATTTAGTGGGAATTTTGTCACTCTTCCAATGTTTTGCTCTAAGTATCCTTGCAGCAGTGGTGGCATACAGAAATGCTTTTCTTATCTTCCTAACAATATCTGGACCTGGAATGCCAATAAAAATGATTCTGGTTTCTTCAGAAAAGATACATTTAACATTGTTTTGAGCTCTCTCTATATACAGGTGAAACTCGAAAAATTAGAATATCGTGGAAAGGGTCATTTCTTTCAGTAATTCGACTTAAAAGGTGAAACTAATATATGAGATAGACTCATGACATGCAAAGCGAAATATGTCAAGCCTTTATTTGTTATAATTGTGATGATTATGGTGTACAGCTGATGAGAACCCCAAATTAACAATTTCAACTTTGGGGTTTTCATCAGCTGTATGCCATAATCATCACAATTATAACAAACAAAGGCTTGACATATCTCGCTTTGCATGTTATGAGTCTATCTCATCTATTAAACTCCAGTAGCTAATGAAAACAATTGCTTACATAAATGGACTTTTCCACAATATTCTAATTTTTCGAGTTTCACCTGTACATCATTCCAAAAGGTCTTAATCTTTTTACACACTCACCACATGTGGAAGAGAGTTTCACCTGGTTCTCCACATCTCTAGCATGTATTTGGAACAGTTTGTACATTTTGGAAAGTTTATAGGGGGTTAAATACAATCAATATAGCATCTTTTGGAGGTTCTCCCTTAACGTAAAACATGCCGTAAATTTCCAATTAACTTTCCATAGGTGGGGAACCCCTTCTGGACTTTTTGTGTGAAAAAGAAAATGAATACACAATATTTGTGTTGGGAGATTGAGATAATACTGGTTTGTAGAAAGTAGAATAGTTTGATGTTATCATGGGACAAATGCTTTGAATAATTCTTTTTTGTACAACTTACAAGGGGAGAATCAGAAACCCTTTTTCTTTCCTTTCCCCCAAATTTATCTCCCCTTTTCAGACCGCCTTAGGTCAACCAGATGTTTTTTTAATTAAATGGCTGTTGGCAGATGTTGATAAATCCATCAGTTATAGGGTGGCACTTTCTGCTCAAGCAGCAAGAAAGAAAAGGGCAACCTTTATGGATAGTGCAAGTGTCAAACCCTAAGGATGCTGACCAGAAGGAATGTTGTTTTTTAAAAAAAATAAAATAAAATTTAAAAAAAATCTGGACATTGTAGCTTTGTCTTGGTCTGCTGCATGCAATGTCTTTTGTTCTGAAGCTGTGTGATTTGTGCTTATATTGTATTCTGATGGCCATTGGCTATAAACAATAAAATTCTATTGGGATAATTATTTTTATATAAATAACAAGGGGAGAGTTGGAAACCCCTTTTTCTTTTCTCTTTCTTTCTTTCTTTCTTTCTTTCTTTCTTTCTTTCTTTCTTTCTTTCTTTCCTTCCTCTCTCCCTCTTCCTCTGCCCCTTTAACTTGTTGAATCAGGAAAAAGCTTAATGGAAATAAATAAATAAAAATGGTGGAAAAATGAAAATGGATTCAATTTCTCCCCCATTCCTAGCCAGAAATAATGAGCATCACCATAATTTTATTATTTGTACCCCACCTGTCAGGCTTCGGAGAATGTCTCTCCCCCCCCCTTTGGCAAAGCAGCAGCCGAACAAAGCATTAGAGTCCCTTACCAGTTTAAGAGTGTTTAATGATCACAGCAAAAGAACCCAGCAGCCATTCTCAGAGCGAAGGTGCTCCCAATTAAGTTTTCCTCCTCCTCCCCCCCCCCCGAGTCATCGTCACTTCCCCTTCTTGCAACCTGATCTCACAACCATTGAGTGTTCTGCATAGAAACCTTATCAGCTCTCCTTGCATTTGGAGAGATAGGCTGGGCACTCTCTAGCGAAGGGGAGTCAGTTATCTCTCTCTCTCTTCCTGTTCTGCTTCTTCTAACTGTTTCCCACTCAGCTCTGCCCAGCTGTTGTTTTCCGAACCATGTCCCTCTGCAAACCAATTCTCTAAATCTATGCTGCTCCACTGTACCTGAGCAGCTTCAGGATCTTGGTCAAGAGCAGGAAGAGGGAGAGGTTCCCACCATTCCTCTTCAGAGCTGTAATCCTCAGTCTGCTCTCTGACACCGCCCATCTGACTAGGTTGTCCCCTCTACTCTGGGCAGCTTCCAGCATATACAAAAAGTAGAGGGTAGGTCAAGGATGCAGGATTCAGTATCATAACCTTCTGCGTACTAGCTTTTCATATGAAGGGCTAATATCTGAAGTGAAATGGTAGGTGATCAGCAGCTGACAAGCAGGCAAGAAGAAAGGCAATGAACAGGAACTCCACCCAGTCACCCTCCCTGAAATGGTGTACAGTAGTTTGGGAGGATGGATAGTGGGTGGGTGGGTGGGTGGAAAGACAGCTAGACAGATATGGTCCTTGTGTCATCTGATTTTGTGCAGTTTTTCTAGTTCTTTGCAGCAAGTGACAAGTTGACGTTTTGGATTGAACTCAATTCTATTGTGGACTTCTTCACCATTACCCCGGTCTGTGTAGCTTTCTATTTAGGAAGAAACTGGCTTGGTGAGTACACCAATATTTCCATTAACTTGCATAGAAAACAGCATAAATTCCCAAGAAAGACTGAGGTAGGGAGAATACCACTCAGTCTCTCTCTCTCTCTCTCTCTCTCTCTCTCACACACACACACACACACACACACACACACACACACACCAAGGAACCTCTTACCCCAAGGACAGTTGCCAGGAGCAAGCTTCTGCCCCCATGGGGGATATGGTAGAGTTCTCCTTTCCACAAATTGCTGTAACTGGAGTGCTCCGAGAACACAATTGTTGTGGTTAAAAGTTAGATCTGCCCATGAAATCTAAAGATCCCCCCTTTCCTGTTAAGCTCTGAGCATTTCCTCTGTTTGGTTTTGTTTTTCAATAGGAAAAAAACACAGGATTTGAGGGCAGAGCGAAGCACCCTGCTCTGGTACCTGGAGCGGCGCGCGTCCCAGGGGGCGTGGCATGTGTCCCAGGGGGCGTGGCATGCCTCTCAGGGGGTGTGGCATGTGTCTCAGGGGGCGTGGCATGCGTCTCAGGAGGCATGGCATGCGTCTCAGGGTGTGTGGCGCACCACCCATGGGGGCGTGGAGTGCGTTCAGGGGTGTGTGCAGCATTTTGTCACCCCGGGGTGACAACCCCCCCCTTTGGAATGGCACCCAGAGCACACACCTACACACACAGACAGACACAGACACAGACACACACACACACACACACACCTTGGAACACCTGTTTGAGGGACAACTGAAGCCCCAAGGTTACTCAAAAGCTTAAGCTTTCCCTGCTCCAACTTTGGATGTCTTTTTAATAGTGCAGCCCAACACAGAAATATGTGAACTTTCTGAAAATCAGCCAAACTTGACCTTGTATTTCAGGATACGAAAGGAACCGATGCACATACTGCTAAATGACACTGTAGATTAGCCATGAAATACTACCAAATACACAATGCTGACCATCAAATACTACCAACTCTTCTCCTCAAATGCCTGTTTCTATCAGGAACCATTGCTATCCTCTAGTAGTCCACTTCACTGAGTTCAGTGGAACTTACACCTAGGTAAGGAAGCTTAGGATTTCAACCTAAGCATAACAGACCAGATAATAGCAGGGGTTATGCTCAAATGCTCACCACCACAAGGACCTTTCCCTCCACTCACAAAGCCTCATCCTGCCTCCTTTCCTGTAGGTTTACGTTTCTTGCGAGCACTCCGACTGATGGAACTTCCCAAAATATTACAGTTTCTCCAGATTACGACGACTGCGTAAGTCAGACTAGCATCATACCACCTTTTCTTATAAGCAATAGATTTCCCTTCTATCCCTCCTTCCCCACCTTGGGATTTTGGTGGCCTGGGCAACAAGTCATTTGCTTAGTGTGGAGTTTTGCACACAGGGTTGTGATTTGGACAGCTTTTGGTTGGGGGAGACACAGGGCCGGATTTATGTTTGATGAGGCCCTAAGGTAATGGGGCCCTTTATATGTCCAGCTGTCCTTTGTCAACAACGAATTGTCACTGGGTTTGGGTTTTGTTGTTGTTGTTGTTGAATATATGCTATATGATAATTTATGGACTTAATAGGTATCTAAAGTGATTTGCACATAACAAATAGGAGCCTACACAACACAAAACACTGTTGCTGTATGTAGGTTTTACTTTATTTGTTTTTTATCTTATATTTTGGAAATGTGCATCCAGGTTTTTTTCCCTTTAAATTTTTTTGGGGGCCCCAAGAGAATGGGGCCCTAAGCTATAGCTTGTTTAACTTATATGTAAATCCGGCACTGGAGAGACAGCACAAAACCAAAGATAAATCAGTGGAGGTTTGACTAAGGACTCCTACTTCTTTCTCCCTCCCTCCCTCGCCAGTTAGAGTGTTTCATCCTTGGAGTGCTGTGGACCCAATTAAATTCCAGACTGTGCTTGTGGAATGTCCTCCTAACATCACCATGAATCCTGTACAGAGAACTCATTATCTGAGGCTGTATACACACAACATTTTATTCTCAATATCAATGGAGACTACTTTCTATGTAGTCTGCACACAGTCCAGATCTGATGTATATTTTGCCCCTCAAAAGTGCTTCTTGGGAAACTGGTCTCATTCCAAAAATAAAAGCTCAAAGCTCATTGCAGGTGAATTCTGCATTACACTGCAGTATGTCCTGGCAACAGGTGTGTGTCTAAACACACATGTGCCCAATGGCATTGCACATAGGTGTATGCCAATATCACAATCCCCATTTCCTTCTTAGTTCACCTGGACAGCAGGAATCTAGAATCAATTTAGATTAAAATCAGCATGTTGAGGATAAACATGGATGATTCTTGGGAAAATTTATTATGTTTAAAAAACAAAATACAAACACTACAAATCCAAAAAAGAAAAACAACACTTGACTAAACAACAAAAACCAAAACACCAAAAATACAACAAATAAATCCTAGGCATCCTCATACTTGTTTAATTCTTACTTAATGGACTTCCTCCCATCTTCTATGCTGCGTTCATTACAAATTTACTTTAGTAACTTTATAACAACTTTAAATCATCGTTCACAATTAATCTATACCTTATCTATCTATCATCTTATCTCTAACAACTTATATCATACCTATACACCTTAACAATTCTAGCAATTATATCCTACTTTTTCTAAACACAATCTATACTGTTGCCATTAGTTCAACTGATTTCCAGTTCAAATCTCTATCTTTTCGCATTTTTTCATATAGTCTCTGAATTTCTTCCAATCTTCTTGCACCCCTTCCTCCCTCTGTTCTCGGAGTTTCGCAGTCAGTTCAGCGAGTTCCATGTATTCAATCAACTTCATCTGCCATTCTTCCACTGTCGGTAGATCTTCACTTTTCCAATTCTTCGCTATTAAAATCCTAGCAGCTGTTGTGGCATACATAAAAAAATGTTTTATCTCTATTGGGAATCTCATGGTTGACTATGCCCAGCAGAAAGGCCTCTGGTTTCTTAATAAATGTGTTTTTCAATACTTTTTTAAGCTCCTTGTAAATTTTCTCCCAGAATTCCTTTACCTTTGGGCACGTCCACCACATATGATAAAAGGTACCTTCTACTTTTTTACATTTCCAGCATTCATTACTCACTCCATGATACATCTTAGCTAATTTCACAGGTGTCAAATACCATCTATACATCATTTTCATAATATTTTCTCTTAAAGCATTACATGCAGTAAATCTGATACCTTGCTTCCAGAGTCTTTCCCAGTCCTCCAACATTATATTATGTCCCACATCTTTTGCCCAACCAATCATGACTGATTTAACCATTTCATCTTTTGTATGCCACTCTAGCAACAAATTATACATTCTGGAAAGATTCTTACTATTCGGTTCAATTAGTTCTGTTTCCAACTTGGATTTCTCAGTTTCAAAACCTAGTTTTCTATCTATCTTAAAGACTTCATTAATCTGATAGTACTGCAACCAGTCTGTCATCACCTCTTTCAATTAACATGGATGATTCTTGGGACTGGCACAAGCCTGAGACTGGTCCAAGATCAGCCAGCAAATTTTCTGGATGAGTGGGGATTTGACCCCTGGTCTCTCAACACTCTAATCACTACACTGGCTTTCTAGCTGAGTGTGGTTTCTTATGTAGATATGCATCAGAAGGTATGGGAAAGCTTTATGATTTGAGAAACAAACAACAACAACTTTAGGGGGAACCCTAAGCAGCCCATTGAGGATTGAACATGCTCAGTGATCACAGAATCCTAGCTGACTGGGGAATGGATGCATAACCTGGGGTAAGAATGGAATGGTATATCCTGGAAGTAGGTATGGCTGGCTTGCTAGAACCCTGCATACTCTGCACTGCAACATTTTGTTACATGTCCTGCATGTCCTTTGGGAGTCCTACTGTGCATTGGTAAAACACCACACACAAAAAGTGTCTTGATTCAAGAGCATGCACAGTTGCATTAATTGCTTATTTGTAGTTTTTAATCAAAACACAACTGCCGGTTGGTTAAAATGCAATGGATGGGGAGATTAAAAAAAAAAAATGAACTGCAGGAACTGAAAGCTATGGCAAAATGTGCTCTGTACAACATATGAAAATTGAAACAGAACAGTAAAAAAAATATATAATGCATTGGTGCCATTTTGGACGCAATAGCAGAAAACCTGGAACTCTGAAATCTAGAGAGAAATTAAGATAAAGAGAAAAATGGTATGTTGTTGGGAAATTCATACATATGTTGTGATTATTGGTGGTTAGTCACTTTGTGTGAACCACAGGCCAAATAGCAGAACGTAAAGCATAATTCACGAATGGATCTATATTTATCTCCAATTGAATTACTTATGATAGCAGTACGGTGCCTAAGTGGGATTCTACCCACCTGAGTAATGTTAGGAGGAATAAGTAGAGATGACTTTGGCACATTGGCACTCAGGTCATGTCTTCCCTTGCCGGTTTAGCACTGCAATCAAGCTGTCCAAACTCCTAGCTGTATCTGTCAGCACTTGTCTCACTGCTGCAGGATTTCTTCATTGGGTACGTAAAAAGCAATGGCTGCAATGGCTCAGGCTTTCAGGTTTTTACGTGACATTTTTTTATTCTATTTTAATTAATTTATTCTTTTTTTGTTTGTTTGTTTGTTTGTTTCTTGCACAGATCGAAAATTCTGGTGATCCCTGGTCACATACTAAAAATTCCCAAAGCCTGACTTACTTTGATTGCTTATACATGGTCATGGTAACCATGTCTACAGTTGGATATGGTGATGTGGTGGTAAAAACCTCCTTAGGGCGGACATTCATCATTTTTTTCATCATTGCTGGCTTGGTAAGGAATTTCTTAGCCCTTTCAAATCTACTCTACGGTTTTCTTTGTCTTCTTCGGAATCCTGTATCTGAGATCTTTAGTTCTACCTAATTTGATGTATTACAGAACAGCCTTTTTTCATTGGCACCTTTAAGTAGCAATTCTCAAGTGCATGAACCACTATAGTAACTCATTTGCCAAACTGACAGATGGCCTGATTGAGGAGGCCACATTGCTGAATAATCTCAAGGGGAGGACTGAGATTCTCGGAGTGTTCAAGAGGAAAGTTCCCTCCCCCCCCCCCCCATTTCCACAAAACCTTGGTCAGAATTTCTGTCTGAGAAATTTCAGTTCTTTAAGTGTGTCAGGTCAATGACATCTTATGTGTGCTAGGAAGTGCAGGAAACAGTCTTATTTTGAATCAGACCAACTCAGCATTGTCCTCACTGACTGGCAGTGACCCTCCAGAGTTTCAGGCAGGAGTCTCTTCCCACCCTACCTGATGCCAGGAGTCAGAGTCAAGCATAGGTTGAAACAGTGTCTGTGCCGTTAACGCTTTAGTCAAAGAAACCAAAACAGTACAGACCTTGTGATCCTATCAACTCTTCACAATAGGTCTTACTCCAATGAGGTAGCTGTGAAGACTGAAGCTCCCCACCTTCCCACCACTCTCTAAAGCCAGGCTTCCTCAACCTTGGCCCTCCAGATTTTTTTTGGCCTACAACTCCCATGATCCCTAGCTAACCGGACCAGTGGTCAGGGATAATGGGAATTGTAGTCTCAAAACATCTGGAGGGCCGAGGTTGAGGAAGCCTGCCCTAAGGCTCCTCCTCTCCAGGGTCTTTCCCAAGCAGTTGCAAGCTGCATCTATACACAACCAATCTCTGCTCCGCTCTTTTCATTTCTCTGCATGTTCTAGGAGACCAAGGGGGAGGAGAGCTGTTTGCAGCAGGAGGGGAAATTCCCTGGTTTCTTCCAAAGCCTATCTCAATGCTGCCTCTTGGCCAACCTCCTCTCTAGTCTCTGCTTCAGCTTTGGAGTCTGAACTGCTCTCTGCCAAAGTCCCTTCCTCCTCACTAAATCCTGTTACTTCTTCTGCTTCTGACACTTCCACCTCCCAATCTGCTCCTTCTTCTCCCTCTGACTATGCATCGTCGTCCCACCACCAATCCCCTGGCTCTGAGCCTTCTTCCCCTGGGGGTTCCCTTTGGGGTCCCCCAGCTAGTCCCTCTCACCACTCCTCGGCATCCAGCCAGTCTGTGATACCTGGAGATTGAGCCCAGAGCTTCCTGCATACAAAGCAGATGTTCTACCACTGAGCTGCAGCTCTTCCCGAGACTTTTAAATGTATGGTGAATAATAGCCTCAGTGCTAACATTTATTTGTTCTTTCTCAAATGTCCTTGGGTTTCCTATTTATTTACATAAGAATTTTCACCCCGGCATTTCATTCAATCGAGCTTGTATATTTCCATTGTCCTAGGTCCTTTTTGCAAATTTGGTGCCTGAAATGGTAGACATTGTTGGAAGCACTAAACTACACAAGGGTTCCTACGTGGCTGTGAAAGGCAGAAAGTGAGTAAATTAAAAAAACAACAACTCAAAATTTGAAACTTTATTGTGCTTGGTATTGCTTGATCATACTGGCTGCTGTTGAGTAAGAGATTGTGAGTATTTGTTGCCACTTCATTTCTGGGCCCAATTCCTGGTGCTCCCCTTAATTGTTGTTGTTCTTTAGTCATTTAGTCATGTCAGACTCTTCGTGACCCCATGGACCAGAGCACGCCAGGCACTCCTGTCTTCCACTGCCTCCCGTAGTTTGGTCAAACTCATGTTGGTAGTTTCGAGAACACTGTCCAACCACTGGATTATATTTTGGAAAGGAAAAAAAAATGAATTCCTATGCCCCACAAATAACCCAGAGATGCACCTGGACCGTCCACGGGCCAGATTGAGAAGGCAGTTGGGCCGGATCTGGCCCCCGGGCCTTAGTTTCCCTACCCATGCTCCAGCCCATCCATTTCTTCCTTAGATAATTTTAGGTTTCCTGTCAGCATCGTTTTGCCTTCCCAATGCCCTTTCCTAACCACACACACATATTTTTTTTGAATTTTAAAGAGATAAATAAATTAAATAAAGTCAAACTGAGGCAAAATAGAGGTGTATAAACAAAATGTTGCTAGGAAGAGGCATCCTATTGAACTGCACTGCTGGGATACAATCCTAGCGGCATGAATGGTGAAATCCAAAGACCTGCTGAGCTCAAAGCAATGGGGCAGAAGCCAAAGGGTGTGTGTGGGTGTGTGCGCGCGCACATGTTTCTACATTTTCTTCTTTTAGTACCTCTCCCCACCAATTTTTTCCTCCCATTGCTCTCAGACAGAAAGGAAATCAGTGTACCAATTCCAGAACTGCTGTATTTCTCACTTGTGATGGAATCATGTCAGGAGAGTTGGAGAGCTGAGGATCCAGTGGCTCTAAAGCCTTTCCCAACCCACCCTGGAATGAAATGATCCATTTTTGTTCTTATAATCCTTGGAACTGACAGTGAATTCAGTGGCAGAGGAAGCCGATCGGGCGCCTGGGGCGGCGCATGTGTCCTGCACCCAGGGGCAGGGCCAGCTGCCTACAGGGTGGGGCAAGCCGAGACAGGATGCTCCGCGGGGCCTTCGAGGAGTCTGACTGCCTCATCCCACTCAGCCGCCCTACAGCTGAGGGGGAGGCGGTGGGCAGACCGTTTGGGCAGCGCAGAGCCTGCGGGCACCCAAGCCACCACATCACTTCCAGGAGAGACGTGTGGCTCAGACACGCTGCAGGCCCCACAGTGACTGCTGGCTGGCATTTGTCACCTCCCTCAGTGGTGACACCCAGGGCGGCCTGCCTCCACCACAGACCCCTTCCTCCACCCCTGAGTGGATTGACAAATGTGGAGGAGGTTTTCACCCCCGCGATGGAGTAGTCTGCAAGGATGGAGCTTTTTCTCTGCAGGACACAGTGACAGATCAGCTGTATCTCTTAGGTTCTGTGACATCTTTCCAAGGGCTATAGGATTGCTCTCTAAATATGTGATATAATGATTATATCATTAGACCCAACATCCTATGAATAAAAAGCCATACATTATATGAATGAAAAAATGTAATTTCATCAAGATTATTTTTGTGTTGTGTTTTACCAGTCTGGAAGTGCACACTTGTGAGTTGACAGATTTGGATTGTCATGGTGGCAGCTACAGTTGGTCTGCAGTTTCCTAATTTGTAGTGTTGTGCTACATTTTCCAGGCAAGAAAATGATCTGTGGACATTTCTTCTTCCTGCAGATATATTGTGGTCTGTGGTTATATCACTCTGAACAGCGTAACTACTTTCCTAAGGGACTTCTTATCCCCAGGCTCTGGGCAGGTTGCCACTGAGATTGTCTTTTTGGGAGAGTAAGTATATCACATTGATTTCAATGGGGGGGGGAATACATACCATCCAGATTCCTGGAGTGGAAATTGCATTATTTCTTGCATCTGCTAGCAACACAACTACCATTCTTAAGTACCTTGCATTGTATGAACATATAATGATAACCTTCTTTAGTGCTACACCAAATGTTTAGGGTGAAAGCAAAGCAAAACAAAGCACTCAGCAAGTGTGGCTGACTGTCACAATGAAATTGCAGGGAGAAAACCTATCTCTTACTACTTTATTGAGCAAGCAACACAGGAACAGCCAAAACTGCACCTCTTACCTATGGATGCACAAAGCATCTGAGCTAGTACCTGAGTAACATTTCATAAGAAGGAACAACTGCACAGTTCCAGAGACAACCTTAGCTGGTGTACCACAGGTCAAAGGCCCAACCATAGGGAGAACACACCCCCCCCCCCACATACTTATTTTAGCAAGGATCCCTTTTCTGGGTGACTGACAGAAGGAGGTAGGGTTGGAAGTACTTGAGAAATACAAACAAAATACTCTTGGTTGATTTTCAATGGGACCTTGCCTTGCTGAAAGGGAATGATGGGTTTGAATTTTTCAGGGTGGGCAAAATGATTACTTGATTTAGTACTTGCTTCACTCTTGTTGCTCCAGCTACACACACACACACACACACACACACACATTCTTCTAAGGGTGTTACTGCAGATAGAATCATAGAATCATAGAGTTGGAAGAGACCACAAGGGCCATCCAGTCCAACCCCCTGCCAAGCAGGAAACACCATCAAAGCATTCCTGACAGATGGCTGTCAAGCCTCCGCTTAAAGACCTCCATAGAAGGAGACTCCACCGCACTCCTTGGCAGCAAATTCCACTGTCGAACAGCTCTTCCTAATGTTTAGGTGGAATCTTCTTTCTTGTAGTTTGAATCCATTGCCCTGTGTCCGCTTTTCTGGAGCAGCAGAAAACAACCTTTCTCCCTCTTCTATATGACATCCTTTTATATATTTGAACATGGCTATCATATCACCCCTTAACCTTCTCTTCTCCAGGCTAAACATACCCAGCTCCCTAAGCCATTCCTCATGAGGCATCATTTCCAAGCTGAAAAAGCAACCATATATTGTTGCACATACCCCAGTATCTGAATGGTGAGAGAGTCCAGGGGTGCCAGTGCTTACCCAGGGTTCAGTTTCCTTGGGATGGAGGTCAACTGAGACTCTGATGTTTGTAGCGTTTATGGTTTTATTTATACATTTGTACAACCTGGGCATAGGATGGAAGGGCTTGCAGCATTAACATTCCAACATTCCTCCCCATTTGGTTCCTAGCCCCCTAGGCATACACTTGGATTCAGCACAGCCAAGAAAGTCAAGCGTTTCTCACCAGCTTCCAACCCAGTCAAAACTCACACACCAAAAACAAATTTCTCTGTCCTATTGTCTTCTTTCATCAGATGACCTGGCATCCAGCCAAGTGGGGGTGGTGGGGGAGGCTTCCCTCCTGAAAGCATAATCAGTTGTCACTTTGGCAAGACATCTCTTAGCTAACTCTTTAAGATGCTGATGAGGCCAGCCAAGACCATCACCTTCACAAATGAATTGGTTTAACCAGTTCACTAGTAAATTCTAAGCATGGACACAGAATCACAGGCCTATAAATATATATATATTCATTCCCAGGAATTGATGGACACCTTCATTCTCTCTGCATACATTTCTCCTATCTAGAGCTGATCCAGGTCTGGAACTGGAAACTATATTCAGATGTTATGCTGCATATTCCACTTTCTTCCAAGGTTCTGCGATGAAGACTGAAGATCTGCGGAGAGTTCAGGTAGGACTTCATCTTCTTCTTCTTCATGAACAGAGTCTAATGGGATAGTGCCTTAGCTGTGAATTCTCTTTTGCAGAACCAAAGGAATGATAGAAATATAGGAAGCTGCATTATACCAAGTCAGACAATTGCTCATCTAGTTCAGCGTTGTCCATACTGCAGCAGTTGAGGCTCCCAATCTTAACTCTGAGATGCCAGAGATGAGTGTGGGACCTTCTACATGCCAAGCAGGTGCTATACCACTGAGCGACAGCCCTGCTTGTAATTTGCAGGTGTTTACTGTGTTTGAGTTGGAAATAATCTTCCTGCACTAGGAAAGTAACACTCCAATTTTAGTTGACCCCAAGCCCCTGTGAGTCTGGGGCAGAGTTGAAAAGGAATGCAGAATGATCAGAACTTCCCCCCAATATTTATACTGGAAAGCTTGAATAGTAATTATACGAACAGCCAGTAATTAAGGGTTGAAAACTTTATTAGAAACTTTATTAGAAACTTTTGTTCTGATTCCTGCCTGGGCATAAAAAAAAACAACTGTCAACAGCCAGAATGGAAACTAAACCAAAGCATGTGATTTATTCCTAAGGGGCAATATATACAGTACAGTATATAGTTATTATAACTATACTGTATTGTAGTTGCAGTGGCTGCTGATTCAGTGTAGTTGCTTAGCTAGGTGGGTCAATGGTCTGATCCATCATTTGGCAGCTTCTTCTAGTCTAAGGATGAGGAATCTTTGGCCCACCAGATGTTGTTGCACTCAAACTCCCATCAGCCCCAGTTAGTAAGCTGGTAACCAACAAGAATGGAAGTTGGACTCCAGCAACCTCCAGAATGCCAGACATTCCCCATTCCTACTCTATTCTGTTGGGAAACATTCACAATTGCCCACTACAGATATTTGCCCTTGTTATAACAGCAAGCAACTTACCATTTTGTTTATATGAGTGTTCGTTTCTTTAATGTATTGCACAATTGAGCTGAATTTGGATCATGTGAGCTGGTGGAGGGAGGGTCTGAAGCAGACATTCACACACACACACACACACACACCCAAGTGCAACCACACCCTCCCATTAGGGTGTAGGGGTTGTCAGCCTGAGGCTACTGAGAGGAGCTCTGCTGCAGCAGTGGAGCTTAAAATCAAGGAGGAAATTTAGAAAAGCAGACAAGGCCTCAGGCTTCACTCCTGAGAAATAATTTCAATATTTTTGTCCTCCCCTGAAAAAGAAAAGAAAATCACTAAAATGTGCTTTTCCAATTTGCTGCTGCCTGTGAATGGAGTATCAAATTGGAGAGGACAACATTTTCCCCAATCCCTTTTCTTAGGGGAAGTAAGAAGAATTTTTGATAGTGGGAGGGTTGATAAGGGCAGAGAACAACTCCTATTTGTGAGTCAGGCTCAGCTCAAATTAGAGCCAGACTTTTATTAACAGCAGTGCTTGTACAAAGGTAAGGCTGCAGTCCTGTTCAGATGTATGGGTGGACTAAGCCCAGCTGAACACAGATTTACTTTAGAGAAAATATAAATAAGATTAGGCTGCCAGCTTACTTCTAGCCTCTCCTCTATTCTCTTGTTGGGAAATAGATGGAGAACGCTGAAGCATGTCTCATCTTGGCTGATACATGTTCTGCCAACCCCTATATCGAGGATACTACTAACATCATGAGGTAAAACAGGGTTTGTTTGTTTTTGCTGTGGGGGGATAGTGTTAAGTATAATAGTTTAATTGTACATTGAAATAGAAAATGACTCTCTACGTATTGCTAAAGAGATATGGGAATTGCCATAGGAGTTAAAGAAAAGTGTCTGATGGGTTAATGTATCTGCTCTGCTCTCTCATGTGGTGTTTAACTTTAGATCACATGAAAAACTTATTCAGTTGCAAATAGCCATTTTGAAGAGAGTTGTTCTTTTTCTGAATGCCACAAAGGATGGGGTAATGATTTCTCTTCAGGAGAACATAGCCCTAGCCTGGAATGCAGGCTACGAGAAAGACAGAGCTTTGTTTTTAAATCATGGTTATTTTATATTTGTAAGAAACTGAACCTATACTTAGACAAACATGATTTTATACAACTTTCTGGATGTAACATTGATAGTTTTGTGTCTGTTTTGGAATAAGTTCTGTTAGTAAAGCTTTGAAACCATAAACCCAAACCATCTTAAAAAAATTGTCTTGTAGGTTGCTTCTTTCATTTTTTTGAATAGGAACAACATGATATGATCAGGTAATATGTAGGTTTTTCTAGAGCTAAACTCTGCTTTTCAGATTCCTTTTTCATGTTATTATGTAGAGCAGATACAGGCCTAGTTCAAGTACATCTGTGTGTGGAGTGACTCACTTTAGATTGTTTGTGGAGAATTACACAGTTGTGAATGCATCTATTTATTTGTATGGAAAACTCTGAACATAGCCATCTTCTTGATCTACCAATTTTGTTTGCTAAAACCTTACTCTCTGACAAGAATATTATTAATGGAGGGCTATTCCTTTATGTAAGTCACTACCTGCAATCTGGAGTGGCTGAAATGAGATTTAGAATACATCAGTGAAAACTGGTTCTCAGTCATCTGTATAATACATACTTTATCAAGATTAAGCATGGAGAAATCTGTCAATCCCAGTTTCTCTCAATTTTTAATTTTTCCAATGATAAGTTGTTGTTTTTAAAGTAAAAATACCCTCAGCATGGATCTCAGAAGCAGAACAGGCAAAGTAGAATGTGTTAGTGAACATGATTCATTTCTTCTGATTCTGTGGGTGGGTGGGATTCATGGTTCTGGAGCTACAACTATTTTCTTTTTCATGTAGGGTACTGTCCATCAAGAATCACTTCCCAAACACCAAAGTCATAATACAGATCATCCAGTCTTCTAACAAGGTTGGGCTTTCTATTTATCTATGGTGTGTTTCAGCTTCAGACGAATCCCAAATCCTAAGTCAAAGTGTGGTGACTCAGAGATATTCTTGGAATCTCTCAGGCACCATCCCAAGTTGAAACGAGGTTGTTCCAAAGTGTCCCGTGATGCCTTAGTGACTTGGACACTAACCACATGCTGCAGATGAATGTAAAACTATGTGCTTAAAAACCGGTGGTGGGAAAACCTTTCCAGCTTGAGGGCCACATTCCTTCTTGACAGCCTTCCGGGTGGGTGTCTCTTACTTAGTGGCCACATAGTCCTGTTTTGTCTGTTTTAATTGGAAACTTAATACTCTGCTGTTTCTCATCCTTTCATATTTCTCCCCTTTTTCGCCTGAAACAGGTCTACCTTCCAAAGATCCCCAACTGGGACTGGAGAAGAGGGGATAGTATAATCTGCTTTGCTGAGCTCAAACTTGGGTTAATAGCACAGAGTTGTGTGGTGCCCGGCTTGACTACGCTGTTGACTAGTCTGTTCATTAGGGAAGACTCCAAGGTAATTCATTTTCCAATTCTTTAATGGGTGTTGAGTTAACCAGAGCCTTCCAGATTTATCAGTACAGCTGTTCCACTGTTTACAGTTAAATAAATAACAGATATATATTTTACAGGTTTGGACATCATCATGGGCTAGGGTGATTCTCCATAGAACCTGCAGCCCTCTAGATACCTGTATGACAGCTAGGGATGCAGAAGGAATTTGTTTGGTCTGTTTTTTTGCAGTGGACTCTCCATACTGACATTCCCAAACTTACTTGTAGATCAGAATGGAACTCCCAGTTTATATAATAATGCACGGGAGTATATTACATTGCGCGCGCACACACACACACACACACACACAAACAAACACACGGTGAGTCCTTTAAAAGAGGCCCCATGGATACAGAGTACACATGTTCCATGGGGCCTCTTTTAAAAGACCCACCCTGTATATCTCACATCTTTGCTGTCCCCCCTCCCTTTCCTCCTTTTTTCTCTGTATCACTATACACACACACACAGCTTTATTGCAGTCCATAGACCCAAAGTACACAGGCAACAATTAATAAGCTGTAAGTTTGGCCTTGCTAGGCAACAGAGGAGCTTTAGCCTGTACATACTGATTTCTGATTTTTACTGCCTCTGAGAGGAATTTTGCTACAGCCAGTGTAATAGTATCAATCTTATTATCCTCAAGGAGAACATTGACATGAAAAGAGCCAGCAATTCCAGGTTGTTCTGTTAATATTGGATTAATTAGGTGCTGTCTGACCTGTTTATACAGACTACATTATAATAAAATGTGCTGCATATATTCAACATCCTGGGAACATGGGCACAGCCTATCTTGGTATGAGACACCAGCCAATCTTCCCCTCAGTATTTCAAATGGCAAAACAGATGGTGATAGATATGGTCAAATATATATGGCGATAGTTAGATACTGTCAAATATATATGAATACAGTACACACACACACACACCGTATTTTTTTCCCCATGTATAAGACACCCCCATGTATAAAATGACCCCTATTTTTTAATCCAAAATTAAGAAAATAGGACCCCTTATTTTAAACTTCAAAAATATAGGAAAAATATAGTCTTATACATGGAAAAATGTGGTGTGTGTGTGTGTATACTCTTATATATATATATATATATATATATATATATATATATATGAATGCAACAAGGCTGGGACAAGGTTAAATAAAATAAATGTATGTTATATCTATTTATTTCAATGTTACAGTAATGTTTTTGAAGAAGTTAAACAACAACAAAGATAGTGTTATGAAATTGACAGTGAAATCAAGGGGTTAAAACAGCAAGCAAACAAAAAACTCATAAAGCAGAGTGCATTTCACCTAACTTAGTTGTTAGATGTTGTTAGTTGGCCAAATGATGACGACAATTATATTTGTTACAGAAACTGAGCAATTTGAATAAGCACCTGCATGAAATAGAAGGCCACGATTATAAAGTGATGACTCAGCTTCTATCCAACGATTTTATTGACATGTCCTTCAAAGACGTGGCCAAGTAAGTCCAGGATTTCCCACCACCACTGCCTTAGTTGATTCGTAAGAACATGAAATCTTTACTGGGTCACACCAGACTCATCTTGCCCAGCATTCTGTTCCCACAGTGACAAATCAGATATCTATGGGAAGCCCACAAACATGACATGAGCACAACAACAGTGTCCTGCTTATGCTTTGCAGCCACTGGTATTCAGAAGTCGTGTTGCTTATGGGTCTCATTCCATCCAAGAGTTTGTGTTGTAAGTGAAGGAAGCCAATGGGTGGGTCTAGTAGTGTGTGGTGACATGGTCTTGCTCTTCACTCATGCATAATAATCATTTTGCCTGAGTAGAGCTCACGCGGAAGCTCACTCACATTGTGTTTTACCTGTTGGGCAAATGTCTCCAGCAGGTTTTAAGAACTGATAAGGTTTTCAGCAATGGTTGCTACTCTGAATCCCCCAGATTCCCCTCCTTTCTTCACTTGCTTGTTCCTTTGTCAATAACACAAACTAATCTCTTTCTTAGATTGTGCTTTTTGAAGCTGGATCTCATGTTGCTTGCTATCGAGTTTCGATCTGACATGCAAGGAAATAGGTGGGCACCTATCCTCCTGAACTTCTTGCACTTAACAGGATTAACTATGATATCCTAAACTCTTTGGGTTGGAATGTCCCCATGGCCAGAGCAACTTGCCTAGGACAGATTGCTGTGAGACTACAGAAAAGCAGAGGAAGGAATACCTTATGTATTGATAAACTGGGACAAGAAAGCCACATTGGGCCTCAGAGTAGCCATGCCAAGGGGAGACCGTGAAGTACATTACAAAATTGCCCCAACCCTGCTGGCATCAGATCCAAAGCATCTTTGTTCTTCCAACACTTTTTTTCTTCTTATCTCCAGCAGAAGCCCATGGGGCTTATCCATACTTGTCCCACTGCTTTCCTCCAGGGAAAACTGCTTTTTAGAGCTGAATTGGAGCAAATTGCAACCAGGACTTGCCCTGGATTGCCGTTTGTTCTGATCTATTGCTAAAGAGTGGGTCTTCCCTTGGAAAGGAGAGTGGCAAGGGGAAAACTGCTCAGACCTGTGCTTTCCAGGCGTGACACAAACAGAAGTGTGGACGAGCTCTTGCAAAGGCAAAACACCATGCCATTATGTCAGCCTGGATAGCTCAGTTGGCTAGAGCATGGTTCTGATAGCATCAAGGTTGCAGGTTCAATCCCTGGTTCAATCCCTGGCTGCATTTCAGGGGTTGGACTGCTGTAGATGATCCTCAGGGTATCTTCCAAGTCCATAATTCTATGATTCTGTGTTTAAAGCCTTTGTAGGGAATTCAAGTGGTGAAACTTTGGATGTGATAGATCTTACACCCCTTCAGTAGCTGCTGGACTACAGATCCTATCTTTCCCTGGTGCTGGCAGGGGCCTGATGAGAGCTGGAGTCCAACTACAGTTGGAGGAAACAGGTTTCCTGCCTCTGATTTAAACCCAATTCAGTCTCTGCCTGCTTTGTTTGGCTCATTGACTAGTCACCCCACTTGGCGGATGGAACAATCAGATTAGTTGCTAAGGTCTTGTCACTACATCCAAAGCTTCTCTACTCCCCCCCCCCCCCATGTAAATATTTGCCTTCCATAGAAGAAGTAGGTCACCAGGATTGAATATTGGAGTTATCTTGTTGGAGACACAGAATTCAGTAAATTGGGGAAGCTCTTCAGGTGATCCTAGACAAATCTGCATCTGCACCTTCCGTTTGCCCTAAAGATCATCTTTCCCCATCACCTCCTGGTCTCTGACAATTCATGTAGCAGCTGTACAGATTTAATACAAATGTTTAAACAGTAAACTAAGGGAGGCTTAAATGACATTTCTTGTTTTTCTCAAACAATTTGACAATAGCATCCTGATCAACCCTTCCATGATTAAACTCCATTTGGACACAATGGGCTTTTTCATCGCCAAATCTGCAGCGCAACTCAGAAGGTAATTTCTTTAATTACTTGCATCCATATTTGAACTGTATTCTAAGTTGAAACAAAATTAAAAATTAAAAAATCAAAAAAATCATTCCAGTAGACCTTAGAGACCAACTAAGTTTGTTATTGGTATGAGCTTTCATGTGCATTTTTATTTTTTTATTTTGTTCCGACTACAGCAGACCAACACGGCTACCTACCTGTATTCTAAGTTGTTAAACATTAGAGTGGATGTCAAACATTGGGCAGGTGTTTCTGTAACAGTGTTATTTTGTGCTGTATTTCACAGCCAAAGAAGGGAAACTCTCATTGTTTATATATACAGATGAATACAGATGGGAAGGAATCTTGCATTTAAATGTGAACCTACCTAATTTGCAGTTTCCAAGAAATATGCAAACCCACACAATTTTGTCCTTTGAAATTTGCACAAATTTTGTGATTGCATTATTTTTTTAAAAAAGAAGATGCTACAAAAGGCATATTGTCAGGGAAAGCATGCAACAAAATGCATATCCTTCCCCAACACAAATAAAGCCTTGGCTCATGCACAACACATATAATAGGTGTGGGGAACTTTTGGTCTTCCAGATGTTGCTGAACTATAACTCTTATCAGCCCAGCATGCACGGTCAATGGCCAGAGATGATGGGAATAGGAATTCAGCAATATATTGAGGGTCAAAGATTTCCCACACCTGACATATAAGGATACACATTCCTGAATGACACGCCTGCCCCCCCATTTCTCTCCCCCCCCCACACATTTCACTGCTATTCCCAGAATTGGGAGAGGTGAAAGGAATTAATTTTCTCCACTATATAATATTATTACAGGCCTGTATCCTTTCCCATAAAATGAATCAACATTGCAGTCCTTTCTACCAGATCTCTCTGTACCTTACAAAGCATTCTGTCCCCCTAGCTGTTTTGTTCCATCTTGTCCACAGTAGTCACCCCCAGGACTTTGATTCCCATCTCCCCTCTCCCGATGCACTTCACAAACTTATAATAACATTCTCTTCATCCCCACAAGACCCACCGTTCCTTCTCCCTCCTCTCCACCCCCAGGCCCAACTTCCCTATCTGTCGCTTTCCCAAAAGCCAAATTCCCTTGACGACATTTGCCCCGACTGTTCAGAACTATCTCTCTCCCCTCCCTTGCCACACACAACTGGATACATTTTTTTTCATTATCACCTGTTTTCCACATACAACTAGCCTTATGAAATATATTAAAAACCAAAACAGAAACATTATTCTGGAAACATTTAGAACATTAAAGTAGGTTGAGGCACACATATTCTGGAAGCATTTAAGAATTCTTACTTTTTCTATTTTCAATCAGTTTTATGGTTGTTTTTTAAAAATGTCATCACGCATTGTGAACTTGCGCTGAAAAGCAGGCAAAAACAAAACAAAACAACAAAAGAAAAGAAAAGAAAAGAAAAGAAAAGAAAAGAAAAGAAAAGAAAAGAAAAGAAAAGAAAGCCAGTGTGGGCTTAGAGTGGTTCAAATCACCAGTTCAAATATCCACTTGGCCGGGAGCTCACTGGGTGACCTTGGACCGGTCACTGCCTCTAAGCCTAACCTACTAGTGTGCATGCACACGGAAGCTCATACCAAGAACAAACTTAGTTGCTCTCTAAGGTGCTACTGGAAGGAATTTTTTAATTTTATTTTGTTTTGACTATGGCAGACCAACACGGCTACCTACCTGTAACTACTTCACAGGGTTGCTTTGGAGACTAAATGTGGGGTGGGTGTGTGGGGTGGACCATGTACACCACCGTGAGCTCCTTGGAGAAAAGGTAGGGTATAAATGCAATGCAATGCAGTACTGTGTTTCCCCTAAAATAAGACACCGATTTACATCCCCCCCCAAAAAAAAAACACAGTATGCCTTATTTTCAGGGGATGTCTTATTTCTATTAGGCCTCCGTCTGTCCACCTACCGGTACCTCTTCTCTGTGGTGGGGCAGTCTCTTTCCTCCTCCCCGGCGTGGCAGCGCAGCAAGATCGGGGTCCCTCCCCCACAAAAAAACTGTTATTTGGTTTATTTGCTCTGGCGGTCCTTGGGGCAAAGTTAAGAAGCGTAAGGAGGGAGGGAAGGAGAGAAGCTTTGAAAGTGCTGCCAAGTTCCCACCACGGGTTCCTTCTTGTCGTTTACCGGTATTTGTCTCCTCGCGTGCAACGGCGCTTCTCGCTCCCTCAGTTGTCGTCGGGGGGGGGGGGCCACGACAGCCTCTTGCTCGCTGGCTCCCTGCGCACTGTTTGTGCATGCCTCTCACTCGCTGGCTCCCTGAGAGGGGGCGCAAGAGGGGCTGAGGCGGCGGGGCCGGGCTGGGGACAATGGCAGCGTCTCCTCCAAGCCCGTGGTGGTGGCAGGGCCCCTGCACTATTCTGGTCCGCTAGGCAGGGGGTCTCCAAGGGCTTTGTGGGGCCCTCCAGAACTGCGCCTATCACTATGACTTATTTTCGGGGTACGGCTTATATTTCACAAATGAATAGAAATCCTGCTATGGCTTATTTTATGGCTACGTCTTATTTTAGTGGAAACATGGTAATACAGACCACAAAAAAACAAGGAAATGCATACATACAAATAACTGTTCTGACTATTTTCTGTCCTGTTAAATTTAATCCAGGCGGTTTTTTCTTTTCCTTTGTTGTCTAGGGCACGGTATTACTGTAGACAATGCCACAGTGACATTTTAAATCCAGAGTTAATTGGAAAGTGTCGTTGCAGAGCAAAAACCACGAGAAAAACCTCACTCTCCCTTTCTGGTAAATTCTCTCTACATTTCAGACTGGACTAACCATGCATAAGTCAGAGGTGGATTGCATAGCTAGCCTTCAAGTCCGTCATCTATCAATTTTATTTTGATATTAAATGTATATCTCCAAAGATACAGGGGAAAGAAGACTCTTATGCTCGTAGCTGTGTGGTTTAGTAACGCCAACATGCATGACCAAAGGCAGTTTATAGCAGTACTAGACTAGACTGCTGCAATGCATTATATGAGGGACTGACTTTTAAGACAGTTCAGAAACTGGAGCTTAATTTGGTCGCCAGGCTTATAACTATAACAAGAAGGACCACTGGTCCATCTACACTAGTTTGTGCTTGGTTTCCATACCAAATTCAAAGGGTTGATTTTAACCTGTCAAGTCTTATATAGCTCAGGGCCCCATTGCCCTTTCCCATATGAACCTGTCTGGACCCTCTTGCCATCTTCAGAAGCCCTTCTCAGAGGACTCCATTCTGGGGAATGTACATAGGGTGACTACACAAGAAAAGGCCTTTTCAGCAGTGACTCTCCATTTTTGGAATGCTCTTCCTAGGGAGGTGAACCTGGCTCCAAGTCTAAGATCTGTTTGGTGCCCTTGCTGATGTAGGGTTCTGTTTTCGTTAGTGGCAAGCATGAGCTGCCACTGCAGTCCAATGTGTCCAGGGTCATCAGAAAGTGGTTTATAGGGGCATGAGATTGCCAATTGGCTAGCCATCCTTTACCAGGCTGCTGTCAGTGAGCCAATTGTCTAGCCAATTTTAGGACCACATGCCTGCACGGCCCTGACTGAAGCACCCTCTGCTTCCACAACCACTGCCTTCTGGTGTTTAGTGGTGGGAATTCCTCCTGATGGTTACTGCAAAGGGAGCGGGCTGCTTCATTGTTTGGGCTGCTTCACCAGCTGCTACTGATCACAATAATAGCCAGTTGGGTCTTTGTTACTGGGAGCCATGCTTGTGCTAAGTTGCTAAAACAGCACAGGGCAGCCCTCAGCAATCTGGTGCTGTACAGATGTTTGAACCACAGCTCCCATCAGGCCCATCCTTGCTGGCTGGGAGTTGTAGTCCAAAACATCCACAGGCTACTAGGTTAATGAAGATGAGCACAGAGCCTCACCAAACAGGAACGTTTATCTCCCAGAGGATGTGAAGCTGTAGTTAATGCCGACTTTACTGCTTTGAGAACTGTTACTCCCACAGAGTGTTTGAAGTGGCCATGGTCTGTTCAAGGATTTATTCTTAAACAGTCTATCTTTTATTTGAACAGCAGATGGCAGGCAAGCCCCATTGCTAACCCAACTGTTTTGTCGCCTTGGTAGATTTCACAGGAACACACATCCTCAGTGAGATCTCAGAAGTGCACACCTGTGGGCTTGTTCACACATTACATTCATGAGAGATTGGGGGGGGGGGATTCAGTTCAGTTCACTTTTAACATGAAGCTACCAAATTCACACTCCCCCAATCTGTGAAACAAAAGACAGCTATCCTTTGAAATTCTCACTTTCTCTGAATTTTGTGCTACAGTTCCCCAACCACATAATGACTATGCAAATGTATATATTAGGGCAGGGGTAGGCAACCTAAGGCCCATGGGCCAGATGTGGCCCAATCACCTTCTCAATCCAGCCCACAGATGGTACGGGAATCAGCGTGCTTTTACATGAGTAGAATATGTCCTCTTATTTAAGATGCATCTCTGGGTTATTTGTGGGGCCTGCCTCGTGTTTTTACATGAGCAGAATGTGTGCTTTTATTTAAAATGCATCTCTGGGTTATTTGTGGGGCATAGGAATTTCTTTTTCAAAATATAGTCTGGCCCACCATATGGTCTGAGGGATGGTGGACTGTCCCACAGCTGAAAAAGGTTGCTGATCCCTGTATTAGGGGAAAGTGTGCATTTAAAAATTAATATATTAGTGAAAACAGCACACATTACATTAGAGGAAATTGGTTATAATAATATTTAGGGTTGGATAAACATCTTACAAAATAAATGTACATGTTTATGAGGAGAAATCTGCACTAAAATGCTGATGAAGTCTCACGAGGTCTAGCAAACTGACATGGAAATGTAGAAAACCCAATGTAAGCATTTGCCTATCTTCAGACGAATGCAATTTCTCTATAGTGTTCACATTTGGTGTTGGTTCTATGGCTACATAAAATAAAAAAGCTACTGCTCAGCGTTTCTTGTAATTACACAGCATTCAATTTCCACTGAAGGTCTAGTAAGTTCTCTTCCACACACCAAGCAAATGGAGAATCTTTGGCCAATGATTCAGTTGCCCTGTGTCAGTGGACAGGTGGGGCACAAGTTTCCCACAGTGCCCTTGCAAGAGTCTACAAGAAGTTGTATTATCCCATGTGAGCTCACATGGGGTGGGAAAGGCCAAGTGCTTAAAAGCTTCACCCATAAGTAGATTGGGCACTTTTTGCCCGGTGAGCTATCACACCTGCCCACTTGTGATGTTAGTGGCCTCACTGAGCTCCTTGGGTCACTGATTAACAGGAGCAGAAAGGGATTTTTCTCTCAACATCAGTTGGCTCTTAATGAGTGCTTCATCATGTTATGCATTCTCAATATTCTGTGACAACTCTGTGTGGATATGGTTTTGGGTAGGATCAGAATAGTAAGTGGGGGGGGGGCATAAGGGGCCTGGAGGAAAGATAGGTTGAGGGTATGCTCCTAGCTGAGGTGGAGCCCTGCCAGGCCAGAATGTCTCCCCAGTGGGATCCTGGATGCTGGCCTGTCCTGTATGGTAGCCAGGGTCTGATACTAGTCAACGTCCATGGAAGGCTGGACTGGACTGTGCAATGCCAACCATTGAACAGAATGCCATTCCAACAGCAAATGCTGATGGGAATCAATAATTGATCCTTTATATATTCTCCATTCCTTATAGAATCTCTGTTTCATGTCGTTTCTTACACTTCCTGATAACTTTTATATTCAAAGAATACTTTTAAAAAATCATTATAAGAATTAAATTCTCTTGGCAGAGCTAGACTAATTCTTGCAAAACAAAAAGTGTAAATAATATTATGTTAGGATATATGAGGATAACTGAATGTAATGAGGCTGCACATTATAAAGGAAAGAATAGACACAGTAAATGAAAATTCCAGAGTCTGAGGCAGTCAGACTCTGGAGGCCCCCCTATGGTCAGCTCACCCCACCCTCACCCTGCCCCTATGGGTGGCTCGCACCGCCCAAGGCCCCCGAGCGGCTTCCTCTGCTGCTGGACATTGTTAGCTACTGTCCCTTGTCTTCAGAGAGCCACTGTGGTGTAGTGGTTAAGAGTGGTAGACTCGTAATCTGGGGAACCGGGTTCGTGTCTCTGCTCCCCCACATGCAGCTGCTGGGTGACCTTGGGCTAGTCACACTTCTTTGAAGTCTCTCAGCCCCACTCACCTCGCAGAGGGTTTGTTGTGGGGGAGCAAGGGAAAGGAGAATGTTAGCTGCTTTGAGACTCCTTCGGGTAGCGATAAAGTGGGATATCAAATCCAAACTCCTCTTCTTCTTCTTCATACCATAAATGGCTTGCACATCAGCTCTGGTCCAGAAAGGACAAAGTTAAAAAGGAGGTGGGGGGAATTGTGAAGAGGTACAGGGAGCTCTTGCCAGTATGCCCGCTTCCTGGAACATGGGTCTTAGCAAGTGCCCAGCCATGTCAATGTTGACGCCAACTTGGGATGATCTAATTGGTTGAACATTACCATTTCACTTGGCTTAGGGCAGGCTTCCTCAACCTCAGCCCTCCAGATGTTTTGAGGGTACAATTCCCATCATCCCTGACCACTGGTCCTGCTAGCTAGGGATCATGGGAGTTGTAGGCCAAAAGCATCTGGAGGGCCGAGGTTGAGGAAGCCTGGCTTAGGGGCTACCATGAACTTGAAACTGGTAATGAGATGCTTCTACATGCACTTATTTGCCACTATCAAAATTGATCCTAGGCTGTTGAAAAACAATTAAGACTAGCAAGAGAAGAAATGGCCTCTTGATGCTTTTTATTTCAGATAAGTTGAAAGGAGTGCAGGATTCTATGAGCAGTCCAGTAGTTTCACGCTCCCTTGGATTTTTCCCTTTCTGGATTTTTCCGTTTCACGCTGACAATGAGGTCAGGTAAGACATTGGGGAGATATATATGTGTGCACCATTTCCTGGTCTGAATTCCTTCTGAATTTGTGTGAGTGTGAAATGGGAGAAAGGAAGTTATGCTTCTTTTAAAGTTATGATTTCTAAGCCTCCTTGGCACTTTACATCTAATGTGGGGGGCAGCTGGATTTGACTGGCTGAAGTTTGTCACTATTTATGGTTGAAATATTGAAATTTGAGGATTCTGTGCCACATTATGAGCTGAACCCAGATCAAACTGAATTCAGGCCTGGTTGGAGAATCCTCAATAATAATAAAATTCAGAAGGGATTTGGCACATCCTGTAGGTGTGAGGAACCTTTGATATTTCAAATGCTGCTGAACTACAACCACCACCCCTGCTGGCCATTGCCTATTCTTTCTTGGGTCAATGGGAGCTGTAGTTCAATATTCCCAAACAGCTGCCTTACTAGGTCCCACATGTGTCCCTTTCCACAAGCAACAGTTCCTCAAATTCCTTGGCTAGGACACAATGGGCTATAGCAGGATATCTATCCAAAGGCATTTCCAGAAGTGAAAACAGTGGAGAGCTACTGGGAGAACCTTTATCACTATCATGTAGATGTTACTTTTTAAAGTAGTTATTATAAAGCCATATAATGAAGAAGAAAAGCCCTTGGCCACCTCAGAAGGTAAGTAAAGCAAGTAGCAACCCACTCCTGAAAAATTTGGAGACAATTCTTCCCCACCTTCATGACCAAGTGGTTGCTTGCAGTTATATCGCAGGGAGCTCAATGTTAGCCCCCTCATTTAATCCTCACAGCTGTAAGGTAGGTTGGGCTGAGAGGCAGTCACTGGCCTAAGGTCCCCCCCCCCATGAGTTTAATGACTGAGTGCACTTGCCAAACATGCCTTTCTAGCCATTACCGGCAGTCATACTTGGTCAAAAGGTATGGCGATCATTTGCGAATGCTATTCCCTCCCAGCCTTTGCCGCTTTGACCTTATGGGATAAAGATAAAATCCGCAAATGGATTTTAGATAGGGACGAAGCGTTGGATTTGGATCTATCTAACTCGGCCAGCCTATCTATGTGGTTCCCCCGCGTGAAGGCAGTAGGATCTCTGGGCGACTATCTGAGTGACCTGATGAATCCTGTGCCTGTTTCCACTCCATTCCTACAGGGTATATTTTCCAACACTCCTCCTGATCTTCGCCTTTGCCCGTGCAACAGGGGAAAGATAGAGGACTTTATTCACTTTTTCTTTCACTTTATTCAGTTTCTTTCTTTATATGACTCAATAAGACCGAGGCTCTTCCTATTAATTCCCCCGTCCATCGCCATGGAAGATGACTCCATGAAATACTTATTGGTGGACGCCAACCCCATGGTTACCCGCGGTGTGGCCATCTATATTTTACAGGCCCTGGAACTCAGGGCCACCTTGATAGGTTAACTTCTTTTAGCCCTGGTCCTTTGTAAATATCCTGAAATACCCATAGTTACATGATTTATTACTGATTTTACCATATCTTGTTTTATCTACCATGATTTTATATCTGTTGTTTTGCAAATGTATCTGACATATTTTTGTATAATTGCGGCAGGTTTCTGCCTGGATTCTTTTCTATGTGCTATGGCCAAATGGCTAATGCAGTAAACTCTGTTATGTTATGTTATGACTGAGTGGGGCTTTGCATCCTGGTTTCCCAGTTTCTAGTCCAACACTCTAACCACTACACCACACTGTCCCCCTGATTTCATAGGAGGGTTTTGTCCCCGTCCCCCCGTGAATGGTGATAAAGACATTTTCATTTGTTGATTTAGACACTGTTTTAATAACTTCCTTTAATGAGTTAAGTAAGTGGTAAAATATTGGAGGGGAGCACCTTAAACGCCCCCTCCTGCATGTATGTGTGTACACAGGCAGACATGCACAAGGGCATTCTACCAATTTGTTCAGGAGGAGAGGAATTCATCATTAAGTTTACAATACAGTCTCTCCTCACCCCCTGTGTCCGCAGCATAATTTGAAGAAGGTGGGGAGGGAGAGACTCTCTCAACCTGCTGAAATATCATTATTAAAATGTGCATGAAAAGTCAATTATGCCAGAGGGAGGTATTTAAGAGAAGCGAGTTTCCTTACTGTGGGATTACACCTTGGGGATTACAGAGATTGCTGAAATCTTTGCAGCTGTTTAACTTAAAAGAAGAGAGGATTTTCACTGTCAGATGTTCTCTATAGCCCTCGCAAAGAGGAGAGCAAGCACTGAAGGAAAGCCATTGTTCCCGTGGCCCTTGAAACTAACTCCTGCCATCAAACAGCGGAGGAGGAGATTACCGCAGCAAAGGTTTGCCCCGTACAGGGTCAGATTAGAGGCCCTAAACACCAAAAAGATCACAGTTCTCCCCTGCCCCCACCGGTATGGAACTCAAAATACAAACATTACTAAAGAGGAGACTGAGAGGTGATTTGATAGCCATCTTCAAATATCTTATGGCCTTTCACATGGAAGATGGAGCAAGCTTGTTTTCTGCTGCTCCACAGGGTAGGACCCAAACCAATGGCTTCAAGTTACAAGAAAGGAGGTTCTGACTAAACACCAGGAACTACTTTCTGACAGAGCTGTTCAGCAGTGGAATGGACTCCCTTGGAAGGTGGTGGATTCTCCTTCACTGAAGGTTTTTAAACAGAACTTGGAAAACCATGTGTCACGGGTTCTTTAGCCATGATTCCTGCATTGTGGGGGTTTAGACTAGATGACCATTTGGGTGCATTCCAGCTCTGCATTTCTATGATTCTATAAAGTGCTCCACTCAGCTGGTTATGTTTCATTCCACCTCTTATCTCAGTTATCAGAAGAAGAAGAAGAAGAAGAAGAAGAAGAAGAAGAAGAAGAAGAAAAACAACAACCCAATTGCACAATGTATACTATATGCATGAAAGAAAATCAAATCAAGTACATATAACTCAGAAAAAAATGTATCAGCAATAAAACATAGATTGATTACTACACATAACAAGATCTGATTTCCTTGCATCATTTCGATCTGTGTCAGAAGGCTGCTATAGAAATAAGCAATTTTAAAAGAACAGAAAAATGGGAGAATAGTGTGTAGTGGAGGGCAAGGAAGTCTAACTAAATTCTGATTTCCCGCACAATCTAGAGAATAGTTTCAGTTTTTGAAAAACATCAGGTTGGTAGTCCTCATGATCATGTGCATAGACGCTTGGAAATGCATGGACAGCATTGCAATAAACGTCAAAAGATCAGCACTAGGCAATCATATTTTATGCATCACATTACAGAAATATCAACAACCTCAGATATGCTGATGACACAACCTTGATGGCAGAAAGTGAGGAGGAATTAAAGAACCTTTTAATGAGGGTGAAAGAGGAGAGCGCAAAATATGGTCTGAAGCTCAACATCAAAAAAAACTAAGATCATGGCCACTGGTCCCATCACCTCCTGGCAAATAGAAGGGGAAGAAATGGAGGCAGTGAGAGATTTTACTTTCTTGGGCTCCATGATCACTGCAGATGGTGACAGCAGTCACGAAATTAGAAGACGCCTGCTTCTTGGGAGAAAAGCAATGACAAACCTAGATAGCATCTTAAAAAGCAAAGACATCACCTTGCCGACAAAGGTCCGTATAGTTAAAGCTATGGTTTCCCCAGTAGTAATGTACGGAAGTGAGAGCTGGACCATAAAGAAGGCTGATCGCCGAAGAATTGATGCTTTTGAATTATGGTGCTGGAGGAGACTCTTGAGAGTCCCATGGACTGCAATAAGATCAAACCTATCCATTCTCAAGGAAATCGGCCCTGAGTGCTCACTAGAAGGACAGATCCTGAAGTTGAGGCTCCAGTACTTTGGCCACCTCATGAGAAGAGAAGACTCCCTAGAAAAGACCCTGATGTTGGGAAAGATGGAGGGCACAAGGAGAAGGGGACGACAGAGGATGAGATGGTTGGACAGTGTTCTCGAAGCGACTAGCATGAGTTTGGCCAAACTGCAGCAGGCAGTGAAATGCCTGGCGTGCTCTGGTCCATGGGGTCACGAAGAGTCGGACACGACTGAATGACCGAACAACAACAACATTACAGAAGATGCCAATATTCATTTACTGTATTTAGGGTAAAGTTCTGTGGGCTGTTTATCCGGGTGTAAGCCTTATTTAAGGTGGTAAACTGTGTATATGGTCCCTCCCCCACATCTTATCCTTACAACAACCCTGTGAAGTAGGATCAGTTGAGAGATTGATAGCAGTGTCAGGTCCCTCAGTGAGCTTCGTGTCTGAGTGAGGATTCAAACCGAGTCCTCTCAGTCCAAGTTCACTGTAGCCTGTACACTGCAGTGCCTCTCACTCGCTTTAGAAGATAATTCGCTGGATTTTTTTATTTTATTTTGCGTAATGAGTCTCGTGTTTTCTCCCCACCAGCACCTTTGCAATAGTAGCTTTACTCATTAATTAAGATAGTGTTTGTTGACTGACTTCCCTTCTTTATACGTGCTCCTCTCCTTCTCACCACGGTTCAGGCATGCAACATGCTCTTTTAAAATATTTGAAAACAGCACTCGCAAGTTTATCTGAGGAAGAAGAGCCTTGTGGTATCATATATCCCATAGCCAGAGTTCTGTACAGCGAGTGTCTACCCCAAACATAGGGAATGGGTTTCCTTGGAGTTCAGTACTAGAGTTCGATAACTATATATAGCTATGCCGTTTTGGGGCAGAATACAGTGGCTGCATTTGCACAGTGGCTCTGTTCATTCAGAGGATGTGGTCACATCTAGACCATACATTGAACGCATGTGGCTTCTTCCAAAGAATCCTAGAAACTAGCTTGTTAAGCGTGCTGGGAATTGCTGCTCTGTGAGTATTATAAACTACATCTCGCATGATTATTGGGGGAAGCCATGCACTTTAAAAATGTGGTGTAGATGTGGACTGTGTTTGGATGCTCCCTTGTGAATCCTTTCATGCTCCCAGTTATTCACTCTTTTGCATCTATAAAATTGCCACTTTCTCTTTCTACTTTTCAAATATCACCTCTAAGGCCTATCCATTTAAATGATAAAACTTTCTGCACGTATAAAATTGGATGTCCGGAGTGAAGAAGATGATGATGATGATGAAGAAGAAGAAGAAGAAGAAGAAGAAGAAGTGTTTGGATTTGATATCCCACTTTATCACTACCCGAAGGAGTCTCAAAGCGGCTAACATTCTCCTTTCCCTTCCTCCCCCACAACAAACACTCTGTGAGGTGAGTGGGGCTGAGAGACTTCAAAGAAGTGTGACTAGCTCAAGGTCACCCAGCAGCTGCATGTCATGCTTAGTCATGCTGGCCACATGACCCGGAAAAACTGTCTGCGGACAAACGTCGGCTCCCTCGGCCTGTAAAGTGAGATGAGTGCCACAACCCCAGAGTCGTTCACAACTGGACTTAACTGTCAGGGGTCCTTTACCTTTTTATGTTATTGCGCAAAGACGAAATCAGCTAGAGCCAGTGTGGTGAACATTTGGCTCCCGAGAGGTTGTTGAACTACAACTCCCATAAAGGTCCCTCCAAGTCAAAACTGTATGTCCTCAGATTTCCCCCCAAATTGTTATTGTTTGGCCTTTCATTTTGCTTCAGGGTTTCAGCTGAAATGTCACTATCATCATCATCATCATCATTATTATTTAGTTTGCTAAATTCCTGGAGCAAAACTCAATGACCCAGTAGCTATGCAAAGGTATTTGTTTACTATTTGATATATGTGAAACCTGCTCATAAAACAAGGTGTTGTCCAAAATCAATCAAAATAATACAACAGAAAACCCATTACTCTAAGCAATGTAACCTCACTTAAAACTGAAATACGGAAAGACTGATGCAATAAAACAACTTGAATCGCAGCAGCTAAAATACAACCAGGAAATATAGGAGCTGAATCTACATGCCATACCAGAAGAACTGAAATAATGAGATTCTAAAATGCCTGGGGGAAACAAGGAAGTCTTAGCCTGGCACTGAAAGGACAACAGTGTGGATCCCTGGTGAACTTCACTGGAGAGATAATTCCATGGCTTTGTTGGGCACCGAAAAGGAACCCTCTTTCATAGCTAGTCTCTGAATTTTAGAATCAGGGGTCTCTGAGAGAAAGACATCAGTAGATAACCATAAGGAACAGCAGGGATGAGGTGCCTTTTCAGCCCAAAGGCCCTGTTCCACAGAGGACAACATGTCAGGGATTGCTGGGGATCAGAGTCATACAAGTGCAAAAGATGTTATTCTTATTTTTATCCAGAAGGTAGACACTTTTGTCTACCTGGGCTCCACCATATCCAGCAAGCTTTTCATCGACACTGAGCTGGACATGCACATCGGCAAGGCAACTACAGCAATGGCTCGCCTCTCCAAAAGGGTATGGGAGAATGTGATGCTAATGACCAATACCAAGATGAAGGTCTACCAGCTTTGCATGTTGAGCAAGCTGCTTTATGGGAAGTGATTCGTGGGAAGCTTACACACTCCAGGAGTGACACCTCAATGCCTTCCATATGCCATCAGGAAGATTTTGTGCATCACATGGCAGGACAAAAATCTCAAGCAAATATGTGCTCTCCCAAGCCCACATTCCTAGCATGTTCACACTTCTGTCTCAGCAGTGTCTATGCTGGCTTGGTCATGTACACAGAAAGGAAGATGGCAAGATCCCTAAGGGCATGCTCAATGGGAAGCAGGTTTCAGACTCTAGGCCTGTTGGCAGACCAACTCTGCATGATGAAGATGTCTGCATTTGTGACATGAAGGCTGACATTAACCCCGCCATATGGGAATCCCTTGCAGATGATTGCAATGCTTGCAGCCAGACAGGTCTTCTATCCACAGCAGTGAACAGAGGAAGGGCGACCACTGGGAGGGATGCAGAGCATCTGCCCCAGCTGCAATAAAACAGGTCTCTGCCATATCTGTCTCTACAGACACAGCAGGCGCTGTGACTTTACCCCGAAGGCGGACTCTTCCGTTGTCTCCCGAGATAGATGGATGAAAACAACAACATACAAAAATCAAGTGTTTCTGACATGCACACATGGCTCTAGCCTTCATCCAGGCAAGCAACAGGCATCATCCTGGTTCAAAAACACATTCCTGCCATGCAGAAGCACTTGAGGAAGGTGCTGTCCAAGAGCTGTGAGGAGTGTTGCCTGAGAAGGAGCCATGTCTTGTTGTGAGTCCAGAGAGCCTAATAGATGGGACTGGAGGGATGCATTTGGGCCCCCAGGCCTGAGGTCCCCCACTCGTGAGGTACAGGTGTGTGCATACAGGAGAAGGCTTTCTCTCTTAGGTCAGTGTCATCAACCTTAAAAGTTATAATTTCAACCTGATTATGATCTTGTAGCAATCATCAAAGGCTACACCTCTCTTCCATTTAATCCAGACATGGTCAACTTTCAGCTTCTCCTTTTTGAAACCTCCCTTAGGCTGCAATTCTATACGCAATTACTTCCCTAGGTGTAGTGCCCTCACCCACTGGAATGTTAGCGAGAAACTGCTTGTTACTGCATTTGAAGGTATTCCAAAAGAGTTAGGGAGAGTTAGAGAGTGTACTGGACAGAGTCGGCTGGGAAATAAGAATGGAAATAGAATGAGAGACATCTTTGTTCAAGGGTAGCCAGCCAAGCACATTCCAGATGTTCTTGGAGTTCAGTGCCCATCAGCCCAGCCAACATGGTCAATGGTCTAAGATGATGGGAGTTGATGTCCAACACATGAGTTGTTTCATATCTCGTGATTTATAGTTTGTTTCCATTAACACCTTGTGAGAATCATTGTTGCTTACTAACATAACATCTCTTTCTTGTTGAGATCTTCAGCAATTATAAAGATTATTATTTTTTGCTTGTTTCCGCAAACTTTCTCTGCTTCTCCTATGAGTTGGAAGAGAAACTTCTACCATAAACTCTGTCTGTGCTGTCATAAGCTGTCATAAGCTGGGGAACCTGTGACCCACCAGGTTATTTCAGATTCTGACTCCCATTAGCTTCAACCAGCATGACCAAAGATCAGGGATGATGGGAGCTGTAGTTCCACAACAACTAGAAATTCTCAGGTCCCTGCTCTACTGAACTCGGCGGGATTTGATTCAGAGTTAATTTATATAGAATTGCCCTGCACGTGAGATTACATTTTGGACATGCTATTGGGAGATGTTTCAGCACTGCAACCAGGGTCTCTCTTTCCCACCCCACCCCATAACATGTAATAAAAAACAACGCCTTTGTGTAAGTGTATCTCTACACCACCCTCTGTCATCACCTCCATTCATTGGCTGCTACTTGGAAAAAGGAGCAGAAATAGTAATAGGGTGATTTCATTTCCCATACCTCACTTTCTACAGCACTATAGAAGTGCCTAAACATACAACAAAAATCACATTGCCGTTCTATAGCAATTTTTAAAACACCCTAAAGAATTAATAAAATTCAGGAATTCATTTATATACAGGTAATATTTAGAAAATATCAGAAAGCAATGAAACAGAAACAACCCAAACGATTACCAGCAATTAATAATTACAAATCCTTTCCGAAAATACAATGGACAAAATCATGTCATGTTATGTGACATCCCCACCACTAGTGCCTACCAAACTACCTCTAATTATCCCCCACCACAAGCATTCATTAAATGCTAATATGTTTTTTGATCTCTGAACCATTAAACACTTTCTCTTTGTTCCAGGGATAATTATAATGTTGTAGGATAATCTTTTAATGGCTTTCAGGAAACTTAACCCTGGGATGAATTCCTCCACTCAAATTCCACAGGTGGCATTTAACTAAGCCTTATTAAGAGTATACCCATTGGCATGACAAAGTTAGGTCCATTAATTTCAACAGGTCTATGCTGAGTAAAACTGTAGCAGACTATTACCCCATGTGTATCTTCAAGCTGCTTCTTGCACTGCTAGGACAAAATCTTATTTGGTTATAGGCAGTGCTTTTCTCCTAGGAAAAAGGTGCCAGTATTCGCCATGAAGTTGTTACAGTAAGTGCCACACTTTTAACCACTGTTTTTCCCCCAGGGGGTACTCAAGGGTCTGCTGTGCCGGCACCTCCCCCCCCCCAAGAAAAACCCTGTTTGGTTACTCTCCTTTTGGTGAAGCCATCAAGTCTCATATTTCATTTTGGTTACATTCACAATCTGGGCAGAGGAGGGGTCATTTGTTAATTAAGATCAGCTTTTGCCAGCTTGGTGCCCTACACCTTGGTGTCTTGGAAGGTGACCATGCTGGTAAGGCTGATGAGAGTCATAGCCCAAAACTTCTAGAAGCCACCAGATTGGGGGAGGCAGCATAAGATAGTAATCATACAAAGCTGGTTACAGCCACACACACTGATTTCTATCTGGAGTTTTTAAAAACCCCAAATCTTTTAACCAAACCAAACTGTGTTGTTTTTAAATGAAAAACAACAACAACAAGCTAGGTTAGGTTAGAAAAAGTACGCTTGTGTTCCATCTTAATTGAAACTTATCTAACACCTGGATAATTGCTCATAAATGCCTGTTGAGTTGCCAAGGTACAGTTATAGCATGTCAGTCTTTAATAAATTTCCAGGACTTCAGATCTCACCCTTTGATGCTACCCGTCAAATCCTGGTCCAGAGGCAAGGCAGGGGGTGTCAGTTGTAGGGTGGGGAGAGAGAGAGAGAAAGTAATAATGCTAAGCACTCCTGCATTCACTTAATCTGGGAGAATGCATTGCACTCTTTATGAATGTGTAGGAGAGGCTGTGCAGGAGTCTGCAGAAAGGTCACTGATATTTTTGGAGCGATAAATCACGAAAGGGGGGGGGGAAGATTTGCATTTTGGCTGTATAACATTCAGGGACGGATTAGAGAGAGAGAAGGGAGAATTCTTTGAAGTAATATTTCTCCGCTGACTTGTTTTATTAGCTCCCTTTTAACATGTTACATTATTGCTTATAGAATTTCATTTACTTGGATTGGCAGCTTGATAAATATGTCTATTGGCGATGATTTGGATTGCTCTGGGCATTAATATTATTAAAACCTGTCACAAGGAAATGTCTGAAAGATGACTTACTGTAAAGATTACAGCACAAAATAAATCACACAGTGGTATTTGTTACCGTTTATGGCCTCTTGGAGCCGAGTCAATCCCTTTTTATGTTGCATTATTTTTCAAGTTTTTATAGCTTTACATTATATATCGCTGTCAGAAATGAACAGATGGGGTGTCAAACATGAGCTTTCTGAATAATTCCCACCCTCGGGTTATTTGTGTGAAGGACAAGTGTAAAACTCTGTTCTCCAGGAAAGGGAGACAGGCAGGGGTGGGTGAATGTGTTGTTACATTAAAGAAAGCTTCCCCTCCATCTCCCCCCCCCCCGTCAGCTGGGACAGGGTGGTTTTAACTTCTGACCTCACCTGGCTTTTCCTCCACAGCAGGGCTTCTTGGGAAATCCAAGCTGCCTGCTTTTTTGCTGCAGGAAATCTTCATTGCAAGCAAAACAGGCCAGAAGGCAGCACCTGGCACATCAGAAACAGGGGCTTGCCACTTCCCCACCCCTCTTTCTTTCTAGGACGGAATCTGTCTGCCAAATCATGACTGCCATTTGTAGTGCAGTCGATATGATCAAATGTGCCATTGGCTCTTTTCTCTGATGCGTGTAGGAAGGGCGCTAATGGTGCCTCTTCTTCCATAATTTGTTTTGTGTAAGGAGAGGGGTAGCAGAAGCCTCAGGCTCCTTCAGCCATAGGCTCAGTCAGCTGTGCTTTTTTTGCTTAGCCTTTTCCCATTGCTGTTGTTTGCCTTGCCTTGCTTTGCTTCAGTCTGAAAAGACCCGCAGGACTCCTTCCTCTTAGCCTCTGTCACGGTCCGGTCTACGGGTGAACCAAGTCCTGGCAGAGGACGTCAGGACCGGGGACAAGATGGCGAGGTGGGAGCAGGAATGTGAGTCCAGAAACCCAGGGTCCGAGGGTCAGGGAGCAGAAAGTCGCGAAGTCAAAGGTGTGAGGGTCGAGAAGCAAGGAGTCCAGAAGCTGGGGTCCAGGGCTCAGGAAGCGGGAGGCAGGAATCAAGAGGCAGAAAGCGTGTTGCTGTGGCAAAGATCCGAAAGGAAAAGCTGACCTATATCCCTTCTCGGCTCTTGCCACCAGGTGCAGCGAGTTACCAATTGGCCTCACCTGTGTGGCCACGTCTTGCATCTCCAGAACAAACTTAGGAAGGCCCCAGTCCTGCTGGTCACAGGGCCTGGCTCCTGCATGCACTCCTGACAGCCTCTGCTTATTCTCTGCAGCCACTAGGAATGGGCAAAATCTGTCAATTTTGGTTTCACTCAGGTTCTCCCCCCCCCCATCTTAAATTCAGTCATCCACATTTCAACATCAGTTTGGATTTGTTTTTGTTTTTTAAGTCCCCATGTTTATCAGCATTTTTGTGCAAATTTCTCCTAATGGGCACATTGTTTTATGTGCACTTTTGCCTAATAAACACATTTTTTACAAAGCAATCTTATAATGCACTTTATGCTTAATGCATTTATAATGCATTTTTAATATTATCCTGGATGACACCTGCACACTTCACCCTAGTAAATGCATTTTTGTACACTTTACATGGCTAGCGTATGGCACTGCAAAATTCAGAGAAGTGCTGGTTTCAAAGGATGGCTGTGTCCAACTAAGTTCTGCTTAGAGCAGACACACTGAAATTAATGGACCTTAAATAGTCATGTCCCATAACTTTGCTGTGTGTACCCTGAGTAAAACCAGCATTTGATACAACCCACAGCCTGGTCAAATTATGTTGCAAGTTGCACTGATGGCCTCTGGATTATACCTTGGATTTGGCAAACATGGTTAACACCCCCGCCCCGCCCCCCAAACTAAGACCACAGAACCCATTGCATGTTGATTCCGACAATTGTATGGATTTCCATGACTTTTAGCCTGTAGGGTTATATACAGGTATGTACATGGGAACACCTTGTATTTCTGTGTCCTGCCTTAGCATACAATGAGCAGTTTAGAGAACGAAGCAATGGGGTGGGGAAAGAAATGTGATGTGGTGTGATATACAAGAGCCTCACATGTAACTTCAAATATAGGGGATCTCAACAACTTAATATCTAGGTAGGATCTCTCCAACAAGTAATCATGTGCTGTGGATAAACTGGTTATCTGAACCCACCCTGCCTACTCCAAGCGCATAAAGATGAGTTGGCTAATTGGTTTTGGCCTGTGAACTTGTGCAAACTCATCTATTTATAATCTGGCCAGCTCCTTATTCTGTGCTAAGGACATGGAGAAAAGGCTCAACCTCCTGGCAGTGCACACTTTATATTTTAATTACCCACACTAATTTCTAACATTTACACATATACCATAAATCACATCATAATGATCCTTATTTAATTGCTGGACTGGGAACTCGAGTTAAACAGGTATGAAGGGGATTAATAAGGAGATCCAGGCTCCAAGGATTGCAGCTGGCTGCATTCTCGATTTACTGGTAGATTGGGAGAACAAAACATAAAGCCTTTAGGTAGGACCAAATATTGAACCTTTTAGTTCAAGATTAGCAGTTTAGTCCAGACAGTTGCATAACTCTCAATTTTATTCCTCTTTTAAAGGACAGATTCTTATCCTCCCCCATGTACAGAGGGGCTTTAGCCTCCTTATTACGTTAACAGTTTGATGAAAAGTGGTAAAAGGTAAAGGGCTGCTGTGGCATTCAGGTGCTCACATATGTGACTGGACTGACACAGTAGGGGCTCTGCCACAAGTGCTTGGAGCCCCATTCCTCCCTCCCTTGTTACTTGACCTCTCCAGGGACAAAATCAGTAAGACAAATGAGTTTCCCAAAGGAGGGAACTGAGGCAAATGAGGGAACTGCAACAAAACTGAGCAGGGAGAGGACAGGGGGAGGGGGAGGTTCCACTGAGAACAGCTTCTCCAAGCTGCCCCCCAACCCCCGTAATGAGCACTATCCACCACCCTGTTGACAAGCAAAATTTTAATTGAAGCAACCTACTAACTAGCCATGCAAATACACAGAGAAGCTGTCAGAAATGTCTCATAAATGGCATGCTGTCAGTAGAGATGACTTGATGTCACCCTCTCTCCTTTCTGAAATTGGTAAATATCTAGGGTTCAGGGTTGCCATATTTCAAAAAGTAAAAAAGCAGGACACCCCAGAAGTCGCTGAGCTTTCTTAAGGAAACGGCCAAAGTTGTTCAGCTTTTCTTTACAACCCCGCCAAAAAAACCCACCACAATTTGACTTCCCTAAGATCCAGGACAGGGGCGTGGGTGGTGCTGTGGTCTAAACCACAGAGCCTAGTGCTTGCCGATCAGAAGGTCGGCGGTTCGAATCCCCGCAACTGGGTGAGCTCCCATTGCTCGGTTCCTGCTCCTGCTAACCTAGCAGTTCGAAAGCATGTCAAAGTGAAAGTACATAAATAGGTACTGCTCCAGCGGGAAGGTAAACGGCGTTTCCGTGCGCTGCTCTGGTAAGCTGTATGCCGGCTCCCTCAGCCAGTAAAGCAAGATGAGCGCTGCAACCCCAGAGTCATTCACGACTGGACCTAATGGTCAGGGGTCCCTTTACCTTTAAAATCCCGGACAAAGCTCTGCCTTTCGGTAATTCCTCTCGGACCTCAACTCTGCCTTTGAAATCCTGGTAATGTTTGGGGAAAATCTGGATGTACGGCAGCCCTATCTGTGTTGCCGTATTTTAAAAGGTGAAAATCCGGACATTTCAGTGACTTTTTTGCCCAAGCACTGTTTCCAACTGCTGTATTCTGGATATGTCCAGGAAATTCCAGACGTATGGTAGCCCTATAAATATTCATACTGCAACACTGCTGCTTTCCTCTTCATTGTCTGCCTTTCCTTCTTGTGCCCAGACTCCCCACCCACCCATGTCTATCTTTTGTATTCCAATTACATACATACATATATTATACATACATAATTTTATTTGTGTTCCACATTCCCATAGTTAAGATCATGCTCAAAGCAGCTTACAGCATATATAAAATACATAATTATGCTCATAACAAAAGTAATCAACAACAATAAAAACATAAAAAGTAAGTTTTTGTTTTGATTTTGTGGAAATCAAACAATTTCCACATACATCATAAGATCTAAAATAATTACAGAAATAATATCAAAAACATCAACACTCTTCCCCATACAAGAAACACCCCTAAACAATGCTCCAGCCTAAGAGTCTTTTCAGCAGCCTCAGCTTTTGTAGCTGGAGTCAGTCAAGGTCAGGTGGAAAAAGAGCAGCAAGGCGGGGAGCAGGTCTTGCAGGACTCACAACCAATATGGATTCAGGCCCATAGTGTTTATTGCACAGCCTGCCACATCCCTTGCACACCTCTCATCTCTTTATAGAGAAACAGTAATTTTCCACTAACTCCACCTTCTCTCTCTGACTATCTTTTCCTCCCTTTCAGTATTAATTCCAATTAGCTTGCCTAGTTTCTGTGCTACATCACAGTGTCACAGTGTTTGCCTCTTTGAAAATAATACACAACCTGCAGCTAGTTTTTGCAAATCATGAATTGGGAACTGTGGCATTCACACAGGGCCCCTGGTCATTCCACGGACTATTGACCCTGTGCCACCACTATTCCGCTGCCACCAACCAGGATCCCCCTGGTAAACACCGAGTCTCAGTAAGGATTTAAGTTAAACAAAGAATATTAAGAGTTTATTTTCACACACCAACAAGCTTTCGATATTAAATACACTGTTGCACTTTATCCTCTCAGTCTCGTTTCTGCCTTTAGCTCACTCTAACTCCTCTAACTCCCCACCACAAAGTTCCTCACAACCACCAACTGCCCACCACTAACTCCAACTGGTACTCTTCTACCCCCACCCCCTTGGGCTGAGTCTTAAGGCCAATAAGCTCCACCTCCAACTTACTATTGGACAGCTTGTTAACCCTTTTGTCTCCACCTGCACAATCTTATTCAGAAGTAATGGCCAAAGCCACAGGAGTGGCTTCCCTGGTGGGTCAGAGGGGCAGCAAGAGCTTCACATCTGTGGCATCACTGCCACATAACAGGAGGGAAAGAGACAAGGTAATGGAGGTTGGAGCCCTGTGGTGGTTCTGGTAGGAGCGTTAGATTGGTTCTGCAAGTGCACCCTTGCAGCCCCAAACTTGTTTTGCCTTACCTCTCTCAATATGTGGTAGCGACACTGCTGGCCAGAGAGCTTTGCTGTGACTCCATGACACTGGTGAGCTGCTCCTGCCTCTAGTTCTTGTAACTGATCATTGGGGCTGATGGGGTTGAAATCTTGCAACATCCAGAAGGAAGGAAGGTAGGCAACCCACCAATAAACAGTAGAGAATAGCCCTGAGCCTACTGATATCAATCCCTTCCTTTGAACTCCCATGTCATCACAAACACTATAAGAGGGAATGTCTTGGCTGTCTTTAGTGTTAAAGAGAAAAGAAGTCATGATAAGCTTAGTGTGGTGTAGTGGTTAAGAGTGGTAGACTCGTAATCTGGTGAACCGGATTCGCGTCTCCGCTCCTCCACATGCAGCTGCTGGGTGACCTTGGGCTAGTCACACTTCTTTGAAGTCTCTCAGCCCCACTCACCTCACAGAGTGTTTGTTGTGGGGGAGGAAGGGAAAGGAGAATGTTAGCCGCTTTGAGACTCCTTCGGGTAGTGAAAAGCGGGATATCAAATCCAAACTCTTCTTCTTCTTCTTCTTCTTCTTCTTCTTCTTCTTCTTCTTCTTCTTCTTCTTCTTCTTCTTCTTCTTCTTCTTCTTCTGCTGCTGCTGCTGCTGTTGCTGTAGCTCACCCAAGGCAGATAGAAGCATATGGTCTTTACTAGGATTCAGTCTTGCTACAAAGAGGCAGTGTTGATTTGGTGGTTATAATCACTAGTAGATTATTGCAGCTGGTTTTGTGATTGATTTTACCTGTCCACAGAGGCTTTTTGCTGATTAGGGGTTGGAATTCTCTAAATAATTATCCTTTTTCAATTACAAACAGCACCTTTATATATGTGCTAATTTATTAAGTTTCGCACAGTGGGTAGCAAAACACTTTGCTGAGTTGTTCTAAATCAAGTGGCGTTAATTTGTGGCAATGGTGAGGGGCAGCAGCAAAGGGAAAGGATTAAAAAAAAATTAGCACTGAAGTGACAAGGGAAACTTCTTTAGAAATAGAAATAGTTTATTGTCACTGTATCACATGTTTACAGTGAGATTAAACGAGCCCCCCTCCCCCCACAATCTCTCAGTCCTTGTCACACTCTGTGTGCTGTCCTACTACCACCAACCCCAAACGTCAGCTGTGATGTTGCTGTCTTTCATTCAGCAGCCTTGCGGCCCATGGGTAGAAACTGTTCTTTAACCTGTTGGTGTGGCTTATCATGTTTCTATATCTCCTGCCCGAGGGCAGGAGATTAAAAAGGTGCTGGCCAGGGTGTGAGTCATCCCTGAGAATGTTTCTCGCTCTTCTGAGGCAACGGTCTCTCGGGATAACATCTAGCAGACTCAGGGGACAGCCCACGATTTCCTGTGCTGTCTTCACCACCCTCCGTAGGGACTCTCTGTCCATGGCTGTCAAGCCAGCATACCACACCATAATGCAGTATGAGGGAACACTTTCTATCGTGGACCGATAGAAGGAAATAATCAGTTGCTGTTCAACTTTGTTCTTTCGCAAGATCCTTAGGAAATGAAGTCTCTGTTGGGCCTTCCTAACCACCTGGGCTGTATTGACCTTCCAAGTTAGGTCTTCACTAAGATGGACTCCCAGGTATTTAAAGGAAGAGATTCTCTCCACGCAGCCCCCCCTGATGTACAACGGGGCTAGCTCCCCTCTCTTCCTCCGAAAGTCCAACACCATCTCCTTTGTCTTGCCAATGTTTAGGTGCAGATTGTTCTCAGAGCACCATGTGGATATCTTTTGAACCTCCTCCCTGTATGCAGATTCGTCACTTCCTGTAATTAAACCCATTATGGTGGTGTCATCAGCAAACTTAATAATTGCAGTAGATGGGTCAGATGAAATGCAATCATATGTATATAACGAATACAGGAATGGACTTAGCACGCATCCCTGTGGAGTGCCAGTGCTGAGCTTTAGGGTGTTAGATGTAACAGGTCCAATCCTCACTCTTTCTATCCGATCTCTCAGAAAGTCTTTAATCCAATCACAGATGTTAGATGAAAGGTCCGGGTCCCTTAACTTTCTGATGAGAATGTCTGGAAGGGTGGTATTGTAGACCGAGCTATAATCAATAAACAGCATTCTGACATAATTCCCTGATCTCTCCAGATGACTCGCTGCAAGGTGAAAAGCTGTAGCAATGGCATCATCTGTTGACCTATTTCTCCTGTAGGCGAACTGGTGGTTATCAAACTCCGGTGGAAGACATGTTCTAATATGTTGAAGGACCAATCTCTTGAAGCATTTCATTACTACAGATGTTAATGCAATGGGTCTTTAGTCATTTAGGCAGTTAATTGCTGTTTTCTTTGGGACTGGGATAATGGTGGCCACTTTCAAACATGATGGAACACAAGCGGTTTGCAGAGAGATGTTAAAAATCCTTGTCAAGACCCCTGCTAGTTGATCAGCACAATTTTTGACCACTATCCCCTGCTTTACTGGGATTCACTGCCCTTTTAGTCTTAGGTAAAGAGGATTCCCACACATTCACTTCCCCTACATGCCATTCTGAAAAGTACTGATGAAGTGGGATTGAGAGCCCATATAACATAGATGTTGGACAGAACTGGGATACCCTTGTTCAAACTTCTGTTTTGTTGTGAAGCTCATTGAGTGATGGTGGAACAGTTAGTCTTCCTCAGCCTAACCTGTCCTACAGTATCCTTGTATGGATAGAATGAGGAGAGATGGTAATATTCAACCCTGACCTCCTGTAAGCAAAAGTATATGATAAATAACAGGGCATCAGAGAGCCACCAGATGCAAACCAGGAGTGGGCTCTGTACCATTCATAGTACTATTCCTCTGCACCATTCATAGCTTTTTCACCCTACTGCTCCTCACCAAAGTTCACAATCCTCTGTACAACATACAATAATGTTTATAGATATCTTTTGTTCCATTATTACTATTTATTTTATTATTTATTCAATTTGTCAGTCACTTTATCTTGCCCACGGCAATCCAACATTTATAACAACCAACCAACCAACCAAACAAACAAACAAACAAACAGACAGACAGACAATAATCCCCACATAGATACATTAAAACCAAGAGGAAAGAGAAATACATTAAAAGCATCTCACCCACTTCTAAGAGGAAACAGATCGTTAAAGGTCAAAGGCCTGAAAGTTTTTGCCTGGTGTCCTTGGGGTATTGTGGTCCGGAGCTGCTCAAAGCCAGCACTTTGAATTTGGCTCAGAAACTATTTGGCAGCCTGTGAAGTTGGGCCATGATTGGCATTATATGCTCAAATCATCTTGCCCTGGTGAGCAAGCAGGCTGCTGAGTTCTGCACCAGCTGAAGTTTCTGAACCATCTTCAGAGGCAGTCCCACATGTAAGGCAGTAGTATAACCTAGAGTTTATCAGAACGTACACAACAAAAGTTTGGCTATTCCTGTCCAGGTAAGGGTGCAGCTGGGCTTGCCGGTGCTCCTCCTCATTGATGTTACTGCCTTTTCAATTGCTCCATCTGAGCAGTGTTAGGAGTAGGGATGAGGAATAAATCCAGTATTTTGATGTAAAGCTAATGTTTCACACAGTGAAACAATACGTGAACTGAAACATAACCATCCTTTGAAATTTGCACTTCTCTGAAATTTGCATTGCGGTTCTCCAGGTAACTAATGTAAATAAAAATGCAGAGGAGGTGCCTAAAAATGGATCCATTATTGAAAATAACAAGCAGAAAGAGAGTAAATTAGTGAAAACGTCTAGGAAAAACTCAATTTAAGGGGAAATGCATGCTAACATTCTGATGGAATTTTTTTTAAAGGGGGGTGGGAATCTCAAACTGATGGGAAACTGCAAAAAACTGATCTTAGGAGCGGAATAATGAGAAAATAAGAGAAATTGAAATCAACGGATTTGCCAATCCCTAGTCAAGAGTCTTTACCATAACTCTGTGGGCAACTGTGTGGATTCTGTCCCAAGAGAAGAAGAAAGTGAATGGGCATACCTTTCCCAATGATCCCTTAAACCTGGAGCTGGTGCTGCTTGGTAGAAGGCAGTTTCCTAGCTTCCTATTTTAAGAGCTACCGGTAGATTTCAAAGACAATCTTAGGCTTTAACAAAACCAGATCCAGGCTTGTGAAATTTCCTTGGAAGACCAGGCCATCCATTATTCTCTTGTGCTCTGTATCTGTGTTTACTTCTGCTAAGCCTACCTTCTTCCTGCTTTATTTCCTGGAGATTCCTCAGTGCGGATACTGGGGAATCACCAGAATGATTCACTGTTCTCCCAAGAAAAGTAGATTCCTGAAAATCTCACATCATTTGCTGAGAATATGGCAGAAGGGAACATTAGTTAAGACACAGAGAGATAGATGAGCATTCGCCCCCTCCCTGCCCCCCGCAATGATATCTGGAGAAGGATGCCTTTTTGATGAAGTGTGTTTCAAGCAGTCTTGCCTTTTTATTTCCCTACCCAGGGCTCTGACAGGTGTTTCCTTCGGGGCATAGATGCTTCCTATAACATTTTGAGTGAAGGGAGATATCATCTGTGACAGCTTGTGTACATAGATCATGGTTTTATGATGATGGAAAAGTGTGCACTGATTGATTTGCTGAGCTGGGCTGAGTTAAAAGAGCTTGCAACAAGATATCTTCCCTCTTGCCAAAACACAATTTAATCACCACCTGACCGATCCATCATCCAGGCAGGAGGGAGGAGGTTTCAAATGCTGGGGAGGTGCCATATGACTAATGGACAGAAATGTCTATTCTTGGCATGGGAGGACTGAGATACACTGCTAACATATTCTCCCATATTATCCACTAGTATCTGATATTTGGGGAAGGGCTGTAGCTCAGTTGTAAAGTCTCTGCTCTACATGCAGACTGTTCACCTAGCCTCGCATTTCCTGTTCTGGTTGGCAGCAGCCCTCAAGTTTCTCAAGCTGAAAATGGGTTGGGAGATTTGGAGTGGCCACCTGAGCATCCTGTCAGCTGTGGGTTCAATACAATCTACTACTGAGCAAGGCCATCGCTCAGTTGCATGTAGAAATTCCCTGCTTTGCATGTAGAAATTCCCAGTTTCAATCCTCCGCACCTCCAGGTAGGTCTAGGATGTCCCTTGCCTGGAACCCTGGAGAGCTGCCGTCAGTCAGTGTAAACAATGGTCTGACTCAACATAAGACAGCTTTATCCCCTTTAAAGAAGCTTATTTCAAATGACAAAGAGTGTGACCCTCTACAGTGTTTCGCTTTTTGCTTTGTAAACTTGAACCCAGACACACATTCTAGCACCAGCTATTCATTAATGGCCGGAAGGGTATTTGGCAAAGAGCTGTCATTAATTTCTGGTGCCGTTAAGGGCTCAGCTTGTATAAGTCTGAGCTGGTTTCACGATGAAAGGGCATTTGTAAACCCTGGAAATCATTTAAGGCAACAAGGCACTCTGTGTATCTGCATGCCCTCTTCTAGAAATGAAACATGCAACCTCAGCCCTATGCATATTTATTTGGAACTGAGCTTCACAATGATAAATGAAATGATTACCTGAAGTGTTTACTTTCAGCTAAGCATGGGTAGGATTGCAACCATAACCCTATTCAGGCTTTCAAATAAACACATTTGGACTGAAGCTGGGGAGATGGTGCACATGTGCTGAGCATACTGGTTTAACCCCCCCCCCCTTCCAATATTTGTACTTTGAGTAGAAAGGTCTGAATGGGTCTTGTAAGTGCTTACACTCCTCCCTGTGATCAGGGTTCTTGACTACAAGGAAACTCGTAAGTGTGTTGGGCCAAATGTGTTTGCACACTCCCACCAGACCTTCTGGGAAAGGTGCAGCTGCCACGCTCGGGAATATGTGGGGCATGGCTGGTACACATGGGCCCACTTCTCATTCCAGGTTTAAGCCTTCCCATGTTCATTCTTTTGAATGCTTCAATTAGGGCTCTTAGGAACATAGGTCATGATATTTGTCCATCTAGCCCAGCACTTTCTTCTTGGACTGAAAGCAGCTCTCAAGTTCTCAGGCAATGGACTTTCAAGGAACCTGCTTCCTAAGGATGGACAAATCTGTCCATTTCAGTCTCTCTTGTTTTTCCCATTGTAAATTCTGTTATTCACATATCCACATCAGTTTACAATCCATTAATGTTTTTTAAAAGAGCCCTCATGAAAATTCACCAGCATTTTAGAGTGTGTTTCCCCTAATGTGCATATTTTGGTATGAAATTTTCTCCAAAATATGCTTTTTTGCAGTCAGTTTCCAGCAGCATAATGCATTTTTGCATGCTATTTTCACAGATATATTCATTTTGATGTTCACTTTCCCATAATATATGTATTTCAGTACACATAAATTGATTAGACAATTGCATCATGGAATATGGACAGCTGCAAATTTCAATGGATGATAAGCTATATTTTGGTTCCCATATTTCATCAGAACGTGCAAAGTAGATAGGTTTGCAGTGTGAACTGAACTTCGTTGACTAAGCAAAGAGAAGCCTTTTGTTTCACCCAAGCGGTTGGCATCCCATTGGTTTGTTTTCGAAGGTTCTCAGATAGCAGAACTTGGGGAGAAACTCAGACCCTGGAGAGCTGCTGCTACTAAGGTAGATGGACCAATCAGTACTTATGCTGGTTTGTGATGCAATAGCTTGGTCAAACACTGTGATACTGGAATGGGATTCGATACCTATGTTCAAGGTATGATGCAACATTTCAAGTCTGAATACCACTTCATTCAGGATGTGGGTGGCACTGTGGTCTAAACCATGAAACCTCTTGGGCTTGCTGATCTTTGGGTCAGTGGTTCGAATTCGCATGATGGGGTGAGCTCCCATTGCTTTGTCCCAGCTTCTGCCAACCTAGCAGTTTGAAAGCACACCTGTGCAAGTAGATAAATAGGTACCACTGTGGTGGGAAGGTAAACGATGTTTCCATGCTCTCTGGCACTCGTCATGGTGTCCTGTTGTGCCAGAAGCGGTTTAGTCATGCTGCCCACATGACCCGGAAAGCTAGTTACAAGTTTATTAAATTTGTGAGGTCCATGCCTTTACACAAAATACCATAAAACATTATTAAAAAGATAAACAATAAAATTGTAAAAATAAGTTAAAATTCATTCCATGCTGTCCCAGCAAAGGAGAAAAAAGCTGTCTGTGGACAAACGCTGACTCCCTCGGTCTGAAAGTGAGATGAGCGCCACACCCCATAGTCGCCTTTGACTGGACTTAATCCGTCCAGGGGTCCTTTACCCTTTTACCTTTTGTACCAGTTCAGCCACTACATCTGTTTTCCGAGGAAGCGAGTATGATGGAGGAAAATGCAAGATACAATCCAACATGTTATTTCCCTAGAACAGCTCTGAGTTGTGATTATCCCATTTATCAATGAAGCTGCTTTTCTGGAGAAGTCCTTATGGATGAGGTAATGTGATGTAGCCAGATCACATTTCTTTCCTACAGCATCACCCTTAGTGGCATCAGTGTGATTTTCTGGACCCGTTGCCTTGCACCCTGCTGCCCTACTTGCAAAAGTAAACACCAATATGCACATAATGTGTCCATGCTTTTAGTCATTTTGAAACCTGCAGCTGCTTTCTTGGACGAGTGGAAGGCACAAAAAATAAATCACGGACCACAGACAAGCAATACCGTGTCTGTCAGACAGCATGTCAACACTTTAACCATAATTGTTGGAGGGATTCAGTGCCATGCTCTTCTGATTGTTCTTGCAGCAAGCATTCTAGATGAAATTATCCTGCTTTCCTCTCTCTGGATGCTGTTCTGGGGTTCTCCAGCAGATTTGAGGAGGTACGCCCAGGGCAACACAAGGGGAGAAAGGGGGAAGTCCTATTGTGCTAGTAGGATCCTGTTGAGCCCTTCTTCCATTACCTTCTCCTCCCTCTCTTGCTCCCCTTTTGCCCATTTCCAGATAGTAAGCCTTTTGGGTGGAAAGAACGGAGCCTTCACATTCTTTGCATAGTGTCATGCGCATAGATGGTGCCATGTTTCTGGTGTTGGTATTGCTAATATTATTTCATCACCTGTTATTTTGTCCCTTTTAGTCCATCCAGACCTTCAGAAAACGTGGAGGAGGACCATGGAAAAACCACTCTAGACTCTTCAGGAATGTTCCATTGGTGTGAAGCTGTTCCTTTTGAGGAGGCCCTCTTGGTAGGTGCACTATATGTAGGGTGGGTGTTGGCTTATTAACTTGTTTCTAGCCAGCTTCCTGTGCCGTTAACACCTGCATGGCATGCACAGATTTGGAAAGTGAAGCTGGAGGCAGCCTCATGTTGGGGGAAAAGCTTTGCCTGCCAAATATGAGTTATTAATGCAGTTGCTAAGGCACTATGTCTAGCCCCAAGTGTGATGGGGGTTACCTGGCGAAAGCGCCCCCTCATTGTTGGACTTGTTGGAGTCTGGCAGGCAGGCAGCAATAAGCATTGGTAGCACCCTCAGCCATACTCAGAGTGCATAGGAACTGGGCAAGCTACTTTATTACCACATCAGATCACTGGTTCACATAGCTCAGTATTGTCTACACTGATTTGCAATGGCTCTCCAGCATTTTTTTTTTTAAATGTTCTCTTCCAGCCCTATTTGGAAATGCTAAGGAGTGAAACTTTTGCATGCAAAGCAGGTGTTCTACCGCTGAGCCAGGCCCCTTCCCCAATATCTAGCTGGGGAGCTAGATTGAGCCAACATTTAAATTTCCAACAGTGCTCCTAAAGGACTTTACATCTTGGGTATTGTTGGAAATTAAAATGGCACTTACACCTAGCTGACAGGTACCATTCAGCACACTGGGCCGGATCTATTTATTTATTTAACTATCAGGATTTATATTCTGCTTAATCACCAAAAACATCTAAGAGGTTTACATTTAAAAAATATATAATATTCATTAAAGAATAACGAGAAAATCAAACCTTCAGTAAGCTGGCCTAAAGTTTAGCAAAATGTAAAGTCAGTTGTTGTTGTTTTTAAAAGCACAATAAAAATAAGATCCCATGTTAAAATTACATGCCTGGTTTAGCAGGTACCGAAAACAACATAGCAAAGCTTCCTGCATATTCATTTCTTCTCCATGATTTTAAAAAACAAAATGAATTTTTTAAACCAACCGACAGTCAGAATCCAGCAGCATGACAATAGTTATCATTTTAAAAAACTGAGGGAAATTGGAAAGACCACCCAGTCATATCATCAAGTACAGTGGTACCTTGGTTTGCAACCATTTTGGATTACAACCACGTCAAACCTGGAAGTGTGTGTCCCCCCTTTTTTATTACAACCCATTTTTTTAAAATTTCAACCAATTTTTGGAGGGAGGCCCCATTGGCGAAAGTCCATCTTGGGTTACAACCTGTTTTGGTTTACAACCGGACCTCCGGAACAGATTATGGTTGTAAACCAAGGTACCACTGTATTAAGTTGCACGCCTTCCCAAGCATGTTGCAATGTCTGCAAAGATAGCATCAGTTCCTAACACATATTCATGGGAGGACAAAGGCCCACTGGAGATGGGAGGTATATGAAGATTTGTTTTACGTGCTGCTTTGGTAATACTTCAGTCTTCTCCAGATTAATGAAATACAACACAAAAAGGTAATCTTGAGTACAACCAGTTTTCTCAAGGCCCAAATGACTATTGTTAACCCAGAGGACATCCAATAAAGAGAGGTACAAATCAGGAAGGAAGTGGAAGCACCATCAAACCACCCATGCACAGTACTCTGTACAAAATTTGAAATTTAAAGAAGAACATTTGAGAATTCCTAAATCCTTGGTTCTATTTCAGAAACAAAACTAGTCAATTTGGAAATGAACTAAAGTGGATTTTTTTTAGAAGCATCCTTAGCTCCTCTTCTGTCTCCCTCCTCTCTCCCCACGTCGTCGTCCCCAACCTCACAATGCCTATGACAACAATGTCTCACACCGAATGTAGCTGACATGTAGAAAGGGCTCTATGAATTGAAAACAGAGACGTTATATGTACCTTTGTTATTCATGAAAAACTCTTAATAAAAAATAAATTTAAAAAAGAGGCATCCTTAGTTCAGGTCAGCAAATGTCTGTTGAAATAATTTCTACCACACTTACAATGTGTGCTTCTCTCCCTCCCCCCCCCCCCGTACGCCAACTGCCTTTCCCTTCAACATCTCATATCCTAGTCTGGCTAGGTTGTTGTTCAATAGTTCCTATTAAAAGGTCTATAGAATGGATCATTTCCATTGTTTAGCACCACTTGACAGACTAATAATTGGATTTAAGGCACGTTCCACTAAATACAGCTTGAGGTTTCATTATTCAATTTAGACTAATCCAATTAGTTAAGATGATCATTTAATTTGGCTATGATTCTAATCACTCATCAGCAAAATTCCCATGACATGAGTCTTTTATTGCCCTCTGAAGAAAAAAAAAATCCATTGTGGAAGGAGTGTTTTATGAATGTAATAGTTTGGCAGCTCTTGACTGGGAATGTGGACATATACTAGGGGTTTGTACAGTCTCTGTGATTTGGCTTATATCTCTGTATCTGTGCATTTTTTAAAAATAAAAAAACCCAATCTGTTTCTGAGTCACCCTGTGCTCTCTCCACTGAGATCTGTATTTTGGGTTCTGAGCTGCTCCATATAAAAAGAATGTTGCCCCATTCACTATGACAGAGAATATAAAAACAGCTATAACCTTTTACCCTTTTGGCCAAAGTGGATGAAATTTACAGGCACAGGAACCCCTCCAGAGTGAATCAAGCCTGCCAAATTGCAGACTAACAGGGTGTGTGTGTGTGTGTGTGTGTGAGCAAGAAGCAAAAGTGATCCCCTTTCTACCATAAAATGACCAAGAGATAGCCAAGTGGTGTGTAGCCTTGTGTGTACAGTATGTTGGTTTTAAAAAAAATAAAAAATAAAACTTTGCTACTTCGCACTGACCTTTCCCTTCTGTTGTTGCTTGTGGCCTTCAATATAGGCCTTGCAGACCTCCAAGAGTTAGCAGTGGAGTTTGGAAGAGTTCTGGTTCCTTTTTGTTAAAGCAGAGCATTTACCTTTTTAAAAGAACCTCCATGGTTTGTTTGTTTTTTTTAAGAAAGGAAAGACTCTCCCCAGCTAGATTTCCACAGATCTGATGCACATCCCTTGCATATACTATGTACCAATCATGGAAAGATTCCATCAATTGATACACAGAAAACATCCCAAAATGAGCTGTGTCGTATAATGCAGTATGGCATTGAAATTGAGAAGTACAGCAGATCTCAAAGCAGTAACACCAATTTTGGTTGGTTAGCCTACCCGTTGGTTAAATATGCTAGAAGGCTTCAGGTTACCGTGTGCTTTGCAAAGGGCATTGCCACTGGGATGCTGGTGGTGTTCAGTAAAGTGTGAAACTCATTGATCTTAGTGTCAGTTAAGTCCTTAATCTCCAGAATACATTCACAACCAGTGAAGAACCAGTGAAGAACATGGCCATGGCTGAATGCTCATTCACCTAAGAGTTTTGCCCAATGGCAGCTGCCAGTCACAAGGCATCCTGTGCTGATTTCCAGTTGCACTGGACCTATGCATCCCACCCACCCCCCAAAAACCTTGTTACCATAAGAGATTGGCTTTCCTAATTAGTTTGTTGTTGTTCGTGGAATGAATGCCCCATAGGAATGATACCACAGCATGACATAGCATCCTTCCTATTGGAGCATTATGCCCTAGGAATACTACTGAGCTGCATGACATAGCATTATTCTCATTGGCTTGCTTAGTGGGCTGTTGAGAAATGTTGCTGGACATTTCTCGCTGAAAAATTCCCAGAATAATAATAATAATAAATTTTTATTTATACCCCGCCCTTCCCAGTTCAAAAACTGGGCTCAGGGTGGCTAACAGGAAATATAAAACATTGATTAAAATGCGACTTAAAAACAGCATAAAACAGCATTAAAATACAACATAAAATGCAGCACCAATAGCAATAAAATTCAAAAATTCAGGGGTCATTTTGGGGAAGAAGAAGAAGGGGAAAAAAACCCCAGTCAGTAGATATCAAATGATCACCAGGGCTAACTGGCCAAGTTGGTCCTACTAGGGCCAGTAAGGAGACCAGGGAAGAATTTAAATGTGGGGTCCCAGAAAGGGTTTCTTCATAAAAGAGGAAGGGAGGGAAAGGGAATAGAGGATCAGGCTAATTCAAATTGAAGGCCAGGTGGAATAGCTCTGTCTTACAGGCCCTGCGGAAGGAGATCAAGTCCTGCAGGGCCCTAGTCTCGTGGGACAGAGCATTCCACCAGGTCGGAGCCGTCACTGAAAAAGGGAAGGAATTGTGAAAGTGTGTGTGTGTGCTAGACCAGGGCTAGGCACAACATATATCTCTGCACCAGACACAAAGTGTCCACCCCCATATTTGAAGTTCTTCTTGGTTTGGGACCAAAAAGTCCAACACAATCCCAAGATCCACTACAATGAGTGGATTTAGACTAGGCAGGTATCCAACTGTCCCAGTTTAGCCAGGGCTCAGGAGGCAGAACATATGCTCATGTAAATCCCCCAAAAAGTGGCATGGAAGGGGTGTGATGGGACAAGAAGAGATTGACACCTGTTCACAGCCTCTTTCAGTTCAATCACATGACCTGGCAATATGGCGGATGCCATGGTGGCAAAAAGGGTGCCAGACTCAGGCCAGTTCGCATGGCAGTTGCCCAGCACCTGAACAGTGTCTGGAATAGGTGTAAATTACTCCAGTTTAATTTCAACTGGCATAAATTTGGTCAGCTTTTGATAGGATTGCTGTGCCTGTATCTGAAAGACTGCCTATCCAAGCCTTCAGATCATCAAATGATGTTTTTCTTCTATGATATCAAGCCACTAAGATACAGAAAATGGCTACAACAGAAAGGGCCTTTCCAGCAGTGGCTCCTCAGTTGTGAAATGTCCTTCCCAGAAAGGCTTAACTGTTGCCTACTTTAATGGCTTTTCAGTACCAGGGAAAGACATACTCTGCCCACAGGACTTTTAAAATGTTAACATTTATTTTTTAAAAAGGCAACATATGGCTATTTAGCTCTGTGATACTTTAATTATTTCAGCTTTCTGTTCAAATTGATACTGCAATGTTTTAATTTACCTTGATCTCTGCTTTGAAGTGATTTATTTGTATTTCAAAATTGTCGTATTTGCTGCTTCTTAACTTGTTTTATCACAACACTGATTTTGAATAGGTTTTTGTTTCTTTGTTGTTGATTTTTTAAATGTGCATTGCCCAGATAATTGCTTATGGGTCCAAATCAGTTGAATGAATTTGATTTCCTATGAACCATTGGTATTTTAAAGAAGAGAAGTGCCAACATTTGTGTATAATTTAAACTGAAATCCACAGAAGTTGAAATCCTAGAATATCACACTTGAAATTCTGATATTGGTAGGGGGAGGGGGAGGGGGAGGGGGAAGAGGTTCCCCTCCATAAGCAAAAAAGACATGTTGAGATTTAGTGTGATACATTCTGAATTTCAAATTTAGACAGGGAAATTAAATTGGTATCCCCACTTCTCGGTTTGTTTGAACCAGCAGTCTTTCTGTTGAACCTGGCTAGCAACATGTATCTGTATCATCAGGCATGACCTCTGTTGCTTTCCCTTGCTGTCACTATCCTTTGGCCTGCCCTCTCCAAGAAAACTGGTAGGACTAGGTGGAAGGAGAAGGAACCAAAGACTCTTGATAGTCACTTCCTTTGCTCCTCTCCCTCTCTCGATAATGGTATGAATTGAGTCCAAGGGCAGAAGTTAAATAAATGAGCAGTCACAAAGAATGGGTAGTTGTGGCTGTGACAGCAATGAGCAAGCATCATATTGAAGGGCCCACCAAAATCTGAAAGCAGCACATATGACATTATGTCAAGGATCCATTTCCCAACATGAGAATCGCCCCATTTTCCTTTAACAATTTCCCCCCAAAACAATGTTTTCATTTCTTACATCGTTCTGTTTTTTCCTGTTTAGAAGCGACCTAAGGGGCAATCCAGATCTGCGCTGATCACATTGTAGTCTGTGTTTTCGGAGATGCTACCGCCGCGCTGATTGGACTACGGAACTTTGTGATGCCTCTACGAGCCAGTAAACTTCACACTCAGTGAGCTGAAGGATATTGTCTTTGTGGATCACTTGACTATCTCCAAAGAGAATGGGAATTCTCCACAATTTCCCCCAAACATTCTTACTGAGGGTATACATATTCTTTACATATCGTACCCCCCCCCAATATTCTCATCTTAAAAATGCATTTATGTTAAAATCATGGAACTCAAAACTTCCTCAGATCAACTATAATGATACTGGGTCATCAAAATACAAACATCCCTAACATATTAACCATATAATATCTTCTCTTTGTGGGCATTTGGGATTGAGTGAACAAAAGTGATCAAAAGGAGTTAACATTTCACATGGCATAATTTAAGGAGGCTATGCATTTGGAAGTAAAAAGCCTTATCAAGAATGGAGAAACAAACAAGTAAGCGATACATAAACAGAGTGCTTTCCCATCATGGTCAGCACAAATAGATGAAACAAACTTTCTCTATTTATTGCCTGAATGATTCCAAACATCCACTTTATTGTAAGGGGTGGGTAAGCCTTTTCAACCCAAGGGTCAGAAAGAAAACTGGCCTACCGCCTGTGAGTTATTTTTGACAAGTGGGTGTGTCTGGTCACCCGCCAATCATTTTATGTCATTATGCTGTCACATGACAATGTAAAAAGGGCTCACTGTCAGCACTGATTTGCTCTGACAGTGAACCCAGCTTTGTTAGTTTGCAGGCACAGTTTGGATTCAGAGCACTCCTGAGAATGGATATATTTCCTCTGCAGATCATCAGATCTGTCTGCAAAAAGGAAACACTCATTTTCAGGAGGTGGTTGAATCTAGCCTGCACCTGCAAATGCATGACTTCAGAGGAGCTTGCTGTCAGCATCAGTGAGCCAATCAACACTTTCAGTGAGCTCCACTTGCCAAGAAATTGTTTTTCCCTTGCAGACTCAACTCCACCTGCTCCGCACCTGATATCACATCAAGTGTGAGATGAGTGAGTGTGGACACCCGTCAGGCCTAATTTGATCCCCACTCCTGCTTTATGGGATCTTCCATTTAGGCAGCTACTTTTCTTTGGGTGTGATGAACAATTTCAGCCAATCTAATGCGTGGTCACTTTCTCATTAACTGACAGCACTTGTTGGTGTAATTTGAAGGAAGATCTTGCATAGGAAAGATGCAGCCAGCAGCTGCAACCTGAACAGCTTTCCTATCCAAGGTCCCCTTTGGATGAGATGAACAAAGTCAGTATTACAAAACTGATCACACACTGGCCTGGCTACGTCTGGAGCCAGTCAGAGAAGATTTGCCTCAGAAGAAAGAAAACCTTGGAACGTGTTATTCCCAACCACCTTGTACAACAGCTGCTGGGTTCTCCTTTGGAATTTGGGTTTTCATTCTGAATCCAGTGCATTTGGCTCCAAAAGAAACATAATTTGACTTCCTCTTGAGCGTATCAGCGGAGCACACCTCATGAAATTCTTTTTACTATTAATGTCCTGTTTCTGTGCAGAAGCTCTCTACTTTTTGCTTTCCTGTTCAGGTTCGGATGGCCTCCTGCTAGAGCCTCCTTAATCTGAAATCCGCCCCTTGTTCTGAAGCATCCCTTTTTTTTCATATATTCAACAGAAAATAAGGGATGTATTTTAGTCACTGTCTGGGACTGAACTGGGACTGATCTGCCTTTATGGGATTCAAGCTTCTCTTGAACAAACATTGAAGCTTCTGAATACATATTCGCCTGGCGCCTTTGTTATACACGTTTAGGTGCCAGGCAAAAACATTCCTTTTTAACCAGGCCTTTGGTTGATCCAATTTATATCCTATGCCCTTTCAAAATGTGTTTCTTTGAGGGGGGATTGGGTTGTGGGTTTTTTGTTTTTTATTAGGTATTTTGTGTGGACAGGCAGTGTCTCCCAAACCCCAGGCAACCCCTGAGCAGAATAATGACACAGGACAACGTGCTATGAGATTAAAATTGGCCACAACTTTATTAAGATTCAGATGTAGGGAGACCTTGGCTCCAGCATTGGGCGTTTATCCTTCCCAGCCCCCAACCGGGGATCTGGGAAACTGCAGGATTATCCAGAATGTCCGGGGATTGGTCTAGCTCTGGAGAACATATGTTCAAGCAGATAGCCCGCCCCCCATTTTGCCGCCACTGGTGGGGGAGAGCAATGACAACCTCTCGGCATATGGACAATGCCTCCCCCAATGCCCCTTTAACGGGGAACCCTGTTATCGCCACCACACTGGGGGTGTGGAGTCACCGCCCCATGTCACGCCCCCCATTTAGGAAGATGACTAAAGGCCTGAAACTGCCAAAGTTGTGACGAATTGCTACGGGAAAGGCGAAACCTGCCAATGCAGGGAAATTCCTTTCCGGCCCTTCAACAGTGGCCTTGGCATAGCAGCGCCTGAGTGCCTGTGTGCCTGTGGAAAAAAGGTTAACCTGTAAAGTAAGGATTAATTGAGGGAGTGGAGGGTGGGAGAAGCTCTGGAGCCAACTGCTGCTTCCCAGGTAAGCTACACTCTCTATTGTGTGGGCTGGGTAGACCCTCCCCTTACCTGGCCAATCCCTTGGCTACACCTCCCCCAGGCGGAATTGGACAGTTAGCTGGGTAGGCGGAAACCCCAGGTATCCCTTCTGGGGGAGGGTGCAGCCAGCCGAGCTACCAGGTGTCGCCCAGGAATTCAGGGGGCTACGCGTGACCACACAAACATCGCCCCCCATTTAATGTGGGGAGCGGTCATTGTGGTTTTATATCTTGATTTTATTATGTGAACTGCCCTGAGACCCTCTGGTATAGGGCGGTATATAAATTCAAATGATGATGATGATGATGATGATGATGATGATGATGATGATGTTTCAACTGAACCTTGGATTTTTCAGTCTTGCCAGTCCTTTGACCCTCATGACTTCCACTCCTTCCCCCCCCCCTTACCAGGGCAGTGCACTTTCCTGTGCTGATCTGAAAACAGCCAACATCCAGTATTGTAGCATGTGTGCCATTCTCTCAGCCCATGCGAGAGGTCCTGGTGATCAAATCCTGGTGGATACAAAATCTATCCTGGCTACTCTGAACATCCGTTACTACATTTTAAAGCAACAGGTAGGTAGCCGTGTTGGTCTGCCATAGTAAAAACATAATAATAATAATAATAATAATAATAATAATAATAATAATAATAATAATAGTAATAATATCCTTCCAGTAGTACCTTAGAGACCAACTAAGTTTGTTCTTGGTATGAGCTTTTGTGTGCATGCACACTTCTTCAGATACCTTCTTCATGCACACGAAATCTCATACCAATAACAAACTTAGTTGGTCTCTAAGGTGCTACTGGAATGATTTTTATTTTATTTATTGTAAAGCAAGTTCATCATTAGGTAAGAAGGGGAAAGAGGATACATGGACTTCTCCCCACATCGGCTGCAGAGGGTTAGGGGACCCCCTGGAATATATTCAGGGCTGGATTTAGGTTTTATGGGGCCCTAAGCTACTGAAGGTAATGGGGCCCTTTATATGTCCAGCTGTCCTTTGTCAACAACAAATTGTCGCTGTTTTTTGTGTTGAATATAAGCTGTATGGTAATTTATGGTCCTAATGGGTATCTAAAGCCATTGCACATGCAGAATGTAGGCACCCTTTATATAGAAATGAGCAAACCAGTGATATTTTAGGGAGCAGGCTAGCAGGTGGGGTCCATTACTTACATCATAGGAGCCTACACAACACAAAACACTGTTGCTGTATGTAGGTTTTGTTTTATTTATTTTTTATCTTATATTTTGGAAATGTACATCCAGATTTTTTTCCCCTTTAATTTTCTTGAGGGCCTCCAAGAGAGTGGGGCCCTAGCTATAGCTTGTTTAGCTTATACGTAAATCTGGACTGAATATATTAGGATGTGCACAGGTGAAGGCAGAGAAGTGAACACTCTATTGCGCAAGCTGAAATCAAGCTCCCATTGTGGAGGAATATTATCTAATAGGGAGCCCAATAACTGGAAGTGTAGTATTTTCCTAGGTAAAGGAAGAGAAACCTGTTTCTGAAGGCACCGTCACATGATCATGTGGATAATTTACCACAGTTTTGAAGTCACTTTGTAATGTAAGTCGGGCGATAAGACTGACAGTGTGTGCGGGCACCTTCATAAGAAAGCTTTAACTGTGCAATGACAGAGAAAAGTGTCATTAGGTTGACATTTTCCTGTCAAAAAAATATTCCGTAAAGTCTCCCACGGAGAAGGTAACTGTGCTAGATGATGGGAATAAATGCAGCAGACTCAATTCTTGAGTGTCGAATCCAGCAAAGTCCCAGGAGCTGGAAATTAGATCAGTGGTGCCCTACCCTATGCATGGCTACTCTGAAGTAAATCCTATTTTAGTTAAATGGCTTACGCCAGAAAAATGGGTATGGTGTTGCAGCCGTCAGTGCATATTTTTTTTCCCCATTCAACAGAAGTAAATATGCATAGGATTGTGCTGTTAATGTGCTTTTTAGTAAGGCTGAGAAGTTTCTCGTCTGTTTTTTTTAAAATAAAATAAAAAAGTAAAGACAATTAAAAACGCCGTTTAAAAACTCAATGTCTTCTCAGCTGCTGACAGACCAGTTTCTGAGTTGTTTTGACATACTGCCACCCTGCTGTACCCATTCAGTTGTTATTTTAAACTTTGCAACAGTAGATAAAGTCTCTTGTTTCACATCAAAAACTTTGCCAAAAATGCATTTTTTTTGTCATGAATGTGATGTAGACCTCATAATGTAACTCCCTTGAATAAGTTGTGTGTGTGTGTGGTGTGTGTGTGGAATCAGGAAATGATGGGTCTGCATTTTTTTTAAGATGGTAATACCTAAGCAGGAAGGGGGATTTTAAGGGTTTCAGACTGCGTTGCATCACACTTACGATCTGGATGTCCCTGGGGCCCAAAACAACCAGTGATGGTGCTAGAGTTGTGCCTTCAAATGAGGGCGTGCCTTAACCAATTCTACATTTCTACAGAAGATGTGGTTTTTAAAAATGCCAAAGACCTTTTCTCACCTGCTAGGTTCTAATACTGGCTGGGAGGGAAATGGAACAGAAAGAGGATACAGAGAATAAGTGGTTGTTAGAGAATCAAAAAGTCCATCCACCTATCCCAGTATTCTTTCTCCAGGGTTGGACAAAGGCATTTTGTTGCCTAAGATGAAGGACAAAATGCTATTTCCCTCCATTTCACAATGCAGAGGACAACTAGACTGGAAGTCGACTCTTCTGCATTGGAGTAGGGTCAGTAGGCTGGCTTATGAGGGGCAGAGCAGGCTGTGTGGCACACACAGTTTTTGTTAGGGTTGTTGGAAGTGGAATCCCTGATCCGGACCTTGTGCAGAAATGAATGAGCTCTCAACCGCAAGAAAAGGTTTTTACTGCCAACTGTTATAAACTAGTTACATAATAAATGTTGCAAATATAAAGTAGCACATTGCTCTTAAACAAACTACATAGTAACGTGGTTAATACAGTCCAAAAACTTCCTGCATGGAACTTGCTTGTTCAAGAACGCTCACTGAGTGGTTGGCTGTCTCTGGTTTTATCTCCTGCTGAGAGAGATTGCTGATTGGGTTTCCAAGGATGAGTCATCAGTTAACCCAAATGCTCAAACTGAAAACTCTACCCTCTCCGGTGCATACAATCATTACATTTTATGTACATTAAACTTTTATCTTTAACAGTTTTCTCCTCCAACAGAAAGGAATAGCTAAGGAGCTAAGGATAAATTGCATCTGCCATCTGAGGTGGCTATTTATGGTAGGGCTGGTCCCATCTGTCTCCTAAAGTGGCTGGCCAAATGTTGCAGTCCAGCATAGAAAGAAGCCAAGATTGTGATAGCTACCTCCATAAGAATATAAGAACAGCCCTGCTGGACCAATGGGTTCAATACTTTATCCTGTAAATCCTATTTTTGGTAGAGTTCAGTGCAAGTCCAGCACACTCCAATCTCACTTTGGGACTGGTCATCCCAAAGCATTAGCTTTTGAACGTAGGGAAAATCTTATAGAGTAGCAGCAACTTACATCCACACATGCAAAAGTGCCATTTTTTCCTACTCTGTAAAGTGTTGCTGCTGTTTCCAGTTATGTGTATTAGAGAGAGAAAATATAATGACATTGTGATCCCAGAAGTCTGTGTTCTAATTCATCATTTCACTTAGCTTTAATTAAGGTTGCAATTAATTGCTGCCTAAATAGCTTCTCATTATCTTTGCTTCACGATTACCGGTAGATTGTTGTAGCCCTGGATTTAGGGCTGTTTGGGTGCCCCCCCTCACAAGGCACCAAGCCAAGGGGAAATAATAATAATAATAATAATAATAATAATATCCTATATTTATACTGGTAGTTGCTGGGAAGATCCATAAAGAGCAATACCAAAAGGAAATTATTGTGAAAAATAAGAAATATGTAGGAGACATTTTGTCCTCACTCAGAGCACCATATACTGAAGTCCACCCTGATACCGGTAGTACCTATGATCTTGCAGAAATATTGAGAAAGAAAGCAAATTATTAGGTATGTTCCCTCCTCTACTAAGCTTGATATAGCTAACCAGTCACCTAGAAACCAACTGTCCTTCCTGATAGAATCCATAGCTTAGTGTTTTCTACTCGGCATCTGCCAAATAAGGTTAGAAATATCTCTGAGCCCTAAGATTGGATTCTGTCCAGGGCCCACCCGCCAGTGCCGCTATGGGGCTGCCGCGTGCGATCGGCGGCTTGTGGGGCTGCCCCGCCCATGCTGCTTTTCGCGCAGCGGCTCTCAAGGTCGCCGCGGAAGCAGCAGAGCCGGCCCCAGCAACGGAGTGCACATGCTCCCGATTTGTGCATGCACGCTCCGTCCTGATGTGTGCCGTGGACGTCACAATGCCCCGCCACCAGGGGTGCCTCCATTCACCACCCTGGGTAGCGAGGAGGCTTCCTCCGCACCTGTCAAAGATATTTTTCAACTTAGGTATGATTAGCAAAGCTCTTGGTTTTAAGGGTATAAATATTAGAGCCCAGTTCAGAGAAACTCAACGACATCTTAGCCCAGGTGTGGGGAACCTTTGGCCCTCCAGGTGTTACTGATCTACAACTCCAATGGCCAGGGATGATGGGAGTTGTAGTTCAGCAACATCTGAAGAGCCACAACTTCCCCACACCTGCCTTAATCCCTCACATCATTGGGACTTCTTCTCTTCCTCATTGGGAAAGCTCAGAGGGATCATATGACTAGGATGTCTAATGAAAGACAAGCTCCACTTCCTTAAGAATTCTTAGTAAGCTTTCAAAATGTGCCTGTACTTTCAACTGCTACAATGAGATTTTTTGCTAAATGTTCTGTGCTTTCATACCATCTTTTCTTGTTGTGTAAATATTGTTTGATGTTTTGAAGTTCTTTATAAAGTCTTTTTCTTTAAATATTTTTCTCATCGGTTTAAAAATCTTTTAGAACTCACAATGAGCTCAGGCAGACACACTTCCTTCATGGGAGATCTTATATGGCTCAGTTAGCTGATAACCTTCTGTTATCTAAATACAGGGGTATGGAACTCTCCTAATAGGGGTGGAAACATGACATTGTTTCCCATTGGGAGGGAAAAATAGATTTCTCAGCATTGCTGTAATTAGTATCCTGTCATGTTCCATCACAAACAGGTTGGCAAACCTAGGTATTGAACTAAATAATCTGTGGCATAATCTAAACATACAACAATAATTAAGCCTGACAACTTAATATGCTACCACAATCCAAACATACAGTAGAAATGTGCAATTAAGTAATCTTTTGTAATAGCAGCCTGCCAAGATGAGAGATTTCAGGTATAGGGCTGTGTACTCATGGGGAGCAAAAATATTGACATAAGGAAACTGCAGCCAGGGCATGGCTACCTTCATATTAAAATTAAACACTGTCTCATCTGAATAGGTGCACTGCTGAAATTTTCATTTGATTTTCTCCACCAGTTTTTTGGAGTTGTGTGGAGCATCCTTGTAACACGGAACTTCTTAATATCTGGTCAGATGATTTGTGTATGTAGCCAAGGATTGTCTCACCAACCTGGCAGAAGCTCTCCTGGGTCTCAGACAGAGAAGGGTCTTTTCCATCCCCTGAGACTAAGCTGGGGGTGCCAAGGATCAATCCTGAGGCCTTTTGCATTCAAGGTATATTTTACACCATGGATAGTCACTGTTCCACAGTCTCAGTTACCTGGTATTGTTTCTGGAATGTGATGCATCACCATTATGTCTTCATTGCTGTCTTCTTCTTCTTCTTCTTCTTCTTCTTCTTCTTCTTCTTCTTCTTCTTCTTCTCTGGCTTTTGTGCAAAACACTCTCCCAAGTTTGGGGTAAAAGGGACCAAGTCCAGAAGTCAGATCCAGCTCTACCGATGCCCTCCAATAACCTCAATAGGGCATTCGAGGACCTTCCTCCTCCTCCTCCTCCTCCTCCCCCCTTTAAAACATTTATTTTTTAGAAATATTTTTTTTAGAAATACCTTTCATAAAAGCATGAGCAATGGAGTGTCACACACAGACACACACACAGTCAAATGTCCTCCCCCACCATAACCACTTTAACCATGTCATTGAAATCTTAACACACAGTTTTCCTTATCATCAGAGCCACATTCAGTCAAAAGAATGCCTTGTGAATTTCTCTCTCCCTCCATTAAATCCTATGCTGTGTGAGAAGAATGGACCATTAATCTAGAAATCAGAGAGGTGTCCATCAAACAGTGGAGATGGAGATGGTAGCAGCCCAAAAGATAGACTGTAGTTGAGAGAGTGGGCAAGAGCCTCAGATTCTCTTTCCCGATTCCAGGTGACTTTGCCCCATCTTGGCCCCTACTACGTTCATCCTCCTCCACCTCCTCATCATCATTTTTTATTTGTATTCCGCCTTTCCACAGTTAAAACAATGCTCAAGGCAGCTAACAATATGAGAAGATTTACATAATTACAAACATAGCAAAGTAGTCATAAAAATAAATAAAATGCATTAAAAACTACATAACCAAACATGCAGTCAGGGGCGTAGCAAGGTAAATTGGTACCCAGGGGCAAAACTTTTTTTGTCACCCTCCCCCAGAGGCGTAGGAAGGTCAAGTGGTACCCGGTGCAGAAAATTTCTTGTCACCACCACCCCATTGATTCCCCCCCCCTGCAAAATGGTTTTACGTTATTTCATATTTTCTTACAAAGGAATAATAACAAGTAATGATAATAAAAAACTTTTATTTATATCCTGCCCTCCCTGGCCAAAGTCGGGCTCAGGGTGGCCAACATCAGATACATAACATTGGTATAAAATCAAACAATAATTAAATTACCTCCTAAAACATCTCAAAATCAAATTAAAGTCTAAATAGATGGCTTTCCACAGGGTTAGGGTTGGGAACAGTAAGTGCTCCACTGAACTGAAATTTCAGCCTTCACGACATAGGAAAACAGCCAAGTAAACAGCTATTTTGGTGGAGGAGGGTCAAGATATTAACCAATATGCATGAAATTTCATATATAGCTATATAATCCCTAGTATAGTAAGACAAGACCTTTGGAGCAGGCTTTTTTTTTTAAAGTTTTTTATGAACCGCCCTAGTAGGGCAGTAATTGTTCCTTGATAATTTGTCACCCCCTCCATTATGGAAACTGGGGCGGTCTGTCCCCTACGCCCCCCCCTTGCTACGCCCCTGCATACAGTGGTACCTCTGGTTGCAAACGGGATCCATTCCAGAGGTCCAGCCGCATCCCAAGGAATTCGCAACCGGAGGCGCAGCTTCTGCACATACGCGCGGCATGGTTTAGTGCTTCTGCGCATGCGCACGGTACATAGAGCGCTTCTGCACATGCGCACTCAGCGAAACCCAGAAAAATGCTTCTGGGTTTGCCGCGTTCGCATCCCAAAGTTTACATATCCAGAGGGATACGTAAGTGGAGCTACGACTGTAAAAATAAAAATACAAAAAGTTAATATCAGTAACATCAGCAAAAACTCCCAACAAAACTTTCCTCAGAATACCCCAGTCCTTGCTGGGCAGCAGCCACAGCAGCAGTTCTTATACGGCCTGTCAGGCCCCGCCCTAGGCCAGGTGGAGAGTGGCAGGAACACTGTCTTCCTCATGAAACAACTTCTTTCTCTATCCTTCTTTCACTTGCTGCATTTTGTCCCTTCTTTCAGGCCTTTTCTATCTGCTCTCTCCTATGGGAGGAACTGTGGTTTAGCATGTGCTTCATATGCGCAATGTCCCAAGTTCAATTTCTGGCACAGCAGGTTAAAATAATCCGGTGGCAGAGAAAGGGCAAGACCCTGGAGAGCTGCTACCAATACAGGTCTAGAGTTAGCCATTCCCTGGTTAAAGATAGCTTGGACATAGTAATCCATGCTCAGGTCATCTTCATGTTATATGAATGTAATGGACGCTTTGATCACATTTGGCCACCTGGCCCTCTGTTGTGGGACTGCCTTGTGCAGTTTGCGCCATGCGCTTAGTTGGCAAAGACAGCATCTGTCTTCTGCCAGGTCTTGCAAATCCGCCTACAGGATGCCTTGAGGGTGCTGCCAAGCTCACATACCTCCATAGGCAGCAGAACCTGGCTGCTACCTAGCATTGGGGCCTGCCCTTGAATATGGTTGGGACTGCTGTGGCTGGAGTACAGGGCAGTGGCCATTTTGAGTGAAACCTCAAAAAAGATTCCGAACAACTCAGCTGCACAAACCTTCCATTAGCAATGTGGCAAATTAATTATACTGCACCCCCCATAACTTTCCAGTGATGTATTCAGTCGTTTGGCCTATTTGTATTAGCAGTGATGTTTTGTCCCATCATTGCACCAGAGTGTCTTTTACCTAGATATTCTCAAATAACTGAAATGAAGTCAATAAAATACCTACAGTAAAATACCTACAGATAAGGTATATGATACTTAATTGATAATATTCAACAGTGTGGATCTGCTTTCTAAGACATTGAAGATTTCATTGTCTTAGGTAGGCGCCTCTTGTAGCACTTTGAAAACATTTTCATCTTCCCGGTCTGTTTTTTTTTTTTTTTTAAACAACTTGCTGAGTGACTACTAAAGGCCTTATTGACTTTGAAATTGGATTAACTGCTGCACAAAGGTGTGCCCCCCTTGAATCCTGTAGGATTGTATTCGTCTATGTGCACTCCAAAATCTGTTTTATAATTCCTTTATCTCGTGACAAAAATATCCCGCCAACAAGTTTAATACCACCCAAATTCCTGCTTATACAGCCAATTCCATTTTTAATCCAATTTATTACCACCTTGGTAGTGTGACCTTGTTTTCTTCATTAGCATATGGGAGGGAGAAGAAAATGCAGCAAATGCTTTCCTGGGTTTAAATCAAGAAATGGTGGGGGTTAATTCTTGCTTTGTTTTACTTTATCTGCAAGCAAATAAACAGGACTGTGTATTCTTTATGTCACAATCTGCAATCAGATTGTACCAATCCTTTAAACTGAAACTGTTCTTATATAATAAATTGGGTCTTTTTTCAGAGGTGTGTGTGTGTGTGTGTGTGTGTGTAATTTGAAATGAACACCAATACTCCTAGTTCCCACAGGTTATTCTAATGCCTTTGCAGTCACTGACCAGAAACATGGGAAATGGGAGCCAGCAAGTTTATGTCAAAAGTCTTGTGTCCACACTGCATATAAATAAATATTATACCAAACAATCATGGGAAATGTAGTTTGTTAATAGTTCTCAGAGTTGTTAAGATACCCCTGCTATGCTCAGAGAGCTACAATTCCCAGAGTTCCCTGGGAAAAGAGATTGATATTAAATCCCTTTTTGTATCATAGCTTTGTGAGGGGAATAGGGGTTTCCTCTTACAACTTTTAGCACCCTAAAATGTACAGTGCAGATGGAGGTCTGAGTGAGCAATTGGGAAGAATACTGCTGGCCTGCATGAGAAAAAAGTCACTTTTTACAGGCGGGGTGGTGGGGATGGCTCTGGGATGATTCACAACCCTTAAATGGCTACAGCTTTGGACTTCACCCCCTGAGGCGCACTCCATTGTCTCTTGAGATAGATGGGTGCTGACAATGCACACAAGCACACTGACGTACGTACACACACATGCACGCTGAAAGATGTCTCTTGCAGACTGCCTTTGGTCCTCATTGAGCAATTAATATAACTAAGATTAATTCAATTGATGTCTTGCTAAATCTATTTGTTGAGCAGCCTTCCCATATGCTCAAGGCAGCACAGAGGGATAAATAAAACAGGAGAAAAATTGCAATATATTATTATTATTATTATTATTATTATTATTATTATTATTATTATTATTATTATTATTTATACCCCGCCCATCTGGCTGGGTTTCCCCAGCCACTCTGGGCAGCTTCCAACCGAATATTAAAACACAATACAGCATTAAACATTAAAAACTTCCCTAAAGAGGGCTGCCTTCAGATGTCTTCTAAAAGTCAGATAGTTGTTTATTTCCTTGACATCTGATGGGAGGGCGTTCCACAGGGCAAGCGCCACTACCCAGAAGGCCCTCTGCCTGGTTCCCTGTAACCTCACTTCTCGCAGTGAGGGAACCGCCAGAAGGCCCTCGGCGCTGGACCTCAGTGTCCGGTCTGAACGATGGGGGTGGAGACGCTCCTTCAGGTATACAAGGCAGGGAGGAGCAACCTGCGGCCCTCGAGATGTTGCTGGATGACAAATGCCATCACCCAACTGATTGTTGGCCCTCACTGTCTGTGACTGACAGGGATGGGAGTTCAACGGCATGTGGAAGGCCATAGCCTCCCTCTCCTCTGCTTTAAGCAGAGCAAATGCAAAGCACACAGGATCTAAGTAGCACTGAAGAAACTCATCAGCTGAGCTGCAGCCCATATAAAAAGATGCCGCCACTGTTGGAGGCATTATACCTCTACATAGCAACCACTAGGAAATTGTGCATGGGAAAACTGTTGTTGCACCCAGGTCTTACTTGGGGGCTTCCTATAGGAATCCAGTTGACCACTCTTGGTTGTATCCAACACTAGTCGTACTCCATTGAAGCTAATTGATATGACAAACTTTGGTTTATTAATTTCACTAGATGTGCTGTGAGTAGAACATGGTTGGATACAACCAATGTGGGAGTAGATGGGCTTTGGTCTGATCCAGCAGGGATCTTTATTACTTTGTACCCTCTCTGGAAGTCTAGTAGAGAAGAGGAATTATGGAATTTAGGATTGACTTCATTTACAGCTTCAGGACCACTGGTTTGACTGACTGATATTTGAGGACAATAAACAGTTCCAGGAAGAGCTTTCAAGTAGATATCTCAAATCTTTCAAGATAATGAAGATTGGGAGAACAGCATGCAACAAACAGAGGTGTCTTTTATAGTTACAATAATGTACAATAAGCACTTTGGGGCAGTCTCAAGTTTTAGCTCTTTGATCCCTGACTTTCTCTTCTTCTTTCTTTTGCCTGCATTGTTACTGAAAGCTACTCCACTGGAAATCAGTCAGGGAACAATTGATAGTCAAACAGTGCCCATGCTTTCCAAACGGACTCCCATCATCACTGAGCTGAGTAAGTTCTTCTTTGGGAACAAATTTCACCAGTGTTATGCCTGATGCATTATTTATTTACTCCTGAAACCTCTTTAGAATTCAAAGACAGAAAGTGACAGCATGCCGTGTCCAAGGTACATAAAAAAAGATTTGACTTAAATGTTAATTCACAGGCTTTGAAGAAGTCTCAATAGCTTATCAGGAGAATATATGTAACAAAGTGTTACAAAGACTCAGCATGAAACTAAAGCAAAACTTTTTTTTTCCATCCCTGCAGCATCCACATGGATGTTTCTGGAGGATTTGGAAGTGCTTTTAAGTTTTGGTGCTCGTCTATTCCTTTCAGTCATCGTTCTTGGATCTTTTGATAGTTCGTAATGATTAAAACTACTGGTGTGGGTGGGTTTCAGAATTGGAGGTGTTTGAAAACAGCACCTCCACTTTGGAAATAACAAACTTTTAATGTTCCAAGCCAAAACCACTTTGCATTTGGGTTAGGCTTATACAGAAGCTCAGTCTGTTGAAATACTCCTCCATCTTTTCCTCAAATAGTTACTTTCCCCAGCAGCAACTGGGTCCTCAAGATACTTTTGGGCTGTGAAGGTGTAGGGGTCCATTCAAGACCTGAGGAGCAGGCCTTCACTCTCCACAATCAGTTGCCGCTCAAGGAAGATAGCCTTTGGAGAAAAGAAAGGGATGAAATGCAATAATTGAGGGATTTGGTTTCTGGGAAGGCTGGGGGCAGCGGAGGCCTGGCAGTGAGGGATTTGGAATAGTCAAGGTCTCCTGAGATATCAGAAACATTCGCAATGTTCTTATATGAAAAATGCAGATTTAAAAAGTCACTTTATGGTGGCTTTTCTGCCCCAGTAATGATTATGTCAACTGAGAACATCTTTCATATTTTAACTATTTTTACTTAAGTAACTTTACTTAATTTCCAAATACAGTGGTACCTCGGGTTAAGAACTTAATTCATTCTGGAGGTCTGTTCTTAACCTGAAACTGTTCTTAACCTGAGGTACCACTTTAGCTAATGGGACCTCCCGCTGCCGCTGCATAATTTCTGTTCTCATCCTGAAGCAAAGTTCTTAACCTGAGGTACTATTTCTGGGTTAGCGGAGTCTGTAACCTGAAGCGTCTGTAACCCGAGGTACCACTATTGCTTTCCAAATATTGTTGGCCTGCATCTTCCACTGTATTAATATAAATATGGGCATGAGTGGTAGGGGAAATGTAATTAAATGTTGACTTGTTTGTTTTCACAAACCAGGTGAGTCTTAGTACTCAGCCTTGTCACAAAGCCCAAAAGACTTCTGATCTATCATAATATAATTAATCAAGTGCCACCAAGTTATAAATGCATCTAGCTAGCTTGCTTACTGATAATCATCACCATTATTTATTGTCACAAGAGCTCATTTCTTGATTGATCTCAACTCCTGGCCTCAGTAAATAATTTGGTCATACAAGTCCATTAAAGCAACCACTCCTTCCTTTCTCTCACACTATTTCCATTATTTTACATCACTGGAAATTGTTGAGTTTAATTATGATAATTTCCATTGATTATATACAACCTTGGTGTTTGCAGGTGGTTGAACTTCTGCTATTGTTTTGTCCTCTTTCAGAGATCGCCTCCAATGCACAATTCTTTGAACAGAGCAACAAAAATCAATCTGTTTATGGAACACAACAGTTATCCAGAGGAACAGTATTTTCTGACAGCTTTTTGGATGCTGTAATGTGCACTGTAAGTCCCTTATAGACCTTCCAACTTGAGTCTCATATTAAATCACCCATCTCTAGAAGATCTGCTGGGTAGAAATGGCTAAGCATGAGTCTCCACTGAATTGTTAACCTCTTCCAGCAAAGTTCTACTATGGGCAGAAATGCAGTTTGACTTGCTGTCCATGTTTGTTTTGTTTACAAAATGTATTATGCGCTTCTAACCTAAAACATGCATTTATTTCACATTAAAGTCAGGAATTACTTTTTCTGGAATTTGGTGGTATTTGTAACTAGGGTTTATAGGAGCAGGGTTTATTTGGGCAGAACTATTTCTAGAATGGGCCCAGGGTGCAGTGCATTCCTGTAAGTATATAATGCCAGATCTCTACCATGCTCAACAATGGACAACTTCTTCTGCAATAGACAAAACCTCTGGATGTGTACATTGAAGTCTAGAGCAGCTCAGGGAGCCCCTGTATAATGCTAGGTCTTCATTTGTATGGCTATAAGACTTTCACATGGTGTAGGGTAGTCTTCTTTGGTTCCCAAAAGGCCCTAGAGCAGGCATATCCAACAGGTAGATTGTGATCTACCGGTAGATCACTGGACGTCTGCGGTAGATCACTGGTAGATCATTGGCTCCCCCAAAGAAGCTGAACAACTGTGGCTCCCCTAAAAAAAGCTCAACATTTTGCCTCCTCCCTGAAAAACTCAACAACTTTGACCCACCCACCCCCCATGGGCCTTCCTCCTTCCTAAAAAAAGCTCACCAACTTTGACCTGAACCCAAAAAAGGGGGTAGATCACTGCCAGTTTTTAACTCTGTGAGTAGATTGCAGTCTCTTGGGAGTTGGCCACCCCTGCCCTAGAGGATGCAAGCACAACCTGGTAACATCTCTAGATTCCTGGAATGGACTTTGGAACGGAGTTGGACACAATAAGAAATTCAAATTCACTCACTCAGAATACCATACAAATCCACCCTAATTTGACTTTATAGATAGGCTAATGTTGTACTACTTATAGTTAGCACCAGATAAGAAAGTTGTGTGAATATGTAACTAATTATCCATATTATTAAAAATCTTAAAGCTAGGTTTGAGTAGATTTCACCCAGTTCATTGCTTTTTTGTTTCATAAATTGCCTCTGTCTTGCATTCTACTCCTGTATTGTGGTGTTAAGTGGAGGAATTTCTAAAGTTCATTCTGGAATTAGAGCATGTGCAATTTCTTAACCTTTTCAGGCCATTTGCACATGTCCCTCTAAATGTTCTTGATGTGCTTGTGCCTATTGATAAAATACTGCCCAAAACTAATCTTGAACATTGGTGTGTGCGCAGTGTTTTACAGTTGTGCACAAGAACTTCTTGAGCATGGGTAAAACACCACCAAAATAATATTGATGTAATCATGCATACAATTACATCAAGATTGATTTTGTTGCTGTTACTCTATGTACCTAAGCATATCACTAATGTCTAGGTGAATTAGGATTTTTTCAGGAGTGCAATCCTTTTCAATGAGACTGAAGCTTCTTTTGAATGTACTCACATTTATTGCAGGGATGTTCTTAAAGAAACTCAGCTCTCTTTAGTTGTCTTTCTTTTCACTCTGCAAACTCAAGCAGTGTATAACTCAGCAAATAAAATGCAGGTGACACATAAATCCGATTAATTAAGCCAAGTATGCAAATGAAATCCTTTTGATGTCAAAAAAGTTTAGCTGTGATATGTTTAAGAGCTCAGCAAAGTATGTAAAATGTTGATACCCTCTGAGCTAGACAAGCCTGGCCAAAAGAACATGATAATTCTAAATAAATCCCTCCTCAAAAAGGCAGAAAAGGCTCAAGAAATATTGAAGTGCAACTCACAAGCATGGCCTGTAAGTTTGCAAGGACCATTCAGTTATTTCAGTTTTATGGTATTTACTTTAGTATCCTAATGTGCCAGGTCCCAGCTCCTGCCAACCTAGCAGTTCAAAAGCATATCAGCACATGTAGATAAATAGGCAGGAAGGCAAACTGCGTTTCCATGTGCTCTGGTTTCCATCACGGTGTTCCGTTACGCCAGAAGCAGTTTTGTCATGCTGGCCACATGACCCGGAAAGCTGCCCGTGGACAAACGCTGGCTCCCTCGGCCTGAAAGCGAGATGAATGCCGCAGCCCCATAATCGCCTTTGACTGGACTTAACCATCCAGGGGTCCTCTACTTTTACCTTTACCTGTGCCAGGTTGAAAGGAAAGAACTTCACCAACATGTACATCCTCTCTGCTTCCTTTCCCTTCTTTTCCCTTCCCCCCTCTCTCCTCCTCCCCTTAGAATCATAGAGTTGGAAGAGACCACAAGGGCCATCCAGTCCAACCCCCTGCCAAGCAGGAAACACCACCAAAGCATTCCTGACAGGTGGCTGTCAAGCCTCCGCTTAAAGATCTCCAAAGATCTCCCTTGCATGCCTCAACTTGTTACTTCTGGATTTGTGGCAAACTATAGTGTTCCATGTAATCCAAACTTGAATATAGCACTTTCCCTCTCATATGCCACCAGGCAACCAAAGAAATAATGTGTAGTGATCCCATGCTACAGAGGCAGCACAGTTAGTTACCGGAGATGTTCTTTTATCTCTCATTAGTTCCCACAAATGACTTTCGTTGGAAAGTTTGAAAGAGCATTACGAAGGTCAGGCAACAAGGCCTATGTCCCCTGAAACAGCCTGCTTTGGGTGTCTTTATAATAAAAAAATATTAAGGATATTAAGGTTTTTTGAAAAACAACAACAACAACAAGGTGCTTTGTTTGTTTTGTTTTTGCCTTTTTAGATTTTTATAGTATTATTTATTATATGCTATTGTTTTATTTTTGTTTCATTGGAGAGAGGGGGGAGGGAAGGAGGGCGGGAGAGACTGTTTAGATATCAAGTGATAGATACATATATGAAACCAATAAATAACACTCATAAATAATGCCACCATCTACATGTCATATGAATCATCCCTTCAGATTCTCTAAATACCTTTAAATGGTTGGGGTATTTTGCTGGTTCTTGATTTTCTAATCTTAAGGCCTTTGTAGTCATGCTTGTCGCATCTAAGTAGGCTGTCGTGGGAGATTTGGTGTCCCCTTATTTTTCTGAAATAATCATAGTCACCCAGTCATCTGAATTTAATAGTTTGTGGCCCTATACTGGTCACCATGCTGCTCCTCTATTTTCTTGCTCATGCATCTCCACAATAATATGGAGATTTCCAGTGCCAGACCAGTGAGGATTCAGATTTCTCACATACATTAAGCTGGTGGCCTTGCACACTTGAGAGATATCTGCTAGAGTGGCAATCAAACTTTGTTTGATGAAATTTGCCAAAGTTTCCCCAAAATTGATCAGAGGTCCCAATCCTGCAGTCCTAATCCTGCCAGATATATTGCCTGGCAGAGAGGCTGCCCACCACAACCATCCCTGCTGGAAAATGCATTGTGAGTGCACTCAAATTGTGTTGTGCGACAATGAGGCCCGAGAACCCTGAGCAGTACCGTAACGATGTTAATATTTGAAAAGGCATGCCAGATCCTTCTGAAAATGCACATGGATTGCACAGAAAATGTTGAAGCTTCTTGGCGGCAGGCAAATCAATGTGAATTAGCATTGCTTCATTATAGGAAATTTGAAAACCATTGTTCTAGAATACCTACAGGAAGGCCCTATCAATTCTAATTGGATAGACATTTGCTGTCCTTTGTATCGTCTGGTAGAAATGAATGTTTGTCTTCTGTACATTTTCATTGCAGACCTACCATAATCACCATGTGTTGGCTTTGCTGCAGTCACTGGTGACTGGAGGGACCAGTCCAGAACTGGAAGAATATCTGACAGATGTGGCTTCACTGAGTGGCAGTACTAGCAATGTGGTGCACTATGGGTCGAGGAACAGGTGTAAACTGGCACTTATACCACTGACAAATAGTCCAAGTGTCACAGACGGACTACTGGTGAGTTGTATTTAGCTCATTTTCTTCAAGCTACCTCTTTTAAGACTCATTGATGTGCTTCAAACCACAGGAAGATAGGCAGTTGTGTTTACTGTTTTCTTAGATTTGCAATCCATAGAGTGTTTTGAATCACATGCATGAGTTTTGTATCAGCATTCATATCAATACCCTCATTTAAAAACATGCTGTGTACCGTCTGAATGAAGCTCAGTTTGGAAAGGTGTGATTTGTATGAAGTCCTTGGGAAGTGGTCATTAGGGGATCTTGTGCTAGATATTACCAGTTTGTAGACAATGTGACACTCAGCCAGGGGTGTGGGAAGGGGGATGCGGGGGGCATGCTTCACCCCGGGTGCCATCTCTGGAGGGAGTGACAGAAAGGCACCCTACGACTCGCCCCGTCGCCCCCCGAGGGATCTCACTTCTGCAGCCGTGTGCGATGAACCTCCCTGCCAACTACCCCTGTGTTACCAAGTATATTATTTCTGAAGTGTTCCGGGTCACTTTTTCTATCCACCCCACCTCGATCCTTGAGGTCCGTCTGTGTGGATAATCCCCTTTTATTATAACTAGGGATAACTTAGTAACGGGGTTCTCTTGTCCAGCTGTCGTGGCCTGTATATATATATATATATATATATATATATATATATATATATATTGCTCTGGGCTCCTGGGTTAAGAATACCTCTCAGCTCTATCAGTTCTGGGTCTCTCTCTCATTAGATCCCCCCACTGCGTCAGTTAGCTAAACCCTTTTAGCAACTGTGTAGCCTTACCAAGGTTTCTGCCCTTTTGCCCCTCCTGGGTGAAACTCCACGACACAAACTATCACCCTGCAGGTCAGTTTTGCCTTTTCCCTGAGTTCACCTCCTCATGAGCATCCATATATCGCTGGACCAAATAAATGCCTCTTTTCTCTTGGCTCAACAAAAACAAGTCTTTATTTATTTCAGAACATCATGTTTCACGTACTTCAATAGTTCATCAGCTTAGTTACATCTAAAGTATAAACTCTTTCAGTATAACCGACTGATCTTCATCCTATCCTAGCCTAACCACCACTATCCTGGCCCCACACCCTTCTTCTTCCCTGTCTCCACACACACACCCTCCCTCTTCTCAACTGCCAAAATGACCGTTCCCTCCTTTTAAACCGGGGACTGCCCCGCCCCCAAAGGATGAACTGTCTGTCAAGATGAAGGTGGATTAACTCCTTCTGAGCCGGGATGTAATACCTCCTCAACAAAGGATCCTGCCACTGCGTGCATGCAGTGGATTGCCCCGCTCCCACGTGGCAGATCCCCCCCCCCCGAGTGCACGGCATGGCTGCCGCTCCGCCACTGCACTCAGCTCTATTTCTGTGTATCATCTAAGCAGTGGGAGTCTGTGTAGGACCTAGGCCAGGGCTTGGAAGCAGTGGTGGGGTGGATGAGGGCCAATACACTGGGATTGAATCCTGACATCCTAAGAGTGGGTGGTTCCTGGATTCAGGACTTTGGCAGCTCACCTGTTCTCTGCAAGGTTGCACTCCCTCTAAAGGAAAGGTGTGCTTCTGGATCCAACTTTGCCGGTGGAGGCACAGGTGAACTCCACAGCTACCTGACCCCAGTGACTAATGCATTATATGTGAGGGCACCACAATCCCGACTGGAACCTGTGGTATAAATGCACATGCATATGAATTCATACCAAAATTAAGAATTTTATTTTATTTTATTTAAAACCAGAATAGCAGATGATTCCTAATCTATGTGTTCCACGTTTTTTGGGTGAGGGAGATTGGTGTTTTATAAATGAGGAAGGAAAGTGGATGAGGAGAGTTTCAGAGTTAGCTGTAGCTTCCTACCCTGCCAAGGAGAGTAATAAGTTTGGAAACTACTATTTTAAACCAGGGCCTTCAACCAGTAGTTTATGGGACATGCGCCGAGAGGGAGAGGCTGGAAGGCCCTGCAGACCAGGCATTTATCCTTGCCACGGGCGTGGTGCCAAGCGCCGCTACTGGTCAGATGGCACCACACCCAGGGGGAACGCCCCCTACATTCCTGCCTCCATTGGCCAATTTGGTGGCAGAAAGGCAATCTGGCCTGCAATAGGGCAGTTCACAGGGGAAGCCACCTTCCCGCAAAGCCACCTGCCCCCAAAAGGTGCAAACAGACTTATCAATGAAATTCATCTTATCAAGGAATGTTGATACGGCATTAAGACAATATTGTCACTTTCCCCCCCTTCACAGCTCTTCTTTGGGGATATCTACAATCTAGCACTTGACTCGCATGGAATCCTTTGCTTTGGCCTCTACCGTCAGAAAGATGAGAACAGTTTTATTGAAAATAGGAAAGTATATTGCAAATTGAAACTCATAGAAGAAGGTCCATTTGAGTGTGTCAGTTACAAAACAAATAAGAAAATTGTTCGCATTTACATGGATCAGTATTGGTCCTATTATTATTATTATTATTATTATTATTATTATTATTATTATTATTAAAAAATGTATACCGCCCTTCATCCGAAGATCTCAGAGTGGTTCACAAAAAAAAGCAAAATGAGAATACTGTACTACTGCATTAAAAGATTGTATCATGTATGTATGATACATTTTAGGGTATCATTACATGAGTAAGAATTAAATTTTCTCTTTCCCATTAACCCCCTCCCATTTTACGCAGATATTTTGCATCATTATGCAAGTTTTTTAAAAACACATTCAAAACCCCTTAATATATATGTCCAAAAAACAATTGCTCCTTTGAGTGTATAGTTTTACAAATTGTGATATTGCTGAATCTTTTTTCCCCCCTTCTTCTAAAACAGATTTGTGATTGCTCGGCCACCTACCAATTTTGAGATCTACGCCTCTGATCAGGTCTTTTGCCTTGTCCCATTCAACACTTTAGTAAATGACCTGACAGCTGTGATAAAGTCCATTCGAACAGTCAGGCGAAAGGATGCTTTGCAGACAGCAGACCAAGTGTTTTTAGCATGAAAGAAGCCAGCGTCTCCCTTCAAATAAATACTTTGTTCTTTATGAAGTGTCTGCAACCATTTATCCCCGCTTCCACCCTTTACCCTGGGGTATGATGTAAGGTCGCCTATATGAGCATTCCAGGATCCAAATCCAAAATTCTCACCAAGTATAGATTAGACAAAAAGGGACGTGGGTGGCGCTGTGGGTTAAACCACAGAGCCTAGGGCTTGCCGATCAGAAGGTTGGCTGTTCAAATCCCCATGACGGGGTGAGCTCCCATTGCTCGGTCCCTGCTCCTGTCAACCTAGCAGTTCAAAAGCACGAAGTGCAAGTAGATAAATAGGTACCGCTCTGGCGGGAAGGTAAATGGCGTTTCCATGCTTCTCTGGTTCGCCAGAAGCGGCTTAGTCATGCTGGCCACATAACCCGGAAGCTGCACGCCGGTTCCCTCGGCCAATAAAGCAAGATGAGCGCTGCAACCCCAGAGTCGGACATGACTGGACCTAACAGTCAGGGGTCCCTTTACCCTTTATAGTTTAGACAAACCCATGTGATTGTTGCAGGGGCTTCTGGGGAGACCTCTCATTTCCTGAAGGGAGTGTGGTTAGAACCCCCTTGCATTCTCTTTGCATTCTCTGTCAATCACTTCACCAGGGACGCTGGGACGCTTTCCATGGACCCAAGGAACCAAATACCCCCTACTCTACCTTGCTGGTCCCATGAGTGAACCAGGCCAGGCAGGAGGCCCATCTACAGGCCAGAGAGTTGGACTGGACACGGAGGTTCAAAGGGCCTCAGTCTGCCTCTAGCCTTTGTTGGGTCAAATTGCTTGCTCCAGGTGCTACCTTCCTTGCCAGGCCAGTATGGAACAACTAGGACATTAGGAGTTTGTGTGTTTTTTCTGGTACATCCGTGCATTTCACAAGCTCTATGAAGGGTTGGTTAACCCCTGACCTCGAAGCACATCACCCCCTCACTGTTCCTCCTGTTGATCATCTGATGAGTCAGGAAGGGGCGATTTGCATCCCAATAAGCCGAAGAGTGATGCCATCTCCCAGTCCCTGTTTATCCTGTTGCCAGCAGAGTGTTTTCAGCCCTCAGGCCCAAGAATGTTACCTGCCCTTCTAAAGTCTCAAATCTGCAAGTGCGGATGAAGTCCTTTATTATGTAAGATCAAGCTCCCTACAAATATGTAAGTTACTTGTACCTTGAATATATCTCTGGCCTTCTTTTGCAAAACTGATTGGGGGCGGGAGGAAAAGGAGGGTTTGTGGGTTCCCCTCCTTCCCTTAACACTAATTAGGTTTGAAAGACTGCAGCTTGAGTCCAGCCACCACATACTGAGAAGCAAGAAGCTTGAGCAGCTGACGCAGAGTTCAGACTAAACTAACTGCAAACTCCCTGGAGATGTCCCAAGGTAAATCTGATAGTCTCTGTCATTTATAATCATTATCAGGCAACTGAGCTCACTGCATTTTTACGGGGGAGCCAATTAAGTGATCCCTGAGGCTGGAGACAAAGGTCTGCGCTGCTTTCTCTTTAAAAGGGGAAGCACTAGACTTTGTTTCAAATAAATAGCATGACTTTCACCATGGAATTTCACAGAGATATTGGACGTAGCAGAGACTAAGCTGGAGAGTGTAAGAAGCGGGCTTATTTTCCAGGGGTGGCCAAACATATCAATTTCTGTTTCTCTCCATTTCTCATTTTTCCAATCTTCAGTTTAGTTCTCCACACTTTCACATCAGTTTGAGAATTGTGGGGGTAGGTCATTATAAATTCACCAGCATTTTAGTGAGAATTTCTCCAGATACACCTGTTTGTACGCAATTTAGCCCAATATGCATGTTTTGCAATGCAATTTATCCTAAAATGCATTTTTATGTTATTTTCATTTATTTATGCATTTTATGCACATTTTTCTACCAGTATACAGATTTTTTTGCACGTCAGTTGACTGGAGAACTGTGTTGCAGAATTCAGGCATGTGCCAACTTTGAAGCATAGCTGTGTTTCGGTTCTTGTATGGTTTTGAAAATTACAGTGAATTACAGAGGTTCACATGTCTATGCAGATTGAATCAAAATTCTTCCCCATCCCAACTCACACATCTAATGGACAAGCAATAGGTCACAGCTTCATCTTTCCAGGGTTTCAGGCCAAGGTCTCTCCCTGCCTTGCAAATGGATCCCTTTTCACAGAAAATATTGAGACTAAATCTCAAGACAGACAGGTTGTGAAGCCACAGTAGTGACCAGAGGAGGAATGACCGCTGGGAAGAGCACAGGGAGCAGAAGCGCCATGGTGCACCTGTAGCAGCAAAACTGTGTGCCTTCATCTGCCTCAGCTGCAACAAAACATGTCTCTCCCATATCAGTTTCTATAGCCAAAGCAGGCCCTGTAACTCTCCAGTAGTTTGACTTCAGCCCCATAGGTGCACTTTTCCATCGTCTTCTGAGACAGATGGATGCCAACAAAATCTCAAGAGTAGGGGACACAACTCTTCCTGTGACAGCCTTCTTCCTTTATTAATGGCACCTGTGATGTTAACACATGAGAGCACTGGAGGTGAAATAGTTAAACAGGCTACCCAATCAGAATCCGGGGGTGGAGTCAGAGGGACTATAAAACCAGCTCTGGGAGAGGCGAGAGGAGTTTGTTGGCGGGTTGGGTGGTTGGTTGGGGGAGAGTCAGTTGGGAGAGAGTCTGTGGGTAGGTTGAGTTAGTGTAGCAGAATAAGCTGAGTCAGGAACAGTCAGGAGCTAAGAAGACAAGTAAAGAGGTGGTTTAGGGAGTGAGAACAGGGAGAGGAAGTTATAGGTCTGGATAGGCACCCCATGATTGTAATTGACTGAGATCGTTTATGAAACCACACACTTGTTAAACTACAATAAATAAACAGAAGTTTTATGTTACAATTTAACCCTGACTGGACTCAGTATTTTACCACGTAGGGCCTGGTTGGTGGCAGCGAGAAATAAAGTGGTGGCACAGGGATCAATAGACGGTGAAACGTCGGGGGACCCTGTGTGATCGCCACAGCATCTCCCCCTGCTTTTCCTCCAAGGACCTCAGGGCACCCTAGTCCAAAACATCTGGAAGACACTTGATTGGTAAAGTCTGTTACTGTTAATTTCCATTTCCAAATAATTCACTTTTCCTGTGTAAGATAATTAATCCTTTTAAATTTTCCAATACAGCAATTGGGTTTTTGTTACCTGGATTCCTGTTTAATTCAGGCCCAAGAGATCAAGGGCACACCTTTGCTATGCCCTTTGTCCATGATCCTAATCATCCATATCTTTTCCACAGCCATCCTGAATATGTGAAGGGAAAACATCTCCGATCATCACTCATCTCTAATTAAGCACGAGTGACAGTCACCGTAATGTCTTTGAGAGCTTTCCACCTCAGGGATTCTGTTGGGGCAGGCAAGGTGAGCAAACTATCCTCAGGCTTCATTTCATTTGGAAGGGAAGCGGTGGCTAGATGATCCCCAAAGTTATTTCAGCTTTGTACCATGTCATTCAAAAAATCTCCCATTGGGTCCCCGAGTCTTTCAACCTTTTGACTGCTTCACATGCAGCATTTTTTCTACCCATGAAAATCATTTCAATGTAGCAAAAACAAAACAAAACAAAATAACCACAAATAAAAATGTGCACTGCCTTGTGTGAAGTTGATGTGAGTGGTTATTTTGCTGTTGCCAGAAATATACACACATGCACCAGATCTCCTTCATATCTTCTTGACAAAATAAAAACCTCATGCCATCATCAATTAGTTATGCTGAGTTCCCAGTGAAATCAATGAGACTTAAGTCATGACTTCTTTTAAAAGAATACTTTTTATTCCACATTGCAGCCCTGAAAAGCTATCAAAGCAAGTTTCTTCTTTTTTTAAAAAAGAACACAAAAGAAGAAGAAGAAGAAGAAGAGTTTGGATTTGATATCCCACTTTTCACTACCCGAAGGAGTCTCAAAGCGGCTAACATTCTCCTTTCCCTTCCTCCCCCACAACAAACACTCTGTGAGGTGAGTGGGGCTGAGAGACTTCAGAGAAGTGTGACTGGCCCAAGGTCACCCAGCAGCTGCATGTGGAGGAGCGGAGACGCGAACCCGGTTCCCCAGATAACGAGTCTACCGCTCTTAACCACTACACCACACTGCTGCAAAAATGATATACAAGTCTGGTATCAGGAACAAAATTGCCTGGATGGTGACTGGATTATTCAGATGGATTTCCTGCCCCCAATCTTGGTCTTTCTTGATGTTGTCCTCCAAGTCAAGGGAGGGGGCTGAGCAGCTGGAACTTACTCAACCCATGATGGAAGGAAGTAATCCCTTCCTGGAATTTATCCCATTGATTTCATTGGGAACTTATTGCAACTAACATAGTTTGTGTTGTTGTTGTTGTTGTTTAAAAAAGCTCAGCAATGATTGGCAAATTCCCCTCTTTAGGAAATGGTGCTCACTGCCCTGACCTGACAATGAAAAGGAGCCCATGGGGCAGTACAGAGGATGCCTTAGTAAGACATGTACGTACAGTAAGTCTGGACTTCTTGGGCTTTGCAAAGCTCAAAGAAGACAACTTGCAAAGTGCAAATCAGATAGATTCAAATTTAAGTGCAAACTGAATTGAATTTTTCCTCCATCCCTAGTTAAGATCATGGAGGGTTTCCGGTCACATGGAATGCCTGTGCATTTGCAACACATGCAGATACTCTACCCACAAACTTTTTGCTCAGCCTATGTGGGTGTCAGGGGCAGAGCTGGCATGGGGCCAGAAAGGAGCAGCCCCTCTTTTCCATGCATTTAGCATATATGTGGAGGGATGCATGAAGAGGGTTGTTTTCACATTACACCCCAAGGCCTTTGTTTCCAAGACAGATAATTGTCAGGGACTGGGCAGAGGAGGAATGGTGGAGAACGCCTCCCCATCCTCACCCTCCCAGGGAGGAGGAAGAGGAAGACAGTATAGGTTTACAACACTGGTTTGCGGGTGGTCACTGCTCAGAGGCAGATGAGGGGAAAAGTTGGGAAATAATGGGAGAGGAGGAGGCAGGATGGGAATGGCAGCTTGTTGACATGGTGTTTTTAGAAAGTATTCCAGACCCTCCACCTCCCAGAACCTGGCAAGCCTTAGAAGTAGGAGAGCAAAGAGCTCAGAGGGCGTGTAGCAGGCTACTAGCAGCACCCGTAGAAGTGACAAATGAGGAAGTGGGAGAGACGGAGGGTGGAGATTCACTTGGGACAATGTCATTATCCAAGAGGCTGGGTTCTGTAGCCTCTCTCTTGTAAATACTGAATAAACAGAGGACGGTAAGAAACATTTCCTTGTTTTTATACTTTCCTGGGCAACCAGCTGGGAGCCGCTGACAGCATCCTGACAATAATGTTTGTTCAAGCACCAATGTTGGCATCACCAAAAGACAAAAAATTAAGGTAAGGTAAACAGGGAGTGTTAGAGTGTACGCGTTTATGGGAATTAGTATCTGATTTCTATACTATACTATACTATACTATACTATACTATACTATACTATACTATACTATACTATACATAATGGAGATGTAAAAAGAAGGAATGGATTTCATTCTGGAGGGGAGAAAATGGATTGGAACTTTATTCTCTCCCCCCCAAAAAACCTCCTTCCATTTACTAAGTATCTCTTTATTCATCACTTTAATTACTTAATCGTAAATTTCTTGAGGGGGTTATTTAGAAAGAAAATTACCATCAAAGCTTGGCAGATATTCCAAGGCTTTTTGGAGTAAGGCCAAGCTGTTTCACCTGTGATTAATTAGATGGGGCTTTCCTCCTCCCCCTATAAGTGCCAGAGGGCTGCTAAATTCTTTAAGCAGTTACATGACTTCTGGCAGCTCCAGGATTATGATTGATGGATTAGCCGGGTGTTGTATGCTGCAGTCTTTTTTTCCCCTTTTTAATGGTGTATGCACAAGCATTTGAAAATGGCAACAAGGTAGATAGAGAGCCTCACCAAATATTTTTAGCATTATCAATGTACAATCATTATTCTTTTGGTCAATGGGATCCTTTAAAACGGGATTGGAAAAACCTTTGGCCCTCCAGATGTTGATGGACTACAACTCCCATCAGTCCCAGCCACCATGACCAGTGGTGAGGGATTATGGCAGTCCAACAACTGGGAGGCCAAAGGCACCTCACTGCTACTTTACCGCTGTCATTCACCATTTATAGGTGATTCAGAGCTCGCTCTTCAAAGCAGCACTTATTTTGCAGGGAAATCACCTTTTCCCCAGGGTTCAAGCAGAAATTTGTTACGTAGGTGCTGGTAAAGTACAATTCCTCAGACTTCACCATGTTAGCCTAGCCTGTACTTGGATTGCTATTGTGAATTTTGTTTAGACAGTGGTTGTGTGGCTCTTACAAGCCCTTTGGGGGCAGTTCCACTGTCGCCATGGCATGATGTGAAGACAATTGATGCAACCAGCGAGTTTAAGATGGGAGATCACTTGCAGAACCCATGGAAGCTACTCTGAATTCCAAGGAAGAAAGGAGTACTAGCTTTGTAATGAATAAAAGTGCATTGCAGTTCATGTATGTGTAGCTCCTTAATCTTTTAATTATGCTGGACTAGCAAGGACTAACAAACTGTGCACTGCCACACTTCAACTCTCCTTCACTTCACAGACCATTTTATTTTTTTTGGTCCTGCAAAAACAGCCTTCTCATCTTTTCCATGTTTTTGATCACACACAACTTTTAATTATCCCATTTATTCAGCCTATGCTTTGTTCCATCAAGCACATTCTGACTCCATCAGCTGTCTGAAGTACCTTGTTCCTGAGAAGAACCTAAATCCTTTCAACATAAAAAAGTAAGATGAGACCATGGCACTTCGATGCTCCCACCACACACACATAACGCGATTATTTCCGAGTCCTCTGGGTGATAATAGTATTATGCAAAAAAGCCCTTGACCAAATAATGCTTTTACCTTCCTTAAGCTGTGTTTCCACATTTTCTATCTCTTGCAAAGCAGAAACACCTTTGCACATAAAGGAGACTCAGAGACGAATAAGTGTTATATGAGTTTTTATTATTATTATTAACTTCTAATGCCAGCAAAGGGTGAAGGACAGCATGTCAAGACTGGAATTAGGCCATGCAGGAGAGTGAAGCAGTGACTGTATTCTCTGGTTTTAGGGGTGCAAGAAGGTATCCTTTTCCATTACACCACGTATTCATTGCATGCAACACTGTTCCTATTCACCTGCAGTTTGTCTTCCACCAAAAACCACATTATTCATCTTACTCTACACCAGGGCAGATTCATGCAACTTAGGCATTGAGTTTGATCCAAGAGGGCAATTGTTTGCAATTGACTAGTAGTGGTTCCGACACATGGCTTTCTACTCACTTGTTCACTGATCTTCTTAAAGGAAAATTATAGGTATTGTACCTTCTGCATGCAAGCCATGTGCTCTGCGAATGAGCTTCCTCTCCCAATTAATTATGCACATGTTAGTGAGAACAAGTATGGCTGGGGAAAAGCTGCCGGGTGCAATGAAGTAGAGATTGGCAAGCTGAGAAAGGGTTAATAATACACACAGTCCCCCAGTCTCCCCTCCTAAAATGAAGGTGTCCACAGTGGCTAACAATATAGACATGTTTATTTAAAAAACACACGATAAACAACATCAAATAAAACAAGCATTAAAAATGCAATAAGCAGCAGTAAAACAGTAAGGGTAATATACCCCCAAATAAGTTAAAAACCCACATACAATGAACAACGCTATACAGTGGTACCTTGGTTGTCAAACTTAATCCATTCTGGGAGCCCGTTCGACTCCTGGAACCATTCGAAAACCAAGGTGTGGCTTCCGATCGGCTGCAGGAGCTTCCTGTGCTCGACCAGAAGCTGCAGAAGCCACATTGGACGTTCGGCTTCCGAAAAGCATTTGCAAACTGGAACACTCACTTCTGGGTTTGTGGCATTTGGGAGCCTATTTGTTCGGGAGCCAAGCCGTTCGACAACCAAGGTACCACTGTACATCGAATATCTCAAAGGGTCAGTGGAAAAGCAAAGTCTCATGGTGGTGGTGCCCACCAGAGCAGTGGGAGGGATCTTGTCCTCCATGAGCATGGAATGTTACACACTTGAAACCCCAACGGAAGTCTCACCCAAGCATCCCTGCAATGTAAAACTCTTGGGTCTGTTCTTTACATTAAGCTTCATTGTCTCCAATTAGGCTTGTAGTATGCAGCAACCTCATGATTATTAGCAATGTGTTTTCTGACACTGCCTCCGTGGATCTGCAGCATCTCTTTGCACTATGATTGGAAATGACAAGCCTAGAAGATGACGTCTCTCCAGGCCTTGGAACTGCTGTGTATAACAAGCCAAACACACCCCAGAGAAGAAAAGGGAGGGGGAGAAACCTACCTTGACAAGCAAACAGTCAAAGCCACCCACACTGTCAGAATGAAAGATTGGAAATCCCCCAAAACAAGTTCTAATCCCTGAGTGACAGATGATTTTGGGTTCCTTTCCTCTGATGAGGGATGAGATCTGCTCTGGTTAGGCACCTCTTCAAAAATACCTTTACATCTCATTTCTGTCATCACTCTTTTCTCACCTGTCTCAAGCAAGACTCCACCTGGGAGCTTGCATCTGGCACAGCTATTATGTAATTAGGGAGGGTTTTTGTCTCCCTGTTTACACGGAAGTCTCTCTCCTGTGGAAATACCATGAGCTACAACCGCCCTGTGATGGGAACTCTTCAAAGGTGCTAGAATTTTCTTTCAACAGCAAACAATCCACCTGTTTGCAGGGAAAGTGAAACCAGCTTTTTGCTTTCTTTTTAGGGTTATGTCTTGATTCTGTTTCACATTCCTTTTTTAATTAAAAGAAATGCAGGAAAGTGTTTTAGCATCGATATCTGTGCCAAATTTGATACTCGCAACCATTGGAAAACCCAAAATATTATCCCAGATGAAGTGGGAAATTGCTATGAAGTTTCCCGAGAGAATGCTCAAAGGGCTGAACATTCTACACTATGGGATGTCACAAGACTTAAGCATAAAACACAGAAATATGCACTTTGTCAAATTTCAGAAGAGAGGTTTGAAATCATTCAAAATCTTAAGAACCCAGTTTCAAATTCTGAAGCTTTTTGTGCAAGCTCGCAATTTTCTTTATTTTAAAAGTATTTTAACAGTGTACAACACAAAAACCAGTAAGTAACCTTAATACTAAACTACAACTTAAAATCAGTAAAACAATAGTATAAAGGCATATAAAAACAAGAATTCGGGGAATTCAAACAAATTAAAACTGTGCTCCAATCTTATGGGTCGGGGAAAGCCTACTCAAAGACGATTCCTTTACAAGACATCTGAAGCAACTGATGGTTGCTGCTTCATGTACAGCAATGGGAAGACCATTCCTTAATACAGGGGCAAAAGCAGAAAATGCCTATTTTCAGGTCACTGGCCTATGATATTGTGTAGGGTTCAGTATCATGTGTAGATTTCCCCTGTATTATTATGTGTTACAACTATACCCCACCTTTCCTTCAAAGAGCTCAACATGATGTACATGGTCCCCCCCCTTCCCATTTAATTATTTAGGCTAAGAGACAGTAACTGAACCAAGGTCACCCAGTGAGCTTCAAGCCTGAGTGGGGATTTGAACTCTGGTCTCCCAAGTATAACCATTATACTATGCTGGCTCTCATCACACTGTTGAAGTGTGGTGTAGTGATCTTATGAAAGTGGTGATACATAAGTTTTCTTGCAGCTCTACACAGGGGCTGGTGGCCTTTCAGATGACAAACTATTCAGATATTTTAATTTTATGTATTTTTCTCTTTATCTCACTCTTTCATTGTTATCATTCCAACCCCAATCCTTAGGAGCTCAAGGGTTTAGACATGTTTATCTGCTCCTATTACTCCCAGGGAGATTCATGGCTGAAACAGGACCCCCTCTCTGCACTACAACACAGTGGCTCTCCAGAGAAATTGCTACCAAATAGTTTGTCCATTATTATTTTTTATCTTCTTTTTTAAAGAAGACCATCAGTTAATTGAAAAGCACCACCACTGGGAGGGAAAAACTAACTTTCACATTTTGCCAAATAGCATTTTGCTGAAGTTTATTCTCACTGAGAAAGCTGTTCTCTCCAGGCTTTAAATTTTTACTATTTGCTGAGCTTACACAATGGGAGCTCACACAACCCCTCCAGGGGTTGGGGAAAACCCAGAAAAGATGGAGGGTTCTCAGGGTGAGGAGAGAGAAAGTTCCTCCACATGAGCAGAAGCTGTTCTGCTTGCACAGTGATTTTGTTGGGGACAACTCATTTTGTTGAAGGTATGGAGTGGATTGTCAGGCCACTTGGACTAGCACAAATCTGTGCATTGAAAGTACATTGGAAAGAGGTTTCCATGCATAGCAATGGATGAACATAAAGCTCATCTGTGCAATGCGACAACCTGGCCCACGCACATGTTGGTATGCAGATAGAATTCTATCCAGTCTTTGAACATATGGGTGTCAGAGGCAGTGTCGGATTTACATATAAGCTAAACAAGCTATAGCTTAGGGCCCCACTCTCTTGCCCCCCCCCCCCAAAAAAAATCACTATTAATATACTTCTTCTTAACTGTATTTCAGTTCAACAATTACTTTGATAAAATACATATTTTGTTATGTGCAAATGGCTTCAGATACCTATTAGGTTCATAAATTACCATATAGCATATATTTAACACAAAAAAACCAGCGACAATTTGTTGTTGACAAAGGACAGCTGGACATAAAAAGGGCCCCATTACCTTCAGTAGCATAGGGCCTCATCAAACCTAAATCCAGCCCTGGTCAGAGGCATGAGAAGAGCTCACAGCAGCACAGCAACCCCATCCCACCCACCCACACCCCATCTTCTTTATAGGGAGCTATGCACAGTTAGCAATGCAAAGGAACTGTTTACTGATTATTACATTTTACTTAGAAAACTCACCACCCGTCAAATATTCTCCTGCAAACCAGCTGCTGATCTCCTGCAGATGTTTGACCAGCAGTTTAAATTGTGCAGGAATGGGCAATTGCAGCATAGAGGAGCTGCAAACTGGACTCTTAAATGCAGAGAATCTCAATACTGCTGCTGCTAAATTAGTGTCTTTCGATCCATCTTTTAGAAGCAGCATCCACAAAATGAGAGGCCAATCTTCTTGGAAGCACCATTGCTCTGGAGTGGCCCACTGCCCTGGGCCATCTAATTATGCTTGGGTGGCTGGATCTACAAGCTATCACTGGAAATTCCTGCAATTCCCTGGAATTATGCTAAATCCAAAGCCTGGAACTTACCTACCCTGCACCTGTAACCTCTTCTATCCATGTCCCCCCCGTTTGTGTTCTTCTACACCCATGGTTCCCAATGAGGGGCACATGCCCCACAGGGGGGCAATTTGATTTTTAAGGGGGGCAATTCAAGAATGAATTATTAAGTTTTAGGCTTTTAGGCTTCTTCCACGTGAATAAGAGTTCGTTTTTTGAATAAAAAGAATTTTATGTCATGGGGGGGGTGGAGCATCAGGATCTTAGAGATGCATGGCCCAAAAAAAAAAAAAGGTTGGGAACCACTGTTCTAGACTATGGAATATTTGGGCAAGAGATCTTACTTTTGCTCCCTGTATGGCTTGGGCCTGGAGTGCTCAGTTGCCCCACCTCTTAAAAAGCACTGTAAATAAATATGTTTTCTATTATTGTTATAGCAGTAATAATAATTGTTGTTGTTGTTACTGGTGCGACTACTGCTACTACATTTATATGAGGTAGAGTAGCCACATTTGGAAATGCACAGCAGACATGGATTTTGATAATATGGTGCCCTGAGCAAGGACAAAATGTGACACCCCCAAATTATGTTATGTTATGTTATGTTATGTTATGTTATGTTATGTTATGTTATGTTATGTTATGTTATGTTATGTTATGTTATGTTATGTTATTTCTATACTGCCCTATACCTGAAGGTCTCAGGGCGGTTTTTTAAAAAAGCTTTGAGTAGGTACCTTAATAAATGTTTGTGTGGGGGGGGGACTGCCTGCACTACCCTAAATCCGGCGCTGTCCACAACTTCCCCATAACTACCCTAGATGGACCAGTGGTCTGTGGCTCCGTATGAAGCACCCTTCCTGTGTTGCAGTTGTTCAGCCTGTCTGCCGCTGGTGGTGGTGATTTTTGGACTAGGTTGTATTTGGGAATAGCAAGTGATGTACAATTACGATGGAGCAATTAGAAGAGCAAAGGGTTAATCAGTCTCCTTCTACAGCTTCCCCCTTCTCTTGATTTTAATGGCCTCGGAGTTTATAGTTTTAATAACAGCAATTATAATTTGAATCGGTCAGTTCTGGGGACTTAACTGTAGCACAAGATAAAGAGGAATCAAAGACACTCTGTTGCCTGCTAATGAAGCGATACCCCCTGCCAGTGGAACGCAGCAAGCTACATGTTCCATGTACAGGGTCAATTAGCTCTTGGTTGAGTCCTGGCACCTAGGGAAATGATTTAGAAAATGCTCAGATTTTCATTTTTCTCCTGCCATTGAGTGGGAGAAGGATTTGTTTGGTCTGATTCCACAGTGAACTAACCCAGCCTTGTTCCCAAACTTGCCAGATTATGCATCAAGGTTTCACAATGCAAAAACCGTGTGCATAAAAGATATGCATTTTGCATAAAAGGATACATGCAAAATGTGCATTTTATGGATGCATACATTGAATAGTATGCTCATTTTACATGCAAAAGACCACACAGAATTCACGCAAAATGGTGCAGCAGAACAAAACAGGACAAAGATGTTCTGAAACAGGATGGACCTATGACAGTGCCAACAAGATGGAAAGGGGATAAATTTGTCTTCTTTTCCCACACCTGCACATTCTATTTCTCTGCTGTTGTCCAGCTTTCCTCTCCCTTTTTATTTTTAATCTTTTTTTTAAAAAAAAATGATGAGTGTGATGGCCTGGGAGTCAGACTCTGATGCTGAACCTGAGGGATCCCAGCCTGCACAGGATTCCCCGCCTCCAGAACCAGCTGAGCCGGGGCCAGGGCTTGAGCCTGAAGGATCCCCACCTGTGCTGGATCCCCAGGTGCAGGCATCAGCAGAGTCTGCTCTGGCTCCTGATGGGAGGGAGGACCCATTGCCTGCAGGTGCTCCACTCCCAGCCTCTTCAGAGGAAGCTGAGGCATCCCCTGGGTCCAGTAACCCACCAGCCTCTCCTGAGCTACAGAGGCTCAGGGCAGAGAGGCGAAGGGAGTTAAGTGTCTGCAGGAGGAGTGCTCGCCTCCAGGCCCGGAGGAGAGGCGAGTCTCCAGAGGATCGGGGCGGCCCTAAGCATAGGGCCAGATAAAAGCCAGCCAGACCCAGCCCAAGTTGCGTGAGCAACATAGTTGCAAGCGTGTGCTCAACCTGCAACCTTGTGCCTGAACCTGCCTTGGACCTTGACCTGCTCCCTGCCTCGCTCCCCGCCGGACTGACCTCCTTTGGACCCCTAGACCCAGGACTGGACTTGGACCTCGCTTCATGGACAAACCCTTGGGGCCAGCACAGTTTGCTCACGCCCCACCCGCACTCCCCCTTCGCTGGGGTGCGTTCGGGAGGAACTAATAGCCATGGCTGACCAGGCGGCTGCGCTGGTGGCATTGGCCCAGGAGAACCAGGCCTTGACCCACACCGTGCAGCAGCTAAGCAAGGTGGTTACGGCGCTTCAGCAGCGTTTGGATGCCTTACCGGCTCCTGGGGCCGCCGCCCCAGCTCCTGGCAAGTACCCCGTGGCCCTGCCAGAGAAATTTGATGGGTCCCCAGCCAGCTTTCCCATGTTTCTCGCCCAGGCCAAGCTGTATATTCAGGGGCGAGCTCGGGATTTCCCCGACGACCGCACCAAGGTGCACTTCCTGATCAGCTTGCTGAAGGACCAGGCGGCCAAGTGGGCGTTGCCGCTGCTCCGGCAAGACTCCCCCTTGCTGACAGACTATACGGGGTTTTGCAATCTTCTGGAAACCACGTTTGCCAACCCTCAGAAGGGGAGTCAAGCCAATCGGGCAATTCGGCGGTTGAAACAGGGCAAGTCCACAGTGGCCATCTACGCCACAGAATTTCGGCTGCTGGCGCAGGACTTGACCTGGAACGACTCTGCACTGCGGGACCAGTATCTCGAGGGACTTTCAGACGAGGTACTGGATCAGCTGGCCACGTTGGATCGCCCTGCCACACTGGATGCCCTCATCCAACGGAGTCTGCAGATAGATGATCGGTTGGAGGACCGTCGCCAGGCCCGGGGCCGCCGGCACTCCGGGCTCCCAGCACCGGTGCTTCCCTGCAGTTCCGTGGCCAGAGCTGAGTCATTGGAGGAGCCGATGCAGCTCGGGGCAGCGCGGCCTCGCCTCTCCCCCTCGGAAAAGACTCGGCGTCGGGAGGGGAACCTGTGTCTCTACTGCGGTGGGAGTGGACACTACGCCCGAACCTGCCCTGAGAAACGCCAGCCGCAGGTGAAACGGCCAACCCCAGTAGCCGATGGCCCAGGCTACCTGGGGCCCCAAGCATCGCATGATGGGCCCTCACCAGTGGAATTGCAACACCTCATGATACCGGTGCGTCTATACCCCCCCGGTGGGCCCTGGATTCTCACCCACGCTCTGGTGGATTCGGGGGCAACCCGCTCCTATATGGACTCTGCCTTCGCCACTCAGCATCAGGTGCCGCTTCAGAACAAGCCGGAACCAGTACAGGTGGAGGCAATTGACGGACGGCTCCTACGCTCGGGCGCGGTTACTCGGGAGACCCAGCCCTTGGTCCTGTGCTACCAGCAGCACCGGGAGGTGCGAACCCTGGACATTGCCACCATGCCCCGGTTTCCCCTGGTGCTTGGGATGGACTGGCTGGAGTCGCACAATGTTCAGATCGACTGGGTCAATCGGACTGTACGCTTCCCAGACCCGGGTTCCCATGCTCAGTCCGAGTTAGTAGCAGCTGCCCCCATGGGGCAGGCTGTGTCAACGCTCCCTGCCGTGTACCAGGACTATTTAGACGTGTTCGAGGAACAGGGAGCAGACCAGCTGCCACCTCATCGGTCCTTCGACTGCGGCATAGACCTCCAGCCTGGGGCGCCCCTGCCTGTAAGCCGCCTATATTCTCTTTCGGAGCCAGAGCGTGAAGCCTTGCAGGACTTCCTTCGCAAGAACCTGGAACGCGGGTTCATTAGGCCCTCTACCTCACCCACTGCCGCTCCTGTACTCTTCGTTAAGAAGAAGTGTGGGGAGCTTCGCCTCTGCCATGACTACCGGGCCCTGAACAAGATCACCATCCCAGACCGGTACCCCTTGCCCCTTATTGCAGAATTGCTGGAGCGGGTGCAGGGGGCGCAGATGTTCACCAAACTGGACCTCCGAGGGGCCTACAACTTGATTCGGATCCGTGCCGGGGACGAGTGGAAGACGGCATTCGGGACCCGGTATGGGCAGTTTGAATACCTGGTTATGCCGTTCGGATTATGCAACGCACCCGCCGTGTTTCAACGGTACATCAACCACGTGTTCCAGGACTTGCTAGACAAATACGTGGTGGTGTACCTAGATGATATTCTGATTTATTCCCGTGACCCAGCCCGTCACGAGAGTCATGTTCGGTCCGTGTTGCAGCGCTTGCGGGAGCACCGCCTGTATGCCAAGCTCAGCAAGTGCGAGTTCCACCAGCGGTCAGTGGACTTCCTTGGACACCGACTCTCCCCTGACGGGGTACAGATGGACCCTGGGAAGGTGGCTGCGGTTCGAGAGTGGGCAGCGCCCCGGAACCGCAAGGACTTACAGCGGTTCCTAGGGTTCGCCAACTATTACCGGACCTTCATTGCAGATTATGCTCATCGCACCACCCCATTAACCCGACTGCTGCGCCCCAAGACACCCTTCTCCTGGGATGAGGAGGCTGAAGTGGCATTTCAGGGGTTGAAAGCCTGTTTCCAGAGGGCGCCGATTTTACAGCATCCTGATCCCTCTCGTCCCTTCGTGGTGGAGACTGATGCCTCCAGTACGGCTCTCGGTGCCATCCTGTCTCAGCAACACGGACCCGATGCGCCGCTGTTACCCTGCGCCTACTACTCCCGGCAGCTCCTTCCGGCGGAGCGTAACTATACCGTGTGGGAGCGGGAACTACTGGCCATCAAGGTGGCCTTTGAGGTCTGGCGCCATCATCTTGAGGGGGCACGACACCCGGTGGAAGTGAGAACGGACCACCGGAATCTGGAGTACCTCCAGACCACCCGCAAGTTGAACCAAAGGCAGATCCGGTGGGCGCTGTTTTTCTCCCGGTTCCAGTTCCGGATCCGCTACATCCCTAGCTCCCAAAACCGGAAAGCGGATGCCCTGTCCCGGAAACCCGAGGACGTCGCAGACACTGTACAGCAGGCAGTACCGACGACTATCTTACCACCAGCCACATTCCTGGCCACTCAGGAGGCCAAGCCACTGCAGGCTCGGGTGCGAGAACAGCAACGGGTCGACGCTTGGGCTCAGGAACGGCTCCGGGAACTGTCTGACGGGTCATGCCCTCGATATCCAGGGCTGGCCCTGCACCAGGGCCTACTGCTGCACCAGGGTCGTCTATACATCCCACCAGGACCATTGCGGGCTGAGGTTCTCCAGATGTCCCACGATGCCCCAGCAGCAGGGCACTTTGGGCGGTACCGGACCACTCATCTGGTAAGCCGGGAGTTCTGGTGGCCCCGCCTGAAGGCTGATGTGGCACGCTATGTTGCTGGTTGCGATGTCTGCCGGCGGGCCAAGGGTCCTACTGGGCGACCCCCCGGTCTGCTCCAGCCATTACCAGTCCCACCACGTCCCTGGCACACGGTCTCACTGGACTTTGTGGTAGACTTGCCCCCATCTCGTCACTGTACCTGCCTCCTGGTTTTCATGGACCATTTCACTAAGATGGTGCACTGTGCCCCCTGCCCGTCCATACCCACAGCTAAGGAGACGGCTCAACTGTACATGCAGCACATCTTCCGCCTGCATGGCCTTCCCGAGCGTGTGGTTTCTGACCGCGGCGTCCAGTTCACATCCCACTTCTGGCGAGCCCTGCACCAGACCCTTGGGACGGAGGTCTGTCTATCTTCGGCCCACCACCCGCAGACCGATGGCCAGACGGAACGGGCAAATGCGGTGCTGGAGCAGTACCTCCGGTGTTACTGCAGCTTCCAGCAGGATGACTGGGTCGATCACTTGCCATTGGCGGAGTTCGCCTACAACAATGCAGTGAACGCCTCCACCCAGCAGACCCCGTTCCAGGCCTCCTACGGCTACCATCCACGTTTGTTCCCGGACGTGCTGCCAGCTTCCGCGGTCCCCGCAGTGACAGACTGGCTTCAGGAGCTTCAGTCCCAGCAACAATTATTGATGGAGCAACTGCGCCAGGCCAAGGACGCATACAAGGCCCAAGCTGACCGACATCGTCAGGAGGGGCCAGAACTCCATGTTGGCGATCGGGTGTGGCTCTCTACCCATCACCTGCATCCTTCTCGGCCCTCACGAAAGCTGGATGCACGGTTTGCCGGCCCATTCACCATCACTGCGCAGGTGTCACCGGTGGCGTTTCGCCTCCAGTTACCTCCATCACTCAAGGTTCACCCAGTATTCCACCGGTCCCTACTTAGTCCAGTCGCCCCGCCCGACGAGTTCCACCCAGACAATCCACGACCGCAGCCAGTTTTGGTTGAGGGGGAGCCTGAGTACGAGGTGGAGCGCATTCTCGACTCACGATACCGCAGGGGGAAGCTCCAATACCTCATCGACTGGAAGGGGTATGGGCCTGAGGATCGTTCATGGGAACCAGTGGAAAACGTCCACGCACCTGCCTGCCTCCGTGATTTCCATGCAGCTTACCCCAGCAAGCCTGGTCCGGCCCCTCAGTTGAGGGGGAGGCCTGGGAGGGGGGATGGTGTGATGGCCTGGGAGTCAGACTCTGATGCTGAACCTGAGGGATCCCAGCCTGCACAGGATTCCCCGCCTCCAGAACCAGCTGAGCCGGGGCCAGGGCTTGAGCCTGAAGGATCCCCACCTGTGCTGGATCCCCAGGTGCAGGCATCAGCAGAGTCTGCTCTGGCTCCTGATGGGAGGGAGGACCCATTGCCTGCAGGTGCTCCACTCCCAGCCTCTTCAGAGGAAGCTGAGGCATCCCCTGGGTCCAGTAACCCACCAGCCTCTCCTGAGCTACAGAGGCTCAGGGCAGAGAGGCGAAGGGAGTTAAGTGTCTGCAGGAGGAGTGCTCGCCTCCAGGCCCGGAGGAGAGGCGAGTCTCCAGAGGATCGGGGCGGCCCTAAGCATAGGGCCAGATAAAAGCCAGCCAGACCCAGCCCAAGTTGCGTGAGCAACATAGTTGCAAGCGTGTGCTCAACCTGCAACCTTGTGCCTGAACCTGCCTTGGACCTTGACCTGCTCCCTGCCTCGCTCCCCGCCGGACTGACCTCCTTTGGACCCCTAGACCCAGGACTGGACTTGGACCTCGCTTCATGGACAAACCCTTGGGGCCAGCACAATGAGAGAACCACTCATATGCCCTGGTAAAAGGTTTGTTCTCAAAGTCACTGGGAAGAAGATGTCACCCAAGGTAGTGAAGATGTTGTACACTCATGGAGTATACTGCAACTCACAAAAGGGTTTGGATCAGATTCCCTTGCCCAGACTGCTTCTCTATACATCACATGAACACAGGAAGCTTTGAATGGGTCAGACAATTTATCCACCTAGCCTGGCATAATACACTCTGCTGGTTACAGGGATATATTTTCATACCACCTGCTACCTGAGCTTTTTCATTGGAAATGCCAGAGACTGAAACTGGGACCATCTGCTTGCCAAGAAGGGGCTTTATCAACTGAGCTGTTTAAGTATAATTTTTTTAATGTACATTGAAGTGGAAAATAAATATATAATATTTGTATTGCACTATGAAGCATGGCAGGAAATCTCCATTGAAGCTGAAGGGAGCCTAACAGGTTTAACATTAAGTGGTGTTGTACATCTGTGACTCAGTCACAAGGTGTTTAAATCACATGCAAAGGATTGTGCAATCTACAGGCATCCATATTAGGTGGAGTACTTTCCTGTCTTTGTTTCAAGTTACTGAAGAGAATGAATGCAGGAATCTCTATTCTCCAGTAAACAGCCTTAGGCTAATGGATACTGGACTAGAGATGAGTTGGAGCTTTGATTTTTAGCTCAAGATGCAAAATATTTGTAATCTAAGATACTGTGCCTTATGTCGGGACAAGTATAAGAAATTATGAAACTAAGTGAATGTAACGTTATTTGTTTTAAGCAGGTCTAAAGTTAAGTTCTGTAAGTTGGCCCCTATAGTGGAGGAAGAGGGAGAGGAAAGAGGGGTAAATCACATTATAGACACATCAATGATAGAGCTGCAGGTTGAAGTCATCCCTTTCCTTTGAAAACCATTCCAAGAAACATGCACACAATTTTGATGGACAGCTCCAGCAAAGGCAGATGCTCCCCAGAGTGTTTGCAGACAGCAAACAAATGATTTGTTTGCACCATCAACTCACCATTGAAAGGTGATGTCAGGAAGCAGCAACTGGTCTAATTTGTTTCTGCCATTCAACAGGTGAGCTGTTCAGACTGCTTACCAAAAGGAAGGTGGGTCAGAGTTTGGGAAAATCAGAGATGGAGATGGGGAACACCGATTCTGTCCATGGGCTCCAAGTGAATGCCACTCTTCTGGAGTTGAGTGAGCAGTGATTCAGTCTTCTTGCCATGAGAACCAAACTTAGGCATCCTAAGTGAAATGTGGAAAAATTAAGGGCCATGTTAGACAAAAGCTGTAATTTGTACCTGGTGGTAACTACTACAAGGACTGCAGCTCAGTGGTACAGCATGCAGAAGGTTCCAGGATCAGTCCCAACAGGGCTGGAAGAGACATATGCCATAAACTCTGGTAAGCCACTACCAATCAGTATGGGTAATACTGAGCTAGATAGATCAATGTTGGCTGAGACCAGGAAGCTTCCATTCTGGAGCAGGCTCCTTCTGGCACTAGTCAGAACACAGCCTTTCTGCAGATCAGATCCTCTTTCCATGTTTCATCAACTCCGCTAAACAACAATGAAGTTGAAGAGAATGTTTGCACACAGTGACAAAAAAAAACCCACACTCAGATTATTGCAAAAGTCACACCGTGTTCTTTCCCCCATGTTTCTTGGCAGCAAATTTGGCGGCAAATATGAGATTATGCAAAGACATTTATTTCCAAAGTTCCCATTATGTGGAGAACAGATGACAGTCTGGGTTGCAGCATTATTGACCTTAATTTATTTTTAGCAATGGATAATTCTGGAAAATGCTCTTTCTCCTTCACAATTGAACACAAGCAGCAGATAAAACAGAACAGTTCTAAGCGGTCTGTCTCTTCTTTCTGCTCACAGCATCTATTTAGAACCATTCCCCTACCTACCTACCTCTTTTCTGAGTCTGTTGGCCAACCAGAATTTGGCAGCTTGGGGAACAAAGAACCTGGAAAGCATGTGGGTAGGTCTGACTATGGTTCAGCTGGGGGGCTACCATTAGCACTTCCTGCAGCTGCAGCCATCACTTTGTTATTGGAGAAAAAGGACAGGACCACTCACAACAAAGTTGGTTTTTTCCCCCTCCGTTAGTTTTATGGGGCTCAAGTTAATGGACAGGGTTGGGGAGAGTTGATAACAAAGCACCTCTGCCAAAGTTGCTTTGGTGTCCTCCCTGTGTGAGGCCCAAGAAAATTATTTCTCATGAAAAAGCCCTATCTTAATTTACTTATCATCTATTAATGTTGCACCCATCAATATCAGGTAAGTTCCTTCACTGTATTGTTTTTGGCGTCTCCTAAAAATGGTTCTGTTTAGACAACACATCCAGATGTACAATTTTAAAATGACATTTTATTATGCATATTTGTTCTAAAATGATTGGTTTTATTATATTTTGATACATTTTGTGTCAACTTTTCAGTTTCTATGTATTTTAAAAATAAATATTTTGTGGTGTGTTTTTTTTAAAACACTGCTTGATTTTTTTTGTTGATTCAGTGGTTTAATAACCTTGCTAAAAAGAAAAATAAATAAATCTTAGGGAATATTAGGGAACGTGGCAGCTTCCACATAATTCTGTTGACCTTTTGGTTGGGCCTGATAAAGGTATTCTCCTAATGTGGAGTTTTATACATGTAACCGGAAAGAGCATGGACATTTCGTTATTGACAACAAATATGCACATAGCACAAATATTCACTCCTCTGTAAGTTGGGATGGGCAAGAAATTCAATTCACTTTGCATTTTAAGGTGATCCTACCTGGTTTGAAAGTATATGCAAAACAAAACAAAACAAAATGTGCACTTCTCTGAATTTTGTAATGCAGTTCCACACCCATGTAATGTGTGCAAACATACATTTACTAGGGGAAAGTGTTCATAAAAATGCATATAGTGGTGAAAATAACTGACAAATGCATTATATTCACATTTTTGTAACAAATACATAAATTGTTAGGCCCTTATTTCAGGAAGCTTAGAACATCAGTTTGGAGACTTCCTCCTTGATACCCCAGTTTCCTGTGAGCAGAGTCATCTTTGCTCAAAGGGATGCATTCAAATATAGGATACCCACAGTTGCATGCAGATGTAGTGGGAATTATGCACCTTTCTCCTAATGAACAAGTACAGCCTTTCTTGGAATCATATACCCAAATGAGGACAGCTCCCGAGAAATAGAGTGGTGTTGACAGTGGACTCAGTGTGAAAACAAACAAACAAAAGTTCATTTCATTTTGGGAACACTATTTGCAGGCTCAGTTCCCAGATCACAGAATCAACGGAAGAGGATGAGGGCATCCAGCACCTCTGAGTACTTCTTTCTCTAAATTAACCATCCAACCATCCGGTGGCATCAGTTGCAACTCAGCAGTGTCATTTACAAAGTGGAACTCCCTTAATCCCTTGAGCATGTTGCTCCACTCTGACATTTCGAGGACATCTGCTTTGCAAGAGTTATGCAGAAGTAACGGATTAGAGTTTAAAATAGAAGCATTTTATCCTTGTGGTCGTGATTGTTTTGGAGAAATAACTGTTGGGCAGGACATTCTCAATAGTCTTTCCCCACGTATGGAAAACACAAGCAATGTGGCATGCTCATACAAACAAGTGCTGTGCCAAGAAAAAATCTGCACTGTGTTTTATTTCAAGTGCTCTCCATCAATTAATAAGGAAAAATAGCATTCAAAGGAGAGAGCATTTTTGATGAAATACTCGTGGGTAGGGTGCAGAGTCTTGCCGTGCTTGCTTCACTTTTGCAGTGAGTGTTTGTGAGCTGGAGCAGACCTTGGTAATATGGTGCCCTGTACAAGGCCAAAATTTGATGCCCCGCCAATCCCTTAGGCCACCTTCCTCCAGCACCATAATTCAAAAGCATCAATTCTTCTGCGATCAGCCTTCTTTATGGTCCCTACTGGTGTTCAATTAGCTTTGGCCTAAATCCAAAGTCCTAACTGGTCAAGGAACCACATACCTGAAAGGATTCCTTCTTCAGCATGTTCATCCCCAGTCAGTGAGATCAACTGCGAAGGCCCTACTTTTTACTTCATCCTTTTAGAAGACTAGATCAATGTAGGTCTGGGGCAGGACCTTTCTGATGGTGGTATCAGTGTTTTGTTCACCTCCCTCTATTATTTTCACCACTGAGAAAAGTGAGAACTGTTTGGCCACTTCTCTCTGTTGTATTCCTTTGCTTGGTAGCGGTAACTACGGGGGAACAGAAATATTTTTAAAAAGGATTGTATTAGTGTTTGATGACTTGTTATTTGGTTTTCCCATTCTTATGCAATGCTTAGGGTATTACAGTAGAAACACACACACACACACACACACACACACACAAATAATGGCATTGGTGTGTTGTTTTTTTAATGTACTTAATGTACCAAATTACACTGCAGTTCCAAATGAGCAGTCCACTTTTTTCTCTCTCCCCCCCCCCCCAGGCTCATCTCAGCTGGGAGTTAGCAAGACCTTTGGGTGCACATTGCTGATATGAAGATCTTAAATATGTCATCTCTCCAGTTCCTTGGGAAATGAAACAGCATCTCCCTTTGGTCAGCAGCAAACATCCAATGGATTTATTGCCCCCAGTTTGCAATAAAGTTCTCAGCAGCTGCATCCGGCGCCCTCTGCCACCCAACACACAAACACACTCACACTCCTCTCTCCGTTTGCTTTGTTCTGCTTGCGCATAATGTCAACTCATAAACCTTTCATCAAGTCAACCAGGTGGAAAAAACCCATTACTGAAAGAAGTACTCAGTCAGGTTCTGGGGCGGAGAAGAATGGGGCCAAAGGAGGCCGGGAAAGTTCCCCGATGGCTTTAAAAAATAGCTGTGTGTGCTCTTAGCTGAAAAGCCGGCTTTGCTGTGCCCCTCAGGTGCTGCCGGGCCTCTGAGAAGCCTGACACATCAGTCATCCTGGTGACAGGATCTGGAATGCACTGTGTACATAACCAAAGAGGCAGCACTTTCAGCTTAATATGGGGTGATGAAAGGAAGGTTTCAGCACAAGACGGCTGTGCCAGTTCAAGCACAAACACTTGTACATTTATGGGGAAGGCTCGAGATTGGGGAGGGTAGCTCTTCCCTGCAAAAAGAGATGTGCTCAAAATTCCTCTGGCTGCAGCTCATCTGTTGACAGATAATGTTAGTTACCTGAACTGGCCTATTTCAGCAGGTTCTGATAAATGGGCAGGGTGAGACCACAAATGGAGAAGAACTGGAAGCAGTGAGGAATATCAGTCTATGGGCTGCCCATAGTTAATACACAAATTCAGAGTTCGTCCCTCTTAGATAAAAAGATGCCCAGCAAAGAAATGCAGAGGAACCCAGGATCGGGGTGTGCGTAAATCCGATCCCTGAATTCCCGGGGGAAACCTGAGCACATGGAATTGGAGTCAAAGTGGTCTATGTCCCATTCTCCCATCCCCCTTCTCTAGGCCCCACTGAGGTCCAGCAATGAGGGCCTTCTGGCGGTTCCCTCACTGTGAGAAGTAGTTACAGGGAACCAGGCAGAGGGCCTTCATGGTAGTGGCACCTGCCCTGTGGAATGCCCTCCCATCAGACGTCAGGGAAATAAACAACTATCTGACTTTTAGAAGACATTTAGAAGACACCCCTGTTTAGGGAAGTTTTTAATGTCTGATTTTTTTGTATTTTAAATATTTTGTTGGAAGCCTCCCAGAGTGGCTGGGGAAACACAGCCAGATGGGTGGGGTATAAATAATAATAAATTATTATTATTATTATTATTATTATTATTATTATTATTATTATTATTATATATTTGTTAAAAGCACACAAAAGCTGGACATGCCAGTACTTCTTGCTTCAGATACATTGATTTACCAACATTCAAACTTGATCAATCAATCGATTGATAGATTGTTCAACAAAAAAACAAACAAAAACCTTCCATTGAATAATTAATTTACATTTTCGTAATCAGTTTGCAGATGATAAACCCCACTAACTCAAAACTATGTGCTGGGGAATCAGGGGGGCAAAAAAGCAAAAAAATAAGCAGACCACCCTGTCCTGTACTACTACAGGTTCTGAGTAAACCATATGGTTAAAATGTCACAGGATACAAGAGTGAGAACCTGGAGCACAACTATTGCCTTAATTCCAAATTTGCCATTCTAATTATCAGACTACACCTGAGGAACATAGGAAGCAGCCTTATACTGAATCAGGGGGTGGCACTGTGGTCTAAACCACTGAGCCTCTTGGGCTTGCCAACCAGAAGGTTGGTGGTTTGAATCCTCACGATGGGCTGAGCTCCCGTTGCTCCATCCCAGCTCCTGCCAACCTAGCAGTTTGAAAGCATGCCAGCGCAAGTAGATAGGTACCGCAGTGGCGGGAAGGTAAATGGGGTTTCCGTGTGCTCTGGCTTCCATCACAGTGTTCCATTGCACCAAAAGCAGTTTAGTCATGCTGGCCACATGACCCCCAAAGCTGTCTATGGACAAATGTCGGCTCCCTTGGCCTGAAAGTGAGATGAGCGCTGCAACCCCATAGCCGCCTTTGACTGGACTTAACCGTCCAGGGGTCCTTTACCTTACCTTTACTGAATCAGACCATTGGTCCCTCCTGCTCAGTATTATCTACATAGGCTGGCAGCAGCTCTCCAGGGTTTCAGCCAGGGAGTCTCTGCCCAGCACTACCTGGAGATGCTAAGGGTTGAATTTGGAACTTCCTGCACACAATACATGTTCTCTAATAGTAAACTATAGCCCTCCCCTCATAAAAAAAATCCAGTGAGTCTAGATCAAGGATGTCCAACAGGTCAATCGTGATCTACTGGTAAATCCCTGTGAGGTTTTGGTAGATCATGGTCGATCTCTGGTTCCCTTTCCTTAGCGTTGCTGACTCCTGCCATGCCCCCTCCTCCATTGTTGTATGATCTCTGGAAGGGAAGACGGAGCTTAGTCTGTGCTGCTGTTTTGATCCATGGTGATCTTTTTGTGAGTGACTTTACCCCTTTGTCCCTTGCCTTTAATAACGGGCTTTCCTTCCCCCCAAAAGCTCAACAACTTTGAGCTGAATCCCCCCCCCCAAAGGGGGTAGATCACTGCCAGTTTTTAATTCTGAAAGTAGATCACTGTCTCTTGAGAGTTGGCCACCCCTGGTCTAGATGACCAGTATTCTACATGAAATATCCATGTGAACTTGTAAAATAGCAACCAGAAAGGGAGGAAGGAGATTTGTCTGTTCTAATAAATATTGAAATCAAATCAGCCAGTGTTGGTTGGTGCCTTCCCGAGTTCACGTCTAGCAGGACTGCAGTGATTTCCACATAAATGAACTCAAGTAATTCATTTCTTCTTCTTTTTACTCATATGGGATAAGAACAAAGCCATCTGGCTCTTGCTTTAGGTGTCAGAACCACTCACAAAACCAAACCCTAATCTTGAACGATGTACTCTGACTGGCTATGTTAATGTTCTCCTTTCTCTCTGCCTCCCAGAAACCAGATTCAGATGTTGCCATCCCATTAGAGACCTGGCAATCACACACAATCAAGAGCCATAATAGGAGTACATGATTCAGCCAGAATTGCCACAAAAGGTTTCTGGCATCTATGGGCACAGGGACAAGCAAGTAATTCTATCCTTTGGCATTATTCATTGGCGGCACTGAGCTTCAGCAAGGGCCATGATTCAAGCCCTATGCATGCACTATTCAGATGGTGGTCATAATCAGGTACATCATTTTAAGAGGCTGACTGCAAGAATCAAATGGCACATGTAGGGGCTCCAATACAATGACTGGTCCCCAGTTTGTCCTGGGTTCACACAAGAGTCTGCACAATATGGTATTCAATTGACTTTCAGATGAAAGATCCTATCACTCCTAATACTCAAAATGTGACCCAAACACAAAATTGATAATGTACCGCAGGAGTAACCAAAGAGATGCCCCCCCCCCAGATGCTCTGAACTCCAACTCATCTGGAAAGATGGGCATTGGAGTCCAACAGCATCTGGAGAGTGCCATGTTGCTACCTTTGTATTAATTTAATGAGGGATAATCAGAGGCTGGGCGTGAGGTAATGTATGGGCATTTTCCAGCTACATATAATGAATGCACATGCCCTTTTGCCAAAACTGTAAGGTGTTCAAATAAAGAGACATACAAGCAGCTAAATGACATTGATCCATTATCCAGTGTTTCAAAGTGTTTCAACACTTACCAGGACCAGAGAGACTATTGATGAGTCATGGCATGCAACATGCAGTTTGACAATCAAACTGAGCTCGGAGTATACACATACACACACAGGAAAAACCAAGGGTAAGGATAAGAGGCAAGATTGTGTGGATTTTTTTTTCTGGGGGGGAAATGTGGCTTTTGCTGCTTTCAAACCTCTCTGGTTTTTCTTTTCTTTTCTGGAAAGCTGAGGTTCAAATGTAACAAATACATCTGAAATATGATATTTTAACTCATTACCCCTTACACACCCAAGAATTTCCCTTCCCCCAAATGATCCCCCCCCTTTCTTTTCACTTTAGGACTTTGACTGAAATATTTCCCCGCATTAAGCGAACCCCCAAAGTGAAATACTGTAAAGAGATATAAGGCCTTGTTCTTATGTGACCTCCCACCTGAGAAGAGCACCCTCCGTGTTTTGTCTCTAAGTTTAGGGACTCAGACTGTGTGTTAGCACATTTCATTGAAGGCCCCAAAGAAGACCTGGAGCTAGTTATAATTTTGTTGGTGTCCAAACAAAGCATTTCAAGCATGCCTAAATGAAATGTTTTGACATTCAAAATCATGCTCATTCATACAGTCCCTCGAAACACGTGCTTTAGGTTTGACATTCTCAAAATATTTTTCCTCCGAAATGTGGAAAAATTCAGTTTTGTCACAAAACAATGACAGCTGTGTCACAATTCAGTCTGTACATGATTTTGAAATATTGTACATTCTGGAAAATTAACCTCCCCCTTCCTCTTTCTCTCTGACCACCTGATACACTGACGTTCACATACAAAATCTATGCACAAAGGCAGCCAGGGATTTTAATGCTGGGAGGTGCTCAGAAACAAAACAGAGCTATGCAGACACTATTTCTCCAGGCAGTTTCTCCCAGCCCAAACAGGGAACACTAATTCCTGTCCAAGAGGGCTTAATGGCTATCTTGGGTAGGTGGAGTCAGGCCAGGGATAGGGAATACTTCACTGCCAGGAAGATGTTCTGTGATACATTTCTGACAGCACACCAGATGGGGCAGCCCCAAACAGAAAAAAAACAGTTCCTGGAACTATCCTTGTTAGCTACCAAGAGGGTGAAAGTTGTAAGCCAGAGGTGGGGAACCTCCAGCCCATACAGTATGCTGAGTTGAGAGAGCTCAAACAGATGTATGAATTCTTTATCATGATAGTTCAGAACAAAGGTCCACAGTGCCAGATTGCCAATAGGCACCAGGCTATGGGCCCCATGCCTTTAGGGGTCCCGTGACAACGGATCAAAATAAAATTGATTTGATCTTGAAAGAAAATTGCAATCAAGGTTTTCTTAGTTCAATATTATCTTACTAGAGCATGTGCATAAGCGCCCCCCCCCCCGATTTTGACTGGGGGCCTCCACAGGGTTTAATCTGGCACTGAAGGTCCATGTGCTCCAGTAGCCAGCCTCTAACAATCATCCCAACATGTTATAAGAGCAGAAGAATAAGACATACAGAAACCAGCTAAGTCTTGACCATAGAGAATTGCAATACTTGTGTGGGTGGGGAGAGGAACAGAGATCCCCCCCACAATCGGAGTATACTGAACCTGTTGCATAATCCTGCCCCCACTCATTGTTCATGCTGGAACAATCCTCAGCTTTTGATAGCATTAGAGTGAAACAACTGGGAGTTTTCCTTGGCAATTACACTTCATGGACAAGAATTGCTGTGGTTGCATTGCATTCTGCAGCTGTTCTGGTGATGAAATACCGTACCCTGCAGAAGGGAACATGGGAGCGCACCTGGGAGAGGAGGATGAAACAAGCTTGTATTAATGAAAAACAAATTGTTGGCTGTTAGGGTCAGATGAAGCAGATGTTTGGGGAGGGAAATAGCCAAGGTTAGGTTCATTCAAAAGCAGAAATCTATCTGTAGTGATGGTAATAAAATATGTATTGCTTTCCTTTCATTCTGCCTGAGGTCAGTTCTTAATGTGGCCATGTGTATTACTTTACAGAGACAGCACTCTGTTTACAGGGGTGCCTGGACCAAATTGGGATTTGAAGATTATGGTGGCTATGTTTTTCTATTTAGAGAGAACATTCCTCTGTCTGAAGGGATGTCCAGTTCAAGCTGGGTTTCCTTGGCCACTGTGGTCGTGGCATTGGCAGCCTGAAGACTAGTTTACTGCAATATGCTCTATGTGGGGCTTCCCTTCAGCTCAACCTGGAAGCTCCAGCTGGTGCAAAGTGCACCAGCAAGGTTGTTGACTGGGGTTATTACACAAACATGTCCCAGAAAAGAGAAACCATGTGATGTAGCTACATTATGTATTTAAAACTATTTGGAATGGTTTAACTCATTTTAATTGCTAACTAATTAAAGAACTTTAACAATGCTACAACAATTAGGGGAAACAATTCAATTCTGCTCACATTGAAGCAAATCTGCCTAATCCACACTTTCCAAAAACATTTATGAACCAAAATACAGCAATTTGCATTACTCTGAATTTGCAATGCAATTCTGTAAAATGTACAAAAATGCATATACTAGGATAAAGTATGCATTAAAATGACATACACAGTGCATTATATTGGGGAAAATATGATTTGCAAGAAAAAAAAGAAAAAACATGTCTGTTAGACAGAATTGCATGCAAAAAAAAATCCTATTAGGAAACAGTTGCAACAAAATGCTGATGAATTTTCATGAGGACGCTTTTAAAAAAATGCACACTAATGAACTGAAATTAAGAGTGGGAAAAGGTGAATCAGAGAGAAGCCAAAATTCCTAGATTTGTCCATCCCTAGCTACGGTCTGGGATATTTCTAGCCACATTCATCCCATGATATAAACTATGATATCAATTTAAGCAGTCATAGAATCATAGAATTGGAGTGTTGGAGCCGATCCTGGGGATCATCTAGTCCAACCCCTGGCAAAGAAGGGATATACACCTGTCCCATATGGGGATTGAATCTGCAAACTTGGCATTATCAGCACCATACTCTAACAGCTGAACTATCCAGAGAAATGGCTTCTTCCAAAAGATTATGGGAGCTGTGGTTAGGAGACCCCACTATTCCTCTCACAGAGCTACTGTCCTCAGAGTGATTTAACAACCTCCCCCCCCTTTCCCAGGGAATTCTGGAAATTGTAGCTCTGTGGAGAAGTAGAGGAGGTCTCTGAACAACTCTCAGCACCCTTAACAAACTACAGCTCCCAGAATTCTTTGGGAGGAACGCTATGAGTGTTTAAAGTGATATCATAGTGCTTTAAATGTATGGTGTAAATGTGGCCTTACACCATTCACTTTTGCTTTAGGCCTAACACAACCATGCCTGTTTTCCCCTCTTCAAAGGACACTCCCAGTTAAAACTGCACAGCAATAATGATAAAAAAAGAACACTGTGACATATTCCTTCCTCGTGGTGGCATGTCCCCCCCCTTCAATTTGATAGGTTTTCCTGGTCTAGCCTCCCTTGATCTCTGGCCTCTGTTCTTCCAAATTAAATTTCAAACTTTTTTTTTTTTTGGCAGATCATCAGTGGGAGTGACAAGCCAGGGCCTGAGCTGTCTTTTAATACACAAAAGCATAAATAATGCCATCCAATCACAACTGTCACTTGGAAAGATAGATTGCTCATTGTCCAGACACTGAAATGACACACAAGTGAAAGTTTGAAAGTGTCTTTCCTCTCCTTTTTTATATATATTCTTTCTTGCTTTGTGGTTCTGTTCTCTCTCCTCCTCCTTTTCCTTTCTTTCTGAAGTTGCCAGGCTGCTTGATTCTGATTAATGGTGCTGTCAGGGTGGGATTCCGCTTGCCCGGGTAATGAGTTAGGAATGTATTCCCTGTCACAAACACACCAGATGTCAGGAGCGAAGGGCCCGGGAATGCCAGAAACAATATATAGTTTCTTCCCAGTCCCCTGACAGGCCAATATGCTACACGAGGTCTAATTTATGTAGACAAAATGCAGGCAAGGGGCCTCGGTGGCAGAGGACTATGCCAGAGAACACACATAGCACAGTGTAGAAGATGGGGAAAGAGGCAGAATGCTGCTGGGACACTGAAAACCACGGCTCACATCAAATGTCCTTAACAAGGATGGCCCAGGACCACTTTGACTTCATTAACCTGTGCTTTGTGTCATTAGGGAAAGAAATCAAAACCTGGCAGAAGACTTCTGTTGCTTTAAATAGACTCTACCAGATCACACACCTCCTCACTGTTGGCCAGCACAGTCCCCACGACCACGTGCTCTGGAGCAACACACTGCCATGTGTGCTTTTGTATCTCTGGGACAGAGTGCATATCCATGCGTACTGTGTGCAGGAAAGAGTGTGGTAGCTGTGTCAGTGCCATTGTGCCCGCATCAACTTTCACTGGCCATACCCACCCCTGGCCTGTAGACCTCAGAAGGTTGGCCAACAGCAAATGCAGCCCCTGGCCTGAACAATGTTTGTCACACCATTCTGTTTCCTTGCTTTCCATTGCCACTTCTCCCTTGAACTTCCCTTACCTTGGGTCTCTTTGCTTCTACCTCTTACCTTGAGGGAATCTACACTCATGGTTATTATGTAAGGAATGGTTTTGATAACCATGTGGTCCCATGATGTTCTGCTCTTAACCTTATTAAAATGTGACAGCAGAGGACGCCGCAGAGCAGCCAGAAACCAGGGAGACAGTGGGGAGAAAGCAAAAGAGAAAGCTTCCTGTTTGGCAGAGGTAGAAACGCTTTATTTTACGAGTATTCCCTGTGTCGTTTTAGAACGATCTATCTAATATCGTTCTAGTAACGCTAAACAGGACAGTGTATATCCAGCCTTGGCCTTCAGTTGGCAGCAGTGTGGCATTTAATAGCTGCATTACAAGAACTTTATTATATAATGTGCCCTGAGGACATGTGCAAACCCGATCCACACTAACGTAAAATTGAGTCCCATTATGCGGCCTCCTCCCTGTAGAGAGGTCCCCTAAACTGAATCAGGCCACTGGGCTGTCTTTCTTAGCAGTGTGGAAGCTAAGGCCCTGGGGCGTGAATGCAGCCCTCAGGACATTCTACCTGAACATCTGACTCTCTCTCCAGACCATACCTCCTTCCTGCTCTATGCCATCCTCAAGTGATTTTGCCTGGCTGGAATTTGTCCCTGAATTGTGATAACTTCCTTGACTACATGAGGAATGGAGAAATGTGTGTGAGTAACAGGATGTAGAAACACCTGCCATTTGCATAAGTGGAATATAGCCCACTACATAAGTGTCACATCCTTTACCCCAACTACTTTTTTGCTTTTGGACCAGAACACTACTGACATGTGGTGCTCAGAAGGTTGCAGCCTATGGCTGGAAAAGTGGCTTCACTATGGATCAGTCCTTAGTAAGTTTGGTTAGGAGGTTTAACTTAAATTTTCCTCTTAAAAAAACTAACAGCCAACAGTAGAGAAAGTCCATGCAAACACTTATTTCAACCAGCCAGCTTTCAAAAATACTAAAGGCAGGATGGGCCCCCAACACCAGGTACAATCAATATAGCCTTTCCCATAAACTTCCAGCTGCTGGCAGGCTTGCATCGACAATGCTTTTCTTCTAAATCATATAGCTCTTTTTCTTCCCCTGACACAGAATGTTCTCATTTAAAATTGGTTCATTTCCTTCTCAGAACCCACTAATCAGAACAGAGCCTAAGAGGCTGAAATAAAGGAAATAAAATGATATATTGCTGTGGCTTTCATTGTATAGCCTGGGGCCTAGGGCAGGTTGGTGTAGGAAGGGGGCTTTGTTTTGGTAACATTAGTTTTGCTTGTATCCACTGATCAAAGGAGCGCATTGCTAGTACAACACACATGCACACGAACATGTCATAAAACTGTGGCAGTCAATACCTAAATAAAAGACTTCTATGTCCTAGGCCAGGGGCAGAGAACATCTCGCCCTCCAGATGTTCTTGGACTGCAATTCTCTCATCCTGACCATTGGTCAAGCTGGCTGGGGCTGATGGGAGTTGCAGTCCAGCAACATCTGGAGGGCCGCCACGTCCACATCCCTGCCTTATGCAGACGCTCATTTTCTATTTAACAGACTCTACCATCCCTGGTCACCAGGGACATCTCGATTGAAATAATAAAGTAAAACCTTCCATCATCTCATAAGAACATAAGATATGTTCTGCTGGATCATACCAAATACGCATCTCAACCAGTATCCTGTTTTCAAAAGGCCAGCCATTCCGCGCATTGTGCTCCCCAGAAAATGTTCTTCCCATTTTTGCCTTTTTGCCCCTCATAGCTTCCGTGCCTCTGCTTATTAACCACACTGGCATCTTCTTGTCCTTGGTGGTATGTTTCATGATATGTGGCATACATTCCAGCTGAGCTTCTATTGTTATGTTGTTGAATAACTTCTGAGCATTCTGGGGGGGAAATTGATCATCTTGACTTTCAACTTCCTTGTTACTAGACCCAGTTAGTTAGTTAGTTAGTTAGTTAGTTAGTTAGTTAGTTAGTTAGTTAGTTTCATTCTCTTTTGGAGTCAAATGTCACTGTGAAAACTGTCCAGCTTCACATATACTCCCATTGATTCACCAGCTTTCATACATGGTCCTGGGTGCCGCTGAAGATTAAGTCCGGGGTCACTGTCCCTCTGGTCAGTTCCATGACAAGCCATTTTAGAGCAGAGGTTATTAAAGGGTTCTGTTGCATTGACTGGAACGTGCATGGGTCTGTGATAAGAGGCTACGTGGGGCAACTGAAGTTGCCCCATTGCTACCTTTCCTCCTTGGATGCCTCCTAGATTTCATTGTTCGTCTCAATATCACTCTGCGCATTTTGAATGTGCAGGATTATATTGGGGTCAGGTATTGCCACCCTACTGCATCCATTCTCCATCAGTTTTAAATACTACATAGATGATGTGAATTCATGCAGAATGACAACTCCGGGGACTCATGTTTTAAAAATATACCCAGGAGTGTCCAACAGACAAAATCAGAAATGAAAAACAGGGAGCTTATTGAGTAGGCACAGGTGTCAGTGAACAGTGGACAGTTGGACTGCAGGCTCTCCCTTCTGTGCTCATAACCAGTATGTCAGCAGGCTGAATTATTTAAACTAGAACCCTCTGAACTTTCCTGAACGCCTCAGTATGAAAGATTTATGCCTATCACAGCAAGCCTCTGGCCTTTATAACCTGAGTTCCTGTCAACTGGGTCAAAACCTGGTCAGCGTTCAATCATGTCTTCACCTTTGCCAGTGCTGCGGCTAGGAGGGGATTGCATTTCAAGCGCTCCCCTCGCATAGTTTGATAAAAGCTCACGAGAAAGGACAAATGGCATCCACTGGTGAGGCATTGGTCCTCAGGAAGAGAGCAAGCATTTCCAATCAAAGGTTTCTCCAGCTGCTTTGCTTGAAAAAACATCACTTGGAGCAAGACTGGAAAGAGTAATTTTCAAAGATCTCAGCACCTGGAAAGAAGCATTTTGACATGAGATGTATCTTGGAAAAGGGGGAAGATCCAGCCATGCTCCAGCTGCAGCCTGACAAATTATAGGCAATTCTTATTTATTATCCTAAGGTTCAGGGAACTCATGGAGAACTGACCCTAATAAAAAATGGCCTAAAACTCTGGACAGATTAAAAACAGGGACTAATCAAGATGCTCTGCTCTCTTTGATCCCACTTTAGTTTTTCACACATTATTTTCCAACATATACAATGATGCATCATTGCAAATAGAGATGGACAAATAAATTCCAATTTCTCATATTCCCATTGTTTGCCACAATTTTGCATCACTTTGTGATTTCTTAAAACTCCCAACAAGACTTTGCCAGCATTTCAGAGTGCATTTCTCATAATATATCTATTTGGAAAGCCATTTTGCATCACAGTATCAAAGTGACAAACTGAGAGGATAAATCTACATTGTCACCCGCATTTATTCTCAATCAGATTTCACAAAAAATTGAATTCCTCAAGCCTCCCCCGTTGTGTGTGAGTGAGCTTGAGTGAAATAGGGTCAATGGAAGAGATGCCCAGATATCAACATCATCCCCGAAGTAGTTTATTTCTGTGACTGTATTCTAAATGATCAGGGATAGTTGTGGGTACAGTTCTTAAATATCCTGGAACTTGTGGTGCCAATGGAACTGATGACTTATGGTGTCACAAAATAATCATTGAATTGTGACATTACCTCAGTCTGTGGTGCCCCTCAGATCCCATAAACCCAAGTGTGTGTGTGTGTGTGTGTGTGTGTGTTTTGTATTTGAGAGGGTGTGTAGAGCAAGGCCAAACAAATGACTCATGCTAACCTGTGTGTCGAAGGCAGAACATATTGCAAAGATCAACCCCATTCCAGCTTGTGTTCAATTTGGAAATGCCAAAGATTGTTTCATAGTCTTCTGCAATGTTCATTATAAAAGTCCCCAGATGGCAGATGGCTATTAGCTCACCGTGACCTATATAAATGTCAAACGCAGAGCTATTGCCCCAGTGAAAATCTCAAAATAAATAACAACAGGAGGGATGCTGTGCTGTCACTGGGATTTAAGGCTTATGAATTTATGCTAATTTATCCCAAAGTCAGCTATGGAATGAAGCTCATCCTTTCAGAGGGGTACACTTAGCACCTGTTAGAAGAGGAAGTCAAATCCTGTCGGATGCCTGCTCTCTCCAGTCTCTCTCTGCCTCCCTCCCTACTGCTCCGCTCTCTGGACAGCTACCCCAAGAGGAACAAGCAGTATCTGACATTGCAGCCTATATGCTAGTTACTAGTATTGATTAGTAGCAAACAACACCCATGTCACCTCTCCCTGATGGAACAAGCCAGCCTTTGTTTTCCAGCATCATACAGCACTCACATTAACAATGCTCTCAAATTGTCTGTTGTTACTGTTATTGATCACTGTACCTCTGGAAATTCACAGGAAAGCTTTGGCTCTTTAAGGACTGCTTAAGTGTGGTGTGTTTCAGTGAATCTCTTTCTTCTAATCTATATCAAGCTTAATAGAGCAAATATTATTTATATAGGTTTTCTTCTTTTATGACATGTGAGATAGCAAGCATGCCATAATCAGTACAGTAGGACAGGAACAGGGTTTGGCTCAGCACATTTTGCTGCCTGAGGCAAACAAGATACCCCCTCCCATTCCACATAGAGAAGCTGACTAGATTGGTAGTTGAATCTTACTCTCACACTGGCAATGAGACTGGTCCTCCACCATCCTTTTGGGCAGAAGGCTAAGTTAGGTTGCGCAGGACATGCCATGTGGCACACCACTACTCTAAAACCTCTTGCCACTACTCCCTAGCCCTAAAATCTTGGGGTGACCAATTCAGCTTGACTAATGGTAAGACCAGCCCTGGATAGGAATCATCCACTCATATTTATTTTATTTGATTATTACATTTATATTGATGTTTCCACCAAAGCACTCAAGATGGAGTACAAGATCACCCCATTATATCCTGACAAAATCCCTGTGAGATAGGCTAGGCCAAGAGGGACTGGTCCAAGGTCAGCTAGTCAGATTCATAGATGAATAGAGCTCTGAACCATGGTTTCAACAGTCCTAGCTCAACACTCTAACCACTACCATCACACTGGCTAATACCAGTTGCTAGAACCAGCAGGAGGGGAAAGTGCTTTTGAGCTCAGCTTGTGGGCTTCCCATAGGCATCTGGTTGGTCAGGGTGAGAACAGGATCCTGCACCGGATGGGTCAGTGGCCTGATCCAGCAGGGCTATTATTATATTCTCATGGAGGGCCATAAGTGTAATTCTGATGGAATGTCAATGGGCGATGAAAGAGGGGAGGAAACTCACCCGTGTTCTGAAGGTTCTTCTCAAGGTTTCAATATTGCAAAAACATATCCATGTTTTAAGATATTCACCTGATACTTTTATCCAGGTGCCCCCTTCTCCAAGTGTTAGGTCAGGGGTAGGCAACCTAAGGCTCAGGGGCTGGATGCGGCACAATTGCCTTCTCAATCTGGCCCGCGGACAGTTCGGGAATCAGCATGTTTTTACATGAGTAGAATGTGTCCTTTTATTTAAAATGCATCTCTGGGTTATTTGTGGGGCATAGGAATTCATTCATTCCCCCCCCCCAAAAAAAATATAGTCCGGCCCACCACAAAGTCTGAGGGACGATGGACTGACCCATGGCTGAAAAAGGTTATGGAATAGCCCTACCCAGGTATCTTTACCTGGCATCCTTTTTTTAGGCCCCAGGTTAAAACAATCCCAGGATCGCTTTAAAGTTACAGAAGACCAGGGGTGCCAACTTGAATATAATACTGTGAGGGAGGAGAGAAGCAAGCCCTGCCCTGCATAAACAATCACAAGATGCCCCTCAAATATTTTCAGGGGGAGGACCCTGTTCCCTAGGAGTTTGCTCCTATGCAGGAGGCCACCACTTTTTCCGAAGCTCAGCCAGTTTGATCCTGGTTAGTGCCCGAAGGGATACATGTCCATGGCTTCCATAATGGGGAAAATGGTGGGACAAAAATGTAAGAAAATAAATATTCTCCTAGGCATTTGATGGATGAGTTATGTTATGGCTTTGCCCCTGTTAGTTGAAGGCTTCTAGGCTGTTTTTGCTGGTATTTGACATTGCTGCTGTTTTAAAGGTTCTGACAGTGATTCATTTTGACATTTTTGTATGTGTATAAACACAAACACACACAAACATGCTGCTATTACATTTTGTAAGCCACTTGGAGGTTGCATTGAAAGGTGCTATAGACATGTTTTAAGTAAATAAAATGTATCCGAGATGTGGTTGATCTTACGTATGTGGGCAACGCATAACAAAAGAATGTTCAAGTCCAGTCCCATCCACTGGTGCACTGCTTTAAAATCAACTGGCTATTGAAATTGCACTTGAAAATTAATTTCCAGCAAGGCCTCTCCTGACAGCTGACAGATTGCTGTAATGCAGTGTATATTTTGTTTGTGCCCTCCTGTGAAATGGAGGTCTTTGAACAAAGCTTTTCACCCCCCCTTTCTTTCTTAAGGTGTGCAGTTTCACAACCCCATCAAAACAACATTAGCGCCATCTCCATCAACCGAGTTGTCAACTCCTGCATTGGTTCAGGTCCCACTTTGCGTGGACAGGCAGAGTCCCCCCGACCCCAGGCGACCCCTGAGCGGAATAATGACTCAAGACAACATGCTATGGGATTAAAATTGGCCACAACTTTATTAGTTTCAGATGTAGGGAGACCTTGCTCAGGCATTGGGCATTTATCCTTCCAGTCCCCAGCCGGGGATCTGAGACACTTCAGGATTATCCAGAATGTGTGGGATTGGGCTGGCTCTGGAGAACATATGTTCAAGCAGAGAGCCCTCCCCCATTTCACCGCCATTGGAGGGGAGAGCAATGACATCCTCTCGGTGTATGGCCAATGCCCCCCAAGACCCCTTTAACAGGGAACCCTGGGATCACAGCCGCAAGGCGGGGTGTGGGTCACTGCTTCATGCCCCCCCCATTTAGGAAGATAGACTAAAGGATTCCGCCCAAGGCCTGAAACCACCAAAGTTGTGACATTTTGCTACCTGCCAATGCAGGAAAATTCCTTTCCGGCCCTTCAACAGCGACCCTGGCATAGCAGCGCCTGCATACCTGTGGAGAAGAGGTTAACCTGGAAAAGAAGACTTTACCAAGGGAGGGGAGGGTGGGAGAAGCTCTGGAGCCGACTGCCGCTTCACAGGTAAGATTGCCTTCTGTTGTGTGGGCAGGGCGCTCCCTCCCCTTACCTGGCCAATCCCCTGGCAACACCTCCCCAGGTGGGATTGGGCAATTGGCTGAGGTAGGCGGAGACCTCCCGGCATCCAGCCTGGGGAGGATGAAGCCAGTCCGAACTACCAGGAGCTGCACTGGGATCCGGGGAGCTGCGCGCAACCACGCAAAAGGTGCCCCCCATTTGATGTGGGAAGCGGTCATTGCCAACAGTACAGCACCCTGACTGAACAAACAGTTCTGGCCAAACTGCCAAAGAAACAGTTACAAGTCTTGTATTCAAAGCCCAATCACCCCTGGGACACCTTGCCTCCCAATGCCTCCTGGTTATGGTCAGTTATGTGTGGTGTGATTTCGTCTTGTCCAATGTTTCCTAACTTTCAGGGTACAGAAGTCAAAAAAGTATTATTAAGATGGATAGGTTACAGTGCTTTTTTACTCCAAAAAATGTTTAGGGGTACTCTCATTTTCCTACTCCTACCTATTGAAATACTGCCCCTCAATGAGGCCAAACTTAGATTCACAAAATGTTTAGGGGTGTGCGTACCCCCCAGAAAGCATAACCCCATTACTAGGGATGGGCAGATAAATTTGGTTCAGTTCACATTTCAAGTAAAATATAGCAAAATATAGCATTCACACTTCTCATAATTTCACATTGCAGTTCTCCAACAAAGTCAAGTTTATACATAGGTGTTTTTGGCACATAGCATACTAAAAGCCATCATATTAGAAGAGATTGGTTTGCAAAAATGGTAAATTAGGCAAAGTTGCATACAAATACGTGTCCATTAGAGAAACTCTCACTAAAATGAATTTCCATGAGGACATTTAAGAAATAAATAAGGCTTAAAAGGCTGTGCGAATGTGGAGGACCAATTTAAACTAGGTAAAGGTAAAGGGACCCCTGGACCATTAGGTCCAGTCGCGGACGACTCTGGGGGATGCGGGTGCTCATCTCGCTTTATTGGCCGAGGGAGCCAGCGTACAGCTTCTGAGTCATGTGGCCAGCATGACTAAGCCGCTTCTGGTGCACCAGAGCAGCTCACGGAAACACCATTTAAACTAAGAGAAACCGAAATCAGTTGTATTGTCCATCCCCACCCTTGACTCCCTTGTTGTTCTTTCAGTGCAGGAGGATGTCTGAGATCTGATGCCAGCAATGAAAGTGTTTCAGGCTAATGAGAAGCCAGGCATTCCTCCATGGCACTAAAAACTTCGGGAAGGAAATGTCACTTGCTAATAAGATAGAAACAGCTCCAAAAAATAAATTTATTTTCATTTTTTTATTTTTGAAGAAAACTGAAGGACATCTGGTAATCTCTGTTTTGTGGAGGAGTGGGAACTACAAACTCTTAAAAGAAACAGACTAAGATAAGAGTAGTAAGGAGGTACTGAGTAAAAATAAATCAATTAAAGGCTTATACCCCTCCACCCCCAGGCTCCAAGTTTTACAGAACCTCAATAAGCTTGCCTAGGAAGGTAGACATAGAGTGAAATCCTATATGGATGTATGTCCCCACTGAACTTACACCCCAGTAAGTATATAGGATTGTTGGTTGGTGAGAGCACTTGCTATATTTTTCCCTTTTCCTATGTTGAAGTTTTGCTGTTCCATATTGTTCCGATAGTTGATGGTTTTTATGGTACATTTCATTGTATAATTTGTTGTTTCGATATATTACTCGTCACTCCGTGTACCTTAGTAGCATGTTGTTATTACTTAAATGGCAATGTTTACCTGATTAATCGGTAGGGCTCAGTTTTAGGTGGAAAAGAAAAATGTGCTCAGTAGGATTGGTAATTGGGAAAAATCTTTATTTTTGAGTCCCGTTCGATTCCCATGCGGGTCCCCCCCCCGTATTTTTATAAAAAGAGGAGAGGAACATAATAAAGATATCCTTTAAAACAAACACTGGATGGGAGCAGAGGAGCAAAATTCCTACGCATTTTAACTCAGAATCAAAGTCAGTGCTGTTTGCTTCCAAATGAGTGTGCACAGGACTCCAGCCTTACAGAGCAACTGGAACCATAGGAAGTGAGTGTAAATTATACTGGTGCAATAGACCCCTATTTCAAACTCTGTTCTGTAGTGGGGCTACTACTGGTCAAGCCAGCACAAGCCTAGCACAGGAAAAACAAGTCTTTAAAATAAACTTTGACTTCCACCACCCTTTATGCCAGTGTAACGGCTGCTGGGTTGCCAGGTCATGTGACTGAGCTGATAGGAATTGGGCCCCAAAGTGGAATATAAATAAACCATAATGGACACAACACCAAGCAATTCAGAACTACAGCAGTCTTGGGGGAAATTCAAATGAAGAGAAATTCGGAAGCATCCCGGCTTCTAGGTTAAGGAGGGAATTTTTGACAAAACCATCCTGGACATTTCCTCTGACCAAGGAGCTCTGCTCTCTAATCCCAGATATGTATGTATTGATTGTGATTACAATCAATACATCAGGAGGAGGGCAAAGGCATGACTAAGCTGTGGTGATCAAACCCACCTCTGCATCTGAGCACCATCGAGTCATGGCTCAAATGGAGCCACATAAATTGCCTTTCCCACATGATGGATGGGAAATTCCTTCTGCAGTCTAGCAAAAAGGAGTTAATTTGTCTCTGGTGCAGAAGCAAAGCAGGCTTTCCCCCACTGCATTCTCTGGCATGCCCATTACTTTATTTGCACGGCCATAAATTTGGAGCTCTGGAGGATAGAGCCAGCCAAGGGCTGCTTGTACAGGATACCATAATGTAACTGCATATGCCGTGCAAAGTTGTTAAAGGGAACTAGCAGATGATAATATGCCCACACTTGCTGTTAATATCAGTTGATTTCCTCCCATCATATGTCAAAAACAAGGCTCTCCCCTCCCCCTCCCCCTCCCCGGAATCCATTCTAGGTTTCTGATCGGCCTATAAATACAAAAGAAGGAAGATTTTTGGTTACCAGAAATTGCCTGGGTTTCAGAGTTAGGTCAAGCTTTGGAATATCCCTGAAACACACATGCTGTGTGTATATGTATTCCCCTCCTCCCCCCCCTTATTGCTTAGCAGGCGATGACATATGTTGGGGAAATCTGACAAAATCCAGTACATCTGTCACCTTTCCAAGCTCTCAGTTCTCCTTCTCTGTGTTATCTCTCTGTGTCTTACTTACTCCATGCATTACCTTTCCCCCTAAAACATACTTGTACAAGAGGAGGCACTGAAGTTGCACAATACCTCACTTTGCGTGGCTTGCAAGGTGAGAATCTCTTCTGAGATGAGCTCCTTTGCTCCCAACTGCCTTCCACTCACCATTTAAAGAAGTGTGCATGCACACGAAAGCTCATACCAAGAACAAACTTAGTTGGTCTCTAAGGTGCTACTGGAATGATTTTTTATATTTTTTATCTCATTTAAAGGAAGAGTATCATGAGCTCACATGTCTCTTCAGCATCTGGCCGGCCTCCCCAAGTGTGCCCCAAGGGCAGAGTATGCATCATGCTTCATGTAAATGTGACCTTTAGAAAAAAGCAAATTGCATGAGAGTAGCTGTTGAGAGAAGAATACAGTAATAATATTAAAAAAATCTAGCATTTGTGTGTGGCAAGGGAATGGCACACCAGTGCTTCTTGAACTAAAACCTAACCAATTTACAGTCTTCAAATAAGCCATGCGAACCACCCAGACTTCCACTTGGCTAGGAATGCACAGGATCACTAACTTGGGATCAGGCGCCACTTGCACTGAGGAAAGGCTGGGTAGAAATGGCGGGCAAAATGATTCCCCCCTTATACTGCAGCCATGTTTAAATAAACATATTTAAAAGCAGGGAAATGTGTGCTGTGTGAAATATCAGTTACAGGTAGGTAGCCGTAGTCAAAACAAAAACAAAAACAAAAAATTCCTTCCAGTAGCACCTTAGAGACCAACTAAGTTTGTTCTTGGTATGAGCTTTCATGTGCATGCACACTTCTTCAGATACCGATCGTTTGTCTTCTTTGTACATAGCACAATCCTTAATGAAAAGGTCCTCTCCTCTTTCTGTCTCTTCTACAGTCAGAGATATTCTGAATTTGGGTGTTTTCACATATGACTTCTCTATCTGTGATCAGAGACAGCTGCTTTAGGCCAAGCCAGAGCATATGTCCTTCTAGCTCAGCAGTGTCTGCACTGACTGGAAGCAATTATCCAGGGTTTCAGGCAGGATTCTTCCTTCCAGCCCTGGAGAAGTTGGGGAATTTTGCATGCGTAGAATGTGATCTACCACCGAGCCATGACACTTTCCTTAATAAAGCTCGTGCAGGGTGCAAAATCCCATTCTTTGGACCTTTTGGAAGACTACAGGGAAGTGATGGTAAGCAACACAGAAAGGCAGATGAACTTGTTCTAACCTAGGAGTGAGGAAAGTGTTTTCCAGCCTGATGGCTGCATCTCCTACCATAGAACAAAACTGCATAATTTTTAGCAGGGGCTATTAGAATAAGGGGCTATTATTTGATTATTGGCATTAACCTCCAGAATGTATTTTGTATAGTTAAGTTTCTACCTCTATCTTCAGTACATTGTATTTTATTTTATTGCTATGGCTAGTGGCTGATGCAAACAAAGTGTGTCCTCCATAAAAGAGGGCACGTGTTGGGGTGAGATCTGGCCACCTGACCTGGTGTTGTGGGGGATAACCTGGAATCAGCCACAACCTCTGATAGGTCGGTCCCGTGTTGCTGGGGTGCAATCTGACCAATGGGGTGTCGCAAAAAGCAGCAATGTGGGGCCTATTTAAGCCCATGCAAGGCTACTGAGCTTCCTCTTTGGGGCTTTCACATAGGAACACCCGCCCACCTCTCCCTATATTTAGGGCTTGCGCTTGACCTTGATTTGCCGTCGTATGTCGTCTGCCGTTGGGGCAGGGGCACGGCAGGAATTTTCCCCACTTGGCTGATTGGCTGGTGCCATTTGGGTTTCGCCTGTCGCGTAGCAAATAGTCACAACTTGTAAGTTGCGGATAGGCTCTGGTTCAGGTGATAGGTGTGACACGGGATGTGGCCACGCCTATGCAAATGAAGGACATTCTGGTAGAGGAATACATGGACTCATTGGTTTAGCATTCCCCAAAAGGGGTCCGGCCCGTTCCCGAGTCCAGGAGACATCAGGGCGGCTGATTGGTGCTCCTTCCATCAGCTGTCCCTGCTGTTCATCCTTGGCTGTCCTACGAACGTGGCTCTGGGAAAGCGCTGCCTGCAAGGGTGCAGGGAGTTAGTCGAACCAGAACCTATGCAACCACTCACTTGGTTGTAATCAATAAAGCTGTGGCCTAAATGTCTGCCAAAAACCAAACCAAATATCTGACTCTGGTGTGAATTTATTTGGGGAAAGGTAAAAGGTCTAAACACGCAAATATTCTACAGTACGAACACTTGCTAGTGGTGGTCAGGACCCAGAAGCAAAAAGTGGCAGAGTAATGAATGTGATTTTTACTTTTGTACAGTCAGCTGCTTTCTATACATGCACAAACAACTCTATATGCCACCCACGCAAACAAGAAGCATTGCCCAAATTCAAGGATGCATTTTAACTGGCCAAAAATACTCCAGGTGTGAGGTCTGGGCAAAATGCTAAGGGCCACATGATAGAGATGTCTGACTTTCCACACCCCTCATCTAGCTCAGCTCTACCATTTCTATTCTAAGAACTTTCCCATTGGGATGGATCTCGGCAGTCTCATTCAGTGTTCTGAATAAAAATAGTGAACATAACTTCATAAATAAGGTGGTGTGGCAGAGATTCTTCCTTGTGTTTTCTCAGTGGAAAAACGTCTCTTATGTTTTCCTTTGCTCGCACAAAAATGCACATACACACAATTAAGAGGGGATCTGCTACAGCAGGAAAAATGTCCCTCCTCCCATCTCCTTTATCCCTTCTGAAGTGACTTCTCCTTATCCTGTATTGCCAGCGCTCTATGACTAAAATTTGAAAGCATGTAGCTGTTCATCGGAGAGTGATTAAAGAGCCTCATTTCTTGGAAGAGTCAGTACTCATCATCTGCCGTGATGAATGAGCATCTAACATCCCCTGATCCCATTATATTGTGATTAATTGTGCCAGTTTAAGTCAATAATTCATTTGTTAAAAATAGGGTTGCAAAGTATCATTTGTCTCTGGGGAGCAATCAGAATATTAAAAAAAAATCATTTGCTACTTCTCATTAAATTAGTGTTGGAAGTCCTACCAAAGGGTTCTGTTCATCAAACATTTATTGCACACTTATTTGATAAGAAGTTGTATTTGTCTAAAATTATGTCTGCTAACAGACATAACGGCTTGCATTTTCCCAGCATTAATGAAAGGGTTGTTGTTTTTTTTGAAGAGTCTAAATAGGTGTGTGACTGAGAAGGATAGGCTGGGACCACAGTTAGAATGATTTCTGAATGCTTGTTTTAGAGAATGGAAATGGATAATATCCTTCTTCTTTTTTTCCAAAATGAACTGGGGGCTTCTTCCTTCCCACTGATGTAGCAGTCCCTTAGTGGCAGCTCGTGCATCAGTGGTGAGATATACGGACCCCAAAGTCTCATATTTATAAATGGTTGTAAATGTTGCATTCATATTCATAGAGCTAATAAAAATAAATGTTCAGCTGTAAATGGTTCTAAGAGGAATGTATAGGGAATATCACCTAGTATGCTGTGCTAATGATCACAGCCATAACCAAGGAAGACATTTGCTTAATACATCTCTGTAGTCAATGCCTTTTTGCACATCTGTAAAATTGCTAGAGATACTGATCAAATGGTCCTATTCAAAGGCCCTGAAGCAGAGGTGATGAGCATAGGGTCCCTCCATATATTGTTGGGCTCTAACGCTTATCAGTTCCATCTAGCATGGCCAATGGTTGGGGATGATGGGAGACATAGGTCAATACTATCTAGAGGGCCATTGGACTAAGAACATAGCTCACTGGTAGAACATCTGCTTTGCATTCAGAAGAAACCAGATTCAATCCCAGATGTGTTCAGGTAGGGCTGAAACAGCTCTTCCCTGAAACTCTGGAGAGCTGTTGCCAGACAAATTAAACAACACTGAACTAGATGACTTGGTATAAGGAAGCTTCCTATGGAGAAGGGTCTTAGCTCAGTGGCAGGGGATCAGCTTTTCATCCAGAAGCTTCCAGGTTCAATCGCCAGCATCTCTAGCTACGGCTGGGAAAGTTGCCTTTCTGAAACCCCAGAGAGCCACTGAGAGTCAACACAGACAATTCTGAGCTAGATAGATCATTGGTCTGATTCAGTATAAGGCAGCTTCCTATATTTGTGTTATTCAGCCCTGCTTCAAAGAACCATTACAAATCCATGGAAGGTTGGCCACCTCCAGATTGCCAACATTTTGTGAGAGGGTGTCACGGAGCTGACAAGGAGAACAGGTCATTTCATTTAAGCTCTGCATAATATCTCGGCAAGCAAATCAGGATGCACCTTCAATAAACAGGTCCGTATGCCACAAAATATTGTTAGTTTTTGATGAGATGTTAGTAGATTTTGTGGTCATTGCTTACGAGATGGCAACACTAGCTAATGTCTAAGGTGCTTCATGGCATTAAACCACAAGTCACTGAATCAATATTCATCCCAATATATCTAATTGTCCAGATGGCACCAAGTGCCAAATTTTAGTATCCTGTTGGTTGATGCTGGCTAAGAATTTTAGGAACTTCCTGTCCTTTAGCATGGATTCAGACACTATCATGTTGTGCGGCTATCTGCACTAGAGCAGGGGTTCTATACTGTCAATACAGCCAACCAGGGTTTGTAACACAGGTATCACAGCTAAAGAATCCCTGACTGATGGCCATCCAAGCTCTGTTTAAAAACCTCCAGTGAAATAGACCACCTTGGGTTTCATGGTGGAAGAAAGTTAATCATATAAGTGTAATCATTAAAAGGTATAGCAAATAGAAGTAGTAGTAGTAGTAGTAGTAGAAGAAGAAGAAGAAGAAGAAGAAGAAGAAGAAGAAGAAGAAGAAGAAGAAGAAGAGTTTGGATTTGATATCCCGCTTTTCACTTCCCCAAGGAGTCTCAAAGCGGCTAACATTCTCCTTTCCCTTCCTCCCCCACAACAAACACTCTGTGAGGTGAGTGGGGCTGAGAGACATCAGAGAAGTGTGACTAGCCGAAGGTCACCCAGCAGCTGCATGTGGAGGAGCGGAGATGTGAACCCGGTCCCCCAGATTACAAGTATTCCACTCTTAACCACTACACCACACTGGCTCTCTAGTAGTTTGAGGTGGTATCCTGATCTGACTCTTTACCTCTCATGGACTGCTATCTGCAAACATTTTAGAAGACTAGCACTGCCTCCATACATCTCCATTGTTGCATCTAGTGTGACCCTTTTCCAGAGTTCCAGATTCAAAATATGTAACAAGATCCTTATTTCCTCCATAGTGAAAGTATCCTTTAGTTTCTGGCTGAAATTAACTTAAAAACTATTCCTCTTAACAGGGGCAGGAGATACAGGTATGGGTATAGTTGCTCAATGAACAGCAGCAGGGCATGGGTTGTAATTTTTCCTTGAGCAAATTAAGGAGGTTTGAATCAAAGTGTAAAAGTAGAAACATGGCGTCCTTTAAGGAAATGTGCACGTTAAGAAAGAGAAACTGAGTGCAGTTCTGAAGCAGGTCATCTTGGAAAGAATCATAGCTCCAGTTTCTTTACAAGATTAGCCTCAGTTCTACTGCTTTTGCTTCCTGGATACCTTATAGGTCTTGCATCAATTTTCTTGGGAATCTGCCCATCAGCCAAGCTGAGCTCTGCACAATCCCTTCATTATTTGCAAAGCTTGAGGTTTGACAGGGAGTTCTATTAATGTGACAAGCTTGACCAAAAAATTTGTCACTGCTACGGTGGCGCTTGGGGGAGAAGGAGGGAGTCTGAGTGACTGGTTTCATATGTCTGTGTGAGGGGCAGGAATGCAGTATTGAGCAACAGCCTAAAGGAAAGAAAAACAAGATGTGGTGTTGATAACCTACATTATGCAGGAATGGGAGTGTTGTGTGTTGTGGTTGCACCCTTTGTAGTCTTTTTCATAACTAAAATGGTCCAAACACTTAACTTTTCTTCATACGAAAGATGTTTCAACACCTTGATCATGGGATCCATCTTTTCTGCACCTTTTCCAGCTACACTAGTATCCTTATTGGGGGACCAAAGGCTTATACATATTCCTTGAGCCAGGGAAATATTTATTCTATGATTCCACACCTTCATTGAACATTCTGAGATGATGATGATGATTTAAAAAGGTAAATTTCTAAAGCAAACATGGTGCCGTCCAGATGCTGTGGACTAACAGAGATGTATGATTCTGTCAACGTAAGTTTCTCTCAGTTTCTCATTTTTTCCAATCTTAAGTTCAAGTTCTCCACATCTGTTCACAATTTTTTATATATAAAAATTACTCATCAATTTTCCAGCATTTTCCTTAACACTTGTGTGTGTGTGTCATTTTAACTAATAAATACTCACACTTTCCCTTAATGTATGCATTTTTTGTACACATTATTTGGTTGGAAAACTGCATCTCAAAATTCAGAGAAATGTGAAAATTCAGAGAGAGGAGAAATGTGGAGAAATGCAAATTTCAGACGATAACTGTATTTTAGTTCATATATTGACTTGGGAAGCATGAATTCAGCGGGTTCGTATTAAAATGTGAACCAAACTGAATTTATTCCACATCCCTATAGACTGCAACTCCTGTCAGCCCCCTCCAGCATGGTTAATGGTTAATCACAATATCTGAGAGGCCTCACGTTGGTTATCCTTGCTGTAGTCCTTTGGCTGCGAAAATAAATCAAAAAGTGTATCATCATTGTCAGGGAAGATCAGAAAGTAAGAGAGGAAGGAACACACATGGGATATATAATAGAGTAGTGATTTTAGATTTAAAAAAATTATCCCTCCATCTCGACTACTGTTGCTACTGAAATATCACTAAAATGCTAAATAAATTTGGATATTATTTTTCAATCAAAACATCACTGCCAGTCATGTGGTTCAATGTATGTTTCTTTCCTATGTGGGTTAATTTACTTTCTTGCAACCATTTTATGTTGTTAAACCCCATCCAAATCTAACACTAGGCTTGCCATATTTCACCCACAAAGTTGATCTTTCTTTAAGGAAAAACCCACCAAAATTATTGAGCTTTTTTTTTGGGAGACAAACCCAAATTGGTGAGCTTTTTTTGGAGATGGTTTTAAACTTTTTTGGGTTTTACCTGACATTTTGCCATTTCCACCCCCAAAACCAGGAAAAGTCAGGAAATTTCCAGACGTATGGCAAGCCTACTAAAATCTCTTTCCCCCAGATGTGTTTGTTTTTGATGGTGTGGGAGGGGGGTTGAATTCTGGTTCTTGGGAGTACAATTGCCAGGGGGCAATATGATAATATGTATGCGCCTGGCAACACCATCAGACTGCGTGTGTCAACAGTACAGGCCAGGAAATAATTATTAGAAACAAATTGACTCCCCCACCCCAGTACTCATTGAGAATCCTTCTAATGACATGTTTTTATGTTGATTTGGAATCAACCTTAGGAAAGGTCACATATCACTAGTTTTGATAAGACTAGCAAAACCTTAGGGAAGGTGCTGGAGGAGACTCTTGAGAGTCCCATGGACTGCAAGAAGATCAAACCTATCCATTCTCAAGGAAATCAGCCCTGATTGCTCACTAGAAGGACAGATCCTGAAGTTGAAGCTCCAGTACTTTGACCACCTCATGAGAAGAGAAGACTCCCTGGAAAAGACCCTGATGTTGGGAAAGATGGAGGGCACAAGGAGAAGGGGACGACAGAGGATGAGATGGTTGGACAGTGTTCTCGAAGCTACTAACATGAGTTTGGCCAAACTGCGGGAGGCAGTGAAGCATAGGCGTGCCTGGCGTGCTCTGGTCCATGGGGTCACGAAGAGTCAGACACGACTGAACGACTGAACAACAACAACAACATATAAGAAGGTAGAAAGAGTCCTGCTAGAACAGACTAAAGGCCTATCTAGGCCAGGATTCTATTCTTGCAGTAGACAACCAAGCTGCCTATGGGGAGCCCAGTAACAGGCAAGAACAACAGCGCTTTCTCACCCATGATCTCCATGAGTGAGCAACTGGTTAAATGGCATACTGCCACAGCAGATTCCTGGTTTGAGGGGTCACTGGCAAGGGATCTCTTATTCAGGGGCTCATCTAGTGGCAGTGGATAGCTCTGGGAATCTTCGTTACAATTTCCTTTCCCACAATGGTCTGGAGAGATCCTAAGCTGGATGCCTCAAGGCATCATAGGAAAGAGAAATTGTGATGGACTCTCCAGAGCTATTCACTATTGCTTGATAAGACAATAGCCAAAGTGGCAAGGAATGGGTGGGTAGAGTGATTGTTGGACCCTCCTGGGGCACTTGGGACCCAAAGCTGCCCAACAGTGCCAGCACTGGTCCTGATAAGCCGGATAAGTTACGTCAATACATGGAAATCAGGACAGATAATTGATGTACTTGATTGATTCAGCTCACCAAATTTAGCTTTGCATTGTACCAAATTTTGATTTAAAAAAGCAAGCATACACAGCCTTGTCTTAAACAAATCATTTGAATAAGTTCCCTTTCACACTTGGCATAGTATGGTTGAATTAATCAATGTTTATGAGCTCAATAATTCACACACAGGTGCTGGTGAAGACATGCTGTAGGCTGCAGAGAAACACACTTTGGTGTGATTTATTGCACAATAACTTATGCGCTGTCAGGTCTCATTGTTTAACCCCATAAAAATGCCATTAGTACAAAGTTTCACATTTTATCCCCTGATTTGTTCTTTGACAGAAGCCCCATTCAGCCATATCAAAGCAAATATTCATTGCGGTGTGGGGCGGGAGGAGACAGAAACATCAACCACTGCTGAGCATGGACGTATTTTGTATGCTAAATCAAATTCTGGAATCTGTATTCATCTAACCCAGGGGGTTGGGAACCTGTGGCCCTACAGATTCTGTTGGACAACTGCTCCCATCATTGCTGACCATTGGCCATGCAGGCTGGGGCTGATGAAAGTTGAAATCCAACTACATCTGAAGGACACAAGCTTCCCCACACTTAATCCAACCCATGGTTCAAATAATCTTCAAACCAATATTTTAAAGAGCACCCTCAAGTACTGGCCACACAATCCCAGATTTGAAATCTTTTGTGCCATTCTACCTCACCTTGTACTGTGGCTGCCACTCTCATTCTGTGTGGGGAAAAAACATAATATCCTTAGCTGGGAACATTTTAAAATATTCAGTGCAGGACTCAAGTACCACATCTGGGAGCTCCCATGCAATGAATGGTCCCCACACTGGTTTCACACAAGAGTCTACTTAATATGATACTGAACCAGCTTCATAGAAGAAAGGAAAACTGCTTTCAGTTGTGATACTCAACTGATGAGCTAAGCACAAAACCCATCATGTAGTGTAGGAGTAGCCAATGTTGTGCCCAGGATGCTCCTGGTAGAGCCATACTTTAGTTCACTACAGTTTTGGCATTACCAATAAAAATTGCATTGGGACACAGGTGGCACTGTGGTCTAAACCACTGAGCCTAGGGATTGCCGATTGGAAGGTCGGCGGTTTGAATCCCTGCGACGGAGTGAGCTCCCATTGCTCAGTCCCAGCTCCTGCCAACCTAGCAATTCGAAAGTGCAAGTAGATAAATAGGTACTGCTCTGGCGGAAAGGTAAACGGTGTTTCTGTGCGCTGCTCTAGTTTCGCCAGAAGTGGCTTGATGGCCACATGACCCGGAAAAAATGTCTGAGGACAAACGCTGGCTCCCTCGGTCAGTGAAGTGAGATGAGCGGCACAACCCCAGAGTCGTTCACAGTCTTTATTGTCAGGGGTCCTTTACCTTTTTTTATTTTTTAGCTGCTTCTCAGAAATCTTCTGTTTCTGACCTTTACTCTATGTGCTGGACAGATGTGATAAGAATCAATGGAGAAATAAGAATCGTTGTTGCAGTAATGACTATAGAAATGGAAACCGATTTAAGATATAGTTTCCACCATGTTTGCTCACCTAGTTCCAATGATTTCCTGCTTCCTTCACTTCATTCTCAAAGACCAGTTCCATCAGGATTTCCTTCAAATCATCAATAATTGAGTAAAACTTTGTCTCTATTTCTATTTGAGTTATCACAACAAATAGTTATGCTCAGACCACATTATTTCTCTTTTTAGATTAGGATTTTCCCTTAAACTTTAGATTAAGGGTGCATATGTGCATTAGCTGAGCTGCATAACTGTTAAAAATGTGTGAGCTGATACATATGAAATTTTATTTTCTTCTTGTAAGAATCCAAGCTTTTGCAAATCTGTGTGAGAGTGCCTTGTGAGTGTAAGGATCAAATTAGATGCACAGTTAGAACAGTGCATATTTGTCTTCTTGAACAAGGCTTCGGTACTTTCATAAGAAGGGTGTAGTTGGGATCATATACAGGATGAACACTCATAGGGGTTCCCACACACATGTGGAGTGGATTCCAATTCTCATCAGCCCCAGTCAGCCTGGACAATGGACAGGGGTGATGTAAATTCTAACTCTAGAACATCTCAAAAGCAGCATGTTTGCTACCCCTGCTATAGAGTCTCTCTGCTTGTCTGTGCAGTGCATCTATGCCTAGAATTGATATTTCGTGGGAATGCCTACAAAATGATGAGAGAGCTGCAATTTTATTAGTCCAATGCACATCTGTGTTTATTTTAAGGCTGAGAACATTTTCCAAATCCTATTTATTCATATTATGAATTCTCCTGCTCACCATGCCACTACTACTGATCCCCAGTTCTACTGGAAAATTTCTCAAACTAATTCCAGAATTTGGGTGATGGTGGAAATACAGTTTGCCTCAGTTTTCATCAGTGAGGGAACACTGGGCTCCCACTATCCATGACTGTTGGCTGGGGTTGGATGGGAGTCGTAGTCCAACAATACATGGAAACGTTCTTTATTCAGGCTGATAGCTATTGAGGCTCAGCAGCAAGCACAAGGTCCAGAAGTCAAGATTCCAGGACACATGAGGGACACAAGAAGCTTTGAAGATGTCCTAACAGGAGCTCCTGTGAAGCTTTAAGAGATTAGGTGGGCTGTGCTTACTCACAAGTCTCTCTCTACAGTTCTGCCATGTGTGCCCACGCACAGTGTGTTGGGTGGCTGTGTCCAATCCCACCTATGAAGGCAATGCCTGGTTTGGCAACAAGTTATGTCTTGCCCACCTTCCTCCAGCTCTACCACCAGCACCTCCTGTTCAGCCCCTCCCTCTGGCTGGTTGAAGTCCTCCTACCTCTCTGGTGTGTCTCTGCACTCTGCAGGAGGAGTAGGGAGAAAGATCTGCTTCCTCTCTCTGACACCTAGAGTCCCAGGGAGAGGACGTTCCTTCTCTGTTTCTGCCTTCAGACCCCACATCTGCTCTGTCATCTTCCCCCTCCTCTTCCACCTGGAGCTGCCAAACCATTCCAGATTCTGACAGAATCAAGGGCTAATGACAGGTTTGGTTCCTAGAGCATTAAAAATGGTGCTTTCCTACTGATCAAGCCTCACTTGAACACTGGTGGCAGGGAAGAATCCTGCACAGCACACACAGCTCTCTCCTCCAACACCTCTCTGCTGCTCCCCACATTCAATAATCTGCTGCCTGAGGTGGCCATCTCACTTTACCAAAAGAATGGATTTGCCAATATAGTGCTCTCCAGCTATTTCTGAACTCAACTCCCATCAGCCCCAGCTAGCATGGCCAATGGTCAGGAACAATGAGAGCTCCAATGTACAGCATCTGGAGTGTCCCATATTGGCTACCCTTCAAAGCACTTTATGCCACATTTCTCTGGCAACTGAGCATGTCTCCTTAAAAAAGGCATGTATGGAACTGTTAGCTTAAATTATTTTGTGTCCTGTGCCCCTCCCTCCTTTGAGCTGCAGTTCATCTCTAGAGTGGAAACAATGGGGAAGGAAGGAAGGAAGATGCAGGGCAATGTAGATGGAAACATCAGATGAACAGAACCTCCCCCAATTTCTTGTTCTTTGGGGGTTTCCATTAACTGATAGCCTATTTGACCATGGTTCTCTGTTACACTCGTTCGGGAAAGGAACTGCTCCGTGGTTCAGGCACTTTCTGTGAGTGCCAGTTATGGTGGATCCAGCGGCGTAGGGAGCTGCTTTGCTGCCTGGGGTGGCAAACACGGGGGCACCCCCCTGGGGAAGGGCGCTGCTCCCTAGTGCACGTGCACCCTGACGTCACAACACGCGTGCAGCACCCTGGGTGGGCTGCGCATGTGCGGACATGCATAGTCCACCCAAGATGACGGGCGCAAGCGGCCGGCACCCCTTCCGACCGTGCGGCGGCGCAGCAAGTTTTAAGGCTGCAGCGCGTGAACAGCAGCACAGCGCCTGTGCTGCTGTTCGCACGGTGCAGCCTTAAAACTTGCTGCGCTGCACGCGCACTGGCGCCAATTGATTCTAGGATCCTGCACCATTCATTCTAGGATACTGCTGAGTCCTATTCTGATTGTTACTAGTTGCAAACAACTAGGACAGCCTGCACAGGTAACACAAGGTTGATAGTTCCCAACTCAGATGAAAGCAGCTACTTCTTGTACTGTGTTCTTCTTGCTTCATTTTCTGACTCGGTCCCACAATTCTTGGGAAGACAGTGCTTGAACTCACCCTTAAAGAAATAAATGATACAACACATGCCAATGTACTTTAGAGCATGCTCAGTGACTTCAAATGCATTTGTATTCTGGAGGCTTCCTTTGCACCACTGAACCAGTGAGCTACTGTGGGATGCAATTGGTTCCTCAGGCCCAGGGGTAAGCACCAATGAAGGTCTGTATGTGCCCTGGTGTGATGGGAGGGTTTTCTGGGGACTCCTGTCAGTCAGCCTGATCAGGCTTCTTAGCTGGTGATTTCCCGTCCTCCACCTCTATATCTACTGCTGGACTTTGGGGTAATGAGAGAGCCCTTGAAAGCAGTGCTAGTAGACCGAGATCCACCCAGAGAGCAAAGGACTTCCTTGCCAACCTTCCCCCTCCTAACACCAGCAGTGCAACACCTCTTGGTACCTAATATCCACTGACATTTGACCACACCGGAGCACATAAAAGACTGCAGAACAGTCAACAATCCAAAAGATAGTGATTCTGTTAACAATGCTGCTTGAGAAGACAAAGTATTCCCATTTCCTTCCCACTTTATGCAGTTTTTATGAAGACCTAAATTGTCGCCAGGAGGGAGGAAGGAAAGGGGAGGAGAGAAAAACATTTCCCAAGTTTTTACTTCTTCTTTTTCTTTTTTAAGAAAGAAAAAAGATTTTGTTCAGTTACTAATTCCTTACAGACTCTCCTCTGAGCAGAGACCCAACTGTATCCCTATTAAATTATATAGAGCGAGTCCAGTCCTTGGCTGTCAGCAGGACCCATCAGTCCTAATTTATCGCCCCAGGAAACACAGTACAATTATGGTAATAAATAATAATAGGATTCAGTACATGACAACATGAGTGATGGAGCCTCTCCGAACTCATTTACATTGCTTTGTGTTGCAATCACCCTGCCTCTAATGTAATGCCAGGCAAATGAGCCTTTTTGAATATTGTGCAATCTATTGCAAGTCAACTGGCACAAAACTCACTCAATAAATCTTGTTCAAACACATGCCTTTAATGACAGGTAAATCAACAATGAAGTAATTGCATTTAATGTAGTGATAGACTGGACAAAAACAGTGACCTCAAAGTGACTTTTTGTAAAAGGTATGATCTAGTTGCTGTGGTGCGTGGGATGTATTTTTGTGCTTGCTTTATTTATTTCTTCTTTCTTTCCTTCCTTCTTTCTTCCCTTTTTCTTCTTCTTTTTTAAGGCAGGAACTTTTTGCTCAGATGCACACCATAATGACATAGTCTTTGATTTAGTGGTTGACCTCTCCAGCAACTGGTGAACCCAAACGAGCTGGTTTAGACCACAGGGCTCTCAAATTAGAGTAGACCCACAGACTGTGCTCAAATTCCCTCAGATTAAATAGGTTATGGATTGGAAAGTGCTGCAGACATGTGCCAGCTTCTCTGCTTCTCCTCCTCCTTCCCTGCCCCACAAAGCACATTTGAGCTTCCATAAAATAATTTGGTGGCAGAGATTCAATGACCGGGTTCCCTACTTATTTTTTTAAAAAAGAAGAAATGCCACTGGGACGACCATCTGGATCATGGCCTCAGTGCTGCGGGAGGTGAAGTTTGCTCTCCCTCCCTCTTCCATGCTTTTGCAAACAAAATCGGAGCTGCTTTTTGCACCACTGGGCTAACCCCATAGTACAGTAGAACATCTCGTGGTTTTTTGGCCTTGGTGGTAAGAACAGCAAGGTTCCAACTTGAACTGCAATAATTCCAAACAAATGTGGATGGTGTCTTAGCATGAGAGACATTTGATAACTGTATTCAGAAGCTACCTCAATGCAACGAACACCAAGAGCCGCCACATAAACCCGGACAACACCATTACTGGCCCCAACAACATCAAACATACCATCTCAGGACTATTTAATTGCTCATCTTCTAACATTGTGTATGCAATCAAATGCCAACAGTGCCCTTCAGCTCTCTATATTGGACAAACAGGCCAAACCCTATGCCAAAGGATAAATGGACATAAATCTGATATCAGGAATCACAAGACAGAGAAACCAGTAGGAGAACACTTCAGTCTCCCAGGACATTCTATAAAAGATCTCAAAGTAGTTGTCTTAATACAAAGGAATTTCAGAAATAGACTGGAAAGAGAAGTGGCTGAATTGCAACTAATCACCAAACTTAAAACCATGGAGAAATCTGGTCTGAACAAAGACATTGGAATCTTATCTCATTATACATGACAAAGCTATCTTTAGCCACCTCACCCCTTGCCTTTCCCTGTAAGACCCTGTAAAAATTGCAGTCGTTACATGTTTTCCACACCTATCAGCTGATCACCCATTCCCACCACCCTTCAGAGTAATACCCCTCCCCACTCCCTCACTATATTTTAGGGTCTGGTGACTTCCGTTTCAGTGTATCTGAAGAAGTGTCCATGCACACGAAAGCTCATACCAAGAACAAACTTAGTTGGTCTCTAAGGTGCTACTGGAAGGAATTTTTTATTTAATTTTGTTTTGACCAAGAGCTAGAGTTGCGCTTATGTAGGTACGTACACCCATTGAAGGAGGGTTTAGGTTTCAAATAGGAGTTGTTTTGATGTAGCACTGCAAGCAAGAGCATGTAAATTTGAGATGCACAGGTAAGGAAGAATGCAGAAATCTGCATATGGCTGCAAATGCCTAGGGAGGAAAGAGGAAAGCATTTGGGGGAAAGCAGCACAAAATCATGACCAGACATTAATAGCACCATAGAACTATATCAGTTTCATTTTGCAAATATTCAGGGTGCTTTGGGGGGAAAGGTAGTATTGTTCAAAATAGCTACAACGGGGATGGGGCTCGAAACCCTTGCTTACACCCCATCAGCGCTGCCTGAATTCCCTTCACTAGAGCTACTGATGGCAATGTAGTGCAGATAGAGCACAGAAAGTTAAACATATCCCCCCCCCCAAAAAATAACAATCTGAGGGCTTACCAACACTTACCTTTCCTCTGCTCTTTCCAGGAACAATCTGCACTTTAAAGCTCTGTGTCCAAGGCCCTTTGTTTTTTGCTCTGGGGTGTTCCCTGTGAAAACCCGCTCTTTAAAGCTCAATCAGAGCAAACAGCAATCTGATGCATGCATGAGGAACACTGATTCCACAATAAATATTAATCTGGAAGCAGCCCATAACACTTAGAAAGTTGGGGCCTTATATACATTAACTGCCTCATTCCCAGTGTGTCCTTCCTAAGAAGAGGGAGAGGTCTTTCTCTGTGGTGATGCCATGGCAAGGAACTTACTTTCCATTGGACTTGCAATGAATTCCTGCAGTGTAGGCTGTTTGGAAGTCACCCTTCACCTTTCCCCTCTGGCTTCAATTGGCCTTTCAGATGTGATGTTTTTTAGCTGGGTGATGGTCTGGTTGAATACTATTCTTTCCCTGCTCTCTTAGAGTGTTGCCGAAGTGTACAGTAGTTTCAAGTTTGTGTATTATGGCTCTTTTTAATGTTGGTGGTTTTTATTGTATGCCGCTTTTGGACATTCATCCAGAAAAGTGGCCTAAAAATGTTTAAATAAATAAATACAAATTCTTTTAGGGTGTTGGCTGACCCTACTGGGGATTTTAGCCAATATACCAAATACATTGACCTTGTGAGGGCTGCAAAAAGTGAGTAGGGGGCTGGAACACTGCATCTAAAAGTCACGAGCAAGAAACTCACCAGCAAAGCAATCTCTTGTTCAGCAGACATGCCAGTAATTGTCTGCCTTGCTGTTGTTCTTCATCTGTTTGCCCTTTGACTCTGTAGCTGAATGTCTTAGCGGTGAATCAGAAAGGCTCAGCATCTATATTACTGGAGGGGTGTCTAAAATCTGTAGGGAGATAGAGGAAGATATTTTCTTTGCGCACTGCTTTCAGTCCTGTTGATTCTGAGCATAACCAGACTCTGCAAGCCGCATAGTCCAGCAGACAACGTTTTCAAAGAGAAGTGTGATGTGAAGCACATTGCTGGAAACTTTGATTAAATGTTTCCAGCCTCACCTCACAGACGGAGAACTGGGACTCAAAGATGGGTTGCATTTATTTACTGCTCTGCTGTATATCTGAGAAGCAGGACAGGTAGGTCTTTACAACAGGGCTGGGGAGACATTAACAGCTTAAGGGCCACATTCTGGGTAACCTTTTGGCAGTGAGGGGCCAATGGTGGTGGGTGGAGCAAAGTCAAATGTGGGTGGAGCACCAAGCAAGGCTGATGCAGGAAACGGTTGGGTGGGAGGAGAGTCCCGGGGCCAGATAGAAAGGCTTGGAGGCTCTCAGTTTTCCAATCCCTTCATTACAACAACCCTGTCAGCATTATTCACATTTTTACTAGTAAGAAATGAAGGATGAGGGGAAAAAATGGAACAACCAGGGCCACCTCATGAAACTATTTCTGAGACTAAACAGTGGACAGAGGCTCTTCTTCAGTCCAAATTAATGGGCTATAGTGTGAGTAGGATTTCTAACCCTGAATGAGCCAAGAAAAGGCAACCCCAATTTTTTAGAGGCATGAAAGGAGAAAGAAACTACTCTTGGGTGTCTTTGCGGCAGGGGTGTGAATTTTGAGGGTGGGATAAAATTCATGCTGCTGTTCCTGAGCTGGTAGCCACCATAGTGATTTCTTCAGAATGCTTGGAACAATATCATGTCAGGCTTAAAGATGGGGGTGAAATTTACCCTTTCCAAAACAAAGTGAAGATCCCTGTTGAGTCTACCTACTAGCTTTCCTGTAAAGTGAACTCTCTCTTATTTCTTTAACAGAATGACTTCTGCGTGCACAACAGAATGTCCCCTCCTTCTCCTTTACCCTTGGGCCCCTGCAGCTGAAGCCTAAAACATGAGCTTAACTTCCCATTGAGATAACCAAGAGAAAATGTTTTCTCAAAAATAACTCCCAACTGAAATCAGCTAGACCTAATCCAGAGTAAGTATGCATAAGTATACCTTAATGTGTTCAGCTTTGGCCAAACTCTGCTCTAAATGATTGTGAATAATAGCCATCTCATGCAACTTGTTTGACCTCTGCATTCAAGCTAATGCCAACAGGGAAGATGAAATCTTTCACAGAGTCCTTCTCCAGATGTTGCTGAACTCCAGGCCCATCAGCATCTGTCAGCATGGTCAATACTAAGGGATGGCAGGAGTTGTAGTCCAGCAACACTTGGAGGACCACAGGAACCCCATCCCTTTTTTCAATTTTACAAGTTTTGGGGGGGTTATTCATAGGAGGCTTTGGGCTCCAGCCTGTTCAGAGCAGCCTCTGAACTCTTGAGCACAATCCTTTGTCTCCCACTTCTTTGCTTTTCCTTTCACAAGTAAGGCATTAGGGAGAATATCAGAGGTCAGTGTGAAACCATTAAGGTTTACCCATGTCCCTGGGCTCTCTCCGTTGATGGGTCCCATACGGCGTAAACTGATTAGTGGGATGGCTAGAGGCAGCAGAGAGGCATCATTAAGAAAGGAAGAAAAAAAGAACAACAAACCCCCACTAATTTTAGAAAATTGTTACCAGTTGTCTGCACCATAGAGCCTGCTCATCCGTGCTGAAGATGTCAGGCCAGGATCACACGCCTTCCCCTCTCAGCCTAGGCAGCAGGCTTCTGGGACTCTGATTACAAATATATCTTCCATGTTGATTGTGATTCTTTTTCTATAGTTCTGTGCTCTATCTGTATCTTTCTTAGGAGCATGACAGATACTTGGCACAAGGGCATTCCCCAGCAGGAGCACCAGACATCCATCACCAGGTGCAAAATCTTATTATAGGCCACGGTGCTGCGAACGAGTTGGGGGTGGGGTTGGGGCCCTTTGGCTGAGTTTGCCTGGCTAACTGCAGTTTGTTAAAGTTGGCTCAAGCACTGAAATTCAAAACAGGCCTTGGATTAAGGCTCTCATGGAGCATGCAGAGGTAGATGCTTCTTAAGTGCTACACAGGCAGAGGGTTGCTTTTCAAAGGTGCCAAGATCCTGAGCCTCTGAAATGATGATGGACTGGTCTGAAATCAAAGCCTGAAGAATGGCTAGCAGACAAATGTGAATGCAGCTCTGAATTCCTCCAGTCCCAAAGGCACCAAGGAGAATGGGGCCTGCAATCTGGGGTCTGGCCCATGTTGAGCTGCCAGATGTCACTAGGATCAGCGATTCACAAATGATGCTAGGGTCATAGGTGGCATGTGGGTATGTCACCAAGGTAGGCCACCAGGCTTTTAGCAACAAATGAAAGAGCTAATGCAGCAGAAAGCAGAGGGGGGGAAAGGTTCCCCTGCAAGGTCAAAGGTTGGAGGCAGCAAATGGCTCTAAGCAAGCTAACTGGCAGGGCTGGATGATGATGGGACTTTGCCAAAATTTGCCCTTGAGGAGCATTCCAGTGACCCGACAAGGGATTATTTAAATGGATCCATGCAACATTAACAGCCTACGTTCGACTTTGTTTGTCAGCAAGGGAACAAAAGTGTTTTACACAAATTCAGTCACATTGCCAAGATTTTAATATGACATTCCAAAGTTTAAAATGCAGTGGATGTGAACACTGGAAACTGTCTTATTCCAGGTCAGATGTATCCATGTAACCCGTATTATGTACTCTGATTGGCTGCGGCAATCTGGGATCCCAAGCAGAGATGAATCTTAGCCCCAGCAAGCACAGGACGACAAGGGGTGTTATGAAGCAACATCTGGTGGGCCATATCCCTGCCATAACGACCCTCCTCCTGGGGTGGAGTCTGGGAGGATTAGCTACACCCAGGAGGGATATAAGGGCTAAGTTGGATCAACTTTTCTGTTCCATGTAGTCTGTTTAGAGCTTTAGTTTAGGAGATCTGCTGCGACTGCCGTTGGTCTCTAACCCAATGTTCTTCACCTTGGCTTGGGCACAGAGAGTCACATTCAATGCTAGGCCGACTCAGAATAGACCCATTAAAGTTAATGAACACGACTAACTTAGGGTCATTCATTTCAATGGGTAGAACTTAGTTGACTACAACCCATAGTCCTTGCCTGCTGTTTTCTGCTCTAGAATTCTCTCTAAATTTGTGTCTTCTTTTCAATCCTTCTTTGGTCTCTGTCTTCCCAGTCTTAAATTTGTTTTCGGACATAATTCAAGATGCTACTGTTGACCTTTAAAGCCCTAAACAGCTTGCTATCTGCTTCCATAGAAATCTGCCTATTACGAATATCAAAGATAAGGTGAGGCACTATCCAAAACAGGGGCGTCTAAGCTGTGGAGCCAAGTCCCCTGTCCGTTTACTTGAAGCTCATTGAAGGCCTTTAGATTCCATTTTAATAAAATGTGTTGTTGTTGTTGTTTTTAAAAAGGGGTTTGCAACCCCATAGCTTTATTCTGCTGCTGCTTGTAGATTTGTAAACCTGTTCATATTTGTGTTAAATCTACATTGACTGATAGCAGCTCTCCAGTACTTCATACAAGGTTTTCTCTCTCTCCTCTCTCTCTCTCTGTTTCTCTCTCTCTCTTTCTCTCTGCCCTACCTGGAGGTGCCAGGAATTGACCTAGGAACCTTCTGCATACAAGGCCAATGCAATACGACTGAGCTACAGCCCTTCTGGGTTTTCAGTTATGCACTGTTTATTTATTTCTTAATATAAATTTATTCCACTTGATATAATAAAAAAATGTAAAGTAGTTTACATAAAAATAGTAATAATAGAATGGCATTCAGTAAAATTTCCTTAAAACTAGATAAAAACAGAGCAAAGCTTTTTATCATAAATAAAACCGAGCAGTGTATTAAATGGAAAAGTGAAAATGAAGAGTGAGTCCAGGAAAGTTTGAGTAAGCATTCAAGCTTTGAAGGGGTCTTTGCAGTCTTTGCCTACTGTTGCTTTAAAAATGTTGTAAAATCTCCCCCAAACCCCAACTGCACCAGAAAAGAAATGAGATTGGGAGGCAGGGTTGTTAAGCAAAAAAAAAATCTGTGAATCTGCAGAACATTCATTTTAAGATATCTGTGTTTGAATTCACATAAGCAAGTTTGAGATAGGAGGATTTACTTATTTCCGCCTAAATGCATTGCAGATCTGTAAGTCTGCTTACCCCATGAGAGGGATCTGCAACATTGTGGGCCAACGCTGCCCCCCTATGATCTATTGCAGGGGGCTGCCTGGCCAGCCAGGAGGCTTAATACTCACCTCATTGGCCGGGAATTGGATCCAAGCCTGCCTGCAGATTGACCAATGGCAGGCAGGCTTAGAGGCAGGGCCCTCCTTGGGGAGGGGCTGATAGAGTACGTAGGCTTCCCTCAGGTCCATTCCCAGGGCATTTAAGGCAGCCTGCCCTGGCCCTGGCACCCACAAAGAAAAAGGGTTAAAAAACAACAACCACTAACTAAATAGGTTAATTAATCTGTGAATGTGTAGAAAATTCACTTTAGGAAAATCTGTGTTTGAATTCACATAAGCAAGTTTGAGATAGCAGGATTTTCTTATCCCCCCCCCCCAAAATGCATTCCAGATCTAGACGTAACCTAATCCAGCACAAGATTCTCTCATGGTGAGTCAGCACTGATACTATCAGAAGTGGCATGTGGTGATTGCAGTTATGCAAATGTCAAAAATATTTGAATTTGGATTGCCTCTGGACCGGGGGGGCAAGGAAAGAAATGATCCAGATGTGTATGTGCTTTCACCTCTGGGTTAATTGCCCGAAATATATGTGTAGAAGCCAGATATTGAACGTGATTGCAAGAAATACTGAAGCCACATCACTTTCATTTTGTGCACATTCTTAAACTGCCTGAGAGCAAGGTGGGTGAACTCAACTCTCAACTCCAACATACCTTTTCCCATTTGGTTGGCTCTGAGACTCCAAAGGGAACCGGTGTGTGGTTTCTTCAGAAAATCCCCTGAACAGAGGTGGAAAAACGAATGTGGTGATGTGGCAACAAGAGTCATACCCCCCCACACACCTAGATCATTGCATACCTTTTCCCTGTGACCTGCCAGGCTCATGGCACCAACCACATGCCTGAATATGTAAAGACAAAATGTGGCATCCCTATTTGCTATTTACCAGGGAAAGTAAGCCACTCTCCTTAGCTTCTTCCTAATTATGTTTAATTGTTTTGATATATGCAACTGTTTTATAGACGTAATTATATCCCAAGTCAATCTGAGATGCCTCTTGGGAAGCGATTCATAAATAAATCATCCTCATCTTCAAGGGTCAATCTCCCAGGTTTCTAGAAGCCAAGGGTTATAACCAACTATATTCTATTTCTCTTTTTAAAAAGATTTTTTATTGAATTTTACAATTTAATCAGCATAATCCATTAACGCAAATCACATAAGAAAGTAAGCATACATCCCCTTTCCCCCACCCCTCCCCCCCACCCATTGACTTCCCTCAACTTCCCCTTCCGGTTCTTTCTAATATTCTCATTCTGCATATTCTTTTTTTTTCAATTTTATTGAGATATCCTTAAAAATATAATCCAATAGTCATACCAACATTGTTACAATATTACATTTGAAATTAAAGAGATACAAAAAAGCAAAAAGAAAATGTAAGTTACACACACAACTACAACACAACAAAACTCACATCCAATTACAAAAAAATTACAAATAGTAAAGGTAAATTAGAAATAAAAGTTAAAGTTATAAATTAAAAGACTTCCTAAAGTTCTGCTTCGTGTTCATTACAAATACTCCTGTCAATGCTGTTTGTTTTATTTTTCCCAATCAAGCTTATTCTAATCTAATCTTAATATCATTTCTCTTTACCTAAAAACTCTATTTTCTTCCAAAATCTTTTATATCAAACCGTTTAAATCCCATATTCTACTTGTTTATTTCCACATCATTTTTCAACACCTACCACATTAATTGTAAGTGTTTGCTCAAAGCCTGCTAGTGAGTCTAGTTCTTTACAATATTTCTGTATATATAAAATAAATACATTCCAATATTCTTTTTTTTAGTCTTTGTTGTTCTATTTCTAAATACTCCCAGCATGGAGTTTATACCAGGACAGAATCCCATCTATTCCACACACACACCCCTGTTCTCGTAGTGACCAGTCAGATGCTTGTAGGAATCCCCAAAACAAAACCTGAGTGCAACAGCATTCTGCCCACTTGCAATTCTCAGCAGTTGATATTCCTGGGCATACTGCCTCCGACAGTTCAGATAGAACACAGCCAGTGTGGTTAAGTAGCCATTTATCCTCCATGGATTTGTCTAATTCTCTTTTAAAGTCAACCAAATTGGGGGCCATCACTACATTTGGCAGAAATGAACATCATTTAACTATGCATTATGTGAAGAAGTACTTCCTTTTGTCTCTCCTGAATACTCCTACATCCAGGCCTGTTTTTGTTGTTGTTGTTCAGTCATGTCCGACTCTTCGTGACCCCATGGACCAGAGCACGCCAGGCACGCCTATTCTTCACTGCCTCCCGCAGTTTGGCCAAACTCATGTTAGTAGCTTCGAGAACACTGTCCAACCATCTCACCCTCTGTCGTCCCCTTCTCCTTGTGCCCTCCATCTTTCCCAACAGCAGGGTCTTTTCCCGGGAGTCTTCTCTTCTCATGAGGTGGCCAAAGTACTGGAGCCTCAACTTCAGGATCTGTCCTTCTAGTGAGCACTCAGGGCCGATTTCCTTGAGAATGGATAGGTTTGATCTTCTTGCAGTCCATGGGACTCTCAAGAGTCTCCTCCAGCACCATAATTCAAAAGCATCCTCAATTTCTAGTATTATGGGGGGGGTAATTCTCTTTCTCCACACTGTGTATAAGGTGGTGGTTTTTTGGGGGTGTGGGTACTCAGTTCTACAATGTTTACTGTGATTAGCAATCGTTCTCCTGAGTCTTGGAAAGAGGTATTTCCCAGTCCTTAGACTTCAGGTGCTTTTAAATGCTAGGGATTGAACTTGGGACCTTTATCATGTGTCACCTTTTCTTGCAAAACCGAGTAGATTCCTTTGAGGAAAAGAAAGAGCCATTTCTGGAGTTTCTCTTCTCCTCAATGCCAAGCATTTGGTTTCATGCGTCCAAGCTCCCCCTTCTGTTGTGATCTCCACCTTCCTGAAGGCAGTAGGGCAAGCTGGTCAATATCATTAAACACCCAGTTTAATGATATTGCTGCTCTGTGATTGTATTTTACTAGAGGCCTTGCAACTGATACATTATGCTTAAAAAACATATTAATCCTCCCACGTGTTATGTGTTCCTTCTCAGTCAATATCATATGTTGGCTCAGATATTATGCCAAGTGCCTGGCCATTACTGCCTGATATTATATGGAGAGCAGGGAGGCGCCTGCTGTTTTACAAGGTAACACACCCTTGGTTCCATCAAGGAAAATGGGCTCGCATCTGGAATGAACTTAGTCCAGAAACGTCACATCAGGAAATTGAGTTCTTTCAAACAAACCTCCTGGTGATCAGCCGGGGGAGTTGCTGGCATGCAGCCATACGTTTTGCACAGCCCACCACCCCAGGGCAAGTGCAGCAATGAGTAGAAACACAGCTGGTAATATATGAGCTCCTAAATGTTTTTTAATCTCATTTTTAGCACATTTATATCCCACTTTTCTTCCATCATAGAACTCAAGCTGAGCCAGTATAGGTAGGTTTCCCTGGAAGTTTTCCATTAAGGCATTGATGAGGGCTCTAGTTCTGTGGTAGAGCGTCTGTTTTGCACGGGGGAGCCCCCTGGCTCAATCCCCAGCATCTCCAGGTAGGGCTTGGAATGCTACTTGCCTGAAACCTGGAGAACCCCTGACAATCACTGTAGGCAGCACCGAGCGACACTTGACAGTGCAAGGTAGGTAGGTAGGTAGGTTTATTTCGGCCATGTGGCCCATATCACATCGCAAAACACATTCATCATAATACACACAGAGTAAAACAATTTAACAAATTTAAACAATACAGTACGAAACCAATTTTAAAACAACCCATTTACACCCTTCCATCTAAGTCACACTAAGATCTAAGTAGTCCAACTGAACTAGTTTTTTTAATTAAAATAAAAATCTGTTAAAATTAATTTATCACCTATTTTATCGCCCCAATAATAGGTCTTAATTATTTTCTGCAATGTCATAAATGGGAAGAGAACCATTCCTCTTCTTTGTAAATAGCACATTAGTCAAAAACCTAGCGACCATATGGGTTCTATTTGGTTCCTCGTCATTTAATAAGTAAATTAATTTAGCATCCTGAGTTCCATCTTGGGTTTTCTTCAAAAGTGGAACCAAAAATTTGGACCGAGCTGCCGAATGACAGTGCAAGATAAATTTGCTCCGATGCTTCTGTTCAACAAGAAAGGGCCATAGCTCAGCAGGAGAGCATCTTCTTTGCATGTAGAAGGTCCCAGGTTCAATCCTCAGCATCACCAGGTAGGGCTGAGAGAGACTCCTGCCTGAAACTCTGGATAGCCACTGCCAGTCGGTGTAGGCAATACTGTCCTGTGGGCTGACTTGGTATAAGGCAGCTTTCCACATTCAGTCTCCAAATGTGCTTATCTTCAGTGACATGAGTGCTTCAGGAGACTGGAGACTGTGCAGTGGGGCAAAAGACAAGAAGCAGTTCGGGTCTGGATGCAAGTATTTGCTTTGCTTAGTAAGCAGATGTGCCGGAGGAATCTTAGAGCCCGTGGCAAATGGCAGCAGTTTTCCGAGCTTTCTCCAGGGCTATTTCCTACCCACAGCGTTATCTGTGGAAGGACAATAAGACATTGTTCAGGGTTGGATGCTCAGTTTCCTGCTTCCCACCCAACAATGCCCCTAGAACAGGGGTGGGAAACTTGTGGTCCTTTGAATGTTGCTGGACTGCAACTCCCATCATTCCTGGCCATTGGCCATGTTGGCTGGTGCTGATGGGAGCTGGAGGCCAGCAACATCTGGAGGGCCATATGTTCCTCATTCCTGGTCCATTGTTATTTCTGAATTTGGCCACCAAATCCAATAAGTGTTCTTTAATAATTACATTCCCTGTCAACTAAACCCCTGCTTGCCATCTTCCGTTCATTTCTTCATTGTTTATATTCTTGCATATCTTGACAATATTCTTCCTCCTCCTCCTCCTCCTCCAAAAACCCACTTCACTGTTTCTGCAGGTTTTGCAACCAACAACCCCCTGCTCTGCTGAAACCACAACAAAAATCCACAACCAACTCGCCTATTTCCTGGCCCTTCCTTCCGAGATGCTGCCCTCCGAAAAGGAGAACCAACCATGGAATATACAACTTAGCACTTCAAAGCAAATGTTGGGGTCATGATCCAGCCAACTCCACATCAGAGGAAATTAGGTTGCTAGGATCCCAGGATTGTTTATTACGCTCTCAGCTTTAATTAGCTGTAAGTAACATCACGTCAGAGTTCTGCCACAAACACTCAACCTGTCAGTGTGATTTTACTGACTCTGACAGTTTAAATCAGAAACAAGAAAGTCAACATATCAATAATGGGACTGGACATGATGGATGTATTAAGGGGAGACCCGAAAAGTTCTCCATTTCATTATGTCTTATAACTGATGTCAGAAAACCGTGTGCCTCGATGAAAAGGTGGGGTGGGGGTGGGAAGAGGGTGAAAAGCTTGGAGAGATTACCCTGCTTGTTTCTACATTACTTCACATCTATGTTTGTGCCTCCTAGACCGGCTCCATTTGAAACAGATGAATGCAAAAGCTGAAGGTGGATTCTGACCTGTTTGGGGCTAGCTTTCTCTCTGCCACTATGTAAAAAGAGAATACCAAGAGGTTGCTCATGTCTTGCATTGAAGACAGGTACAAGTTGTCTCCATGTACAAGCGCTTGTTCACATGCTACACTGAAGTGGAAATTGAGGGGATTTGATCCAGTTTGGATCTTAATGCAAATTTACCTAATTTGAATTTTGCAAAACAAAACAAAACACCCCCCCCCCCAATAAAAAACTGAAAAATGTATTTCCTTCAAACTTTGCCACTTCTCAAGTTTCCCAGCTGAATTATGCATATAGAAATGAACATCAGGGGGAATGTGTGCATAAAATGAACATTTTCCGTGAAAATAGCATATAAAATTCATTATATCAGGAAAATTGTTTGCAGATGCATATCGTGCAAAATTTCACGCACAAATTTGGTGAAATTTTCACTAGAATTTTCGTTTCGACTTTAAAAATAAACTGAGACAGTGATGAGCTGAACTTAAGACTAGAAAAATGAGAAACTGAGAAAAGGCAAAACTGAAATATTTGACCATTCCTATTCTGAACACAGACACTCTACACATGCACGAGTGTTTGTGTGGAAGTATATACACTTGTGGATTTGTACAGCTAAACAATTGTGTACATAGGTCCTGCAGACTGTACACTTACTGCATGTGACATGTGAATATCTGTGCATGTGTACATCACAACTGGTCTCACACATTTTGTGCCCATTGATTGTAATGTGTTCACGGGTTCATCTGTGGTGTTCATAGGTAAACAGGCTGTGCACTTGTTTAATGTAACCTGTGAACACTACACATGTATGTTTTAAGAAACATGCCGCACGTATTATGGATGGGTGGGAGTTTTGGGGGGGTCAAATTTAGTGTGAATCTACCCACATCTTCAATACATGTACCAACCATTACTTTAAAATGTTAATTTCTCCACATTTTGCAAAGCAGTCCTCCTTTTTAAGAATGCATATAAAAAGCATTTATTTGGGGAAAGTGCACAGAAATATTTGTGTGTTAATTAAAATCTACCCTCAAAAAAGAATTATGTTTGGGGGATTTACTTGTGAAAATGCAAGTGAAACAATTCCGTGTGAAAAATTGAATATGTTAGAAGAAATATCCACAAAGGTGAATATTTTTTTGGGGGGGTGGATTGAAAATAAAAGAGCCAAGTGATGTGGAAACAGGGTGAGCTAAACCTAAGTTTCATCCATGCCCTTTCCATATCATGCTTACAAATAAGTAACCCTTCTATAAATGGAGGCCATTTACTGAACACTGGAGTGTTATTATTTATCCATTTATTTACATACTGTCTCTCTAGGCTCTCACCCCCATACTAAGGCAACAGCACAACTGTCCCATTTCCTGTTAATCACATAAGAAGGGGGCTCAAAGCACAGAATGTACAATGTTGGAGTGCAAAGCAAATGAAGGACTAGCTTTGCCCTTGCTTTGAATTAGCATCACTGTTTCCTGGAAGAGATGACCGAGTTGGAGAGATGGAGAAAAATGGTGCCAATGCAGTGGGCAATTGTTGCAGGTGAGGGCACAAACACCACAAGAGGTAGTATTCAAGCCTAAAAGGTAAAGGTAAAGGTAAAGGGACCCCTGACCATTAGGTCCAGTTGCAGATGACTTTGGGGTTGCGGCGCTCATCTTGCTTTATTGGCCGAGGGAGCCAGCCTACAGCTTCTGAAGCCGCTTCTGGCGAACCAGAGCAGCGCACGGAAATGCCGTTTACCTTCCCGCTGGAGCACTACCTATTTATCTACTTGCACTTTGACGTGCTTTTGAACTGCTAGGTGGGCAGGAGCAGGGACCAAGCAATGGGAGCTCACCCCATCGTGGGGATTCGAACCGCCGACCTTCTGATCGGCAAGCCCTAGGCTCTGTGGTTTAGACCACAGTGCCACCCGCGTCCCTAACAGTCAGGGGTACCTTTACCTTTTGTTTTGCTAATTTCCATTTCAAAGTGGGATAAAACACAAGTTTAAGTAGAATACATGTAATTATTGCAGAGCGCTTTGAACCATTATGCTAAAGGCAGGTCTTGTTTCAGTCTTTTTTTAATAGCAGTGTTAAGCACAATATGATGGGGGATTAGGGTGTCAGGACTGGGGTGGAGGACGGGGTGACCTGGCTCCAAATCTGCACCCCTGTTGTGAAACTCCCCAGGTGACCTCAGACCAGCTGCCACCTCTCAGCCTAATCTACCTGAATGAGTTCTTGTGTTGATAAAACTGGGGTAAATGAAACCATGCATTGAAGGAAGACAGAAAGTTTTTCTTTTTAAATGAGCTCAGAATATTCATTTGCATGTCATTTCCACTTTTCTCTTCTAACACTTAGATATATGCAAGAAAATCTCAGGCAATTTAAGCTTTATGGAGGGAAACCCACTTTCCACTGGTTTTCTGGCCAATTTAAAACTAACCTACAGTATTTTGCGGATTCCTGCCCTCAATCTGAATTTGTCACAGGCCATCTTTAAACACACATACATTTAAATGAATTACAGTATGCAAATAAGCAAAGGCTAGTGAAATTGTCACTGGGATAATTTTAACAAATCTGTCTGATCATTTGCACTTTGGGGTTTGGCATGTGTGCATGCTTGCCTGCCTGCCTGCCTGCCTGCATGTTTTAAGTCAGCTGCAATGCCAAATATATACTGTGCAACACAGCCTTCAGCAACCTGGAGCCTCTCGGTAGTTTAAAGTACAACTCCCATAAACCATGCTGGCTGGGAGGATGATGGGAATAGTGTCCCAAACCATTTGGAGGGCACTAGGCTGAAAAGGGATAGTGTAACATACTATATGTGCAGTGCCAGATTTATATATAAGCTAAACAAGCTATAGCTTAGGGCCCCACTCTCTTTTGGCCCCCCAAAAAATTAAAGGAAAAAACTGGATGTACATTTCCAAAATATAAGATAAAAAACAAATAAAACAAAACCTACATACAGCAACATTGTTTTGTGTTGTGTAGGCTCCTATGATGTACGTAAGTAATGGGCTCCGCCTGCTAGCCTGCTCCCTAAAATATCACTGGTTTGCTCATTTCTATTTATAGGATGCCTACATTCTGCATGGACTGGTTGTATGGAAACATGTAGCATGCAGCTGCAGACTGCAGTGCAGTACAGTTGAATGTAGGTCAAGCTGTTGTAAGGTAAAGGTCGCGGATGACTCTGGGGTTGTGGCGCTCATCTTGCTTTACTGGCCGAGGGAGCCGGTGTACAGCTTCCGGGTCATGTGGCCAGCATGACTAAGCTGCTTGTGGTGAACCAGAGCAGCGCACGGAAACACCGTTTACCTTCCCACTGGAGTGGTACCTATTTATCTACTTGCACTTTGACATGCTTTCGAACTGCTAGGTTGGCAAGAGCAGGGACCAAGCAACCGGAGCTCACCCTGTCACGGGGATTCGAACTGCCGACCTTCTGATTGGCAAGCCCTAGGCTCTATGGATAAGGCCTGTTACCTAATATTAAAGAGTGCTTGTAGACTGGTGATCAGGCAACATAGACTAATGGTATGAGTCTTATGCCTACTGATTGATTTCATGCAATACATTATTTATTTTGATCCCATTATAAAATTACTTTAGAAAAATATTCATCTTTATTATTTAGTAGGCCTATATTATTATTTACAGTGGTACCTCTAGTTACAAACTTAATTCCTTCCAGAGATCCGTTCTTAACCTGAAACTGTTCTTAACTAGAGGCGTGCTTTCGCTAATGGGGCCTCTTGCTGCTGCTGTGCCGCTGGCACACGATTTCCGTTCTCATCCTGAGGCAAAGTTCTCAACTCGAGGTAACTCTTCCAGGTTAGTGGAGTTTGTAACCTGAAGCGTTTGTAACCTGGGGCGTTTGTAACTTGAGGTACCACTGTACTAGTATAGTTCCCAATTACCCCCCACTTGCTACTATAATGCTATATATAATTATTATAATTATATTAAATATTTAACTTACTTATAAAGGGCCCCATTACCTTCAGTAGCTTAGGGCCTCATCAAACCTAAATCCAGCCCTGCATATGTGTATCCATCAACATTTCTCATTCCCCCCAAGCTTAAATTCATTTCCCACATCTGTTTGAGACCATTCCCCCCCCCAAAAAAATCCTTGAAAGTAAGAGAAAAGAAAATGCAGAATCCTCTCTCAAAGGTCATGCACCGAAAGTGGTGGGCCCTCCCACCCTGGGAGCTTTCATTTCTTCCCTCAGTCTCTCACCCTGGGAGATCTTCCCTTCTCCTCACTCAGGGTCCTTCCACCAACCATCTAATACCTACATGTGTGTGTGTGATCCTTGGACTCCAATAATGGCCCAGAGCAGAGAACACCAAAGGGGAAGAAAAAGAAAAAAGAGAAGATAAAGAAGAAGGAAAGAATAGAGAAAAGAAAAGAAAGAAAAAGAAAAAGGATTTCCGATTTTCTGTCTGTCGGTTACATAAAAGAAATTATTCAAAACATTCACTCTAGGATGACATCCAACTGTTCTACTTTCTGTTAAGCAGTATTTCCCCCAGTCTTCAGACCCAAATGTCTCAAATTCATTCATCTCCCTTTTCACATGGGAAGTCCAAAAGGGTTTCTCTAATTATTATTATTATTAAATCTCAACAATGATTTTTCTCTAGTCAAACATATTAAATTTGCCTCCAATAACTTCAGCTACCATTCCCATTGCTAGGGCTGCCATGTTCCCAAAAGTGAAAATCCGGGTCAATAAAAGCAATAAAAATATTTCAATCTTTGTCCAATCTTTGCTCTTCATTGTGATCATATATTGATATATTATTCTGTATTTCTTTTCTTGTTATGTGGCCATTAATTTTCTTATAGCTCTGTATCTTCCGTTCTCATTTCTTGTGTTTGCTGTGGTTTTCCATCCTTACCTTTTAAAAAAATTCTTCCATTTATGTTTCTTCCATTCTTTTTTCCCAAGAAAAGCATGGAGCCCTTTCTCTCTCTCAGTCTCTCCACCTCTCCATCCATGGCTTCATTCCCCTCCTCCAGAATCACAACTCCACCATTTGGCTGTTTCATTCCTCCAAACACTTGTGTGAAGGACTGTTTCCATTTCACCCTCTGTTCCCTCCAACTCTACCATTTCACCCTCCTCTTCTGCCAGTCCTTTATCCATATTCTTCTCTGAAGTCTCTGTGTCATCTTTGATTCCGCTTTTCATTTCATTCATCTCTGGTTTACTTTCATTCTGCATTAGATCAAACTTTGATCTAATCAATTTTATTTGCTCATCAAACGTTTGCCGAAGGATGCCAACTGTTGGTGGAACGTCCAAAGATGTACTTGCCATACTGAATGTTTTTGATCTTATTAGCAGTTCAGTCTCATTACATCTCCCATCTCTACCTTAAGACTTTCACAGCCTTGTCTCTTATTAGAGTCAACACATTCCTTTCCCATAGAGGAAGTATCAAGTGACAGAATTACTTTCGATTTTTAAGCAACACTTCCATGGAGGGAAAAAAATAAAAAAAATAAAAAAAATTCTTAGCATTCAGAACTCCCTTGCTTGTTTAAAACTTTCTTGACTCAAACCATTAAAGCAGGCTTTTTCTGCCTTCAACCCTTTAACGATTGACTTCACTTCCCTTCTTCTTGAAGCCAGAAAGCAGCACACACACCAAATGTAAATTTCCACCTATAGATGAATAAATCTCTCTCAGTTATCAATTTTAACCATCTCAGAAATAATTAAGAAAGTTCACCAGCATTTTAGTGTAAATTTCTCCTAAGAGACAGGTGTCTGTATGCAATTTTGCCTAATATACACATTTTTGCAATGCAATTTCACCCCCAAATAATGAATTTTTGTGTGTTGTTTTCCCTATTATATCCTTTAACCCAGGGCCACATTGCAAAATTCAGAATAGTTCAAAATTGAAAGGACAGATGTGCTTCAGTTCTCATATTGTTTTGGAAGTGCAGATTAGGAAAGTTCACCTATAAATGCGAACTGAATTGAAATCCTTCCCCATCTCTACCTTCAGGGGCCTCTTTTGCCCTATGGAGAAGGTGAATACTCCACTCCATTCCCGATGCCTGTGGTTTTCAACCAATGCATAATACTGCTGCTCAGGACAACTGAAGCTAGATTGGGAGAGGGGGCAGATGGTGCACTGCAAAGCCTCACCCTTTTGAGGGGCAGGCAGAGCCAGATTATGAGGGGAAGGTGACTGTGCATCTAGAGGCTGCTCAGTGGGGATTTATGGCTGCAGAGCTGCTCCCCCTTCTGTTGACTTCTGCGCATTCATCAACAGAGGCACTTCCAGGCAAAGCCTAGATGGAGCTGCTTGTCAGAGGACAATTTTCCATTGCTTCCCCGCAGCCCTTCTCTCACCTCCCCATGATGTTCTTTATAGGGGGAATAAACAAACAGCCATTAACGATCTCTCTTCTTAGCCCGGGCCATGTGCGGGTTCCCTGATGAGCTGGCTTGTGGCATTTATTAGACCAAGTGGAAAACTGCTTGCTTCATCATGGAGCACAGCTGGGTGCAGAATGCTTTTCAAAGGCAATGCCACTGACCTCCAGATCAGCTGCTGGATGCCAGGGTATTGCAGATGCAGTAGATTTCACCCTCTTTCCTGTTCCTTTCACTCGGTCCTCCTCTCTCTCTCTCTCTCTCTCTCTCTCTCTCTCTCTCTCTCTCTCCCCTGTCTTTCCCCTCTCTCTCTCTCTCTCTGCAATGTCCTGACCTTGCAAGGCCTCAGTCTCCCCTATCCATCTCCCAGTATTCATTCTCTCTGGTGAACTCACGCTGGGAGATTAATTGCCACCATCACCCCTAATCCATCACACTTCCCCAAGATTGTTTTGACATCTAGTTAATTTTTGGCTGATGATTTATCAAATTCTTATTACCGCGCTCTGAAAGGGGTCATTTATTGTGTTGATTCATGGTAATGATAAAGGGGAAGCTTTTTGAATTTTAACTACTAGCCTTTTGCCCAGCTCAGTGAAAAAAAAGGGGGAGGGGGGAAGCAGAGAAAATATGGTCAGTAATTCCTAAACTATCTGGTGTGTGAATAGTTTTCTTCTTCTTCTTCTTTAAAACCTTCCCTTATTTGTTTGAGAGCTGAAGTCTGAAAGAGGTTAATATATCGTAAGATGTATTTTTGGAATCCTGGTCCGGTCTGTGTTTCAACAGCATCCCCTAAGGCTCTTTAAACCTTTTATTACCCTGTAATGTTACCTAAATGTCTACTACCATTTTATTCAAATAGAACTTAATAGGGAGTGATGTCAGTCATGTACCAGTGGAAATATAAAACACGCCTCTTGGCCAAGCCATAGGGCAATTCCAGCATTTTAAAAAGTACACAGAGGGTTTTTTGTGGCTCTTTATGTCACCCCCCCCCCATCTCAGTTCCACCTATTTTAATTTGCTGCTCAGGATTTTATTTTTTTAAAAATAAGCCCAGATGGCGAAAAGGAGTACATCGTAAAACATGCATTCACTGTTCCAGAAGACTTGGGAAATCCAATATGCTAGGCTGGAAGAAGAGATACTAATTACATGGAAGGGGGGAGATACCCAAATGAAACCAATAATAAATAAGACAGTGGGTACATTTGTATTATACATGATCAGGGGCAGTATGATGGAGACTAATGATAAAGGAGGGCTGTTGCTTTCATGCCTTCCTTCTGGATTTCCAGCAGACATCCAAATGGCTAGTGGTGATGGGTGGAAGGACCCAGGACTAGATAGACCTCTGTTCCTATTATGAACCAAGCCAGCCAAAAGCTGGCCTGTTATGTCGCCCTCTCCAAAATGCACTAAAAGTTGCAGTTTTGTAAAGATGCTAACAAGTGCTTTGGGACAGTGGTCACCAACTCCTGCACAGACCTTCAGATTCCTGGATTCCTTGTCTCAGTGGGAGACCTAACACTCAACCAATGGTAAATTGCTTTTGAGTATGTCCCAGGCTCTGGAATTCCTTGCCAAGGAAGGCCCATCTGGCCCCTTCTGTGATGACCTTTTGCCAGCAGCCAATGATGTTTTCATTTTGACAGTTTGTGGCCTCATTAGCTGACTTCTTATAGCAACTGTTAAATGTTGCAATTTGGTCATCCAAATATTGTTTGTAAAGGTTTTGTTTATTTTCCTAGCTATTTTAGGTGAACACATGTAGAATCCTCATTGTGATTGGGAACCGCCTATTAACATCAGCCAGGCACCCTCGCTATATTGTTTTAAGTGCCACCGAAAAACGTTGCTGTTTCAACAAAATTACACAGGCATAAAATCCTGTTATATGTACAGTACCTGGCTTTATTTTGTTTGTTTTTTAAAGTCTGTTGGTTTGATTTATAATTTTTTATAATCTGAATATGTTTACTTGTTTTTAAATCTTGATAATAATATCTGCAATTTTTGATAAATATCTTACATCATTTTATGTAAACTGCTTATTTATTTATTTGACTAAGGATGCATTCAGGCATGAATTTTCTTTTAATTGCTTTCTGGTGTATTATTATTATTATTATTATGATTACTGCAGTTAATTTATTAATCACTTTCTAAACCACCATCTGAAGGCAATTTCTTGTTGGCATCCATCTGTCTCAGGAGAAACACATAAGGTAACTAAAAACAGTTTGAAAAACACAAATACAACGAATACATTTAAAACGAGACGAAAACCCTAATAAGGTGGTACTCATAGTAAAACCTAATTATCAAGCTTGGGCAACCACACTCAAGGTTACTGCAGAGCGGGTTTCTCCTATCTCTGGACTTGCAGGGGAAACTCTCCCACAGATGGCAGTGATCTACTCGGTTTATAATAGATAAGACAGCCTCTCGTGTAACTTGGTCTTGAGCAATATGGGAACTTATAAGTTAGTACCAACATCTTGAACATGGCCCAGTAGCAAATTGGCAGCTAGTGCAAAATTCACAGGCAAGGTGTTATGCTGCTGGTAATTTGCCCCCGCAAGTGACCTGGCTGCCACATTCTGCACCAGTTGTAGGATCTGGACCAATCCCAGGGGTAGCCAGTGTGGTGTAGTGGTTAAGAGTGGTAGTCTCGTAATCTGGGGAACCGGGTTCGTGTCTCCGCTCCTCCACATGCAGCTGCTGGGTGACCTTGGGCTAGTCACACTTCTCTGAAGTCTCTCAGCCCCACTCACCTCACAGAGTGTTTGTTGTGGGGGAGGAAGGGAAAGGAGAATGTGAGCCGCTTTGAGACTCCTTCGGGTAGTGAAAAGCAGGATATCAAATTCAAACTCTTCTCTTCTTCTAGCCCCATATAGAGCAGATTTCAGTAATTCAGCCGTGAGGTTACCAATGCATGGTCAACTGTGGCTAAGTTCTACTGAGTCGGGAATGGCCACTGAGGACATCTGTGCCTCAAGTGACAGGCCTGGATCGAGGAGCACACCCATATTAAGCTCCAGCTCCTTCGGGGAGTGTGTGACCCCATCCAAGGCAGGCAACTTACTGACCTCCCAGAACTAGGAACGACTCATCTGAACTACTTTCAAAAATTCAGTCTCAGTTCATTAGCCCCCATCCAGCCCAGAACCCAAGGCCAGTGCTGCAATGAGGCAAAGCTATTTGCCACAGGCAGCAGATCCAACCCCCCTCTGCCTCTACCATTGTGTTGCTGTCACCCCCATTGTGGCTTTGCCTATGCCACCACCACTGCTGCTACAACACCTTTGCTGATCCTCTTTTTCAAGAAAAATACTGTAGCACTGATGAAAAGTGTTGTGGGTGTAGCGAAAAACTGATTAACATTTGGAGAGAGAGAGAGAGAGAGAGAGAGAGAGAGAGAGAGAGAGACTATTGGGTACTATCACAAGAAAATCACTGAATTAGAGGCACTGGGGGTTGGCAGTAGGCCAGTGCCCAACAATTCTGCCCATTTGGTGTTGGCCCAGCTGATAAGCGAATGTAGTTTTGCAGAAACATGATGCAACTCGCTATTTATTTTTTCATATCCACTATGAATATGAAAATAGTTGTGCATGATAATCAGAGGACGTTAAGTGGCCATTAAGCATTAGTAACCTGTTTCCATTTCTGCATTTAGCAATTCAAGTGATGTGGCCACACACCCTTGATTAATGAATACTGTGCAGGGTATTGTTTTTGTTTGTCACTATATATGCATTTTTTTGTTTTTATATTGTAAGACATGGATAGTCAAACTAAGGCCCGGGGGCCAGATCTGGCCCAATCGCCTTCTGGATCCAGCCCGCAGACATTCCGGGAATCAGCATGTTTTTACATGAGTAGAATGTGTGCTTTTATTTAAAACGCCTCTCTGTATTATTTGTGGGGCATGGGAATTCGTTCATTTTTTCCCTTTAAAATAAAGTCCGGCCCCCCACAAGGTCTGAAGGACAGTGGACCGCCCCCCAACTGAAAAAGTTTGCTGACCCCTGTAAAATAATCTGATCCTCAGATGAAGCGTGGTATAGAAATGTTGTTGTTGTTGTTGTTGTTGTTGTTGTTGTTGTTGTTGTTGTTGTTGTTGTGTAATCATGATAAATTCCTTTATATCTTACTCATTTTGCACCAGTGGGATGATAATGGGCCAGACAAGGTTACAATGTACCAAGAAAACCCCAATTCAAGGGTCACAGAACAGATTCAGAGCTCCAGTACATGTTGATAAGACTGTGAGTCATTAAGATATGAAGGCATATGCGCTGCACTCCTTTCTTATGGTTGGACCATTACCTGGTGAATTTTGCACTGGTAGTGGCAATTCCCCATTCTAAGGGTGGTGGACATATTTCGTAGGCTTGCCTTGGAAAACTGGTGGAAACAGTTCCAGCAGAAAAAGATGGCAATTCTGGCCTCACTATGGAATAGCAAGATGATCCTTGATGGATCAGACAAAAGGTCTGTCTAGTACATTGTCCTGTTTTCCTCCTGGCTATTGGATGCCTTTGAGATGCCTGCAAGCAGAACCCAAGTGCAACAGCACACTTCCCAGATGTGATTTCCAGTAACTGATACTCAGAGGCATACTGCCTCCAACAATATAGGGAGAACATTGTCCTATTGTCCATGAATTTGTCTAATTCTCTTTTAAAGTCGTCAAAGTTGGTGACCACCATTACGTTCTGTGACAGTGAATTCCATAGCATAGCTATGTGCTGTGTGAACAAGTACTGTCTTTGGCCTGTCCTGAAACTTCAAACATTCAGCTTCAGTGTATGGCCCTAAGTTCTAGCATTAAACACATTTACCATGTTCCCCATTACTCATCTGTTTTTGAAACAAGGCCCAAATTCTGTAACCTTTCCTCCTGGGTATATCTGGCAAGAAAGAAAAAAGATTTTTTCTTTTGGTTCTTAATATCCCAGTCATAAACATATCTACAGCCCGATCAGCCTGAACCAAAACTTACTTATTTAGAGGTGAATTCCACTGTGTCCAATTAGATTTATTAAGTGTCCTCAGGCTCTGATCTGCAAGTAATTTAGGTACCTTCCTCAAGAGTAGCTGCATTGACTTACACTTTGGTTTTATTTTTGGCCATCAATATTTTAACCAAAAGAGAGGCTCTGTTGAATTTACTGTCAGTTATATTTAGGGTACTTTTGCCCAGCCAAACTTCAGTAATGTTGCCATCGTTAACAATGGACAAGTTGTGTCAGCTTCCAGACAGGTTGTCCTGAGGCAGGATATATGCAGACTGCTGGCTGTAAAGAGAGGAAGATGTTGAATATATTACATCCTCTCTCCGCTCCTTTCCCCACCATCTCGGCTGCCCCCTTTTCTGGCTACAGCTTATACAAGAACAAGCTTTTAATTTGTTTGCCGTACAAGTGAAAGTCTGGACCCATGATAAACAAGGTTAACCAAGACCTTAGGCAAACTCATCTCCAGCTAGCCCCTTACATTTTTCCTTTCTGCAGTTCGTTTTGTTAGTTTTGGTCCAGTTCTCCGATCTGTTAAGGTCATCTTGAATATCAATTCTGTCTTCTGTGACATTGACTCCTCCTCCCAGTTTGGTGTCATCTGCATATTTGATGAGCATCCACTCAGTACATTCATCCAAGTGGTTTATAAAGATGTTGAACAACAATGGGTTCAGGACAGAACACTGCAGCATCCCACTTGTCATCCCCCCCCCAGAAGATGAGAAACTGTTAGTGTGTCCTCTTTGGGTTTGGTCATTCAACCAACTACAAATCCACATAACAGTTACTTTGTCCAGAGCACATTTTACCAGCTTCTCCACAAAAATAGCATGGGGATCTTTGTCGAAAGCCTTACTGAAATCAACATATGCTTTGTCCACATCATTCTCTTCATCCACCAAGTTTGTAACTCAACCCAAAAAAGAAATGTTCATCTGGCATGACTTGGGTTTTTTGTTTTTAGTAACTACTGCTGAGTCTTAGTAATCACAGCATCCTTTTCTAAGTGTTCACAGACCAATTGTTTAATTGTCTGTTCTAGGACCTTTCCTGGTATTGATGTCAAGCTAACTGGTGGGTCTTCTTTTTCCCTTTTTCTGAAGATGGGAACATTTGCCCATCTCCAGTCCACAGGGCCCTCATCTGTTCTCCAAAAATTCTCAAAGAATATAGACAGAAACTCTGAGATTACATCCACAGGCTCCTTTAGTACCCTTGGGTGCAGCTCATCAGGCTCTGGAGATTTGAATTCATTTAACATAGCTAGTTGTTCCCTTACCACCTCTTTTCCTATTTTGGGCTGCAGCTTCCTCTTTGCATCATTTATTCCATTATCACCAGGTGGGGCACTGCTTTCCTTTTAAGTGAAGACAGAGGCAAAGTAGGTGTCTGAAGAAGTGTGCATGCACACGAAAGCTCATACCAAGAACAAACTTAGTTGGTCTCTAAGGTGCTACTGGAAGGATTTTTTTTAAAAAAAATATTTTGTTTTCACTATGGCAGACCAACACGGCTACCTACCTGTAGGTGTTCAGCAGTTCTGCCTTCTCTCTATCACCCAATAGCATTGCTCCATCATCTCTATGCAAAGGACATACTACAAACATAGACAAAGGAACTTTAAAAAAAAAAAAAATTAACCTCTCTTGCAAGCCTGAGCTTATTCACAGCTTTGGTCCACCTCACCTCCTCCCTGAAACTGTTTGCTACTCATGTATCCCTTCATGATTTCTCTTTTCTTCCATTTCTTATACACGCCCTTCTTACATCTCAGCTCATCTGTAAGCTCCTTATGCAGCTACACCAGATTCTTCAGATGCTTCCCCCACCAGGTTCTCTGTACTTTCATTTCATCAATCGGTTACTCCCGGTTGGTGAGGTGGGTTGACAGAGAAGTGATGTCGCTGAAGCAAGAGTCAACCTTAGAGTCTTAGAACCTTACACAGGAACAGTAGTTCTGTCTGAATTGCAAGCTCTGCCTTCGCTGAAAGTTGCCTCTTCGGTGAAAGTTCCCACGCTGCTCCAGAATATGTTTACTCCAATGGTTGCGCTGCAGGTTCTGGGATGGTGTCATCTGAGTCAGAGGGTAGCAATGCATCATTGTTGGGCTGGAGGGGAACGGCCAATATGGGCTTATCTTCTAGTTCTGCTTCTGGGACTGCTCCTGCTGATTCCTCTGTCTCATTCCATGATCCAGCCTCAGAATTATGGCAATAAGTGCTGGCTAGGAAGTAACAGGAGGAAGGATAGATATACTCTGCTCGAAGCAAACGAAGCTTCCCTAAATGATTAGGGTATGAGGAAAAGATTTCAATGCTTAAAACTAATAGGAGCCCACACTGATGGGACAGACTTCATTGACTTTTATCCAATGTCCTCTTTCAGCTAGCACAAGGATGCTTGCACTAGGAGATGGGTGAGTTTTAATACTGTGCAGTAGGAGAAACTAAGGCAGCCATTTTGCAAGTGGGGACTCATTGTACATCTCTTGTACAAAGTACATCTCATTGTACAACTCCCATCTCTTGCGGGGGTGCAATTAGTTCCAGCGCCGTCAGTTAAGAGTTTGGGTGTAATCTTCGACACCCCCCTTTCTATGGAGGCGCAGGTTGCAGCCATAACAAAGGCGGCATTTTTCATCTCTGCAAAGCTAAGCAGTTTGCTTCCTACATCTCTTGCCCTCACCTTGTGATCCACGTGACGGTCACCTCCAAGCTTGATTATTGTAACTCGCTCTACGTGGGGCTGCCCTTGAAGCTGACCCAGAAACTCCAGCGGCTGTAGAATGCCACGGCGAGACTCCTTACGGGGTCTTCACCGCAGGATCACATTCACCCGGTGTTATACCAGCTGCACTGGCTCCTGGTGGAGTACAGGATCAGGTTTAAGGTGCTGGTTTTAACCTTTAAAGCCCTATATGGCCTAGGACCCTGATACCTACAGGACCGCCTCTCCTGGTATGTCCCATGGAGGACCTTACGGTCTTCAAATAAAAACATCTTGGAGATCCCGGGCCATAGGGAGGTTAGGCTGGCCCCACCAGAGCCAGGGCTTTTTTGGCCGTAGCCCCGTTCTGGTGGAATGCTCTGTCACAAGAGACTAGGGCCCTGCGGGACTTGACATCTTTCCGCAGGGCCTGCAAGACAGAGCTGTTCCGCCAGGCCTTTGGCCAAGGCACAGTCTGACCCCACTCTCTCCTTCTGTAATCCTCATAGAACTCTAGCCCAATGGTTGCCATTAATTTGATTCTGAATTGATTTTAGAATGTATTTTAACTAATTGACCGTGTGATTTTATGTACACTGTGCTATTTTTACTTGTTTTTAGCTGCTCTCAGACCGGCTTTGGCTGGGGAGGGCAAGATATAAATAAAATATATATATATTATTTATTATTATTGTTGTTGTTCTTATCAATCAATTCTCTTGTATAACAATGTCCAGCAGCTGCAAACCATTTCACCAGTGGTGCAAGTATACTGCTAAGTGACAATGACTTATTGCTTCATTGCATAGAACCTCTGGAAGTTAGCTTCTTGAGACATTGCAGATCATAAGAACATAAGAAGAATCTGCTAGATCAGGTCAGTAGCCCATCTCATGCAGCACCCTGTTCACACAGTGGCCAGCCGGAGGCCTGTGGGAAATCCACAAGCAGTATATGGACACGGGAGGCCTCTCTCTTCCTGCAGATTCTGGCAACTGGTATTCCGAAGCATTACTACCTCTGACCATAGAAGCAGAGCACAGGCATCATAGTTAGCAGCTATCTTTTATAAATGATATAAATAAAAGAGTTGTTACCATTTACAAACCCATATGGTGTCTTATCTTATTATGATTGGAGTCTGGGTGCAAATGTATGATCAAGTATGAACATTTTCACACTCTTAATTATACCACTCACCATTTTCTAGTGCAGGAAATACCTTCATGAGAACAGCTCAAATTATATGCAAAGTAATAATAATAATAATAATAATAATAATAATAATAATAATAATCAGGAATTGATCATAATCTATGTGCTAGAGACCACATCTGATCACTGGAAGAGGAAAGTCTACATTCATCAGCACTGAATACAAAGCTCGCTAGGGGTTATCATTAAAATTTAACACAACCCTCACTGCTTTATACAGTCCAAAACCATACGCACAAGTTTTCAAAATGTATTTTTCAGCCTTTGATGAAAAGACGCTTCAGGTTGGTGGAGGAGGGTCTCCTTGTGCCTAATCCAGAACAAAAATTGGCAAGCCTTTCTGTAAACACCCAAGGTTTGGAGAAGCTGATGAAAGAGCACTACTTATTCAAATCAACACTTATTTAAATCATACTCTCTTCCTGGCTTTCTCTGCATTGCACTCTCTCTCTCTCTCTCCCTCCCCCCCCTCCATTTTCCACCCCTTTCAGTGAGGTCACCTTGATTGAATGAAGGACGCGTGGAGTGAGAGAGGTCAGGCATTAGCACAACTATAACTGCACTGCTACTGAGAGTAGGAGGGCCATCCATCACTAGCTACACTACTCCATTAGGCTGCACATGAAATATTCCCTGCTCTGAATTGCAGGGTCATACATTTCCCAGTCTAGACACCTTCCTGTTGTGTGGAGATCAATGCCGCACGGTCATGCATCATGTGTCATCCCACAGCCCTCGCTCTAATAATCGTGTCTATTCCTTAGTCTGCTGTATAAATTATGGCACTGGCAAAAGAGCTATATTATCCAGCAACCTTGGTCACTAATGGATTATTGGTTTATTGGCTGATAATGTGAGCTCCCCCCCCTTTTTTTGGCTGAAACTCACATTTATTTATTTATCTTTTCTCATTATTGCTCAGTATGAGTGATGGCTGCTGGTTATTCCTCCCTCCCTTCCCTGTCTCTGCTGATGCAAGACAAATAAACAGCAATAATAAATACTGGAATGTAATAGTGGCAATGCACAGGCTTTTCCAAGAAAATATGTCCTAGAAACCTCCCCCAGTAGAGCTGGAGAGTAGTTTCAGGTCTTTTGCATCAAAAGGCAAATAGCAATGCAATGCCCAATAAACCAGAGTTTACCAGACTGAGCATCTGATAATCACCAGTTTTCCTTTTTTGAAATGGGTATTTTGCTGTGCATTGGGAAAACAGGTGGTTTGCATTTGGGGTCCCCTCCCCCTTGGAAAAGTAATTGTGATAAATTTTGACTAAGTGCTGAATGGAACTATTGATGGACAAAGGAAGCAACTGGCTAAGAGAGGAGCACTGGAATTAATAGGAGCCAAGGCCACGGCTTAAATCTTAAAACAATATTGAACAATATTGTTCAACTGGATCCTTAGTTGCACATGAAATTCATAGATGACAAAGTGGAGAGGTTATTTCACAGAATACTCTCCAGGTATTCTCAGCCACTTTAGGAGGAACCTGAAAAAGAAAAGTTTCAAAAAAAAAAGTTGGGAAAAATATTTTATGGGAAATTTTGGCTCAGCCTTTGGAAATTAGCTATTGCACTGGGGTCCTACATGAGAATCCAGCGCTATGAAATGAATGCAGCAGGAATAGAGAACCTGTAGCTTCCCAGAGGTTTTTTTTCTCTAAACTACAACTCCCAGCATCCCTTACCATTAGCTATGTTGGCCGCGGCTGATGGGATATGTTGTCCAGCTTCTGGAGAGCCACAGGTTCCGCACCTTGGTATATGGAATGACAAATAATGAGCCAAATAATGACATTACACTACCCAGGAATAAAGCCAATTAATTCAAGGGGACTTACTTCTGAGTAGCCCTCTATAGGATCGCACTGTTTACTCAGAAAACTTTCAGCATAAGGTGTGTACATTTTGGAAACATTCTCCATGTAACAGTTATAGCACTGAATAGAAAATGGCTACATAAAGTACGTATAGTACTTGTTTCATAATGTGTGTGAGTGCAGTGCTGTCCCACCCACAAGCCAGACTCAGGTAGCTGCCTTGGGCTGTGGAACCCCAAGGTCTGGAGCCCCCGTGGGCATTCCACCCATGCCTGCTGCCACCAGAGGAGTGAGGAGAGGTGGAGGCAGTGGCTTCCAGTGAGATCTTGTGAGATCTCATGGACCTCTCACCAGAACCTAGAAACCACAGCTACACAAACCCAGTATGTGAGGCTTCGGCATGGGAGGGGGGCACCACCTTCCCATTCCACCACAGGTGGTGAAATGGGCTGGGTCAATGAGTGCATTGTTGCTAAAAATCCTGCTCACCAAAGGAATGCCAAAATGCATTAAAATTTGGGTTTATTCAGTGAGGTTGACTGGCAGAATATTCAGGGGAGACAAGAGGAAAGGCTTCTTTACTCAGTATATCTCTAACTTACTGTCATGTGAATTGGACAGATTCACAAAGATAGATTTATTGACTAGCTAAAATGGATGCATGGAACAAAGCTTGTTATAAAGAGATTGTATAGCCTCGAATCCACAGCTGCTGGTGAAGAACAACTGCCCACATGGCCAGCATGTGGGTTTCCCAAAAAATCTGATTGGTTCCTTAGGAAACAGGAAGCTGATTTAGATCAACTTTGACTCCCATTGTTCTTGACCATTGCCCATGTGGGCTGGGGGTGATGGTGGTTGTAGTCTTATCAACATATGGGGATCCAGAGCTGGGGAATGCTGAATTATTATCTTAATTTATTATGATGATTTACTGTAAGGTTACCTGACATCCCCATTTCCTGGGGACATTCCCCGGATTTACACATCAGTCGCCATACAAAATCTATTGAAGTTGAAAAGTGTCCCCAGATTCATTGAAAAAAATCTGGTAACCTCTACTGTAAAGCAGGAATCAGCAACCTAAGGCCCATGGGGGTCGTTTAACTGGCCCATGGACCCCTGCCACCCGCTTGGGGACCCCCGCTGCCTGCTTGGTCGGCTCCCATGCGCCACGCTAAACCGATGCAGTGCAGAGTGGGGACCGCCTTCCATGATGCTGGCCAGCTTCCCATTGGCTGCAGGAAGCTCCTGCAGCCAATGGGAAACTGTGCAAGCCTGCTCTGCGTAGGAAGGAGCGCTGAAAATAGCATTTGCACATGTGTGCATGCACGCATGCACGCACTCCGGCCCACCACAGCATCTACGGGACCATGCACCGGCCCAAGCCACAAAAACTTTGCTGACCCCTGCTGTAAAGCATCTTGAACCAACTACTGGAAAGGAGGGGTAAACGTATATATTAAGAAAAAAACACCACATTTAAATAAAACAATTTTATTGAGCTGCAATTGAGACTTTCGAACATTCCATACATTGCTTCATGTCTTTCCAGTTCAACATTCTTCTCGGTGTGTTCATAAGAAGTGCATGTATCATTACCATATGTATGATAGCACTGCATGTGCAATGCTAATGCACGCTTAAGAAGAGGGAACTGGCAGGAAATGAAAAATCCCCAGCTTCCTTCTTGCAACAGGACCAGAAATTGCTTTCTTCTGAAATTACTTCTTGCTACAGTGATATAGCGTTTGCAGTGCATGTTGGGATATGCAATCCATCTTCCGACATACAAAGTCAGCGAGGGCGGGGTGCTGAATCTGGGGAATGAGGGAGAAAGAGAGAGAGGGAGAATGAAAACCACAATTCCTACACACGTTTCAGCATTGGTTTTGATCCATGGCCAAGGTCCTCCACCTGCAGAAATCTTCAACTATCACATTTCCACTGCTCTGGCCGATAACGAAGATAATTGTTTCATCCACTTTGTCAAGCTGAAATGAAAAGAGGGCAAAAGCAAAATGATGCCGCCATAAATCACAGCCGTGAGACAGCACAAAGGGGGGAAAAGGACAAGATAGTGACTTCATTAAGGGTTATGTATTGTGTCATTAAGTTGGCAGGGGTCACCTTTCATGTCATGCTGGCATCCCATGATGCATTGCCAGCTCCTCTTTCCAATAAAATTAAACGTAGATGTAAAACTGATTAGGCCGTATTTGCTTCAGCCGAAGGCAAGGAAACGGCTCGGGGAATAATTGATACAAGATCACGACTGATTTGTAATGGCAGCCATTTCTCATCCTGGTCATTTCATTGCTGACCTTGCCCATTAAAATAAGCCCAGCTGCCTTGAAAAGAGGCACTTTATTTGCGCCCCCTTTCCCCTCGACCTTCCTTGCCAGGAATTCATTTTCACATACTCCTCTCCTTGGAATTTTTCATTCAAAATTATTGCCAGTGAAATATGAATGCTAGCAGCTGAGTGGCTACCCTGGTGTTGGTTATGACAAAGTGCCCAAGAGTTACCCTTCCTGCATCTCCTTGATGTCACACCTGACACCAGCCTCATGTTTCAATGAGATTGCTGCTGGTGTCGAACCTTACTGCTGGCGTACTTGCATCCACTCACCACTCACTTGCTAGCAGAATAGAAATCTAGTTCCACCTTTGTGCAGGCTGGCTCAGTAAAATATGGGAGTGCTGGAGACCAAATCATGGTTTGGAAGCCACACATGGTTCTTAGGGTGGCCATTTACACATCAACCAGGGAGAAAGAGAGAAAGAAAGAAAGAGAGAATGCAACACCAAAAATGAAGGCATGTATTTGCATATGCTAATTTCTGTTCATAGACACTTGCATAGAAATACATTACTCTACCAGCTTCTCATGTGGAATGATACTTGTATGGCTTCACTTGGATTTCAGTGGGCAACTTCAAAGCCTGTTCTGCTCTCCTCGCTTCTTATGGGGCTATATCTATAAACTGAACTGGGTCAGTCAGCCTTTTATTTAGAGGACAGTTCTCCATGAAGTAAGACACATGACTTCCCCAGAGGTTCTTGAGTAGTTTGATTGGCTGCTGAGCAGTTTAAGACACAGGAACACCCTTAAACCAATGCCTAACCGCCAAACCTTACAAAGTTGTGACGATTGCTAAGGAGTAGGCAAAAACCAAGTGGCCACAGCCAATTTGCCACAATGGAAAAACATCCCTACACGGCCCCTGTTCCAAAACAGATGACCAACCGAAATCCAAAGCAAGGCCATAGCCGACCTAATTAATGGTTGGGCGGGTGGGTGTTCGGCAGTGCGAAGCAAGAGGAATTCCCCACGTCGCACTGCCGGAAATATAAACCCCCCAACCCCAAACCTTGCCACGCTGCTGATTGGCTAAAGGCCATTGCAGCCATGTCAAGCCCCGCCCCTAGGCCGGTTGGGGAAGATGTTCCAGGGCCGAGCACAACATGGCCTCTCTGTTAGGAGGATCCACCTTATCAGCATTGGCTAGAGAAAGATAGAAAGGACTATCATTCTCTACACTTCCTCCTTCAATATGCTACTGTATTCTTTGAATGTGTCAGGGATGCACTGTAAGCAATTCAACGAGGGAGCCAGGAACTAGGAATTATGCCAGGGTGTTGGAGCCAAAGAACACACAGACATTTTTTTTTATTGAATTTGTTAGTCAACCCAAAGTGACTTGCAACCAAACATACAGCCAGACCAAAAAAATAAATAAATTCCCAAATGTAGCATGGGAGTGCTTCTGGAGCCAGCTCTGCCACTGGTAGTCCAAATGGAATCTGTGGCAATGATTGCCTACTATCTGCTATGGCTGGTTCAACAGCTACAGTCATTCCTGGACACAGATAGCCTTGACACATGGATCCATGTTCTGGTAACCTCCCAATTGGATGTGAGGTTCTGAAGCTGCAGTGGGGTGTTCACGTGAATATACAGAGGCTATTGGTCTACTTGAGACCCAGAGGATGTAGCTAAACCCTGAAGAGTTCTGACTCTGGTAACTCACAGGTGTTTTGTGTGTGTGTGTGTGAGTGAGTGAGTTAAAAAAAAAAATGCAAGTTATTATCCAAAGACCTAAATGGAAAAATCTTAAGATTTAGTGTCAGGAAATAACGTAGTCCTGGACACAGCAGAGTTAACCGCAGGTTTTCTTGAAGCTTCTGGCTGTTGAGCATTAACTGGACAGCACAACGCAGGAACTCAGCTAACTCACTTGGATAACTATATACAGTATTTATTGAAGCAACTAGTATCCATAAGTTACTATGTACAGACTTTACAAATAAAAGAAAACAAAACATAAAATCTCTCAACCTTCAGTACACCACACCACTAACAACCTACACCAACTAACCACCAGCTCTCACACAGAGCTCATTCTTTAGGAACTCATTGACCAATCACAGGTCGTTGCTAAGGGTCTGGAGAGAGAGCAGATCTTGGCTTTCTGCCAACTGCTAATTGCTTGAAGATAGACAGCTGACTTTCTGCACGTAGGCACTTTGAAATCTCTAACAAAAAAGTGACTTAACAGGGATAAATATCAGAAAACAGGGTTCACCCCTGGTAAATAGGAACCGCTGCAGCATAAAAAGTGCTAGACATCCCAATACAAATACTAAATACACCAAATCCAGTGCTATCACAAAATGAAACTTGCTATGTAGCTGTGTAGGCCAGAATGGAATGGAATATAATGGAATTGTAGGTGGGAATGGAAACAATTATATTGCAATAGCTTAGTTGATTTTTGATAATTTTTAATACAACGACTTCTATTTTTATTATGACACAGCTTCATTTATATTGTAATGGAGGGCAATAATGAAATCAAGAGCCACTGTATACAAAGTGCTGGCATTTGGACCAGAGGAATAGGGTTAATGTTTAGTACCGTTTTGCATTATGTTAAGCCCCTTGGACCAGTGTCCCTCTGAGAACCTGGGAGATTTAGACATGCAGCTCCTCTGTGCTTAGATAACAAGGTGGCCATAAATGTGTCCTCTCAGAAACTTATCTATAGCCCCTCAAATGAGATTTCGTTCTCATACAAAGAGCGAGCTTGGCCTCATAACTCAATTTATTTAGTTCCTGACTGCCCTTTCTTCCTTACTGCAGTGTCCATCCCATAATAGAGAGCACACGATGGCATGCCACATATCAAAGTAGGCCTCCCCGGTGCTTTATATATCATTGTGCCAGAATAACCTCTTCAGATTTATGCTCCTTATGTTTACCGCACTTTTCCCCCCCTCTCAAGGAAGGTTAGAGAATGTGAGTTGAAGGCAGGTAGAAAGAAAGTGGAAGGAAAGTCATCAGAATTTTAAAAGTTATTTCTCTACTTTTCCTGAGGTTGTGATCTACCTGTAACAGCATGTTGTGGAGGTATAATTCCATCCTGACCTAGAAGTCTTTATAGTAGGTATGTGCACCGACTGTGACTGAATCCCAGACCCCAAACCAAGTTGGGGTGATTCATTTGGAGTGTTGAAGTAACCCAGATTATTTCAGGTCAGAATAGGTCCTTCTGAGTGATGCCCTTGACACTGTCAGCACCTAGATCTGGGTCTGGTCAGCCCCAGAACGTCCCAGATCAGATCATAGCTGCCCAAAGTGCTGAATCAGATTGGGTGTGTGTGTGTACTTTAAAGTCCTTCCAGATCAGGAGTAGTCCATGGCTGACCTGGTTGGGGGAGTCATGAAGAGCCTAGGAACATTTACAGATCAGGAGGAGCCAATGGCTGCCCTGGATCATCACTGAATCATCAATAGCAGTCAGTAGTAGTCAATGGCTACCATAGATGCGGAAGCCATCAAGATCTTAGCAACACTCCCTTGCATTCCCATTTCTAGAAATAAAAACAGTGTTGTGGGAACCATATGTTTCAATAGATTTCCGTTTTACTCTGAAGCCTGACTCACCACACTCAGATCACACATCGTCTTTATAACTAGCCCATAATTAGAATGACTGAAGCAACAATATATATATATATATATATTGTATTGCTCTGAAAGGAAAAGTCACTAATTAGGGTCCATATCCAGTGAGCAACCATGAAAGAGATGGGATGTCAGGAACTGCTGAGCACTGTTCCTTGTGAAGAACCTTCCACTGTGACTCCACCCAGGACCTATTGGCTATGCCTGTGCACAAAGGAGCGTAAGGGGATTTCCTGTGTCACTAGAACCTTGCTTGAGCTTCAGTAGGTCTAATGCAGATGTTAATCAATTTCCATCAAACTTTTACACTGGAACAGCTGTGTGTATGTATATTGAACGCCATTGTCAACCACCGGTAGTAAAGCTTAAGAAATACACATTTTCTCATGCGTTTCCCCATGAAATAGTTATTGAATCGCATTTATTGCATTTATGTACAAAAAAACACATTTTGTACACAAGACGCTTCTTTTTGTGTGCCTTTTTGTGCACAGAAAATGCATTGCAAAATCAGAATAAATGTGTAACTGGAAGTTGCATTCCAAACTGCAAGCAAATTTGGGAGTGCAAATAGAAAAAAACCAAAAACAAAATAAACAAATTCCTCATCCATCCGTACCCCAGAGGCCCAGGGCCATGAAAGCTGTTTGTAGAACCTCTTGCTTGCAAAATTTGATGGTAGATTGGAGACATTTCTAACTGTCTGGACCTGTTTTGTTTTTTAAAAATTCTGGGTTGAAATTTCACCAGAGCAGAAGTCTTCCCTCTTTCATATTTTCCCAGTGAGCACAGAAAACTTAGGCAGTGGTTGTAGTGGAAGGTTAGTCACTGGGGCTCTCTCAGTTCTAGAGTGCTACTTCTGCTGTTTTTACTGCCCCAAAATGATGCTACATCATGATGTAACATCATTCTGGGTGGCATTTTCAGAAAACTTTGCCAGTCATCTCTAAAATTAAAATGGTAGCCAGTGGGGGCTGCCATTTCCCTCACAGAATGCTCCGCAAAATGCTATGGTGTAGCATTGTTCAAAGGTATTGCAAGTTTTTTTTAAAAAAAACAACAACACCACACACACACACACACACACAATGGCAGTCAGTGGCAGAAAGTAATTGGCAGGGGGGTGTCAATGAAACGTCCCTGTCTTCAAATTCCTCAGCCCCTAAAAAAACAGTTTTGCAACCTGTGAATGGGACCATAAAGAGAGGGGAATTCGCTCAGAAAAAAACAATTCTCTTGTTGTTCAGTCGTTCAGTCGTGTCCGACTCTTCGTGACCCCATGGACCAGAGCACGCCAGGCACGCCTATCCTTCACTGCCTCTCGCAGTTTGGCCAAACTCATGTTAGTAGCTTCGAGAACACTGTCCAACCATCTCATCCTCTGTCTCTAGTTTATGGCATCATGGGAAATTTTGATGGCAGTACACCACCTGATATGGACCTGAGTATGGCTGTTGTTCACCACCAAGTATACCCACCAGGGGCCCACTGCAGTAGGGAGCATCCCACAAGAGGACATTCTTCTAAGGTCTTCCCAAAACCTGGGGCTGGCCCTGTTTCTATTTATACATGCTTGTAAAGGTAAAGGGACCCCTGACCGTTAAGTCCAGTTGGTTGCGGCACTCACCTCACTTTACTGGCCGAGAGAACTGGCGTACAGCTTCCGGGTCATGTGGCCAGCATGACTAAGCCACTTCTGGTGAACCAGAGCAGCACACGGAAATGCCGTTTACCTTCCCACCAGAGCGGTACCTATTTATCTACTTGCACTTTGACATGTTTTCAAACTGCTAGGTTGGCAGGAGCTAGGACCGAGCAACGGGAGCTCACCCCGTCGTGGAGTTTCGAACCGGCGACCTTCTGATCAGCAATCCCTAGGCTCTGTGGTTTAGACCACAGTGCCACCCGCGTCCCTCTATACATGTTTGTAGTCCACCCTAACTCCAAGAAGCTACCCATCCAGCTCAGTGTTGTCACCATTGACTGGCAGTAGCTCTCAGGGATTTCAGGCAGGAGCCCTTCCCAGTCCTACCTGATGATGCCAGAGATTGAACCTGGGACCTGTTGCATCCAAAGCATGAGTTCTACCACTGAGCTGTGGCCCTTCCCAAAGCAACATGTGGCTATCCCATTTCATCCTCCTGTGATATAAGGGCTTGACAAAGAGAATCCAATGAATCAGAGATTTGAATCCAAGCCTCTGAATTTTGCAGATTTAGCTGCATCACCACTTTGTTTTAGACATTAACTTTTAGCAATACATGAGCGTAGATAAGCATGTGATGTTAAAATATGATTTAAGGGCCACACTTGTGAATATCTTTAAAGAGAGGAGTTTCACCCCCATAGAACCATGCTTCTTTCCCCCCATTCCTTCATTCTGACCTTGGCATTTTCTTTCTCCACTCCCAAGTTTCTTTGCCATCCTCTGTCCAGCTTTGCCTCCCATTTGTCAATGTTGTTATTGAATTTTCAAATGCCAGGAGTGCACATAAATCAATGGCCCGCTTCTCCCCAGTGGCATATCCCTGCCACATGTGGTCATTCATTTTTTTTAATAAGTCTGCCTCTCCTTTCTCCCATTTATAAAAATGCATCTTGGTCAGCCATTGCCGTCCATCATTTGGGGAGTCCAGCTATTTGTTGTCCTCGAGTGCTTATTCATCAACGTTTTCAAAAGCAAAATCACTCTTTGCCTCTTGCTCTTATTGTGCCATCAATCTTGACTGGAGATCAATAAACTGCACTGTTGCAATTTCCCTCCTCCGCCCCACTGACAACGCGCCCAGGCTAGCTTTCCCGGAGTAAGTGTTTTTATTTACATTTTTAACTGATCGTTTGGTGCCAGGCAATGGCAGTGTCATCGCAAAGAATGCTTTCATAGGCTCCCAGAGTAACAATAACTATCCGAGCATCGGTCATTTCGTGCAGTAACCCCAAAGAAATGGATACTCAGCACAGCCATTTGCTTTGCTCTCATAGCATCAATCATAGCAGGAGCAAGAGAAGGGGGAAGGGATGCAGGGATGCGGAAGGAATTAAGCATGGTTCACTTTTTAATGTGGGCACACCAAATTCATGCTTAGCTTCCATGCTTTCCACAGGAGAGAAGGGTGCTTTGGGGCTCAGATCTTTGGCCACTGTGATAGCAAGATGCTGGAATAGGTGGGTCATTGGTCTGATCCAGCAAGCTCTCCTTATGTTCTTATGTACACACATCTATGCATCCAGTATACTCCCACTGCTCTCAATGAAGCCATACATTTGAAGCTAGCCACAGTCCACATCTGTCCTGAAGTTTCTTTAGAAATGGTTTAATGAGCACTCACACTTTACATTGTGGGTGCCCTTTGCGGGATTGTGCGTGGTGCTACAGTTCCCAGGGAGCATACTGGCAAACAGGGGCTGGCTTGCCTCTCAGTGTTAATTTTTGGAGGTTCACACCCAGCCACAGTAATCAAGTTTCTTGCTGGGAGGTGGGGCCAGCCCCATTTATAAATAGGGGGTGGAGCCAACAATAGCCAGGCGGTCAGCTCTGGAGAGTCACCCTCCCTACCCTCCCTTTATTTAATGTTTCTTGTTTGCAGGTTAACTTTTTCTTCCTGTTTAGTGGGCGCTGCTACGGTCTTTGACTGGTTGCTGTTGAAGGACCGGGAAGAAATTTTCCTGCATTGGCAGGTTTTGTCTTCCCTGTAGCAATTCGTCACAACTTTGGCGGTTATGGCCTTGGGTGGAATCCTTTAGTCTTTTCTTCTCTGTTGGGGGGGCATGAAGTGGTGACTCACCCCCCTGTGGTGGCAATTCAAGGGTCCCCCTCTTAAAGGGGTTATATATATGGGTGTCACTGGCCATACACTGAAAGGTTGTCAGTGAACTACCCTGCGTGCGGGGATATGGGTTGGGCTGCCTGCTACACTTACATCTCATAGAGCACCCCCATATTCCATTTACCCTGATGAGCCCCAGTTCCCCCTGGCTGGGGGGCTGGGAGGGATACACACCCAAGGCCTAAGCCAAGGTCTTCCTACATTCGGAAGTTTAATAAAGTTGTGGCCTAATTTTAATTCCATATACAGTACAGTCATACCTTGGGTTACAGACGCTTAAGGTTGTGTGTTTTCTGGTTGCGCACCACGGCGAACCCGGAAGTACCAGAAAGGGTTACTTGCAGGTTTCGGCACTCGCACATGCGCAAAAGTGCTCAATCGTGTTTTGCGCATGTGCAGAAGCACTGAATCGTGAGACGCGCGTGCGCAGATGCGGCACTGCGGGTTGCGAACATGCCTTCTGCACAAATCACATTCACAACCCAATCGTCCACTGTAATGTTGTCTTTATTCCTTCCTCATGATCCCTGGGGGCTGGGGCTGTCGCCGCCTGGTCACGCAATGCATTTCCTCTCAATCTTCAGTCCGATTTGGAAATGTAAGCTATATGAAGGCGTATACACACACCCTCCACTCGTTGGTGTGGACTGCCCTGATATGTGCAATAACATGCAACTGTGAACTGGAATGCAGTATGGGCAAATGGCCTTGCTGTGTTTTAAGCTGGTAATGTGTAAACAGTCAGTGAAAAATATGAGAACCAAAACACAGATATCTCTCAAAATTCACACTTCTCCAAATTTTGCAATGCAGCTCCCAAACCCCAAAAATATGTGTACAAAAAATATGCATTAAAATGCATATATCAGTAATAATAATAATAATAATAATAATAATAATAATAATAATAATATACTGCATTAGGCAAAATTGCTTGCAAAATGTGTATACTATGCAAAAATGCGCAAAAGAGGGTGCATTAGGAGAAACAGCTGACACATAATAAAGTGTGACACATGATAAAATGCTGACACATTTTCGTGAGGACTGATGTGGAAATATGGCAAAGGGAACTTAAAATGATACATTGGGAAATGGAGGGAAATGGAAAAATGTGAAACAAAAATGGATAGAGTGAGCCATCTCTAAAGCTATGCTGGTTTGAAAAATAACAGACCAGCCTGGTGACAAATCCTGGGGAGCCTCCATTCACATAGTTGTGAAAATGTGAGATTAGCCAAAGGAGTCACTCTAAGAGGCTTACAAACAGAAATGCAAACAAAAACCGCAAGTATGCAGGAGGATGGAATCAGCAGAAACTAGAAACCCCCTTTTGCACAGCGGTGGGTGTTTCCTTTTGTATAAAGGACTCTCTGGACCTCTCCCTTTCATTGCCCCACCCCCCACCCCAATTGCAGAAAGCTCACTAAAACAAAGGTTAGGAATAAATGATGCATTCTGATCCTGTGTACAAATTAATCTCCAAGCATATTAATTGCTGATTCATGGCTTGAGCTGCCGTCCTGCTCTATCTCAAAGGCTCAGGGTGGGTAATTCTGTCACCTCTAAACTTCACCAGTATTTATCATAAAACAGTATTTCTACACTGCCTACAGTGTATGTAAAATTCTGTGCCTTGTCTTCTCAATCCCACATGCCAACTGCTTTATTTTGCAACAGAAATTTTGAAGAACGTATCTACTTATCCGGTATTCTCCCATTCACCTGTGCATGAAAAATAGCCACCACCTGATGACTTACTCTCGTGACGGCTGCAGCTTGTGGAGTTGGCCAACCATGTTGTACTGTACTTCAGCACAATGCAAAACTTTCTAACAGCATGGAGTTTGTTTACATCATGAGCAAGGAACCTGTGGCCCTTCAATTATGTTGCTGAGCTCCAATACCCATCAACACTAGCCAGCATGGATAATGGTCAAATACTATGGTAAGTGCAAACTAATTGTGTGCTGGGATGCGGGTGGCACTGTGGTCTAGACCACTGAGCCTAGGGCTTGCCGATCGGAAGGTCGGCGGTTCGAATCCCCACGATGGGGTGAGCTCCCATTGCTCGGTCCCAGCTCCTTCCAACCCAGCAGTTCGAAAGCACGTCAAAATGCAAGTAGATAAATAGGTACCGCTCCGGCAGGAAGATAAATGGCATTTCTGTGCGCTGCTCTGGTTTTGTCAGAAGCGGCTTAGTCATGCTGGGCACATGACCTGGAAAAACTGTCTGCTGACAAACATCAGCTCCCTTGGCCTATAGAGGGAGATGAGCGCCACAACCCCAGAATCATTCGCGACTGGACTTAACTATCAGGGGTCCTTTACCTTTTCTATGCATTGTGTGCACACATACCCATAATATATGGGAATACTGTACATTCATTTTGTTGCTGTCGGAGAGGGCCGAGGTGGTAGGGATGTTGCTGTGGTGCAAACAAACCATAAGGATCACCAGACTGGCTCTGCTGGTGTGTTTGCACCATGCGTACCTCTCCACCACCTTACCCCCTCTCCCTTCCAACAAGCAACAGTGAGCTACCTGCTGAGAAGCTAGTATAGCAACCCATTTCTGCTATGGTGCCTAGTTTTTTATAAGCTTGCTTCACTTTTGAGGGGCCTTGGGGGGTGTTTCTAAGTGCCCTTTCTTTCATTCTTTGAATCAGCTTACTGGTGCTTACATTCTGCAGCCTTCCTTTGTCCCTGTGCTTCAATTCATGCCCGGGGAGGACATCATGAGATAGCTCTTCACACTGAGACTTTTTTCCACATCAGAAATTGTGGGCAGCCAGGCAGGCTGAAAAATTCTGGGGAAAGGAATACAGGAAAAACAGGAAAAGCACGTAGAGCCCCTCTGCTGCCTCACAATAAGGTAAGCTCAAAATCCCAAAACAAGTGGAATTCTAAAGAAATTCTCAATCGCACACACACAAAGTAAGCCTTTTCCTCAGAGAAAGAAAACTTTCAAGAAACACAGGGACAGTTTTTGGCAGAGCATTAGTCACCCATGGCCCATACCATAGTTAGCCTCACAAACAATAGTTTGCAAAACCACTTCAAACCAAGGCTTCTTATTCTGGCCAATTGGCCCATTGCAAAACACTATCTTTCAGGAGTGTATCAAAGCTGGGGAGGAAATGGACTTTCAAAGGTGTTCTTAACAATGCAAGGAAATATTGCATGTGTAAGTATTGAAGAGGAGGAGGAAATTAGAGGCAGCTTGAAGGAAACAGCAGAGCGGAGGAAGCACCTGCTGCCATGATAATACATGCAGGCCTCAATTGGTCCTATTCTGTGGTTTGATGCTTAATTGATTAATTTGAGGCAACAAGATTTAGTGTAGCTGTAGATTAGTGTCAGAGGGATAATCATTGCTAAGCTCTTATTTCCAAGCAGGGTTTCAGCTGCAGTTTGAGCAGGCTAGAGTCACCTCTCTGTAGCCAATTTGAAAGGTTCTTGGAAGAGGTTCCTTTCCATCCCTGTGCAGTGGGAATACAATGGAAAGGTCAGGCGTAGACAAAATCCCTTCCTATAATGTATGTGTTTATTCTCAAATTTAATATATGAATGTATTATTTGTTCTTAAAATGTCATTCAATAGATTGTAAGCTTGGGTTTCCTGGCAGACCTTTGAAGCTTAAAGAGTAATGTAATAAGAGTATGTTAATCCATAGGCTATACAGCCATCTCTCTGCAGACACCACCCCCCGCCATCTCCTGCCAAGAACTGGCTCTGAAACATAGCGTCGTCCCTGCCAGCAATCGTTCAGAGGAATTTCCCTCTAACAATAACAGGCTTGTTAGATAATTACAAGCATGAAAAGCTGCTTTGGTTCTGTCCACCTTTTATATTCAGCCTAGTTCTCCCTGAGGTGGTGAACCTGGGTCTGGGCTCAACCATTTCGAGATGGCAGGGGGTGAACTGACAGGATAGACAGGGCTCCCTGCAGAACAAAATTCTGCACATGGAGGTGCCAGGTAGAGAAAGGTTGTAGACAGCAGCAGCAGCAGCAGGGAGATTGGCCCAGTTGAAATGGAGGAGAGGGCTTCTGCGTGTTTGGCCTGAAAGCGCTGGTGACCCCGGGGAGCGGGGCTGTATCAGAGAGCGCCATAACCACACCACCTGCGCCTGAGTGGGATAGGCTGCTTTGGCAGGGATGGGCTGGGAGGAGCCCTCCTGCATCTGCAAACTCTGGCCAGGGAAAAAGCAAACTGGGGGAGGGGGAGGAGGGGGAGGAAGACGAAGCAGAAGCAAGAAAGGGGGAGGGGGAGGGGGAGGACACAGGAAGGGGCCGAGGGTGCTGTGGAGCTCAGGCTCGCCTATCCCTTAGCAAAAAAAAAAAAAAAAAAAAAAAAAAATTAAAAAAGAGAGAGCCAGTGTGGTGTAGTGGTTAAGAGTGGCAGACTCGTAATCTGGTGAACCGGGTTCACTTCCCTGCTCCTCCTCATGCAGCTGCTGGGTGACCTTGGGCTAGTCACACTTCTCTGAAGTCTCTTAGCCCCACTCACCTCACAGAGTGTTTGTTGTGGGGGAGGAAGTGAAAGGAGATTGTTAGCCGCTTTGAGATTCCTTCAGGTAGTGATAAAGCGGGGTATCAAATCCAAACTCCTCCTCCTCCTCTTCTTGTTGGAGGCAGTAATGCTTCTGAACGCCAGTCATTGTAAACCACAGGAAGAGAAAATGTCCTTATGCTCGAATCCTACTTGTGGATTTCCCACAATCATCTGGTTGACCATTGTAAGAAAGGACACTGGACTAGATGGGTCAGTAGCCTGATTGAGCAGGCTCTTCTTATGTAAAATGCTCTGGCTGGCCTGGCTTCAACCAGACATGAGACACAGTACTGAGTGGCCAATTCGCTGTTCAACTCAGGCTCATACAACTCCTTGGTTGCAATAGAGAGCTCACTTGACTCTTTCTCCTCCAATGTGATGTTCAGTGGAAGCTGGGCAGGGATGTCTTCCAGCAAACTACTCAGACCCTCCTTGCCACCAGTCTTAGTAACATCTTCTCAATCCTCTTTGCCTTTGACAAATCTTGTCAGGACCACCATAACACGCACCAAACAGTCTCCATTGAGCACAGGCTTCACAGAGCACAGGCTCCACCACACTGACACACAGATAGTGACACACACTGAGTCTGCCTGCAAGCAGATACAATACTTTTACAGATAATGAGTCATCCTCAAGATGAGTCACAGTGACTGAGCATGCTAAATGATTCTGCAGCTTTTCAGCATTTCACAACATTTCTAGGCTCCTTTACTGCTTCCTTTACTGCTTCTGCTCTCAGTGGCACCCGCCCTGTGGAACACCCTCCCACCAGATGTCAAAGAAGAAACCAACTACCAACTACCAGACTTTTAGGAGACATCTGAAAGCAGCCCTGTTTAGGGGAGCTTTTAATGTTTACTAGATTATTGTATTTTAACATTCTGTTGGAAGCTGCCCAGAGTGGCTGGGGAAACCCAGCCAGATGGGCGGAGTATGTATGTATGTATAAATAAATAAATAATAATAATTATTATTAAATACTTTTGTCACATGACACACCACTCCTTGTTTGATGCCATGGGGCTCATGACACCAGCAGGAGCACCAGACTGCCCTTATCACTCTCACTCCACAAGGACCCACCTGCCAGAAAGCTAGCAAGCTGCTTCTGGTTCTAGCTTAATCTTCTGCCTGATAGTTCTAGTTTTCCATATGTTGGACAAGGTTTTTTTGTATGGGAAAGCATACAGTTATGATTCCCCTGTTTGCCACATGAAGTGGCGCAGTCTAGAAACAGTAAATTTACCTCAATATTATCTTCCTACTCTGACTGGTATTGGCTCTCAAGGGTTTCAAAGTGAGGGCATTTCCAACCTGGAGAAGCCAGGGCTTGAACCCGGAGTCTTCTGCATGTAAAGCAGATGGTCTACCACTAAGCCACAGTCCTTCTCCTCTGCTTTGTTATCTCAGTGACCCTTTATGTCAGTGCTGACATAAAGGACCTGTGACCCTCCTGGTGTTGCTGGATTCCCAACTCCCATCTGCAGCAGCCAGCATGCCCAATGTATCAATTCATACCATTACACATGATTTATTATGCTCTTGTGGTTCTTCTGTTGCTTGCCACCTTGAGACCCCACAATGCAGGGGTGTGAATTAGTTTAATCAATCCATCAATGCTTCTGTCTTTTTAAAAAAATTGTTTCAATGGCTTAATTATTGATTATCATTTTATTGTCCTTTGAATATTGTTAGTCACCTTGACTGCTTCTCTGGTTGGTGGAAGATAAATTATTCTGATTACAATAAATAAAACTCCACAGAGGAATAATCTTTGGAATCATCAATATGATCACATCAAGAATGTGTGGGGTTTTTAAAAAAATGACTCTTCTATTCTGACCTTACATCCTGGAATTTGCTACCAAGGAGTGTGGTGGAGTCTCCTTCTTTGGAGGTCTTTAAGCAGAGGCTTGACAGCCATCTGTCAGGAATGCTTTGATGGTGTTTCCTGCTTGGCAGGGGGTTGGACTGGGTGGCCCTTGTGGTCTCTTCCAACTCTATGATTCTATGATTCCATCCAATGGGATTTCGTGGATGTACATCAGCCAGGGTTGAGAGAGCAGCACGAGAATTGGCAAATGAAGAGCTTCCATGTCCTTCAGTCACTTTAGATTAAGATAAGCACTCAGTTGCCAAAATAACCACCAAATTACACTTAAAATTATCTAATCCTCCTCACTTTTCGTGGAGCTTTGCTTTATTTACTCCAGGGGTCAGCAAACTTTTTCAGCAGGGGGCCGGTCCACTGTCCCTCAGACCTTGTGGGGGGCTGGACTTTTTTGGGGGGGAGGAGTGAATGAATTCCTATGCCCCACAAATAACCCAGAGATGCATTATTATTATCAGATGGTCAGCAAGTGAAAAAAGGCAAGGTTTCTGAGGTTTTAAGCATTGTGAAGGGCTACATTGCAGTCCCATGAGCCTTTAGTTAAGGCAAATGTCCAAAAAAAGGGGGGGGGGAGTCCACAACTATAAGAATTCCATAGCTTACAGAAATGACACTTTTCTTAACTTGAAACATAACATACATCTGATGGGGTCAGCTTTCTAAACTGTCCAATAAAAAACATCACAGATTCAGCAAGGTTTTGTGTTTTTTTTAAATGAAGTTGAAAATTGATCCTTGGTCTCCTTTTACTCCCATTTCTAAACAGGCATATCATACATTCCATGCTTATCCATGATTTACTCCTTCTCACCAAATTCCCCCCCCCCCACACACACACACACAAAAAACCCTGGCTAAAATGATTGTTTAAGCTCAGGGTTGGATAGACTTTTGAGCTGGCTGCCAGGCACTTGGGAACCACAGCACAAGGGATGTTGTGAGTGCCAGGTGTAAGGCTGTCAAAGAAGTGTGCCTTCTGGAAACTTGAGCAGGGTTGAAAATACACCCAGCCACGCACCACTCATCAGCTGATGAGTGGGGAGTTAAATCCTGCTGTGTTGGAGATGCATGCCTGCTCCCAGGCAGGAACAGGTGCACACAGCCAACACAGAATTAAGTGGCATCAGCTGATTGGCAGGTGCACATGGTTTGGGAGAAATAGCCTTGCAGGCCAAATTGGGCCTCCTAGTGGGACAAGAATGGCCTGCAGGCTGGACACCCCCCCCCCCGCTTTAGCTAATAGTCTGTACTGCTTGCCCTTTTAAATAATCTCCACCTGAGCCAGCAATTTCAATAGTGTACTAATAATATTATAATGGAGGTAAAATGTAGCTGTTTGTGGACTCCCAAGAGGATGAGGAAAAGCATGACCCAGAATCTGGACGCCAGCTCCCTCAGCCAGTAAAGCGAGATGAGCACTGCAACCCCAGAGTCGTCTGTGTCTGGTCCTAACGGTCAGGGGTCCCTTTACCTTTACCTTTGCATTTTATTGTGAACTGACCTAATTCACCCTTCCTGAACCATGGGAACTTTTGAAAAACTAAATTTTCTATGCAATTTGCAGTTCTCCAGATGTTAAAACAAAATAAAATAAAAATTCCTTCCAGTAGCACCTTAGAGACCACCTAAGTTTGTTCTTGGGATGAGCTTTCGTGTGCATGCACACTTCCTCAGATACATCCTCCAGATGTTGTAAAGCAGTTCTCCTGCCAAATAATGGGTATGCAAAATGCATATATTAAGGAGAAATGTGCAAAAAAATGCATATATTGGCAAACGTAATATACAAATAAGTATGACATTACAGGCAGTTCAATGGGGAAATGTGTATACCAGCTGGTGAATTTTTTGTAAGGATTTCCTTTAAAAAAATAGTAAACTAAAGCAGAAATGTGGAGAGCTGAATTTAAGAAGGGGGAAATGAGAAACTGATAGAAACTTTAATTGACAGGTTTGTCCCTCTCTGCGCTAAGAGAAATGCTCATCTGAGATGCAGAGGCAAAGCAGGAAATATATCCGACCGTGACCCCTTGGATCAGACAGCCATAAAGGTCACTGCGGGAACATGCCAAGACCCTTCTCCTCTGCTTTTGTAATGGTATTAGCAACGACTGTTTCTTACTCAATCACACTCCCAAAGGATTTTCAATAAACTTTTTATGTGCCATAACTGTTACATTAAATAAAGCTGAAAGTATTGAGTAAACTGACGGTAAATCACTCTGGATGCCTTGGAATTACATTAAGTGTGAGAATTATAGATCTTTCACTGTGCGCAGAAACACTGAGATGACAGAGCCAAACATTTTTATGCTGACAGTCTGGCTGGATATTATTATTTATTTTTTAAAAAGTGGTGCGACAGGCTTCCCCTCCGATGAATGGCTTGTTCAGAGTCACAGGGGAGGAGAGAAGTTGAGTATCCAGTTCTAATGTATCCTATCCTTCAGATATTAATGTTTTCTGTGGTTCCAAGAGATCTTCCAACTCCCTCTCCCAAATTACAGGGAACCCAAATATGCAGCTGGTTGGACGGCGGGGGGTGGGGGGTGGAGCTTGCTCCCCTCCCACCCAAATGGAACCAAATAGTGGTTTTCCATGGAATGCTACATAGTTAACCAAAATAAAGTTCACATCTTGTTTAGGAACCTGCAAATTACGTAAGTTCACCTTTAAATGTGAACTGAATTGAATTTTCATCCTGGTGCCCAGAGCAGACCTGGGAATGAATGAGGGGCTCCTTGGCACCAATGAAGCTTGTTTATTGGGGGAGGAAGCTGGCAAGATTTTCCATGGGGGAAAACAACAGCTTGCGAGGGCAGTGGGTGGGGGGCAACGCCGCGTGTGTGATGTCAGGACATCATGAGGAACCGAGATGGCGCCAAACATGGCGGCCATGTAGCTTCAATGGCTGGTGGCTCCTCCACCTCCTCTTGGTCCCGCCACCCTCTCTGTGGCAGCAGGAGGAGGAGAAGGAGCCAGCCACTGGAGTTGTGCCACAGTTGGGGGGGGGGGCAAAAGGGCTCAGCCCCTAGAACTGGCACCGCTTCATGGAGTCATATTAGTGGTTACTTAAAAACAGCTCCTACGGTTTGCATTTTGGCTGCCATGAATCATGCTGTACATTTTCAAGTCCAAATTGTCAATCAGCTATTTTTAATGCCCCAAACAAACTGCTCTATCTTGGGGGGAAATAGAAATACAATGCAAAAGTCCAATTCCCCCCCCTCCAAAAAATACACATCTCTATATTCTTTGATTTGTTTGAGCCATGTTCATTATTTTGAGGGCAAGAAGAATAATAGGGAGAGGAGGGGAGTAATCTCCTCTTAGTAATTTCCCTTCCCCTTTCCCCTTGCTGGGATTGTTTCTGTGTTCAGAAAATAATTGCACACTGAGCCCTGACAAGACATCTTCTTGTTGAAACTTTGGAAAAGGTTGCTGTACTTTTATCATACAGAAACTTGGGCATATTGGAAGATGTATCAGGGACCCTGTGAATCTTATCTACTAATAGTGAACTCATTCTCAGATTGTGAACCTTTATGTAGCCAGAAGACTATCTGTGCAGAAGAGGAAGTTGGAAGCAGGCTTGGTGGAACTAACTCTGAAGTTTGCAGTGTGTGTGTGTGTGTGTGTGTGTGTGTGTGCGTGCATGTATACATCCCCCAAAAAGAAAAAGAAAAAAGTTAATTGGGTGAAAATCAATTCAGGATTTCTTGCCATACACCTGTTTTTCTTTCTCCCTTTTCTCCCCCACTTCTTACATATCCAATACCACAGGTAGCAAAGCTAGGCATTTTCCAGGGCCCTGAGATCAGCAAGCATCCCAAAGCCTTACAGTGCTACCATTTCTCCTTTGGATCAGGTATCCAACAAGATCAGATGCAGCTAATGTGAATTCTCAGTCTGCATGCTTCTTCCAGGTTAGAGGGACTCTTTGTGGGTACAGTGCCATATGCACAGAGGGAGACTAACCATTGAAATGATCTGTGTGATCTAGAGTAGGCCTGTGATTAAGGGCTAGTATATGTGATTAGGGATTGGAAACCTTCCCCAAATCACATAATGATCAGGTAAGGAAACATTGAGGAAAAGGAATAAATTGCTATCTGACTGCAGCCTAGGTAACCCAAGACTGAGCCTGTGGGGTCAGCTGAAAATTGCTGCAGCCCAGATGGTATCCTCACACAGCAGAACTGTCAGCCAGGTTTGCAGAACAGATCTGCGAGGAACTTTCCTGCTGGGTGGTCCATTTTTTAGTCTCCTCCTAACACTGTGCCTTGCAGAGTCCTTGATGCTCCACCTTCAATATATTCTGGAGGGTGGGCTGAAGCTGTTTCAGAAACCATTTATTTTCTCAAAGATCCTCATTTATCTCCCCCACCCTACTCACTGGCAGCACCATGTTTTCTTAGCCTCCACTTAAAAGTCAGAAAGGCCCAAACAAATTACCCTCTCTAGTCTGATGAATGTTGAAAAGAACCAATTCCTCCGATTCTGAGTAGTAAGGGGCAAGGAGGAATCATTTCCTTTCCAAAATTGGGGGTTGGTTTGGAAGAGAGAACTTGGCAGTAAATTACACCAGTTGGCAAATTCCTATAGCAATTAGTAAATCTTATGGTGTTTGCTATAATAACAGAAATACGTGTTCCCGTATTTTTCAATTTAAATGAAAATGGAACCCTACTGTAAATACCAAAGAAATCAATCACGAGCCTACAAAAGCAAGCTTGTTCTGAGGCAGTGGCCTTATTGAACTCCACAGAGGAGCATTACAAAGGCCACAGCAGAGTCATAAGACTGTTTACCATACCCTGAAATACCTACCATCTGCTCAGCCACTACGGTAGCGGGTACCCAACATGATGCCCTCCAGATGTTGTTGGATGCCAACTTCCATCAGCTCCAGCCAGCATAATTAATAGTCAGGAATCATGGAAGTTGACATGCAGCAACATCTGGACGGCCCTGAATATCTGTACACTACAGTCTCTGCCATTCGATAGGCTGTGTGTTTTTTCATATCCTACAATGCGGGGATTCGGTGCTGGAGCTTCCCATGCATAAGCCTAGGCCGCCTACGCATGGGATTCCAGTTGCTGGGGATCTGCGGCCAGCACCTCACATGCCTAAATGCACGGGCGCCGGCCAAGCCTGCGAACGGGACGCACCGTTGTCCGCCAGGCTGAAATCTGAAGGTGCGTGAGTGAGTAGGAATAAAAGACTTGCCTCGTAACTAAACTTGGGATGACTTGCGACCTCCTACACTGTTGGAAAGCACTAAGTGAAACCCCTGACGTTTTTTAAAACCAAAATTCCTCCCCAAATAAAGACAGACACAGTAATTTCTTTTATGGCTTTGGCTGACCCGCATAGGCTTCTAGACTTTCTTTGAACCTATCACTATTCTAAGAGTCCCCTAAACTAAAAGTCCCTACACCGCCAAATCTTCCGCGATGCTAAGGCTAACTAAATCTGTACCGCCAAATCTTCCGCGATCTAAGCCTATGCTAAACTAAAACCTAACTAAACCTTTACCGCCAAATCTTCTGCAAACTAAAACCTAACTAAACCTACACACGCTTCCAACCCATCCAACCCATCCAACCCTCAGCCCCAAAAACCCCAACTAACTGAACTGAACTAAACTGAAGATAAGCAACAAAAGACCCCTAAAGCGGGGAGCCGCAGCCTTTTATTGATAACCAAGTGTGACATCATAATCGATATATTTACCAATAGGAACGCTGTTGCTGCCCCCCAAAAAGGCGGGAAGCAGAATAAACGACCATTGACAACTTTGAAAACCTCTGGAACTAAACTTTTAGGCGGAGGGATCTCAGTGGCAAAATGCCCACTGAGTCTTACTTTTGCTTTCACTTTTGTGAGGAAGTATACATAAAGTAGTACACAAATAATCATTAAATTAAACAAATAACCGCGGGTTCAAAGGAACCCACGAAGTGTATTCCCACACTACAACATCGGGCATATTGCTTGTCTATTAATACCATGGGGTGACCACTTAGACATAATTAAAAGAAGACAAGAGATAACATGGATTTGCATGAAGTTTGCACATGGCAAGTTATATGTACAGAGACAACCTTAGAAATAACTTAGACTGATTACTCTAACTTAAACAGAAAGTGTATCTGTCTCACCTGTGTGCCTGCTAGCCAGTTCAGGTGCTAACTATTCATGAGTAGTGCCCCCAATAGTTATTTATCTTTAAGAGAAAGCTGGACTTGGATTAAATATCCCTTCAAATAGAGGACTGTCCTCTGTAAAATAGAGCGCATGACCACTTGAGTGTAATACATCTATATGCAAAAACTCATCCCCCCCAACTTCCTGCCTGCCTATCTATTATCTATCTAGTGTCTAAAGGGGCTAAACAATGAACTATTGCTAATTTTTCCTACAGGTTCTGTCACCTACTATGTACACACAGAAGCATATATTGCAAATGAGGGTGGTGGTGGTGGGCTAGATCCTTATCTCCCCATCCCTGGAGGGCCAAATTGAAAACTGAGTCAAAACCCACCAATTGCTCATCAGCTGACATCACTCCCCACTGGGGTAACCTCGGGAGATTGGTAGGTGGGTGTGGTTTTTCAAACATGCCCTTGCAGGCCAAATTTGATCCCTTGGCTAGTCCAAACTGACCTATGGAATAGATGCCGTATTGTAAATGACATCCCCTCCTCTCCACCAAATAGTGATAATAGACTGCTTAATTGCACAATGGATCTGATGGCACTTGCAGAACAGCAAATAATAATGGAAAATAGCTTACTTCTGGCTTTTCATCCTTTGATTGTATTCCTTCCCCTGAAGTCTCCAAGAATGGAGCAAATACTATGTTACTACACCTTGAACTGATCAAGCTGTAGACTGCATTGCAGCAGTAACCCACATACTATCCAAAGGAAAGGGGGTCCAATCCTTCCTATTCAGGCTGCAAAATGCTCAGGTTGTGCTTTGCAGAAGTTAGTCTTCTGTTTGAATGGCTCTCCAGTTTGAAGATAAGGAAGAAAAAGAAGAGAGGGCCCATCAACATATAACATCCGAGCAGAAGACAGAAGGCACACAGGTCATTGGGTCAAAGCCTTGTTGCTCACTTTGCTGAGATGTTTTCTATTTATATTATAGTAACTGAGCTGTATCCAATATTTTTTGTCCACTAGCTCAATATTTTTTTTGTCCTCCAGCAGGCAGATGACATTTAATGTTGCTCAATGGAGGAATCCAATACAGCAGTGCTCTAAAGGAAATTTGTTGTGGAACAGCAGCCTGCCAATGGTACAAAGCCAGAAGAGTCGTCCACTGCACTGCTCATGGGTCACTTTTGTGGTCTTGGAAGACATGACCTAGAGTTTTAGACTTTATTCGTGGTCAGGTTCTACATGGCTGTGGAATTAGCCAATTAACAGATTCAGACATGGACCTTGAGCCACAAACATAGTGGGTGACATTTGGACGGGCTCCACTTCATTTCTTTTGTTGGTACCCTAGCAAGAGAAACATAAGGTTAAATGAATTCGTGACCACAGAGTACTCTGCATGCTAAAGAAGTAGTGTTCTAGAAGTGACAAATACATGCATATTATTTCCTATGTGCAGGGAAAGTTCCACAGAGCTGGGATGGTTGCAAAGTCGAAAGATCACTTGCAAGGCCTTTGTTTGATCTTGGTTGTTCAACGCATAGCTTTCAAAACTACAACTTGATGTTCTGATTGGCTAGTCTCCCTTTCCTTTCTTTTCTTTTTGCCTTCAACTACAAGGACAATTTTCTGATCAGCTCCTAATCTGAGGCAATCTAGGGCAAGGGATATATATATATATATATATATATATATATATATATATATATATATGAATGAAACACTTAGATTTTAATGGCATCTCATTTTCGTAAAGTACCCCCGTGGCCCCAGAGAATTAAAGGCTGTCCTTCAGAGCAGGAACGCAGAGCCATCTAGTTTGCAGACACCTGTCATAATTAAACTAATAGCTCTGAAAATGGGCCTTGATATTAAATCTATCTTGCACAGAGGAGCAGGGCTGATTAAAACCACTGTTTGACAGTTAATGATGAACCTCTTGCTCGCCGAGCTCCATAACTGGAACAGACCAGTTCATCCTTCTTCCTTTCAGCATCCCTTCCTGGCTCCCTCCTCCCTGTCTACCCTATTGACCAAGGAAGAGAGTTTTTTTTTTTACTTGCTCCTGTCCTGCAAAGGAAAACTGAATGCTCTGTAGCTTCTTAAGCAAGTATTTTGAAGCAATTCAACCACTGAGAATTTCAATATGAACTGCCCTGGTTTGCACACGCACACACACACACACACACACACGACTAATGTGTAAATTGGAATGTAGCTACCCACCCACTAACAGGGATTTGGCACTCCCCAAATTCTGTGAGGCAGTTCTTGGGTCAAAATAATGTATAGAAATATGTTTTAAAGTGTATATTTCTGAGAGAGAGAAAAAACAAGTTTTTAAAATGTGCAATTTTTGAGTAAATGAATTTTAAAATGCATTTTGTATTCTTCTGATCGTATTTGAAATCATAGATTAATGTGGAAATGGGGCAGGAGAGTCATATGCAAAAGTGAGATTGACCAGAAATTGATTCATTCATTCCTAGTTAGAAGTGGTGCAGAACTAGAGAATATGTGATACTTTTCTGTTTTTATTAGACAGGAAGGAATCCCATCCCACCATTCCAATCCTTCTTTGTTCCATGGATTAGCTTTGTCCTGCTCCCTATTAATCCTGAATTCTGATTTAACAGGCAAATTTCTGGTACCAGGATGGGGGGGACACACACCTTCAATGGCTTAACGGATTGCATCAAGCTGTGTGTGTTTGGTTGTGGTATTCTGCCAATATACACATACACCCTGCAAAGTAATCTTGATCTTGCTTTTTGTGGTGTTTTATCAGTACGTCAAAATACATGTGGAGAGTTAAAAAAGTGCTTTTTCTGGGGGGACGCGGGGGTATGCATACCCCTAAACGTTTTGTGAATCTAATGGAGGAAGAAATATTTATTTATTTATTTATTTATTTATTTATTTATTTATTTATTTATTTATTTAAACAAATAGTTTCTTCTCTAGCACAGTGAATTATCAGTTCCATTGCTACCTCTGATGGTGGCCTCATTTCCTGTCACGGTGTTTCCTGAGTTTCAGATGGAATGAGAGCATCCCTAAACATTTTTTTTAAAAGAAAAAAAAAGCACTGGTTAAAAACACTACACAAAAAGGGGTCCTGTGGCATCACTAACGCATTGGTTCCACTGAAGAGCAAAACTAGACTCCTGGTGTCCTAAGTATCAAATGCATGAAGGTGCCAGTTGAACGAAAGGGCTAGTTCTAGTCCCTCAGTGATGGTGTGCAACCCTGACCCTATCCATACCTGACAGTTTGGAAATGCTAGAAAATGCCCTGGGGTGCTTCTGCAGCCCCCGAACACTGAGCGTCCTCCGGTATGCACAGCTCTGGAAAAGGCATTTCCCTTCTTCTCCAGTGCACTTCAGCGACATATATCAAATTATATATGCACACTAATCTTCTAGCATAACACAGCAAGAAGTGTGAAACACTGTAGAGCTAATCTATGTATTTATTTACATACTATGTACAGAGAAGGGACGCAGGTGGCGCTGTGGTCTAAACCACTGAGCCTCTGGGATTCCTGATTGGAAGGTCGGCGGTTCAAATCCCCGCGATGGGGTGAGCTCCCATTGCTCGGTCCCAGCTCCTGCCAACCCAGCAGTTCGAAAGCATGTCAAAGTGTGAGTAGATCAATAGGTACCGCTCCAGCGGGAAGGCAAGTGGCATTCCTGTGCGCTGCTCTGGTTCGCTAGAAGCAGCTTAGTCATGTTGGCCACTTGACCCGGAAAAACTGTCTGCTGACAAACGTCAGCTCCCTCGGCCAGTAAAGCGAGATGAGCACCGCAACCCCAGAGTTGTCAGCGACTGGACTTAATTGTCAGGGGTCCTTTACCTTTACCTTTTTATGTACAGACAAAGGATTCATGGCGTCCTTTCTCTCCAGCTCTGAGAGAAGAAACAGGCAGAAGTAAAAGCAAAAGTACAGTACATAGTACATAGTAGATAGTACATACAGCGGAAGAGATACGACTGTCTTCCGTTTCCACACTCTTCCCAGACAGGCATCTGATTTACACCAATCTCATCTGCAGCATCGGAGACGTGAAATACTAAGTCAGTACATGCAGTGATAATCAGGGGGCAGCGTTGACCTTCTTTGTGCATTCAGAAATCAGTACCTGGGCTCAGGTAATTTGGACACCCAAAACCTGGAGCAGAATTTAGATCATGAGAAAGTCAGTAGCACCTCTAGTTGCTATGCATCCTTCCAGATGGTCGAGGAAGGAGGGTAAAGTAGATGAAGTTCCTTCCAGGACTCGGCTGTTATTCTATCATTTTACCAGGCAACACAAGCACTTGTATAGAGAACAGTGCTCTGGACGCTCATTGGCTTCCTTACCCAGCAAAAAATGCCATCCATTGCCACAGCAGTAATTACCAGGAGATTAGGCAGCATTAAGCACTCCTTAATTTGACACAATGCAATGATCTCCACTTCAGCCTTTCTGCCTGAATGATTTTCCATAAATAGTTTGCAAGGCCACCAAAATAAACAGAGGCTGCTGTGTTTGCACAGCTGAGGTTCTCCCGACTTTCCAAAATCCAAGTCACTATGCAAAGGTTTAGAGTGGACCCAGATGGGGTAGGAGGTAACAGCCAGCTATGATGGTGGGGTTTGATTTTTAGGCACCGTGGCTCAATATGGTGGTGGTGATGATGGTAGCGATTCATTTATTTATTCCATTCCATTTATGAATTGCTTACAATAAAGCGAAAACATCGAAAACAAAAATAATTAAAACAATTCCATATACATACACAAATAAAACACACAAATAAAACAAATCATGTGTGTGTGTGTTCATTAATATAATAGATGCTTTATTGTTGAGGACAATTTAATAGGAATTTCTTTTGTTTTGCTTTTATTTTAAAACAGGAAGCTAGTGGAACTTATGTAACGTGCCTACATTAAGAAAACAAATAATTACATTGAAGGGGTTTTGTGTGCATACAGAGAGAGAGAGAGAGAAAGAGAGAGAGAGAGAGAGAGAGAGAGAGAGAGAGAGAGAGAGAGAGAGAGACGTATATTGTTAGCTCAGACATGATTTATTAAGTAGTGCAATTGAGGATCATTGTTAATACAGCAATAAATCCTGAGGGACTCTATTGCTTGGCAGAGGAGATCAGCTGAGAATTATAACACCATTAGGTCCAGTTGCGGATGACTCTGGAGTTGCAGCGCTCATCTCGATTTACTGGCCGAGGGAGCCGGCGTACAGCTTCCGGGTCATGTGGCCAGCATGACAAAGCCACTTCTGGCAAACCAGAGCAGCGCACAGAAACGCCGTTTACCTTCCCATCGGAGTGGTACCTATTTATCTACTTGCACTTTGACGTGCTTTCATACTGCTAGGTTGGCAGGAGCAGGGACCGAGCAACGGGAGCTCACCCCGTCATGGGGATTTGAACCGCTGACCTTCTGATCGACAAACCCTAGGCTCTGTGGTTTAACCCACAGCACCATCCGTGTTCCTTAACTGAGATGATAGGCCCTTCATAAAGAGAATATGGTTACAGCTGAGGCCTTATCTATGGCAGTGTTTTTCAACCTTTATTGGACAAAGGCACACTTGTTTCATGAAAAAAATCACGAGGCACACCACCATTAGAAAATGTTAAAAAAATTTAACTCTGTGCCTATATTGACTATATATAAAGTAATTTTTCAATTTTTCCCACGGCACACCAGGCAACATCTCGCGGCACACTAGTGTGCCGCGGAACAGTGGTTGAAAAACACTGATCTATGGGTCACATAGATAAGTCCGGCAAGGGCCAGTCGTGCCATGGAGCAAGTTGAGCCTTTTAGCTCAGATGGTTAATTGGGAGGGTGATGGCATGGATGTGTGAGGGCCCACTGTTTCTGTCACACATCCGTTACTGCCACCACCACCTGCTCAAGAAGTTATTTGCACCTGTCAGACCTGAAGCAGCCCCCACTAAAGTTCAATCCAAGTGGAGTATTGACCAGCATCCATGCCTTACAGTGCTTCCCCTGCTTTGCCCCCAGTGCTCTAGGGCTCTGCAATCCCTTGCTCTTAGGAAGCACACTGCATCATGACATAGCACCCTCCCTTTGTGAGGTATGTTCTACTTCCACTGTCAGAGGCAGTAAGAGAGCCAGTGTGGTGTAGTGGTTAAGAGCAGTAGACTCACAATCTGGTGAACCGGGTTCGCGTCTCCGCTCCTCCACATGGAGCTGCTGGGTGACCTTGGGCTAGTCACACTTCTCTGAAGTCTCTCAGCCCCACTCACCTCACAGAGTGTTTGTTGTGGGGGAGGAAGGGAAAGGAGAATGTTAGCCGCTTTGAGACTCCTTCGGGTAGTGATAAAGTGGGATATCAAATCCAAACTCTTCAAACTCTTCTTCCTATTGCTGGAAACTGCAGTAGGAAAGAATGCTCTTATTTGGGTCCACCTAGCACTCATCCCATGGGCAGGTTCAATGTAAAAGGTAAAGGTCCCCTGGAGGGTTAAGTCCAGTCAAAGGCAATTTTGGGGTTGAGGCACTCATCTCGCTTTCAGGCCGAGGGTGCTGGCATTTGTCCACAGACAGCTTTCCAGGTCATGTGGCCAGCAGGACTAAACCGCTTCTGGAGCAACGGAACACCGTGATGGAAACCAGAGCATACAGAAATGCCATTTATCTTCCCTCCACAGTGGTACCTATTTATCTACTTGCACTGGGGTGCTTTCAAACTGCTAGGTTGGCAGGAGCTGGGACAGAGCGACAGGAGCTCATCCCCGCGCAGGGATTTGAACTGCCGACCTTCTGATCGGCAAGCCCAAGAGGCTCAATGATGCTGGATTAGGTGGGCCATTGGTATGATCTAGCAGGCTATTCTTTTGTTTCCTTCTGGGTCCCTGTGATAGGAGTAGCGACTTTCACTGGGCTCTTGAGCTCTTGAATGGTCTTACACCTGCACAACATGACCACCTCTTACAATTGTGGAGCTTGGGATGGTTGGTATGAGGATAGACACCCTGTTATTTGACTACCTCCCAAGTCATGCTGGACTTTATGCCGCAAGGAGTAGAAACACTCATCCAGTTAACTTTCCCCAACTCAGTTTCCTCCAGATGTACCAAATCTCCCATCAGTCCCAGGCAGCACCTTTATTTGTTTGGGTTTTTGCTGCAACAGACTTAACACTCTCAGGAAATCTATTTCTTCCCAAAGTAGCTGCTCTTTTAGCAGTAATGAAATCTCCTCAAATGTGCCTTCCTGGAGTGCTAAGTAAACTGTCTCCATTTAGGGTGTCAATAGCAGGACAGCATCCTCCTCGTTCGTCTAGAAGCCCTTAACTGATTGTGGTTGGCTGACAAGCCACTGATTCCGATTCCCAGTGAAAGCTGTCAATAGACTTGTCAATAAGATGCAGGGGCTATTGACTAGCATAGGCATTTGGGGTCACTGGTCGATGGGAGCTCTCAGCCAGCGATGTTGGAAATGAGCACTTTCAAATACAAGCAGCAAAGTGAGACTCCCCAAGGAAGAATAATATGACTCAATTTTCTTCCATGTTCTGGCTTTGTCAATTTCCCTGCAGCTGGAAGGAGAGACTTTGAATTCAGAGTGCTAACCTCTATACATCTTGGGGGCAGATAAACAACCAGCCACAATTAAGCCACACATGAATACCCGACATGTGGCCTATGGGGAGGAAAGAGGACAAGCACAGGAGCTGTTCTCTGCCAGACATAGTGAGATGTCCCAGGAGAGACACCCTTTCACCACAAGGACATTTAAAGCAAACTGCTTGGCATCAGATTCTGGGGTGAGAATTTCTGACCACCCGGAAATGGCGGATGTGTTGAATTGGGGGTGGGGAGTCATAGGGTCAGATTTCTTTGGGGCAGGTTGAAAGGTCAAAGAGTTAAGGCCAGAAATGAGGCAAGAAGTTGATTCTGAGTAGAAGTGTGTGGCAGGGAGTATGACATTTTCTACAGAGTTAAGGACCGGTCAACACTTACTGGGAGTCATTTGGCCATGACTTTGTATATCCATAAAAAGTGAAGAATACAAGGTGTGAATGCACCTTGGACACAGACCAAAACTTTAGCCTTATTTCCAATATTTATTTATTTTTACCTTGGGGAAAAAAAGCAATGGGGGGAATTAAATTTAGTTCGCTTTTAAAGACAAATCTATCTAATTGTCACTTTCTGAAACTATCTGCAAACTGAAACACTGGTATCCTTTAAAATTCACACTTCTCCAAATTTTGCAATGTAGGTCTCCAGCCAAGTAACCTGTACAAAAATGCATATGCTAGGATAAAGTGTGCATAAAATGTGTATGTTAGGGACAATAACATACAGACATACATTAAATTAGGGGGAATGCTTTGCAAAAATGCAGTTTTAAAAACTCTCTCAAAAATATGCATTTTTAATTAAACTTTGATACTGCATTGGAACATTCAGGACGTGTGAAAGCCAGAGGGTAATTAAATTCTGATCTGCTTATTAAACTGGGTTGTATGTAACAGGTCAGTCCATATCAAAATTCACAAAGATCAAGTTCCTCAAATATCTGTAGACACATGTAAAAACAGCACATACTACCCCTTGCAATCAGCAGCTATAGAGACATTGAGAAGTTCTAATAGTGGATGGCAAGCTTAGGTGATGAAGCTTTTGGGTTCTTTGCCCTTCCAGGTATGATCACTAGATCTTATAGATAATAACTGGTGGAGTTTGGAGGGGAAAGTCATTCCCTAATAGCTGATGAAGCTCATAGAACTGAAATCCTGAACATGAGTAAGCAGCTCAACTAAGCCTGATGAAAGAGAATAATAGGCTATTGGCGAAGACTGTGGGGGAGAGCTTCCATGGGGATAACAACTTTTTACTGCAAGTGGCGGGTTTGCCAATATTAGCTCTATCAGTGCCATGAAACAGCAATAAGTCCAAAGCTTTGCTTGTCAGCAAAAACCTTGTTTATTCAAAGAGCCACTCCACATTATGGTTTTTTAAAAAAGAAAAACCAGTGTTATCATTCCTTGCCTCTTTGTGCTGAGGCACATGATGCTCACCCTCACTTGAGATGGTGCTGCTACCTCTGACCCTTTCTTCTGGGATTTCCTAGACTAGTTTTATGCTGTGTAATGCATTTCTATCCCTTTTCCTACCAGGAGCTCAAGATGCCTGGTCCACACTTGTTTGCTGTTATTGTCAGCAACAGGGAAATTGCTTTTTAAAAAAAGAGGGTTCCATCCTTTCATCCTGGCCAAGAGAACCAGCCAATCAGGGATCATCAAGAAAGCTTGATGATGTCACACAGCACCATGTCACCAGTTAGATTTGGCAGTATAATATACTCAAAGCCAAGTCAGGGTGAGAGCAATGCTTCCTAGAATCGCTCTGAATTGGAGAACATTTTTGCCCAATTTCAAACTGCTACCAAAAATGGGGAGGGGGTTCATTAGGGTGTGATTTAGTGTGTGTGAACTGCACCCCTCCCTGTTTTGACTCAGTCCAACATTTGCCTTATGAAAAATTCAATGAAACTCAAAACTCCTGCAGGCTAACATCATTAACATAAACTGGCCCAATCCTGGCAGTATCCTCAATCCTTTGATTCCTTGGTGCTCATGTGTGATTCCACAGATCTGATCTGTAAATGTCAAAGACCGTGTGTGAAAAATGAATAAAGTTCCGTCTGACTTTAGGCCAAGAGTGGGGAATCCTTTTCAGCCAGAAGACCCTATTTCCTCATGGACAGCCTTGCGGAGAGATGCATACCGATGATGAACAAGAAAAGAGACCCAAAGTGGACAGAGAAACAGATGTGATCTTATGCTTGCACAGCCATGCATAAATTGCAGCCATGCATAAACCAGAGATTTCTACAAACACCACCTCTCTCATTTATTTTGGCAAGAGTTTAAGGGCATATTCCAATGAAAGGCATGTGCTTGAGTAGGGTGTGGCCTGGGAGAGGCCAGATACAAAGTCCTGGAGGGCTGCATTCAGCATCCCAGCCTGAGGTTCCTTGCTTCTGTTTTGGGGTCAGTTGGAGGTGAAAGTAGATACAGTCAATGTACTAATAAAAAAGATGCAGTATGACCTTGTGGGCCATGCATCCAACCACCCACACACCCTTTGCTCAGACTATAAACCAGTTGGTGGTGCTGTAGGAGGAGATCTCCTACTAGCAGGACTCCAGCGACGCAGCACGTGTGAGAAACAATTTGCAAATAAATAAAAAGGATTTGCAAATATCGTACAGAATACATGTTTGCATCCACGCTGCTATTAAGTCCGTTCATATCGTATCAGCAAACATCATGTCAGCTTGGAGAGGTTCCTAGTTATTTCCCCCCCCTTCTCTTCCCCCGTGAAATGTTTTTCAATGCCTGAGTGAATCAAAATGAATGTAAATGAGGTTTATTAAGTCAACCCCACACGGCGCTGCATTGTTGGCGTTTGTAGGCTGTGACAGGTTAGTTATTGCAGTTTGAGGGAAATGTCACCAGCACAGCAGTCTACAGGAGAAACTTTTTTAAAATTATAATAATACTAATACAGTGACACAGGGCTGCTGGTGCTCTCTAAGAAACATTTACACAAACAAGAGCGGGAAGTGCAAGATGAAGGCTAGCCTTGTAAAACAGGCAGCAAAGGCCTTAAGCCCAATACGATGCCGATCAACTCAGAGGTCTTCCCCTGGCACCCAGGAAGCCTCTCAGCTCTCCCACTCTCTGCCTTCTCAGCCATGATGTGGTGAAAGCGGTCCTGTTTTTCTATCTTGAAAAGGAGGTAGTTGGAAAAGTGACACTCTCTCCCACTTCTTCTTTCAGCTCTATGCACTTTTCAAGGCTCCATTTAATTCCACTGGATACATTTTTTTACCATATACATTGGGGAAACGACCTGTGTACACTAATTCTTTCCTCTCTTTCTCTGATAGATCATTAGAGTTGTGTGTAAATGACCGTTCAAAATTCTCCACACTATTTCTGGGCAGAAAAAATGAATAGACAATTCCCCAATTCCCCCCCCCCCCAGTGTGTATGTTCTGGGTGTGGTAGAGGGAGATTCTGAGAAAATTCTACAAAGTGTTGGCAGTGAATAGAGAAGAATAAAATTCTCCATAAATTTTCTCAGGGGAAAATAGAACCTTTCTCTCATCTCTAAAATAATTCTGGTGGGTCACTGCTGTAAACAGGATACAGAGCTTTTGTATTGTTATTGTGAAGGTCATCAACTTCAATGGCTTCAAAAGACGATTAGGCCAATTCATGGCCTACCAATGGGTACCAGCCACAATGGCTATGTTGGACTTCTCCTGTCAGAGGCTTATGAATGCCAATTGCTGGGAACAACAATTAGGGAGGGTGCTGTTGCACTCAGGTCCAGTCTCCAGGCTTCCCATCAGCACCTGGTTGTTCACTGTTAGTGAGAACAGGATGATGGGCTATGTAGTCTGATGAGGCAGGCTCTTAGGTTCTTACATTTTTCATAGTGCCATGAGACAATGGGCTCAGACTGCTCTGGGTACTACCACCAGTGCATGCCAGTTTAGCCAACTGGAGTAGTGGGTGGCCTGACTGGTGTGTGGGTGCCTTTGTCTTTCTTTAGCCTGTGCTTTGATCCTGACTTCTGGCTCGTTTCACCATCCTGCCTCTCACTTGTCCCTTTCACCCTAACCAATGGTTTCATTCCATGCCTCCTGGCTTCCAGTTTTCCGCAGACTGTTGCACAGTGTCCAGTCTTTACACACACACACACACACACACACACACACACCCCTTGTTGGTTTCCTTCAGTTTCATCTTCCTCTTCCCCCATACACTGCATCGCCTTTCAAATGCCTATCCCAGGGGTCAGCAAATTTTTACAGCAGGGGGCCGGTCCACTGTCCCTCAGACCTTGTGGGGGGCCGGACTATATATTTTTTTGGTGGGGGGATGAACGAATTCCTATGCCCCACAAATAACCCAGAGATGCTTTTTAAATAAAAGGAAACATTTTACTCATGTAAAACCATGCTGATTCCCGGACCGTCCGTGGGCTGGATTTAGAAGGTGACCCAGCTCCCGGGTCTTAGTTTGCCTAACCATGGCCTATCCTATGCCTCCCTGTACATGCATTCAGAAGAACATGCAGGGACTTAAACTGAGTAGCCACCCCCAGCCGACTAAGGATGCCCACTTACCCCCAACCTTCCTAAACTATAAAAGTCTGAAGGGGGCTTGTAAGCAAGTTTGGCAGAATGCATTTATGGTCCACCCCACAATCAGGAACCCTGTGCTTTGAGTGTACCGGATCCTGTGAAGGCTTGCAAGTGCCTTGAGCCAGGTGCACTTACAAGCACCCTTCGTACAATTACAGCTGTTCCATCATAGCAGGTGCTGATGAGGTTTGCATTGGATTAAGCATTTTTTTTAAAAAGGAAGAACAGAAGAGCAAAATGCTACTTCCAAGGAAATAGTTTGCCACTGCAGCCCAAGCAGCTCAACAGGCCCCTGATTCCTGTTTCTGAAAGAACAATAGTTTGCAATTTATCTAGCAAAACACCCAAGACACTTAGCATATTTTAGCTAGGTCAATATTAGACAGAATATTTAGAAGATGTCATATGAGCCAGATGAAATTATTTGTCCCCTGCAGCTATCGCTCTGTGCGAAGGTGCTCTGGATTCATCACCAAGGGGAGAGGAAATTTTGAGTTTGACAGAAACCCGTTCTGGTTTTGCATATTTATTCCTCCTTTAAATCATTTCCAAACCACTAAGCCATTTTACAAGGCCGAAGGAAAACATCAATTGCAATTATAGTGGAAAAACTCTTCGGAGGCGCAGCCCAGGAAGATGGAAAATGTATCCATCCATTTGTAGTTTTCACTAAGCACGTTGAAATATGACAGTCAGATCTCTAGAACACTCCATTTCCAGTTCCATTTGTTTGATGAAAGGTAGGTGAAATGACAGGGACTAGCAACATGAACAGAAGGAATTTTTCCCAAACATACACCTCAGTCAGGGGGGCTCACTGCACATTTAGCATTTGCATGCACCAGTGCTGCACATGGGGGCAGGATGTGTCTGTTGTTGTTGTTCAGTCGTTCAGTCGTGTCCGACTCTTCGTGACCCCATGGACCAGAGCACGCCAGGCACGCCTATCCTTCACTGCCTCCCGCAGTTTGGCCAAACTCATGTTAGTAGCTTCGAGAACACTGTCCAACCATCTCATCCTCTGTCGTCCCCTTCTCCTTGTGCCCTCCATCTTTCCCAACATCAGGGTCTTTTCCAGGGAGTCTTCTCTTCTCATGAGGTGGCCAAAGTACTGGAGCCTCAACTTCAGGATCTGTCCTTCTAGTGAGCACTCAGGGCTGATTTCTTTGAGAATGGATAGGTTTGATCTCCTTGCAGTCCATGGGACTCTCAAGAGTCTCCTCCAGCACCATAATTCAAAAGCATCAATTCTTCGGCGATCAACCTTCTTGATGGTCCAGCTCTCACTTCCATACATTACTACTGGGAAAACCATAGCTTTAACTATACGGACCTTTGTCGGCAAGGTGATGTCTTTGCTTTTTAAGATGCTGTCTAGGTTTGTCATTGCTTTTCTCCCAAGAAGCAGGCGTCTTCTAATTTCGTGACTGCTGTCACCATCTGCAGTGATCATGGAACCCAAGAAAGTGAAATCTCTGACTGCCTCCATTTTTTCCCCTTCTATTTGCCAGGAGGTGATGGGACCAGTGGCCATGATCTTAGTTTTTTTGATGTTGAGCTTCAGACCATATTTTGCACTTTCCTCTTTCACCCTCATTAAAAGGTTCTTCAATTCCCCCTCACTTTCTGCCATCAAGGTTGTGTCATCAGCATATCTGAGGTTGTTGATATTTTTTCTGGCAATCTTAATTCCGGTTTGGGATTCATCCAGCCCAGCCTTTCGCACGATGAATTCTGCATATAAGTTAAATAAGCAGGGAGACAATATACAGCCTTGTCGTACTCCTTTCCCAATTTTGAACCAATCAGTTATTCCATATCCAGTTCTAAAGGATGTGTCTAGATAACTTGAATGATGTATAATGGAGCTGAAATTAACATTCTCCTGGTGTTTTTGGGTGCAAATATTGGGGTTTCAGAAATGATGCCTGCTTCCCCACCCACCCTGAATCCCTCACAACTTTCAGGGGCAAGAAGAGTATGTTATTTTGGGGGGTGGGGGCCTTGGTGGCAATGTTGCCCCACTTTTTAATTTTGTTTAAGAATACTAGTTTACTTCTACCATAAGCAGCAGTGGTAGAGTTTCAGCTGCCACCACAACACACCATGCTCCTGGAATGAAGTCATAACGGCTTTGCCTTGGACAAACTCTAGATTTCAGATTTCCTCAGATACAGCATTGAGCTGAAATGTGAACATATGCAAGTTGATTGAATCCTAAGAGTGAACATATGCATGTGAAAACAAAACAAAATTAAAAAAAATCCTTCCAGTAGCTCCTTAGAGACCAACTAAGTTTGTTCTTGGTATGAGCTTTCATGTGCATGCACACTTCTTCAGGTACACTGAAAAGGATGTGAACACTGATTATTATTATTTCAAAATGGATTGGAGATGAAGGATGCCTAAGTCCCCCCCCCTTTTAAAAAAAGTATCCATTTGCAATTTGCCTTCATCTAGAATGGACTCAGAACTTGGTCCAGCAGAGAGGATTGCTAATGTTTACTTAGTGCATCTTCCATGGTGCTCCGTGGGCAAATAAACTCTCTGCCATAACTCAGGTCAAGCAAATTAAATTAGCTGCTAATTGGCTAATTGGCAAGAGGCTCTGCAAAGTAGCTAAGAGCAAATTTAGCAGGAAGGAAAGAAGGTCCCATTTGCAAGCTGTGAGATTGTTCATTCTGAGGCCATTTGGACAGTAATGTCATGAACTGGGATGCAAATGGAGAGGGTAATGGCAGTGCCTGGTCAGGTGCCCACTTACGTATCACGGAAAGAAGAGAACGCATAAGCTGATTTGTATGCACATTTGTGTGCACTTGAAAATAATTGCTATGGGTGAGATTCAACATAACATTACTGCATGAAGTTTGAGAGTTTGACATGGTATGCTTTTTACAGATATGTTCTCGTACTCCAGTAGCTAAGTGAACACCATTGGGTGGCTTGTGTTAATCAGACTATGGGAATTTTCCACAAAGACTGCACCACTGTGTTTCCTGTGGGTCCTGGTTGTATAGGCATTACAATATGAATCAAGTTACTTGAAAGAAATGTCTTTATTTTAAGAAAATAAATAAACAGACCTTCAAAATATGAAACAATATTTACATAGCAAAATACAATATGAGAGCAGTGAGCGCGCACGCGCGCGCGCGCACACACACACACACACACACACACACACACACACGGTATCTGTAATAAGCACCAGTACATTTCAAAAAGTGTTTCTTCTTTTTTAGGATTCCACAGCACTGTATCTCACCTTTCATTAAAGATTCCCTCTGAGCCATCCCAAAAGTGGAGAGGAGAAGCCAGGAGAATCTTTCCTGGCATAAAGTTAGGGAAGTGCTCAATATTTTTTTTTGCAAGATCACATTCACAACCATATCATGAAGCAAGCAAAGATGAATAAGCAAACTGTTTAGATTGCAATAATTTGTGAAGTTCATTATAACTGAGGTAAATGGTGCAGTAGCAAAGGCTACTGGGAACGTAATATCAGTCTATTTTTCTCCAGTATCCATGACAAATTGATTTTGTTGTGTAAGCAGCAGCACAAGTGCCAGAACACTTAACTGTCGCAAAGTTTAGTAGTAATAGTAGTTGCACTGGGCATTTTACTACATGTTTCCTAAACACAAGAGACACATTAGGAACATCACACATCAAAAACCCTGTTGCCCAAATGGTCAATAGTAGGGGCTGGGTGCTCCAACTGAAAAATGCAGGGGGAAATGTATATTTGAGTAAATTGTGCATGAATTGCCTATATTAGTGATAAGAACTTACATATATGCATTATACTAAGGCAGTGGTGGCCAAACTTGGTCCTCTGGCTTTTTTGGGACTACAATTCCCATCATCCCTGACCACTGGTCATGTTAGCTAGGGATGATGGGAGTTGTAGTCCCAAAAAAGCCAGAGGACCAAGTTTGGCCACCATTGTACTAAGGTAAAGTGTGTGTGTGTGTGTGCGCGCGCGTGCATGATACTGTGTACAAACTTTTGTGGCAACTTTGTTATTAGTATTATTTTCCAAACCTTTGCAATAATAATAATAATAATAATAATAATAATAATAATAATATATTATTATTTATACTCCACCCATCTGGCTGGGTTTCCCCAACCACTCTGGGTGGCTCCCACAAGAATATTAAACAGAATAAAACTTCAAACATTAAAAACTTCCCTAAACAAGGCTCCCTTCAGATGCCTTCTAAAAGTCAGATAATTGTTTATTTCCTTGACATCTGGTAGGATGGCGTTCCACAGGGTGGGCGCCACCACAGAGAAGGCCCTCTGCCTGGTTCCCTGTAACCTCACTTCTCGCAGTGAGGGAACTGCCAGAAGGCCCTCAGAGCTGGACCTCAGTGTCCGGGCTGAATGATGGGGGTGGAGACGCTCCTTCAGGTCTACTGGGCCGAGGCTGTTTAGGGCTTTCAAGGTCAGCACCAACACTTTGAATTGTGCTCGGAAACGTACTGGGAGCCAAGGTAGGTCTTTCAAGACCGGTGTTATGTGGTCTCGGCGGCCGCTCCCAGTCACCAGTCTAGCCGCCACATTCTAGATTAGTTGCAGTTTCCAGCTCACCTTCAAAGGTAGCCCCACGTAGAGCGCATTACAGTAGTCCAAGTGGGAGATAACTAGAGCATGCACCACTCTGGCAAGACAGTCTGCGGGCAGGTAGGATCTCAGCCTGCATACCAGATGGAGCTGGTAGACAGCTGCCCTGGACACAGAATTGACCTGCGCTTCCATGGACAGCTGTGAGTCCAAAATGACTCCCAGGATGCGCACCTGGTCCTTCAGGGGCACAGTTACACCATTCAGGACCAGGGAGACCCCCACACCCACCCGTCCCATGTCCCCCCAAAACAGGATTCAACCTCAATCTGTTAGCCACCATCCATCCTCCAACTGTCTCCACAGGACCATCACCACCTTCACAGATTCTGATTTGAAAGAGAGGTAGAGCTAGGTGTCATCAACATACTTATGGATACCCAGCCCAAATCCTGATGATCTCCCCAAAACTGAGCTTAAGAACGGGGGGGGGGGGATGAGTAACAGAAATTGAGATTTGCCCATCAATATGTGGGCTGTCAACAGAGTAACCAGAATGGCATGATGATGCTATGTTGCAATTAACAGTTATCTAACAATATCAATTCAAGAATAAAAAACCCAGTATTTCCAATGCAGGTGAAACCATCACTGAAAAATTGCCAAGACGGAAGCGAGCTGCTGATAATGTTCAACCCAAAGTGGATGTAGCCATTCACAAGGACACTTACAGGATTCCTGTTTGAGGCTGCCATGTAGCCCTTATTTTAATACTGAGCACCACAATGCAAAATGTTGCCTACATTTGAAATAATCATATGGGAGCACTATTCTGGTTACAGGAGGCATTTAAAATTAACCATTGCAAAGCAAGCTAATTAATTTCTGCATGTCATCCACTGTGAAAATTACAAAAGCTACGTATTCAGTTAGATTAAATTACAATTTTGCAGCCCTATAAATTCAATCCATGTTTCTGTGGTTATAAAGCTAAGGAGCTTTTCTTAACAGTTTCCCTTCACCCGCTGATGTTTCACTTCAGTTGTATTTCACTGTGCTGACTCCAGATGGCGCTCTAACCACCAAAATTCCAACAGCAAGCACTGAAAAGTATCTGTTTGCTGGTATGTTTGTATTTTTTTTAAGTCCCCTTAAGAAGGTTGAAGAGTTTTCTTCAAACACAGAGTCATGAGTTTGCAAGCAGGCAGCTAACAGACAACTTCTGAAGCCAGATATTCCACCCCACAGGCAAACTCTGTCCTTCACTTAAATTCTGCTCAGAGTAGACCTAGAGCAATTAATGGACCTAAGTTACTAATGTCTATTAATGTAAATGGGTCTACTCTGAGTTTGGCTAATGGGAAGCCTTAAAGGCTGGCATGGCCTTTTAAGTATCAGTGAAGTGTTGTGTTAACTTGTGTGAGTCTGCCTAACATAGTACAATCACTTAAGTCAATGTGAAACCAAATTTTATAGGCAGAGGCGTAGGAAGGTCAGGTGGTACCCGGTGCAAAAAAATTCTTGTCACCCCCCCATTGATCCCCCCCCCCACAAAAATGGTTTTACGTTATTTCATATTTTCTTACAAAGGAATAATAACAAGTAATGATAAGAAAAAGCTTTTATTTATATCCCGCCCTCCCTGGCCGAAGTCAGGCTCAGGGTGGCTAACATCAGATACATAACATTGGTATAAAATCAAACAATAATTAAATTACCTCCTAAAAACATCTCAAAATCAAATTAAAGTCTAATTAGATGGCTTTCCACAGGTTTAGGGTTGGGAACAGTAAGTGCTCCACTGAACTGAAATTTCAGCCTTCACAACATAGGAAAACAGCTATTTTGGTGGAGGAGGGTCAAGATATTAACCGAAATGCATGAAATTTCATATATAGCTATATAATCCCTAGTATAATAAGATAAGACCTTTGGAGCAGGCATTTTTTTAAAAAAAGAAGTTTTTTTAATGAACCGCCCTAGTAGGGCAGTAATTGTTCCTTGATAATTTGTCACCCCCTCCATTATGGAACATGGGGTGGACCGCCCCCTACGCACCCCCTTGCTACGCCCCTGTTTATAGGGATAGACACAGCTTTCTGAGGTCAGGCTTGTATCTGATATGAGCTGGCAGTGGCTGCCCGAAGGTTTCTGCATACCAGCAGATCCCTCTGATTCCTCAGCAAATCAAATTACAAATCTAAACAGCACTTCAAATCCAAAGTTTTCATTTAGGCCAAAGTGCAAAACCAAACAAATAGGTTTGTTGCTGCTGCTGCTGTTGTTTTGTTGATTAGTTACCGGTAGTTAGTTTGTTGGTTTGGGAAGGAAGGATTAGTTGGGATGGCATTTTTCACACTTGTAAACCAGTACAGTCAGACCACATTCACCCCATACATTTAAAGCACTATGATATCATTTTAAATAATAATGGCTTCCCCCAAGGAATCCTGGGAGCTGTAGTTTGTTACGGGTGCTGGGAGTTGTCTATTCCTCTCTAACAGAGCCACAATTCCCAGAGTTCCCTGTAAAGAGGGATTGTTCACACACTCTGGGAATCAAGCCACACAAAATAATATTGCAAAACCAAACATATTGTATGTAATTATTTGTATGTTTGGCAAAATTGGTCTTTTAAAAACAAATGTTTTAGAAACCACCATTCACTGTCAAGATCATGGAGTAAGATCAGAATTAGAAAAAAATCTGTGAACATAAGCACAACATTGAGATTTTCAGGAGAAAAAAATCCATCTGTAAATGTACTTCCCCAACAAGCAAGGCTTCACTGTTTATTTGTCTTTACTCCTGTGTCTTAAAATATTATCAGCCGAAGTGCTTGTTTCAGCCCTATTTTCAATCAACCCTTATTTTATTGTCTTCTCATAATGCCCTCCTTACTTTGAAATTTTCATGGTTGCTACACCACTGTTTCAGCTAAAGTTTGCAGCCGGGGGGGGGGGGTGGAAGGAGGGGGGGGTGGAATGAAAGCATGTGAAAGGCTCCCAATTGCCATAGCCACCATTCCTAATTCTTTTCTCCGAGCAGAAAATCATTCTTCCACTGATCTCACTTGTGGTCAGAGCTCTGAACAGGCCCATCCGTCAGCAGGCTGATTTGGTTCAGCAGGTGTTGGTTGTGCAATCACTCATTTGAGGCTAATCGGCTGGCGGCTGTCAAGGGTTATGGAGTATTTATTGAGTTTATGTCAGGTCCAGATGACCAATAGTTGGCAGCCGCTGGATTCCCATTGACATTGATGATATTGCTGAATTAAACGGGGGATGTCGACCGAACTTGCTCGGAGCTAGCAATGGAGCCCACGGAAACACAATGCACATGACTGCCAGTGCTCTTTATTTCTTCTCACCCCTCCCCCTTTCCTCTTTGGCTCCCTTAAATAAAATATTATTATTTTCATGGAAACGTCAGAGGAGAAGCTGTGAATCGAGTGCCCATGAAATATTTAGTGAGAGAAACCGAGTCAACTGATGGGAATGAGACTTGTGTCTCTTCAACAGATTTACTGCCCATTTGCTGGCTGGTGATTGAGGAATTTCCTGGCTGATCTTTAGAAAGGAGCCCAGGGATGACAAATTGAGTCATTATTGCTCATGCGGCCGGGGGGGGGGGGAATCACATGCACCCCTCCTATGTGTTTCAGATCAGGGCTAGGCAGGAGCCAAATACACATGTGTCATTTGGTAGACCCAACCAGTGTATTAATTTAATCAGCAGGGAGTGGGTTGATCCTCTGTAATCCTGCAAAAAGGTTCTATATAGAGCATCTTTGAACTGAGATAAATTGAAATAAACATGAATGCTCATTATGATCATTACAGGACTGCATTGCCTCCCAAGCACAGTAATTCTGTTCATTTTGCTTTTATAATCTTCCTATGCAGAAATAATCTGTTTTGCCCTGTTTTCTTTTACAGTACTCTTGTTTTTCATATTGGCTGCCACAAGACATAGTGATGAGCCACCATCCTGGACAGTTTTAAAGGGAATTAAACATATTGATGGAGGATAAAGCTTTCAGTGGTGGCTAAATGCCTCGAGTATCAGGCAGGATATGCCTCTGAATGCCAGTTCCAGTTACAGGTAGGTAGCCGTGTTTGTCTGCCATAGTCAAAACAAAACAAAATAAAAATAAAAAAATCCTTTCAGTAGCACCTTAGAGACCAGCTAAGTTTGTTCTTGGTATGAGCTTTCGTGTGCATGCACAGTTCTCCAGATACACTGAAACAGAAGTCACCAGACCCTTATATATAGTGAGAGAGTGGGGAGGGGTATTACTCAGAAGGGTGGTGGGAATGGGGGATAGGTGTGGAAAACCTGTTGATGACTGTTAATGACTGCAATTGGTCTTACAGCAAAAAGCAAAGGATGAGATGGCTAAAGATAGCTTTGTCATGCATGCCAAAAAGCCATCTCACCCCTTGCTTTTTGCTGTAAGACCAATTGCAGTCATTAACAGTCATCAACAGGTTTTCTACACCTATCAGCCAATCACCCATACCCACCACCCTTCTGACTTGATCCAACAAGGCTCTTCTTGCCATCTCTCTCTCTCTCATTCATCCAGGCTTATTCCATGGTATACGTTACCGGTCTGCTGTTATACGTTTTGTGATCATCCACAGCAATCCATTCAACTGTAACAACAATTGGAATGATTTTTGCCACTTTGAGATGATTCTATAACATGCACTGCAACTAAAAGAGGGGAAGCAGACACAGGTTTTAAACCAAGGAGGAGCTGCTTTGAAATACAGTGTTGGACACTGAAGGGGCTTCCCATCCATAAGATCAGTCTGACCAAAGAACAGAGATGGGGAAATGATGGCGCTGGGCTGTTGTTCTCGTGCATCTGTGGACTTCCCACAGGATATTGGCTGGCCACCATTAGAACAGGATATTGGACTAGATTGGTCTTTGGTGTGATCCATCAGGACTTCCTTTTCTTATGCTCAAATTCCACTTACCACTCTGGGGAAGTTTTTCCACAATCAGAGATGTGTCAAATGTTTGATGGAAAAGGTAGTTTTTGAAGATGTTGTCTTGCTTTTCAGGCAGACAGGTAAGATTTAAGAATGGGCCTTTAAAAATATAAATCTTGGTATGTATTTGTATTTTCTTTAAGCACATTGTGTAGGCTAGGTTTTAAATAGCAAGGCTAATCCTCTGGACTACAGAGTCCAGTGGCTGTCATCCTTACCTGCCAAAGCCCAGATAATGGGGGGAAGAGGAGAGGAGTTGAAGCAGAACAAAGGCTTTTGGCAAATGATGGAGTTAGATCGCAGACATGATTAAATGCAGAGGAGAAGCCACAATTTGAATACCTGTTTACATGGAGGATAACAGATGGCCACCCCATTGACTGCAAGGCTATTACTCACTTGCAGGTCTCTGATGACACCATAAAGCATGAGAGACAGTGTTCAGAAGGCTGACAGAGCCACAGAAGCTGGGCCCTGAGGATGATTTATGAGACTCGCTCTACAGCTATGTAATCTATTGTTTTATATTGCATATGCTGCAATGAGGAATTATTGTATCAAACATCATTTTGAGGCCCCAGTTGTCAAAGAAGGGAGCCAAGTTCCTGTTGCAGAGTGCAAATTTTAGGATTTGGGAGGCAAAATTGTATGATAACATTTGTATGGATGATTTTGGGTTAGGGATGGAATGCACATGGTCTATGGGTTTCAATATACTGAGAGCCAGTGTGGTGTAGTGGTTAAGAGTGGTAGACTCGTAATCTGGTGAACCGGGTTCGTGTCTCCGCTCCTCCACATGCAGCTGCTGGGTGACCAGCAAGCACAAAGAAAGGTTTGAGGAATAGGTGGCCTCTACCCCCTGTCATGAGTGCCAGTGGCTGGAAAGGGGTATCAGAAATAATGGGATATCTACCTTGTATGACGGGACGTGGATGGCGCTGTGAGTTAAACCACAGAGCCTAGGGCTTGCTGATCAGAAGGTTGGCAGTTCGAATCCCCATGACGGGGTGAGCTCCCATTGTTCGGTCCCTGCTCCTGCCAACCTAGCAGTTCAAAAGCACGTCAAAGTGCAAGTAGATAAATAGGTACCACTGCAGCGGGACGGTAAACAGTGTTTCCGTGCACTGCTCTGGTTCGCCAGAAGCGGCTTAGTCATGCTGGCCACATAACCCAGAAGCTGTAAGCCGGCTCCCTCGGCCAATAATGCGAGATGAGCCCCGCAACACCAGAGTCGGTCACGACTGGACCTAATGGTCAGGGGTCCCTTTACCTTCTATGATGTGCAATGTATGAATGTAAATATGTCCTAGGGCTATAGTCTGAAAGAGTGTTTTAACCATCAGTCCCTCTTCCCAGGAAGCTCTGGCAACTGTAGTTCTCAGCATTCTGAACCATACTTCCCAGGATTGTTTGGGGGAAGCCACAACTGTTACAGTGGAATAATAGCGCTTTAAATTCATGGTGCAAATGTGGCCCAAGTTTTAATGTAATTTAATGCACTTTTGCACACCATCTTTTGATACTTGCATGCAATGTAATGTAAAAATGATTTGAATAAACAAGCTGAAAAGAGGAAGGCTAAATCAACTTTGATTCACTCTGGACATACAGATTATTCCTTTAAATTAAGCATGCTGATATTCAGCTCTTCTCCTGCAAAAAACTCTGATCTGTGCATTTCTCTACATGCTTTTAAGACCCATCTCAGCAGCCAGCCCTTCTCTTTGAAGTCCACACCTCCTCCCGTGCCCTGCTGCATTTTCCTCCAGGCATTCAGCCTGCAGAAAGCTCCCCGCTGGTAGTAATTGGTGGCATTTTATGCTAATCTTCATTTCCTCTCCTGTCAAAATGTTGAACTGTTGCGGCTTGATTCTCAGGCGTGAGTTGCCAAGTTTCCTTTGCTGTAATGACTTCCCTTTATCGAAAGGCACCTGGTCACTCCTTTGCTGGTGACTAATTGTCCTAGGCCATCTGATGCTGAATTAATCCATAATTGCTTAATCTATCTGTGTCTGCACAGCCAGGCAGGAGGGAGGGGGAGCACTCGACAAAGATCAATCACTTAAAATTCATCAAGCCGTATATTGGCACCCAGACCTCTGCCTGCTTCCCAGCTGAGATTGTGATGGAGCTGAGAGACGGACACTCCCAGAAGGCTGGCCTGTGCCTATATTGCTGTTTGATTCACAGGGTGAGGACAGACGTAATATTAAAGCTGGGACACAGCAGGTTTATCACCGCCCGCTGTGTGAACCCAGCTTGTGATACGGAGTGAGGAGGAACTTTCTAAATGAGAACTTTTGGATTAGAACATGGGTAGGCAAACTAAGGCCCAGGAGCCAGAGCCGGCCCATGGACAGTCCGGGAATCAGCGTGTTTTTACATGAATAGAATGGGGAAATCTAAAGAACTACCTACCAAGGAGGAATGTATTCTCAAATTAAATGAATATTTAAAATTGGCTAAATTAACAGCATCCATACGACAGCAGTCAAATCAAAAACTAAAAAATGAATGGCAACGCTTTGATGATTATATGACAAAATATTGCTCTTAAAAAGACATGCTAATATGCTTAGACTAAGAATGTAAATGCATCAAAACAATAAATTATCAACGACATATGTATATATAGAGAGAAAATAAAAACAATCAGAATGCAATGATAAGGGTAAAATTGATTTTAGAGAAGATGAGTAGCGGTGGAGGGAAGTGAAACAGGGTGGTGGGTTCATTTTATTTTGTTTATGTTTTTTCTTTTTCTCTTTTTGGATGTTGTCTAATGATTTAATGTCTAATGATTTAATGTTTCTTTTCTGTTATATATTATTTCTCTTAAATTGTATGACGGAAAATCTAAAAAAAAATATGAATAGAATGTGTGCTTTTATTTAAATTGCATCTCTGGGTTGTTTGTGGGGCACAGGAATTCGCTCATCCCCCCCCCCCAAAATATATAGTCTGCCCCCCCACAATGTCTGAGGGACAGTACACTGGCCCCCTGCTGAAAAAGTTTGCTGAGCTCTGGATTAGAAAGTGCAGCTGGGGATTTGAGGCTGGGAGAACAACATTTCTTAAGTGGGTTGGGGAAAATGTGTGTTTTTCTTGTGTTACATTTGTATCTCACAACAACCCTGTGTGGTAAATTATGGTGGGGAGGGAGAGACTGGCCAAGAGTCACCTAGTTAGGATTAGTGTGGTGTAGTGGTTAAGAGCGGTAGACTCGTAATCTGGGGAACCGGGTTCGCGTCTCCACTCCTCCGCATGCAGCTGCTGGGTGACCTTGGACTAGTCACACTTCTCTGAAGTCTCTCAGCCCCACTCACCTCACAGAGTGTTTGTTGTGGGAGAGGAAGGGGAAGGAGAATGTTAGCCGCTTTGAGACTCCTTCGGGTAGTGATAAAGCGGGATATCAAATCCAAACTCTTCTTCTTCTCTTCTTATAATGGAGTTAGGATTTGAACCCTAACCCCCATCCCAGTCCTAGTCAGCAGCCCCACGGGGTGATTTCTTTTCCACTTCAAATATAGCATCATTCCAGGGTCTTGCAATGTTGGTGGTCACCCTTCCAAGTCCCTAACAAGTGACAGAAACCTAAAAAGCTCCGTATCTTAGGGTTGCTGTATGTACGGGAATTCCTGGACATGTCTGGATTTTTACCTCTTGAAATGTGGCAACCCTGTCATATCTGCTACATAAAGAAGCAGCTACTGTCCAGGATTAGGCCTTTCCTGTGAATCAAATTAGTAGCTATTCAGTAAGCAAGATTGTACATTAAGTCACAGGGTGTAGCAGAATACAAGCATATTCAAGGTTCTGGTTCTCTTGCCTTATCTAGAGAAGATCTTGGACAAGACTTGTTCAGAGTAGAAACCATCAGCACAATCCTTTGCGTGTTTAATCAGAAGTAAGTGCCATTCAGCTCCATGAGGCTTGCTCCTAGGTAAGTGGATAGAAGATGTGTATCTCACCAGCTGCAATAGCTTTCTGTCCAGGGGCAGCTTCAGGAAAAGGTGTTCTTAGGCAGCTACTAAGTTATAGCATCCTGGGCATAGCCTGAGAGAAAAGCAATAACAAACCTAGACAGCATCTTAAAAAGCAAAGACATCACCCTGCCGACAAAGCTCCGTATAGTTAAAGCTATGGTTTTCCCAGTAGTGATGTACGGAAGTGAGAGCTGGACCATAAAGAAGGCTGATTGCTGAAGAATTGATGCTTTTGAATTATGGTGCTGGAGGAGACTCTTGAGAGTCCCATGGATTGCAAGAAGATCAAACTTATCCATCCTTAAAGAAATCAGCCCTGAGTGCTCACTAGAAGGACAGATCCTGAAGCTGAGGCTCCAGTACTTTGGCCATCTAATGAGAAGAGAAGACTCCCTGGAAAAGACCCTGATGTTGGGAAAGATGGAGGGCACAAGGAGAAGGGGACAACAGAGGATGAGATGGTTGAACAGTGTTCTCGAAGCGACTGGCATGAGTTTGGCCAAACTGCGGGAGGCAGTGAAGGATAGGCGTGCCTGGCGTGCACTGGTCCATGGGGTCATGAAGTGTCGGACACGACTGAACGACTGAACAACAAGGTATGTGAGTCACCTATATTTTTAATAGGGGCTCCCTTTTAATCACACCTGATGCCCCCATAGCAACATCACTTTGAGGCATTATGGGTACTTAAGAGGTCTCTTGCCCAGGAGCCATCACCCTTTCCTACACAACACGAGAGTGGGAAAGGCTTTAATTGGCTCGGTCAGCAGCAAATGGGACCTTCTCCTCTCACACTCCATCAGCGAGCAGCCACTCTGTTGAAGAGGAAGAGATAACTAGGCCATATGAAGCTATTACCCTGAGTGACATTTCTGCTCCATCAAGCCATCTTGTCTACTGTGGCCTCCATTGCTTGGGGGTAGAGGTGTTTCTGAATCTGTTTTAATTGGAGATGCAAGGGATTGGACAGGGCCAGCATCAGGGTTGGTATCATCAGGAATTTGTCTGTGGGCCACTGCTAACCCACAGGACCTCTTACACACGGACACAATCCCCATGTACACAGTCACTCAGCAATCTCTTGATGCCCACCACAACACTCCATCATCTCAATTCTCACTTCAATAATGCATTTTGGTGGTGCTTTTTTCTGGGGGGGATGCAGGGGTACGCATACCCCTAAACATTTTGTGAATCCAAGGTTGACCTCGTTAAGGGGAAGTATTTCAATATGAGTAGGAAAATGAGAGTACCCCTAAACATTTTTTTTTTAAGCACTGCATTTTGGTATATTTTCCACACAAAGAAGAGTAGGCTAGTTTCTACACACACTCACAATCTCTACCCTCCACCCAGGAAAGCAAGAGTTCCAGGACACATTCCAGCCAGAGAAAAACACTCGAGGTGGGTAAGAAGCAGGCCCAACATGGGGTTTGGCCTGGAGAGAGGGGTGTGAGTAGGGAGGAGGTTTGGCCTAGAGAGAGTCCATGGGGCCATTTAGAGAGGCCTGGAGGGCCACACATGACCCTGGGCCTGAGATTTCCCCCCTCTGGTCTAAAAGTGCAATGAGGTATAGTATTTCCATTGAAATATTTGCCATGGCTGGAGAAAAGACATAGGAGAAGCAAGTAGTCTACTGCAAAACATGTATCCTATAAACCCTTAAGGGTACCTTCAGGATTCATACAAACAGAACATAGAGCAGTAAACGCTTTATTCATATTCAGTGAGATGCAATATCTGGAGGTTCTGTTTCACTGGCATAACAGCCGTAGATAGACCTCATATTATATGAATTTGATGAATTCCCCTTGAAAGCCAGTGGCTATAATCACAGTCACAGCCGTGAATCCTATAAAATTATTTTTTCATTGCATGAATAAGCATTTCCTTTTGGCTTACTGAAATTACTACCAATCAGTTTGGGGCGATTCTTTCCTCCCGAAGCAGTCCCTGTTTGCTGTTGCTCAGGTGAGTTCCACAACTTCCCAGAGTGGCTTTTTGAGAGGGTTGCATGTGACTACAGACCGAAGAGGAGATGGGAAACTTTCCTCCCATGAACTTCCTTTTGCTAAGTTCTCTTACGATTTCAGTCATTGTCTTTAAACACCTGCTGAGGGTCCTGCTCCTGCCTCTCTCCACCAGGCCTAGGGCAGCGCCTGACAGACGGCTGCTGCCCAGCAGAGAGTACTGTTTACAATCTTTCAAACTGCTTTTTAATTTTGTTTTTAATTTTTTAAAACTGTTTTATATGTGTTTTTTTGGGAGGGGGGGTTATTTGGCTGTTTCAGTTTATATATGCATTATGTATTTTGTGTTTTTATATTGTAATTTTATTTTGTGAACCGCCCTGAGACCCGTGGGTATAGGGCGGTATATAAATTTAAATAATAATAATACTAACAACAACAACAACAACAACAACAACAATTTAAATGCATCAGTTATGCTTTTGGACCAAGTTTCAATAACCTGCATCTTTTCCAGTGGTTGTTGGACTACAACGGGGGTCAGCAAACTTTTTCAGCAGGGGTCTGGTCCACTGTCCCTCAGACCTTGTGGGGAGCCAGATTATATTTTGAAGAAGGAAAAAAAAAATGAACGGATTCCTATGCCCCACTAATAACCCAGGGATGCATTTTAAATAAAAGCACACATTCTACTCATGTAAAAACACGTTGATTCCTGGACCGTCCAAAGGCCAGATTTAGAAGGTGATTGGGCCGGATCCTGCCCTCGGGCCTTAGTTTGCCTACCCATGGACTACAACTTCCATTCTGCGTGACCATACTAACTAACAACATCTGAATTGTCACAGGTTAGCTACCCTGTTTTAAACTACTTAGGTCCAATAGAATATAAAATAGTTTTAAAACGTATTTATCAGCAGCAAAAGTTTACTTGATTCCTTCTCTTTAACTAATGGTAAATTGGCCTGTTGGTATGTCATATTTAAATATCTTCATGGACAGGAGAATTATCTCACTGGAATGAATAATTTCATGCTGAGAATAGTATTCACTCTTCTTAGATTTAACCAAATGCCCTCTGCTAGGCATGAAGAGAAATATCAGAAGATTCCTTATTGTTTATGACTGTGTGTCTGCAGTAATGGAGATATTCAGAGTGCTGTGTATTATTTGTTTAGGTGCTCTGTAACCATGTGGAGAGAACAAGTTTCTCCCTCGGCTGTTGGAAGGCCATAGTAATTGGCTGGGTTTTCAGAAAACTTACCCACTAAATATAATTAGATTAACACAAAAATGGTCACTTTCTCCTTATTGGCCAAAATAAGCTCAGCCTTTCTTTATACTCTCAATGCTCTTTTCTATTATATGAGCCATTTTTATTATATTTATTGTTGATTTGAGTAATGAGATTAGAAACATAGGAAGATGCCTTGTAGCACTTCAGACTATTCTTCCATCTAGTCTGGCAACATCCACTAGGGCTGTGCCAAACCTTTGAGTGATATTTGTTCTGACCATTCTGGGAGCAGTGGCAATGAAGCAAAGATGCTTCAGAAAAGGGCAGGTCACTTGGGGTTGTAGCAGTGGCATAGCGTGGGTTGCCTGCGCCCGTGACGGGGCAAGTTTTTTGCCCCCCTGGTGAACTGGGCAGTTTGGGTGAGGGCATGCACGGGGGGGGGGCACACACAGAACCCACACAGAGGGTGGACGGAGCCTGCCTCCAACCATCTCCTTGACTGATGCCTCCATTCACCTGCCCACTAGACCAACCACCTGCCGCCACACCTCAACTGCTAGGGTTCTGTGCCTGTCATGGGGGTGCCTGATTGTGCCCCCTCAAAAATGTGCACCTGAGGCAATGCCCCCCCCCCGGCTCCACACACCACACTTCTGGGTTGTATCCAACTAAGTTCAAGTCAGATTAATCATGTTGGAAGGTACTCAACTACGTTTTTGTTCTAACACAAAAAGTAACACTCACGCAAGGGGGTTTCTCCTCTTTCCTCCCCAAATCTGCTCTGAAGGGTTGGGGGGGGGGGACCCAGAACAGATCTGGGTGGGGCAGGGGGAGAAGAGGGAGAATGTTCTGTTGGCAAGGTGAAATCCTATGGTGCTGGGAGGGCAAATGGAATTTTCAAAACTTGTTTTAAGGGGGGGTAGACACCCCCCAGCCACCTTTCTATTTGTGATGTAAGAGAAAGCACACACTCACCTAAAAATAAATCCAGAAAGATAAGCAAAAAAGTACACCTCTTTTCCAGGGAATATTTTCTGGAGGTAAGAGAGCAGAATTTGGAACATTGCTATTGTCTAACTTGACTGGCCTTTTAACTAGGATGCCACTGTTTGAACCTGGAACCTTCTGCATGCAAAGCATGAGGTCCGCCACTGAGATCCAGAAATTAATTTCCTAGCCATTTTATTATCTTACTGGCTGAATATTTCTCCATACCTTTCCAGGGCAAATAGCAGGGATGGGTAGCAATTTGGAGTGAGAAAACAACATATGGGGTAGGTGGAAAACCCCACCCTCACCAGTGCATTGTTTTCAACCTGGATTTGGGGTTTGCTTTTACTAAAGAGAAATACATGGCCTGGTCTAAAGCACTTTAGCTGAAAATGTTGTTAATATAATGTGTAGTTTGGCTGCACGTGAACTGGAAAGCCAGCTGTCTGCTGGGTGCATGCAGAACAGTTCTTTAATGTTAAGCAGTTGCTGTCACTGAGACCCTTGTCAATTGCTGTGGATTTTGAACATGCACTTGAAGTATTAAGCAGGCCAGGCAACCAAAGCCAGCTGCATTGTAAGACTCCGTAAGCTGCTATTTAATGTTAAACTCCTTATTTTCATTGAAACTCTTCTTGATTGCTGTGAGACTAAGTGAATGATAAGCCTCATAAACTCACTGAACCTCTTGTCAACGGCTTTGACACAGGCTCTGATCTTCAATGTTTACCCAGGGCTGCCCCTATTTATTGTTCTTGTTTTGCTACTTGTCCCTGGTAAATCATGGGACCCAGGTGGCGCTGTGGGTTAAACCACAGAGTCTAGGACTTGCCGATCAGAAGGTCGGCGGTTCGAATCCCTGCAACGGGGTGAGCTCCTGTTGTTCGGTCCCAGCTCCTGCCCACCTAGCAGTTCGAAAGCACATCAAAGTGCAAGTAGATAAATAGGGACCGCTCCGGCGGGAAGGTAAACGGCGTTTCCGTGCGCTGCTCTGGTTCGCCAGAAAGCAGCTTTGTCATGCTGGCCACATGACCCGGAAGCTGTCTGTGGACAAACGCCGGCTCCCTTGGCCTATAGAGCAAGATGAGCGCCACAACCCCCGAGTCGGACACGACTGGACCTAATGGTCAGGGGTCCCTTTACCTTTACCTTTACCTGGTAAATCACTTTCCTCATTTTGTCCCTATTTTTGCCTTTTGGAGAAGACTTGTTAAAATTTGCCTCTGTTACCACCAATTTCACGCGGGGCATAGGGAAGGTGCAAGAATGTCCCTATTTGCATCTACAAAATGTCAAAGAATAGGTCCCAGCTCTATGGTCTTTTCCTATGGTGACTATGTGTGCTGCTTTACAGAAGGCAGCCCTCTCTTTTGGTGATGTATTTCCTGTTTTTGAGGTAATGCAGCAGAGCCCACAATCACAGATTGGCTGCAGACAAATAACACAAATAGCCATCCATAATGTCACTTATCTGAATGAGCCAATCTTGAATGCACCTGCTAGAGAGTAAGTTCCATTGAACTTAGAGGGACTTACTTTTAAGTTAACATGCTTAGGATTACATTGTAAGGCTGCAGTGCTAAATGTGTTTTCCCTACAGCAGAGATGGAGAAGTAGTGTCCTTCCAGAAGATGAACTCCAACTTCCATCAGACCCAGTCAGAAATGGTCAGGGATGAGGGTTGGTGTTAAGAGTCCAGCAACACAATGAGGTTCCCAATCCCTGTCATACTTTGTAAGCCCCATTGAACACAGTGGTGCTTACTTCTGAGTTAACATGTATAGCATTGGGCTCCTGAAGCATCACTGGGTTATGGCCACAGACTACAGATCAACATGTGATATGAGCATCCAACATTATACACCAATGTGTTTGCCGCTTTGCCAGCTGATTTATGAGATGAAGGATCCTGTCTCTGTTGTCCAGTGTCATGACTGACAATCTGGCGACTGAGTACCATGTGATAGAAGAGCCAGAAGAAGATGAGACTCTGGGTCCATCCTTAGGAGAAGAACCATCAGGAGCTCCAGGACTCTCCCAGCTGGAGGACATAGCCCTGTTACCATCCTTGAATTCAGAGGAGTTTCCTGCAGTACATTTGATACTTCAACTGCAGTACATTTGATACTTTCCTCTGGAAAGACAGGGCTTAACTACTCTACAAGTACAGTCAACATATAAAAGGCGTAACTTGGAGTTGGGTGCTTATAAGAGACAAGAACTTGTATAGCTGCCTTGGCAGAAACTTGGGAGCTCTCCAAGGTTCTGCGGGTGCTCTGGGTGCCATAGATTTTTGCCTTAGATTCCCGGCTTAGACTAGTAACTTGGTGGGACACTGTCAGGCTTCCACTGTGAACCTTGAGCTCTCAAAGAACAGGATATCCTTTATTTGAAGCCTGTTACCAAGCATCTGTGCCTCTGTTTCTTCTCCATAGTTCCAGAGGAGTTGAGCACCAGTCTGAATGCAGCATGCCAAAGTGTTCAATTTCACTGTGCCGAGCATCCAGTGTAATCCATCGAAAGGGCACTGTCCTTCAGGCCTTTCAGCTGGGCTGACAGCTGCCCACTGATTAATTGACAGGTTAAAAAGATTGATTCCACATGTCAGAGCTGTAACCCTGCCAGAACAATGCGGCTGTCAATTGGGCTGTAAAACAGACGCTTGCATTAACCGCTCTGACAGCGGCAGTGCAGAAACACATGCACCTGCCTTTATGGAGCCTAAACACACAGCCACGCACCAATTAATCATCCTGAGAGCCTCTGTGGAGGATTCAATAAAGACTCCTGCAGTGGAAGAGGAGTGCCAGTCTGACTTGTCAGGTCTTCTTCTCAAAACGCAAGAGAGCGGATGTAAGGAAACAGCCAACGCTGAGATAGAAATGGAGCTCACTCACCCCCCTCCTTCAGTTCATCACTCCTTATTCTCAGCCATCCATTGCAACTTGTATCCAGGAGTTATTTTCCTCACCTTCAGTTACTGAGCTCAATACCTCTTAGGCAGTAAGTTAGGAAAGCTGGAATATTTCAAATCCTCCACTTAGCCCAGCTTACCCCACAGGGTTGTTGTGAGAGGAAACTAGGAGGTGGGGGGGGGACCATGAATGTCACCTTAAGCTTCTTGGGGGGGAAAGGTAAGGTATAAATGTGCTCAAACAATCAATTAATTAAGAGAGGCTGTACGAGAAGGAATTTTCTCAGATGCACCTTATCACAGCAACATCTGCCATATAAGCAACAACTGTCAAAAAATTCATATTAATAATGAGGATGAAGATTGAATATTAAAAGGATCAGTCTAAGAAAACTATATCTTTATATTTATTAGATTTATAAGCCACTTTTCAAACAGTAGGACAATTCTAACTTCATCATACCTCCCACACCAACTCCCAGCACTATATAACCAGGGTCACCTGCAGCCTGTGGGCCTAGCCAGGCCTGCTATGCCTTCTCATTTGGTCCTTGACATCATTTTGGCCAGGTCACATCCAGCTGTGGCAGGTAAAGATGGGAGCTGAAGCACTATTTTCAGCTCTAGAGCACTGGCTCATACCATTCTCTGTACTGACTGGACTCTACGTCTATGAATCTTCTTAAATTGGTAGCCCATGGCAGTTGTCCTCTAATGCCAATGGGTGGTAACATCAAATCCACCCCAAGCTTGACTGTAGCAAAGGTGCTGCTTTGGTCCATCTCTGGTTGCTTAGTTGTAATATTTAAAGGACCATCTAGTTCAGCATCCTGCTGCTCACAGTAGCCAACCAGTTGCCCTTGGGAAGCCCACAAACGCTCAAGGCTGGGCCATGTAGCTAGGGCTGATGGGAGCTGGCATACAACATCATCCGGAGAGCACCAGGTTAGGGAAGTTTGGTCTACACCAGGCATAGGCAAACTCAGCCCTCCATATGTTTTGGGACTACAACTCCCATGATCCCTAGCTAACAGGACCAGTGGTCAAGGATGGTGGGAATTGTAGTCCCAAACATCTGGAGGGCTGAGTTTGCATATGCCTTCCAGGGCTTCAGGCAGTTCTCTCCCTTAGCACTACATGGAGATGCCAGGAATTGGACCAGGTGCTCTACCACTGAGCCTTTCCTCCTATTTCAGTAATGCAACTCTCTTGCCTTTTATATTCTGCAAAGAGGGAGCATACGCACTTTTTTTTTTCAAATTGGTGCCCTCTAACCCCCATGTATACCAGCAGGAAATGATACTCCTGATCATGCCACCAACATCTTGGGATTGTGGCCTGCAATGTTACTCCTACTGCCAGAAAGCCTCACCCCTTTCATTGTTCTACCCCTTCCTCGCAAAAAAAAATAAGGAAAAGATCAGACAGACAGACAGACAGACAGACAGCAATTAGAACAATCAGACAGAAAGTTGCAGCTGATGTCCGGGGGGGGGGGAGCAGCTATGAAATGTTGCTGGCTAGAAAGTCTTCAGGAGGCTGTCAAAGGGAAAGCAGCATTTCAAGGGGATCCTTTAGGGAAACTGAGTCAGATCCCCAATAACCCTACTTTGTAGGAGGAAGCAAGAGGAGGAACAGTGGGTACTGTATATATTATTGCTCTTGATATTATTATTTTTAAATTTATTTTACTCTTTTTTATTAAATTTTTATCACACCCTTTCTCATAAAGGAGCCCAGGGCATATACTGAATATATTATTTTAGCATGTTGTGTTTCTGTTGTTTTTCATTCTAAGCAGCTTTGAGTGTTGTTTTAATGGGAAAGTGGGGCATAAATATTAAAGTTAACCTTATTTAATGCATCTCTGCATACACACCATAACACACAACCCCAACAAAGGATAATCAAAGCTGTGGTTTCTTAAGGGTGCTGGGAACTGTAGCACTAAAACATGGGTAGGCAACCTAATCTGACCCAATCGCCTTCTAAATCCGGCCTGCAGACAGTCCAGGAATCAGAGTGTTTTTACACGAGTAGAATGTTTCCTTTTATTTAAAATGCATCTCTGGGTTATTTGTGGGGTATAGGAATTTGTTCTCCCCCCCAAAAAAAAATAGTCTGGCCCCCCTACAGGGTCTGAGGGACAGTGGACCGGCCCCCTGCTGAAAAAGTTTGCTGACCCCTGCAAACTAAAGTTCTCAGAATTCTTTGGGGATGGGGAAATGCTTTAAAGGTGTGGTGTGTACTCAGACAACATCTGTGTGAGATATATATCAGTAACAAAGTATAAAAGTATTTCAAGGCAATTGGGGAAATGTTCTTTGGAAGAAGCTATGGGATTCACTATTATGAAAGCCTCTTGCATACAGCTGCAGCATCAATTAAACCTCTGCCTGACCTAACCACTGTTACCTACGAAGCCCCAGCCTCTGAGGATGCTATGCATCTTGGAACTGAGAAAATTAATACAAGAAATTAAGATAACCCCTTCACCTAACCCCCTTTCACCCACACATCTCCTGATATTTGGGGAATTGCAGGAGTCCTGTGAAATCTTTTTCTGAGATAACAAAGGGTCACCTCTGAGCTTGGTTCTGCCAGAAGATGCCTTAAAGCTTTTATGGCCAGATTCAATATAGATATACAGAGATCCATTATCTTAAAAGCTGTGAGGAGGTCCAGCAAATATTTCCAGCCCTGAAACAGGTTTATTTCCATCTGCACTTATCTGTGCTATTTAAACTCCATTGCTTGCCGTTAATCTTTTGTAATGCAGCATAAGAGGGCTTATTTACTTTCTAATGACATCAATTGGCCATAAATATTAGACATCTAAGGTTGGCCGATGCAGGGAGACCCATTTTCCATTCCAGCTTGGCATTTGACTATTTGCAAAGCTGCCGTTCTGTTTGTTCTCGTGTGAGTCACTTATCGGCTGTCATAGGCCAGCGTTCAATTTATTTAAATTGAATGAATAAGTACATTAGGAGGAGCTGTCAGGAGAAGAGAGGGAACGAGGAGCACACTGGGATGAGTGATAAGTCAACATGCTGCAATGGAGATTCACTGAAGAAGTGCACAAATCAAAGCACTAAAGAGAGTGGGTGGGAGATGTCCAGGGTGGGAGGAGGCTGGTTTGAGTGAAGCTATAGATCTCTGAGTATAAAGACCCACTAACCGATCTATGGGCTACAAGCAACATTTGCCATGGATGCTTCCAACTCTGACTGAAGGGAGTAAGCTGGGAGTGCTTTACTTGGCCCAAATATGGAGGATATTGTTGTAAGATTAAAGCTGCTGCATTATACTGGGGGGTGGGGATCTGCAAAATGTGTATATTAGAAGAAATACACACTGGGTACCATCAGACTGGGGTTTTATAGTGTGTGTATTCATTCATTCATTCAGCATGCTTTTATCAGAGTAATAGTGGTGGATATGGTTTGTTCTGTGATGCTTCCCCAATGCTACCATGTCATTGCTGCCTAGGAGCAGAGGTTGGATGGCCAACTTTCTGTGATTCCTTAGCTGTGATTGCAGGGGGTTGAACTGAAAGACCTTCCAAGTCTACAGTTCTGTGATTCTAAGGGGTGGTGAGGGACTCTATAAAAGCAGGCAAAAATACAGTCATACCTCAGGTTGCAAACACTGCAGATTGCGCGTTTTCGGGTTGCGGGCCGCGCCAAACCCGGAAGTACCAGGATGGGTTACTTCTGGGTTTCGGCGCTCACACATGTGCAGAAGCACAAAATGACATCACACTCATGTGCAGAAGCGCCAAAAGGTGTTGCGCGTGCGCAGACGCGGAGCTGCAGGTTGCGAACGCTGTGGGTTGCATATGTTGCGGGTTGCAAATGTGCCTCCCACACAGATCATGTTCGCAACGCAAGGTATGACTGTAACCTGGAACATTTGTAGTATAAGAAGTTACAAGGATTATGCAGGAAGTTTGATTATTTGTTTGTTAATTTTATATCCTACCATTCCTCCCAAAGGAGACCAGAGTGGCAAAATCAAGCATTCTCATCATCAACAACATCTTACCAACAGCTTTAAAGCAATTCCAGTACAGATAAAGATTGGGAAAGTTCTCATCTTAAATGGCTTGTTGTAACAGGAAAGTCTTCAGTAGGTGCCACAAAGACATCAGAAATGGCACCTGTCTAATATGCAAGGGAGGGGGAATTAAAAAGGGCAGGTTTCACAATGCTAAAGGTACCGGTACTGTACTGAGCTGGAGCCCTTGTACAATTCAAGCAAGCAACATATCTTTCACAATGTCCTAATTAGACTAAAGGATGTTGAGAGACAAAATATTGCGGCAGCTGTAAATAAAATTTGCTCTCCCATATTCTATGATTTAAATATCCTAGATAGCAGGGTCAACTATGTTACTAAACTAATAATACCAGCCCAATTTATGTTGGCCCGACTGAATATCTTTCCCTTGGCATTTGTCAGGGGTAGATATCAGAATATTCCCAGAAACAAGAGATAGTGCAGATGTTCCCTGAATGTCCCGGACATTGTAGAGCATATTCTCTTTTATTGTCCACTACACAGTACGCTGCATGAATGCATGTTGTCCCCCCTTTTGGATGGTTTGAAACCGCAGCATGGTGGAAGTGTTGGATTCTGTCTCTCTGACATTGACCAAGGGGTGACTGCGGGGGTAGCCGAGTTTTTGGCAGCAGTGCTCCAAGGAGTACTTTAACAGGAGGAAATTCTAGATTTTACATATACACACATACAATCAGCCTATGAGTTTAATTGTTGTTTCTTTGTGTGTATATATATTTTAAAGTTCCTGTATGTGATTCTTCCTCTCACGATTTTACTTGTAAATGCCTAATAAAGGTTTTGATAAGTACCTGCATTGTGGAGAATGGATCGCCTGATAAGATGGTACCTGCAGAATGCAGTGACCAGTTGCGTATATAAGGGGTGAGATAATATTTCAAGTTATAGGGCATGCACTTATTGGAAGTGAAGCAGTGTGGCCGCCCAAAATTTTAGCAGCTGCGAACAGTATTAAAAGCACGATCACATGTGACCACCCCAATCATACAAATCATTGTGAATATTCAACCAAAGGAATGACTGGGGGAGGCCACTGAAATGCTGGCAAATCTTCATAAGGACTTTCTAAACATCTAAATACCTGTATATCCACAAACCAGTGGGGAGGTGAGAAGTGAACTATTGTTTGAAATAATGAGAAACTGAGCGGGGGAAAAATGTATTCAGCCATTCCTGGTAAAGGTACATCAGGGTGTGGAGAACTCTGGAAGATGCTGGGTCACTGCAGTAATCTTAATGCCTGTTTGCACTGATATGTTGAAAGTTTCCCTGAACTTTGGGGAGGTTGGGGGGTAAAACTGTTTTAAATTGCCCAATAGTTTCTCACTGCCATGGGGGTTATAAAATGAATCGCTTTGGTCCAGTTAGCTGCCTCTGAGAATTCCAACTAGCAAGTTATAGGGTTTCACCTCTTCTGGGTGGGCCAGTAGCCTACCATTCTCAGCATATTTGATTTCTCACCTCTTCACCCTTGTGAAACCTTACAGGTAATTGGGAGAGAACAGTAAAATTGGAGTAGACAGCGACAAAAAAGTGGCCACTTTTCGCCATTGTTTCAACACTCAAGTCTGTTCTCCCCCCCTACCCCCATCCATAGAAGATATTGTGGCCCAACATCTCTCAGGGCTGCCATCCAGTAAGTAGAGCACCTGCTTTGCACACAGAAGGTCCCAGGTTCAGTCCCTGGCATCACCAGGTATGAGGAGAGAACCCTGCCTGAATTCCTGGAGGTCCACTGCCAGTCAGTCTAGACCAGGCATAGGCAACCTTCGGCCCTCCAGATGTTTTGGCCTACAACTCCCATGATCGCTAGCTAACAGGACCAGTGGTCAGGGATGATGGGAATTGTAGTCCGAAACATCTGGAGAGCCGAAGGTTGCCTATGCCTGGTCTAGACAGTACTGAGCTAGATGGACCAATGTCTAAGCTGATATAAGACAGCTTCTTATGTTTCTACTGGACTTCAGTTCCCAACATTTGCATCCAACATGACCAATGGTCAGGGATGATGGGGGCTTAGTTCAACAACATCTGGAGAGCTGCATGTTCCCCATCACAGCCATATGGCTTTGGGACAGAACTGTTATTTTGGTTTGGTTTCTTCTTCATTTTTCAGGAAAGACCTCTTTGCTAATTTTGCTCATTTTTTCCCTGCTGTCATTTTAAATCACAAGCCTCTCAATATTTACTGAACAATCTATTATGTGAGTAGTTTTGCTGCATCCTCAGGGGGTATTTTGGTTTCTAATTTAGTATAGCCTCTGTCTGTTCTCTTTCCCACAATGTGGGAGAATAGAATGAGGGAACTCCATAAAACTCCTAAATCCTAATGAGAACCTTAACTGTTGGCGGTGTTTCGAGTGAGCAGGATATCTAGCCATAGTCTCATTCCTTTATTGTGGTGAGTATGCTCAAAGGATTTTGAATCAAACGGGGGGTTCATTCACACATCCATGTTCATTTCTTTTAAATATTTTATACCACTCTTAAGAAATATTCCAAGGCAATTTACAACAGAGTAATCACACACACGTGCCTGTATTCTTGCAGGAAAATGGTGAGTTAGGAAGCATGATGTAAAATTACGCACAGTGCAGCAAAAGAGGATAGGGAGAAGCTATTTCTCCTTCACCTATAATACTAGAATTTGGGGACACCGAATGAAGTGAACATTTCAAGAAAGACAAAAGAAAGTAATTATTCATGGCTCATAGTTAAGCTAATGATTCCCACGAGACATAGTGATGGCCATTAAAATGGGTTTAACCAAAGGATAAGGCTACAATGGCCAAGTATTATCTTCACGACAGAGCATATCTTTGGGATACCAACTGCTGGGGGACCCAAGTGGAAGCATAGTATTGCACTCAGCTCCAGTTTGTGGGTTTCCAATAGAGATCTGGATGGCCACTGTAAGAAAGAGAGTGGTTGACTAGATAGAACAGGTGCAAACAAGTAACAGTCACGGGAATAGGTTGGGTCCTGAAAACAAACATTTCAAGAGTCAACGGCTAGGGAGGAGAAATGCATCATCAGCATTCCCCGAAAGCTGGGTAGGGAAGGTGTCAGACACACGTCTTTGGGGAGGGAATTCGGCAACTTAGGGGCTGCCACAGAGAATGCTCTCTCCTGGGCCATCACCACCCTGAATTTCTGAGGGCAGTAGAATTGATCTCGAGGAGCAAAGGAATGGGCGGTGTATTTTGTGTCCTCACGTGGAGTTGAGAGGAAAACATTAAGCCCCTTTCAGAGTGATGGTGAAATTTTCATTTTGACCTAGAAGCAAAAAATAGGGGCGCTTAGCTATCACGGAAAATCAGGTTTGTTCCTGATAAATAGGGAATGCAATGTGTAGCTGTCACACTTTTAATATGGGAACCAGACAATTGCTTGCAGCAATCCCTGTGATCACTGCCTCCCCGCCCCACACAGACACCACCTGCCCCCTAGGGACAGCAATCACAGGAATTGCTGCCATTGCTATCCATTCCTGATTGCCTGGTTCACATGTTATTCCTAGAGATGCTTGTGGTTGCTGCTCTTAGGATACATATATATATCTCTGTATTGTGAACCAGTCCAAAGAGTTACAAAAGTGATTAGTTCTCTGGAGGATGTTATTCTCTAAAGCCACCTTTTCCTTGCATTGACAGAACCATTTTCTTTCCCTAAACAGTTTACATTTCTGATTCCAGCACTATCTCCTTTGCCAAACCCGCCAGCGTTCCTCTCACTTTGAGGCACTTCTACTCTAAACACAGCCCTACTTATTTATATGCATCGAAAAATATCACACAGTATATCAACAGATATCGTATAGGGGGCTCCTTTCTGTATATTCCTCGGGTTTATCCGCATAACCCAAACACAGCACATTTCCCAGAATTGCCCATAAATAGACTTTCCTCAAGGCTAAAGAAATTAACCAAATCAACATCTTACTTGGTGTAACAGAAAACATGTAATGTATAGCATACTGCTTGGGGAGGGCAGGTTGTTTTATCTGAACCAAGGATGGAGAAACTGTGACCTTCCACTTGTTGCTGGGCTCCGACTCCCATCACCATCTTTTTGCTGTCAGTTATTTCCCCAGACTTTTGATCAATCATTGTTCTTGTTCTTTTTGTGGTTCTGATTTTGAATTGGATTTGAGGGGTGGTTGTAGTCAGAGTAGGCAGTACTGGCAGTGGTGCACTTTATGTAGGACTTCAGCACAGAAGCCGGAGGCCTCAGTCAGTTACATAGGAATCAACTCCTAGGGGCCGTGGGGGCTTCAGCCCCCCACAATAAAATATTTGAGGGGGCTGGGCCTCCACAAAGTAGATGGGCATTTCCATTCAAATAGTGCGTGCGTGCAGCATCATGTGATCGAATATGCGGGGCAGGGCTTGCCTGGGCCCCCACAATATTTTATTCAGGTTGGCACCCCTGGTCAGTTGAATGAGTCTGAATGCCTCCAAAAGAAGCAGGGAGCTTCTGGAACTCAATGGCAGAACATTTGCTTTGCATGCAAAATTTATTCATTTCGTCACATTTATTCGTTTCATTTATATACCACTTTATATTTTTAAGAAAGCAGTTTACAACCTACAAAACATACTTTCAAAGCCACATAATTAATAGGAAACTAAAGTATCATATTTGTGATGGCCTGGGAGTCAGACTCTGATGCTGAACCTGAGGGATCCCAGCTTGCACAGGATTCCCCGCCTCCAGAACCAGCTGAGCCAGGGCCAGGGCTTGAGCCTGAAGGATCCCCACCTGTGCTGGATCCCCAGGTGCAGGCATCAGCAGAGTCTGCTCTGGCTCCTGATGGGAGGGAGGACCCATTGCCTGCAGGTGCTCCACTCCCAGCCTCTTCAGAGGAAGCTGAGGCAGCCCCTGGGTCCAGTAACCCACCAGCCTCTCCTGAGCTGCAGAGGCTCAGGACAGAGAGGCGAAGAGAGCTAAGTGCTTTCAGGAGGAGTGCTCGTCTCCAGGCCCGGAGGAGAGGCGAGTCTCCGGAGGATCGGGAGCGCCCTAAGCATAGGCACCAGATAAAAGCCAGCCAGACCAGCCCAAGTTGCGTGAGCAACTTAGTTGCAAGCATATGCTCAACCTGCCACCTCGTGCCTGTACCTGCCTTGGACCTTGACCTGCTCCCTGCCTCGCTCCCCGCGGGACTGACCTCCTTTGGACCCCTAGACCCAGGACTGGACTTGGACCTTGCTTCACGGACCAAACCCCCGGGCCAGCACAATATTAAACATAAAAGGTCCCAGGTTTTATTTCTGACATATCCACATAGGGCTGGGAGACACCCTAGAATTAAACAGCAGAGCTGCTGGTTGTCAATGCAGACAATACTGAACTCGATGAACCAAGGCCTGGTTCAGTAAAAGGGAGTACCCTATGTCCCTATGTTGCATTTTGAAGTAAAAACACATTGCAGTGTAAAGAGCTGGATGGGGGCATAAAATTATGAAGTCCAAAGTCTAAGATTCCCTACTGTATCACTGGATCCTGGGTTAGGTAGACATAGCTTCTGATATCTTCCTTCCTATTCCATAACCCAAGAATGGATCACTGGTGGAGCATTTGCTTTGCACGCAGAGTATTTAGGATAGATGTACCTTCTCTTCTTCTTCTTCTTCTTTGGCAATCACTCGTAGCCGAGTAAGATTGTCTTCCATAAAAACGGTTTTTAACAATGAGTCTGTAAGTGACTGTGGAGGCCAATTCTGGACACACACGTCCTTCCACAGTGGGGACATTGGTTCCTGGGTGGGAGTTGATCATGGTGTGTATTTGCCAAGCATGCCTTCCTCTTAGCATGTTTCTCCCTTGCGTCCTGAGTTCGAGTGTCTTCAAATTCCATGACACCTTTGGTAAAGGCTGTTCTCCAACTGGAGCGCTTGCAGGACAGTGTTTCCCAGTTGTCGTTGTTTATACTACTTTTTTTTTTTTTTAGATTTGCCTTGAGACAGTCTTTTGTTGACCACCAGTATTAAGCTTTCCATTTTTAAGTTCAGAATAGAGCAGTTGTTTTGGAAGACGATAATCAGGCATCTGCACAACATGAACAGTCCAATGAAGTTGATGTTGAGAATCTTGCTTCAACACCAGAGTACCTTCTCTGTCTGAAGTGGTGTAACCCAACCAGGGCAATATTTCTGAATGTGATGCTTGACCTTTAGTTTAAGATATCCTTTATGGTTGTTGAAAATGGAGAGGATGGATTACAGCAGAGTGCCCAGGGTTTTTATGTTTTTAAGATCCCTGGACCAAACTTAAGCCAAATTTAGTCTCCTCCCACTCCACTTCTTTTTCTGGAATCATCATGTGTAGCTCTGCTGGGGAGACCAGAGAAAGGAGCCATTGTATGATAGGGCACAGAAGACAGATGCATGGATTTAAACCATAGCTTTCTTTCTGTCACCCTTAATAGATTCCAGTTATGGGAATCACAAGAAATTGTTCTGACCAGAGCTGGCCTGAGGCGCTCATTGCTTTGGTCTGCTTTTTAAACCATTTTGAAACACAAGAGGGTGAAGGAGAGCTTTCAGTTATCTTACCAAGATCCAGACTCCAGGATAAGCTCGCCTAACAGCCCCGTCTTAAAATCTGTGGAGTGGACTGACAGAACAAACAGCATCTTGCCCTGAGAGAATGGGAGGGGGGAGAAGAAGCAGGAAAAATGTATTCCATTGGCATCCGCTTTCTCCCCTAACTTGCCATCACAGATGCTTCTGGAGAACCATCTTGAGGTTAGAGAAAGGGAGGGGAGAAAAAGAAATGGCTTAGTCATCTCTCTTAAAAGGGAATTGGGGTGAGGTAAAGGGAAGGGGGGATGTGGGTGGCGCTTGGGACGTGGGTGGTGCTGTAGTCTAAACCACAGAGACTAGGGCTTGTTGATCAGAAGGTCAGCGGTTCGAATCCCCACAACAGGGTGAGCTCCTGTTGCTTGGTCCCAGCTCCTGCCAACCTAGCAGTCCGAAAGCATGTCAAAGTACAAGTAGATAAATAGGTACCGATAAATATGTAAATGGTGTTTCCGTGCGCTGCTCTGGTTTGCCAGAAGCGGCTTAGTCATGCTGGCCACATGACCCGGAAGCTGTACGCCGGCTCCCTTGGCCAGTAACGCAAGATGAGCGCCGCAGCCCCAGAGTCAGACACGACTGGACCTAATGGTCAGGGGTCCCTTTACCTAAGATACACAGTCAAGTATGTCATGGAAAGAAAGGATGTGTTTGAAAAATTATGTGGCTGGGACAACCAATAAATAAATCAGCAGAAGCTACTGGCACTCTGAACGGACATGTAACCGGAATCAACATGCAGCCAAGTGAAACGCAGGATCAAGAGCAATCCCAGAAAACAAAAGCAAACCACCTGTTTGTTTGTTTTCCTACAAAGTTAGCACCATCAGATCATTTGAATCACCACCACAGGAAGACATTTCACAAATGCCAGAAGGAACACCTGACAGCAATGAATGACAACCAAACCTGGACGTTCACACTCCAGCATCCAGACATGAAACCCATAGGAGATAAGTGGACGTTTAAATAAAGTAGAAAGCATTGGTTGAACTGAATGGTATTAGACCCAACTAGTTACAAAAGGCTTTTCACAATAGATAGCTATCTCTGTCTTACTTGTGATGAGACAAAAGCCTTCTCAATATAATTGTATATTTTTAAAACTGATGCTTTTAATTCTTTTATGTAAAAGACTTTGCATGGTTTGCCTGAAAAGCAGTATACTATAAAAACCTTAAATAAGAATGGAAAGACTGACACAGTAGAAGAGTGTGTGTTTGATATGCAGAAGGTCCCAACCTTTTAAAAGTTTTATTTCATTGTTGTACCTTTATAGGGATTTATATTTTCCCCCTGATTATAGTTCATATAAACTACTCAGAGTTTCCTTTTTATATTAAGCACTCTATAAATTATATAAATAATGGCTTTGTCCAATCCCCCATTTAAAGTCTTCAAAAACAGAGGCCATCGCTACAACTTGGCAACTTCAACAAATTAATTCATTCCACACATTAATTCTGATGAAGCCCCATTGTAAATCTATGCAAATATTATGATTGTCCATTGCCATGAAATATGATGAGAGGTTTAGTAAGCCAAAGAACAAGCCAGGTAGGAAGAAACATAATTTGGTGACTTTAATGGAAGGCAGACAAGAGACATGCAGGTCTGGCTCTAGCCAACAAGAGGATGGGGAAAATCCAGTTCACGTTTAAAGGCACACTTTCTTAATTTGCACTTTGTCAAACAATATGTGAACCAAAACACAGCCACCCCTCATTTGCACATTTCCAGATTTTGCGACGTGCTTCTCCAGCCAAATGATGTGTCCAAAAATGCCAATACTAAGGTACAGTGTGCACAAAAATGCATCTGCTAGCAAAAATAGCATGAAAAAATTGATTTGCAAAATAGCATGGGGGGAAACTGATTTGCAAAAATAAGGCAAAATTGCATAACTAGGACTTTGAAATAATAATAAATCTCAACCTGATATGGAAATGTGAAGAAATGAATTTAAGATTGGTAAAATGATAAACAGAGATACCCTCCCATCCCTAAGCCATTGTGGTGCCTCCAGATGTTGTTGGACTCCAGCTCTCGTCCTCTCTGTCCACTGGCCATGCTGGCTGTGGCTGATGGGAGTTGCAGTCCAACCTGGAATGCACCACATTGACAAACCCCTCTTCCAGCCTGTTTCTAATGGCTTGCTAAAGATTCACAATCTAATAAAGACCTGCCTACTTTTTGAAGGTTTAGCATCTCAGCAGCACCTTCTAAAAGCAAAAGTCCCTCCTTGATCCACATCTGGTGGTTTGGCAATGCAAGGAAGTGGAGAGAGGAGGAGAGGAGCAAGCATGTAGAGCGAGAGAGACTTGGCATTGCTCGGCTATAAATCTGCTCCTCCCTCAGACCATTAATCTGAGCGATCCCCTTGTCAGTGCTGAAGCCAAAGGACACTGGTTTCAAACAGTACGACTGTCAAGTTGCCCGGCGCGCCATAAATCATTCACAGTGTCTTCTCTTTCATGTCTGCTGAGCTGGAGGATTCAGCTGACGCTCCTTAAGCACTTCCATACTTGCCTGGATACTGCCTTACCTCAGCTTGAGCAGGCGGCCTTGGCTCCAAAGCAGAGAACTCTGCTTCCATCGCCCTGCAGATGGCAAACAATTCACTTGGTGAGTTGCAAAGGAGGAAAGGGCCTCTTTTGAGTCACTTTGGCAAGGAAGACGCGGCTTTGCCGAATCTGCTCTCACAATCTGCCTGCAAAAGAACTGCTGTTCCTTAGTGGTGAGACATTATCGGATGAGTTCCAGCCACACATTGCTGCTGCTGCTGCTGCTGCTGCTGCTGCTGCTGCTGCACATACAAAGAGACCTTTGCCAGACAGTTAGTATCCTATGGTCTGTTTGGGCTATGGGCCTGACCAATTTGTAATCTGGGGTTTGAGCTAACAGCGCAATGTGGTGCAAAGGCAGCAATTCCAATTTGCAATACTGCAAAGAAGTTTCCTCACATCCCGCTGATATCAAGAGTGCTTTGTGATGTCAATCTTCCCAGTTGACTCTAATATTTTTTATCCATCTAGAAAGATGGATAAACCACTTAAATAATTCTCGTAAAGCATAGCTAAAACCCACAAAGCTATTTAAAAGTTACATGTAAAAATGATTATCATTGTAACACTGATAAAAAAGGTAAAAAAAATGAACATGGGTGACTAAATTATATAGATAAATAAGCCCCTTGCTTGTCCACATAAGGTCTGTAGAAGCCCTTCCAGGATGTATACCAGCCCTTCCAGCTTTGGTTCACTGCTGCAATTTTGCGTTGCTTTTGAGATGCTGCCGTGATAAACATCACCCTGAACATTTTTCTTGTTAATGCAACAGATGGTAGCAGGATGTTGCATAGGTGTGAAAGTCCTGGCTAGCCCTGGCAACAGCACACTGCATCGTTTAGCAGCTGCTGGGCCCTCAATGCCCTGACAATGCCGAATGCATTATCCATAATGCATCCAGAGCAATGCTACTTTGAGGGCTCCTAGCCACAATGGCTATTTTATAGCTCCACTGATGGAGGAAGTATGCCTTTGAATGCCATTTGCTGAGAATCCCAAATGAGGAGTGTGCTGTTTCAACCAGGTCCTGCTTTTTGGCACCCCACGGGCATCTGGCTGGCCACTGTTAGAACAAGCTGCTAGACCAGATGGGCCATAGGGCTGACCCAGCAAGCTCTTTGTGGGAAAAGAAAATGGTGGTCAGCCTAATTGTAGGGATGCTGCACACCACTGCTGCCACCTGCCGACAGGTAAGCCCAACCCACTGAGGGACCACAAAAGTAGTAAGGGCCCTAAGAGAGGTCACTATGTTGAGGGCCCTCTCAAACATGGAGCCAGCCCTACTCCTTGAGTCAGACCATTGATCCAGCTAGCTCAGTACTGTCTACACGCAGGATAGGGAAGTGGATCCGGCCACAAGGCCAGATCCTTATCTCCCCTACCCTATGCAGGTAAAATTTATCATGTGACGTGGTGATTTGAATCCCCAGCAATCAGCCCCTCTTTGCCCAGCCTGGCCACCTTTTCATCTGATTGGCAGGGTGGAATGGCTTGGCTAGAATGGGCTGGCGGGACTCGTGGGCCTAATTAGGCCTGCAGGTGGAGGTCCCTCATCCCTGTTCTACCCTGACAGGTCCCCCTACTGGCTTTTCTGTATTACCATCGCTGGTGTCCGATTTACGCCCATTTATTCTGTTGCACGGAGCATGAGCTGTGCCCTCTCCCCACCCAGTGTGAGATGTTGTGCCGCTGACATTTTTTTGTTTTTAATTCTTACGGAGGGCTTCTCTAGGAATTGAGTTATGGTGGCATCCAACAAAACTCGTAGCATCCTCACTCCAGTGAAGCAGCGTGAACCCACTAGTGGTGAAAGAAGATGACAATAAGAAACCCTTCTGGCCTCAGCAGACGGTTGTTGTACACAGACAAACAGCCAAGAGGGGGAATGAAAGCTCAGCTGGCTGTGCTGTGAACTCCATAGTCTGAGCCTTGGCTGGAATATATTTACCTCCTTTGTAGCTGGCTCTAACTCACAGCCCCACAAAGCACTCTGCCAATACAGCATTTGCTGATGTATAGCTACAGCCATTCCCACTGTTTCCCTTACTCTGTCTCAGTATAGAATAATACGCGATTAATTGATTTTCTGTCGCTCTTTTAGTATGGAAAATTAATTTTGGGGCAACCTTGTTTTCTCAGGGTATGAATTCTCTACATGCCGAGTAATTCTGCTCGTACATTATTCATGAGCGAGAATAGTGATGGAGTATGCAGCCGAGGCAGCCCCCAAGGCTGCAAGTTGATAGTCTCTGCTAGTGATACAACAATATTGTACTGATGCCTCTAAATAATTCACATCTACAACTCAATTTGGCACCAGATGCAGGGCCCTGGATGTTACTGGGAAATAAGAGGAGAGAAGCACCTTGGCAGAAGAACTTCAATGACAAAGGAAAGCAGGACGCGTGTGACTTGGTTATTTTGGTCTCTTCTGAAGATCATTGAAGAGACCTAACACAGTGCTGAGGCTGGTTCATACATGTGGTAGTGCTGCCCAATGTTTGGGGGAAGGGCCACAGCTCAGTGGTGGAGTCTCTGCTCTACATGCAGACGGTCCCAGGTTCAATCTCTCACATCCCCAGGTATTGCTGGGAATGTCTCCCACCTGAATCCATGCAGAGCTGCTGCCAGTCAGTGTAGACCAGGGATGGCTTATCTGTTGCCCTCCAGATGTTGTTTGACTTGAACTGCAGTAAGCTCCAGCTGGAATGGCCAGTGGTGGGGGATAATGGGAGCTGGAATCCAATGGGAGCTGGAATCCAATGGGAGCTGGAATCCAACCACATCTGGAGGGCCACGGATTCCCTGTTCCTATTATAGAAAATACTGAGCTAAACTGACCATTGGTCCAACCTGGTATAAGCAACATTCCTACGTTCCTGTGTTTTGTATACAACTTTAAAAAAAAACAAAAAACCTCTCATTCATGATAAGGAAGTTACATATCATTCAACTCTATGTACCCAGAATAGCCCCATACTGCTTAAGCTACAACTGAAGAGCAATTCTGAGTGTCACATTTTAACATTGACAAACTGGAGCCTATCCAGAATAGACTAGCCAAGTTGAGGAGGGGCCTGAAGCCAAATCCTATGAGGAATGGTTGGAAGAGATGGATATATTTAGGCTAGGAACAGAAGAATGAAGAGACCCATGACAACATTATTCAAATCTAGGTTGTCACACAGAAGTTGGGACAGATTTGTGCTATTTAACTAGAGTGTGGGACCAGAATGAATGGATGGAAGCAGATTTCAGCTAAACCTCCAGCAGTAACAGCTGTTTGACAATGAAATGGAATGCCCTTAGAGGTGGTAGCCTGTCCTTTACTGGAAATATTTAAGCAGAGACAGGGCAACCATCTGTCAGGGATACAACAGTTCTCTTCTACATTGTAGATCCTACATGGAGCAAGAGGATGGATGAGATGACCTTCAAATTTCCTTGCAAATTTATAATTCTATTATTTTCTGCTGCACATTCTCAGAAATCAATGTTCCTATTTTTGACCTTTGTTTCCCCCCCCTTTCCCTTTCTTTTGCTGTTACCTGGGACTTGCTTGAGTTAGAAAATAAGAAGCTGCTTTATACCACAGTTGTGGGGAACCATTGTCCCTCCAGACATTGCTAAACTACAATTCCTACCATCCCTGGCCATTGGCCATGCTTGCTAGGGCTGATGGGTGTTGTAGTTCGCTATCATCTGGAAGGACAAAGCCCAGTATTTCCAGTGGTCTTTCTAGTCACCAGTTCCCTGATCCTTTTTAGCCAGAGATGATAGGGTCAGAAGGGGACATCATCTGCATACAAAGCAAGAGCTCTGTAACAACCATGTTTTCTCAGCTTCCCAAAAGTTGCCAGTCTTCAGGGTTGATCTCCCTCCCCAGACTCTCTAGATGTTAAATTTGTGGAGACTGGATATCTTTGGAGCACATGCATGTAAATCCTTTTGCTTGGACACCTCCCAGTACATTCCTATGCATGTCTAGTCAGAAGAGGGCTTTGCTGAGTTCAGTGGGGCTTACTCCAGTGTAAGTGTGTAAAGTAGGGGTGGAGAGTCCATTGGGTAGTGAAGTTTGTTCTCATTTTTATCTGAGAAAAGCTAGGGGGTAGTTTATAAATTATTGTGCAAACAGAAATCTTTGTGTGTCTGTTGACACATAATGGCTGTGATTGCTTTGAATTAACTGCAATGCCTCCTTAAGTATTTGTTTCCTAACTTTACCCCAGGGTTGGGGAGCCAGTGGTCCTTTGGACGTTTTCAAACTCCAAGTCCCATCTGCGCCAGTCAGCATGGCCAACGGTCAGAGAAGATGGGAACTGGTAGCAGAATGACACCCTGTTATGACTAGGAATGTCAGAGAAGTCCAACTAAAAACAAAAAGGGAATGGAAATTGTCAGTATTTGCTTATTTATCCCATGCCCAGAAGGGAAACTCATCCAGCAAATACAATCAGTATTTGCTGAAGCTGCTTTCAGTCCACAAATATATACAATTGATTATGCCTCACCCCACCCCCATTTGCATTGTGTTGTCTCTGCATTAAAATGAATGGGGTGTAATAATGTAATATATGTAAATAGTGTTATTCCATCCCATTCATTTCCAAATTTCCTAACATCAGTTGTACATCAGTTGTGTCATTTTCCACAGCACACAGCAAGGTGAATGATGTAGGTTTTGAAAGAAGATGAACTGCAGTGGAAGGAAACACGGCTGTGTGTGACGAATACATGATGCCTTGCACCTTTAGCTATAGCCGGTGTTTTATAAATGGCCTTGGTGTGCATCGGATAAGGAAAATAAGCAAATAAACTGAGAGGACCCCCAAAGCATAAGAAAACCACACATGCTCCAATTCCAAAATTAATTTAGAAATTCCCCTTGTTCAACTGGAATTTGGGGGAAGTGCAGCACCAGGCAGAGTGAACTCACAGAGCAGTGAGGCAACAAAACAGAGGAAATCCCCCTTATGCCTACTTATAAGACTTTGTCACTGCTCATTAACCAAATTGAATCAACCACCGATAGTGAGTGGGGAGAGCAGATTTTAAAACCTCACCACTTCTCCACTGAAAGTTATTTGTCTGTGTCTGTGGAACATCAGCAATATAAGCCACCAGAGACACCCTATAAAGGTCCCTTTCCTTTCAAACTTTGCTGTGCGGCCACTTTGTAGAGTTCACCAGATGCAGCAGCAACAGCTCAAGGCCTATAACCTCCCTCCAAATGGTAATAATTCCCCTCAGGACCCTAACACACTTGTAATTTACAACTGTGCTAAAATGAACATTATTTCAAGCTAAGCTTATTCTCCAAGGGGCCAGTGAATTGCACCAGTTTCCTGCTGACAGCAGAGTTTCTGTTTTTAAATGTCATGCATTCGTGTTCATTACTCCCAAATAATTGCCTAAAAGATCAGCAGCCAGACAGGCAAGAACACTTTATATCACTGTTAGTCAATTTCATCTCTGCAAAAGAACCAGAGGGAGAGGGAGGTTTGGTAGTGTTGGTGAGCTAGCAGTTTTATGTCATTGGTGAAGACAAGAGAGTGGATGGTATCGTTAGGGTGATAATTTTACACGCTGCTATCTTGATTGGTTGCAGTCATACATTGCAACATCATAGGTTGTCTCCAACTAAGATTTACACAGAGTAGACCCATTTGAATTAATACGCCTATGTTAATCAAAGTCCATTAACTTCGGTGTGTTTACTCAGAGAGTATGACTAACGTTGAGTTCAACCCCATGCTTTTCGACAAAAACAACAAAAGGTATTGTGACAGCTTAAAGACTATGCCATTACCCCCTTTTATTGGGGCGATGAATTTGCCACACCCCTCCTCCCCTGAAAGAAAAGGAGAGCTGGTACTTCCCTAAGGGAGAACATTATGCCTGAGGGCAATTTTGTCCAATGGGGAGAGGTGGTGACAGGCTATTTAAGCCTGCTCAGCCCAACTCATTCCCTTCTTTATTTGGCACCCGCTCCCCTACCCTTTTGCTGTGTGGGCCGACAGGCTAGTTGTCTGTTTTCCAGAGGCATAGTAGGAATTGGGGGGAAGGGGCTTAATGGGCTCTGGGTCTTCTCTTTTTCACCTACTCCACACTGTTGGGTGATGTTTGTAGGAGTAGTGTTCCTTCAATTTGGCTAATTGGCATGTAGTTCGGGCAGGTGAGAGGATTTCAGAAAGAATGCAACACATACCTAAGACAGTGTTGGGCTGTGTCAGGGACTAGGCAGAGGAGGAATGATGGAGACCACCTCCCCCTCCTGACCCTTCCAGGGAGGAGGAAGAGGAAAACAGTATAGATTTACAACAGGGGTTTGAGGGAGGTCGCAGCTCAGAGGCAGATGAGGGGGAAAGCTGGGAAATCATGGGAGAGTCAGAGTAACACCAGGCTGACACGTTGTCATTAGAAAGCATTCCAGACCCTCCATTTCCCAGAACCCGGTGAGCCTTAAAAGTAGGAGAGCAAAGAGCTCAAAGAAAGAGGGCACGTTGCAGCACCCATAGAAGTGACGAATGAGGAAGTGGGAGAGACAGAGGGTGGAGATTCACTCAGGACAATGCCATTATCCAATAGGCTGGGTTCTATAGCCTCTCTGTAAAGATTGAAATAAAAAAGGATGGTAAGAAACTTTTCCTTGTCTTTATACTTTCCTGGGTAACTAGCCAGGAGCCGCTGACAGCATCCTGACAGGTTGTGGGCATCCCTTAGTCACTGTTAGGCATGGCTTGTGGGTGCTGGCAGGTGCCCTTTGGCCTGAAAAACATATCAGGGGGTACATTGGCCAATGGGGCCACGGTGTGCCTGTCAGGCTCTTACAATGTTGAATAGCAGTGTGGCATAGTGAAAACCAACTTTGCAATCTATCCTTCATACAGAAGACTGCACACCTGCATTACTTCATCTATAAGACAACCCCAGTTCAAAAGTTATGAATGAATTTGCCAGGAAGACAGATACTGGCCTGCAATGTTTGCTATTTTGTGAAGCGGTGTGCATGCAACTTAGGTGCAACCACCTTAGGGAAACATGTACTTTTCCCCATAGGGGTGTTGCTAGTGAGCCCCTCCCCCCCAAATAAACCCTCACATGGCAGCTCAAGGATTCGAATCCACATCTCTCTGTCTAACACTGTACACCAGTACACCAATATCACCTTTTCCACTTCTCCCCCTCCCCGCACCCACTATGCAATCTCCCAGTCCGTTTGTACTTAACCATCTCTGCCTGTGGATGTTCAGAGGGTGGAGAGATTGAGTGTGTCAGCCTGAATTTGCACCTCTTCCCTGCCTGAGCTCCCTCATGAGTTGCCACTTTTGTGGCAGGATTAAATACCAAACCTTGTAAGATGCTTCAGGCAGGATAATCAATCACTTCATCACTGCCAGGGCATATCAGGGAGGCAAAGTGAGGGTGGGGGGAGAAGAGGACAAGACAGCCGAGAGCAAAGCTCCAGCCACCTGTTCTAATAGATTATCAAGTGTGAGACGTTCCACGTGTTTGCCTTGGGGTGAAGACCCAAGAAGAAAATGGAAGCAAGGGCACTAACCTGAGCATGATGAGAGCTTGATATAAGCTGGAGGAGTGTCCACCTCTGCAAATGTAATGCATTTTGGCAGCTAACAGATTGAGGTTGAATCCTGACAAGACAGAAGTACTGTTCTTGGGGGACAGGAGGTGGGCAGGTGTAGAGGACTCCCTGGTCCTGAATGGGGTAACTGTGCCCCTGAAGGACCAGGTGCACAGCCTGGGAGTCATTTTGGACTCACAGCTGTCCATGGAGGCCCAGGTTAATTCTGTGTCCAGGGCAGCTGTCTACCAGCTCCATCTGGTACGCAGGCTGAGACCCTACCTGCCCGGGGACTGTCTCGCCAGAGTGGTGCATGCTCTTGCTTGGATTACTGCAATGCGCTCTACGTGGGGCTACCTTTGAAGGTGACCCAGAAACTAACAACTAATCCAGAATGCGGCAGCTAGACTGGTGACTGGTAGTGGCCGCTGAGACCACATAACACCAATCTTGAAAGACCTACATTGGCTCTCAGTACGTTTCCGAGCACAATTCAAAGTGTTGGTGCTGACCTTTAAAGCCCTAAATGGCCTCAGTCCAGTATACCTGAAGGAGCGTCTCCACCCCCCATCATTCTGCCCAGGCACTGAGGTCCAGTGCTGAGGGCCTTCTGGCGGTCCCCTCACTACGAGAAGCCAAGTTACAGGCAACCAGGCAGAGTGTCTTCTTGGTAGTGGCACCCACCCTGTGGAACACCCTCCGACCAGATGTCAAAGAGAAAAACAACTACCAGACATTTAGAAGACATCTGAAGGCAACCCTTTTTAAGGAGGCTTTTAATGTTTAAGAGATTATTGCATTTTAGTGTTCTGTTGGAAGCCGCCCAGAGTGGCTGGGGAAACCCAGCCAGATGGGTGGGGTATATAATATATATTATTATTATTATTATTATATTATTATTATTATTATTATATTATTATTATGCTATTTTCACAAATACATGCATATTTATGCACACTTTCCCCTAATATATGCATTTTCTGTATACATTTTTTGGGTGGGTGTGGAGAGCCTCCTAGCAAAATTTAGAACACTGTGGGTTTTCAAGGGCAGCTGCTTTTTGTACCATGTGAATTAAGCCCAGTTTTATTACTATGTGGATGCATTTCACCTCTACCTTTCTGTAGCTAATGAACATTGGAAATAGCTTTGTGTCAAGTAAGGCGATTAGTCCATTTAGTTCATTAGTCCATTTAGTTCAGTACAGGAGTGGTGAACGTTTCGGTTACTGTTGAGGGCCACATTCCCTCAGGGTCTGCAAGACAGCTGTGGATAAGGATGATGGAGAAATTTGACTCAGTTCCTATTTAAAGGCAAACTTACCTGACTGGCACATTCTGAAACAATGTGTTAACTGCTTAAATTTTAAACACATCCTTTAAAATGTGCGCTTCTCTGAATCTTTCAGTGCAGGTCTCCAGCCATGTAATATGTACAAAAATGCATCTGCTAGGGTACAGTGTGCAAAAACATGCATATATTAGTGAAAATTTCAAACATGCATTAAATTGGGGGGATGCTTTGCAAAAAAGGTGTGCATTATGAAAAAATGTATCCAACCTGTGTATTTTAGCAGAATTGCACACTAAAATGTTGGTGGGACTAATATGCAACTGAGCTTAAGACTAGAAAACTGAGGAAGCTGAGAGAAACTGAAACTGACACATTCACCCCCCTAACTGTGAGTGAAGCTGAAGTCAGCCATGGCAATAATAATAATAATATATAATAATAATAATAATAATAATAATAATGATGATGATGATGGTGATCCCTTCTCTGACATCCCTTCTCTCCCCTCCTTTTCCTTCTTGCTCAACAAGAAGGAAAGTGCCGGGAAAGGGAGATTGCTCCCAAGAGTGGTCTGAACTGAGCTTTTACAGAAGGCATTGGAAATCAGTCTAAGGCCCCCATGTGCTGCAGTTTGCCCATCTCTGAACTACCCTGACTGGCAGGGTCGTCTTATCCATAGGGGCTACTGGCGCGGTGCGCCAGGCCGCCGGGCCCCCAGGGGCGCCCCCGCAAGCCCGCCGGTATACCGTGTGCCCCCTCCCCAACCTGCCCCTGCCCCCACAGGCAGACGGGCACTCGCGCGCTGCCAGCACAGCCACTGCTGCCCATGCCACTCCCGGGCGGACTGCGAGCCGGCCGCCCTCGCCTCCCTCCCCGCGGGGAGCCCCAGCTGGAGCGCTGGAAGGGCGCGCAGAGTCACGCGCAGCTCCAGCGCCACGCCCCTCACCCACCGCTCGCTCACCCCCCCCCCTGAGGGGCGGCCAGTGCGGGCGGGAGGTGGTCCCAGAGGCAGAGAGGTGGTACGTCGGGGGCGCCGGAGGGATCGCCGCGCCACGGCGGCCGATCTGCCCAAGACGGCCCTGCTGACTGGCAGCATTTTTCCAGGATTCTAGACAGGGCATACAAAGCATACAAAGCATGTTCTTTACCACTGAGTCACATGCTTTCCTACTTCAGGCTGTTCATGAAAGACAATTAAGCCAATGAACTCATGAAATGAGCCAATAATGAAATAATCAATAAATAAAGAATGACAGTTCTATCAATGACAGTTCTTATCAATGCACACTAAGACAGTGTTGAAAAGCAAATAAATAATAATAATAATAATAATAAATAATAATAATAATTGAAAAGGGACAAAAATGGAGATGGGTGATTTACTCAGGAATCAGAAAATGAGCATTGCCCCCTGGTAAATATTAACAGTGGAAACATATGATTTTAGCTACCAAAACAATAGCATTATGAATACACATAGATCTGCAGCAGAGGACATTCTATAATAGAGGGGATAATGACTCAGTAGTAACAGACATGTTTTGCATGTGGAAGGTCTCAGCATCAGTCCTGGGCACCTCCAGTTAACAGGAACAGGTAGGATAGCCTGGAAAAGACTCCTGCTGGTGAGCCACTGCCAGATTAGATTGGACTAGATGTACAAATAGTCAGACCCATTATAAGGCCATTTCCTATGTCCCTACTCAACTGTTTTTCATGCTCTGGATACCTATCCCTTTGTTCACTGCAGATTGCTCTTCCTTCTGTTTCATCATACTCATGAAAAGCAGAAGGCTGAGATCTGGGCAGCAATGGGAGACTGGCACATCCAGGAGAGATTGTCTTCTGTCACGGTGCCCTAGTGAAGTACTGTGCTTCATTGCTTTGTGTCCTCTGCATAAATGCAATTTCCCCAAATGTCAGAAGGAAAGCATTACAGATAACACACTGTGTGTGTCTTTGACCCAGTAAGTGCTGAAATCACAGATCTCATTATTCTGACATGATAGGATTTTTTTTCCCACCTCCCTGCTGCAGTCCTGCTGCTCTTGTTTTCCAGACTGTAGCGGTAATTGCCTAAGGTGCAAAGCCTCCACTAGCAAATAATTCTCACATGCTTCCCAAAATCTAACAAAATGCCAGCTATGTGTGCGTAGAAGAAAATGTGTTTCAGATCATATGAGTAAGCATTTCAAATTTGGGTCAGAACAAAATTAACCTTCCAAGGAGGTTCAGGTCAGGTACGGAGAAGTGTTACATTGTCAATGATTCATAGGTTCTGTCTTTCCCTACCATGTCTGATGAATGGCAAACTCCTGTGGCTGTCTACCAAGCAGATAATAGAGTTTCTCATCCAAGAGACATGGGGGACCTGGCCATAAGTGCAGATGAGTCAAACATTTTCTAACAATGGAGCTCCTACATCTTCCAGTGGAACTCCGATATCTTTGCCATTGGCAATTCCCAGGGATTGTCTACCAACCAAATAAGAAGGCTTGCCATCCAAGCATTCACTCATATTGAATCCAAGTCTTGGCCATTTGGGTTCAAATAATTATCTTCCAGTTGACTTCCAGCATTTCCATTGGCTGACAGTCACCAAAACCAAACCAAAGATAGTGCCTATATGATCACAAAGTGCCTACAGTGGGGTCAGCCAATGTGATGGCCTGCAGGTGTTGTGGACTACAACTCCCACCAGCCCCAGCAAGCATGGCCAGTGGTCAGGGATGATAGGGGCTGTAGTCCAGAACTTCTGGGGGATGCAACATTGACTACTCCCTCATCTATACTGCGTGCTGAGACCCATTGTACTTTCCATACAGAAGCTTGTGATCCATCGGGTATCTCCCAATGATTTGCGCCTACGTTGCAATGCTTACAAAAAGCAATCTGCTCATTCTGCAAGAACGTGCCCACTAGAGGAGTTGGAAGAACAGATTTTTTGATGTTGATTATCTCAGTTTTTCATTTTTCCTTCCTTAAGTTCAGTTCTACACATCTCCACATCAGTCTGTGAATGAAAATCAGCATTCAATGCAAATTGGTCCTAATACAATTTTTGAATGCAATTTTGTTTAAAGTTCACATTTCAGCAAAGCAATTTCCCCTGATATAACAGATTTCTGCATGCTATTTTCACTAATATATGCTTTTATGCACACTTTACCCTAGCATATGCATCTTTGTACATATTACTTGGCTGGAGAACTGCATTGCAAAATTCATAGATGTGTGGATTTGGATGATAGCCATGTTTCAGTTTTTGTCCTATGTCATAGTTTCCAATATGTACACACTGGATTTCTGAAAGAATATTCTCATTTTTTCAGCCTTGGATTCTTTTTCTTCCTGTGCTTCTTAGAAAGCTGCCTTTCTCTTTGCTGAATTCAGGCTTATAAACATGATTGTCCCTTCATCTCCTACAACCAGAATTATCCCTGCAGGATCAGCTAGCATTGAAGGAGAGCAAACCAAGTTCTCTGTCCAGCATCCCACTTTCCTCCCACAAACCCAAGGAGGATCCATTGCATTTACTTGGTTGTTTTAATGTTTACACCTGTTTGTTTATTACATTTCTTTAATTATGTGATTTTAGTTAATGCAAGTTTTTAATCAACTTTATGGATCAGCTTTATTAGCAATAACCCCAAAATGCTTTTAATTGCTGCATCATTAGTTCAGCTACACTGTAACACAGCAATTTAGCAGACAGCATTAAATGGGGTGATGCATGTGAGACTGATGCAAATTTGATGGAAATGAATGGAAGAGAAGACGCTGGCAAGACTTCCCAAATGCAAACATGGAGGCTGCTCTGGGGCCAGATGCCATGTTGCTGGTATTGATCCTTGCTGGCATGGGTAGTAATGGCAGGATCACTGCCAAAGGGCATACAAAGCTACTGCATCTAAGTTACAGCCAGAAAACCAGACAACGGGGGTGAATCAGACAGACTCTCAGTTAAGATCTGCCAGGGCTAGAACCAATAATCTACAGAGCAAAAAACCAAAAACCTGTTGGGTTAATCAAAGCCCTTCGTGGTTAATCCTCAAGGATAACATATTCCTTGGGCAATAAAGTGTTCCTGGTCTCCAAACTGGCTCTGCCTATTGACACTGGCCAATCATTTCTTTCTCCAGGAAGAACTTGAAAAATATCCTGTGCTGGTTGAGTTAGTCTGATCCATGATTCTCATTCCTGCTCCATAGCCTGATTCCTGGTTTCTGGTTTCTAGGCAGCATCTCTGAACTCTGAGTCCAGGCTTCCAGCTCCCATTCATCACCCTGTGACTTCTGGCTCCTGGTTCCCACCCGACAGCTTCACTATGGCTTCACGATGACAGGAGGAATCACTTTATGCTATGGCCCAATAATGACCAAATGTATCTTGCCATGGAAGGAGATCTGCAGGGCAGAAATAGAGACAGCAAAGGGAGGGGAAGGAGATAACCCTTTAAAAAGAAGAAGCACAAGGTGAAAAGGTTCACCAGAATAGACTGATGTTAACCCTGAGTAATATATATAGCTAACAAGAGCCATGAGGACCACTATGTAGAATGAGAAATGGTCTAATGCTGCAGAACGAAACCCTCTATTATGTGTTTATAGAACTTTCCAGAAGATAACAATCATGCATTTGTTTTAACCAAAGGAACTGTAAGCTGCAGGAAACTGAATGTGCATAGCACCCTGAACCAAACAGAAATAAAACACATTGGCAATTTTTTGAAAACAGGAACAGGTCATCGGAAACTTCAAATTCAGAGATTAGTAGGATTTCAGAAGCATTCCTTCAAATCATCTTCAATGCAACGTGAATCAGTTTGCTTGCCTTCCATTTGGTAGTGCAGCTTCTCTTTTGCTGAGGGTATTACTTTTGAAGTTTGGTGTACACATTGCAGCACAGTGCACCAACAGAAGTTATCCTGAGAAACAAAGCCATTCTAAGTACAAATTTACATGTGGCCGCCGTGAAGTCATGAGCTTAAGAAAACTTCCAACACTAATACTGAAGAAGCAGCAGGAAGGAAGTAAAGCTTGAGAGAAAAAGCAATCTGCAGGTACTCAAGAAGGAACCGGTGAGGGAATCGGTTACATTCTGTCTATTACCTCTAACTGGTGGTGGCATCTCAGGGGCTTGCCACAGATTTGCTAGTCACTGTTGTTGTAGTTGGACTGAGGTAGTAACTGGGGCTTGTGTGGGAAGAAAGTTCCCTTCCCCTGCAGCATGCAACATTTTTTTCAAAGTTTCCATTGATATGCTATGAAAGTATTTCCCAAGCATTTTTAAAAATGATGTTTTGGCAACCAAACTACTCTTCCAAAACCATTTCCCCCACTCCATAAATAAGAGGTGAGGAACCTGTTTTTTCAGTCTGAGGACCACATTCCCTCATGGGCAACCTTCAAGCAGCCACATGCTAGCAGGTGACAGAAGGATACAGTCCGGTGACACAAAAGTCAGTGGTTTCTGCACAAACACTTATCTCCATCCTCCAGGCATTGCCACATTTAAGGACACGTTTCAACTAAGCAAAAGCATTCAAGCATGGAATAGTCCCAGTTTGGTGAGGGGAGAGGGTGTGTGGAAGGAGTCTTGAGGACCTGATACAGAGGCCCAGAGGGCAACATTTGGCTTTTCCAGGGTGATGTTCCCAACTGTGCCTTATATTAGTAACTGTCTGAAATAAATGAGTTTTCAAAGGGTACATGATTTGAGCAATTGAACTTCTTCCGAAGCATGCTCCCCATGTTATGTACAGATGACTAGTTTTCTCTTCAAGATTGATTTGGCCTGCTTACAGTAGAAACTGGATTTGCACGTACTGATTGGCTAGTGCCTGTAATGTCATGAGTCCGTTTGTCCCCTCCACCTTCCTGGAGCAGTGTTACAAATTCTTATCATTTGCCTTCTCTTTTTTAAAAATAAAGCAAAGGGTGAACATTAAAGTAAATAATAATGAGTCAGTATATTGGAAGGAAGGAAAAGGAAGGAAGGAAGGAGAAGGAAGGAAGAAAGAAGGAAGGAAGGAAGGAAGGAAGAAAGAAAGAAAGAAAGAAAGAAAAAAGAAAGAAAGAAAGCTGGACAGTTTGCTGAAGGAATGGGTAGAGGGGGCAACAGGGATGACTGAATCAGTGTCTCAGTCTTCAATAAGTGTATCTGTCAAATGCATTGTGAAGGTGACAGAAATCTGGTCTCACTGGGAGATTAAAAATGACTGTACCATTTAAAAGTGTGTGTGGTGTGTGTGTGTGTGCATCCTGAGCCACTGTAACAAGGCAAATCACTTCCCCACCCCATACCTAAATGAGGAATTTGTTTGTGCATCATTCTAATAATACCTTTATGGTGATATGGTGGTCCTGAAATATGGCTGAAATATCCCATTGTTGCCTTTGGGCCCAGATTAATTTTTAATCAGGATGAGATTCCTAATCTCTCCAACTGGTGCTAGAAATCCTGGACCAAATTATCTATCACTTACAATGTCATTGCTGCAATATATAAAAACGATCGATGTAACCAGCACTGGGTTTGGCAGATTTGTTAGCAGATTAACAAAGAATATGTCTCACTATGTCCTGGAAGCTCAGGGTGGGAAGTGAAAAGCAACTCACTTGATATGATTCTTAAGTGTTGCTACAACACAAGCAGATTTATATTGCAACCCAGTTTTTGGGGTAGTGAGACTTGGGGGCAGACCCAATGAAATAAAGCAAGTTAATGAATTAATTTCAGTGGGCTTACTCAATATGACTAGTGTTGGATACAACCCACAACGTTCACCCAGATTTGGTTCCCTTTAGAATGAGGTCACTGGTGGCTTATTGGCATTTTGTACTATTTGGTATATTAGTCAAAGATTCACATTGTAGATGGAGGCACAGTTTAAGCATCCTAGCAGAAAGACAGAATCTACTGCCCATATCTCTGATTTCCAGAGATGCCACCAGCTCCCCAAAATTCTGTTAGATTTTTGGAACCCCAAACTCAGTTCTCTGACTCTGCCTGACTCAGACTGCTGTGGCTTCTCACAGCTTGAAGAAACCACCACCAACCAAGGAAGTGAGTGAGGAGGAAGCCCTCATTTCATGATATACCTGTATTCATGAAAATAACATATAACAATGCATTGCGTTAGGAAAAATTGCTTTGTAAAATGTGTATATTAGGAGAAATTTTCATGCAGACCTTTTTTTCAAAAAAAGGGAAAGATGCCAAATGGTATAGGAATATGGAGAATTTAAGATTGGAAAAATGAGAAATTGAGAGAAACAGAAACTGACAGATTCACTCATCCCTAGCCTGGCCTGGCTATAGCCCATGCACAGTGAATCTAAAACATCTGCCAGGGGTGAATGATGATGTTACGAACTGATCCCTTTGGTGAAGCAATGGTGCTAGCCCTTTATGGTCATGGGATATTATGGCCTGACCCTGCAAAATGTTCCAAGGACTCAGATATGAGCATAAGGAGTCAGCATCTTTGCCACAGAAGCTCGCTCTGACAGCTCTGACTGCTCAGCACAATTTTCATTTTATGGGGAAGGATCAGGGAGGACCAGAGCCCTGGCTTAGACAGCAAAGCCCCAATATCAGAATGAAAACATATCGCAGATGACTTTTGCCCAGAAATAGAAAAGGGTGACATTTTCCATTATTGCTCCGTGTGACAGTACAAATATTACCCTCTTGCTAAGCAGGGCTCTAGGTAAATCACACACCTGTCTTTTGATTTCTCCTGTAATAAATAGATGCTGTGGCAAAGGAGAAGGGAAGAATGTATCTCCTGTTGACAGAAACCCAGAGTGTCACTGTGCTGGATGGAAGGAGCCACTCCCTACATTTTATTTCCCAACTTTGCTAGGAAATAGGTTTGATCAGAACAAATGAGAGATCTCTCCCTAACAAAGCCCCCAAAACATTGCAGAAGGAACTCAGTAGTATGGTGACCCTCCCCATCCCTCCCCCACAATAAGCACCAGGGGCAGACCTACCCTAATTTCGTTTCATTTGAATAAGAAAAATTGGGAGACCAAGGTTGTATCCAATGCTAGTCCTACTCAGAGTAGTTCTGCTGAAGTCAATGGACATGACTAACTTAGGTTCATTAATTTAACTGAGTCTACTTGGAGTCAAACATAGTTGGCTACAACCCTAAAGATCCCATGCCTGTGCTCACATCTCTGTAAGTTCCATTGCACAATTAATGCCTCTATGCAATGTAGTAATTTGCAAATATAAAGGTAAAGGTACCCCTGACCGTTAGGTCCAGTCACAGACGACTCTGGGGTTGCACGCTCATTTCGCTCTATAGGCCAAGGAAGCCAGTGTATGTAAACACTGTTTACCTTCCCGCCGGAGCGGTACCGATTTATCTACTTGCACTTTGACGTGCTTTCAAACTGCTAGGTTGGCAGGAGCTGGGACAGAGCAACGGGAGCTCACCCCCATCGTGGGGATTCAAACTGCTTACCTTCCAATTGGCAAGCCCTAGGCTCTGTAATTTAGACCACAGTGCCACCCGCATCCCCTTAATTTGCAAATATACAAGCAGAATGTACAAAGAGGTGACAGACCTCCTACTCCTCATCAAACTCTAGGAAAAGGCCTATGAACCTCCAAGTTGTCTTTAGCCAACAAACATTCCTCTTTCTCTCTTGCATGCTGCCTCTTCCAAATGGCCCATTGCTGTCAGCCCTGAGCATGCCGACTTCCTCCTTAGCACTGCTGCCAGTGCCGTGCATGTTCCCTTTCTCACTGCATCCAGTCTGCACCGTCTCCCAACCAAGGTGCCCAGAACTTTTTGCTCCTTTCCTTATTCCTTTCACTCAGTGGTGGCTGGTGCCCATTGGGGCAGATTGGGTAGAAAGCAGGGGAGGCCAAGGCTAGGTGGAGGCAGATCCACTGGTTGGCAGAGCCCACTAAATCTAGTGTTGTCCCCAGCTTCTTCCCGGAAGAGTTCTGTTAAGTTGTGGGTGGACACAGCAGACGACACAGTGATTTCCAAACAGCTCTTGTTTATTCTCAGGCTGGAACAGAAGTGAGCTGAAGGGCTCAGCAACCTGCTTATATAGAACTCAGCTACAAAGCAACAGTAACAACTTTCTGTAGTTACCCAATCCCTGAACGTCACTTTCAATCCCTCATTTGCATGTGCGGACCTGAGTGAAAACTGCAGCAGAATGAACTATATACACCCCTAGTGGCCTAGGGTGAGAACTTCAATACATAACAAGTTCTTCAAAGGCAACACTGATACTTAGGAGGAGGAAGCTGACAGCCAGGGACACGCAGGTGGGGAGCTAGCTGAGGGATGGCAGAGGTTGGTGGCACAGTGCCCCATTCATCTGAATGGATCGGCCTTCATGGTTTACGTGCTCAGAGACAGCAGGTGAACAGGTTGTTAAATCAAGAAAAATGCAGTAGGTCCAGGATTTCGCAAGGATAGACAGTGGGGCCCTTCTAAGGCATGGGCCAGGGCAGGTGCCTTACAATGTCGACCCTGATACCAGCCTTGGTGTTTGTTAGTCTTTTGCACAATGGATCCCTGTGTTGCTCTTACAGATTAGGCCTGTTTGAGAAGTGCCAGAGAGGTATAAGGACACTCACAGATGGCCCTGTGCAGCTGGCTTGTACTCCTGGCCCTCAGATTCTGGGTGGCAAAATCTGCCGTCTAAGACTTTTTCCTATGCAATAACCACTCATTATTTTTAATGTTGTTGTAACTTTATAGCTTAATCGGTATTTGCAATTTGTTAGTAGTCCGGGCTGCAATAAAATAGTTTTCCAGGTACTGAAACATCATATCAAGGTTTGTAAAGCCACGGTTCTTAGTTTATCACTCCCATAAAAAGCCCTGGCAGCTTGACAGATATAATAACATTTTTTTTTTATCAAGTGTCTAATTTGAGAGGAAATTAAGATGTACATTACATGCAGATTGAGGATGCTGGAAGGGTCATTGCCACCCTTGGAGCTGTGCCCTGGCAGCCTTGCCCTCTCTCCAGCACAAAGGACTGCTTGAGTTTCCTTCCAGCAATGTTTCAGCATTTACTCAACCGTTGTCTCAGGTGGCATGTCTGTGTGTTTTTTAAAGGGCACTGCACACTTAATAAAAAATATATTTATGTGCCCTGCACTGATGTCACAGCAGTGGAACACTTCGCTTGCTTTACTGCAGCACCAAAGAGCAACAATTCATGCTCATGCCTGGCAAAAGCTCATTTGAAGTGCATCATGCATGCTTAAGGACACCATAACAGCAAGCATGCCCAGGATGCATCATACCTAAGCTTTCAGAAAGGCCATTTAGGCAATGCATCTGCATTAGGATTGTGGGAAACTGAAATATACTGAGTCAGACCATCGATCCATCCAGTGTAGTACTGCCTGCACTGACTTGCAGTGGGTCTCCAGGGTTTCAGACAAGGGTATCTCCCAACTTTACTCAGATGCAGGGAATTGTACCTGGGACCTTCCACATGCAAAGCAGGTGCTGTGCCCTTCTCCCTATTGCATTGTGTGAATGTGAGTTGAGAATGGACAGGGAGAAACAGGATCTTGACTGCAGTCCTTACTCCCAATTTGTGACTGTGCAAAACTGATCTGTGTAGGCTGAAGTCATGCTAATAGGATTATATTACCATTTGTTGTTGTTTAGTCGTTTAGTTGTGACCGACTCTTCGTGACCCCATGGCACTCCTGTCTTCCACTGCCTCCCGCAGTTTGGCCAAACTCATGTTAGTAGCTTCGAGAACACTGCCCAACCATCTCATCCTCTGTCATCCCCTTCTCCTTGTGCCCTCCATCTTTCCCAACATCAGGGTCTTTTCCAGGGAGTCTTCTCTCTCATGAGGTGGCCAAAGTATTGGAGCTTCAGCTTCAGGATCTCCTTCAGTGAGCACTCAGGCCTGATTTCTTTAAGAATGGATAGGTTTGATCTTCTTGCAGTCCATGGGACTCTCAAGAGTCTCCTCCAGCACCATAATTCAAAAGCATCAATTCTTCGGCGATCAGCCTTCTTTATGGTCCAGCTCTCACTTCCAAACTACTGGGAAAACCATAGCTTTAACTATACGGACCTTTGTCGGCAAGGTGCTGTCTCTGCTTTTTATCACCATACCAAACAACAAAAACAACAGTCCCTTACCACCAGCAGCTGAATTAGGAAATTAATTTTGGGTTGTAAGTTGGTAGAAAAAGCCTGTTCTGGTCTTCTATGTGCAATACCTAGGAATCATAAAACAACACTGCCAATAGTTAGTAGGAGGGATTTAACTGCACACGGTAAATTTAGATTTGCACAATTAAAATGAATTAAAGTGTTATGCCTCTCTGGTGCAAAAAAATCTCTGGTGATAAGGAAAGCAGGGGAATCACTAGAAAGGGGGGAAACATTGATTGAAGGGAAGACATATAAACCTCCCTCCAAAGAAATCAAAATAAATGCTCAGTAAAGGAATGGACATTGTATAATCCCTGCATAAGTTTCATGCAAAGCAAACCAGGATAATGCTTAACCAAGATTGGGCATTGTGTAAACCTCTGTGCAAGGTTTGTTAAAGCGAATCGGGATAAATGTTCAGCAAAGGGGTCACCTGGAGGCATTCAGATATGAAAACCAGCAGCTCAAGCAAAGAAAGAAAATCCCTCATAGGAAATGAAGCCTTGGAAATGCCTTGGCAAACAAAGTCTGAACCTGACACAGGAGAATTGTAATGCCAAGACCAGTCAAGCTTCTCTAGGAAGGGTGTTCCAAGGTAGGGCACCACCACAGAAAAAGCCATGCAAGCATAGCACTCTTCAGGAAGGGCTCTGCTGATATTTTTTTTAATGCGTGGGCAGGACAAATATGGCAGGAGGTGTTCCATCAGGTATCTTGGTCCCCAGACATCCAATACCTTGGACAGTGAAAAGGTGATCTAAGGTGGTCCTTTATTGAGTCTGAATTCATGTATCTTCTATAACAGGTGTGGGGAACTTCAGGCCCCTACAGACCTATCAATCTGGCCCTTGGACCTCTCCCCAGGCCCTCACTGGCTTTCCTTCATATGCCATCAGTTCTTTCATACATGAGTTTTCCCTCAGATTTTGCCTCTGGCTCCACCCACCACTTGCATATTGTCCTCAGAATGTTATCCAGAAGGAAATGTGGCCTTTTGGCTGAAAGGTTTCCAACCTTTGATGTTTTGGTGTTTTCCTTTATACTTTGTTGGAAGCCTCCCAGAGAATATGATGATGATGATGCATTACAAAAAACTTGTTCAGTAGAGCAGACTAGGAAATTTAATCTCTGCTATAAAACTTGATAGTGCACCTCTTATATACAAAACTGATCACCAGAGTCTGCAGCTAAGGGCCCTCCTGCATATCTCTGTTATCATCCTAATTCCTAGTGAAAATCTTCGTCTTTCAACAAGCCTTTTAAGATGAGATCTTTCTCAGTTTGCATCGGTACTGGAATTGTGTTTTGATTTTTTTTAAATCACTTGTGTGGGGGAGAAAAGATGGGATGCAAATTTAATAAATAATAATAATGTTTATGTTGAAACTCATAGCCTACCCGTTTCAGATTGTCACAGATAATCTACTTTCAGTCACTGAGGAACTTCAATGGGTTTCCTTACTTTATAGTTGGAACATCAAAACTTCCCTGAAGGCTTTGTCAAGTGTGGAATAGCACCTGTACTTTCTCCCAGTTAGTGGTGTAGCAAGGTCCCTGCAAAGGCACAAGCAAATTTGCTTTGGGGCCTTGAAGCTGAAGGCAGGAGTCAACCAGGAACAATATATTGTATTTGTGTTAAACTTTCATGCCCACGAACATCTGTGATGCAGGAGACAGGTTTATGGAGAGCAAAATAAAATGTTGACAATGGCTTGGTAAATCAACTGGAACATGCAATAAATCATTGGAATGGCCAATAACACTTCCGGAGGAGCCTTGAAAGGTCATTATGATGTCACCATATATCTTGCAGTGCCAAACAAGCAAACAGAACATGGTTGGGAACAGGATTACAGGGAAGCATCTGTCACTTCCTAATTAGAATTAACAGTGGGTCATATATAATAAAAAAGAAAGTAATCCCCTCTCGCCCCCTTGTCTTCAATCTTATCCCTCCTACTCTCCCATCCTGAGGATACATCTTAGGAATCAATAGGAAATATTTCAAATTCAATAACAAAAGTAGGGAAGGGCCTATAGCTCAGTGGCGGAGCACCCGCTTTGCATGCAGAAAGTCTCAAGCTCAGTCCCAGGCATCCGTAGGTAGAGGTGGGAGAGAGCCCTGAAACCCCAGAGAGCTGCTGTCAGTTGTGAGACTAGGGTTTTCACCTGACCCATATAACACAGATTGCCCCGTAAAGGTAAAGGTACCCCTGACCGTTAAGTCCAGTCGTGAATGACTCTGGGGTTGTGACGCTCATCTAGCTCGATAAGCCGAGGGAGCTGGTGTTTGTCCGCAGACAGCTTCTGGGTCATATGGGCAGCATGACTAAGCCGCTTCTGGCAAACCAGAGCAGCGCACGGAAACGCCGTTTACCTTCCCGCCAGAGCGGTACCTATTTATCTACTTGCACTTTGACGTGCTTTCGAACTGCTAGGTTGGCAGGAGCTGGGACCAAGCAATGGGAGCTCACCCCGTCGCGGGGATTCGAACCACCGACCTTCTGATCGGCATGCCCAGGCTCTGTGGTTTTGACCACAGCGCCACTCCAACATAAAATGCAACATCCTGTATGGATACAATTTTTTCCTGTATTTCAGATCTCTCTCTCTCTCTCTCTCTCTCTCCTCTCTCTCTCTCTCTCTCTGTGTGGTGTGTGTGTGTGTGTGTGTTTGTGCCAGGTTAGAGGTCCTCTTCAAATGCATGTGTGTGAAATGTCATGTATTTAATCTCTGGGTAGCCATGTGCAGACGTATGTGTGTGTGTGTGTGTGTGTGTGTGTGTGTGAGAGAGAGAGAGAGAGAGAGAGAGAGAGAGAGAGAGAAATTCCAGAGGGGACCTCCTTTTAGGCTGCAATAGATTGTACTGGTTTGCTTTGAAGTCACTTCAGCACCAGATGGAAAAGAAATTGTCCACCAACCGCACTGCCCTGCCTTGTCCTATATTTTACAAAAAAGGTAGCAACCCTATTACATGATGATGTCATAGACTCAGTCCAGATAGAGGACAACATTGTCTCCCCAACTTTAACATCCATGAATTTTGCTGCAACTGTGGGGTCCGGCTTTAAGATGTGAGGTCTTTTAAAACTGAGAATTGTGTCAGAATATTTAGAAGGTGAAAACTCCAGTGGGTATTCATCTGGGAGGATCAAGTCAGTTTGTATTGAGTTTGGAGCAGAGGTCCAGTTCCTACTATCTGCAAATATGTAGGGTCAGAGACAGGGAACATGTGGGCCACCAATGTTCTTGGACTGCAGCTCCCATCATCCTTGACCATTAGTATGTAGAGTGGGGACTGATGGGAGCTGGAGTCCAACAAATGGATTATTTCAGATTCTAGATCCTTGATGCAGCACAGCATTCTTCAACCTTGAGACCCCAATTGTTCTTGGACTACAACTCCCATCATCCCTGACAGGTTGGCCATGCTGCCTGGGCTGATGGAATTGGAGTCAAACACACCTGAGGACGCAGTCTAATGTAGAAGCTTGCCCCCCTGCAGCTCCACTCTGCTAATTACTTGTCAGATCAGCAAATGTTTGCCCTGCTTGCAATCTGCACTCTCCAGGCCCTTTCACTTTCACCCCAGTCCTAATTTAAACATCACTATGAACATGCTCATATTACACAAAGGGCAATGTCTGAGCTAGCCCCATTTTATGTATATTCTTCACATGGAATGTCTGAATAGTCCAGTTATTTTTATTAGTAGCAGTAGCTGTTGTTATTGATTCCCACTGGGTATGCTTTGCTAGTCTTCCTTCCTGCCATCTTTTCTTCTTCTTTTTGCTGACAGCAACAAGAGAGTGTCCTGGTTCAGTGTTTCAAGATTTGTTGCAAACTCGAAGGTGCGGGTTTATAGCTGTGGTTGTCCCATTTATGGTACAATTCTTCTTATGAGCTCTAATAAACTTTGTAGCTCCAGGGTGCTCTTAAATCCAGATATGAAAGATAGAAAGGAATCATTACTTAGTCCATGTGTATATAGGAGACCTCACCATCGAGGCTGAGGGTAATGCGGTTCTTGCAGGTGCGGCAAAGGCTGTAACTTCCCAAGGATAGAAAGAGTAGCCAAAGATAAAAGCTGATTCCGTTCTCCTAGGGATGGGGGATAAATTCAGTTCAGTTCACATTTCAAGGCAGATCTGCCTAATTCACATCTTCTGAGTAATACATGAACCAAAACACAGCCATTCCTTGAAAGTCACATGTCTCTGAGTTTGCAAACACATTTTCCAGTCAAGTAATGTGTACACAGGGCCATGCAGGGAAGGGGCAGCTGGATACATTTGCCCCAACCCTTGGAGGGCTAAGCCAGTTCAGGAGGCCTGCCATGGGCCGGCTCCTTTTTTTGTTTGAGTTTATAACTTTCTTCTAACAAGACCCTCCTCCTGGCCTCAGACAAGCTCTGCACAGGCATGAAAGAATGCCTATACTAGCCTAAAGTGTGTGTTAAAATGCATATATTATGAAAATAGCATACACAGTGCATTATAGTAAGGACATGGCTTTGCAAAAAAAAAAAAAGGAAGTGCATATTAAGCTAAATTGCATAGAAGCAGGTGTATATTGGGGGAAAATGCATTAAGAAGTTGATGAATTTTCATCAGGAACTTTTTATTTTTTAAAAAATCACAAACTGATGTGGAAATATGCAAAACTATTCATGGGAAAATTGAATTAAACCATCCTGAGAAATCGGGTCCTCCCTTAAAGAGGGCATGTATTGCGGTGAGACCTGGCAAACCAAATCCCTGTGTTGGGGTGGGAGTGATTGACAGCCACAACACCCAATCAGTAGGTCCCTCGATGCAGGGTTCATCTGACCAATGGGACACAAGCTAAACAGATCAAGGGACCTACAAATACCCATGCACGTGACCCCGAGCTTCCTCTTTCTGGCCCGTGCAGTCGGAACACCCGCCCACCTCTCCCTACTTTAGGGCTTTTGTGCTTGACCTTGCTATGCCATCATGTGTCATCTGTCGTTGGGACAGGGGCACGGCAGGAATTTTCCCCACTTGGCTGATTGGCTGTTGCCATTGGGTTTCGCCTGCTGCGTAGCAAACCGTCACAACTTGTAAGGTTGCAGATAGGCCTCTGGTTCAGGTGATAGGGATGGGATCCCTACGTGAAGGGTATTCCGTTAAAGGAATCCAGGGACTCGATGGTTTGGTCAACCCATGAGAGGGGTTGTGCCTGTGCCTGAGTCCAGGGGGACATTTGGATGGTGGATAGAGCAGGTCCCTGGCTTTCCGCTACCCAGCTGTTCACCCTTGGCTGACCTATGGTGGACCCTGGTCAGCGCCATAGCTGTCAACTTTTCCCTTTTCTTGGGAGGAATCCTATTCGGAATGAGGGAATTTCCCTTTAAAAAAGGAAAAAGTTGACAGCTATGGTCAGCGCTACCTGCAGAGCAGGGAGCTAGTCAAACCAGAGCCTATGCAACCAGTCACTTGCTGTAATCAATAAAGTTGTAGCCTAAATTCTGCCAAAAACCAAAACCAAAGGTTTGAGTCATGTCTGAATTTATTTGGGTGAGGTTAAAAGGTCTAAGCACACAATTGCAGCTCTGCGGGAGGAATAAGGGTCTCCTAGCCATTCGCAGGGGACCCAGGTGGCGCTGTGGGTTAAACCACAGAGTCTAGTGCTTGCTGATCAGAAGGTTGGCGGTTCGAATCCCTGCCACGGGGTGAGCTCCCTTGCTCGGGAGGTCCCAGCTCCTGCCACCTAGCATTTCGAAAGCACATCAAAGTGCAAGTAGATAAATAGGGACCGCTCCAGCGGGAAGGTAAACGGTGTTTCCGTGCGCTGCCCTGGTTCGCCAGAAGCGGCTTAGTCATGCTGGCCACATGACCCGGAAGCTGTCTGCAGACAAACGCCGGCTCCCTTGGCCTATAGAGCGAGATGATCGCCGCAACCCCAGAGGTCGGACACGACTGGACCTGATGGTCAGGGGTCCCTTTAACCTTTACCTTTAGCCATTCACAGCACCCAAAACAGCTACAGTTCCCAGGAATCTTTGTGGAAAGCCACGACTGTCTATAATGACATGATACAGTTTTAAATGCAGAGGTCAGCCCAAGACCTTTGCTGCTTGAGGCGAACCAAAAAGTGGCACCCCTGGGAATTTTAGTTTGTTGAGGGGTGGTGGGTTAGAGCATGATGGAAATTACAGACCAGGCTTCGTGGAGGCTGGATCTGTCGCGCCCCTCCCAGCGTTCCTGAGCTTGCTGCCCTGAGACAACTGCCTCACCTTGTCTCATGGGTGAACCGGCTCTGTTTAAATGTATCGTGAAGCTGGGGGCCTGACTCTCTGTAGTGGATGCATAACTGCTGCTAACACAGACTATCAATAAGGAATGGAAGCATTGTCATCTGAAAGAGCATTAGGATTATGACGTACCCAGGAAATGTAAATTATATGTGCATTGACCCCGTAAAGACCATCCTCCTCCTCTCTCTTCCTATGGCTTAGTGAGAAAACCTTGATCCAACCATTTGCTTATATCCCTGCCAAGTATTTGTATATTTTTATTTATTTTATTCCTTTAATAAGATTTATATACCACTTAATAAAAATAATAAAAAACTCTAAGCAGTTTACATAAAATGGTATAAACTATTCATTTAAAAAAACAGCAATAAAAACAGAGTTTAAAACACTTTGATTTTTCAGGCGTATTTTATTTTATGTTTACAATTTTTTAGTGTATCATTATTATATATTGCTTCTATGCATTAATATATTACACTGTATATTCAGAGTTCTTTTCATTTATTTGTTTATTTATTCATTTCCCTTCTCAGTTCATTAACTCTTAATCAACATTCAAGAACCTTGCAGTAGAATATCAATGTGCTGGAGAAGAAAAGAATCATGGGGAAAGGAAGACTGGAAGAACTTAAGTTTGTATACTTCAACTTTCATATTTGACTATTTACCAATAAATTAAGAGCAGGGGTAGAAGGATGATCCAATCAGTTCCTTGTTTCTGTTTTAATTTTAAGCAGAAAACCATTGTACCATAGTTGCTGGATGGTTGAAACCCTACATTTTAACTAACGTTTGATTTGATAGAAGAAGAAGGAGGAGGAGGGAGGAGGAGGGAGGAGGAGGAGAGGAGGAGTTTGGATTTGATATCCCACTTCATCACTACCCAAAGGAGTCTCAAGAGCGGCTAACAGTCTCCTTTCCCTTTCTCCCCCACAACAAACACTCTGTGATGGTGAGTGGGGCTGAGAGACTTCAAAGAAGTGTGACTAGCCCAAGGTCACCCAGCAGCTGCATGTGGAGGAGAGGAGACGTGAACCCAGTTCACCAGAGTACGAGTCTACCACTCTTAACCACTACATCACACTGGTCTAACTGATTTCTACAGTATTGTGTTCACTGTGATTCCTGCATTGCAGGAGTTGGCCTAGATGATTCTATAGGTTACTGTACACCACTTAGAGACACTTTCAATTAAGTGGTATTTATAGTTTTGAAATAAATATTAAATAAACACATTACTTGGGCCCAGAATACCTTCAAGTTACCATCTGGCAAGAGGCTGGTCAATCCAGTGCCCCCCCCCAAAAGCACAACATAAGTGGGGGCTTGGGTTGCAGCCTCAGTCTGTTTTTTTTCCCATATCACTTCCACACTTACAAATCAATTCCACCCCAATTCTGCACTGATCTGTGATTTTTTTAAAAAAAAGAAAGCAGGAAAATTTGCAGAAACATATGCACTCAAAAACACATTCCGAAACATCTGTATCCCAAATAAACTTCTCTCAAAATACACACATTTCTGAAAGCCCATTGAGACCTCTTTAGCTGAAAATGACACTGGAACATCTGTGAAATTCAGAAGTCATTTGATACATAAGTTCCAATCGGTTCATCTGTCTGGAGGTACAGACCGTGTCAGTTCATACTGGAATTCGCAAGGATCAAATTCCTCAAACAGCCATGTGCATTCAAATGCAGCCCTCCAGACCCATCTGCCTGGCCACTGGGAGTCTCTCTTGGACACCCCACTTCCCTGTAGTCACACCTTACTGGACATTCTCAAATGTTTCTGTGTGGCTGGAAAGTGTCCTTGAAATGTGAGAACTCATTTGGCTTGTTTAGGTGGGATACACAGGGAGGTGTGTCCATATGGAAACCTCAGACTTTTAGCATGGGCGGGATGTAGCTTACTATACAAAGGTATGAGCACCATTGCTCCACCTACTTTTGAATCTGGCCCCACCCACTACTGGTCTGCATTCCCCAAAAGGCTGCCCACGAGTGAACATGCCTCTTGGGCAGAAAAAGGTTCCTGACAAACCGGGCTGTACAGAAAACACAAGTAGGAAAGAGCAGCCTCATAGGCAAAAACATTACACCAGCAAAATGAAGCCACTAATTTTAAATGCACCTTTATGTGAACATACACAAGCAGTGCAGGCAAGAAGATCAATTGTTTGTGCATGTAGGTATGCATAAGAAGGAAGGGGGGGGGGATGACGACTCCTTCCTCCCTTCCCCTCCTTACTCACTGTGAACACTCCTTTCCCCTCCTTTTTGGCTGCTGGCTCCCCAAGTGCGTTTGCTATACAGCCGCGGAAATTGGGTAATGAAAACCGAGTCATACATTTCTGCTTTATGTTCCCAAAGAAGTAAGTGTGACTGTCAGGTTTACAAAAGATTGTTTATGTTCAGTGGCATGAAATGGGAGCGAGTGTGCGGAGCAGAGAGAGGAAAAAGACTGCCCTGCCTGGGCTGACAGCGCCGCATTCATCCTCCACGCTACGGCAGACAAAGCGCTGGTGCTGGCTGACAGGGACCATAAATCACCGCCAAGAGATGCTGTACCTACAGCTTATACCATTCTGGATGACAAACACACAATAATCCACACAGCGCAGCACTTTTGGTTCTCGACGCTTCTTCTCCGCTCCTCCCTTAAAGCCAGGACTCATCTCAGGGGGTGTGAGCGGCAGCAAAGGACCCCGGGGCCTTCTCTGCAACTTGAGGGCCGGCGGAAGATCGGGCCCCGGGATCATCGAATCATGCGAGGACCCAGCCCGAGTCACATATTTGTGCGGGAAAGGGACTGCTCTCATTGTCTCTGTGTTCCCAAATCTATCCACGCGCCATAAATCATCGCTCCTCTTTTGTCCCAGTTTTTGCTTTGCCTTTTGCTCACAAATTGCTACTTGGGATTGCTAGAGTTGCTAATCGCAGGATTCATCGCCTCCCTGCTTCCTGGAACAAGGGCGGGGAACTGGCTCCGGATCTCCCCAACCCCACCCTCATGGACCACGTTTGACAGGCGACATTCACAATGACATCAGGTGACCTGATATTTACCCGCCCTGTACTTGACATCACATGAATACCAGGTGCAGGGCAGGTGGATGTGGCTTGGCTAAAATGGCCCAAAGGGCCAAACAGACAACCTGGAGCTCTAAGGAGGCCTGCAGGCTGGAGGTTCCCTTCCCTTGCTTTAGCAGTTGAAACTCCTGGGGGAGTAGAATACATCTACACCCTCCATTTAAGGCAGCCTTATACCACCATTAAAGGTAAAGGTAAAGGGACCCCTGACCATTAGGTCCAGTCGTGTCCGACTCTGGGGTTGCGGTGCTCATCTCACTCTATAGGCCGAGGCAGCCGGTGTTTGTCCACAGACAGCTTCCAGGTCATGTGGCCAGCATGAGTAAGCCACTTCTGGTGAACCAGAGCAGCACACGGAAACGCCGTTTACCTTCCCGCTGGAGCGGTCCCTATTTATCTACGTGCACTTTGACATGCTTTTGAACTATAAGGTGGGCAGGAGCTGGGACCGAGCAACGGGAGCTCACCCCATGGCAGGGATTCAAACCACCGACCTTCTGATCAGCAAGCCCTAGACTCTGTGGTTTAACCCACAGCGCCACCTGGGTCCCTCCATTTAAGGCAGCCTTATACCACCATTACCTGTCATGATTTTCTCCAAAGGATCCTTGGAACCTTAAGGTCCCAACATCCTTAACAAACTACAGTTCTCAGGATTCTGGGCATAAAAGTGCTTTGAAACAATAAAACAACATTTATTTAATAAATGAAACCATGTATTAGCTCCACAAGCGGGGAAAGACACCTGTAGACTGCCTGCATATTTTTCTTCTAGTAGGCTAATAGCTTTGGGAAGGGGAAATTTAGATGAATAAATTGCCATAGGGCAAGAAGCATTGCACATCTCAGCCCTAGCAGTGCTTTCCATACAAAATCAGAGCCCCATCCCACAAATGATTTTAATATTCCTTTTTAAAAAAGTCAGGAGATCTGATCTTCTTATCGCCCACCTTCTTCTTAAAGCTCGCACTACCTTTTCATATTCTATGTCATTGTCCCAAACCAAAGAATAGCTAATGACCCAAAAGCACCATGCAGCTTGAACAGTTTAGGCCTAAAGGACCCTAAAAGGTCCATACCTTTAAAGGGAAAGGAGTACAAGCATGACACAGAAGTGATAGACACATTTTCAACATACCATCTTTTCAAAGTGGTTCAGTTAAGAGAAGACTGTCTGGATGGGCAATCTTCAAACTTATGCCCTCTAATTAACAAAGGATTTATACAGGGGCATTTGTGTTGGATTTATAGTTGGCCCCACACCCAATGATTTGGGATATATAACAATATTGTAAAATTGAATACCTTTTCTGTCTCCAAGCCAGTTTGAACAAAAAAAAAAGCCACTTCTCTTTCTTTCTTTCTTTGCAGAGAAGGGGGAAATAGTCATCCCCCATGAAAATGGAGGGACATTTTGCTCTTTTGAATGGATGGTTGGGGGGGGGGTGAGAAATCTGGGGTTGGGGTTGTATTTCCCTAGCTTTAGATGAGGCAGCCAAGAGGAATTTAACCCTTTCCACAATCCAAATTCAAATGGAATTATTGCAACATGCAATAGAGCGCATTGCATAGCTTTTGCCATATCCTGAAAATGTGCCTCTTCACACTGGTCTTTGATACCTGAGAGATATATTCTTCTGGATGTAAATTAATGCTTGCCTCAAAGATTAAGTCATGCATGTCTAGGTACACACGGGCATTGCAGTGAAACTCTGAACGGCTCATTCACAGAGGTTGGAGGGCCATCTGTCATGAATGAACTTGAGATTCCTGCATTGCAGGGGGTTGGACTAGATGACCCTCTGGGTCCCTTCCAACTCTACAATTCTATGGTTCTAAATACCCCTCCCCACTCTCTCACCATATATAAGGGTCTGGTGACTTCCGTTTCAGTGTATCTGAAGAAGTATGCATGCACACGAAAGCTCATACCAAGAACAAACTTAGTTGATCTCTAAGGTGCTACTGGAAGAATTTATTTTTATTTTTTATTTTTTATGGTTCTAAATAGGTATTGTTATACCATTGTAATCACCCTGGGACCTTATGGGGAAGGGCTGTTAAGAAATCTAAACACAGCATTTACGTATGCCTACCTGCCTGAACCAAAAAGGTAAAGGTAAAGGGACCCCTGACCATTAGGTCCAGTTGTGTCCGACTCTGGGGTTGCGGCGCTCAGAAGCTGTACACCAGCTCCCTCGGCCAATAAAGCGAGATGACCGCCGCAACCCCAGAGTCATCCACGACTGGACCTAATGGTCAGGGGTCCCTTTACCTTTATACTTGTAATGCCTTAATAAAGGTTTGGCGAAGAAAGAAGACTATTGCTGCTTTATTAAACCAGATATTTAGCAGGCAATGAGAAAAGATGGCCAGCAACACTGGGGTTGTTGTCTTCCGCCATCTTTGCCCATCCGAAGTCATGCTAAAAGACATGGGGCTGTGGAGAGACATTGACCATTTCCAGGGATGTTAACTCCCCTCCTTTCTTCTTCTTCTCTCACTACAAAGAAGGCTGATGGGTAAATACCAATTGGAAATAAAACAAGCCAGGACAATTCACAAAAGCGCAGTTGTGCTGACAATGCTCCACAGACGACATTAAGATGAAGGTGCTATAAGCCATCGTCTTAAAGCGTCTGGAATACCTGCTTCTCCTTTAACCTAAACTTCTGATGAACCAACGGGCTTCGGAGAGCATTTATATGCAAAGGCATATAATATGTCCCCTGTATCTAATTATCTGTCAACCTGAGGCAGTTTGTTTTCTAAATCGGCCTCTCGGCTGTGACTTTATGAGGTCATAAAGAAAACAGTGCCACTCTCACTGCTGAAATGCCAGCGGAGGCTGGATCAACAAATTACAGTCCTTAATGGCGTCTCTTCCTGGCAAGTGCATATCCTGGGTTACCCATCCCTGTGAGCAGCGAGCGACTATCAAAATGCTACAAGGTACATTTGGTATCCACTGGGAATGCACCTGAAATTAATCCACATCATCCTAATTTCTGTCTGGGTTTTATGCTTCTAGTTTATCTGGACTTGTTTTCAAAATGGACCCAATACATTGTGAATCCTCCACTGTTTTATATTTTTCAGAGCACCGCATGAACTCTCTGCACAAAAATTAGAAATATAAAACAGAACAAATGAGATGGAGGATTCCTATCGTTCACCACAGCTTTCAGTTCCTCTGGGCCAAGGATAGGGATCTTGTGGCTCTCCAGATGTTTGTTAGATGTCAGCTTCTTTTGGTCCCTCCAAGCCAGCAGGGTCCAATGGTGAGGAATTATGGGAGCTGTGGTCCAGTGACCTCTGGTGGGCCTTCTCTGATGCAGAAGATTGTCCATCAAGAATGAGGTCCATGCTGACTGGGGCAATTGATGGCAGAATGCAGTTCATGGCAGAATGGAATCAAGCCCAATGATCAATCAAACAACAGTTTATGACAGTAATGCAGAACCAAAAAGTACATCAGAGACGAATTACCTGGGGAAATAAAAACTTCTTTATCAAGCACAGATGTGGGGATCCTTTGACCACCCAGATGCTGCTGAAGTACAACTCCTATTATCCCTGCACATTGATAAGAGTTGTAGTTCAGCAACATCTGTAGGGCCAAAAGTTCCCTACCTGATCTAGCATCTAAAGAACATTGGGAACATTGGGAGCCTCCTTGGGAGAGAGAAATTGGGGTGCCACTTGACATGATGGACGAATCTGGAGGAGAGCATCTGAAGATGACCTCAGTTTATCGGCAGGTTGATATGGGAGAAGACTCAGATGTCCATGACGCAAGCTATGTAGGGCTTTCAAAGTGCTTTAACTGGTACTCACAAATGGACCCGAAGCCAAAGGAGCTATTTAAGCACTGCTCCAAACTTATCTCTTGAGCATAGTTGGGCAAAGTTTCAAAACAGAGGTCTTTTAAAAATCATGCCCAGTCTAGTTCAACTGTGCCACTGCTGTAAAACAGGGATGGGGAATCTTGTCTCACCCCAAGGGCAGCAATCCCTCATCATAGGCAATCTTTTGCAGGGGGGGGGCATACCAGCAGGGGGGAGAATCAGAGGCAAAAATGGGTGGGGCAAGAGGTTAACATGGATGTGACCAGTGCTATTTTTCTAGAAAAAGAGGTGCCGGAACTCACCATGAATGCCTCCCTTGTTCTCTTACAATGGCAATGGTGCCCACCTGAGAGGTGCTGGAACTGAGTTCTGGTGAGTTCTGGCTGAAAATAAGCCTTGGATGTGATTCTCAGTAGGTGACATTCCAGAAATACAAAACCCAGAGATTTACACACTTATCCACACATCCCTCAAGAGACATTATTGCAGTTCAGCCTTCAGTGAACTGCCCTAGCCCACTCACAGGTCCTTTATAAGACCAGAGGTAACAGTTGTCCCTGGAGAATATTAACCACTCTCAATTTTACCTGTGGACTGCCATCTGTCTAGATATTAATTTGCTCTGAACTAATTTTAAGATGTATTTTAACTAACTGATCGCCTGTTTTATGTTCTTATGTTCTTTGTATACTGTCTTAGTTTCATGATGTTAGCTGCCCTGAGCCTGACTCTAGCCGGGGAGGGGAGGGTACAAATAAAATTCATTATTATTATTATTATTATTATTATTATTATTATTATTATTATTATTATTATTGGAGGGTGGTCTGTTTGGGGAAATGAGCCACTGCCACACCATTCTCAGCCTGCCTTCTTTCTTTCAACCAGTCGGTATGCAGCTCTGCCTGTGGCTCCTGCAACTGTTGGTGTCCCTGCATTCCACTCTAGGCGTCCAATTGGGCACCAGTGGCCATTGATTCAAGTGCACATTCCATCCAAGGCCAAGCACTCAAGGAAGGTCCAGAGGAGAACCAATAAAGGGTGTAGCCTGGGGAGAAACTTGAGTGCTGAATAAAGCGGCCTGGAAGGCTGCATACAGCTTCCCATCCCTGCTGTAAAGAAAGCAGCTGTGCAGGCATCAGAAGCCCACCCAGAGGCAAGACTCATTTCTGTCTTGCAAACACTGAAAGGCATAGTCTCCTATTAGTCTGCCCCTGATCTCAGATGGATTAATTAGGAAGTTTATCAGAAGCCAACAATGAACTCCACTCCCTCCACCGTGGGAGTGGAACCAGTGCCAATGAAATCTAAGCTGGGGAATTCCTCTTCTGCCCACACTGGTCTTGTGATTAATGATAGAAAATAACTAAAACAGGGAAAAAGAAGAAAGGGGGGAGGGTCAACAGCTGAGTGCAAGGCGAGTCTCTAGACAGGGAGTAATTAAGATACTTGGATAAATATGATTAATAAGCTGAAACTGGCAGGGTGTGCAGTAAACAAGGGCTAGCCAGATGGTACCCTTTCCCCATCTGACAACTGGAGGAGCTTTGTGAAAAAATATGGGAGGAGAACACCAGATCCTTGACACGTGGCTGTTTTGATTCAGTGTGGGAAGGAAGGAGGCGAAAGGGAAAGGCTTGGGCATGTGCAGTGAATTGCCCGAGAGAAAAGGAGTCAACAGCTGCTGGGTATCATGGCAGGAAAGTCTTCTTGAGCCAGTGGGGTGAAGGCCTTACTACACCCCAATTCATGTGGCAGATCTGAAAGTTCAAACTTTCCAAGAGCACATTAGAGCAGCATGAAGCATGCTGGGGAGGGGAGGGGGCTCACCTCGGCAGAGATTTATAAGTTGTTTGAGATATTCCTTGTTAAAGAAACAAGATACATCTGCAGATGTTCCTGCAGAAGAGACAAGTCCCAGCTGGGTCTCCCTTGTTTATTGGAGCCCAATGGCCAACAGTGATGCTACAATTCATCAAAAGGCTTTGGCCCTGTTCATCTGCATTGTCATGAATATTGGGCGAGGGGATCAGAAGTGTGAACACAGTGCTGGGGAAGTGCTTCATCTGCTGAATGTTTCACAGATGTGTTTGTGTGGGGGAATGATGGCAACCTTCCATCAAGCCAAACAGTTCACTGGGAAATTTTTGCCATCCTAAAAATGTATACCGTATGTCAACTTTGAGTGTAAAGTCTCTGTAAGATGACTCACAAATACATGATAATTTAGCTTCATTTGCATAGCTCTCAGCTGGAGCTGTCTATAGGAGGGCTAGGGTGCTGATTTTGTTCCAGCTGATGACACCACCAATGGCAGTTGATAGCTAGAGAGAAGGCTCTCGTGGTTGGAGATAGAATTAAAGTTTGTAGAGTTGAGGTGCTGAGACATACCAGCCCTGCACTGTTCCCTTTTTTAAAATAATTTTTATTTTTTGTTAACTATAACTACTACAAAGAATATAAAAATAAATTCACATACATTGTTTTGTTTGGCATATATTGCCGTGACTTCCCTCAGACCTTTCAAATGACTGTCAGATCTCTATCTTAATTATATACTTCTTAGTCTATCATTGCTTACAATATCATATGCTAATTAATCACTATAAAAATCATAATTGCAATAATATTTCTACCATTATCTACAAAGCTTCTTCAAGTCCTATAAACGTATTCAATTGAAAATTATTGTCTCTCAAATAGTTCGTAAATTTAAACCAGTCTTTGATGAATTTCTGGTCCCACTGTTCTTGGATTCTTCCCAGCATTTTGTCCAGTTCTGCATATTCCATTAATTTCACTGTCCATTCTTCCTTTGTCGGTAATTCTTCTTGCTTCCATTTCTGTGATAACAAAATCCTTGCTGCAGTCACTGCATATTGGAAAAGCTTAACATCTTGTTTTATAATGTCTGTACCTATAATACCCAGTAAGAAAGCTTCTGGTTTTTTAACGAATGTATACTTCAACATTTTCCTCAGTTCATTATATATCATATCCCAGTAAGCTCTTACCTTCTTACACTCCCGCCACATATGATAAAAGGTACCGATCTTATCTTTACATTTCCAACACTTATTATCAACCTTATACATCTTTGCCACCTTGACTGGGGTAATGTACCATCTATACATCATTTTAACATATTCTCCTTTATTGCATTACACGCAGTAAACTTCATTCCTTCTTTCCACAATTTTTCCCAGTCCTTTAACATAATGTTATATCCAAAGTCTTTTGCCCAGTGTATCATTACCGACTTCACTTCCTCATCCTTCAAATTCCATTCCAGCAACATCAGCCCTGCACTGTTCCTACCCCTTCACCTTTACGGACGTGTTTCCAGAGTATGAGACATTTATCCATTTCACAGAATTTTCTCCAAAGCTCAAGGTTCTAGGTCCACAGAAACCAGTTCAAATATGTGATGTCAGGGCTGACCCTACCATGAGGCAAAGTGAGGCGGCTGCCTCAAATAATAAATGCTGAGGTTGGGAGAGTAGACAGAGCAGTTGAGGGCTATGTAGCCTGCCCTGAACCCCCTAAGTTATCCCATTGTCCTGAGGTGGAATGGAGGGTGCTGCCCCATGGCCATCAGATTGGCTTTTGTACAGGGAATTAACGGGGCCATGGGGCCCTTCACTTCAGTCAGCAAAATGTTTTGGGTTGGCCCTGTGTGCCAGATTTATCAATCAGTGGTGCCGACTTGGGCCCCAGACTGTGGCTTCCCAGTGCATGAGAGCCGCACCTCAATGTCATGACGTTGCAGAGTGACATCATATCCATGGCTGCAGCAGGGCCCAACAGGGCCCCCATGGTGAAGGTGCAAGCCCCAGCTCAGTCACTGCCATGGCGCCAGAGCACCACAGGCAAAGAGGCGGCATGTGGGGGGGGGGAATGGAGGATGGGCACCCACAGCAAAAAAAAAAAAAATGTGGGTGTCCAAGCCCCAAGGGCCTCCTGGAGATGGTGCCAGTGCTATCAATGATTATTAGCCGTGGTAGCTAAATGCAACAACCTGTTTCACTTAAGCACGCGGTGCCTCAGAACGTAAATGCAGAGTTACCTGTATCTTTCAAAATTCACACTTCTCTGAAATTTGTGATCTAATTGTGCAAATGAAAGGTCTACAAAACTGTGCATATGAGAGGAAAATGTGGATAAAAATGCGTATGTTTGTGAAAATAGCATGCAACAATGCATGATAGTTGGGGAGATTGCATACAAAAATGTCTATATTTGGAGAAATGTGCACTAAAATGTTGTCAATTTTTTTCATGAGGGTTTTTTTTTGCTTCCAAAAAAATCAAATTGATGCAGAAATATTGCAAACAGAACTTAAAGCTAAGAAACTGAACGATGGGTTCATCCATCCCTAGACTCGTGCAGATGCCAGTTCTGCCTAGACTAAATGGGCCTGTTTTCTGATCCAGCAAGGAACTTAATACTTCAGATCTTCAAAGGACATCTCTTTACACATTTCCATCCACAATCTTCTTTTGAGCTTCTCATCTTATTTTCAGACATCATATTCCTCTTTTAATTATTCTCCCTCCTCTTTCCCCCATCAGAATTTCACACTTCCTACAAGGTTGACATAGGCCAAAAGGAAGCTGTGAACACTCAGGCTTCTCACATAGAGATACTGTTTCTCCTTCTTTACCTTTAGCACAGACAGAAACAGTCAGAAATTTAACAGGTACACCTTGTCCCATCGCAATCACCATTCCGCAAACATAGGCATCTGGTGTATTTCTAATTGTCATGCAACTCTTAAAAGATGTACAGTATGCCTGTTTTTCACTGAATATTGCAGACTCAGTCCACAATTAGGCTACATTCGGCAGCTCTGTATTCTGTCTTCCCAACATCCCTTTACCCATTGGCTTTTGTGTTTTATGTGATCTTTTACACAATGTAAAATCCATTTGCGTGTCGAGATCCCCAAGCCACCCCTCAAATAACACACACTTCACAAAGGAATTTAAGTTTAAGGTTTTTGGCATAATTCTGGCCACAACTTTATTAAAATACAAAATGTGAGTGGTTGCTTAGGCATTGGTTCCGACTATCTGTCCCCACCTGGGGACAGACTGACATCTGCCCGCCTTGTGGAAGTCAGTAAAGGGGAAACACTTTGGAGAGAGAATGGGGGCCGGGGGTACGGACAAAAGCATGGTGAGCCCCTGGATTCCTTTAATGGAATTCCCCTCACAGCAGCAGCATTGGAGGGGCAAGCACAGCCAATCCTTACCCCTGTAACAACCAATTTAATAACCAATGCCTAACCACAACCTTACAAGTTGTGACTAATTGCTACGCAATAGGTGAAAACCAAATGGCACCAGCCAATCAGCCAAATGGAAAAATTCCTACCAGGCCCCTGCCCCAAAAGCAGATGACCCAATGACAGGCATAGCAAGGTCAACGCCGAAGCCTAAATTATAGGGAGGAAGGGCGGGTGATCCGATGCATGCAGCGAAGAGGGGCTCACGCTGCGTGCCAGAAACATATATAGCCTCTGGGCTGTCCATCAAAACTTGCAACATTCAATTCACCCCAACAACCCACAGAACCCAATCATAGTCCTTGGCCATCTAAACGACCCCGCCCATCAACAGAGGGGTGTTTTGTTGGCCCCCACTGCAACACGTGCTCTCCATGAAGGAGAACTCGCTTTCTGGAAATCTAGTGGAATGTAGAAGTTTAGTAGAAGTAGAAGTTTAGCACTTTTTTCAGCATTAATTGTTTAATTTGTCCAGAAAACAAAAATCCATTTGCAACCCTGTTAACCACAGAAGTTTTGCATTGTGATTTTCTGACAGTTTTCATGATTATGCCACTGCCTTTAAAGTGAAGAAATTTGGGGTGGTATCCTGGGCATACGGTTCTTTCCTATCATTTTAGTGTGACGTGATGGTAGGTCAATGAAAATGCCACAGTTCTAGTGGTACTGCAGTGTGAAAGGAACATTAGAAATTAGGGCAGAAGAACTAGCATTGTAAACACTAGAACTAATGCAATAAACCCCACATCTGAATGCAGTCCCAGTCTCCTGGCTTCCTTCTTAAGTTCTCTGAACTTCACGCTGTAGCAACCTCAACAGGATGTGTTCTTCTGGAGAGGGTAGAATTCTTTAAGGTTATCCAGGCTGTGAGTTGACTCCATAAGACCATTAGCTAGAACCCACCTCCAGTTCTATAAAACGTAGTTACATACCCTCCAAGTGTCTCATTTTAAGCAAGATATCCCAGATTGACAGAAGCTGCACTGGCTTCCCATCCCAATAGGGGATGAACCATTTTACCTAAGGGGTGAAATCAAACCACATTAGCAGCACCGAATTGATCTCCACAGTGCATGATCTTGGACAGTGCATGATCTTGGACAGTCCTGGGCTGGCCTTGGCGATGTGGTTCAGAGGAAAGCAGAGCAATATGTTTTGCACCAGCTTGCCTGTGGTCAGAAGGAGGCATACAAAGTGCCATCTAGCCATTTTAGGGAATCCACTCCAGATTTGTGTAGGGCCTACTCCTCAGCTTTTTCTTCTCCCAAAGAGAGAAGAAAGGCAGCAGAGGTTTGGAATCAGAGTTTTCCTTCTCCTAGATGGGCTGCCTTCCCAGGTTGATGAGCCCCATCTGCCCTTCACTTCCCTCTGCAGCACATGCAGAAATCGCCTTCTTGACCACTGGACCCACTCTCAGTCTTGTCCACTCAATCTGCTGGAGCCTGTCTTCGCATGCAGGGGAAGTTCCTAATTCACTGAGGGTTTGAGATGCATTGGATACCATCACCTGGTTTAGCTGGCCAGTCAAAGCTGTTCCCAGGGTATGGCCGTTGTTGCATGCTGACAGCTTCTAGGAGCCACAGGTGACAGATGAGTGCAGGGTGGGGACCATAGGTGAACCAATCAGCCCAGAAGAAGCACAACATGTCCCCCATCAGAGATATTAACCTTCCCCTAATACTCCATACATGGTATTGTAACAGCATATAATGGACATTACACTAGTATTATAAACAATACACTTTCCAGGAGAAGGTGCAGATCTGGTGGGAGTAATCTAAAAGTAAAGGTAAAGGGACCTGTGACCATTAGGTCCAGTTGTGGACGACTCTGGGGTTGTGGCGCTCATCTCACTTTATTGGCTGGGGGAGCCAGCATACAGCTTGACTAAGCCGCTTCTGGCAAACCAGGGCAGTGCACGGAAACGCCGTTTACCTTCCTATTTATCTACTTGCACTTTTTGGTGTGCTTTCAAACTGCTAGGTTGGCAGGAGCAGGGACCGAGCAAAGGGAGCTCACCCCGTCACGGGGATTCGAACCGCCGACCTTCTGATCGGCAAGCCCTAGGCTCTGTAGTTTAACCCACAGTGCCACCCACATAATCTAGATTTCAGTATCTAGTGATCTAGATTTCAGTAAATCTGACAGCAAAAGTAGGTATGTGTTGGGAGTCCTAACTACAGTGAAGCCCCTAAGCCTACACATATTCATCTCAGACTTGATTCTTCACACACAGAGAGACAGAGAGAGAGAGAACAAAAGCACACTTTGCTTTTGCAACAAAAAGACGAGCCTGCAAAAACCTTTGGTGTGTGAGTCAAAGGCAGGTGGAGATTGAAGCTAACGGAGAAATTGCAGTACGTTGGCAAGCTACATATTTTTCCAATATAAAGGCAAACGGGGGAAGCCTTTAAATGAATTGACTCTGCGAAAATGTCCCTTCCTATTACTCCCTTATCTTTTCTGGGCAAAAAACCACTAAGGTTTATTTTAATGGCTCCTGAATAAAAAATATGATTCCCATTTCATAATTTCGCAGAACCAGCCCACCGTCCACATCCATTTCAGCTGTGCCGGTGTGTGGGGCGGCAGACAGGCCCTCCCTCCGCTGGCCTGCCTTTGCAAGCAGCTGCCACCTAATTACCAGCCCTCGTCACGAGTGCGAAGAAACAAGTTGTGGCATTTAGGAAAGGTCTGCAAAAATAGGTGTCAGACCTTAACTAATAGTGATTGTCCTTCCATTCTGCTGTAATTTACATTTAATTCGCACATTTCATTTCCATTTAAAATATGATTACAGTGTTTTGAAGCACATCTCACCTGTCCCCTTGCATTATGGCAGCAGGGGAAATAATGGGAGGTGGCAGAAGCAAGGCAAACTACCCAACAGCCTGTCTGGTAGATGTAAACAGGGGATACCGTCGCCACTTAAGATCAGATTGAAGGAACAAGCAGAGCCGAAGACCTTCTATAAAAGAGAAGTGTGGTGGGAAGGAGCAAGGGGATCACTTAACACGTCACCGGAAAAGAAGGCACCGGCGACAAAAGAGGACACCGAAATGTCTTGAATTTGCATATGCTAATTTATGTGCTAAGATGCAAATTTAGCAGTAATAAGTGTACTTCAAATAGAAATTCAGTACATCTCACACAGTGAGGTTCTAGAACGTGACCTGTGTGCCTGCTCAGTCCACTGTCCAGGTGGATAGGCAACTTCAAGGCCTCTGCTGCTGCTTCTCCTTATCTTCAACAGGGACCTTGACCAGATGTCTCTTCATAGGAAAGTGCCTCTGACGGAGTTAGACTATTGGTCCACCAAGCTCAGTGCTTTCTGCACTGACTTGCAGCTACTCTACAAGGTTTCAGGCATCAATGGTATCAATAACAAGCTACAAAGATTGCCTAGTCTATGGCATCCTAACTATTGCTTAAAGCAGACGTGTGATGGTTTTCTCATGTGAGCAACAGTGGTGTGTCCATGGAAAATGCAGGGAAACTCCTACAGTTTTTTGGGTTAAAAGGTTTGCAAATAGATTTTTTTTCCTGGAAGCAATAAATATTGAAATGGGGTAGTGGGGAAGTGAGGGGTTAACTTCTGCTAGATTTCCAAAAGTTGCTTTTATGTTATGTGAGAGATCGCACAAATCCACACACACAAACATTTTCATGTAAGGAAACGTCAATAGTCTGACCTGATATAGCCCACCCTGTAGAAAGGCAGTGGCGGAGGAAGCCTCTTCGCTGCCCGGGGTAGCGGCGCGGAGGCACCCCCTGGGGGTGGGGCATGACGCACGGCGGATGCACGCCCAGTACATTTGGGCTGAAAAAGGGGGGATATGGGAGCACCTGTTTTGCGTCCCTTCCCTCCCCCCTTTCAGGGGTTTTTTTTTGGTGCTAGGCTCGCGGCATGGATGCGAGGGGCGGGCCAGCGAGGAGGGGCACCCCTCCTCACTGGCCTGCCCCTCACCTCCAAGCAGCTACGGGTGCCAGGTGTCCACTATTTGAGTGGACAGTCCACTTTTTCACATTATGTTCACTATTTTTTCCCACAAAATAGTGGACATTTTTAAATTCAAAAGCTTTATGATGAAATAGTATTTTAATACGTGTTAAAATGTTTGTAAATATATATATAATTAACACCCCCCCCCCCCGTTTGTCCACTATTTTTTGGAAGTAGACCTGGCAACCCTATCCATGCCACGGCTCTGCAGGCCATCCAGCACCAAAAAAAAGGCCGAGTGAGGTCTTGAAGGTGCCGATCGTGGGGGCTGGACCCCGCCCCAAGTGTCACACACCCCGGCGGTACCCGAGGCAGACCGCCCCCTACGCCCCCCTCGCTCCGCTCCTGCTAAAGGCCCCAGGCCTGACAACAGGTGCTTCCTAAAGCAACTCTGTAAGGTGATAAAGGGGAAAACAGATTAGGAACAAGGCTGACCCTTAGTGACTCTCTTCACTTTCTCCAGCTGCCTTCTACCGCAGCAAAATACAGGAGGTTGATCAGAGTATGATTTATTGTCCTGCACTTTCATGCTGGGCTGCTGGTTTTAGTGCTGCTTGGTAAAAGTGATAGAATATTTTTTGCAAATTTAGATACTAATATAATATGCTTTTTTGGGGGGGGGGGACAAGATGTTATGCTTTGTGCCATGAATAGATGAGAACTAACACACTATATTTCATATCCTGGTGTTTCTTCTGCATATTCTCTAGCAATTTATGCCAACCACTTTCGTTTGGAAGATCTCTGTTCTTTCTCTTTTCTAATGGTAAATAATGGCTTTTAATTGCATGCCCAGTTTTCTTGCTGCTTAGGCATCCTAAATTAAGTTGTCGCCCCCCCCCCCATGTCCGCATAGCTTGTTTTAAAAAAAAATGGGAGAAGAATGGTGGCTTAGTGTTGCTCTTGCATTACATCAGAGAAGAAAACAGAGCATCGGATGGATGAAGATTCTCTAGATTCTGAACCTTAATCTAGATGTCGTTCTGTGAAGAGAGAAGCCTTGTCCACACTTCTGCTTGTCCCATGCCTAGAAAGCTTGGGTCCGAGCAGTTTTGCCTTTCCCCCTATGCTTTCCCCTGGAAAACCTGCTCTTTAGCACTAAATTGGAGCGAGCATCAGTCTGGAGATTCTGTCGGCCTTTGGATAGCATTCTTTAAAGCACAGGAAGCTTGGGGCTGAAAATAAACCAATCAGCAACCGACTGCTTCTTCTTGCATCTACCCTAGCCTATCACCATCCTTTCTCTTCCATTTCCACTGATCCACACGGAACCCAGGATGCTCCAATTAATATCTAGTTCATGTAGGGAAAACAGCAGCCCCTATAAACAGTATTATAAACCCATAGGCTGGTGATAAATCAGTTTGAGAAGGTGACCTCAGCAATGCTGGTGTAATCCCATGCGTCAGGGTAAATTTATGAGGCCAATTTTATTGGCCTGTGTGACCTGCACTCCTCAGAGATGTCTTGGTAAGAAATCCCATCCACATCATGTGTGAGCTTTTTAAAGTGTCAGCCTTGACTGTAGGGGGAGGGATTCCATTCAACCACATTGTTCCCTCTCCAAAGGATAGACACAAACAAAGCCTTGGATAATTGTCATCTGATTAAGAAGCTGCTCTCCTAGCCCATTAAATGCCTAAAGTGGCTGATGGGACACACAGGTGTTAATAGGCTGGTGTCAAATATTTAACAAATAGTGGATGAACTTGCTTGCTTAATATACACAATGAGGGAAGGGATCCTGGTAAGGTTCATTCCTACCTACAACAGGGATGGATGGATTTATCTATTTCTGGTCAATGACATTTTTGCAAGTGTTCTTCCTCATTTTCTGTGGGTCATGGGAAGGAGGAACAAAACATTCACCCTAAAATATACAATTCTATACAAATTTTCTCCTAACATTTTTGAGCCAAGAACTGCATTGCAAAATTCAGGAAAATGCGAAATAATAGTAGTAGTATTAGTAGTAGTAGTAATAATAATAATAATAATAATAATAATAATAATAATAATAATTGTACACTGCCCATCTGGCTGGGTTACCCCAGCCACTCTGGGTGGCTTCCAACATATACAAAAACATAATAAAACATTAAACCTTTAAAAAGCTTCCCTATACAGGATCATTGCATTCTGATCCATTCTGGGAAGTACAAGTTTGTTCCATTCTCCTACCCCTGGTATTCTCCCAAGGATGAGATCCTGGTAGAGCAGGCAAGAAACATTTTACCTATTTATTTAGGATTGTAGCACTGTGGTCTAAACCACTGAGCCTCTTGGTCTTGCCGATCAGAACGTTGGCGGTTCAAATCCCCATGATGGGGTGAGCTCCCAATGCTCTGTCCCAGCTCCTGCCAACCTAGCAGTTTGAAAGCATGCCAGTGCAAGTAGATAAATAGGTACCACTGCGGTGGTAAGGTAAACGGCATTTCCATGTGCTCTGGTTTCTGTCACGGTGTCCCGTTGCACCAGAAGCCATTTAGTCATGCTGGCCACATGACCCGGAAAGCTATCTGTGGACAAGCGCCAGCTCCCTTGGCCTGAAAGCGAGATGAGCGCCGCAACCCCATAGTCACCTTTGACTGGACTTAACCATCTAGGGGTCCTTTACCTTTACCTTTACCAACTAACATAGTTTGCCATGTCTATTAATTTCAGTGGATCTTCTCTGAGTATAAGTAGCATTGGCTACAACTCTGATATAATTGATTTCTATTCTGACATTCCTCCTAAAGGAGCCCAGGGCAGAGAACAATAAAGGAGCAAAGCAATGCAACAAAATTAATAATATTTTAAAACAATAAAACATTTCCCCAGATAAGCAATGTCAAGGTTGCTAGGAACAGTACCTTTTAGCCACCACATGCCTGGGTGAGGCTTTTAAATTATCCATGAATGTTAACAATGAGACAGATGCACTTACAGGGAGGGCATTCCATTAAATGAGGAGCCACTGCAAAGAAGGCCCTGTTGTGGGGCAGTACCAACTGAACAGCACACACACCTCAGCAGGGCCTCTCCTGCGAACCATAAGGCACAAAATGGTTCATATTGAAGGAGGCACTCTTTTAGGTAATTGTGTCCCAAGGGTTGCATCCAATATTAGTCCTACTAAGAGTAGACCAATTGAAGTCAATGAACACATATATATTCCGTTGATTCATTCCAGTGGGTCTACTCTGAAATGGACTTAGTTGGATGCTTTGTTGGCATCAATCTGTCTCGGGAGTCAACGGAGGAGAGAGCCTTTGGGAGTGAAGTCAAACCATTGGCTGCAACCCCAGGTCATTTAGGGGTTGGTACACAAGTACTAAGAATGTGAATTGGACCTGGTATTAAACTGTACTTTTGGTGTTGTATTAAGTATGGATTTTTTTTTTTTTTTTACATCATATCATTGTTTTGTGCAACCTGCTCGGGGACCTATGGTGAAGGACAGCTAAGAAATCCCATAAACAAACAAATATGTGCTTTATTGCTTCTGGCAATATGTGACTCTTTCCCTTGCTGTCTGAAATGTGGTTGGGTAAGTGATGATATCAATAACAAGCTACAGAGATTCCTCCTTGGCCTGTGCTGTATTATGATACTTACAGCTCAGCCCAGCCTGCAGATAAAGGACTTGCCTGGAAGCAGGAATTGCTCTCTCTCTCTCTCTCTCTCTCCTGCCTTGTCTTCCTGTTGTTGGACCTTTGTTTCTGCTTGTTTCTGCTTCATACCCTGAATGCTTTCCTAGAGCTGGCTGTCTTCCTGGATTAATTGTCCTAGTCTTGTCTGACACATGCCTAGCTTGCTCTGCTCCATTGCCGAGTTGCACCCCGTGAACATGGGAAGCTCCCTTAGACTAAATCAGATCATTGGTCCATCTAGCTCAGCATCGTCCACACTGATTGTCAGCAGCAGATTCCAGACTGGAAACATTCCCAGCCCTGAGGCTGGGGATTGAAACTTGGACCTTCAGGATACAAGGCAGATGCTTTGCCACTGAGCTACAACCCCTCCCCTTAATGCAGCCCAAATTTATCTCACCATCCATAATCCCGCAAAGAATATCCTTGGTGTCTCTAATGACAATGTTGCTGGCGACGTCAAGGATTCACCATAAGAGAGAGGGGCCTCCAGATTGCCAGTATTTTATGGAAGGAATTCTAGGGCATAGGGTTTCCAGATTTCAAAAAGTAAAAACCAGGACACCCAAAAGGTTGGTCTTTCTCCTCCTTGCCCGCTCTCCAGCAGTCGCTACAAGCTGCACAAGGAAGAAGGCTGGCGGGAGCAGCCATGGAGAGGTCATGGAGAGGCAACGGGGTGGTCCCTTGCTGCTGCCATCATGGCTGCTCAGAACAAGCGTTGGCTCATCCTCCTCCCGAAACTCAGTGGTGGCAGCTCTGGCAGGGCAAATAGGGACAGTCCAGGAATCAGAAGCCAAGAGAACTTTCATCATTCCAGGACTGTCCCTGGAAAATCAGGACACTTGGAAGGTATGGACCTATTGCATAGAAAACTGGTGCTCCACCACTGAGCTATGGCCAACAGAAGGTCCAAGACTCAACTCTTGGCATGTCAAAGATATTTTTTGGCAGGTGATGAGAAAGACCCTTCTTTTCCTGAAACCCTGGGAACCTCCATCACTCAGAGTAGACAATATGAGGCTGGATGGACAAATATCCTGGTATAAAGCAGTTCCCAATGTTCCATAGTGTAAGGGAGGCTTCCTGTCCTTTAAGATGGTGTTCTGAGTCATTTCTGAACCTGGGCAGTGGTTATTGGTTTAACCTTTTGGGCTGGCAGCCACACAGACACCTTTCCCCAGTCCACCCATACCTCCCTGTTATTTGATCCTACTTGGGTAACCAGAACCCAAGCACTTTAAGTCTGTTTGACTGTCCCTGTCATCATCAGGTTTACGGATGGTTAATTTATTCTTTATAGCCCAGCCATTGATGGCTGTTAAATCACAAATGAGAGCCAATAAAGGGTGAATTGCAGCTGAAATTACACTGTTTATATGACAGCAGAGTGCTGGCTAAAAGATTCATATGCTGCTGATGAAGTACGTTATAAATTTTAATTACCATAGTTTGTACAAATGACATGTTTGAAATGCTATTGAGTAATGTGACCCTGATAATGAAACTATAAAATAAATCATTAACTTTCAGAATGAGGGTTTTTTATTTCCATGCTGCATGAAGTAAACTTTTCAGTTTATGCCAATGCAACCTTCTCCTCCTTTGTAAAGTTGCAATTTAGCTTTTCTTTCTTAAGGTGCATGCTGTTTCCACATCCTTTATCTAAATTCAGCTACTTTTGAAATTCTGCAACATCCCCAGTAGTTTTGCAGAACTTCTTTGTCTTGCCCACGATGCCACTTTAAACAGTCAAGGCTTTCCCCCAAAGAATTTTGGGAGCTGTAGTTTGTGAAGGGTGCTGGGAGTTGGTAGGAGAACCTTGTTCTCCTCACAAAGCTACAGTTCCCAATGACCCCTGATCATTGTCTGTGCTGGCTGATCAGAGTTGGAGTCCAAAACATGGAGAACACTAGGTTGGAGAAGGCTGCTTTAATGGCTGGGGAGTCAAACCCTTTTAATCTGTAGCTAAACATCTTTCTATCCTGTTGCATCCATTGGACATGTGGCTCTCCCTCCATTATAATATTTGGCCATTGCAGTGTTCTTAACAAAAAGGATGCCAGGGCCATCTTTTGAAGATAATGGGTTGTATCCAATGTTAGTCCTACTCAAAGTTATTAGACATTGATAACTTGGATCTATTAATTTCAATGGGTATACTCTAGGCCAAAGTTGGTTGGATATGACCTGATGTTATAAAGACTTCATTTAAAAAATAAAAGCATGAGAGAGAGAGAGAGAGAGAGAGAGAGAGAGAAGAATGTAACTCTAGCAAGAATATTTCTCTGACACTTAAAAGAGAGAGATAATAAGTAAGTTGTGTGTATATGTGTATGTTTCTCCATCGTGTACTGGACTCGAGACATTCATCAACCAGTCTGTTTTCTATGGCATATGCCCAGAACTTCGCTTTCCCCTGAGTTGCAGCTCACTGTGTATTTCTGTGGCATGTAGTTATTTTTCTTAACTGTTATATTAGGCAGCTGTGGGTTTTAAAAGGCAGTTGAAAATGTGTTCCCTTTTAAAATGTTGCATTTAGAGAGAGAAGGGACCACTTGCCTGAAAAATAAATAATGCTTTCTGACTACACATTTAGCCTTGTGATGTTAAATCTCAATGCAAACACGTATGGCTATAGAGTTCCCCAGTTAGGACCGCTCCATGAAAATTTGTCTGTCTCTGTTCCACAGAACATTTTGTTTGGTACCTGGCGCTCCCCTTTGTTGGCGTAAAAAGGAAAGAAAAAGTGACTGAGGTGGTCACTCACCTTTAGCTCCTCCAGAGACTGGTCTTTTGTTGCAGCTGTATTTTGTAATGTGTTCTCGACACGCACATTAGCCGTGGGTTTGTTCTGTTTTAGCCTGCATTCAGATATGGGGATTCTTGTGTTAATTTTCTTGGTTATAACTTTTGTCCCAGTTTCTAACCTTCCTTTTATGCTGCTGTCCCTATTGCATTATGGAACAACAGCTTCTTGATTGATATACTTTGGTTTGATTGATGATGTTGCACTAAATTTCAGTCACACCAATGCTCATGCTACAACGTAACAAATGTCAAAGGGCATGTCGCCATCCACCCCACCCTTTCTGCTCGCACACCCTTCTCTTCCTTCGTGATTTTAATATATGAGTGGTGGGGGACTGATCTATGAAAACCATGGAAAGCTTACAACACAAAACTCTCATGATATTTCAGGTCTCCAGAGTCGCAAATGTACCACCCTACTCCCTGCTGAAAACAATTAGCACAGAATGAGCACTAAACTTTCACTGGATTCCACTAAATTTCAAGAAGTGGGTTTTACATTATGTGAAAGATCACACGAAACATGGTAAGGAAAAGTCAAGAAGATGAAATAAAGTGCTATCAGAATACTTATTTGTTCTGCTCTGCTATGTTCCCCCAATGCTACCATTTTTATTGCTGTCTGGAGGGGCACAACAAAAGTACATTTGTGACATTAAATGCTGAGGGATTTCAACCGGAAGTTGAGGGCACAAGCAGTATTGAAAGTGGGGTTGCATGTGACCACTCCAATAGCGCCATGAGCACAAATCATCATGAATAAAAATTAAGCCTGGAGGGGGCCCTTATTTTCAGGCTTGACATGGGGTTTGCATAGTTGAAGGATCCTCCTTTCTGTGCTGGATTTTATTTTACTTTTTGTACTGAGGATCACTCAGTCATGTGAGTCCCACATAAAGTTTGAAGTCATAAGCACCACCAGGCTAGGCTCAACATTAACAGGTGCCACCTTCAGACAGAAGCTGGGGCTCAGCATCCAAGCAAGTCTCACTGCTAATGCAGACCATATCCCTTATTTAAATAAAAACAAAAAGGCCTAAACTAAACTTAGTTTTCAACTATGCCACAGAAGACTATTCAACTCCTGGGGCATTGTGAGGTGGCAGACACTATCCTGAGTTACCTCAGATCTTAGGAGGGGACCTGAGTGGACTTCACTCTGTCAAAGGTCTCCTCAGATTAGGAACTATCTCAGACACAGCAGCATATTTTCAGTATTAAGTAGCCTTGGAATTCAGAGTACATACAAATCTCCCTCAAACCTAAAGATCTCATTCAAAGCACTAGTATAAGGCTTTCACAATGCTGGGACAAAATCGTTATTTGTGACATGGGCGCAAAGCAGTAGTTGGAACATCTGAGCAGTTTGATGGAACACCCTAAGCCTTAAAATCAATTCAAGAATTAAAGAGGGTGTGTGGCAATGACTGTACCACATCAGAAGACTAACATTCATTTATCTGACTTCACTCCAGCATCAGTTTCACCCTGAGCTGGGAGGTCCTGATCCTGTGTGTGTTTCACACAAGCATTCTGGAGTTATACTATCACATAAGAGAACTGAGCCATGCCCGACTCTGACCACATAATTCAGGTATAGGAAATTTCTGGCCCTCCAGAAGTGGTTAGTCCCCAGCCAACATGGTCATCAGCCGTAGCCCACACGGAGAAACACATATGCCACCTTAAGCACCATGGAGGAAAGGTAGAATGCCAATGAAGTAATAAAGCCATTTCTCAAATCTGGAGAAAAAGATCAGATTTCCTGAAAATATTTCTAATCACTTACCATTTCTACTTTAAACTGAGAGGAAGATTGGTGGTACATTGAGGTATCTCTTTTGTCTGTGTTGTCTCATAACATTCATTTAATGAACTTAAGGCACATATTTATCTAACTAAATCCAGTAAATGTGTGCCATATCTTTACTTTGTCACTCAGACCATTGGGCCATCTAGCTTAGCATTGTCTTCTAAGGGCATTTGCTCCCAAGAGCCCTTTTAACTGGAAATGCAAGGGATTGAGGAAGGAACCTTCAGCAGGCAAATCATGTGCTCTGCCACCAAGCTGAGGTTCCTCCCTAAAAATCAAAGAGTTGGAAGGCATAAAACTCTGAGACCAAACCCGTGTGTGTGTGTGTGTGTACAAACCTCTACTCCTGATCAATTTGTACAACCCAAGATCAAGAGGCAGAAAACAGTTGTGCTGGAGATATTTTTAATATTTATTTTATCACATTTTTCCTCCAGAGAACTCAAGGGAGCACATAGGCCCCTCCCCTTTACCATTACACCAACACTGCAAGGTAGGTTAGGGTATGAGAAGCAGAGACTGCCTGGGTTCACCCAGAGACACTCATAGTAGACTGGGGGTTCAAACTACAGACTCATTGATCACAGTCCAAACACTCTAACCACTTGACTACATAGCCTCTCCTGACATTACTGTATGTATGGAGCAAATGGCTATAGAGAATTCATGCAAGTGGGCTAATGCTTCAGGGCTTGAAAAAAGTCCCCAAGACCACTTGCCCATTTGGACTAGTGGAAAATTACTTCCTGGTCACCATTATACTGAAAGCTGTGATCCAAAATATGAGCAAAATCTATTCACTGAAACATTCCAAGAGAGTTTGAACTGGGCTACTCAAGATATTGTCTATAACCAGGTCTAACTTGCAGAGACAGAAAGTTTTCCCAAGTATGCTCTAAAAACACAGCATCCCCTTATTAGTGGTCAAAATCTCTGGGCAGGGGGTGCTATTTTTGGCTGTGGTTTTGGTAGTTGATGCTTTTACTTCCTGAGTCTGCCTTATCAGCCCAAGTGGAAACTGTTCCAGCCAGTCTGCTCCTGCTCGCCCTACTTACTGCCGAAAGAAAGGACCACATTACTGCTGTTATAAACCATTGATTAAGGTTTATAATAGCAATAATCCCCTCGAAATTCATTGTTACTGCAGTTAATGACCAGTTTATTAGAGCGTTAACCATCCTTGGCAATGGGCTGAGTCGTTTAATGCTGGTAACGACCAATTTCTCAAGGGTTATTGCTTAAATAACAATCCTTAGTTAGATATATGCTCAACCACCAGATATAACACCAGCTGGAACCTTCTCCTATGCAATAATTGTTCATTATTATTCCCAAGTTCTGCTATCACATCTTAAAGTTTCAGATCCAAAGGGCCATTTAGTGGGGAAAGTGTCTAAGAACTGAAAGCAAAGTGCTAGACCAAGTATCGGCAATAGGAACGGGAATGGCCAGACTTGCAGATGTAATCTCCAGCATGCCCTTCTGGTCATTCTCCCCTCGCACAATTATCATCATGGGAGGGGAAGATCCAGGCCACAATTTATGGCTCTTACCACCAGAACATCCCATGCTGGCTTCATCTCCCATTCTACATGGATTGGAGGAGAAGGTCTGAAGCAGAGAGTTTAAATTCATGGGAAGCCTTTGCACACAGAGCAGGCTCTCTGCTTCAGACATTATCCTCCACCGTGGAAAGGGCTGGCATGGGGTATAAAGCTGGGACTAGGACATTATGGTGTACAGCAGTAGCAGTGGGGGCAGCATGAGGTGCAACAATAGGGACAAGGGCAACAAGCAATGGGGGGGGGTGAACAAGAGTGGTTTGCCCAGGGCTCCCTGAAACTTGCAGATCCATGTGTCAAGGCAGTAAGCTTGCTCGTTGCAACTGAACTTCAGTAGTTAACCACCCTGCATCATCCCCCCCCCTTTAAGAGTGTTCCTTACCTTCCTGTCCACCATCTTGGGAAACTCATGTGAGCTGAATGACCGCTCCCCACATCAAATGGGGTGGGCGCCTTTTGAGTGGTCGCACGCACAAACACACACACACCAATCCCATGTGGCTCCCAGCAGTACAGCCTGGATTCGCCCCCCCCCAAAGGCTGGACACCTGGAGGTAGCTGTCTGTCTACCTCCGCCAGTTACCCAATCCCAGCTGAAGAGGCGTTGCCAGGAGAGAGTTGGCCAGGTAAGGGGAGGGATCAACCTGCCCACACAATAATGGGCGGAACTTACCTGGGGGTTCTCAGTCGGCTTCAGAGCTTCTCCCACCCTCCCCTCCCTCAGTTAAGTCTTCTTTTGCAGGTTAACCTCTTCTCCACAGGTACGTGGGCGCTGCTACATTATGGTCGCTGTTGAAGGGCCAGAAAAGAATTTTCCTGCATTGGCAGGTTTTGCCTTCCCCATAGCGAAATGTCACAACTTTGGCGGTTTCAGGCCTTGGGTGGAATCCTTTAGTCTAGGTGGAATCCCTAAATAGAGGGGGGGCATTAAGCGGTGACCCACGCCCCCCCTGCAGCGGTGATCCCAGGATTCCCCATTAAAGGGGTTGTTTTGAGGGGAGGCATCGGCCATATGCCAATAGGTTGTCATTGCTCTCCTCTGTGATGGCAGCAAAATGGGGGGTGGGCTCTCTGCTTGAACAGACATTCTCCAGAGCCAGCCCAATCCCCACACATTATAAATAACCCTGATGTTCCCCAGATCCCCGGCCGGGGACTGGGAGGGATAAACGCCCAATGCCTAAGCCAAGGTCTCCCTACATCTGAAGTTTTAATAAAGTTGTGTCCAAAATTTTAAACCCATAACACGTTGTCTTGAGCCATTATTCCACCTGGGTGTTGGGGGGGGGGTCTCCGCCTGTCCACATACAACCAGTCAGAGGCAGATTTAAGGAAGCACAACCAGTGCGCCCACATTGGGCTCCATGCCAAGGGGGTTGCCAAGAGGGCGCCACAACAGTGATGAATGAGAGGCAGGGCTGACAAATTTTGGCATCACAGAAGGCACCGCTGAAATTTTAAAGCCCAAAGTCCACCACTGGTACTGTTCTCTAGTAGCATTCCCTCATTGGCTGGCAAAATCCTCCCTCAAAGTCCCTCGCTGGTTGTGCAACATATCTGCCCGCTCCTCTCTCCTCCTTTTTCTCTGCTATCCCAGGCTATCCAGCTCCACCCTTGTTGGCATGGGTAACAGTAATACACAGCATAGTGGTACAGTGCTGCTTATCTAACCTCCAGCTTGTCACATTGCTGCTGCCATCACGGCCAGTGGTCAGAGATGATGAGAACTGGTGTCCAACAACTGGTGTCCATCGGGAGGGCCATCGTCACTGAAGTCACTGAAATTCTTTCAAAGGATTCTGAATGAAGTGACTCCTGATCTGATCCAGCAAGACATTTGCTCTCCAGCAAGAGTGTCCACAGATTATCATTAAAATCAGGAATATATTATAGCATAGTGAAAAGTTGTGAGAATGAGCTTTTGCTCTGTGGATTTAAAACACATTTGTGGGGATAAGTGGAGCTCCTGAAACCAAAGGGAGCCTATTCTGTGATCAATGAGCTTGTTCTGCTATGAAAAGGAGGTGCTGGTGTCATCTTTTCCCCCAGATTCCAAAGTGCAAAACTTTTTCCCCCCCAATGGGAAAAGATGATGAAAATAAAACAGGCCAGGTTAATGCAAAAAGTTGCATGTGACAGCAGTGCAACCACTCTCTTGGTCTTTAATTAAAAACATATTTTACCCCAGAACCTATAAAGATCAGATGTGCAACTGAGCACCCAGTGCTGATGGCTCTACATCACCTATCAAAGCCTTGTTTCCCTCAACTGGAAGAGCAAAACTAGTCAGCAAAAGCTGAGGAGATGGCAGTGTTTTTCCTCCTTTCTTTGCCTCCTCAAAAATAATAACCTTAACCTCTGTCTCTCTGTCAAGCCAAGCAGTTTCTCTATGTGGAAAGGAGCTGCATCTAGGCAAGTACAGTTCTCCCAGAACAGTTAACTCTGTCTCTTTCTCTCTCTCTCGAAAGGCAGTTCTCTAATTTATCCAATCCATGTCAAGTTACATTTGGGGCACGTAACAAGCTGAGGAAATTATGCTCTCCTTCTGTGGTGGGGTAGATTTGAGAGGCAAAAAATGGAGTGGTTATGTCTCAACATGTTGGAAGTTAGGCCACGTTATCAATTGGTGTGGGGAGGCAGAGGCTTTTGCAGTGGGCCTCATTACACAGTGGTCGTAAGAGATAGGAACTGGATCCATGCTGAAACATGGAGAGAATGGCAGCCCAGCTAACTTGGTAGCTAACTTGGAAGGTACGATCTCAACTAAACCATCCTTCACAGGTGGCCATCCAACCTCTGCTTAAAAACCTCAAAGGAAGGAGAGTTACCACCTTCTGAAGGAATCTGTTCCACTGTCAAACAGCTCTAACTTCCAAAAAGTTCTTCCTGGTGTTTAGTCAGAATCTCCTTCCTTGCAACTTTAAGCCATTTGTTCAGATCCTACCTTCCGGAACAGGAGCAAACAAGCTTGCTCCATCTTCCATGTGACAGCTCTTAAGATATTTGAAAATGGCTACCATATCTCTTCTCAGTCTCCTCTTTTGTAGCCTCAACCGTTCTTCATAAGGCTTGGCTTTCAGACCCTTGATAATCTTGGTCATCCTCCTCAGCACATATTCCAGCTTGTCAATATACAGTACTTCTTAAATTGTGGTGCCCAGAACTGGACACAGTAGTCTAGGTTGTTGTTGTTGTCTAGGTTGTTGTTGTTGTATCCCTGGTCAATGACAATGCTGGACTGAGGAAGAGATCTATTGGATCAGACGAAAGGCCCATCTAGTCCAGCATCCTGTTCTCACACTGCTCAACCAGATACCTGTCGCAATCCTGCAAGCAGGACCTGACACTTAAGACTCTCAACTAGAAACTGATTAATAGAGGTAAGTAATTTTTAAAGTAAACAAAATATTTTTGGAATTAGATATTTAATATCAGTTACCATAGAGAGCAAGGACGCGGGTGGCACTGTGGATTAAACCACAGAGCCTAGGGCTTGCTGCTCAGAAGATCGGCGATTCGAATCCCCATGACGGGATGAGCTCCCGTTGCTCGGTTCCTGCTCCTGCCAACCTAGCAGTTCGAAAGCACGTCAAGTGCAAGTAGATAAATAGGTACCGCTCCGGCGGGAAGGTAAACAGCGTTTCCGTGCACTGCTCTGGTTCGCCAGAAGCGGCTTAGTCATGCTGGCCACATGACCCGGAAGCTGTACGCAGGCTCCCTCGGACAATAAAGCGAGATGAGCGCCGCAACCCCAGAGTCGTCCGCAACTGGACCTAATGGACAGGGGTCCCTTTACCTTTTCACCATAGAGAGCACTCTTGTCCTAATAATGAGGATAATTTTGTCACCCTAACTGGGTTGAGGAAAGGGGGTGCATATGAGCATGGCCGCAGATTTCCATGTGCACACCACTAGCTGAGTGAGGAAATGCATATACAAATGATTGTGGATCAGCTGAAAATCAGCAAAAACACTGAACAGATGTTCCGGACAGGGAGCAGAGGCTGGAGTTAGTCCCTCCTGTTTCTTCTTTCCCCAAAACAGCTGATTAGTGCTATCAATCAACAGCTGAGCAACAGCTAAGGCCTGGAGAGAGAACATTTTCTGGCATTGCCCCCCTCCCAGAGCATTGATAAGTCACCATGGCCTTTAAAGGAATCTTATTGTTGGGTTGTCCTATATCTGTTTTCACTTGTTGTCAGCTTACTGTCAGTGATAGAGGGCATGTTGTCAGAAATGTGGGCTGTAAATATTGCAAGTAACTAAATAAATATTCTGAACAAGGCTACAAGCATGCAGCCTTAGCTACTGCACAAATGTGACAATTCCATGCTCTAGAACAGCACCGGCGTAGACCATTCACAAGCTGTGATGAGCAGGGCTTTTGTTTTCAGGCTGAACTCGCCAGGACTCAGTTCCAGCACCTCTCAGGTGGCAGCCATTGCCATTCTAAGAGAATAACTCCGAAATACAGAAATCATTTCCCCTGGAACATAGCAAGCTACTTTACACTGAATTAGACCATCAGTCTATCTATCTCAGTACTGTAGATACTGACCAGCTCTGGCTCTCTAGGTTTTCAGGCAAAGGTCTTTCCACAGCCCTACCTGGAGATTTTGGGGACTGAACCTGGGACCTTCTGCAGGCGAGGCAGGAGCTCTTACACCGAGCTATGGCCCTTCTCTCCGAGGTTCTTTATGGGGTTTCAGATCTGTTAACTGAAGCATGGAAGGACTCCCATGGAAAAGCAAGGATGAGCCCTGCTGACACAAGCTTCCTATGAACAGGGGTACAGCAATCTTCCAAGATTACTCTGCTGTTGTGTCAGTTTTCTCATATAACTGACAGCCATGATAAGGACAATGATGTTCTGGGAAATGGGAAGGCTTCCCCCATATATTTATTTTATGACTTATTTTTAGATTTGTAACCCCATCTTTCATCTAGTCAACTTTCTTCCTCTCAAGAGATCACTGCATGGATGAAAGGGCTCACTTTGGGAGGGGGGGAAGAGGGTTGTTTCCTACTGGGACTCTTAACTTCTCATGAGCCCGCAAATTCAGAACAGTCAGTTCTCAGCCAGGCACTGTGTTTTTAGTTTCAGTCTTCCATTACAAGCAGTAGCCTGCTGCATTGTCCCCCACCTCCAAGTCATTTTACAGTAAAGTGGTTTATGCATCCTCCACGTGGCTTTCTCTCCATGGTACATTTATAATTTCAGGCAGGTCCCTGAGAATACTGTTGGACCTAAGAAAATTAATCTCTATCGCCACACTGCCACCAGAGCACAGCCTCTACCTGCTTAGGTGGGGTGTCCTTTGTTTACCTCCACTAGGTTCCTGCTGCTTCAAATTTCAGCTCAAAGGTGCATTGTCAATGGCCGCATCCACACCATACATTTAAAAAAACCTATTATACCACTTTAACAGTTATAGCTCCCCCCCCCAAAAAAAAAAATCATTGGAGCTATAGTATGTTAAGGGTGCTGAGAGTTGTTGGGGTACCCCTGCTCCCTTCACAGAGCAACAGTTTGCCAAAGTCATTTAACAATGAATCTTTCTTCCCATGGAATTCTGGGAAGGTGGCCAACATATGAAGAAGTGAGAAGCAAATTGCTGGAGCAAATTGCCACTTAGCTTCTCCCCTTCCAGAACTGCCACCACCAATGGCTATTCCTCTTGGCTTCTTCTGCAGAGAAGAGAGAAATGAGACAGCAAGGCCTTCCAAATGGTTCCTCCCCTCCAAGAACTGTCTCCATTCAGTCACTCTGTTTGGCTCCATCAGAGGAAGAAGTGAGAAAATGAGGCCCACTCTAACACCCATCACTGGCGCCAAGGGTCACTTTGGCTACATACCTCCAATAGCGGTCTCCTTCAATGACCACTACATCTGGCCATTATGTAACTTTATTATGTAATGTTACAGAAGAGCTGGCAACCATTTTTATTTTCCTCTTCCTGGCAGTCACAGGTATATTATGTTGGGTTCCAGCCTCCATGAGACTCAGCTGGTTATGGCCAATTGTCAGGGATGATGGGAGTTGTAGTCCAGCATAATATGGAGGGTCATAGTTTCCAAGTCTGCTGTAGGTCCTGCATTGTGACTAAAGGTTGTGACTTAACCTAAAAGCCTACTCAAATTTTTGAGAGAAGACTGAAAAATTGGTTTTTCCACCATTCTGTTGTGCAATGGAGTATCACAGGGAATCAGGTGTTAGGTAAAAAAAATAAATCTTCATTTTATGCAGGATAAGGGTGGTGGCAGAGAGAGAAAAAATTCACCCTAGACTGTCAGTGGTTTCATTGCACCAGAGGGGGTGGGGGGAACCATTATATATATATATATATATATATATATATATATATATATATATATATATATATACACACACATACACACACACACACACACACACACACACACACACATCCATGAACATTTTAAAATAGGGTATTAATTACAGGACTGGAAAAGCAATTGCAGACAGGAATACATTCCAGAGTGAAATCCTAATTTTGTATATTAATTACAGGGTGGGAAAAGGTATTCCAGACTGTAATCTGAAATGAATTATAGTATTGAACTAGAATGTGTGCCACTAATACAAAAATAATAATAATAAACCCTTGCTGTAATGTAATGTTGCTATACATGAAAATCACAGTGTTGTGGATTAAACTGCAGTTCTTGAGACTGAAACTGTCAATTGCAGGATTCAAATGCTTATGTTAAAAGCAAAGCAAATCTCTGTTCCCTCCTGGTTATAGGTTGTGTAGACTCTGGTACTTACCACAAGGGGGAGACAGGATCACAATCTCTCTCTCTCACACACACACACACAGAGAGAGAGAGAGAGAGAGAGAGAGAGAGAGAGAGAGAGAGAGAGAGAACTTTTACCTTATTTCAGTTTCAAAGCAAAGTGTCCTGGAAAGAAATTGCACAAGTGTATTATCGTGGTCAAAATAATTATGCAAAATAATTTCCAAGGACTTGCCACTGTTGGAGGCAATATGTTTCTGAATACCAGTTGCTAGAAACCATGCGAGGGAAGAGTACTGTTGAACTCAGGTCCTGCTTGTGCGCTTGCCATAGGTATCTGGAGGGCCGCTATGAGAACAGGATGCTGAACTAGACACGTAACTGACCTGATCCAGGAGGCTCTTCTTGTGTTGGCCTAACACGTCTTCAGTTATCCAGTGCTATTTTTCTAGAGAAAGAGGTGCTGGCACTCACCACGAATGCCTCCCTCGTTCTCTTAGAATGGCAATGACGCCCACTTGAGAGGTGCCAGAACTGAGTTCCGGCTGGGGGGGGGGGAAGCCCTCTGCTGAAACTGCTTCCGATGCCCAATGCAATTCTGGCGTATTTTTCATATTTAGCTTCTATTCCCATTGTGAAACTCGGCTTACAAATTTTGTACACAAACCCCATTGAATTCAGTGAGAATTCAATGAATTCTGAGTAGTGGTGGTTAAGATTGCAACCTCAGTCTGGTATTAGTTTTGCTAGCAGGCCTGACTTGGCAACCAGAAAGAAAAAGATTCCTTGGACTTTGGGCAACTTTAATACGATGGAAGGTTGAAAGGAAAGAAGGGAGGAATTTAAATCTACCTGTAATACGTTGGATGGGTTGGGTGTCACAAATGATTGGGGCCAGTGATAGCTATGATATAGTGATATTATACACACACACACACACACACACACACACACACACACACATACATTTCATTTTCACCAGTTGATATGTGTAGCTAGTGGTGGCCAGCAACCATTGGGAGCAACAGGACAAAGGCAGGGTGGCCAACAGTAGGGAGAGTCTGATTCAATAACAGGTGAAGTCGACTAATTCTGCTTTTGTCACCATTCTGTGCATGCACACGAAAGCTCATACCAAGAACAAACTTAGTTGGTATCTAAGGTGCTACTGGAAGGATTTTTTTATTTTTTATTTTTGTTTTGTTTTGTTTTGTACAAGGCATCACTTAGTCTAAGGAGGGGAAAGCAAACAGTGAGCTGGTTGTAAGAAAGAAGGCAAGTCGGTGGGAGATGGCTGAGGTAGGGTACCCCAGTTGACCTAATGCACCAGCCTCTACTGTGCTGACTCCTTGGACTGCTTTTTAGGCTTTGATGAATGGGTTTTCCAGCGGATTTCGGGTGTTGAACATGAATGTTGCTGAGGAAACTTAGAAAACCTTCAAAGGATTGTGGCCATCAGCTTTATTCTAGAGCAGGCTTCTTCAAACTCAGCCCTTCAGATGCTTTTGGCCTGCAAATCCCATGATCCCTAGCTAGCAGGACCAGTGGTCAGGGATGATAGGAATTGTAGTCTCAAAACATCTGGAGGGCCGAGTTTGAGGAAGCCTGTTCTAGAGCTACAAACTTTAACTGAATCATCTATTGGACTGATCAGTTCAACACCTGGTTAATCGCACAACTTGATAATAAGTTACTTGTTTCAAAACAAGCACTTAGTGCCTGCCTGCCATCTGCAGTTTTTTATACTTCAGAAAAAGCATTATGCATGCTTCCACTCTAATGCAGGAGGGAATGCCTGTGTTGGCACCTGCTACAACATTAATCTTCAGCATCTCTAAACACAAAAGGTTTGTATCCATTTGAGTTCTATTCAGAGAAGGACTGTTCAAATGGCTACGTTAGTAACGTTCATTATTTGCAATAGGTCTTCCCTGAGTAGGGCTAACATTGGCTACAACCCCAAGAAAATGTGTTTATCTTAGAAGTCTAACTTTAACCTCCAGCTGTTGTTGAGATGGCCAGGAGCATAAGAGCTAACTGGAGATTTAAAATATATTTTTTTAAAAAAAAAACTGGCAGGGGTTTGTGTCCAACTGTCATGGACTGGTTGGATATAGACTGGAGGAACCAGCTAGGGAATCACCTGGGAAGAAAGCACAGAGCTTGGGGAGTGGTGGTGGAACAATGGTGAAGGGTCAGAGAGAGAAGACAGGGAAGAGGAGGTGTCGGGAGCTGAGGAGGTCACAGGGCTTAGTAAACTAGGAAAGTCTGTAGCAGAGAGAAGTCCAGAGTCAGAGGCAGTAGCTGAAGCACGAGGGTGGGAGCAGATGAGTTAGGCTGGTGAAGAGTCATGGGTGTCTTTCCCTCTTGCTGCAACAAGCTTCCCTCTGCTTTCTCCCGGAACCAGGAGAGGGCTGAAACAGGTGGAGCAATGACAGGCTTCATGTAGGTGCAGTCTCTGATTGCTTGGGGAAAGCCCTGGAAAGGAGGGGACTTAAACAGCTGTGGGGAGGCAGGGATTTCCATGGGGTAAGACCTACTGGGGATGAGCTGCCATTAGGCCTGACATCCAGACAAGCCTGTGAAAATTGTATTTTTGCTAATAAAGAGTTAACTCTAACTTTGAACAGTGTGATTTACTGCTAGCTTGCTCTTTGACACCAACTAAGGCCCTGCGTTCGTTGTACATTTAAAGCAGTATCATAACACTTTAAACCGAGTTCCCTGGGAAGAAGAATTAACTGTTAGACCGCCCTGAGAATGGTGGCGCCAGGAGGGGAACAAGGGGACCTGCTACCAATTCACAATACTCTTAACAAACTACATTTCCCAGAATTATTTGGGGGAAGCTATGGCTGTTTAAAGGGACAAGATACTGCTTTAAACGCCTTGTGGCAGATGGGGCCCTGGTTCTACTCAAAATGCACCCACTGGACCTCAGTCATTCATGTTTTAATCTCAACTGGTTTATTGTGAGAAGAACTTAGTTGGCTGTAACCTAGATGTACACCAGGCTTGGGGGTGGGGACTTCCCACCTGTTGATTAATCCTTATTTTGGAGGATGAGGGAAAGCCCAATTAAGAGCTATACCTTAATACACATCAGGTGTGATTGGAACCTTCCCAGCTCCTTTTAATATTAAAGGCAGAATCAAGGAGAAGTTGGGAGAGAGATGGCCTCTGGGGTTTCAAGAAAACACATCAAAGGCATTCCGCAGCTGAGATGTCTCTTCCTTTATCAAGATGAACCAATTTAATAGGCTAATTGTTAACCGGGGCCAAGTTCTGGTCTGTTTCTGGTTTGTAGATCTGGTGTTGTTATCTCAGCTGTGGGAAGGAAGGATGGAGGAGGAGGAGGAGGAGGAGGAGAAGGATGGCGGCATTCAGCCACCTGGATTCCTTGGCCTCACACTGAACGAGGAGGCAGCACAGTTCACAAGGGACGTGTCGCTCTTTTCCACCTACATATTATTCCTGCCATAAATCCCATTGACAAGCTTGAACTTTTCCCAACTGACATGTTTACAAGGGAAGTGCACCTTTGACAGGAAAATTAAGCCTATCAATCACTTAACGAGCTTGTTAATGAATGGCTCTCAGATTGCCCTGATTCCATGCCTGGTAGAGTAATTTATTGATCCAGGACTGGATCGCGGGAACTCTCCGTTCCATGGCCAAAGCCAGATGCTCTCTTAAGTTTGATGCTTCAAGCCAGTGGCCATTTCATAACGGCTCCGTTTTCTCATTAGACTCACATTTTCTCTTCCTTTTCCCCTTTCCTTCTCTCCACCCGCCCCCCCTCCAACAGAACAAAGGGAACAGATGCCAGCCCTGGGCCTCTCACACCCACTCAAACATATGGAAGCCATCTCCTTTCTCTTTGTAATTACACAGGAGCTTGGCTTTTCAATGGCTTCAGGTTTTATTGCAAAGAAACCGACCAGTTCCTACATAAAACATTTTTATGGCTCTCTCCCCCCAGGGACCCTTCTTTGCAGGATCCTGTCAGGTATAAAGCAAGCAGGACCCCCTGGCAGCCAGCAAGAATATGGCATTTCTTGGAGTTAGATCCAGCAGCAGGATCATTTGACGCTCTCCAGGAAGCCAGCCGTGACATTGGAAGCTGTTTAATGGCAGGACAGAATGAAAGCAGGACCTTATTGTTAGAAGTGCCAGTCTCTACAACTCTCTCTTGCATGCCGAAGTCCACGGGAATTGATGGCACCACATTCCACTTCAAGCAGAATCCTGGGGCAAGAGATTTATGGTGCTCACCAGTATTGCTTCAGTTGGTCATTTGTACTGCTGTACTTATTATTACTATTAGTAGTAGTAGTAGTAGTAGTACTTATTATGCTGTACTTCATATTATCTGGGACATGAGTGGCACTGTGGGTTAAACCACAGAGCCTAGGGCTTGCTGATCAGAAGGTTGGCTGTTTGAATCCCCATGACGGGATGAGCTCCCGTTGCTCGATCCCTGCTCCTGCCAACCTAGCAGTTCGAAAGCACATCAAAGTGCAAGTAGATAAATAGGTACCACTCCAGCGGGAAGGTAAACGGCATTTCCGTGCACTGCTGTGGTTCACCAGAAGCGGCTTAGTCATGCTGGCCACATGACCCAGAAGCTGTCTGTGGACAAACACCAGCTTCTTTGGCCTATATAGCGAGATGAGCGCCGCAGCCCCAGATTCGGACACGACTGGACCTAATGGTCAGGGGTCCCTTTACCTTTACTTATTATACTTATCAAGTATGTTAGGGGAAGCAGAATAAGAATAGAATTGCAAAGATGTAATGGCCTTGCCCCTTCCCCCCTCTTTATCCTGGTAAAAAGCAGCTGTTGAGAAGGTCAGGTAAGCGTCATCACCCTACCATGCCGTCTGCTACTGGTTTAAATAAATTCATAAACTAAATTTGACAGCTCCAACCTTTTGCCCCCGTTGGGCTGCCTCTTGCAGCAGGTGCACACAAGTGCAAGTTACTTGTGCATTGTGAGGTTCGCACAAGGTTTCACTCAGGGGCTCGTCCACACTTCTGCCTAGAGAGCGTGAGTCAGAGAGATTTTCCACTTGCCCCATGTTTTCTAGGCACAGGTCTGAGCAGTTTTACCATTGCCCCACTCTTCAGTGCTAAATCAAAGCAAACATAAATCTGGAGAAAACTGAAATTGCCGTTTGCCTCGACTGAGTGCTAAAGAGCATTTTTCCCTGGAGGAAATCAGCAGGACAAGAGAAAGTGTGGCTAAGCCCTCAGAGCAGATCCACTTAAATAAATGGACCGTATGTTAGTCATGTTCATTTAAATGGGTCTACGCCCCTTTTAAAATAAGCCCAATTAATTATATGCAAAATCATAACCAAAATATGATATATGCATATGATTCATATAATAAAATCAGGTTCCATGTGGCAATGCATTTCTGCAGCATAGCTTAGAAATTAGAACATAATTATTTTTCTACATCTATGTGCATTGCTCTATGTATTTGTTTATGTGCTGGTTATTTTTGGGGGGAAATATACATTTGGCGCACATATATTACCGTATTTTTCCGTCTATAAGATGCCCCCATGTATAAGACACCCCCTATTTTGGGGGACTCAGATTTAAGAAAATGGGGGGAGATGTATCTGTGTATAAGACACCCCCTGATTTTTGACATTATTTTTAGGGGGGAAACCTAGTCTTATACATGGAAAAATATGGTATACTTAACATAATGTGTTAAATAATACAGTATAATAATAATTCATATACTACATGAATTGTTTGCATTTTCTCTCCACCAGTGTTTTTTTTTTTTTTTTAAGCCAGTCTTCAAGTTGTGAAGATTGGACCTAGGAAAAAATATATGTTTTTTATGATAGGGCTATGCATCAGATCCTGAACCAACCCAGAATGATCCAAGGAAGGTGCTTGTGAAACACACCCCAGTAGAATTCAGTTCTCTGCTCCTCGGCTGATCAGCAGTAGATTTATTCCTGCGAAATTCAGTAATCTCCTTTGCAAGCACCTTCCCTGCAGGAAAGGGATTTGCAAAACAGAACCTCAGCAGGACTGGACCCTCCTGTCCCCTCCTTCTCCTTGCCTCCTCCCAACCATATGTTTAATCTGGTTTTTCTTTTTAAAAATAAAATAAATAAATATTAGTCCCACCCCAGAACTGATGGAGGTCTGGATCCAGACCAGGTCAGGTGTTCCTGGGTCAGCTCAGGTTGAGGCTGGTCACTGTGCACAGCTATTATAAATGAGTCCAACCAGAAGACTTTAAGAAAATTCCATCTCTAGTGAACAGTGTCTTTTCAGCAGTCATCCCTTAGTTGTGGAAGGCCAAACACTGAGCCAAATACTTTAAAGACCTTTGTAAACTTCCCCAAGCCTTTTAAATAAACATATTTTAACATATTAACCTCTGCATTTCATGATGGTTTTATGCTGGTGGTTTTATCTTGAGGAGAGCTTTATGGTCTGCTATGTTGTGTGCTGGCTGCTAAATTCATATTCTCTCTCTACTTTGATTTTGTTTCCTTAGTTTATAAGATCTCCCGCCTCCTCTGTGTGCTGCATTAACAGGTTTTAATGGAACCATAATTTTTATTACTCTGTTTTGTTCAATACCCAGACAACCTCGTTACTTATTGGGCATCTGATAAACGTAATAAATAAATAATCTTCATTTCCACATCACAAAAGATGGGTGAAGCGCTAATAAGGGCTTTTTAAAAAAAGGCTGTTAATCTTATTCTTCCACTGGAAATATGCTATGATGATCATTACATGTATTTATTTACTAAATAATCTATATCCTGCCTTTGGGAACATTTCCCACAAAGCAACAAACAGTAATATTGAAGAACATACAAGGTGAAGAACATGCAAGAATAATATATAAAACCAACAAAACAGAGAAAAGCAGTACGAACTACTCATAATTAAAGCAGTTAACAAACAAAAACCTTATAAACAAGCAACTAACCCAAGATTATTAAAATTCAGTCAAACTCAATAGCAGAAGACAAGCCCATCAACTAAGCCCTCCTTCAAGAAGAAGCCTGTGGGGAGGGAATGTGTTGAGGTATGGGACAGATCCATCAATCAGTTTCAATTCTTTCAGTTTCTCTTTTTTTTCCAGTCTAAAAATTGTGGGATGTGATACATAAATAGCAGTCAAGTACAACATTCCTTGTTTTCCTAGAGTAGACATGCGGGGGAATGTTTGGTCCAGCCAGTCGAAAACCAGGGCCGGCGCGTCCATTTAGGCGAACTAGGCCATTGCCTAGGGCACCAAAATGGAGGGGGCGCTGGCCAGGCTTGGGCGGGACGGGCTAGCAGCAGCTTCTCCGCTGTAGCAGAGAGGTGCTGCTTGCCCCCTACACCACCACCCCAGCTCCCACTAAAGCAGGCTTTGCGGGAGGCGGGACGGGTGAGCAGCAGCTCTCTGCTACAGCGGAGAAAGTGCTGCTTGCCTCTCCACCCCCCCTACCTCCCGCTAAAGCAGGCTTTGGCAGGGGGGCGGGGGGCGCCAGAAGGTGGTTCGCCTAGGGCACAAGAAACCCTAGCACTGGTCCTGTCGAAAACTTCCTGTTTCCTCCTGGCTGGGGCATATTTCCTTTGCATGTGAATAGAGGTGGGCGTGACCTTACCTGTCCAGGTAAAAAAAAGGACAAGGCACTAAGCACACTCCCTCTTCTCCCTCTTCCTTGTGAGCTGCAGTGACTGCCAGTCTACAGTCCCTGGGGTCTTTCCCCCACATGGGGTAGGTCCACATGTATATATCTGTAACTAAGTCTGCCTTCAGGGATCCAGCTGTGAACTGATAATGTGAGTAAACTTCTTTTATATACTTTAAACAAGGTTGAGTCGTGTTTATTCTTTTAAGAGGGATATAAGGGAACTTACCAGGAATATAATATTGAGAGGCTTAAACAAGCCTGCAACCAGCTATCTGCTGTGCATTTAAAAGGGGAATGTAAAACTCTGCTAAGTAAAGGAACTTGCTAGCGCAAGTTAGGAAGGATATTTATAAACAATATATCCTCTCCTGCCTCCCTGAACATTCCCACAACAATCAGTTCTCTGCATTTCTGCAACAGTTAGCATTAAAAAATTAAAAAATTAAAAGATATCATGAAGAATTGTCAGCATTTTAGCGTTTCTCGTAATAAATCTATTCTGAATGCAATTTTGCCTAATATACATATGTTTGCATACCAGTTTTACTGAATATTATGCATCCCTTTCACACTGCTACATAGGAGAACAATAGACAGGCGTGTGAGAGAGAGCAGGAAGCAGGCTGGAAGTTGGGGAGAGAGAGAGAGATGTTTTGCTTGTCCTAAGATGAACTTTGGGGGCCTCTCTAGAAACCTAAAAGGGAAGCAAGATCTATGGGAGTGTTAATGCCATGTAAATAAGACAACAATCTACGCAGACCTTCATTCCAAGGAAACTGAACCCTGAGTGAGTGCCAGCACCCCTGGAGAGTCTCACCACTTAGTGATTGGGGTGGCATGTAACAATTTTGTTTGGGAAAGTATGGATTTGGTCGGTTCACCTTTAAATGCGAGCTGAATTGACTCTCCCCTCCATCCCTATTTGTGGTCTATACATAGCATTTATACAGTGCTTTTGAGTAGCCTTTGTCACCCTTGTGCCTTACAGGTGTTCCACTCTGAGTAGGACAAGCATTGGCAACAACCCTCTATGGATAACGTCTGATCCTCTTCTGATCCACCAGGAGAACAGAGTGCTGAACTAGCTGGGCCATTGGCTCAATTCTGCAGGGCTATTCTTATGTTAGCAGTCCTTTCACACAAAAGCCCACTCCTGATTAAATTTCTTCATTTCAGCGACCTAATTTTGGTGAGAAAATCAGAACCCCTACACATGAACAGAAACCCACACATTGAGTTTTTTATACAGACACCTTTGTACAACACTTATTTAAAAAAAAAAAAAAAGAAAGAAGACTTGATGTTGGAGGCAGGGTAAAATTCTGGCTGTACTCTAGTCTGTTCCCAATTATACCCTATACACGAGTAACATATGCAGGGTTGGAGTGATCAAAACTTTTCAGTTCTTCAAAATCATGTCATCAAGCGGTGTGTTGTTCCTGCTAGACTTTTTCGCTACTTGACATGTAAGCTTCCATTATTCTTTATCTCAGAGTCGAAAGTTCAATTGAAATGGTAATGAGAGATTGTATTTCAGATGGATGCTTTAAAGTCAAAATTTCACTGATCAGAATCTGAAACCAAAGATTTCCATCTAGTCTTAAATCAAAATTCTGAATAGAAGAATTTGCCTTTCTCCCCCCAAAACATGCCTCCAACAACTAGAGATCGGGAGATTACACTAGGCACACCTTGCAGGGTGCACCTCTTCCAAGAAAAAAACAAAAACTAGCATCAAAAGAGCATAGAAAACTGTCATAATACCCAGGTTCTAGGCAATGTGCTCCTCTGTTTAAATTTCCCACAATGCTCCCAAGCAATGCTAGCTTAGAGCCATTGAATGAAATGAAAGTAGCAACAAAACCGAGTCATCTAGAGCTGCTTGGACTGACAGGCCAGGTGCTATTATTATTATTATTATTATTATTATTATTATTATTATTATTATTATTATTATTAGGGGCAGGCCTTGGCAGTAGCTCCTGCCAGGATGCTAGGGCCCTGGATTCCAGGTGCTGTTGTAGGCCCTGGTGGAAGTTTTGCCAGCAACTAAGGTGCTCCCTGGGCATATCTAGACCACAAATAGACATTGGGTTGGTACTAAGTTAACTGTTACGGATTCCCCCATGAGGACAGGCACTTGACTTCCAGTTGGGGGTGACTCGGTACACTGCCAACGATGCCTCCAACCTCCACATGCATCCCAACCAGAGCAACACTCAGCTCTGCTTGGGGCAGCCATGTTGGTAACTGCCCCACACTTTCTCTGTCTCCACTGCTGTTTTGGTGGCACCAGCAGTGCCACTCATTGCCTTTCATACAATAAAACCTCATAGAGCTATGTGTCAGGGCATTCCATTAAAATGGCCGGTGGCCACTGCAAATGCCAACTTGACTTGCTATTGAAAAAAAAAAAACATTTGGGGGCCTGGGAGGCTTAGTGAATTGCAGCCCAGCTGGGTCAGGCTGGTGAACTCTTCCAAGCTCCTGGGGCCCTCAGCCAGTTCGAGATGTGGCTGACTGCTGGTACCAGGCCTGTTCCCCATGAATCCTAAAAATTGCCATTTGGTGCTGGTGCCTAGAGAGAGATCCATAGCCCCCTTCAGAGAATGATAGTCCCTAAAGTTTCCCATGTTGAGAGCATGATGATTTATTCATTTATTTTATTGAAATATTTCTATACCCCTTCTCCCCAGGAACTTCCCCAAGCAATTTTTGTTTTTATAACAAGGAATACAATTTTAAAAACCCAACAACTTAATTATATAACTTGACAATGGTGTGGAAAGATGCACGGAAAATAGATTGAAATTTGAAAGCAGTGTTGTCAACCAAAAGCCTGGCTTTAATCTCTCCTCCATTTTTTCCTGTCAGCATCTTCAGTTGAAAATTTCTGGGAGTATTTCTGTTCTTCCCCTACCCAGCCCTGAGCAAGAAAAGAGCTCTGTTTTGAAGCTAAAATCCTTGGCTTTTCTTTCAGCACACTTGAGCATGGAAACTTTAGAGCCAAACAATGCAAACATCTGAGTGAAATCATGTGATTTGTCAGCACTGCTTCATTCCTCAAAAAACTATCCAGAAAAGCTTCATTCCCAGAAGCTCATAGATACTTCTGGAGTGATAGTAGTCGTTATCCATATATTCTGTAATTTGGCCCACCCAGTTTGCCAGTTCTGTGTGTGCTCCTGATGCAACAGAGGAACAACATAAAGAAATCACATATGTTGAGTCCAAAACATTGTGAAAATAAAGCATAACCAGAAAAACAAGGGCTGTTTCCATTGACTTTTGGGGTGTAGGACTGACTTGCTATTCCACTTACAATTTTCAGCAGAATGAGTGGGGTTTCTGTTGGATGTTTGGGTGCAACTCAGCTTGCAGAAGATGGGTTTGCACGGGAAAGAGGTGTTAAGGCAGGTGGAATGGGGGACTTCCAGATTCCCAGACTGTCCCTAGACCTTTAAACTCTCAGTTGACTTCTGTATCTCTTTGTAGGCTTGAATAACTCAGGGAAGCTATGGCCAGGTCAAGATGGACAGGTCATAGTGGAGAGTTTTGACCAAACGTGATCCACCTGGAGGAGGAACCGGCAAGCCACTCCAGTATCCCTGCCAAGAAAACTCCATGGCAGAGGACAAAATGGTTGGATAGTGTTCTTGAAGCTACCAACATGAGTCTGACCAAACTGTGGGAGGCAGTGGAAGACAGGAGTGCCTGGCGTGCTCTGGTCCATGGGGTCACGAAGAGTCGGACACAACTAAATGACTAAACAACAACAAAAGGAAAAGTGGGACATTCCTGGATCAAATGAGAAACCGGGACGGCTTCTCTAAATCAGGGATGTCCCTGAAAAATAGGGACACTTGGAGGGTCTGCAACTAACTGACAGTTTAACCTTCCGGTTATGCATGGAATGATTGCTGCTGCTGCTGCTGGACTTCCAACACTGAACACTCTCAGCAGCTATCTCTGTCCTTGCATACTCTTTTCCAGCTCAGAGGCCTATAGAAATATTTATTAATAACAACACAGTTACAGCTTTGGGGCAGTGTTTAGATCAGATTCCTCTCTTTGCTTGAGCTGCACAACGCAACCCACAGTGAAGCAAAAACTTCCCTCCAGAGCCGTTTGCCAGTCCATGTTACTTCAAGGAGCTGGAATGGCAGAGAATAATCACACAAAAGGTCCAGACCCCACTTCAGCTAATGAAACTATAATGACTCTGAGTTCTCCAAGCAGCCCTGTTTTCCAGTTAAAGCCTAACAGCCCCCCATGCCCTGGAAGCCTTGGCGACAGAGGGGAAAAGGCAGCTGCAGCAAGTCTCGGGGCTCCCTGCAGCGATTCCAGGTGAGCCAGCCTTGGAGAACTTTCCAGAAGAGCTTTTATTTATCATCTCGTAGCCCTGTGATTTATGCCTGGCTGTCCTGCCACCCTCCGAATACCAGACGAATAGAGTTGCCGGGTTGCCATTTTTTGCTACATTGCAATAATGCAAATCCCTTACGCGAGAGGTGTCCATATTTCACATTCTGCCGACATATTAATTGTCCTGGGAAACTGAAGCGTGCATGGGGCAAAGGATGGGAAATGGAAATAAGTTCCCCTCCCCTTTTCAGCAGATTCTTAACTTTATTAGCTATACTTTTTGACCTCTATTGCTGGCTTGCTCGCTTTCTTTCACACACACACACACACACACACACACAGAGAGAGAGAGAGAGAGAGAGAGAGAGAGAGAGAGAGAGAGAGAGAGAGAGAGAGCCAGTGAGACAGGAAGAGGGGAGGGAGAAATCCCTTCACCATGCAGATGCAACTGTATTTTATGCTGCATGTCCCAGTTTCCCTGTAATTTCATAAAGTGCAAATGGGCTGTCCGGCTCCCAAATGCCATATCGGTGGTTTGTCATAACAGTCATCAGTAACTGTCACCTCCTGCCTGGGGCTTAATTAACCCACTCGCTCATTAGCATGTCCGTGCAGTTGTAAGGAATGAAAGCCTGATTATTTTCTACAACAGTCGTAGCCAATTACTGCACCAAAATGGAACCACATTAATCAAATCTTTAGTACAGTGGCAAATTCAGAGATATCAGATTGCAAAAGACTGCAAAACTAATATGTCACTGTCAGCGGGGCTACACAGGCATTTAGTGAATTGCATTAAATAGATGGGCTTCGCTGAAACCACATGAATTTAATATGTGATGGGATCTGGAAGCTATTAGTGTGACATGGCAAAGAACTGGGAGCTTGGCAGTTTGGGACTTTATCCTTGAACTCAGCAAAGTAGTATGGTAACTTGCTTATATGTGTGTGAGGCTTTTAAGGCATGCACGAGGAAATTGCCTGGCTGTAAGAAGAACAATATTTTGCATGTAGCTGGAAAAATATGAAACATAACATTTTTAAAAAAAGCTTTTTAAAAAAGTCCATAGTGAAATGGGTGGGAGGATTGTTTTTTAAAAAATAAAGAAGGCACCGTTTGATCAATTGCCACCATCCACTAGCAATGATAGGCAGCAAATGTCAGATTGGGGGAGAGGGACCCCCCCACTTCATACACTGCATAATCAACCTTTGGAACTCATTGCTGCAGGATGTTACAATAACCCCTAGAAAAATGGATTATTGGGGGAGGGGGGGTTAAAAAAAAAAAAACCAAACCCTAAAACTCATGGTATATAAAGCTTTTGGTCATTCCAGATCACACTCACCATCCCAAAGAGGAAACTCTGTTTCTAGAAACAGAGACACACGTCTTGCACTTTACAGAGCAAAGTAAAAGCATCTTGAAGTTTCATTGGCTCCAGTGAGAGAGGCATAGATGTATGAAATATTCGGGTCACATTAAAGGGGCATACCAGAACGTACTCATTTGGTTTCTCAGTGGGGGTTACAGTGGTACCTCGGGTTACAGACCCTTCAGGTTACAGACTCCGCTAACCCAGAAATAGTACCTCGGGTTAAGAACTTGGTTTCAGGATGAGAACAGAAATCGTGTGGCGGCAGCGGGAGGCCCCATTAGCGAAAGTGGTACCTCAGGTTAAGAACAGTTTCAGGTGAAGAACGGGCCTCCAGAACGAATTAAGTTCTTAACCCGACGTACCACTGTATTTCCAAGTAAATGTGCTCAGCACCAGAGGCTTAATCATGCACCAAATAACCGTCACATGCTCAGGTGTGCACTTCTGTGTCCATTCCTTACCACAAGCTTCCGCTGAGTTCTGGGACACAGCAAAGCAGGTGACAGTGATGACTGATGAGTCTCCACAGTTAGGGGCTGCTCTTACACAAACTGCTTTCACCAGCAACTTGCCACAGCCATCAGTTAATCTTGCCGCAAAAGGTACACTCCCGATACATTTGTACATTTCCTTTCGCAGTAACCTAATCTACCATCCAGTTTATGCATACATGCTCAGAGTGGTTTCCCCCCCCCCCTTTCTGTTTTGTTATGTTTCTTCCCCCTTAAGCAATCAATCTATCTAGTGGATGAGTCGCAACTGAATTTAAATACCGGCATTTTCATTATCTCCAGGTACAGGAGAGTAGAAAGAGAGTGAGGCAAAAAAAAGGTTGGAAATACAGTAAAATAAATTCCAATCTATTGAGCAATATACTTGTTGTTGTGTGTGTTTATATATGCTCACATACATTCTCTAGCCTCGTAATGTCTGGTGTGTTTCACCAATCTTATTTCAGCAGAAATGGAAATAGATGCAGAAAGTATGTTACGATACCATTTCCATTGTCTCCCCTACTGCATCATCTCATTTCTCAAAGTTATTTTAATAATGGGGCATTGGGAAAGATCCTTCCCTTCTGGGCACTTGGAGGGGTTTGCCATTGGTGTTCTACTAAGTCTTCATAGGAACACAGAAAGCTGCCAATTTTAAGCAAGTTACCCATCTAACTCAGTAGCTCCCCAAGTCTTTCCCAGCTTACCAGGAGATACTAGAAATGCATGCCAAGTATGTACCATATTGGCCCGAATATAAGCCCCACCCAAATATAAGCCGCTCCCTTAAAATTCCGCAGATGCTCACACCCATTCCGTTTTACCGTATGTCTGTTTCAGCAGCAATATCGTAAAAGTCATTTTTTGTAAGGTCGTGAATTTAAGCCACACTTCAACTTTTCACAGTCATAATTTTTTGGGAGCATGTAAAATAGGAGTGGATCAGTCTAACTGGAGCAGGCCCTGACAGTGTCTATGCCTCCTTCCCTCATATTCCTCTGTCTCCTTATGGGGCAAATGGTGTCCATGAGCCTTGCCAAGAGGGAGGGGACAGTCCAAGTGGAACAGACCCTATGTCTATGTCTATGCCTGCCTGCCTGCCATGGGTCTGCTCTGCATAGATGTTAGTTGGATCAAGCCCATTGTCTTTTGCACCTATAACCAAAGCAAAAACAAACACATTAAATAAAAGGTGAAGGAGCAGGAGATCTTGGCCCCACCACCCAAGATGCAGGGCTTGCCCCTGCTATCAGGATACCACCTCAACAATGCCTCCGGTTGAAGTGGTACAAGTCAAGTCTCCTTTTCTACATTTATCCAAAGTCCCGGGGACCCTGGGAACCATAGCTGTATCATATCAGGGTGGGTCATAAGATCTGCAGCCAAGGATTTTCACAGCAGTCTCCAGGAGAAGTCATTTGAAAAATAAGCATTTTGTAACAAAGAACAGCAGGCTTGGTAAAGAGACTCAGATCAAGCGGTCCAGATTTTGAAGACTTTCCTAGCTGTGGGTGTTTATTATTGCTGATGCAGTTCGTACTGGTTGAATAAAAGTGACATTTTGGCATTGCCAACCCAGCTTCATCATGCCAGTAAACAAGGTTGCTTGTTATCCTGCAATAACTATTGAACTCAATGGCAAGACTGCCTCTGGGGTCAGCAGGCTTTGGCTGAGGCATGGTGTGTGGATACACGTTGCCATCTTCGAGGCTGGAAATAGCCTAAGAAGTCAAATGTCCTGGACAATTTGTGTGATGAGGCTGGGACTCTTTTTAACAGACGTTCTGGTAACCTTAGCCAATAGCTACCTGTCATCCACTTTCCGCGTGGTAACACTAGGAGACACCTAAAATTGAAAGACATATAAATATACTGAAATGAATCCACAGAGAATAAATAGAAACATGTCACACCCATGCACTTGAATTTCCTCTACCACTAAAGAGAGGCTTCCCACCTGTGAGGTTCGTGAGTTATGGGTCTTTTCCACTTGTGGAAGAAATGTAATATGGAGCTGTCCCCAGGCAGGTCCAAGGCTTGGAGCCTGTGCTTCATGCATACACGTGGCCTCAAAGGATATATAATTAGATCCCTCACCACGTTAACGAAAATCTCTGCCAATTAATCACGTGCATTTTAGTCAATTAGTGGCTGAATCAATCCATTTAATCTGCTTAATTTAGCATATTAATAAACCACTACCAAAGAAAGGGTGGAAATGCTATTTTTTAGCCAATGCACGCACATGTAAACAGTCTGAGAGAAGAGGAACTCCTTTCAAGCTGCAAGAGAAGGGGACTGCCTCGTCTTAGATGGTGTCTTCTGCCTGCAGGAGTTTACCAGTTCTGTAAGGATTGAAATTAGAACTGGAAGGAAATGCATTCTTGAAATTCTCCACCTTATTTGTGAGCTAAGGACAAAATGGGGAGCATCACTCCTGGAGGAAGAGAAATTCTCCAACAGTTCTGGTGGACTGGGGTTCACCATTCACACAGCTTCTGCCTTATTCACTAATGGGTATTTTGGGGGGGGGACTGTTGCTGTTTCAGCTGTTTCTATGGACAAAGTAGTGGAAAGTTTCGGGAAAGGACCATTGCTCAAAGGCTGAAGAGAAGGTTAAGAGTCAGTATGGTGTAGTGGTTAGAATGTTTGACCACAACCTGGGAAACCAGAGTTCAAATCTAAGGTTGCCATACATCTGGAATTTCCCAGACACATCTGGAATACCACATTCATCAGTAGTGTTTGGGCGGAAATCAACCAAATGTCCAGGAAAATCCAGATGTATGGCAGCCCATGTTGGCAGTGCCGATTTTCAACTTTTCTGTCCAGATTTTCATTGTTTGGAATGTGGCAACCTCATTCAAATCCCACTCCGGTGAGGGCGCCATTCCGATTGCAGCCGGGAGCTGAATGCTCCAGTAGTTTTGGGGTTTTGGGGTTCTTGTAACCGCGCTACAGCCCCCTTAAAGCCACGGAAGGAGCGCTCCGTGGACTGGCACTCTAACAGGCGCCAAGACGTGTTATCTCCGTTCCCGAGCGATCCTGTAAAGGGGGAAATCGGGTGAACGGAGCGCTAGTACGGCGCTGAAGAGGCCATCGCAAACCGAAACTACGAAGCAGCGGGATCTGCCGGATTTGAGTGCCTTCATTCTTCCTTAATTTGGATTGAAAAATGAACAATCTGTAAGTAGAGACTAAAGGATTTGGCACTAAAAAATCTTAAATTGGCTTGCGGAAAGGAACGTAAAAACAGGGTTGTTGTGAAAATAATAAGCCCCTTGGGATAAAAAGCAATAAATAAACAACATAAATATGATTTTCAGGCTTGGAAGTTTCCAGGTTTATGTCATGCAACCTCAAGATACAAAACATATAAGCTCAGGCAAAACCGTGTATGCTTCCACAGGAAATTATTTCTTCAGCTTTATTTTTTTAATTTTTAAAAGATCTTCTGCTTCTGTTAGAACTTTCCGAAGTTACATAAATAACTCAACAATCTAGTGAACAAATCTCTTCCTTACTCTCTTTTTTCCAACATTTGATGACTTCTGCCTTCCAAGCAAATGACATTGCAATGGAGAGTCAAATGGTGGTTTAAGTGGAAACCAGGCTTAAATGGGTCTCATTATTCAGAGAGAGCAAGTAACTCAGACGTCATCTGCAACGGTTCAGAACAAAGACTAGGAAAATAGCATCCTGACACAGAGGAATTTTATAAGTGTTGATATATGGCTTACATTATTAACTATAATTTCTGTAACCACAACTAGAGGAAATAGACAGGCAGATGCACTGGGAATATTAACGCTCATTCCCAAATTACTTGCAGTTCACTCCAGGTTCTCTTGTGAGCCAGGGCTGACGTTTTGTTTTGTAACGGATTGCCTTTCGTTCAGGTGCTTTGGCCTTTGTGAGAGAGCTGTTGCTCTACATGCTCTGCTGTGCATCACAAGGACATCTCATCACTGCTTACATTCATACTTGCAATTCACCTTTGAACATTGGCAGTAGTACTCAAAGCAGCCATATAGGCATGATGCCCATTGTCAGTCAGGTGGGGCACTGGATGAGGACTCCAGGGGGCTCAAGAACCTAATCTGGACTTTGCAAAACAGGATGTGAAGTGCGACACAGACACCTTTTGAATTCTTTTTTAAAAAATCTGTTTTTATAGGTTTATCTTTATTGTTGAACTTGATGTACATCACTTAGAGTCAACAGTGATTAAGCAGTATATAAATTGTTTAAATGAATTAATAAAATAGAAGCTTCTTCAGAACTGGGAATCCTGCCATATACTAGTCCCTGTTCAGTGTCAATTTGCATTTCTTAGTGCAGAAAGTATTGATCTGATGTGTAGGGATCTTTCCTATTCTAATTGATTCAAGAGGGTTCTGGAAGCTTCTCTGTGTGAAAGAAACAAGCAGAAGGTTCCTGATGTTTGGGTTATTCCTTCAGAGAAGCTGAGTACAGCTGGTTTAAACTGGTTCTCTTATCTCTCTCTGTCAAGGTCATGCTGACTATAAAAATAGGGCCGGAAGGAGGCTGGGTTTCTCTCTTTCTTTCTGGTGTGGTATTCTATATGTTCAGGTTTTAGACTTATTATAAGTTATTGTAAGTTTAAGTTAAGTCTGCTGCAACTGGATTTCTTATGGACAGTGCCAGTCTAGAATGTATTGGATTTGTGACCATTATGCTCATTTGCCTTCAGTAGCAGTAAAGCTCTGCTGGGTGAAATATACGGTAATTGCCTGTGGTCCATTTTCTGAGAATCCTGCAACATGTCTAAGTTGTTACTCTGCTAACTATACATTGGAATCTACTCTGGATCAATATTGAGTAGAATTTCCATGACATTCAGTTCAGTGTGGCCCCACATCCTTTACTCATTTACTCATTGCTTCTGAATGTTCTCTAATATGAGGTCGTTTCTTGAGTTCATCTGTGAAATGATAGAGAAGGTATACCGCTCCATGTGCTCTATCCATCCGCACTGCGATTTCTTCCAAGCCATTCCACATGGCTCTTGCAGTGGGCGCATAAAAGAAGTGCATAAAAGAAAATGCTGGACCACTGTTGTGTGTGTTTTTCAACAGAAAGTATGTAATTGTTCCAAGACTCCCACCCCAACTCTTTGTCATTCTGTTAAAATCTAATTACCAAGACAACTCTCTTCATTTTAAGTCATCATCAGGCCCAATTATTTCTAATGCATGCATGCAAAGAAAAATTAACCAAAAAAAACCGAGGGAGGGAGCGAAAGGGGAAAATATGTATACAACAAAACAGCACATATGCACTCACACACAAAAGACATTGAACAATGAAAAGGCATTCGGTAACCTCCGCCTTTTTTCACAGTCAGACTTCAAGTTTGTATGTGAATTTATGCCAGTTTTGACATTAGCAAAGAGAATTAACAGTTCTCGCAAAACAAAACAAAAAAAATGTATTTTTTTTTAAAGAAAGGAATGAAACTTACACAAAAGAGATTTTGTGTTTCAGGCAGAATAAATTATAGAATGATGTTATTAAAACACTTAGTTGTTAAGTTGCCAAGAAAAAATCCAGTATATTCACACGGACTCGAGGACCTGTCTCCATGCAAAGTAATTAAATTAGATTTATGGGCTGCATTACATCAGTGTTTGATAGTTCATTTTTCCTTTCTTCATATTTTGTCCTGCTTTATTAGAGCATGTGACAGATGGTAAAAATAGTGTGAAGTTTCTTGGCCCTGTGCTAAATCCCCCTTCGGTAGTATATCTCTCTTCTGTCAGTTCTCCCCAGCGATGATAAATTAACCTCTCCTCCTTTATCCCAAGTGTGGCAGTAAAGCAGTCTTTGACACAGAACTATCACTTTATCTTAATCTGTGCTGTTCTAGGGGTGGGGCAGAGCACAGGGGGATGGCGGGGAAGGGAGAGAGAAAGAAAGAGAGGATGCAATCAGGACTCTGAATTGATAGCATCAGGAAAAGATCTGTACATGGGACAGAAAACAGGGGGATGAGCTTGGAGTCGTCGTTCCCCATTGGTTTGTCGGACTTGTTATGGGGCTGGTGTCCAACTTAAAGTATTCCATCAGTGCAAGGATATCGGCTTGCATAATGGAGCCCTTCCCCCCATGCCCCCCCCCAAATCTGGTTTGGAGGGATGGGGAAAATCCCAAAACAGATTTAGGGGGACAGGATGGAGGAGAGGGTACATTGTGCAAGTGTAAATGGGACATGGTGCTTAGGCACTGCATTGGATACAATTCATAGGTTGTTGTTGTTGTTGTTGTTGTTGTTGTTGTTTGCTGGTCTCCCTTTGGCTGTTGGTCAGGAGAAGGCAGATGAATGCAGCATTGTTTTTGAGGAAATTGTTTTGCAAAAGTGTGGGTATTAGGGAAAATGGGTCTGTTGGGAGAAAATTGCACGAAATGCTGGTGGGTTTTCATGAGGACTTTCAAAAGAAAAACCGGTGCAGAGAACTAAACGTAGAACTAGAAAAATGAGAAACACAGAGAAACTGAAATTGGGAGTTTCACCCATCCCTACGCCCTAACAACATTATTTAGATCTGCGGCCGTAGAATATAAGTGATTTTTGGTATGAGAACAAGTTGTTCCTATTTCCATTTTGTAATGTTAAAGGATCTGCAAATACAGACAGATGAGGAGTGTCTGCTATTGCCATGTCTTCTGCAGGCAGGCAGCACTAAGGCTGCATTCACACATGAGGTTAATTCTGTTACTTTTACTGAATACAAGACAAGTGCTTTTGTCCCATTTTCTCATGTCCCTTTCACACTGCAGTCAGAGGTGTAGCTAGTGGGGGCGTTCCGCCCCGGGTGTAATCTCTGAGGGGGGGTGACAAATCCCCTCCGGGCGGATCACTGTGCCGTCTCCCTGGGAGCCGATCAGCCCTCTGGGCACCGATCACCATGCCGATTGCCCCCAATGGGCGCCGGCCGCAGGCTTCGCGCTGTCCGTCGGCTGCCTCCCTCCCCAGCTGTAGGGAGGATGAGGCCCCACGGCACGCACCTCCCCAGGTGCCCGAGAGGCTTCCTCCGCCACTGACTGCAGTACCAATATACCGCTATGTTGCACTAAGTTTCAACCACAACAATAGTTACTGCAATATGAATAGAATACTAAAAATCAGAACAGAAGCTCCTCTGCTCAACAGTTGTTTAGTTGGGAATAAAGTAGGGAAGTATATTCAATCTTTAAGTCCCACATGCAAGACTTGACTCACTCTCTAGCCAAAAGAACCCCTAGCAGAGTATTAAAACACAAGTATATGCAGTGTTTGTGAAGCATGGGGAATATAGGTTATTGAACCTTTAAATAAACTGCTTCAGATACAGTGTGTACAAAATACAAGGTTGTTCTCTAAATATGGAGTCTGGGCTTCGACCAAGGGTAGCTTGGTCAGGGTGCTTGTTCACTTTGGGGTAGACTGACTTTTCTGAGGTTGTTTCAAGTTTGACAAAATATTGAGCTGAAGAGAAAAGCATGCAGAAACTACGCACAGAACTCCTGCAATTTTCCGAGTTAAGGGAGCCACAAACAGATTATTTCTGCAATCATAAAACATGAAAGTGAGTGATAACCTTGCACTATATTCCATTCCATTAGTTTTACAGAAGCGGCTTTTACATTGTGTGAAAGCTCAAATATAATGCGCAAAATAACAGGGAAGCATCAGGAAAAAGGAACATACTGCAATGTGAATGCAGCCAAAGAAGCATGGGACTGGTCTCCCTGATGCGCTGCTTCATCTCTGAACTTGTCCAGTTTGGACAAGCAACAACTGGAAGTTTGCTCTGGGCACCCGCAATTATAATGAAGGATCTACACACATCCACACATGTGCGCAGTTTCTGCCTTTTCAGACTTTCAGAAGATGAAATCCAGAAGATTATGTCTCCAATCATGAGACGACCTGCTCTCTGTTCAAAAATCAGTTTTTTCTCCTATTTAACAAGGGCCGCTTTTTGGTACATCTTACTTTTCTTGTCAGCCTCAGCTGAAAGGCATTGATCAAACTGTTCCATTGCTTGGACCATAACTAAAGAACACAGACTATTTTGTCAGAGACAAGAATGTAATCTCCCGCCTGGGCAAAGTACTGTAGTTCTGTTCTCTTTGTGTCTCACTTTGGCAAGGAGGCTGAGGAGAACATGTGCAGATGTACAGACAAAAGAGATGACTTCAGTCTAGTTATACCAGTGTGAATCAATAGTTCTTTTGCTGAACTTTAAGCAGAGGTCCTTGTTATGGGCCACTTTAATTAAATTTTATTTTTAATCTTTGCTTCCCAAGTACTGTATAAGGATGGTGTGTCCATCAGTAAGTCCTATTAGGACAATCTTCTCTTTGAATGTTGCTACACAGAGTTTCTGTGCAGTTTTTATTATCACTGAAATACCAGGTGATGACCTCTTGAGCAAACAGTAGTAAGTAGTTATAGAAAATTCCCATCAACTCAAATGAGGACAGGCTCCGTATGTATAAGCTATTTTGGTGAGTGTTCAGTAGGGATGTATGAAGGTATCATTTTTCGCATTGCTCTGCATTAATCATGTGCAGTACTGTTTCCATTCCACTGCAATTCATATGCTGCCCAAAACTATTTTATTCATCTCAGTGTCCGCTGTGATGAAATTATGTACTATGCACAATTTAATTGATTATGCAAATTACATATATTAAATTATTTGGCCCCGCTCATTTCAAGGCAAAAGAAACACAATGCAAATGAGTGGGGGAGCAATCATTTGAAAACTGAAAGCAACAACTACAGGGAACACCAGTCATAGTTGCTAGATTGATTTATTTCCAGACATGCGATGAATAAGCAAGCACTGACAAGTTATGCTCTTCTCAGAATCCTGCAACATCCCTGTTAATGGTAGGGGAAACTCATCTGCATTCCATTATTATTACCATCATCATCATCATCATCAAATATAATAATAATAATCATAATAATCATAGAAAGCTTTAAAAAGAATATAGTATATTCTATAGTGGAATGCAAGATTCATATTTGTACCAAACATACCAAATATTCATGAATGTTACCAAATAAACTCATATTTAGTGGGAATGTGCCAGCTATGAGATTGTTTGGTCATATAAATCACAAACGGTTCCCAAGCAGAAGCGAAGTCAGAGGATTCCATATCACCCTTGGCAGCATGTATTTTGAGTCAGTTTTTTGGAAATGGCAATGCACATGACTTTTTTAAACCATATATAGCGATAGGATAATGAGATGCATCCTTCCACCTTTGATACATCACTAGATGAGTGGTAACCAACAGATATAAAATTATCAAGAAGAATTAATTATCACTTGATGGGTTTTGTGGAGGGCAAGAGGAGGCAGGGGGCAGGGTCCAGGATGCTCAGATTACTGCCACCAGACCTCCCCCTTCATGATATGTCCATGTTTCTGGGGGTGGTCTTGAAGGCAGTGGGGGAATTTTAAATTGTCTATATAAGGTCAGGCAGACCTTTCTTTTGGGTTCCTCCTCCATCCAGCATGTGGTGAGTGAGGACCCTGTTGCAACGGTATTTGTTAATAAAGTTCAGGCTTACTAGCCGCCTTGCTTTCCATTAGAACTCTGGTCTGGTCTCTGTCTTTTCTGCGCAAGCAGGGGTTTCAAAATAACGTCCTGCCGAGGTTCAGGATTCCACCCGGAATCAAACCCTTTATCTAGATAACCCTTATAAAATTCTCACAACAATGGCATATCAGGGTTCTGGATGCCAATTTATATTTCATGAAATTTAGGAATGAGGTGAGATGTCCCTCATTCCATTCCTTTATCGGGGTTCCCGGTGCCCTTTAAAACACACCATAAAGCTTTGCAGGACAGCTTTCAAAACAGATCAATAAAACTAAGCAGAACAGAGACCATTGTTGAGCCAGGTATATGCCAGAATGTCTAGAGCTGCCTATGGATTGCCTAAGCTGTTTTACCTATCTAAGGACATCCGAGAATGATGCTCCATATAACCAGCCTCAGTAAACTACCACTTGCATTTTGTACTAACCAAAGTTTCGGAGAGGTCTTCAAAGACAGTTTCATAACAATGCATTATAGTAGTCTAATCTAGTGATTGTCAAATCACAGAGCATGCTGTCTGTGCCTGGGCTGGATCAGTCTGGAAGCTCATGTAATAAGGGAGAAAACAATCTCATCACACTCTCCCTACCTGGAGGAATTTAGTTTCTTCTTCTGAGTACTCCCCATTTATTTTATTTTATTTTAAGTGATGTTCTCCCATTTCCGTGCTGCTCCGGTCTGAGTGTCGCACCACATTAAGTAGCCAGTCCAATTCCATTATCAGTCTAAGTAATTCTTATCATTAAACGTGTAATTTATTTCCTCTGCATTTTCCAAAATGTGAAATATTGCTGCTCATTGTGTGCCCAGAGAGAAGGGGAATGCTCCATTAAGTTCAACACGGCTCCTCCATAAGACACAGTAATTATATGCATTTTTTACTGCTAACTTCCTACTTGTAGATGCTAACAAAAGAAATAAGCTTTTAATCCAAACATAATTAATATGAATTACCTTCAAACTATACCCTGGCTTTGCACCATTAAACTTAATTTTTGTTTTGCCTGATAATTGTGTTATCATTACCATTTATAAGAGGACTCTGGGACCTTTACTCTGTTCTTCGCCAAGACCAAAACAACCAGCAAGGGATACCTATGCTGCCTTGTGTTTGTGGTGGTGAAGCCTTCAATGTTGATTGGCTGAGCCAATGCAATGGCTTCAGTACAAAATGGAGCAGTGATGTCCAGCTTCTGTGTGGGAAGAGAATGTGGTCAGTTTGGCTGGGATTAAGACTTCGCACAAGGGATGACTGAGAACTGAGATGGGACTAAGACAGGGTTTCCATAACTTCTGAGATCTTTGATGAGCTTATAAAGTTGCCAATGACCCCAACTCTCAAGAAGTGTGTGTGTTTGTAGGTGTGGTTGTGAAGTACAGCTTTGAAGTCTGGTTCCAACATCTGTTGAAATGCTCCTTCAAATTTTCTACAAAGCAGTTCCCTTTTACAGTGGTACCTCAGGTTACAGATGCTTCAGGTTACAGATGCTTCAGGTTAGAGACTCAGCTAACCCAGAAATAGTACCTCAGGTTAAGAACTTTGTTTCAGGATGAGAACAGAAATCGCGCAGCTGCAGTGGGAGGCCCCATTAGCTAAAGTGGTACCTCAGGTTAAGAACAGTTAAGAACGGACCTCCAGAACGAATTAAGTTCTTTATCCGAGGTACCACTGTATAAATTTGAATCTTTGGAGGAAAGGGAGATGTTAGAATTATTCTTTTGACACTGTAAAAAATAATTGTTTAAGAAGTGAAACTCTGCACCTGTATACATCTTTTTAACAATAAAGCATAATAATAATAATAATAATAATAATAATAATAATAATAATAATAATAATAATAATTTATTTGTAGCCCACCCATCTGGCTGGGTCTCCTCAGCCACTCTGGGCGGCTTCCAACAAATATTAAAACACATTAAAATATCACTGATTGAAAACTTCCCTAAACAGGGCTGCCTTCAGGTATTTTCTAAATGTCAGGTAGTTGTTTATCTATGAGATAAACAACTACCTGAGAATACAGGGTAGTTGTATGGCGTGAGAATACCATTGTATTATGGAATAATCTTATTAAATAAAATTGTTCCTCATTGACAAGGGAGGTAAACTCTGTACATGAACATGCCTTATATTTCTTAGGTTTATGGTTCCTTATTAGTATTGTGGGTGGGTACTATACAGGCACGGGACGTGGGTGGTGCTGTGGGTTAAACCATCGAGCCTAGGGCTTGTTGATCAGAAGGTCGGCGGTTCAAATCCCCGCGATGGAGTGAGCTCCTGTTGCTCGGTCCCAGCTCCTGCCCACCTAGCAGTTTGAAAACACGTCAAAAATGCAAGTAGATAAATAGGTACTGCTCCGGCGGGAAGGTAAACAGCGTTTCCGTGCGCTGCTCTGGTTCACCAGAAGCGGCTTTGTCATGCTGGCGACATGGCCCGGAAGCTGTACGCCAGCTCTCTCGGCCAGTAATGCGAGATGAGTGCTGCAACCCCATAAAGGCATACCCCCACTTGTGTGTGATCAACTCACCCATGATCACATATCTATGTGGTGTCAGGAAATAAATAAATAAATTCTAACCTGAAATGGTGGGAGAGAGCCGGAAAGTCCTCAAGGCTTGTGGGGAGACCCTCCCAAAGTCCAGGGGAAAAAAAGATGTCATGGTCTCCAGAATGGTGTGAGGTCTGGAGGGTTGCAAAACAAAAATGGCCTTTTCTGCAGTGTATCCCTGTTTCTTGAATGTTCTCCTCAGGGAGGTTCCACACGGGTGCTTTCATTTAAAGAAAAACCTTTAGGCACCAGGCAATAACATTCCTCTTCAACCAGGCCTTTAGCTGGTTGACATCCTATACACTTTAAAACGTGTTGTGGGAGAGGGCGCGGTGGGGGTTATTGTTTTGTTCTTGTTCTTGTTTTTATTATGCAGTCTATGTTCTTTATCTTGTATTTTTATGTCATGAAGTCTATGCATGAAGGGCGATATACAAATCTAATAAATAAATAAATGCATCTGGAGGAATCACTTGCAGAAATGTGTACAAAAGTTGAAACTTCATACAAAACTGAGTTTATTAAGACAAATTCACACAGGAAGGAATTTTATTAAAAGGACCTTTTCTTAATAGGAAAAAGAAATATCACAAATTGCTGCAGGAATGCGGATAACTGAATTTAAGATTAGAAAAGAAAAAGAACTGGAGAGAATCAAAAGCGACAGATGCTTCCAGGCCTAATCCTGGCACTCACCCGTTTGCTAAAGAGGGAGTGATGCTCCAAGTGAGGGTATGCTATAGAGCTAGATTTGGAAAGCTGAAAGGCTAACTTGTGGTTCTACAAAACATAGCTAGACTAGAGTCCAGGAATACAGGAATACAGGATGACCACATCTTTACCATCAGCCAAGCCCTGGGGCAGCTCCTTCTGCGCCTTCCTTCTGAAGAGGAGAGCCAGATACTCAGATTGCATCAGCAACTGCCAAGGCCAAAAGAGACAGACAGCTCCCCATGTTTCAACATGTCCAGATTCACGGAATACTTTTTTCTTGATGGTTTCAACTGTTTTCAAACAAGTTTGACTGAAGAGGTGGGGGAAGAGCAAACCCTGTTTTCCAGCAGCGAGCCTAGATCCACAGGTAGATCTAGTCTGTGACAAGGACTGGGAGGGGAGGTTGGAAGTCTGAGCAATTAAAGTTGACTCAGATCTTTTGCACCACAAATCCACTGCCCACTCCCCACTGACTTTTTGCTGTAAAGAAAATTCATTGGGAAGGATGAGATAACACCGTGTTGACACCACACTGTCAAACCTCCCTGTAAACAAACCAGAATGAATGCTCAATAAACAGGTCATCTGGAAGTGACCCTTGTATAAAGCACTACGGAGAAGAGAAGACCCTGATCTCTTATGTGACATGGGAACTCTTGTCGAAGGTCAGTCTCCTTCTCCTTCTTTGAATAGAAATATTACAGACCACCAAAGATAATGGAAGGGAGGGAATTGCCTTCCCACTGTCACCAACAGTGCACAATTGCTTCCAAACTGAACAGGGCAGAGCTAATTGGCCTGTAATGCCCGTGACTGAGTGATGAATATTCTGGAGCAGACCCCAGAAGAAGGAAAAAAGACAATTCAATTAGCTGGCCCATTTGGAGGAACAGCTGAGCCAGACTAAAAGCTTTTCCGCATTCTCCTCCAATGAGCCCGGGGTATGAGGCAGCCTTGGCTTGGCACTGGGTCTCTAGTGGGCAGGTGTTGAGAAGAGAGACCCATCTAATAAAACATCCATGAGTCATTCAACCGAACGTGCCATAACATGTGTGGATCTGCTTGGAATATGAGGCTGGTGGGGTAGAGGGGACACAACTGTTTCTACTAGTGTGACTTCATGATGGTACATGTAGACTGAGGGGAATAGCAAACTGGGTGGGCAGCTGCTATGCTGGCATGCATGGGGTGTAGTTGGAAAGCCTCCTGAGCTACTAATTCATTTCTTACAATTTTCTGGACCCAGCCAGGCCCCACATGCTCCATGTGCAAACAAATACCAGACTGTTTGTGCCATGTCCCTGCTTCCTGTGATTCACTGTGCTCCATAGAGGACAAAGGCAGTAGAAAGCGAAAAGGTAGTTGAGTAAGGGGATGGCTGAATCAGTTAATTTCAGTTTCTCATTCCCCACCTTCTTAAGTTCAGTTCTTCATATTTCTGCTTCCGTTTGTGATGTTCCCTTTTTAAAAAGAAGAAGAAGAAATCTTCATGAGCATTCATCAGCATTTCCCCATGTTCATTTCTCAAAATATACACAATCTGCATTCAGCTTTGCCTAATATACAGCATTTTGTGTTGTGAACTGCCCTGAGATCTACGGATGAAGGGCAGTATACAAATCTAATAAATAAGAAATGAAAATAAAATGCAGCGCACATTTTTTTGCAAAGAAATTTGTCTCTCATGGTCAGGAAGGCAACCTCACTGATGCATCAAGGTGCTGGTGGCCTGGCCAGAAGGTGAGGGATATCGCGGGAAGAGCAAGGATGCAGCGCCACTCAGCCTGACTGATGGACAAGGCAGGGCATGAGAGCCACTGGGTGTGGGTCCCAGCCAGGCATGAAGGATAGAGTGAAGATGAGTGGATGAGAAACAGGGACTGGAATGGAGCATAGAAAGCAAGCATGAATATGTGAGTACAGTGGTACTTCTGGTTACGAACGGGATCCGTTCTGGAGCCCCATTCATAACCCGTGACGTGCTTAATCTGAAGCACTGCGTCTGCGCATGTGTGTGAAATGATTCGGCGCTTCTGCACATGACGTCATTTGACGCATCTGCACATGCGCGAACCGCCGAACCCGGAAATAACGTGTTCTGTTACTTCCGGGTTCGGCGCGTTCAGAACCCGTGTCGTACGCATCCTGAAGCATGCGTAACACGAGGTATGACTGTACAAGAAACATGGGACATTGATTGAAACAGAAAAAAGAGGAAAGAGCATTGCTTGAGGTGAATGAGGAAAGTTTACAGCTGAGTAATTGCCCTTTTCTCATCACAGAGCTACAGTTTCTAGAATGGCTCAACAATTAATACCTCTTCCCAGGGAATTCTGGGAATTGTAGCTCCTTGAAGGGAATAGAGGACTCCTAACAACTCTCAGCACCCTTAACTGGTTTCCAGGATCATTTGGGGGAAGCCATGATTGTTAAAGACTGGTGTGATTCTACTTTAAATGCACAGTGCAGATGTTGTGTGTCTGTGAAAAAGAGAATCTGTGTCCATAACTATTGATAGCCATATAAATGGCCACACCCACTGGAAGCTCTGGTCATGCTCATTGGCATATGTCCCATCACCCCACCCCACCCCACCTGATCACATGGGCAACATCACCCATCCCTGGCCTAGATATGGCATCATATTGCAGAATCAGGTGCGGGGTGATGATGACCACCAAAATATGGCAAAATCTAGTAGAAGAAACACAGAGAGATATGCCACCCCCACTAATGTGACTAATGAAAATGAATGTGATCTTAATGAATGAGTAATGAAACAAATGTGATTTTAATGAATGGATAATGAAACGAATGATTTAGAGAGAGAGAGAGAGAGAGAGAGAGAGAGAGAGAGAAGCAAATGGAGAAACAAATAATCTATCTACCTATCTGTCTGTATCTTGCACCACCCATATTGGTGGACCTGCCTTGTAGATGTTGGAGATTTCCTTATTCTAATAAGCCATGAAAGCCCGGTGACGAGACCACAAGAAAAAGGCAAAATGACGTCTCATAATTATTTATTGAAATTACTGCTGCTGTCAAGCAAGTCTGAATTATTGCCCGACTCCATTAGCTGACTTGCTATATGTGTGTGAGACAGAGGGAATGAGAAAATGATGAATGAGAAAGGGAGACAGAGAGAAAATTAGAAAGGGAGAAGACAGAATGAAAGAAGAGTAGGGGGGAGATACCCTGATCCAATTTATTTCTGCCAGTGGAACTCTCCTGTCAGAACATGCAGGTGATGGTTTGTTCTGGCAAACCGCTGTCATAATGGTCCAGCATTTCAGCTGCCGGCAAATCTAGCTTTGCTGTACTCATCCCTCTCCTAGGTATATCCTTTTCGGAGTTGCAGGAAACATGGAGCAATTTTTACAGGAAGGAGAAACTAACTGCAAGAGCTATAAGGTACTTTAGCAATAAACTGTTTATTGATGAGTGTGCAGGATGAGCAGGCATTCGGCCTTAATTTTAAAGATCCGGCATCCTCACATAAAATAAAGAAATCTCTCCCTATGCCAGGAATGCAGGAGGAGAAAGAAATACAGACCGGGGGATGAATGGTGGGAACCTGGGTTGAAGGTGGGGGGGTCTCCCCTTTCCGTCCAACTTCAGCCACTTTTGAAGGCAAATCAGGGATGCTGGCTCTTTTCCCTCTGACCTGGTCAACTGAGGGGAGGAAGCTGAACAGGATGCGGCAGCAGCTGAAAAGAAGGTTGCAGTCTTGTCACCTAGAACCAAGCACCACTTCTGAAGATTGTCGGGGTTTGGGTGCTGGAGCTCCTCGTGCACGGCCTTGGGCTGGTTATGCACGAGGTACCAGTTGCGGGGAAAGCGGCCAGCGTTCCGCGTGCTTTTGGGCACGGTCGCCGGCCAAGCCTCACAGTCTGAAGGATGATGAGTAAGCCAATTGAAGACTCTGGTGGTGTGTGAGTTCCTAGTTGCCTTCTTAAATGAAAAGTTGCCTCGTGAAATAAAATATATACCCTGACTCTGAATAGGCGGACCAAATTAAAGAAATTAAAATTTTTACTTTACTTCCCCCTTTAACCCCAAAGGAAGACAGACACCGGTTGTATCTTTAGTGGCTTCGGCAGAACCCGCGTAGGCTCGTCCCCTAAGCTAAGTTCTCCTAAGCTTAAAGACCCTGCGCGCCCAATCTTCCGCGAGGCTAACTAAATAAACTAAAACCGAAATATCTTCCGCGGGCCTAACCCTAGGCTAACCTAAAAGAACCTATCTAAAACTAAAACCGAATAATCTTCCGCGATCTAACTCTAACTAAAGAAAAACCCATCCAACCCGTCCAGCCCGCTCCTAATCCCTTAAACTAAACTTGACTTCAACTAAAACCCAACTAAAAGAACATAAGAAGAACGTGCGATCTCTCTCTCGCCTAAGCGGGGTGCCTCTGCCTTTTATTAGGGAACAAACGTGACATCATCATTAATGCTTTAACCAATAAAATCACCGTTGCTGCCCTCCAAAAAGGCGGGAAGCAAGTTTAACGCTCATTAACAACTTTGAACATGACCGGAACTATAAAATAAAGGCGGATTAATCTCGTAAGTGAACCACACTATTCATTCATGCTTTCACTTTCGCTTTCACGCGCAGTTATACCAAAAGTAGACCTCGAAAAACTCATAAAATAACCAAATAAATATGAATCCATGGCGGATCCGTGAAACGTATTCCGACATATCATCTTTCTTTTTTTGTTTTAAATTAAATTAATTTTGTTTTAGTTATATAAAAAAAAATTGAAGACATCGTAAGCATTTATCCCGACACAAACATTACCATTTGTTTTGATATAGACCTTGATATGAAAAAGCAAAGCGTCAACAGTGCCGACAGTGTCCACATCAAAACTGTGATATAAACACCAGCAAAACCATCAACATCCACCCCCTTCATAAGAGGAAATACTTGTACAATAACGTAGCAATAAAGTCATGAAAATAACAAACCACTAGCCGAACATAAAAAGTGATCGATCCGATACACTGTAAACCTTTTAGGCATATATAAATACTTCAATATGTAATGTAACAGAACAAATCACCTCATAAGCATGTATACTTTCGCGTGCAGCGTAAAACAACAAATTACTCCCCAAACACAAGAGAGGACCTGATGCGGGTCCAAAATTAAAATAACGGATAACGACTGCCCAAACATAAGAGAGGTCCCGATCCGGGACCCAAAATTAAAATATAACTAGAGCTGGGGCTACATAGCCTACCCAGACCCCTCCCCCATTTTTTTTAATTTTTTATTTGGAAAACTGAGGAAAATGGATAAGGAAACATAAAAGGTGTGTGGCACTGAGGCTACAGAATCGAGGGAACTTTAGATTCTGGACTTACCACAGCGACCACAGGTAACGGGGAACTAGGGTCCGATTCCAGAAAGGGGATTTAAGGCACCTAAGTACAAGTGGTTTTCGCCACAAGAGGGGATTTAAGCTACCTATATAAAGGTGTCCCAGCCAGGATGAGGATTTAAACCATCTACGCAAGGGTTTCCAGCGAAACGAGATGGAATTTAAACCAGCTACATAAGGGTCTCCCATGAACAGCAGGAAACAAGGTGAAGGGAAAAGCTGGGAACCTGGTTTACTGCCAAAGGTAGCATATAGAGGGGGATATTTTCAAAGAAAAAGGGGTACCAAGAGGGTAGGACACCACCAGACTTGACATATATATCTTGAACAAATCCAAGAATGACCAATACTTTGACCAAAGGAAATCATTCTAAATAAAGTATATAAATGTTACCACATTTTGAATTACAACTTTTGCAAGCACAACGAGGAGATTTAGGATCATTGAAATAAAACATATATGCATGAATATGTCTATGACTAGAACTGCACAAAGACAATGTTTTTAACCTTACATAAACATTTCCATATCATCAAAATTGTGACACTCTAAATGGAAACCATTTCAGAAAAGCTTTGTATATATAGACATCCATATCATTAATTACCAAGCTATAAGGAAAACACATGTAACATGTGAGGCGGATATTTCAAGAAGCATACAAAGGTAAATATGCAATTTTTACAAGTACAAGACAGGTTTAGAACTGCAAAATGGTGTTGGAGAGGAGGATGAAGATGATGAATGAGTTGCCGGTCGTCTTCTTCTCCGACTACACACGACCATGTAGAAGAAATAGTCCTGGAACTCAGGAAAAGTTCGTGGGGCTCAGGAAAGTACTGAAACATCGAGTTCTGAAGAAACAACGATACCTGTAGAAGAAAGGAGATTAAGCAAGCAAATCAAGGTGATCTGCTAGTGAATGCGGGTAAGAGAGTAACTGGAACAAATCCAGGCAGCCAGGAACCAGAGGCCGCCCAGAGGCAAACAAAAGGCATAGGTTGTAGGATAGTTGAAGAGTTGCTGCATTTGACACTGGAAACTAGTGCAGTCAAACAACGAGGTGGATATTCTCAACTTGGTTCCTTAGCTCTCCAAGGGCGCACACACCTGGCAGGCACCCAAACAGCCTTTTCTTCAAGGGCAACTGCAGCATATCCACGACCCCAAGTGATGAGTGGAACTGGTCCTCGCCATTCGATGTCAGGCAAGAGGCGATAAGAGACCAAAGGTCGAGGAAGCTGTTCCTCTTTCTTGAAGTGGAGATCCACTGGGGAATGAGGTTTGTTATGTGGGAAGAGGAGAAAATTTAAGGTGAACAGCACCTTTGCAACTGCCAAAGGGATCTCCGAGGCTGGAAGGTGACGTCCTGCAGTCTGTTTATGGAGCAGAGTTTTGAAAGTGAGGTGTGTCCTTTCAATGAGAGCTTGGCCTGTCGAATTAAACGGAATCCCATGAGATAGGGAAATGTTCCATTGCACACAAAAGTCACTAAAGGCCTGAGAAGCATAGGCCGGACCATTATCTGTTTTAATGGCTTGAGGTTTTCCCATAACGGCAAAGGTTCTCATGCAGTGCTGTATGACGTGCCTCGCAGTTTCTCCCTTCAGTGCTGTAGCCCAAATGAAACCTGAAAAGGTGTCCACTGTGACATGCAACTTAGACATTGGAGCAAGGGCTGGGACATGTGTCACATCCATCTGCCACAGCTGATTCGCCTCCGTGCCTCGAGGATTTACAGCATCAAATGGCAAGCAGATAGGAGACTTGGAGCACGAAGGGCAGCATGAAATAATATCCCTTGCCTGCGACATTGGAATGTTGAAGGTCTTGTGTAGAACCTTTGCTGATTGGTGGAAAGTTTCATGGCTTGTCACAGGATTGTCGAACAAGGAGAAAGCTAGAGTCCTGAGGGCAGCGTCTGCTACTGCATTTCCTTCCACCAGGAATCCTGGAAGGTTAGAATGAGAGCGCAAATGTGCAGCAAAAAAGGGAAATGAACGTCTCTGTAATAGTTCTTGAAGCTGCGCGAACAAATTAAAGAGATTTTCGTCCATGGACGGAGACAGATAAGCAACTGGAAGCGATGATAACAGTCTATATACATACTGAGAATCTACAACGAGGTCACTAAGACAAGGGAAAGTTTCAGCGGCGTGAGAGTGCTTGAAGATGCTGCTGAACAGAACTTGTAGACAGGAGAATTCACCTTACCAAGCAGTGAAACTTTCCAGGAGAACTTTGCAATAGGCTTTCTGCAAAGGATAATTTTAAGACTACTAAGGGAGTGTTCCAAGGTCAATGACTGTGGAGCTTTATCCATGAGGTATTGATGGAGAGTAAGGGGTTGCATACGATCCTGGTGTAGCAGCTCTTTGATTAGGGCCTCTGCTGCAGCGAGCTTTTCTGACGTCAGCGCCCATTGGTCGACCCATACAGGGGGTCCTTCCTTCCATGTGAGTGGAAGAGCATGTACTGGCGCTGATGCAAAGGCCCACATCAAAAATGCGTATGGACAACAGTTCTTGCTTTAGACAATAAGTCTCTACCCCAAAGGGTGATAGGCACATCCATAACAAGTGGACGGAGCTGCACCATGGAGCCTGAGTCTGACTGGAAGGTAATCGGATGCACGCTCTGATGGGCGGGTTCGAAACCTCCGACTCCGAAGACTTCCTGGGTGACAGTCGTTGCCCACTGGTCAGGCCAATCTTTTCTGGCGATCACTGTAACATCTGCGCCTGTATCAAGAAGACCCTTGATCTTTCGTCCACCCATTTCTAAGACGAGATGAGGGCGTTCTTCTGTAATCTTGATTAGCGCCATTGCTGCCTGAGGAGGCAAGGAGTCTACAGGAGCTGTAGGCGTAGAAGTAAGCAAATAGAGTCTGGCAATTTCTAAACCTTTTGTTAGAACACAAGGAACAGTTGAAAATCCTGGAATCAGCAACTGCGATGAATCTGTGATTCGAACTAGGCCTGCAGTCAGTGTGACTGTGGCAGGGAGGCGATCCATCCTAGGCAGAATAAGGCAAATTGAAGTATCTGGGAACGGACCACGAATAGATGTTGGCAATTGCTGAGCAAACCATGGATTTGAAAAGTAACAGTCCTCTGTTAAGAAGAGTGGTATACCTGGGACAGAAGAAGCTTCTTGTTCTTCATTGGCAGTGTCTGAAGACATCTTTTTGGCTTCGGGTTTTTTGCACTGCTGAAGTTGGCAACTTTGAAGCTGCTTGGCGTTGAGTTGGCAAACTTGAGGTTCTTTCGTTGGTAAGAGTTGCTGATGCTGTTGAACCTGTTGGCATTCAGTCAGTTGTGCATCAAACTGACATGATGGAGCTTCTTCTTTAACACAAGACAGTTGAAGTTGTTGTCCATGATAATTATTTGGTTGTGGCGGGCTGAGCTTAAAAGCTGGAGGTGACACAAAGGTGTGGACATTGTTAACTGGAGTGATGTTTAAACTTCCACAAGAGGGAGCTGTCTCACTCACTTGCATTCTTTGGCCACATGGAAAGTGATCATCAGCTGGGTTGCTACCTGGATATTGCTGTTTCATCAAGGGCAAATGTCCTTCAATGACAGATTGACCTTGACTCAAAGGTGAGTAAAGCTCAGGTGCTGCGAGGTTGACCTCAGTAGGATGTTTTCTCAACGTTGAAGGCAATTCTGCGATCAGAGACTTGACTGTGATTGCTTGTTGTGAAGCAGGGGTGACATCAGTAGGAACTGAAGGGCGGTTAGCAGAAGGTGAACTGAATGCTGCGTTCTCTACTGGAACCCTTTGAATAGGTAAGGCAGATGATGAAACCTCTGGAACCTGAATGTTTGATGAGGTCACATCTTTTCTCTGGACATCTGAAGAGTAGATATCTCTCTGGATCACTCTTTTTTCCTGATGACCTGGATAAGGAGTAGCGTTGTTCACCTTTCTGGGATGGTTGACCTTCATGATGTTCTTGAGCTTGCACCCTATTGTTTTACCGGGGCCGGGGCGCGGCCCGCAGAACCGTTTCCCTGAACTGGAGATGAGGTAGGTGATGTATTTTGTGGATTCAAACGACAATCGTTCGCCCAATGAAATCCTTTCTGACAGATGGGACATCTCTCTGGTGGCTTGGCAGAAGGCCTTGGCGTTGTTGTGCACTGCGACCTGAAATGCCCATCGCCTCCACACCCATAGCACTTCTTGACTGGCGTAGAGCTGTCTTGACGTGGCATCTGTACTGCAGCCGCCAAGAGCTGTGCTTTGTAGGAGTGGGTACCAACATTCTGGCAGACGCGTAGCATCTCAGTCAATGTGGCATCTGGACGAGCTGCAACTGCTGTTAGGGCATTCTTGCAGTCATCGTTGGCATTTTCAAAGGCAAGTTGTTTTGTCAGCATGTTTCTGGCATGACGATCTTCTATCTGGCGTTCCACTGCAACAATCAGGCGATCCACAAAGTCCCCATAAGGCTCTTTTGGACCTTGCCTAACTGCAGCGAATCCTGATACTGAGCTGGCATCTGTGCGATTGGGTAGTCTGCGCCAAGTTTTGACTACGATGTCTGCTATGGTGACGAGTGCAGCATCAGGTATGGCTAGCTGTTGATTGAGATTGGAGTAATGTCCTGATCCTGTGAGCATATCTTCTGTGGCGAGTGGCGTTGCACGTCTGGCTGCTACTTCCTTCCACTCTTGCAGGCACAGAAGAGCATCTGTAGGCGACAGGAAGGTGCGAAGTATCAACTTCCAATCAGATGGCAGAAGTCTACTAGTGGACAGTCCTTCAAGTAAACTTCTAGTATAAGGAGCTTGAAGTCCATTTTCGCGTATGGCTTTTCGCAGTTCACGTAGTGTTTCAAAAGGGATGGCTTGATATCTTGCAGGTTGTCCTCCATTAGCACGAATCACTGGAAAGATGTGCATTGGATCAGCACTAAAGTCTATTTGTCCCAAAGCTGCTTCTAAAGCTTGAGTTCTGCAGATGGGTTGCATTGCTGTAGGATCTGTAGGTGGCATCAGTGAGTTTAAATCTTCTTGATGCTTTCCAAATGATGAGCCACTAGATGGCGCTAAAGAGTCTTTGACATCTGGATGCCTTGAAGATGGCTGACTATGAAGACAAGATGGCTGACTTGAAGTTGGATGAAGACAAGATGGCTGACTTGAAGTTGGATGAAGACAAGATGGCTGACTTGAAGTTGGATGAAGACAAGATGGCTGACTTGGAGTTGGAGCATAAGGTTGTTGGCTCTGTACTGCAAGTCCTGGCATCTGGATCATCATTGTTTGGCTTTGTTCTTGTCTTGGAATCTGCATTGGCATCGGAGGTGCTGAAGGGTTGGTAAATTGCTGTTGTGCTGCTTGCATTGAAGCTTGGATTGCTGTTGATTGGAAATCAGCTTGCTGCAAAACTGGAGCTGCTGGCTTGAGCGCGGCCTGCAGGGCAGCAGGGTTTGCTGGCAAAAAGGCTGCTTGCTGCTGCTGCTGCTGGATCGCTGGCAAAAGCGCGGCTTGCGATGGAGGAAGCGGGACCGTTGCTTGGAGCGAGGTCCGCGGCTGCTGCTGACTTGAGATCGCTGGCTGGTAAAAGGCCTGCGATGACTGCTGAGCGACTGGCGGTGGGGCAGTCCGCGGCGGGGCTTGAAAGGCCGACGGCGTCTGCTGCACCGGCACAGGCGGCAATGAATCTGGCAATGACAAATTGGACAAGGGCGAGTGCGTGTACGACAACGGGGCCTGAACTGGCTGCTGCGAGGGGGCCGAAAATGGCACAACCGCAAGCGGCAGCACAGGGGCACTATTAAAAGCAGTATTTCCTAAATTCACTGTTCCATTAAGCAAAACATTTCTTGGAGCGATTTGTTGAAAGCAGTTTCTTACTTTGCTCCATACCAATTGTACAGGAATTCCGATTTTCGGGTTGGCCATAAATTCTAACCCGATCCTTTCCCATGAGGCTAAATCTTTCGTTCCCTCCTTAGGGACCCAAGGGCAGATTTCCCCAATAGTTTTAACTAAAAGCTCTACTTCTGATTCAGAGACAGGGTGACCATTTCTTTTCAAAAGGTACAATAAATCTTCACAAAATTTAACTTGAGCAGTTGAGAGTGAGGAGCCCATTTTTTAAACACTTTTCCAAAACTTTTCCTCCCCCACCCGTAGGCTTCTACTAGGGGACACCGGTTCTACCCGTAGGCTTTAACCGAAAAACCTGGCACCCGTAGGCTTTAGCCAGAAAACCTCCGCCCCCACCCGTGGGCTTCTACTAGGGGCTACCGGCCCTACCCGTAGGCTTTGACCGAAAAACCTGGCACCCGTAGGCTTTTGCCAGAAAACCTTTCCCTCCCACCCGTAGGCTTTTTCGGGAGACACCGGCCCTACCCGTAGGCTTTGACCGAAAACCCTGGCACCCGTAGGCTTTTGCCAGAAAACCTTTCCCTCCCACCCGTAGGCTTTTTCGGGAGACACCGGCCCTACCCGTAGGCTTTGACCGAAAACCCTGGCACCCGTAGGCTTTTGCCAGAAAACCTTTCCCTCCCACCCGTAGGCTTTTTCGGGAGACACCGGCCCTACCCGTAGGCTTTGACCGAAAACCCTGGCACCCGTAGGCTTTTGCCAGAACCCTTCCCACCCGTAGGCTTTAGGGAAGACCTTATCCTGCCCGTAGGCTTACACTAAACTCCTTGCCGCTCTACCCGGGGACCCCTTGGGGCAAAATACACGCGCGCAATTTCTATTTACAGTACTTTGGGCAAGCGGTGGATTCGCGCTACTGCAGCGAAATCCTGGATAAACCGGGCCGTTATACCTCACCTCTCAATGTCTGTTTCCGAGCCACTTCCGATATGTTTCCTTCAACCGGAGTCTTCGTGGAAGCGATTTTTGACTACGCTTTGCCTCAGAGAGGGCACCACTTGTCGGGGTTTGGGTGCTGGAGCTCCTCGTGCACGGCCTTGGGCTGGTTATGCACGAGGTACCAGTTGCGGGGAAAGCGGCCAGCGTTCCGCGTGCTTTTGGGCACGGTCGCCGGCCAAGCCTCACAGTCTGAAGGATGATGAGTAAGCCAATTGAAGACTCTGGTGGTGTGTGAGTTCCTAGTTGCCTTCTTAAATGAAAAGTTGCCTCGTGAAATAAAATATATACCCTGACTCTGAATAGGCGGACCAAATTAAAGAAATTAAAATTTTTACTTTACTTCCCCCTTTAACCCCAAAGGAAGACAGACACCGGTTGTATCTTTAGTGGCTTCGGCAGAACCCGCGTAGGCTCGTCCCCTAAGCTAAGTTCTCCTAAGCTTAAAGACCCTGCGCGCCCAATCTTCCGCGAGGCTAACTAAATAAACTAAAACCGAAATATCTTCCGCGGGCCTAACCCTAGGCTAACCTAAAAGAACCTATCTAAAACTAAAACCGAATAATCTTCCGCGATCTAACTCTAACTAAAGAAAAACCCATCCAACCCGTCCAGCCCGCTCCTAATCCCTTAAACTAAACTTGACTTCAACTAAAACCCAACTAAAAGAACATAAGAAGAACGTGCGATCTCTCTCTCGCCTAAGCGGGGTGCCTCTGCCTTTTATTAGGGAACAAACGTGACATCATCATTAATGCTTTAACCAATAAAATCACCGTTGCTGCCCTCCAAAAAGGCGGGAAGCAAGTTTAACGCTCATTAACAACTTTGAACATGACCGGAACTATAAAATAAAGGCGGATTAATCTCGTAAGTGAACCACACTATTCATTCATGCTTTCACTTTCGCTTTCACGCGCAGTTATACCAAAAGTAGACCTCGAAAAACTCATAAAATAACCAAATAAATATGAATCCATGGCGGATCCGTGAAACGTATTCCGACAGAAGATGAGATCCGTAATGGAGCACATATTTGCAATCTCAACATTTGGTCGCTGCCATGCATCTATTTGTCTGGATCACCTCAGCGTTCCATATTCTGCCTGAGGTTCTGTGGTCTTTATTTCTCTCTGCATGTAACTTTGTGAGCATTTGGCCTTGAAAAGTGGTGGACAAATAACTGGGGAAAATAAATACAACAAACAAGTAAGTGTAACTCATGCTACAGTCCAATCACAAGCAAGACCCAGTAATGTGGAAGAACGTGGTAGAGGGACAAATCACCATGTAAAAATTTAAAATGGAAAACTTTGTTTTATTGGCCTCACTCTATGTTAGGTTAGTCAAGTGTCCTACTTAACAAGGACAGTCCTCTGTCTGAAAGGCTTCTCATCCAAGTCTGGTTTAAAGTTGAAGAACCATCCAATGGGGGAACAGAGGCCTCAGCACCTGGAGAGAAAGCACTAGAGAAGCACTTTGATGATCGGATGTTAGGTAAAGGTAAAGTGATCCCTGACCATTAGGTCCAGTCGTGTCCGACTCTGGGGTTGTGGCGCTCATCTCGCGTTACTGGCCCAGGGAGCTGGCGTACAGCTTCCGGGTCATGTGGCCAGCATGATGATGATTTGATGGTCGGGTATTACTGAACTACAATTCCCATAATCCCCGGTCATGCTTGCTGAAGCTTGGTTCCACTGAAAATATGAACAATTCTCACGTATTATAGCTATTACCATACAGATTATTATACCTATAATATTATGCACATATTCACTCCAGGTTTCCTAATGTAACGAGGACATAAACAGATGCATGCAGCAATGCATAAAACGGTATAAGAATGTATATGTATTAATATACTTATAAAATTATACTGAAGAAATGTAGAACCGCATGGGGCTCAGCTCAACATAAAAGCAAAAAAATGTTTTTTGTAAGTGTATAATTTTGCATAGTATTAGTAAGGCTTTTTTTAAAAAAAGAAAACACAAGCAGCTCAGACATAAGAGGGTGCTCAACACAAGAGGTTGATCAAAGCTCAGTTGGGTCAGACCTGATTCCTTCTCCTTCCCACGCAGGCACACAGGTCATCTGGCAAGAGTCTTGTTCCCCAGTGCCATGGTGAGATGTGTTCTATATAATTTTTCAGCTATTCATAGAAGTCCGCTCACCTTCCCCAGTGGGCAGTGTTGCGACCGGGCATCCAGGTCCTTGCAGTGGTCTGGCTGGGGGTGGATGGGTGATGTGTCCCTCATGCCGACCCCGGCTGTGTCACATCCCCGCCAGCCAATCAGTGCTAGCGGGGACGTGGCTGTGGGTGATTTAAACCACAGCGCAGCCAAGGGGCTGCCCTCTTTCTCCACATGCGCATTTTATGCAAATCCCTGTCCTCCTTGGGCAGTGCATAACCCAACTACATGAGCAGTCTCAAAGTCATGCAAAGCATTTAATCATTTATAAATATTGTGGACTAAATAGGGGACGTTGTTCAGAAGTGGGAAGTTTCCAGCACCCGGGAGTCATGGGGAGTTTCCTGCACCACAAGACTCCTACACCAACAGAGTGAAAACTCTACCTCAAGCCTTGCAGGCTGGAAAGTGTTTCTTGACGCAATCTAAATTGCAGTGCAAGCTGGGTCAACACAGTCACTTTACTTTTGACCTTTTAGTCAGCCACTTGACCTCAGCCACTCACGCTAAGCTTTCGAAAACCACATAATCAGTGTATGGTCTTCAGTCTGACCCCTTCATGGATCACTGCCTTGTCGTGGCGAAGGGGCTTGAATTACTCAGGGAAGCTATGGACAGGTCAAGATGGACAGGTCATAGTAGAGAGTTTGGACCAAACGTGATCCACCTGGAGTAGGAACTGGCAACCCACTCCAGTATCCCTGCCAAGAAAACTCCATGGACAAAGACAACAGGCATATAAAAGATATGACGCTGGAAGATGAGCCCCTCAGGTCGGAAGGCGTCCAACATGCTACTGGGGAAGAGCGGAGGACAAGTACAAGTAGATCCAGAGCTGATGAAGCGGCTGGGCCAAAGCCGAAAGGACGCTCGGTTGCGGATATGCCTGGAAGTGAAAGGAAAGTCCAATGCTGTAAAGAAAAGTATTGCATAGGAACCTGGAATGTAAGAACCATGAACCTTGGTAAGCTGGATGTGGTAAAAAGTGAGATGGCAAGAATAAACATTGACATCCTAGGCATCAGTGAACTAAAATGGACAGGAATGGGCGAATTCAGTTCGGATGACTATCATATCTACTACTGTGGGCAGGAATCCCGTAAAAGAAATGGAGTGGCCCTCATAGTCAACAAAAGAGTGGCGAAAGCTGTACTGGGATGTAATTTCAAAAATGATAGAATGATCTCGATGCGAATCCAAGGCAGACCTTTTAACATCACAGTAATCCAAGTTTATGCACCAACTACCAGTGCTGAAGAAACTGAAATTGATCAATTCTATGAAGACTTACAACACCTTATAGAAATGACACCAAAGAAGGATGTTCTTCTCATTATAGGGGATTGGAATGCTAAAGTAGGGAGTCAAGAGATAAAAGGAACAACTGGCAAGTTTGGCCTTGGAGTTCAAAATGAAGCAGGGCAAAGGCTAATAGAGTTCTGTCAAGAGAACAAGCTGGTCATCACAAACACTCTTTTCCAACAACACAAGAGACGACTCTACACATGGACATCACCAGATGGGCAACATCGAAATCAGATTGATTATATTCTCTGCAGCCAAAGATGGAGAAGCTCTATACAGTCAGCAAAAACAAGACCTGGAGCTGACTGTGGCTCAGATCATCAGCTTCTTATAGCAAAATTCCAGCTTAAACTGAAGAAAGTAGGAAAAACCACTGGGCCAGTAAGATACAATCTAAATCAAATTCCTTATGAATACACAGTTGAAGTGAAGAACAGGTTTAAGGATTTAGATTTGGTGGATAGAGTGCCTGAAGAACTGTGGATGGAGGCTCGTAACATTATACAGGAGACAGCAACGAAAACCATCCCAATGAAAAAGAAATGCAAGAAAGCACAGTGGCTGTCCAAGGAGGCCTTACAAATAGCGGGGGAGAGAAGGCAAGCAAAATGCGAGGGAGATCGTGAAAGATACAGGAAATTGAATGCAGATTTCCAAAGAATAGCAAGGAGAGACAAGAGGGCCTTTCTAAACGAGCAATGCAAAGAAATAGAGGAAAATAACAGAATGGGAAAAACCAGAGATTTGTTCAAGAAAATTGGAGATATGAAAGGAACATTTCGTACAAAGATTACCACAATTAAGGACAAAAGTGGAAAGGACCTAACAGAAGCAGAAGACATCAAGAAGAGGTGGCAAGAATACACAGAAGAATTATACCAGAAAGATATGGAGGTCTCATACAGCCCAGGTAATGTGGTTGCTGACCTTGAGCCAGACATCCTGGAGAGTGAAGTCAAATGGGCCTTAGAAAGCCTCGCTAACAACAAGGCCAGTGGAAGTGATGATATTCCAGCTGAACTATTTAAAATTTTAAAAGATGATGCTGTTAAGGTGCTACACTCAATATGCCAACAAGTTTGGAAAACTCAGCAGTGGCCAGAGGATTGGAGAAGATCAGTCTACATCCCAATCCCAAAGAAGGGCAGTGCCAAAGAATGCTCCAACTACCGCACAATTGCACTCATTTCACATGCTAGCAAGGTTATGCTTAAAACTCTACAAGGCAGGCTTAAGCAGTATGTGGACCGAGAACTCCCAGAAGTGCAAGCTGGATTTCGAAGGGGCAGAGGAACCAGAGACCAAATTGCAAACATGCGCTGGATTATGGAGAAAGCTAGAGAGTTCCAGAAAAACATCTACTTCTGCTTCATTGACTACGCAAAAGCATTTGACTGTGTCGACCACAGCAAACTATGGCAAGTTCTTAAAGAAATGGGAGTGCCGGATCACCTCATTTGTCTCCTGAGAAATCTCTATGGGGGGCAAGAAGCTACAGTTAGAACTGGATATGGAACAACTGATTGGTTCAAAATTGGGAAAGGAGTACGACAAGGCTGTATATTGTCTCCCTGCTTATTTAACTTATATGCAGAATTCATCATGCGAAAGGCTGGACTGGATGAATCCCAAACCGGAATTAAGATTGCCGGAAAAAATATCAACAACCTCAGATATGCTGATGATACTACCCTGATGGCAGAAAGTGAGGAGGAATTAAAGAACCTTTTAATGAGGGTGAAAGAGGAAAGCGCAAGATATGGTCTGAAGCTCAACATCAAAAAAACTAAGATCATGGCCACTGGTCCCATCACCTCCTGGCAAATAGAAGGGGAAGAAATGGAGGCAGTGAGAGATTTCACTTTCTTGGGTTCCATGATCACTGCAGATGGTGACAGCAGTCACGAAATTAGAAGACGCCTGCTTCTTGGGAGAAAAGCAATGACAAACCTAGACAGCATCTTAAAAAGCAAAGACATCACCTTGCCGACAAAGGTCCGTATAGTTAAAGCTATGGTCTTCCCAGTAGTAATGTACGGAAGTGAGAGCTGGACCATCAAGAAGGCTGATCGCCGAAGAATTGATGCTTTTGAATTATGGTGCTGGAGGAGACTCTTGAGAGTCCCATGGACTGCAAGAAGATCAAACCTATCCATTCTCAAAGAAATCAGCCCTGAATGCTCACTAGAAGGACAGATCCTGAAGTTGAGGCTCCAGTACTTTGGCCACCTCATGAGAAGAGAAGACTCCCTAGAAAAGACCCTGATGTTGGGAAAGATGGAGGGCACAAGGAGAAGGGGACGACAGAGGATGAGATGGTTGGACAGTGTTCTCGAAGCGACTAACATGAGTTTGGCCAAACTGCGAGAGGCAGTGAAGGATAGGCGTGCCTGGCGTGCTCTGGTCCATGGGGTCACGAAGAGTCGGACACGACTGAACGACTGAACAACAACAACTTCAGTCTGAGCAACTTGCAGAGGACAAGCCTGGCTGAGGGCCTGTTGCCTTTCCTACATTGCTGCCTTTAGAGCTTGCCTCACACCAGATGACGGTGCTTGTTTCTGGCCCTTCTGAATGTCAGCTGCCAAATGCTAGATGGGGATATCAGCAGGCTTAGATAAGCCCCCCAAAAGCTTTGGCAGTGGAATCCAATTGGGAGAAAAAATCACCCTGTAGCAAAGAGGACCATGCTCGGTGTGCATGAAATATTGACTAGCCATGTGATGGAAGATGGGAACACTTTTGTTGCCGGTCAAATATAGACTGCATTCAGATGCTTGTTTTATTGTGTTTCTTTTACACTGCAGTACCTGTTGTGTTTGATCAATATGCTTTTTGATCAATATACTGCCATATCACACTAAACCTCTGCTGCCTTGCTATACTCATTTGTAAACCCTGAGGAAAAATCTGTACCCACTCCCTTGTGGAACATCTTCAGGAGAAAAAAGGCTAAGGACTAAACCCTACACAAATGTGGAGTGGAGTCCCAAAGGTGGTTGGATTGTGCCTTGTACTTCTGGCAACTCCTGCAGCCAAGCTGGTGCCAGACATACTGCTCTGCTTTTCTTTGGACCACATCAGTGAAGCTGAAAGTGGGGTCTTGTCGTCTGGGGAGCCCAGGACCTCCATACATACTGCCCAGACTTGTGCCCTGGAGAGGTCACTACAAGGTTTGATTTCATCCCTGAAGGTGCACTCCATTGTCTCTCAAGACAAACAGATGCCAACAACAAGCTAAATTTTAAATGGCTGGAAAGCACTGTATGCTGTGATACCACCCCAATTTTCATCGCGTGAATATCGGTGGCATGATCATGAAAGCCACATGAAAATTATATCATAAAACTCAGATAGTGTAATTTTTCTGGAAACAATTGTTCTGGAAACAGTTAACATGGAAATGTGCACTAAACTTCCACGAGGTTCCACTAGATTTCCAGGGGTGTCTTTGGTATCATGTGGAAGACAGCAGAAATGTGAAAATTAACAGGTAAGGAAATGTCAGGAAGACAGAATAAATTGCTATCTGCATGCAGCCACAGAGATAGAGAACTCACAAGCTGAGTTGTGACTGATATGTAGCGAAGACAATGTGACCAAATTCAGAAATTCAAATTCATGCTGTTCATGAGTAGCGAAATTGGAGAGCAGGGTTTTCCACCAGATATTATTGGGAGGAGGTGAAATTATTACATGTTTTATTATTAGTCCAATTCTAGCCATACTCAGGGTAGACCCACTGAAATTAATGGACATAGCTAACTTGGATCTATTAATTTCACTGGGCCTTCTCCGAGTCGAGCTTAGTTCGGAACAACCCGCTATTATATTTGTTGATCACTTTTCGCAAAATGTATCAAAGCAGATGACAAAAAGAATTAAAATGCAGAAACGCGTTTAAAACCCACAACACAGAATGAAACAAAAGAATAAAAAAGTGTCCATCCACCAATAAAAATAAAAAGGACAAACCCTTGGCAGAAGATGAACTGCAGTGGAGTGGAAACAGTGCTACAAGCAACTTGTAGGGCGGAATGGAAATCCAAGCCTTATTACATCCCTGCCTTTGTATCGTAGCTACAGCCAGTGCTTCTGACTGGCAAACCATCTCACCACAACTGCCCCTTCACACATACATATCCAGGAAACCTGAAGGTTTCCCTGATGTCCCATGAGGGCCAATTGGCTTCTTGCCTGCTAACCCTAACCCTAATCCCAGTTCTCTGAGAGGCTCCTCAAATCTTTCTCTAGAGAAAGTGAGGGGGGGCTTTAAAAAAAACTGTGGCCCCCTGACTCCCCCACATGTGCTTCCTTTCCCCAACCTGCTTACTGATAATAATGAGCCCAGACACTTTTATTATCATTATTAATTAGCACTTTCAAGCAATGGAATTAAATCAATATGGTGGACTGAAACTAATTTTAACAAGCCATTGAGATCAATCATCGGGACTTTTATCTACATAAATGCCACTAAACTCAGCTCGTTAGTGTAACATTAGCCGGGGAAAGGGGTGGGGGAGAGAAAAGGAAGACTGGCGGGGTTTTAATTAGGGAGACATAAACCGTGCCATGATTTTTCTTCTTTGATTTGCTTTTAATCTCATCTGCAAGTTCTGCCAGTGCCCGACTTGATTATTACTCCCTTCAAAGGCAGCAGGGGGAGAGCAGGAGAGAGACACACACACACAGAGAGAGAGAGAGAGGACAGAAGCAAGGAGACACTCAGAACTGCTTGGCAAACTTAACTGGCTGTCTAGCACTTTCCCCCATTTATATCACTAATGGCTTCCAACTGCCAAGTGACCTTCGCCTCAAGGTAGAGTAGAGTCAAGGGAACATTGGACGAGAGGAGTAAGGTCTGCTCTGGCTCCCCTGGGAGAGCACACATATACAGCAATGTATAATTTTGACATTCAGTTCTGAATCCAGTCCTATGGTGCTGATGTGGTGGGGAATGCTGAGGTCTGAAACAGTCTTTCCTCCAAGGACTGCCACTCATAGAAGGACGTTTCTGTAGCCCAGTGATGTGGCACCTGTGGCTCTCCAGTTGTTGTTGGACTACAACTTCCCTGACTGTTGGCCATGCAGGCTGGGGCTTATGGGAGCTGTAGTGCAGCAACATCTGGAGGGTGGCAGGTTCCCCACCCCTGCTGTAGTCAATCACCACCATGATGTCAAACAACAGTCATAATTGCCCACCTCATGGATGAAGCTACCAGCACAAACACATTTGTCCGGTCTGCTGAAACTGGGCACAAATGACCCATTCTAGTTATACCTATACAAAGATCTGTATTGTTAAAGCTATGGTTTTCCCAGTAGTGATGTATGGAAGTGAGAGCTGGACCCTAAATGCTTTTGAATTATGGTGCTGGAGGAGACTCTTGAGAGTCCCATGGACTGCAAGAAGATCAAACCTATCCATTCTGAAGGAAATCAGCCCTGAGTGCTCACTGGAAGGACAGATCCTGAAGCTGAAGCTCCAATACTCTGGCCACCTCATGAGAAGAGAAGACTCCCTGGAAAAGACCCTGTTGTTGAGAAAGATTGAGGGCACAAGGAGAAGGGGATGACAGAGGATGAGATGGCTAGACATTGTTCTCAAAGCTTCTAACATGAGTTTGACCAAACTGTGGGAGGCAGTGGAAGACAGGAGTGCCTGGCGTGCACTGGTCCATGGGGTCACGAAGAGTTGGACATGACTAAACGACTAAACAACAACAGTTATACTATACTGTAAACCTTAAGAACATGTGAAGACCCTGCTGGATCAGATCAAAAGCTCATCTACTGTAGTCTAGCATCCTGTTTTCACCATTGGGGAAGCTCACAAGCAGAACTAGAACACCACAGCACCCTTCCCAGTTGTTATTCTCCCTTACATCTAGTTTTCTATGTGCAATGATTTTTTGAGTGTGGGGTATGGAGGAAAGCATTCAGTAATGCGAGTCTTTGCCAGCAGTATGAAGTGACAAAGCTCCACCATTGGCCTAGCATCAAAGTGAGCAGCTTACTTACAAAATATCAGCCTGGGTAATAATTCATTGGCTGCTTGAATGTTTAGGAGTAAAAGTGTGTGTTTGTTGGTACATTGGTTTGATCCAGGGGTGGGAAATGTTTGTCCCACCAGATCTCCAACCATCCCCAACCGCTGACCACTTTGGATGGAGCTGATGGAAGTTGGGCTCCAACAACATCTTGAGGGCAGCATGTTACCCATCCCTGTCTTAATGAAAGGCCAAGCTAGACTGCTATCAGAGGCAAACTTGCCTTTTGCATCCATTTGGTTCTCCCTTTCTCCCTTCCTTTCTTCACCAGCTACTATCAATTTTATTTATTTATTTTTACCGTGGTACTTAACTGGTGAAGATGTGATGGATTAGTAGAACACCATGTGTGATGTGCCCTTGCGAATGCTTCAGTCTGTGTCAAGATGTTTCAGTTCTGATTTGAGGATTTGCAAATGGGTTCATCATGTTCCAAAAGTCAACTTAATAGTAGCTTTGACATGGATCCAGATCAACAAAACTATATTGTGCAGACTTTCACAACAAATCCAAAATATTATTAAATACTTCTACCCAGAAAGTAAGCCTCATTTAGTATAGTTGTATTTACTACCAGGGGAAGCCTGAGGAAATAACAATTTGCATATATTTTATTCCCACCCACCCCCATCTTTAGCCATGGACTAGATATTCCAAAGGATATTCTACAGGAATTAACATTTTCTCCTGTTAGACATGTGTTACAAATGATGACCACATAATATCTGACTAGTACATATCTGACCAATGGCCATCTTTTTGTGTGTGGGTCAGACTAGATTGAAGGCATTGTGCACCATATTCTTTACTGCCATTTATACAATTCACCTAGCCAATTTAAAAATAATGACTATAATTTAAATAGAAATATGGCTTCCTAGAAAGGGGAACAAGACTGTGACCAGGTGATGTGTGCCTGCTCAGTCCACTTCCGGGCTGCGAATGGGCAAGCTCAAGGCCTCTGTTCTCCTTTCTGATGGTACTTTATCTTTCAACCAGACTTGGACTGGCAACCATCTGAAGAGAGGAAGCTTTCAAATAAAAGGACTGTTCTCTGTAAAGTTGGACGTGTGGCCAATCTAATCTCAGCTTAGCTTATAATTTAGGATCTGTCCCCCATTGCCATATTTACCCTACAATTCCTTTCATTCATATCTATGAAACAAGAACCACTTCACCTCTTTTTTTTTCTTTTTTCTTTTTGTTTCCAGTCCATTTGGAATCAGAGCTGAACAGGATTTCAAAGGTCATTTACCAGTAGTCCAGTCCACTGCCAATGCAGAAAATCTCTAATAGGTAGACATCCAACCACTCTTTAAAACCTAAGCAGAGTCCGCCATCTTCCCATATTGAACAGTTCTTCCCATGAGGACATTCCTCCTAATATTTATTCAAGATCCTGTTTCTTGTAATTGGAACCCATTGGTTTGACTCCTAGAATTCTGGAGCCAAGATAGTCAATGTGAAAGAAACCCACCAATTGTTGGACTCCAACTCCTATAATTCCTGATCACTGTCCATGTTGGCTGAGGCTGGTGGGAGTCCAAGAACATCTAAAGGGCACCAAGTTGGTTATCCCCATTCTATAGCAACAGAAAACAGATTTGTTCCATCATCCATTAGACAGCCCTTTAAATGGTTATCATTGCTCTCCAGGTTGAATATATCAAATTCTTCCAAATTCTCCTCATAGGATTCAGGCATCTCAACAGTAATAGATCAGAAATGAAACATCCACCAGATAACAGCCCCCTCCCGGCAAAAGCAGGGGGAAGAATCACTATGACAGGATCAGTTTGTGACAGCTGACTTCTTTTGTGAGATCTCCTCTGCAGGAGCTATTCGACAAATGAATTTGGAGGGGGGGGTGAAACTCCCAATTGTTTGGCCCTCCTGCCCCAGCTCCTGTGGTGTTCTTCATGTGTGTTCACCTATCTTCTCGAAGCAAGGTAAGCAATGAGAGGAGTGAGCAGGCACCATAACTTGCACACACTTTGGTCTCTCCTCTGGGAAGTAGTGTGGATCAGGCCCCAGAGGAAGATGGGAGTGAATGGGTAGCAGCAGCAGTGGCATGGCAGTAGCCACATTCAAGGGGTAGGGCTCCCTCTTTAAACATCTCCTGCAAAATTCTGGAACCAGTACTGGAAACTGCAATGTTTTTGGTGATGGCTGCAGTGCAAGCTTCCCCAAGCTGGTGCCCTGCAGGTAATCTGGACTACAGCTCCTATCATCCCTGTTACCGGTCGCATTGGCAGGGGGGCACCAGTTTGGGGAGCACTGCTATAATGCATCTAGCTAATGGATGCTGCCCCTACTAGCCTTTGCATGTGATTATCTTTTGGTTCAAAAAAGGAGACAGTTAATATTTGTATGCAGTGGGGGGGGGCGGATATTGAGAACATCAGGATGACACTGGGATTTTAAATCACTGAGCCCTGCCTGTCAGCCAGTTTCTCTGCAGAAAGCTCTTAGCAGTTAATTTCTGGGTAATTTATTATCCTTCAGCTTAGCCCCACAGTACCATTAACAGTACAGTGACACAGCTGAGTGAAATATTGTCTAATTTATTATCTTATTACTCCTCTGGAACAGGATCAATTAATTACCCATTAAAGTATTTCAGTTGCAGAGATTTATTAGGGGACTCAGCGTTTTAACAGATGATTAGTTATATATGTTTGTTTGCCCGAGGAACACAGAGTAGCAAACAACTGGAGGGGAAGAAGGGGAGAGGCATACTGTGCTAGGAGGGAGCTAATGGATCTTTTCTGGACTCTCTGAAAATGGAGCAGTCAATGACAAGAATTATCGACTCATTCACTTGTGGTTTGGAGATAACCATATGTACCAAGAGGGAAGGAGGGGGGAAGAGGGAGAGAGAGTGAAGGGAGAGGGGAAAAAACTCTCACTCAACTGCTTTTTCCATTCAATAAATTTGCTTCAGAATATATTGGATTGGGGTTTGATGGCTATTTCGTGTTTTGCAGAGTGCTGACACTGGTATGATTCAGTAATTATTGTTTCTTTTAAGTTATTGCTGTAATTTTGCTTTCTAAGATCCCAATCAATTCCTGCCTCTCAAGGGCACGCTTGAAAAGCGATATTTGAAAACAGCCCTCTGATAGATTGCGCCGTTAGACAGTGGCTGAGACAAATAGCCTAATCTGGCAGAAATTAGCTTGGCTTCCACAGATAGTTTTATACAGCAATGTAAATTATATTGTCAGGGCCAGTCACTTTCCTGCTTAGAGTGCAGCTAACAAGAAGCCATGGAGATATTACAGGGGCTGCCTTTCATCCCTAGAGCAAGCTGCTGCAAAAGCCATTTATAAAAGGAGGGGGGGAGAGAAAGAACTCCACAGCAGGAGGCTGGAGGAAGAATAGATCTGACTGTGCCTGAGCCTAGGCTCGGCTCATGATCAGCCATGACAAGGTGGGCATTGACAGGGGGTAGATGGAGAGTTCTAGAGTGTAACCCACACCACCTGTGCCAGAGTAGAGGCGGTCTCCTGAGGTGGTGTTAGCGTGGTGCAGTGACTAGACTAGCATGGGGAAAACCTAGGTTCGACCCCTACTCAGCTGTGAATTGAAGAAGAGGTGCTTGGCACAGCCCCCATGGTGGTGGATGGATCCTCTCATTGAGCCTACACAGGGGAGTGGGCAGGCTTACAGAGGTGTAAGGTGGAATAGTAACTTTCCTCAAATCAGGACAATATTACCACCTTTCTAATAGTCCACACTGCCCTGTAATGGTATAGAGGAGTTGTGGACAATTTTGAGGCACAATTCTAGGACATTGTGGGGAGCTGAAACAGCAAACACTGGGGAAGATTGCCTGAGGTGGTGGCATCAGCAGTCATGGGATCTGAGGGGCTCCTATGCCTGCAAATTCCATCCACTTCTGTGAAACAGGGAAGGAAAAGCTATAGCTGTTTTTAGATACCCCATTGTAGTGAATGGGCAGGGAAGCACAGAGCTTCATTTTTAACAAATCCGATTCAGTCCTGAATAATGAGTTGCACTGAAAAGGCACAGATCAGCTTTGAAACAGATTGGGATGCCTCCCAAAGCAGAAAAAAGAAGAATGCTCTGGGTTCAAAAGGGAATCCAATAATACAAACTCTGCCGCAGAAGGAAAAGTAAGTGGCTATTTAATGACCACTTCAGGAATGCCAGAACCACATGAATGGACAGGAAGCAATTAATTTAAGAAGCAGAAGCAGTTTTAAAAGGAAGCGGCAAGGAGGAAAATACTAATTAAACAAGTTGTTGTAGGGAGAATCTGAAATGTTGTTAAAGGGACCCCTTACCATCAGGTCCAGTCGTGTCCGACTCTGAGGTTGCGGCACTCATCTCACTCTATAGGCCAAGGGAGCCGGCGTTTGTCTGCAGACAGCTTCCGGGTCATGTGGCCAGCATGACAAAGCCGCTTCTGGCGAACCAGAGCAGCACACGGAAACGCCGTTTACCCTCCCGCTGGAGCAGTCCCTATTTATCTACTTGCACTTTTGGGGTGCTTTTGAACTACAAGGTGGGCAGGAGCTGGGACCGAGCAACGGGAGCTCACCCCGTGGCAGGGATTCAAACCGCCGACCTTCTGATCAGCAAGCCCTAGACTCTGTGGTTTAACCCACAGCGCCACCTGGGTCCACTGAAACGTTGTTAGATGGCCAGAAAAGGCAGGTATGTTGATAAATAGGGTTTACTACTGAGTAAGTACACTGTAAGTACACTAAGTGAAATATTGTGTTGTCGGTGATATTAAGTGCTGTGTGAAATCAATTCTGCTTCCACTTATTCTTCTTATTTATTTATTTATTTATTTATTTCTGACCTTTTCCCCCAATAGAACTGAAAGATAGAACTGAAAGACAGCTTACAGATAAAAACGAGAATCTCTAAAAACAATCATTAAATAACAACCAACACTGATAGAATTAAAATTATATGCATACATAAAATATGGTTAAAACATACCAATAATTAAGGAAGGTAAATGTAAAGGACCCCCGGACGGTTAATGCCAGTGAAAGGCAACTATGGGGCACGACGCTCATCTCGCTTCAGGCCGAGGGAGCCGGCGTTTGTCCACAGACAGCTTTCAGGGTCATGTGGCCAGCATGCCTAAAACCGCTAATTACCAATAATGACAACAACACCCGTGAGCCAGCCCTTTCATTAAAAGCAGTCAGTTTCCCAAAGCCCCTTGGAACAAGGAGATCTTCACGTGCCAGTAGAAGGACCACAAGGAGGGAGCCAGTCTAGCTTCCCCAGGGTGGGAGTTCCAGAGTCTGGAAGGAGTGCCTGAGAAGGGGCTTGGTTGTAGAAAACAACTCCTTAGCAGCATTCAAGGGTCCCCATGTGGAAACAACCTTAATTTGCTTTTGGGGGGGGGGCATTTCACCAGGTAATCTCTATGCAGAGTAGATAGCCTAAGTTCGTCATGCCCCATACTTTCAAAGGGTCTGCACTGGGCATAACTGGCATTGTATACAAATTTTGATTTCTTCACTGATGCCACCGAAATAATATTGTTGACAATATAGTATAATGGCTGTGTGTAGATTACCCTGTTCCACCTGGTGACGCCCTGTGGGAATTTGACCTGTAACACCCCAGAGCCCACCCAACCTGCATCCATCCCTGAATCAATTCAGAGCGCAAAACTAAAGGTTTTTTAAAAAATATTTTTCTTTTCACCCATCAAAACCATTTTAAAAGGCACAGCACCTCACAGGATTGGATTCTCCTGCTTAGCTATTGTTAAATGAGATGGTCCAATCCTGTGCAGGTGCTGCTTTAAACTCTACAGGAGTGGTGCCTGATCCTGCAGAGTGAGGTGTCAAGCATAAAAGAGAGGGAAGACACAGTTGCCAGTGAGGCAACCTTTATCATGTGCTGCCTGCCTCTCTTTCTTGCTTGATGCTACACCTCCTGGTAGCCACAGATGGCTTTTGGCCAATACAACCCAAGTCGCAGCAATCTGTGGCTGTGTGCATGTGACTCATCTGAGGCCCGGGGTCCTCTGAATATGTGCAGTTCTTCTTGGGCTTCAGCCGAATCTGGTGTGCAGCCCTAGATAATATTGCAAGAGGTGATCTGTGCAAGACCTCTTCTGCAAGTTAAGATAATAAGTAAGATTACCCCCAAGAGGTGAGCTTGCAATTTTATGATTCTAATCAACTATGATTCCAACTTGTTAACAGAGCATTTTTGCCCTCCCCCCCCCCCCGCCATATGGTTTCCACTGTGTATGCATTATGATTTGTGTCCATGGTGGTGTCAGCGTGGTTAAATAAAAACCTGCTTCCAACACAGTTGGCCCCTGCAGCATTTTTTTTTTTTTTTTACATTTCCAATCAGTGCATCTCCTGTTTTTTATACTGCTTTTGTTTTTGTTTTTAGAGGGGGGGTCCACTCTTGCTGTATTATACTGCAAAAGTGCCCCTCCAAATGACAAAAATGCAATAACATCAGGAAGCATCCCGGACTGACGTGTGGACAGTCCAGTATAAATCCACCACTAATACTCTATTATTGCATTCATGGCATTTTGCAGAATACACCTGTGAAAAACAAAAATGAAAAACAGACTGGAGGGTCCTTGAGCTTTAAAATGTATCATTACAAAGCCCCCCCCCCCTTTTGTAGACATTCAAAATTTGATTTGAATGAATTCAGACATCAACATTACACACCTTATACTGGCTTTGTTGTTGCCAGTGGGAGACAGGAGACCATCTTCTAGTTTATGGGGTGGAAGCCTTCTGAATATAGAACTGTCAGCAAATATGAGATAGCTGTTTTGCACGTCTCGCGTTTGTGCTGATGCAAGCTAGAAACAGCTCTATGATCTGCAGGTATAACATGCTGCATCGCCTCAGTGTTTCTTAACAGCTCCCAAGGAGATGCACACACACACACAAACACATGAACACATAGAGGAGCCTTTCGAAAGGCAGGAGAAGGCAGCTGCACTTTTACAGGTGTAGCTCAGGGAAATCAAAGGATTTGCCCAGAAGCGTTCAGAATCCATGTTTATGCAGTATCCATTAGTGTATGGTTTCTCAGATAGCCCTCAAGTTGGAATGGGGAATCCCACTGCTGCTGGCAAAGCTCTAAAATCTTACAGAGTGTTGCAGCTGCTCTTTAGTATTTATGAAGGGCTATCTTGCTTCCAATATGAACCAGCCTATCAGTGATTAGGATCCCCAGAGGCTCTTCTCTGGAGTAGAACACCTCTCTGGCCTTGAGCTGCTTCTGTCAACCCCATCCCATATATTGGTAAACCCACCCATGCTTCCACTCGTTATGAATTTGGAAAGTATGAGAAGGGGTGCTACATGGAATCATAGAATTGTAGAGCTGGAAGGGACCCTAAGGCTCATCTAGTCCAACCCCATAAATGCAGGAATCTTACCTAAAGCATCCATGACAGATGGCCACCCAACCTCGACTTAAAAGCCTAAGTCTAAGTGGAGAACCTTACATTTGTCCTTACTGAAATTCCCTTGGTTAGTTTTGGCCTAGTTCTCCACTCTGTTAAGCTCATATTGAATCCTGATGTTCACTTCTGAAGCATTAGCTACCCATTTCTGTAAATTCCTTCATCCAAGTCATTTATAAATATGGCCTACTGACCTTGACCTTGACACCAAGAAAGGTCCTAGAACAGATAAGTAAACAGTCGGTCTGTGGGTACTTAGAAAAAGATGCTGTGATTACTAAGACCCAGCATGGGTTTCTCAAAAACAAGTCATGCTAGCTGAATCTCATCTTCCTTCCTTCCTTCCTTCCTTCCTTCCTTCCTTCCTTCCTTCCTTCCTTCCTTCCTTCCTTCCTTCCTCCCTCCCTCCCTTCCCTTCCCTTCCCTTCCCTTCCCTTCCCTTTTGATGGAGGTACAACCTTGGTGGATCAGGGTAATGCTGTGGACTTAGTGTATCTTGATTTCAGTAAGTCCCCCATGATATTTTTGCAGAGAAGCTGGTAAAATGTGGGCTGGATGAGATAACTGTAAGGTGGCTTTGCAGCTGGGTGACTGACAGAACCCAAAGAGTGCTGACTAATGGTTCCTCATCATCCTGGAAAAAAGTGACAAGTGGTGTGGCACAGGGTTCTGTCATGGGCCTGTTGTTGTTCAACTTATTCATAAACAACTTGGATTAAGGAATTGATGGGTCGCCAATGACTTTTGATCCATCTGCTCCCACCCATGAAGCAAGACAAGGCGACCACCTCAGGCAGCAGGATCCACAAGGGCAGCAGATCTAGCCTCCAAGGAATGCATCGCAAGAGCTGTGGCATGCTCCTTGAAGGCTGGATCTGCCGGCCCCTTGGCAGCCCCCTCGCCACAATGCCACTTCTACATCACCCTCTTGGTGAATAGCAGGCACTGATGGACTTCCACTCATGTTCCTGATGTAGATCTTCACTCACCCATTCTTCCCTCACTCACTCAGCCATTTTGTGCTTAGCCTTGGGTGCCAAAATGTCTTGGGCCAGCCCTGCCCTCAGTCTCCTCACTATGGCAACCTGGAAGTGACATAACTAGAAGAAAACCTGCCCCCCCCCCAACTTCTGCCCTGGCTTTAGGGAACTAGCAGGGCTTCCAGTGTGGTGGAGGGTCCCCCAACCCAGCCCCTCATTAGGATTGCGCTGCCCCTCATTCATTTACTGGCAGACAACGAGCAATTTAGCTTTGCAACTGCCATAAGTGAAATCTGGAAATAAAAATATTCTTACAGATCTGCGGTAACAGAGTTTGCAGGTGCAAGGGCACCCAAAATGGCTAGAGTGAACGAGCTATTAATAAATGGTAGGATTTAGAAATATTTGGAGTATGGAAGGGGAGATGCCAGGACAGTTTAAAAAATACAGGCTAAGCTTCTTTTCCAGGCCAGGGCCTCACCTGGGATAGAAGTCCTTAAGAGACACAAAAGGTGATGGAAGCAAGTCATTAACCCATCAATGGAGACCATGAACCAGGCAGGAGGTTCTGCCAGTGAGGGGTTGCCAAGGTAACGGAGGCATGATGTCACACAGGAAAAATGTTGTCCTTTTAAAAAAATGACTGAATGGGGGGGGGGGGGCAAGCAGACAGATAGGCATAGCTGTCAACCTTTTCCCTTTTTTTGCAGGAAATAGGGGTGGTTGACAGCCTCCCCAGAAGGGAAGGCAAAAAAGGGTGGAGGGTTGACAGCTATGCAGATGGAGAGGAGTTACTTGGAGCAGGGGGGTTGGGGAAGTGGAAAGGAAGTGGGCAGACCTCCATGAGCTGCTGTGAAGGCCAGAACCTTCTTAGCAGGCTGGTACAGAGGCACAGAGATGGCGGCCAGGTTGCCTTGGGAATCCAGAGCTGCACTGCTGAGGGAACAAGCCCCTCTCTCCAAAGTAGTTGTTGTTGTTGTTATTCAGTCGTTCAGTCGTGTCCGACTCTTCGTGACCCCATGGACCAGAGCACGCCAGGCACCCCTATCTTTCACTGCCTCCCACAGTGTGGCCAAACTCATGCTAGTCACTTCAAGAACACTGTCCAACCATCTCAATCCACTGTCAAACCATCTCATCCTCTGTTCGAGAACACTGTCCAACCGTCTCATCTCCAAAGTAGACCCAGGTGTAAATACATGTACAGACAATAAACCCTATTTCTCAAAGCCACTGGTCTCTGCTGTACCTTGCTTTCCCACCCAAAGCACAGACCTGTGTGAGCACCTCCTGGAACCACCTGGAATATGGCTTCCCTTAAAACCTATCCTTAAGCATTTTATTTTAATTTTCTTAACCATTCTAAACATTACTTCTCATATACAATTTTCTCTAACATCATCTAGCTGAAGCCATTTAAACAAGCCAATTCTGCTTCAAATGTCTAACTTTTCACGATTTTTTAAATAGTCCTTAAATTTCTTCCATTCCCGTTGCACCTTCTCCTCCCTCTGTTCTCGGAGTCTCGCGGTCAGTTCGGCAAGTTCCATAAATTCCATCAACTTCATCTGCCATTCTTCTACTGTCGGGAGCTCTTTACCTTTCCAGTTTCTTGCAAGTAAAATTCTAGCAGCTGTTGTGGCATACATAAAAAACACTCTATCCTGACTGGGTATCTCACCATTGGTCATGCTCAAAAGAAAGGCCTCTGGTTTCTTACTAAATGTAATTTTCATTACTTTCTTGAGTTCATTATAAATCTTCTCCCAGAAAGTCTTAACCTTTGGGCATGTCCACCACATATGGTAGAAGGTACCTTCTACAGTTCTACATTTCCAACACATATTACTTGAAACATGATATATTTTAGCTAACTTCACTGGTGTCAAATACCATCTATATATCATTTTCATAATATTTTCTTTTAAAACATTACAAGCAGTAAAGTTAATACCTTCCTTCCACAACTTCTCCCAGTCATCCATCATAATATTATGTCCAACATCTTTTGCCCAATCTATCATTGCAGATTTAACCAATTCATATTTTGTATGCCACTCTAGCAACAAATTATACATCCTGGAAAGGTTTTTAGAGTTCGGTTCAATTAATTCTGTTTCCAGCTTTGACTTTTCTGTTTGAAAACCAATTTTTTTATCTAGTTTAAAAGTTTCATAAATTTGATGATACTGCAGCTGAATAATGAATAATATATGAAGAGTTAGTATTTTAAAGGATATTAAGAATAATGGTAAATGTTAAGAAATTAGATACAAAGTTACCAAAGTTTACTAATATTGAACGCAGTTGAGAGATCGGGGGAAGTCCCCTCAAAGAAGATTGAAACCAGAATTAAACTATGATAGTTTATTGTTCCTGTGTATTTCTGTAGGTATGTATAAGTTTTCTTTTATCTTTTGTTGTTTTTAATGTTTTTATTATGTTTTCTTTTTCAAAATTGTATTTGTGTGTGTATTGTGTTTTTGTGGTTTAATATGAAAATAATAAAATATTTTTTTAAAAAAAAAGGAATATGGCTTCCACTCAGCAGAGATTGGGGTAGCTAGCAACCTTTGCAACAATATGTAATCTACCTTGTTCATTTAAAAAATTTTTTTTTATACTTTTCAAGTTTATACATTTTACTGATTTTACAGTCATTTTGACATTTCCAAAACTTGACTTCCTTACCCCTCTTTCTGCGGTTCCTTATATTTATTTTTAATATCTTCTACATATCCTAATTAACTTAATTAGCTCATTTATTCATCTTCTTTAAATATATACTCTTATGAAACTGCAGGTTATTACAATAATCTTGCCAGTGTTTTTATCTGCTTACAATTTATCTGTAAATATTCAATAAACAATTTCCATTCTTTTATTTAAAAGTTTGTTATCTTGATTCCTTATTCTTCTGGTATGTTTTGCCATTTCTGCATATTCCATTAGTTTTTTTATCCATTCTTCCTTTGCTGGGACTTCTGCTTCTTTCCATTGGGGGGCAAGTAACACTCTTGCCGCTGTAGTCTTATACATGAATAAATTTTCTATACAGTTTAGGTAGCTCTGTCCCTATAATTCCCAAGAGAAAAGCTTCTGGGTTGTTGTTTTTTATGAACGTTATTTTAAACATCCTTTTCATTTCATTGTATATCATTTCCCAGTAAGCCTTAACCTTACAACAAGACCACCACATATGATAAAAAGAACATTCTTTCTCTTTACATTTCCAACACTTATTTGATTTAGATATTTTTGCCAGTTTGCTCGGTGTTAAGATACCATCAACATATCATTTTCATATAATTTTCTCTTAAACCATAGCACGCTGTAAATTTTATATCCGTATTTCATCTAGAACTCCCAGAAGGGAGGAAGGGCCACAGCTAAGTGGTGGAGCATCTGCTTTGCATACAGAAGATCCCATGTTTACTCCCTGACATCTCTGCACAGAGCTGGGAGAATCCCGACTGGAATCCTAGGGAGCTGCTGCCAGTCAGAGTAGACTATACAAAGCTAGATAGGCCAATGGTCTGACTCGGTGCAAGGCAGCTTTCTATGCTCCTGTGTTAGATGGGCAAAAGGGCCGATCTTTTCATGAGGCTGTTTCCTATGCTCCCATGCAGTCTTTCTCTTATGGAGTCAAAGGATGGCTTTCTAACCCTGACATGGTCTGGATTTAATGGCTTGACCTTGGGAAGTCTTCAGCAGCACCTCTCCTTCCCCCCAGCACCGCTCCTGCGTCTCCTTTTATGCACATTTTACAGGTTGCACATATATTTGGATATATACCATCTAAATGGAGGGGGAGGACAGAGAGTGCATGCGGGGAAGGAGAGAGAAAGGGAGGGGGGAGTCCCTTTTATATCTGCGGGCTGCCTTCAGCAGCAGCATTCCTAAATAGAAGAGGTTAAATATATTACTGCCATTACACTCTACAAGGAACACATTCCATAAAAACCAAGGTGCTGTAAATTATACAAATATGATGCTAACAAGGCAGGAAATGCACTGCTAATGAGGTCAGTGATAGAACTCCTGCAGTTCTGCAAATCATGTGCCAACCCAGCGCAGGAGGGGTACAAGCAGGCTTGGGTCAGCATTTTCTGAGCTGCATTCGTAGCCTGCTGTTTAGAGAATAGTTATACAGGTAGATTAAAAAAAACTCCCCCCCCTTTCTCTCCTTATTTATGTGTCAAATAACCAAGGCACCAGACGAGCCCGCTTTGCATTAATGTACTTTGCTATTATGCCTATTGTTCTGCAGTGCGGGGTAGGAAATTAGTCACTGCAATGTGCAAATATTGGTTACACTTTGGAAGCAAGCTTGCTTTTGTGTTCCTATCAAGCTTCCTCCTTGGAGGTATTAAACATGCTGCCGTCAGAAAGGTTGTGTGTTGGGCTCTTGCTCTTTTTTAATATATATATATATATATATATATATATATATATATATATATATATATATATATATATATATATATATAATTCTGGTTTAAACACAAAATGCACATACATATATTTGCTGAAGCTTTAGAAAACATCAGGCAACTATCCACTCAGCTGATGAGTTTCTAGCAGCCTTCCTCTGCAAGGCAAGCAAGAGAGACAAAGGGCAAAACAGAAGAGGAGCACAGGAAGCTGCCTTATGCCAACCATGTTGTCCATCTAGTTCAGTACTGCCTGCACTGGCTGGCAGCAGCTCTCCAGGGTTTCAGGCAGGAGTCTTTCCCATACCTAGAACTGGAATGCATGCCTTAGTTACATCCTGTTTGGACTACTGTAATGCTCTCTACGTGGAGCTGCCTTTGAAAAGTGTTCAGAAGCTTCAGCTGGTCCAGAATGCTACAACCAGATTGCTGACTGGGACCAGTTACAGGGATTATGTTTCACCCCTGTTAAAGCAACTGATTCATTCCCAGACACAATTCAAAGTGCTGGTTATGGCCTATAAATCCTTCCTATTTCGAAGGTAAAGTTCAGCGAGAGTGCTGTGCCTAAGTTATACTCAAAGTAAACCTATTGAATAAAAGGGGCTTAAGTTAGTGATGCTCAATCAATTTCCCCTGGGCCTACTCTGAGAAAGGCTAACATGGGCACTGGGCAGCCCTTCATTTGAGGACTGCCCTCTATTTGAATCGAGACATTTTTGCACCTGCAGCAAACCACAGAATGGCGCTCTTCTCCCCTGCCAGGGAAGGAGGGGTGAGCGAAGATCTACATCAGGAACCAGGGGGTGTCAAACCAATCGTATTCGGCAGCTGAAGTGGGGAAAGGGGCCCACTCTGAATCACACCAGGCAGGAGCATAGCCAGGAGTCTGCATAGGGTGTCCCCACCATTTCCTCTCTAGGGGTGTGGGGGATACCGGCAGCACCTCTTATTTGCCAACAGGCCACTGTAGAGGCAGCAGTGAGGGGGCTGCCAAGGAGGTGGCAGATCCAGCCTCCAAGGAGTGTGCCACAGCCGTTTCTGCTACCGCAGCAGCAGCAGCAGGCAATGCATTTCTTGGAGGCCAGATTTGCTGCCTCTGTGGATCCTGCCGCTCAAGGTGGTCGCCTCACCTTGCCTCATGGGTGGGCTGGCCCAGAGTCCAAAGATGAAGAGCCATATGTGGAGAGAGCAGGAGAGGCCTTGAAGTTGCCCATCAACAATCAGCACCTGGACAACAGTCTGAAGAGGCTGAAGAGGCAGAACTGCCACCTGGTCACAGTCTTTCCCACTAGGAAGAGATGGGTTGTCCTTCTAATTAAATCATAGTAATTTAACTTCTAAATTTGCATCGAGGCATATCAATTAGGATGGACCAATTTTATGCATATGTTTGTCATCCCTTTTATCCTTCCCTTCCAATGTAATGGAAAATAGAATCTCTAATGGTCAGATATCTCTTTTATGTGATTGTCATTGTGGATCACCTGAATCGCTGCACCACATACTCCTTAGCTGTCCTCATTATTCCTCGCTCAGGAGTAAGTTTCTTGCTCCATATTTAGTGGGATGCACGGGTGATGCCAAAGAAACCAAACTGAGATTTCTACTGAACGACGAAGATCCATCTAGATCACGCACTGTTGCCAAATACTTGAACAGAGTCTTAGCTCTAAAGAAGAAAAAAGGGCTCTGATATGGTCAGGAGAACCCCACTAATCCAGGAGCCAAAATGCGAAAATAGATAGTCGGACAGTCTGTGCTTTTATTTAGTAACGAGCAGAGGGTTTCAGCCTCTGGCGAAGGTTTTAAATATTATAGGTTGTTTTGGAATTGTATTTTTATGTGTTGGGCCAATGGCCGTAAATAAAACTTACTTACTTACTTACCTTTTATCCTTTTTGGGGTGAGGTGTAAGTACCCCTCAGGAGTAGAGTGGGGTACCATTTCAGTCTGCTATTTATTACAAGGTCTGAATTTCTGGTCCCAATCCCTGGAAAATCCAGTGACTCCTCATCATGACCCTGTGTTTTGCCTTTCAGTGTTAACAGACTAACATTTTGCTAGTGGAAAAATTTGGTGACCTTAGACTCCAGGCTTAAATGCCTTATGGTGGAACTTCTGGACTCAATGGGCCAAACACCCCCTGATTGTCTTCTTTTATAGAAAAGTGCATTACCTGACTCCTTTCAAGTGGTCTTACAGATACCCACAAGGACCATTTAGATGGCAATATGTGTTACTTTAAAATGTGGCAAGCCAGCCCTGCTCCTTTGGGGGGACCTCCTGCTCTTTCTGCTTATGGGCCCTGGACATCTGCCCCAAAGTCCTGCCCAGAAGCCACCACTACATTTTGTTAGTGTGAATTGCAAGAGTGGTCATTCACCAAGATTTAGCATTCTGGAATTCTGTTCCGGCAACAGCACACAGAGACTTGTATGCCCTGGGAAAATATATGTAGGCACAACACTGCAATATTTGAATCATATTATTATTGACACTAGCTGCCCAGAAGGAAGGAGACCTTTTAAAAAACTTTTTTCCACTGTTGTTGTTGTTGTTGTTCAGTCGTGTCCAACTCTTCGTGACCCCATGGACCAGAGCACGCCAGGCACGCCTATCCTTCACTGCCTCTCGCAGTTTGGCCAAACACATGTTAGTAGCTTCGAGAACACTGTCCAACCATCTCATCCTCTGTCGTCCCCTTCTCCTTGTGGCCTCCATCTTTCCCAACATCAGGGTCTTTTCTAGGGAGTCTTCTCTTCTCATGAGGTGGCCAAAGTACTGGAGCCTCAACTTCAGGATCTGTCCTTCTAGTGAGCACTCAGGGCTGATTTCTTTAAGAATGGATAGGTTTGATCTTCTTGCAGTCCATGGGACTCTCAAGAGTCTCCTCCAGCACCAAAATTCAAAAGCATCAATTCTTCAGCGATCAGCCTTCTTTATGGTCCAGCTCTCACTTCCGTACAGTACTACTGGGAAAACCATAGCTTTAACTATACGGACCTTTATCAGCAAGGTGATGTCTTTGCTTTTTAAGATGCTGTCTAGGTTTGTCATTGCTTTTCTCCCAAGAAGCAGGCGTCTTCTAATTTCGTGGCTACTGTCACCATCTGCAGTGATCATGGAACCCAAGAAAGTGAAATCTCTCACTGCCTCCATTTCTTCCCCTTCTACTTGCCAGGAGGTGATGGGACCAGTGGCCATGATCTTAGTTTTTTTGATGTTGAGCTCTCCTCTTTCACCCTCATTAAAAGGTTCTTTAATTCCTCCTCACTTTCTGCCATCAAGGTTGTATCATCAGCATATCTGAGGTTGTTGATATTTTTTCCGGCAATCTTAATTCTTGTTTGGGATTCATCCAGCCCAGCCATTCGCATGATGAATTCTGCATATAAGTTAAATATGCAGGGAGACAATATACAGCCTTGTCGTACTCCTTTCCTAATTTTGAACCAATCAGTTATTCCATATCCAGTTCTAACTGTAGCTTCTTGTTCCACATAGAGATTTCTCAGGAGACAGATGAGGTGATCAGACACTCCCATTTCTTTAAGAACTTGCCATAGTTTGCTGTGGTCAACACAGTCAAATGCTTTTGCGTAGTCAATGAAGCAGAAGTAAATGTTTTTCTGGAACTCTCTAGCTTTCTCCATAATCCAGCACATGTTTGCAATTTGGTCTCTGGTTCCTCTGCCCCTTCGAAATCCAGCTTGCACTCTGGGAGTTCTCTGTCCACATACTGCTTAAGCCTGCCTTATAGAATTTTAAGCATAACCTGGTTAAATGGGCAAGGGACTTTGGTTATAGTATTATGATGTCAGATTGGGAAAGATTGTGGAGAGAAGGGTTAAAATTTACGGCTTGTAATGCGCTGAAGGAAAATATATTTAAGATGATCTATAGGTGGTATATAACGCCAGCAAAATTGGCAAAAATGCACAAAAGTGACAACAAGTGCTGGAAATGTAAAGAAAAGGTTGGAACTTTCTACCACATGTGGTGGGAATGCCAAAAAGTTAAAAGTTATTGGAATGAAATTTATAATGAGATGAAAATGATATTAGGATATAACTTTGTCAAAAAACCAGAGTCTCTATTACTGGGCATCACAGGCATAGGAATTTAAAAAGATGACACAAAGTTATTCCAATACATGGCAACAGCAGCCAGTATCCTATTGACCCAAAACTGGAAACAGGAAATATTGCCGATGAAAGAGGAATGGGTTTTGAAAATGATGAATTACGCGGAGCTAGATAAAATGACAGGGAGAATCAGAGAACAGCGAGACCAAAAATTTATTGAGGATTGGGGAAAAAAATTGCAAATTATTTAAAGAAATATACACAATTGAATACGTTAATAGGATTACAGGAAGCTTTGTAGTAAAAAATAAATATTATTGTATGACGAAATTAACATTAATTATTTAAGATATGAAGATTAAAGCAATAATTTATGGAACAAATATAAAAACAAAGATATTTGTATTGTTGAAACCAGGCGGAAGGATTGATGGAAGTCCAGGCCTGAAGAGGCCAAAACACCGAATGATTAATATGTAATGAACTGTAAATATATTGTATATTTGTGAAACTTAATAAAAAGAATATGAAAAAAAAGAATTTTAAGCATAACCTTACTAGCGTGTGAAATGAGTGCAATTGTGCGGTAGTTGGAGCATTCTTTGGCACTGCCCTTCTTTGGGATTGGGATGTAGACTGATCTTCTCCAATCCTCTGGCCACTGCTGAGTTTTCCAAACTTGCTGGCACATTGAGTGTAGCACCTTAACAGCATCATCTTTTAAATTTTTAAATAGTTCAGCTGGAATATCATCACTTCCACTGGCCTTGTTGTTAGCAAGGCTTTCTAAGGCCCATTTGACTTCACTCTCCAGGATGTCTGGCTCAAGGTCAGCAACCACACTACCTGGGGTGTATGAGACCTCCATATCTTTCTGGTATAATTCCTCTGTGTATTCTTGCCACCTCTTCTTGGTGTCTTCTGCTTCTGTTAGGTCCTTTCCACTTTTGTCCTTAATTGTGGTAATCTTTGTACGAAATGTTCCTTTCATATCTCCAATTTTCTTGAACAGATCTCTGGTTTTTCCCATTCTGTTATTTTCCTCTTATTTCTTTGCATTGCTCGTTTAGAAAGGCCACTACAAAAGAACACTACACTAACCAGCATTACATTAACCAATCTTTCATTTCAGACAGAGCCACCCATTTTCATATACATATTCTCTTTTCAGAGATCAAATTAATCACATGACTATCCAATGGAAAGATAGTTGTGCTCCAGATATTGTCAGGCTCCAAATCTCATCAGCCCCAGCCAACATGGGGAGCGGTCAGGAAGATGGGAGTTGTAGTCCAACAACTTCTGGAGGACCAAAGGTTCCCCAGCCCTGATATATGGGACTGAGTTTTGCAAGACTTTTAACATCCAGTTTTTAGACTCAACATATACCAAAAATAGGAACCTTTCTTTCATCGAGAAATCATGCTTAACATGAGGATGCAAAGCAGACCAGCAGCTCTAATTTGGATAAACACTTTTGTCCATTGTAAACCATTTCCATGCTTCTTTCAAAATGCGCATTATTTGTATATGAATGGCATATTTGTGACCTTCCAGATGTGGTTGGACTACAACTCCCATCACCCCTGACCATTGAGCATGCCAGTCTTGGGTTGTTGGGAGTTGGGAATGCAACAACTCCTAGAAGGCAACAGTTCCCCCATTTCTGCCTCAAGAAGCGGCACATGGAGACATTTCCATTGCGAAGCAGTTGGAATTGGGCAGCTTTTATCAAAAGGCATACTAATTCCAGTTGTGTACAAGGGATATTATTTTTTTCTAAGTACCCCAGCAGAATGGTATTTGGGTTCAAGGCGATTGTCTGTATGTATAACTAAGAGCTGTTGTCCTGGATTGGCATGACCACCAAATATGTGAATGTGTTCTTCCAGAATGCTACCTCCTGCTTCACAATTATAATTGTGGAATAGCATGCACACTGACAACTTTCCTATCATGTTTCTAAGACACCCCTGCCCACCCACACACATCATGTAAGCAACCAGTCAACCCAGCCACCATGTTCCATAATCCACCATTGAGGGACAGAAATATATACCCTGAGCATCCCAGTACTGCCTAGTGCTCATTGGGTCGGGGGGGGGGGAGGAGTGAGAGTAGCTCAGTCAGTAGAGCATGGGACTCTTAATTATCAGGGTCGTGGGTTCGTGTCCCACGTTGGGCAAACGATTCCTCCAGTGCAGGGAATTGGACAAGATTACCTTTGTGGTCCCATCCAGCTGTACAATTCTATGATTCTACAAAGGTAGAGAGCCCAACAATAAGTGGAGCCAGAGCCAATGACAGGCAGAGCCAACTCATTCTGGTTTTCTCTCCCCCCGCCCTGCCGAGTTCTACAAGGGCAACACTGAGACAAAGGAAGCAGACTCCCAGGCTATCCCCTGAACTGGTTGCAAGTAGGAAGGAAAGTAGACTGAGTGAGGGAGCATGTGCTCTCATGGGTGAAGCTGAGCTGGCCCATCTATTCCAGGAAACTGAGGGTGACTGTCTAGTTGTTGGGAGGACCTTTGGGGTGACTACAGAACTCTTGTTGTTTTTGAAAAGCAAAAACCGAGGAAGATGTCCTCCTCGGTGGTTTTTCCACTGCAAACAACTGTGGCACGTAGAAAAGTATTTCATATTTAATAAGCATGATATTTATTTTAACTAACCAGCCGCTAATTATGAGAACACACTTTAGAAGCTGAGCAATTATGCAGTAATATTTTGCACAGTCACTTAGCTTCCCATACACATGTCCCTAATAGTCAACATATTAATTGTAGGCACTCCTCCATTACACAGAAATGCAGCTATTACATGGGAACTTTCCAGGGAATTTATATTCTGTAGCTAGGCAAAAATGGGGGACACTTGATGGAGCATTTTTCCTAAGATCTGCTACTGGGAATCCTTGCAGGACATCGCCTAAGCAGCATGCCTTTCTGACATTCAAGCCTTGTTAATAACCAGTGGATTTTGCGGAAGCCAGCAGCACTCAAAGTTTCATCAGAAATAAGATGGGTGATTGTATGAAATTCATAGATAGCATAGAATCATAGTGTTAGAAGGGATCTCAAAGGTCCAACCTAGTCCAACCTCCTGGTGAAGCTGGAATTCCTCTTCTACATCATGTTGGGCAAAAGATTCCTGCATTGCAGGGGATTGGACTACCTGTAGATGAGCCTCATGGTACCCCCTAACTCTGCAGTTCTATTATCACCCTTGATCCCTTCCATGTTTTGTTGAAATCCACTAACAAAGAAGAATCCACCACCTCCCACAGCCATCTGCTCCACAGTCAGGAAGTTTTTCCTAATTTACTACAACAAGATGGGACTTAGCCAAGTCTATGGAGGAAAATGAGATAAGGAAAGCCCTGCAAGATTAGCCCAAAGGCCAGCATCCTGTCCTCACAGTGGCCAACCAGATGTTCATGGGAAGCCTGTAAACAGAACCTGAGTGCAACAGCACACTGCCTACCTGTGATCCCCAGAAACTGATTTTCAGAGGAATACTGCCTCTGACAGTGGAGGTAGAATATAGCCATTAGGGCTAGCAGCCATGGACAGAGTGAGTCTTTTCATTGCTATTGACCCAGAAAGCTGTGTGGAACCTCCAGGTCCGAAGATGGTAAACCTCTGAATATCAGCTGCTAGGAGGAGGCAACAAAATGGTGGGCTATTACCTTCATGTTCAGCTGGTAGGCTTCTCAGAAGCTCCTGGCTGGCCAATGTAGGACTCACAATGCACTGCTGGGCTAGATAGACCATTGGTCCTATTTGGCAGGGCTCCTTCTTGTGTTGTTAGAAGAGCACCTGGCCACCAAGAATGGGGAACCGTGACTGAGAATGTAGCAAAGCTTTTATTGGGTTAGGGCGGTTAACTTATTTGCATCTGTAGTGGCTGCTCCCTATTCATGTCAGGTGGTATCATAGAAGGTTAGAGGATACAACAGTCAATAAGCTGGTTGTGCCCCTGTTGCCCTGTCTTTCACATTCCATGAATCGAAGGATGAACTTGTGAAGTGGGGAGCCTTCTGCATTCACAAGTTTGCCCTTTACATTATGGAGGGTGGTAGGGATGCTGCAAGAAGATCAAACCTATCCATTCTCAAAGAAATCAGCCCTGAGTGCTCACTAGAAGGACAGATCCTGAAGTTGAGGCTCCAGTACTTTGGCCACCTCATGAGAAGAGAAGACTCCCTGGAAAAGACCCTGATGTTGGGAAAGATGGAGGGCACAAGGAGAAGGGGACGACAGAGGATGAGATGGTTGGACAGTGTTCTCGAAGCGACTGGCATGAGTTTGGCCAAACTGCGAGAGGCAGTGAAGGATAGGCGTGCCTGGCGTGCTCTGGTCCATGGGGTCACGAAGAGTCGGACACGACTGAACGACTGAACAACAACAACAAAGGGATGCTGCTGTGGAGCAGAGCTACTTCACTCATTCCCACATGTTTACTAATACCAGGAGTGGGAATCCTCAGGCCTCTGGTCCTCCAGACCTCTCTATCTGGCCCACAGAACTCTCCACAGGCCAGACCCCATATTACACCCTGTGTGTTTTTTGCCTGGCTGGAATGTGTCTTTGAACTATGAGTAGGGTTCTTGCTTGTCCGAATGGAAGAAGTGTATGCGTGTACAAATTAACCTATTGTACAAAACTAAAAATTGCATTAATCGCTCTACCCACTTTTGCCTCTGGCCTCTCCCATCACCAGCATGTGGCCCATGAAAGGTTGCTCCTCTGACTAAAAAAGTTCCCCAGTCCTGACTAACACAGAAAGAGGAATGGCAACCGCCAAGTTGAGATCACTGCTAGGAATACGATCCAAACTGTGGTTCCAGCAGCACACCAACATGGGGCAGCTGTGCAGAGAGGAAGGGGGAGAGAGCTGGGGAGGGGGCTCCAGTTTTTAACCCCGGTGGCTCCTGACATTATTGGAATGAAATGCAGAAGTCATTTTATTTATTTATTTATTTATTTATTTATTTATTTAGTTGCCCTCTGAAAAAAGACCATTTGATTCAACATCCACTTGTGTATTTACCAACCATATTCATTTTAATACATTTTGTTGATTTTGGGGTGTTGTTATTATTATTATTATTATTATTATTATTATTATTATTATTATTATTATTATTATTATTATCCATCATGTTTCTCACTAACAGTTGTCTCAAAGTGCTCACCCCTCCATGACTATAAAAAGGGTTAATCCTAACCACCCCACTGGTGGATGAGCACTGTAATAAAGGCAAGAAATCATACGATAGTAATGTTTGAAACAGATTTTCTTTTTTAAAAAAGATAATGCGAATAATGCTAATACCATTAAATGATGACAACAGCAGTACAGCAGAGAGGGAGAAAGGGGGGGCTGAAAAGGGGCATCTGGGAAGGTGATTCTGCCACGTCCTGCCCTTTCTCTCTCTTATCTTCTTTCCAGGAGGGTCTGTTCCGCCTGCCCGCTGTTGCCGGCGGTCATGTGTTTCTAAGGGCTTCTCTGCCATATGGCTTCTAGTTGGGATGATTTATGAGGTGAAGAAAGCAGGCTGATAAATTTTACTGCTAGTCCCAGCATAGACCAGGGTATCAACAGCCCAATCCAGACAGCCCTAATGGAAACTGCCGGCACCACAGAGCAAGGCATTATTTATGACTGTCTGTAATGCCACTGTTGGAAATTTATCATCACTTCTCTTGCGCAAGCTGGAATCACAGCAGAATGGCCAGAGGAAGGAGGAGGAGGAGGAGGAGGAGGAGGAGGAGGAGGTGGCAGTGGTGGATTGGGCAGAAAGCAGCCTTGTTCTTGGGAATCGACTCCCTTCCTGCACTGTAACACAGGCCAAAGGTTTCTTTCTGAGGAAAGGAGCAGGAGGGATGCTGGTGAAATGTTTCATTGGACCCCACATACTGTGATATTTACCAAGGGAGGAAATGACACGTTACAGGAGGAAAGGGGATCATCAACCAGCACAGCACGCAAAGTACAGCAGATGCTGGATTATGAGAAACTCGGGGCATATTCACAAGTGACACTTTAAAACCGCATTTGGAAACCAAATGCTCATAAATTAAAGGACAAATATATATTTCTTAGAAAGTGTGGTTTTAGGAAGATAGGAAGCTGTCTTATACTGAGTCAGACCCAGGGCCGGATTTAGGTTTGATGAGGCCCTAAGCTACTGAAGGTTTTGGGGCCCTTTATATGTTATTTTAGGAAGCTAGCTAGCAGACGGGGCCCATTACTTACATTACTTACATTACTTACTAAGCACACTGCTTAGTGTGACAAGATGGCGGCGCAAGCACTTGCAGCGGCTCGGCACTCCAAAGACCGGTATTCAGTGATTAGTGTTTTACTGTTATCTGTGAATGTTTTAATAGATTATGTTTTAATAAGGATGAGAGTGTTGGAGATATGTGCAAATGTGTATGGTAAATCCGGTCTTTGGGTGTTTGATTTTCGTTGTTGTGTATACTGTGTATATACGGACAATGACAATAAATCTATCTATCTATCTATCTATCTATCTATCTATCTATATCTATCTATCTATCATAGGAGCCTACACAACACAAAACACTGTTGCTATATGTAGGTTTTATTTGTTTTTTATCTTATATTTTGGAAATGCACATCCAGTTTGTTTTTTAGGTGGTCCCCAAGAGAGTGGGGCCCTAAGCTATAGCTTGTTTAGCTTATATATAAATCTGGCACTGGTCAGACAATTGTTCCATCTAGCTCAGTATTGTCTAACCAGCTGGCAGCAGCACTCTGGGGTTTCGAGCAGCATAGTTATTTCCCAACCCCACCTGGAAAGTGCCATGGATTAAACCTGGTACCTTCTGCAAGCACAACAGATGCTCTTCCACTAAGTTATGGCACTTTCCTCAAACAGCTCTTTCACTCTTTCATTTCATGGCAGGATTCCTAGAATCGTAGAGTCAGAAGGGACCCCAAGGGTCATCTAGTCTAGCCTCTTTGCAAGGCATTAATTTCAACTAAGGCATCCCTGAGAGATGGCCATCCAACCTTGGCTCCAAGGAAGGAGAGTCTACCATCTTCCAAGGGAGTCCATTCCACTGTCAAACAGCTCTTGCCATCAGAATGTTCTTCCTGATGTTTAGTCAGGATCTCCTTTCTTGTAACTTGAAGCCATTGGTTCAAGTCCTACCCTCCGGAGCAGGAGAAAACAAGCCTGCTTCATCTTCCGTGTGACAGCCCTTCAGATATTTGAAGATGGCTTTCGTATCTCCTCTCAGTCTCTTCTTCTTCAGGCTAAACATACCCAATTCCCTCAATCATTCCTTATATGGCTTGGTTTCCAGACCCTTGATCATCTTTGTTGCCCTCCTCTGCACATGTACTACCTTGTCAATATCCTTCTCAACTTGTGGCACCCAGAACTGGACACAATACTACTCTGACCAAGGCAGAATAGAGTGGCACTATGACTTCCATTGATCAGGACACTGTACAGCCTAGACTAGCATTAGTCATCACCCTGTTTGCTCATGTTAACTCCTGAAACCTTTTCACATGTACTACTGGCAAGCCATGTGTCCCCCTCCCCCCCATCTTCGATTTGTGCAGTCTATGAGTGGATGAAGGAGAAGAAATGAGGGGACATATAAAAACAAGGCTTTTTCATCTAACATCAAACCAGGGTTTGGAACTGCACATGAACCAATCTACAGGTGCATCTAAGCTCTCTCTAGCCATCTTGGAAGGGCATTTTCTCTGAAAAGTGATGATATAAATCTGTTCCTAAGTAAATAAGATGGTGTTATGTGTGAATACTGTTATATAGGATAAGAAGGATAAATTATGGGGATAAAGATACAGAGTTGTTTAAAAAAAATACTAGCCATGGCTTCATCCCACATAGATAGTTGGAATCCATCAATCTTTAAAGACAATGGGGTGCATTGTCAAACTGCTGCCTTGACAGTACTGAAGTGACCTCCCCAGGGCACAAACCTGGGCAGTGTGTATGGAGGTGCTGGGCTGCCCAGATAACAAGACCACCCCTCAGCCTCACTGATGTGGTCAAAGGAAATGGTGTACTAGGTGCCATCCAACCATCTTAGAGATTCCACTCCAGATTGTGTATGGTTACTCCTTAGCTTTTTCTTCTCCAAATATATCCCGCAAGGCAGCAGATGTTAGAATCAGAGCCTTCCTTCTCTTAGATGGGCTAGCTTTCCTAGGTTGAAGAGCCACTCATTTCCATCTGCAGCACCTGCAGAAACTACCTCCTTGACTATTGGACCCACTATTGGGGTTTGACACCCATGGCCTACTCTCACCTGCTTTAGCCAGCCAGTTGAAGCTATTCCCAAGGTGTGGCTGTTTTTGCATGCTGACAGCTTCTAGGGGCCACAGGTGAGAGCTGAGTGCAGGGTGGAGACCAAAGGTGGACAAACAACCCAGAATGACAAAGATGTGTCTCCCACCAGTGGTACCAACACACCCCAACAACTCCTACACAGATAATACATCTGAATTAACATGAGGAATGAAGAAGGGGGGTGTTCTTAGCATCACTTGTGAAAATGCCATAAGCAATTGATCTCAAGATCTCAAGTTGGAGCATCTCACTCAGCCCCTGAAAACTAAAAGAACAGATGGAAACCCGCTATGTGAGACAAAACATCTCAAAATCAAGGATGCAGTGCAAACCATCAATATTTTTTTAAGCAATGAATTATGGAGATCTACAAGTATAGTCACTGTCTCAGTGTGGAAATCTAACTTCAATGAGGGTACTCAAAGCCTAACTCTAAAGCATATATATCTATAAGAGGCTAGGCTTACTGATATGAACAGATCTTATTCACAGGGATAGTGATAAAAGCAAATATCAAAAAGATCCCAGCAACTGTATTTCTTCTATGATTGCCCCAGCCTAAATTCTCTTTACTTCCTCAGTTGTTTCCCCATGTGTAATTTCAAATTGTAAGCTTCTCAGGGCAGGGAGCTCTCAAACACTAAATTCACCATATAATCTCCTGTACAGACAACTGTCGCATGCCCTATGCCTTTGGGAATAATCAAACAAAATTAAAAATTATGCGTACAACATTACTCCGTGCTTAGCTGTAGCAGGTAGGAGTGCGTGAGAAGTTCAATGCTGTTCACAATTAAAGGCAAACCTAACTAATTTGCAATTTCTGAAACAATATATGAACCAAAGCACAACCTTCCTTCGAAATTCACAATGCAGTTCTCCAGCAAAGTAATGCGTACACAAATGCATACTGGAGTTAAGCGTATATATAAATGCATATATTAGTTAAAATAACATATACAAATGCATTACTTTTGGGGAAATTGCTTAGCAGTCATGCGTCTGCTAGGCAAACTTGCAGACAAGCATTAGGAGAAATTCACATTTAAATGCTGATTAATTTTCATGGAGACATATATGGAAAACTGCAGTTAAGGCTGGAAAAATGAGAAGCTAATATTTACAGATTCTCTGTCCATGGGCTATAGCCAACATTTGATGTGTGAGTTTCAAATACTGGGCCAGACTTAAGGATTTATTTTGAAGCAGCAGCCTTTTGCTGGCTGAAGGATTGGTTCAAGTTAGAGAATACTGATGTGTTCGACTTGGAAGGTTTTGATACTGTATTTGGTTGGCACGCCTATCTTTGGTATGATAAGGTAAAGGCCCCACAAAGCCTTTAAAAACCATTAGTTAGAAAAGCCCTATATCAGGTTTGGATGCGAAAATAAAGATTTACTGGAGAAAAAGACCCCCAGATGGGTATCACCTGTAGAGGCCAAAGCGTACAAAAGACCCAACATGTCTGCAAGATGGCCGAAATATATGGATATACTGCAGCAAGAAGGTGAGACTTTTAAGTTGAAAGCTACGAACAAATGAAAGAAGAGGTTACCGACTGGCTGCAGTATCATCAAATTCATGAAACATTTAGATTGGACAAAAAAAATGGTTTTCAAATAGAGAAATCAAAGCTGGAAACAGAGTTAATTGAACCGAACTCTAAAAACCTTTCCAGGATGTAATCTGTTGCTAGAGTGGCATACAAAAGATGAAATGGCTAAATCTGTAATGATAGACTGGGCAAAAGATGTTGGACATAACATTATGATGGATGACTGGGAGAGGCTGTGGAAGGAAGGTATAAAATTTACAGCTTGTAATGCATTGAGAGAAAATATTATGAAAATGATATATAGATGGTATTTGACACCAGTGAAGTTAGCTAAGATATATCATACTACAAGTACTATGTGTGGAAATGTAAAAAGTGGAAGGTACCTTTTATCATATGTGGTGGACATGTCCAAAGGTTAAGGCTTTCTGGAGAAGATTTATAATGAACTCAAGAAGGTAATGAAAATTACTTTTAGTAAGAAACCAGAGGCCTGCCTTTTGAGCATGACCAACCATGAGATACCCAGTCAGGATAGAGTGTTTTTTATGTATGCCAAAACAGCTGCTAGAATCTTACTTGCAAGAAACTGGAAAGGTGAAGAGTTCCCGACAGTGGAAGAATGGCAGATGAAGCTGATGGACTTATGGAACTCGCTGAATGACCGCGAGACTCCGAGACCAGAGGGAGGAGAAGGTGCAACAAGACTGGAAGAAATTTAAGGACTATTTAAAAATCGTTGAAAGTTAGACATTTGAAGCAGAATCGGTTTGTTTAATTGGCTTCAGCTAGATGATGTTAGATGAAAACAGTATATAAGAAGTAATGTTTTAAATGGTTTAGAAATGTTTAGAAACGTTTAAGGTTATGTTGTTTAAGTTGTTTAAGTAATGAATTATATATGATTAGCTAGTATTTTAAAGTTTATTAAGACTAATGGTGAATGTTAAGAAAATAGTTACAAAGTTACCAAGTATATTAGTACTGAACGCAAGTCGAGAGAATGGGGAAGTCCCCTAAGAAGATCTGAAATTAGAATTAAACAATGATCATTTAGTGTTCCTGTCTAGGTATGTATAAGTTTCTTTTGTGTTTCTTTTGTTGTTTTAATGTGTTTGTTGTGCTTTTTGTTTTTTGTTAATTGTTTTTGGTTATTTGTTTGATGTATTTGTTGTTTATTGTAAAAAAATAATAAACATTTTATTTTTAAAAAAAGAGTTTCAAATACTGGGCAACAGAGGAATCAGATGCAACAGCTGTGCTAGCAGAAACTCATTGCACAACAAACTCTGCAGCCTGTTGCAGTCTGTTCTGCAGCAAAGTTCACAGCAACCTGCGTGTGCATTATCTTGTGCCACAACATTTCCCCAGTGGAACACATCTACTGCTAAGTACTTTACAGTGGATACAACCTTCTGCTCCCAGATGCCTCAAAGGAAATGAGAAGTACCGTAGTCTGAGAGTTAAGGGCAGAAGTGGAGTTGATCCTTATATTTCAGTATAAGCAATCAGCTCATCAAGCACATTCCCACCACAACTAAAGATTGGTCAACTCCAGCTTCATGGCAGTCTATACCCAGGCCCCTCTGAGCAGGCTGGATGCATCATTTGACAATGATAAAGATTCCCTCTTTGATTAGGCACCTCAACTTGTTATATGCACCCAGCTGGGCATGCCCACAGTTGGATTGTGGATCAGAACATTGTTGCAAAATATAAACCAAAGCAATTCTGGAATAAGGCTGCTAATAACATACATTGACAGGAGATGAGTTCATCCACTAGAAATTGTGACGTCCTTTACCAAAATGTTCCACAAATACATTTTCAACGTGTCCTGTGTGACATTATTTGTAGGCCTTTGGGCAATCCTTGTCAACAGATTTCTGATAAAGATGGAGACACCAAGCTGTGTGCTAATGCTGTGAGTTTAAAGATGTGTCAACGGTTCTGTATTTATGGAGCAATCTCTAGACTTCCTGATGCAGTTGATGCCAAGGTTTTTATCTCTCTCCCTCCCTCTGTGCCGGACTTTGGAGGTAATAATACTGAAGCTGTCTTGGGGAGAACACTGACTAATTCTAGGGATGTAGAAGTCATGCTCAGCAGACAAATCTTACCAAGTAGGAAAATCCATCAGCAGAGGGGGAAGAAAACTCCCATCTTGGCAGTGATCAGAATTCTCGGCAGTAACAACATTTGCTCAACTTCCCCAACAATCCCCATGGGCAGAAGTGATTAAGGCCTTTGTCAATAGGACAATGATGCTAGAAACTGGCTGATCGAATACTAAATATACTTCCGGGAGGGGGTGGCATCCAAAAAAAGGAAAGATAGGATAGAATTTCTAGCACCTACTCACAATACATAGTCATAAAACCTGCATCAGTAAAACTTCATGAAATAGTTTAATTTTCATATTGATGTCTTTCTAATGCAGCTAGAGCAGAGTTGCCAACCTCCTTTGGGCAGTTGTCACAATTTGAATTTGAGAAACTGCGGTTGGCAGTCAGGAAATGGTTGCCATGGAGGAGTGGCAACAACACAAAATGGCCGACGCATCTGAAATAGCAGAAAAATAGAGACAAGACCACAAAATGGTGCCTCTTTTCAAATTCAGCAGTATATCAACTAATTAATAATAATAATAATATCAAATAATAGTCTCTCATGTATTCTGGATTTTGGAGTGGATGCTTACTGAGACTTTTACAAGTGACATACAAGGCATTGGTGGGCTCCCTAGTGCTCCTTATCACCATATTGGCCATCCCTGAGCTAGAGTGGGACCCAAAGGGCAGATTGGATGTGGGCAGACGTAAAGAGGGAAGGCTGGAAAGGGCAGAAAGGAGAAATGTAGGTTCAATATAATGGGGAAGAGATGGAGGTGGGTGCAACAGGACTAGGCCATGGACAGCAATCTGAGGTGGGCTAGGAGCTGGAAATGAGGAGGCCATAAGGCAAAGCCAATCATCAGGTCTGAACAGCAAGTAAACACCAAAGCATAAGCCAGAAGAGGAAGTAAGAAGTCAGGACAAGAGAGCCAGTGCAGTCATTGGAGGAACTGGGAGACCAGGGTTCAAATCCCCACTCAGCCATGAAGCTCACTGGGTGACGTTTAGGCACTCACTGTCTCTCAGCCTAACCTACCTCACAGGTTCGTTGTGAGAATGCAATCTGGGGGAGCTATGTATGGCAACTTGACCTCCCTGGGCGATAGGTGGGATTTGAATGCAATAATAAATAAACCAAGAATACAGGAACCAACAGGAGCTCAGTAAGACTTTGTTGCCCAGGTATGGCTTAACATGTGCAGGAAGCTCTCTTATACCACTCCCTGTCCAGGAGGATTCAATGGGCAGGGTCCATGCAGGGCACAAGTTTACTTTACCCAAAAGCTGTCACCTGCTTTTAGTGGCTCATTACACTGGGCAGTTGTGCACAGATATCAGCAGCTCCTGACATTATGCATGGAACCAGTTTCCTACTTTCTCAATGTTCAAGGTCTTTTTTTTGAGAAAGCATCTGTGGGGGGGGGGAGAGAGAGAGCAGTGGCAGAGCACATGCAGAAGTTCTCAGCTTCAATTCTTCATCAATTCCTGGTAGGTTAGAGAAATTTCAGAGCCCTTTAGTACATAGCTTTATTCCGAACAAGATTGATTTTTGATCTCATCCAGCAGAAGTCTTGCTATTCATTATATTTTAAAGTATTTATATACTGCTTGCTATTTCAAACATCTCTCTAACACTCTCTCTCTATATGTGTGTGTGTGTGTGTGTCAAAAACACAGTATAAAATTAGTAAAACAGCAATAAAAAGCAAATAAAAGTGGATTAAACAGAAATTCAAAAGATACAAACACAAAACCTGGGCAAATAGGTAAGTCTCTACATGACATCTGGTACAACTGATGGTTGCTACTTCATGGATGACAAAGTGAAGGACATTCCTCATTTAAAAAAAATATATGCCAATTTTCAGGTCCCTATCCTGTCAAATGTTTTGCCAAAAAAGCATATGGCTAGCCTCTTAGCCAGTCCAAAAGAATTCTTGCTCTGACATTGATCATAATGAAACACCTTGCCAACCCCCCCCAAAAAACCCTCTTTTCTAGTCCCCCCAAACCATGCAATTGTGGAGGAAATATCATGCTTGAAAATGCAAATTTGCTTGTTGGGTTTCTGGCAAGGGTCAGAATATAAGAATAGAAGCAATTCACATGGAGTGGGGCGGGGGAGTCTGATATCATGGGACCAGAGAGAGAAACACATGTGACAACAAAGTCAGCTCTTCAGAGATATTATCAAGCCTCTCGTCTGTGCTGGTGCAAAAAAGCCTGATAAGGATCTGACCTCCCGGGTGTTGCTCTTCAAAGCCTGCCCACAAAATTCAAATGGGGCATCCATCACTGGCTTTCATAAGCAACTGTATCTCCCTGGGCAACCCTCCCCACCCTCGCACCCCTCAAATTTCATTCCTGGTAGATTTCCACTGGAGCCACTATGAGTCTGCATTCCAAGTGAGATTCCTTTGATCACAGTGATTCTGCAAATCTGGTTTGGGCTGACAGGCTCGCTTGGGATTATTTCGCCATCGGGGAGGAAGAACATTGTTTCTTGCCTTCGAGGATATGGGTTCAGTTCTTCTAGTGGAACCACAAGGAGGTCACTTAGGTTGACTCTAAAGTTTTGATCAAGCACACTGGGAAACAAGGTTTGCCAGCACAAGCAAAGTCTTTAAAGGCTTCCTGACCCCTATAACCCCTTCATCCACTGAGAAGCAGGTATTGGAGACAGCTATTTCCCTCAAATGACTTTAAACCTTTCCTTTGTCATCAAGGAATTCTCTGCCTTAATGGTGGATATATTTTTCTCTTACAGTCCAGTGTAATGCTAGGTATGTTCTCCAGAAAAAGGAACTGTTGTTCTTATATCCTGAAAAGTTGGCAGAGGATTGGTATAATTTGCCCTTCATTTTCAGGCTGTAGGACAAAAGTAACTATGGTGTCTGTCCACACTGACTAGTATAGGTTCTTTAATCAAGAACCCAAACATAGGCATGGAAACCATTTTTTAAAAAATATCTTAAAAATATTCACTGCTTTTTAATACCCATGTCACAGGCAGATATCATGGGACCAGGAACAAAAATACATGTAACGACGAAGATGGCTCTAAGCTAACTATTTATGTGATGTGTGAATAAGTATTTTCTTGGGTCTGTCTTGATTCTTCCAGCATTCAGTTACATTCATTCAATGGACCCAGGTTCTAGTACTGCATTCTGAGGAAGGGAGAAAAACATATCCCTATACACTTTTTTCCATAATCCTAGACACCTCTATCATGTCTGTCCATGCCTTTTTTTCTAAAACAAAAAGTTTAGCACTAATTTCTGTGTTATTTACAAGCAGATATTTTCCCCAGGAAGCAAATGACATTGAAATGAGCACTAAACTTGCACTTTTTCTGCTACACTCCATGCGAAGGCTCAAATATAATGTGAAAATTAAGAGTTAGGGAAATTTTTGGGAAGGAGAATAAACTGTTGTATGATTGCAGCCTTGCCCTATATTCCTCTATATTTCTGGAAGTGGCATTAATATCACGTGTAAACTCAAGTATATTGTGAAATTAACAGTGGGGGAAATGGAATAAACTGCCCTATGAATGCAGCCACGGAGATTAAACCTGCACTTCGGAGTGCAAATTCTGCAGGTGATGTTGACAGCAGCAGCATCCATAGGCTGGAAGCAAGTTAATTCAGAGTCATACCTCTCAAGGTCAACCCAGGAAGATTCACTTGCTCTTCCCCGTTCTGGATCAAATGAACTCCCAGCTCTCCTTCCCCAGCCAGTGCAGTTTTATGTTTACATCTCCAGTGACAAGCAAAAAATCCTTGACAGACCAATTACAATCCACTCGGGTGTTCCTCTCCCCAACACAAAAGGATCTCTAAATGTTCTCTCAGTGAGCCCTTAAAACTCACCACTCAGCGAGGAGCAGTGACAGGTACGGCATGAGGCCCTTATTAAGAGTGCAAGGAAGATCATTCAGGTTTGAACACACAGGCTGCCATCGGAGTCCAGCCTGAGAAAATTTGGTTGTTGTAATTCCATTCTGAGATTCCCAATTAGCAAGCAACAGCCTGTCACCAAGCTGTTAACATACAGAGTTTCGGAGGAAGAGCAGCACAGAGCAAAGCAGAAAGGGGGGTGGAGAGAGAGAGAGAGAGAGAGAGAGAGAGAGAGAGAGAGAGAGAGAGACTGATACTAAGGGTAAGCAGCATGACAAGTACTTTGGTTGTTGCACTGACAGGACTGAACATATTACATGCCGTTCAACAGTGCCTGGGTTGAACAGGAGCCATGCCTGCGTTTTTCAGGTTGCTGGTGGTTGCTCTTAGGAAATTATTCCCAATTAAATGTTCCTCTGGATTTAGAGGCTCACAGTGGCCTGTTCTTGTTCTTATTATTTTTCCAGAGCATCGCCGATGAGTTAGAAATCTACAATTCACCTCCCCTTGCTTTCTAGATTATGTACAGTGAAGACTCCTTCATTCCTTCTCTGTGTGTACATGGAAGAGGGAGGAGGACCAGGTCTCTGTAATATTCAGTGCATCACACAAGCAGGGTGAGGCTCCGGTTTGAAAGATCTCAGCCGCTGGAGCAAAAACCTAAATGGGGAACTGAGATAGCTGCCTACTGTAGACCACAAGCCGTACACTGCAATGACCTGCATATCTAAGTGCAAACCTACTTCTGAATCAGGATTCTGAAATTCTATCTTTGATGTTGGGGGGGGGGTTCTTCCTCCTGTTAAAATCCAGGCAACTCCCCATTTGTGCTCATTCAAGTCATCCTGCCAACACACATGGTGCCTCGGAACAAAGCCCCACGAAAATGGAAAGTTGCTGTAATGGCAGGCAGGGGCGGAGCGAGGGGGGCGTAGGGGGCGGTCCGCCCCAGGTACCGCGGGGATGACAATCGGGGTGGGGCCCTGCCCCCGCAATCTGCGCCTCCAAGACCTCGCTTGGCCTTTTTTCAGCGCTGGCTGGCCTGCGGAGCCGCAGCATGGAGGCGAGGGGTGGGCCAGCGAGGAGGGATGCCCCTCCTCGCTGGCCTGCCCCTCACCTCCATGCAGTGGCTCCACCCAGGGTACTACACATGCCCGGAAATTCCGGGCATGCGCAGTGCATCCGACGTGCGCCGTGACGTCACGATGCACACAGGGGGGTGCCTCTGTGCCGCCGCCCCAGGCAGCGAAGAGGCTTCCTTCGCCACTGATGGCAGGTGGGGAATCCATTGCAGATCTAATTCCAATCATCGTGTAGGGCACGTGGTCATGCCTTGGGCCAAGTAACCTTGCAGGTCAAATGGGGAAGCACTCCCCACTGCAGCAATAGATTCTGATCTCCTGCCCAGCCCTGGTATAACAGTTCAATGATGCATTGAGCAACATTAATCAACACCAGTAGGTCCCCAGATCCTCAACATTGGAATCTAGCTTCCCAAATTTGACATGGTAAATACATAGGCAATTATATTGCCTCAACATATTTTCTTTTTCTTCCAGCTGGGAGGGACGAGTGGCGGGGAACTATGTGTAATAAAAGGTTTGTTGACTCTTCCATGTTCTGGCCTCCCTAATCTAACAAGTAAGCTTATAACAAACCCACCCTCTCCCACATTTTTGTGTTGTGGTTATGCAATGATGGGGAGGGTTTGGTGTGTCAGTACATGAATAAAGACGTGTTTACCTGTTGCACCTCAGCTTTCCCCCAAGGTGATGCAGTTTATTCTAATTAATGGTTTAACATTGTTGCAGAATATGTAATAAAGGAGCACTTATAACGCTTCAAAGGGAAGGTCTAAAGCAAAGCTAAGTGCCCTTCATTCCAAGGGAACCTTGTGATTACTGAGTGGTCTCAGGCATACTACTAATGCAACGTGGGAGCTGACCACAGGAAGGTGGTGGTTTGGTGAGAAAACTGACATATCCTAGTGTTCGCTAGTTATCGTAATCCAAAAGGCATAAATAACCACCCCTAGCAAATAATGGCAAAAGAATTCTGCTTTGCAGATCCCGTTTTCAACTGTGGCATGTGTTGCTCATTTAGGGCCTCTGCAATTAATTAATTAATGATGCAACCTCCTGAGAGCTGCAAGGGGGGTTTGCCATCTGTTGTGTCTCTTCTCCCACCAACTCATAGAGCCACATTTCCAGGTTGGCAGAATCATTGTAATTAAGACTGTACAGTATCTGGACATGAAGAGAGACTGCCTTCTGGCATTGCTATTAGCAAGAGTCAGACCCCGTGTTGCAGCAAAGCCTATCCAACAGGTTGAGATTTTTTTTAAAAAAGGTTTTCTCTACCCCATCATTAAAAAAAAAATTTGATGCAGGGCAAGAATACAGGCCCGAACTGTCAGGGTATACTGTCAGGTCCCTGTGCCTCGGGAAAGGTTGAATCAACCGAACACATTCTCCTGACCTGCCCATTTTATGTTGCTCTTAGACAGAAACTGATAGCTCCACTCTTAGGCCACCTTAGCCTGGTAGATGGAGAATGTCAGGTTTCGTTTTTGCTGAATAATTTTACTGGCACCACAACTTTTGAGGTGGCCAAATTTCTTTTTTTGGCCCTTAAACAGCGTAAGGTCAAAATTGATGGTATCGATATGGGTTTTTATGTATAATTTACTTTTACTGTATGTTTTAGTGTAAACCCCTCTGAGTTGTCTCAGGTTTTAAAAATTTGTATGGATGATTGTGTTCTGACTGACGGTCGAATAAATTGTTATTGATTGATTGATTGAAAAAATTTTTTGATGCAGGGCAAGAATACAGGCCCGAACTGTCAGGGTATAATTGTGCCATCCTAAGTAGCAGCCAAGATCCAAGTAACAGAGGAAAAGGTGCCAGTCAAGGACCTCTCAGCTGTATGGAGGATCTATCAATTATGGCTATGCACAGCTTCCCCACAACCCAGGGGCCACCTACACCGGCCCCCACAGATCTGCCCCCAAATCAGTTCAGGGTGGGGCTAATGTTTTGTTGTGTATTAAGCAATAACACAGTCAAGATGTTTAATATAGTGTATTGTGTTGTATTACAGACCTTATTTGAATGTACAAGTTACAGCAGGAACGGCAATCATTTGCTGATTCAGGGAGCAGGATTTAGATCCTCTGCTGGATTGGTTTCCACGGGAGGGAAGACGTGCCATTGGTTCCCGCCAAAATGTATCTTCTCCCTACTAGATGACTGTTACTATATAAACCCCAGTTTTCCCCATTCCTGTAGGCTCTTCCCTGTTTCTGAAATAAAGAGATGTTGCACCTGATTCTTGCCTCCAGTTATTAACGACACAACAGTTTCACTAGAATTTTTTTAACCCTGAGTAAAAATACAGTTGGAAGGGGGCTAGAGACACTGTGTCACCAAAAGCAGGAGGGTTCAAGCCTGCAGGGTGTCCCTTCACAAGTTCCTTCCACGCAGAGGATGCATTTGCAAAGCACAGGGGCCTGCAAAATCAAATTCTCTGCTCACCAGGATTCAATCCTACTGGGTTTTGCTTCTGTAGTTTATTCCCTGTGGGGGAATGTGGTGGGGCTGCAAGGTGTTCTTTGTGCCTCTGACAGTCCCAGATTGCTTTAGGAGACCCAACCCACAGCCAAATAGGGCTGGCTCTACCTGACTCTACCAAAGCTTGGCTCTACCTGACTCTGCCCAAGCCTGGATCCCCACAAATTGGCCTAGTTCAGTTCAGGATTCAGTTAAATCTTACCTCAACACCGGCAATGGGGCAGCGGGCAGCAGACTTCGGTTCATCTCAGGGCAGCAAGCTAGCTTGCTTAGGTGTCTCGATGGGGATGGAGGGGGGGATTGCCAACCTACCCCTACCCCTTCAGCATCTGCCTCTCATGGCAGAACCAGCCCTGTAGCCCAGGGTCAGCAAAATTTTCAGCAGGGGGCTGGTCCAGTGTGGGTTAGTGGTTAAGAGCGGTAGACTCGTAATCAGGGGAACTGGGTTCGCGTCTCCGCTCCTCCACATGCAGCTGCTTGGGTGACCTTGGGCTAGTCACACTTCTCTGAAGTCTCTCAGCCCCCATCACCTCACAGAGTGTTTGTTGTGGGGGAGGAAGGGAAAGGAGAATGTTAGCCACTTTGAGACTCCTTCGGGTAGTGAAAAGCGGGATATCAAATCCAAACTCTTCTCTTCTCTCTCTTCTTCTTTCTCTTCTCTTCTCTTCTCTTCTTCTCAGACCTTGTGGGAGGCCAAACTATATTTTGAAGGGGGGGGGGGAATGAATGAATTCCTATGCCCCACAAATAACCCAGAGATGCATTTTAAATAAAAGCACACATTCTACTCATGTAAAAACATGCAGATTCCTGGACCATCTGCAGGCTGGATTTAGAAGGCGATTGGGCTTGATCTAGCCCTCGGGCCTTAGTTTGCCTACCCATGCTGTAGCCCAAGGAGGTGAGCAGGCTGGCGAAGAAAAATGGGGACTGCAGAAAGGGGAAGTGGCGAAAGAGGTGGCAAGTGGAAAATGAGAGGAGAGTTCCTAGCTCATAAAATGCATTTAGCACTTTAAAAAGCAGGCACAATATCCCATTTGCTTTTGGACTCTGGAACTCAGCCGACGATTGGAAAAAGCACTGGGAATCGATCAAAAGTGACAAAGCCACCAACTGCAAAACAGCCAGCGAGGCTGAGGGAGCCCGGCTGATCGGCTGCGTGTCAGTCACATAGCTTCAGAGGGTCTTCTACACATCATGCTCAAAGAATGTGCAGTCTTTTGATTTCCACATGACATTTCCCCTCTGGCAGTGAAAATAAGAGCATTGCATTCATGCTCATGGAGAAACTGGGAGGTTGGCTGGGGCAGCAATTCCACATAGCCTTCATCTTTTGTATCTCCCAAGGCTAGGAGTGCAACCAAATGCCTACATTCTCTTTGGCCAGCACATTGCCTGACATAAGTGACATTTCCTTTTAAAAGCATGAAAACACGCAGAGGACAGGAACAAGGATCCACTCATCAGCAGCCCTAATGAGAGAGAACTCATCCTTCTCCAAGGAATTCTGGAAATATGTATTTACTAAGATCTTTTTTTAAAAAAAAAATAGCAAAATAAAATCACTCAAATGGACAAAGATAGGCGCATGTATTTGAGGAGCCCTCCTGTGAAAATACGCAGGTGTTTCAAAGAGATGTGCACATCATCAGCTAGTCTAAGATGCCCTAAGCCAATCACCATTTCACATCGCCATTTGTTTTGATCCAATCAGGCATGGCCTCAGCCCGCCATGTCCAAATCTGAGAGAGGTAGCCTTTGAGACGCAGACAGATCCTTTCCATTCTCACCACAAAACACACAGGAGAGTGTGCAGATGGCAGGATTTCCACGTGTCAGTACCAATAAGTATCTAAATCAGAAAGCAATGCTCTGTGTCTTCTTCCTCAAGCCAGCTTGCAATTGGGGAATTTCAGTTTCTCTCTGTTTCCCATTTTTCCTGTATTAAGTTCTACACATTTCCACATCACTAGTGGGTTGGTTGGTTTTTTTTAAAGTCCCCATGGAAATTATTTAGCACATGCATTTTATGTCCATTCCACCCATTAAAAACAAAAACGCAAATGGATTTGTCTGTAGAACTGCATTGCAAAATCCAGAGATGTACAAATTTTGAAGCATGGCTGAGTTTCAGTTCATGTACTGCAGGGGTACAGATGCGGCCCAATTGCCTTCTCAATCCAGCCTGTGGACAGTCCAGCAATCAGCGTGTTTTTACATGAGTACAATGTGTCCTTTTATTTAAAATGCATCTCTGGGTTATTTGTGGGACCTGCCTGGTGTTTTTACATGAGTAGAATGCTTTTATTTACAATGCATCTCTGGGTTATTTGTGGGGCATAGGAATTCGTTCATCCCCCCCCCCAAAAAAAAAAATCTGGCCCACCACGTGGTCTGAGGGACGTGGACCGGCTCACAGCTGGAAAAAGGTTGCTGACCCCCTGATGTACTGTTTCAGAAAGTGAAAACTGGGCAGGTTCACCTTTGAATGCAAATTTAACTGATCCCCATCATCCCTACCCACAAGTAATGAGTTTCCAGCACTCTTTGTGCCACAGCAACTGGGGAGCACCAGGTTGGCAAAGGATGCCCATAAAATCTTCCCAAAATACAGAAATAGGGACTATATCTAGAAAAGAGGGAAATGGGAGTATTCAGGTCATCATGAGATCTGGTCATCTTTGGTTCGCTCCTTGTCAATAACACGAGCTCCTGCATTGGTGGGGGGTCCTTGTTTAGCTCTGGATCAGGCAGATATATGTTGGAACTGAAACATATACAATGGGTTTCTAAAATGTTCTACACATAGAGGCATTTGATTTATAGAGCGTGCTTAACCATTACTGAATGCCACAGTAAATTACATTTGAGCCAGCCTTTGAACAAGGCTTGAAATATCAGTCCACAGTTAGTGAAAGGTTGCCTTGCCCTGCTCTGACTCTACCTTATCCCCATGTTTGTTAAATATTTGTTTAATATCATATTATTACACTTTGTAGCCAAGACCATTATACATCAAACAAACCTGCTTGTTAAGAAAAAAGAAAGCAAGTGAAGTAGAAAGGGGAAATGAAATATGAAGGTGGAAAGGGGCAACATAGGGAGGGACCCTCTAAACTACATTGAATAGACCAGGCATGTCCAACAGGTAGATCTACTGGTAGATCACTGGATGTCTGCGGTAGATCACTGGTAGATCATTGGCTCTCCCCCCCCCACGAAGCTGAACAACTGTGGCTCCCCTAAAAAAAAAGCTCAACATTTTACCTACTCCCTGAAAAAACTAACAACTTTGACCCAACCCCCCCCCCATGGGCCTTCCTCCTTCCTAAAAGGGGGTAGATCACTACCAGTTTTTAACTCTGTGAGTAGATCGCAGTCTCTTGGGAGTTGGCCACCCCTGGAATAGACTAAAAGGGAAATATTCAATATTCAAAAAAAAATTCCAAAAGAATATTTTCAACATTGTATCTCCATTTTTAAGAACTGTTTCATAGACAAGCAATTATAGTAGCTGGTTTGGGCAGGATCAAATCATTTCATATGAACAGACAGCAATAATACTCAATCATAGATGCTCACTATTATTCCATTTCCCCCCCCCAACTGAGACATATAGTAGAACAACTCAAGCTATGTGAAAGAACCTCATATGAAAGTCTTCTTGAGCAAAATGGTTAAATTAATAACAAAGATCTATTTAATACTCTCAATATGTGCAAAAGAATTTCTTCATCCTTCATATAAAGGAAATGGGACTAAACAAATACCGGTAGTGGATTAATAATCTTTTAATTAGAATGGATGTGGGCATTCAAAATAGTCCCAAAATGTTTACTAGTGTGAACCTGAAAGAGAATTATCTTAAGACAATTTTCCAATCCTACTTAACTCCACCCAGAATGATTTTTATTTATATTTTTTGCCAAAACCTGACCTGCATTGCTGGAGGTGTAATGGAATTAACATGGATTTAATACATATTTTTGTAGCCATGTTGGTTGCTTTTATTTGTGCTCATTTCTGGAGCCTCTAAGAACTAGAGTTAGCACTACTGTACTCAGAAATATGCATAGGGGGACCCAGGTGGCGCTGTGGGTTAAACCACAGAGCCATGGGCTTGCTGATCAGAAGGTCGGCGGTTCGAATCCCTGCCACGGGGTGAGCTCCCGTTGCTCGGTCCCAGCTCCTGCCAACCTAGCAGTTCAAAAGCACATCACAGTGCAAGTAGATAAATAGGGACCGCTCCAGCGGGAAGGTAAACGGCGTTTCCGTGCGCTGCCCTGGTTCGCCAGAAGCGGCTTAGTCATGCTGGCCACATGACCCGGAAGCTGTCTGCGGACAAACGCCGGCTCCCTCGGCCTATAGAGCGAGATGAGCGCCGCAACCCCAGAGTCGGACACGACTGGACCTGATGGTCAGGGGTCCCTTTACCTTTACCTTTACTCAGAAATAAGGATCAATATTAGAGAACCAGTGTGATGGAGTGGTTAGTGTTGGACTATAATTTAGGAAAATAAGTCCCCACACAGGCATTAAGTTCACAGGGTGACCTTGGGCCTAACCTATCTCACAGGCAGGCTATTCCCACATTGCAGTTGGTTAGACTAGGTGACTCTTTGAGTCACTTTCAGCTCTGCAATTTACGGTTCTAAGTATAAAATCGGGATTGGGGGGAACCATGTACACCACCTGCAGCTCCATGGATATAAATGTAATAATGAGTTCAGTTTTAGTTAGGAGTTTAGTTTTTGGTAATTACTAGATAGATTAGGGATGGGGAGCTGAAAGAGCAGATCCTACTCCCACCCATAGCTGTCAACAGCTTGGCAGGGGGGTGGACTGGATGGCCCTGGTGGTCTCTTCCAACTCTATGATTCTATGATTCTATGAACTTTTCCCTTTTTTAAAGGGAAATTCCCTTATTCCGAATAGGATTCCTCACTAGAAAGGGGGAAAGTTGACAGCTATGCTCCCACCCCTGGGCCCAAATTTGACTAGTAGGAATCCACCTGATGTCACAATGATGTCAGGTGATGCAACATTCTAAAGCAGAAAGATCAGCTGTTTGGGACGACTTCAAAGCACCTATCTTTTTACCCGTGCACACCTGGTGCCATTATTGTCAGTTTGCATTTCTTAGTACTGAAAGTATTGGTCTGATGTGTAGAGATCTTTCCTGCTCTGCTTAGTTCAAGAGGGTTCTGGAAGGTTTCTTCTCCACGTGGAAGAAGGTTCCTGATGTTTGGGTTATTCCTTCTGAGAAGCTGGGTACAGCTGGTTTAAACTGGCTCTGTTATCTTTCTGTCAAGGTCACGCAGACTATAATAGTCAGGCCAGAAGGAACCTGCATTTCACTTATGTTCTTTTTCGATCTCTTTGTTCGGGTGTGGTGTTCTGTTCTGTATATAGTGTTAAGTTTAGTCTTATTAGAAGTTATTGTTAAGTTTAAGTTACCGGTAAGTCTGCTGCAACTGGATTTTTGATGAACTATGCCAATCCTGAATGTATTGGATTTGTGAGCATTATGTTCATTTGCCTGCTAGATTGGGGGGGGGGGAGTAATAATGAAAATGAAAGTTAGTGATCATGGCTGCTAATCGGCACTAGTAGATGGCAACTTCATATCAGAGTTTCTTCAAAAGTCTTTGGGAGATGCCATCTGTTTTTGGTGACATCTTTCTGCTTAAACTATCAATTTACCCTGGAACCTCTCCTATGGTTTGGTAAACATGGAGATCTATCACAAATTGATTATATACAGGTGCAGGAAGCTTGTTGCTAACACCCTCTTCAGTGAAAACAGATACAACAAATCCGTTGTTTGACTCAATCACTTGTGACATTTTAATGAACGTCTTTCTCTGCGGTGGCTTTCATGCCTCTCTGTGTGTTTTCCAAAATTCTTGCAGTTCCTCCGCAAATCCATTCTCTTCTTACATTAAACTTGGCATAATTTATGCTGTTTTTTTGGTTGTTCCACATTTGGATTTGCAATCCACTTTGTAAATTATGTCCTTTCCCCCCTTCTTTTAATAGCTTTCGTAATGCTGCAATTAAGCTGGGTGGGTTCGCTTTTTAGATCTCTTTCTGCCTTTCTCAAAAATTTGTAGCATCCATATATTTTTCTTTACTTTGTGGTATACATATATATTTTTTGTCAAATAGTGCTGTTAGAGCATTATCTAAGTCTCTGCCTGGTGTTCTTGTTTTAAAGAGTATCCATTAATTTCTTTAAAGCACTTTTTTATTTTATTACCTGACCATTCATTCAGGCAATCCGTCATTGTAACTAGTGCCTCTTAATCTTGATGTAGGCGTCCTTGCTGAACTTAGTTCATTTCACTCCAGTGAACTGGAGGCTTTGGCAGCTATAGAAATATGTGGGAACTGCAACAGAATGTTGTAGCTAGAGATGGAGGGGAGGGATTCCATTTACTTCACATTTAAAGGTGAACCTACCAAATTTGCACTTTCTGAAACAATGTGCAAACTAAAACACAGCCATCCTTTGACATTCACACTTCTCCGAATTTTGCAATGCAGTTGTGCAGCCATGTAATGAGCACTCACACTTTACATTGTGGGTGCCCTTTGCGGGATAACGCATGGTGCTACAGTTCCCAGGGAGCTTACTTGAAAACAGGGGCTGGCTTGCCTCTCAGTGGCTTGCCTCTCACGCCCAGCCTCAGTAATCAAGTTTCTTGCTGAGAGATGGGGCCAGCCCCATTTATAAATAGGGGGTGGAGCCAACAATAGCCAGGCAGTCGGCTCTGGAGAGTCACCCTCCCTACTCTCCCTTTGTTTAATGTTTCTTGTTAGCAGGTTAACTTTTTCTTCCTGTTTAGCAGGTGCTGCTACGGTCTTTGACTGGTTGCTGTTGAAGGACCGGGAAGAAATTTTCCTGCATTGGCAGGTTTTGTTTTCCCCATAGCAATTTGTCACAACTTTGACTGTTACGGCCTTGGGTGGAATCCTTTAATCTTTTCTTCCGGGGGGTAGGGTGAAGTGGTGACTCACTCCCCTGCGACGGCAATTCAAGGGTCCCCCTCTTAAAGGGTGTCACTGGCCATACACTGAAAGGTCGTCAGTGAACTATGGGCTTGGTTGCCTGCTACACTTACGTCTCACAGAGCACCCCATATTCCATTTACCCTGATGAGCCCCAGTTGCCCCCAAGGTCTTCCTACATTTAGAAGTTAAATAAAGTTGTGGCCTAATTTTAATTCCATATAATGTTGTCACAGTCTTTATTCCTTCCTTATGATCCCTGGGGGCTGGGGATGTCGCCGCCTGGTCACATGTACAGTATATGCTTGGATAAAGTGTGCATAAAATGCATAGGCTTGGGTAAAGTGTGCATAAAATGCATATATTCGTGAAAATAAGTGCAAAAAATGCATTGTGTTATGGAAACCTACTTTGCAAAAGAAAAAACTACATACACAGAGTTACCTAAAACAAAGTTCTACTCAAAGTGGAGCCATTGAAATTAGTGAACCAAAGTTAGTTGTGCCCATTAACGCCAACGGGTCTACCCTGAGTAGGACAGGCATTGTTAGAATCATAGAATTATAGAGTTGGGAGGGACATGAGGATCATCTAGCCCAGTGTTTTTCAACCTTTTTTGGGCAAAGGCACACTTGTTTCATGAAAAAAATCACGAGGCACACCACCATTAGAAAATATTAAAAAAAATTAACTCTGTGCCTATATTGACTATATATAAAGTAATTTTTCAATATTTCCCACGGCACACCAGGCAACATCTCGCGGCACACTAGTGTGCCGCGGAACAGTGGTTGAAAAACACTGATCTAGCCCAGCGCTCTGCAATGCAGAAATATGCAGCTGTCCCATATGGGGATCGAACCTGCAACCTTGGCGCTATCAGCACCATGTTCTTACCAACTGAGCTATCCAGGCTAGTTGGCATTCCATGTCCACAGAGCAGGCTCAGTTCTCAAATGTCTTTTTTGTGGACCCCCACCTCTTATTCCCCCCACCCCCGAAAATGCTTTGTACTTCTGTGCATCTTAGCCAGCCAGCCCCCAGGACACTTTTTCAGCCACAACTCGCCAGAACTCAGGTCCTGCACCTCTCATGTGGGCTCCATTGCCATTATAAGAGAACAAGGGAGGCATTCCTTGTGAGTTCTGTCACCTCTTTTTCCTAGAAAAATAGCACTGGCAATGGCACTCACAACAGAAATGGAGGGAATGATGAAGTCTATGCTTCCAATAGGATGAGGTGGTGGAATCTGGGAAATGATGTACCACTTCAGCCTGCAGGGTGGGGATGGTATCTTTGAATACTCCCCAGGTGAAATCAACACTCCCCACCAACAAGGGAAACAAAGAAAAGTCCAATCCCAGTTTTCTCCATGACTTGTTAATATTCTGATCAATACTTTGTTTGTCCCCATGTATCAAAAGCAAGCCAGCAAGTGAAGTTCTACACACTTTTTCAGTGAATGAAGGAGGTTATTGGAACACCGCTTCTGTGTGGCTTTCTACATTTAATTTCCCCCCAATGTGCTGCCATATTTCATAAGTATGGGTAACGATTATGTAAGCAACACCTCTGGGCTGCTTGGATAACCTGCAAGCCATTCATAAAGTTTGTTTCTCCAAGCAAGTGTTACAGAAAACAACACCCGGGCTCTTTTCTCATTTTAATATATATCCTAGCCCAACTTCCTTCCTCTGTGTAAAAATGCCTGCTATCCCGCTGGTGGTAATAGATGTCTCATTTTCCCCCTCAAACTGTGAAAGATCTCGGCATACTGATCCTGGTGGTCTTAACAAGTCTGATAAAAAATAATAATACTTGACCTGAAAATGTTCAAACAGTGATTCCATCTCTTCTCCAAAATTGAATTTAAGATTTAACTCATTCATTTACTACCCAGTCCTAGGGAGATTTATTCTGAAGAGTTCTCAGTGGGTTGTGGAAATGTGGAGGAGAAATTTGTGTGGCTTATATCTGAATGCAAACTGACCTAATTTACACTTCCCAAACCAATACACAAACTCTGAAACATGATGACTATCCTTTAAAATCTACCCCTCTCCAAAAAAAAATTCCAATGCAGTTATAGTGGCACCTTGGTTCTTGAACTTAATCCATTCCGGGAGTCTGTTCGACTCCCGAAACCATTTGGAAACCAAGGCATGGCTTCCGATTGGCTGCAGGAGCTTCCTGCACTCAAGCGGAAGCTGCATCAGACGTTCACTTACTTCCGGGTTTGTGGCGTTCGGGAGCCGATTTGTTCGACAACTAAGCCATTTGAAAACCCAGGTACGACTGTATAAAAAAGTATACATGGGAAAGTGCTCACAAAAATGTGTATATCACTGCAAATAATGTATAAAAGTGCATGGCGTTGGGCAAAATGTATATACAAAATGTGGGTATTAGGAAAGCTGTCCATTAAAAGATAAATATTTTTTGCCAACTTTTAAATAGAGCTTGGAAAGTGGTGTGGAAATGTAGCAAACTGTACATAAGGCTGGAAGAATGGGAAACTGAAAATGGGAGATTCACCCATCCCTAATTATGGGACTGTAACAGAGCAAAACCCATATCTTTTCCTCCCTTGGGGGGAAAAATCCATTTTTTGCCATGGAGTCATTTCCTCACTGATATCTTAAGTGAGCCAATTAATTCTACTTTCGTCCCCATCCTCCTCTCTGCTGAGTTCTACAATAACAACACTGAGACCAAGGGAAAGGAAACTGACAGGTACTGCTGCAACACGCTGGACTTGGTTGTAAGAACAAAGTCTAGGTGAGGGCAGATCAAGACAGGTCGGGTGATGTTGCAGTTGCCCTAATAGATCAACCTCCACAACTTCCCTCTCATTTGTTGGTATCTGCTACTTTCCCTCCTGAGAATCAACATAAATATGGATAATTTCATAAGATGCATTCATCACTGTCGCTTGGGAAAACTTGTGCAAAGGCCACAAGATGGAACCCAGACCCTTGACCTGCAGAAATGCACTTCGCTTTCACATCTTTATGATTTAATTCAAGTAAATATGAATTAGGCAAACAACATTTCTTCATTTTTTGTAAGCCGTCTTTTTCTCAGATCAGATCTTTGGAGTGATATAGAAGAAGAGTTTGGATTTGATATCCCGCTTTTCACTACCCGAAGGAGTCTCAAAGCGGCTAACATTCTCCTTTCCCTTCCTCCCCCACAACACACACTCTGTGAGGCGAGTGGGGCTGAGAGACTTCAGAGAAGTGTGACTAGCCGAAGGTCACCAAGCAGCTGCATGTGGAGGAGCGGAGACGCGAACCCGGTTCCCCAGATTACGAGTCTACCGCTCTTAACCACTGCACCACACTGGCTCTCAGCTCTGAAGTTCTTGCTCTTGCTCTGAAGTTTCCTCATTCACCCTTCTAACCAGCTGAGGTCCATGCTATAGATTTCTAAGGCAAGGTTCACAATAAAGACAGGGTGAAGTCTAGCTGATGGTGACTTGTGGACTTAAAGCAGACATAGGGAACTTCAGGCCCAGGAGGCAACCCTCCAAGAATTTCTCTGTGACCCTCAGGGCTCTTCCCAGCTCCTTCCCCTAAACCACACTCATCACTGACTCTGCTTTGCACCATCCTTGAGTGTTTTTGCCTGGCTAGAAAGTGTCCTTAAATGCTAATCATGCATGCCTGGGTGGATAATAGCAGGGTGCAAGGGTGAAAAAACTGGCCCACTGCACAAAAGATAAAATTTGTATTTATCCACCTGCTGGTTCCACCCACGACTAGCATGTGGTCCCTGGAAGATAGTCCAAAAGGGAATGTGGCCATTGAGCTGAAAACACCTCTCCATCCCCGACTTAAGGAGAGAACTTTCCTGCTCACAAGGAATCTCACAGGACGACAACTTCAATTTCAGGGAAACAGTGGCGGTGGTAGAAGCTTCCCCAATAACAATTTCAGTTTTTATGTTTCTTGATCTAAAGAACACCAAACGTCTTGGCTCATGGAACAGTATGGATACAGCATACAGAAGCTGGAGTAGCCTCCAGCAACGCATAAGGTATGGAGGGGGTTGGAGGGAAGGGTGTCTTGGGCAGTGATCCTTGGTATGAAAAATAGGGGTGTCACAGGTTTGATCTCATTTCCATCTGTGCAAAGTGTGAGGGTATGGGCTCTACCCCTTCATTCCTCTGCAATTGCATGTGTAGACCAGGCCTTATTAAATCTGATTGTCTGGCTGCAATTTCCTAGTTGTCTCAGCTGTTGTTACTTATTCAGCTGCTTCTTATACTTAACAGAAGATTGCTAAGCAGTTCTGAATGTCCTTAAGTCCCATTCCTTTGTGGCTTTTATTCTGCTGACAAACTCACTACCAAACACCACCTATGACGTTAGACACTGCAGTTGTTTTTTGTTTGTTTGTTTGTTTTAAATTGATTGCTTTTTTAATGGAAAATGAAGACCTTTAGGGATATTTCACTATTTTAAAATGCAATGTGGCAGCCTTCATCCTATTGCAGGATGTGCAGAACCAGCCTGTGTATATTGATTCCAAGTCCCACTAAGTTAAATGAGATTTGGGGTACAATCCTAGCCCCAGCCACTGCCTGGCAGGATCTAATGGAATGGATGCATCTGCAGCTCTGCTCAACATTCCAGCCAGGGAGGAGAGGGTCCAGTTGCACAGCCATTGGGCCTGATGGTGTCACATAACACCCAAGGAACCAATGGATTTCAGGCCATCTCAGCCCCTCCCTCTCCAGAACACTTCATTTTATGGCTTTCTGCTGATTGCTTCAAGTGGGTAAATCAGTGGCACAGCTTCCACCTACCCAACTACCCTAAGGAAATGGAAGGCCGGGGAGGCATGGCATTGTGCTGGCATCACTCCATAGGCAGAGACTGGTGAAGGTTGACAGTGCTTGTCAAAGAGAGACCTCTGCCCCATCCAACTCATCCCCAACCTCGCCCAAAGGGAGTTTAGAATTGCTCTGCAACTCTGAAGGATTGCAGACTTAGTTCTAGATAATATTGTGTGTGTGTGTGTGTGTGTGTGTGTGTGTGTGTGTTTTACTAGCTTATGTTCTTTTTATTTATTTTTATTTAAAATGTTTGTACCCAGCTTTACAACCACCAGGTCTGTAAGGAGACATACAGTCCAAAATGAAATAATGCCAGATCAAAGCTGCATATGTTAACGGCACAATTGCATACATACCTAGATGTGATTGCGATCTGAACTCCAGTTATGCTGGATAAGGGGAAGGTGGCGTGCTGCTGTTGCTGCTACACCAATGTACTATAGCTCTATGTAACCTATAGAAGTATAACCTAGCAAGGGAGAAGAAAACATAGTGATGCAAAAATGGCAGACATGCCCCATGGGATTGGTGAAGAATATGTCAGTTTTGATTTCTCTCGTCTTCTCACTTTTTCAGTCTTAAATTTGGCTCTCCACATGAGGCTGCAATTTTTTTAAAAAAACTTTGCATGAAAATTCATAAGAATTTCAGTTCTAATCTCTCCCAATAAACACACGTTTGCATGCACATTTTTGCAAAGAAATTTCTCCAACTATACAGCATTTTTTTTACTAATATATGCATTTATAGTATATGCATTTTAGTACATATTATTTAGAAGGAGAACTGCATTGCAAAAATTCAGAAACAGGCAAATTTGGAAGGATATTTTGTTTCAGACAGGGGAAATTAGACAAATTTGCCTTTAAATGTGGACTGTTCTTTTAAAAAAACATCTCATCCTACACTATAGAGATGGACTAATCTGTAATTTTGGGTTTCCTCCGTTTCTTATTTTTTCTAATCTTAAATTCAGTTATTCATGTCAAATTATGAATTTTTAAAGGAAGGAAGAAGAGTCACACAAATTTGTCTGCATTTTAGGACACGTTTCTCTTAATATACACGTTATTATAAGCAAATTTCCCGAATATAATGCATTTTTTGCATGTTATCACTTAAAATGTATGTATTTACATGCACACTTTCACCTAGTATGTACATTTTTGTACACATTATACAATGTCAGCGTTGGGCTGTTTAGCTGGTGTTTGCAGCACCACATTCTTGCCTTGACCCGGGGGAGGAAGAGGTGAGAAAGGCTTTGCCTAGTCATCATGATTTCACAAAGCAAGAACAACAACAAGGGATAAAATTCAGGATGATGGTGCACATGATGCAATGAAAGAAACCTCACCTCTAGAAGATCAGCAGCTACTCTGGGTTACAGAAGCACAGAGAAGACCTATTCATTGCTACAAATCAAAACTCTTTTTACCCCTCTCCTCTCAAGTGCCTAAGTTGAATACTCTCTCTCCTCCCTTGCCATCTTTCCCATAAGAGGCTTTTAGTGGAATTTCTGTCTATGTTTGGGTTATTGAGATCTGTTTATTTTTTAAAAAACCAAATTGGCAAGGATGTTGACTGCAAATCTAAAAACCCAGAAACACAAAAAAGAGATGTTAACAACAGAACAAACAAAACTTTTAGATTAACCATTTCAAACCTCTGGATCAACTAAACTGGTTCCCCTCGATTTATTGAGCAACATGCCTTTTAAAATAACAAGAAGCCTTTAACTTATTTGAAATATATGTTCTTGGAAAAAAAAGCTGTACGTTGCAGGGCCCATCGAGGAAGAAGCCTCCCCATTGCTCTCACTAAAGAAGGAATGTCTCTCCTAAATATTGATCCCTGCTGTGACACAGACATACGTCATCTAAGATCAAAGCTTGGCTGTAGTGAGGGGGAGTCTTCAAAGTTCTTGTTTTATTCTATTCATATATCTTTATAATTTATTGCCATAAAGCCTGAGCCAGGCTAGCCCTAGTCTCTCCCTGACCCACTACCAAACAGAGTCCTCAGAGGACAAACTGCACAACCCACAGACTAAGGGCCTTGAGGGTCCCCTTGAGAGGCCCTCAGGGGAAAGACCTGCTGAAGAAATCCTAGCCCTACCAGAGATAAAGGCTGATGCCCACAAGGATGCCAGCATCAAAAAGTCCAGCCCTGGGTCAATGAAGTGCAACATAGTACATGTTTGCAAACCCCGAATACTTATGCACTTTCAAAGTAAAGGACTCCTCAAGCATCAGCAGTCTGCCTGAGATCAAGGAATCACTAAACACCATCATCACCAGCAGCTCTGGTTGGGGTGTACTCTGGGAGGCCAGAGTGTATCAACTCTTCTTTTTGAGCCTCCCAGTTGGTGGGGACACATATTTCTGGCTCCTTGATTCCGAACCTTGGCTCCCATTGCTGCTTTGTGATGACCTTGACTTTCTGGAATACTCACCTGGAATACTGTGTCCAGTTCTGGGCACCACAGTTCAAGAAGGATACTGACAAGCTGGAACGTGTCCAGAAGAGGGCAACCAAAATGGTCAAAGGCCTGGAAACAATGCCTTATTAGGAATGGCTTAGGGAGCTGGGTATGTTTAGCCTGGAGAAGAGAAGGTTAAGGGGTGATATGATAGCCATGTTCAAATATATAAAAGGATGTCATATAGAGGAGGGTGAAAGGTTGTTTTCTGCTGCTTCAGAGAAGCGGACACGGAGCAATGGATTCAAACTACAAGAAAGAAGATTCCACCTAAACATTAGGAAGAACTTCCTGACAGTGAGAGCTGTTCGGCAGTGGAATTTGCTACCAAGGAGTGAGGTGGAGTCTCCTTCTATGGAGGTCTTTAAGCAGAGGCTTGACAGCCATCTGTCAGGAATGCTTTGATGGTGTTTCCTGCTTGGCAGGGGGTTGGACTGGATGGCCCTTGTGGTCTCTTCCAACTCTATGATTCTATGATTCTGCCTGAACTTGCATTTGGATCATATTTTGGACCAATTCCCTGTTTGTAGCCCTCGTTTGTCTTGGGCTGTGCCACTTCATCATCCCTGCATTCCTTCTTGAGTTGGAGACTTGTACCAAGTGGTGTCTGGTGCCCATTAGGATTAGTAGGGTACAGGTAGGTAGACTCAGAGTACATGGCAGGCAGAGCTAATGACAGGCAGAGTCAACTAATTCTGGCTTTCTCCTCCTCCTTCTCCTCCTCCTCTTCCCCACTGAGTTCTGCAAGGGTGCAAAACTGGGACTTAGGAGGAAGAAGCAAGCAGCAAGAGTTGCTTGTAAGTAAAAAGGCAAACAGGTGGCATGTGTCTGAGGTCAGATTTAGGCTGGTGTAGCACTGTCCCATTTGCCTTCGCTGCTTATACCTTCCTAGAATTGGGGCCCAGACCCCAAGGGCACTCATGGGAGCATACCACTTTTATGCTGCTTAATATAACCAAAGCAGAAACACATAATATCCAAAATAAATTCCCATAAAAATATTAGCAAGAGCGTTTAAACAGAAATACCGAGCAGTGTGATTTGAAAACTAAGAACCAGGGAAAGCAAATTGTGACCTTGTGTATAGGGCAATCTGTTGTCTTAGTCCATGGAGTTTTCTTGGCAGGGATACTGGAGTGTCTTGACAGCTCCTGCTCCAGGTGGATCATGTTTAGTCAAAACTCTCCACTATGACCTGTCCATCTTGGGTGGCCCTGCATGGCATAGATCATAGCTTCTCTGAGTTATTCAAGCCCCTTCACCATGACAAGGCATTGATCCATGAACTTATATGCAGAATTCATCATGTGAAAGGCTGGACTGGATGAATCCCAAACAGGAATTAAGATTGCCGGAAGAAATATCAACAACCTCAGATATGCTGATGACACAACCTTGATGGCAGAAAGTGAGGAGGAATTAAATAACCCTTTAATGAGGGTGAAAGAGGAGAGCGCAAAATATGCTCTGAAGCTCAACATCAAAAAAACTAAGATCATGGCCACTGGTCCCATCAACTCCTGGCAAATAGAAGGGGAAGAAATGGAGGCAGTGAGAGATTTTACTTTCTTGGGTTCCATGATCACTGCAGATGGTGACAGCAGTCACAAAATTAAAAGACGCCTGCTTCTTGGGAGAAAAGCAATGACAAACCTAGACAGCATCTTAAAACGCAGAGACATCACCTTGCCGACAAAGGTCCGTATAATTAAAGCTATGCTTTTCCCAGTAGTGATGTATGGAAGTGAGAACTGGACCATAAAGAAGGCTGATCGCTGAAGAATTGATGCTTTTGAATTATGGTGCTGGAGGAGACGCTTGAGAGTCCCATGGAGTGCAAGAAGATCAAACCTATCCATTCTGAAGGAAATCAGCCCTGAGTGCTCACTGGAAGGACAGATCCCTGAAGTTGAGGCTCCAATACTTTGGCCACCTCATGAGAAGAGAAGACTCCCTGGGAAAGGCCCTGATGTTGGGAAAGATTGAGGGCACAAGGAGAAGGGGACGACAGAGCACAAGATTTGTTGGACAGTGTTCTCGAAGCTACCAACATGAGTCTGACCAAACTGCGGGAGGCAGTGGAAGACAGGAGTGCCTGGCATGCTCTGGTCCATGGGGTCACGAGTCAGACACAACTAAATGACTAAACAACAACAACATGGGGCAGTCAGGTGAAAAAGAGGGGAGAGTTACTACACCTTTAATAGTTGCAAGGAAGAGGGAATTTCCATTGGTTTAGCTCACATGGCAACTATTCTACACAACTTATTGAAGGTGCAGGAGCCCCCTTCTCTTTTCCACCTCATTGCCCTACCTGTGGGGTGTAAGCTCTGCTGAGATACCTAGAAGCTGAGTCATGGCCATGGTTGCTCTTTTAGGGGCAGCTTTTAGGACTGGGGGATTCTTTGCTGAGATTTCCAAGACCATTTTTGAGAAGATTCAGGCTTTGGGGATGTATCATGCTCCAGGTCCCCCAAAGCATTTGCAACATGTTCCTCCTCCTCCTCCTCCTCCTCCTCCTCCTCCTCCTCCTCCTCCTCCTCCTCTGACAGTTCCAGGAGTTTTTTTTATCAGATATCAAGAAAGAGGGCCTCTCAATAAGATTTCCAGTATTGGATTCAGGAACCTCTGCCCTGAAAATTGTGTGAGGGGGTGGAGAAATAAGAACTGTTTAATGTATTTTTAATCTCTTGTTGGAAGCCGCCCAGAGTGGCTGGGGAAGCCCAGCCAGATGGGCGGGGTATGTTTGTTATTTATTTATTTATTTATTTATTTATTTATTTATTATTAAATTCTGTGTTCTAAATACTCAGCGAATAATGAAATAACAACAGCATGCACAGGGCTGTCTCACATATACATACACACCTCATCTTAAAAGTGAATATGGCTTACATTTTCCTTTCAGACTGAAGCTCGTTTGAGGAAAACCACATCAAACTTCAGTATTTTGCAAGAAACTACAGGCTAGCTCTGCATCATGGGTAACTTCTGTATGTGGATTCATGTGTAAGCATTGGGAGTGCACAGAGTAAATGGTCATGTGTGCACAGCCTACATGCTAAGAGCACATGCTTTCCATGCAGAAGACCTCAGTTTCAATTCTTGGTATGGTATCACTGGGTAGACCATGAGGGGAAAGACCTGCGCTGGAAACCCTGGAGAGCTGCTGCCAGTCGGAGAAGACACTACTGGGCTAGATAGACAAACACAGTAACTTTTTATAAGGCAACTTCCTATGTCAACCACATAGGAAAAGATTATTATCTTAAAGGCAGAGCTTAGCAACTCAGAATAATCCATTTCTTCTGTAATGGCTTTGCCATTTGAAAGGACATCTTTGACTAGCAGCGATGGATGAGGGTACTTCAAACGTTTTGGTAGTACTCTTTCAGATAAGCATTTAAAATCTTTTTCACAGGATCTCCAGACATCTTTGATACAGAATTAAGGCTGGCTATCTTTTGGAAGATCTTTTGCTGTTCGGTCTGCTAATGAATCATGAACCAAACTGGCAGCCATCTAGAGCTTCCACTTCTGGTGTGACATTCATCAAAGAGCAATTGGGAACTCAGAGAAGCCGTTAGATATTCAGGGGAAATGTCAAGGGTGTGTCTATATGGGTGTGTAGATGTTTGCAATACTTATAACTTTGTGGTGGTCTATCAAACCCAAAGCTGACAATATTTGTCAGAATACTGTATGTCCCATTGAGAGACGTGGGACTTACTACCAAATAAATATTAAATTTCTTTCCCTTCCTCCACAATATGCACAAAAAAAGATTTTTTCAATTGGTCTGTTTTCACTTAGATTAGACGATGATGGTGATGATGATGATGATGATGATGATGACATCATGGCCATGACAGGGGAGGAATGAGCAGAATGAGTAATTAACTCTCTATTCTCAAAAGCACACTTACAAGTTAGGATAGTCATGTCTCTCAGTCCTGCATCATAGAATCGCAGAATCGTAGAGTTAGATGGGACTACAAGGATCATCTAGTCCAACCTCCTGCAATGAAGGAATTTCTTGCCTAAAATGGGACTTGAACCCACAACCCATGAGATTAAGAGTCTCATGATCTACCAACTGAGCTACTCCTAGGTGAGCATCCAATGAGGCTGTTGCAGCAACAGACAGGCCCTGCCCCAACCAGGGGCGGAGAAGGGGGCGGTGGGGTGGCTCGGCCCTGGTGTCATCACTGAGGGGGGTGACACTCCCTGAGCCATTGGGGGAAGGAGCAGAGCTGCACCACCTTGTCGGACGCCTCCCCCCTTCCCCCTTTGTTTTGACAGCTCGGGGGAGGCTTGGGAGTCGCAGGCAGATGGCGCTGTCACCCCCCCCCCACTCCTGGGCTGCTTCCTGGGGGGGGACCTCCCCCGAGCTGCAAAAGGAAGAGGGAAGGGAGGAAGGCTGCTGGCAAAGCAGTGCGGCTCCCTCCTTCTGCCCCCTGGGACACTCACCCCGCCCCCATAGCCCCGCCCCCTGGTGCACAGCATGTGCGCTGCTCCGAGTGCCGCCTCTGCCCCCAACCTCGGCTTATGTATCTTCCCCACCTGAGCTGCAGGCACAGACACTGCCTGTGTGTAACTTTCTGCTCCTCCCATTTCAATCCTCTTATGGTCTTTGGAGTCAGTGGAGCAGGAGAGATAGGGGCAGGAGGAGGAGTTTGGAAACTCTTGACTCTGCACCAGCCTGTCCTATCTCTCATTCCTCCTCCACCAATTCTGCAGCTTTTCCTGCCTCTGACTCTGGTCTCCTGGCTGTTACAGGCTCCCCCAGATCACGGATCCCTTCTTCAAAGTTGGCCTCCAACCCAGAGCTGTCAACCTTCTTCTTCTTCTTCTTCTTCTTCTTCTTCTTCTTCTTCTTCTTCTTCTTCTTCTTCTTCTTCTTCTTCTTCTTCTTCTTCTTCTTCTTCTTCTTTTGCATTGGGAAATGGCCATAGCTGTCATCTTTCCCTTTTTTTGCAACGGGAAACAGCGCTGGAATAAGGGAATTTCCCGCAAAAAAGGGAAATTTGACAGCTATGCTCCAACCCCACCTTCTCCCGATGCCTACCCATCAGAATCCAACCACCATTCCTCAGTATCCAGCCAGTCCCTGACATATTAGTATTAGTATTATTTTGAAGAACCAAACAATAGTAAGCAAATGTTCACATGAAGCTGTCAAGAAGACCCTGTGAATCCCCGCTCTGAGCACAAATATAGAAGGGGGCGTATGGAGGAAGAGATGTTATTCTCATCCCTGGTTTTAAGTGCAAAATGTGTCACACCTGGAAGCAATTAGAAGGAGACTTTGCTAATTCAGAGCTAATTGCTCTTCTGTGGAAGCTCCAGCACTTGAATGGCACTTCAGGCTTCAGTAAAAGTTTCTCACTACTGGAAATGGCACAAAAACATTTGACTTGCTTTGAATATATTTATTGGCTGGTGATTAAGTAATTTTGTCTACTGTTTCTGGGGGGAAATATGCGCTCAATGATGATGGGGAGATGTTTGCTGCTAATATTCAAAATGGAAGTGTCAACATCGCAACTAAAATAACAGCCCAATCAATGTTGTGTGTGTGTGTGTGTGTGTGTGTGTGTGTGTGTGTGTGTGTGTGTAGAAAGAAAGAGATTATTTTTCCAGATATTAGTTAGGCTACAATCATCCTTTATCATTGGCCACGCTGGCTGCAGGGTGGGTGGGTGGGTGGGAATAGAGGAAACCCAACAAGATCTGGAGGTTCTCCACCCCAGCGTAAAAGTAGTTTATCTCTCTTCATCACTTTGCCACAGGAAAGCAGCAATGTGCCTAACCAATGGTATCATTCTTCGTCACTGTTTATACATTGTCAGCTTTTAGGTGCTGGGCAAAAACACTATTGTTTACACAGGCTTTGGAATCTTAATTTGATATTATTGTAGTATGATTCTGACCTGTTTTGGTGTGCCACCTTTTAGTGGGGTGGGGTGGGATTTCTACATTTTATAGCCAGTGTGGTGTAGTGGTTAAGAGTGGTAGACTCGTAATCTGGTGAACCGGGTTTGCGTCTCCGCTCCTCCACATGCAGCTGCTGGGTGACCTTGGGCTAGTCCCACTTCTTTGAAGTCTCTCAGCCCCACTCACCTCACAGAGTGTTTGTTATGGGGGAGGAAGGGAAAGGAGAATGTGAGCCGCTTTGAGACTCCTTTGGGTAGTGATAAAGTGGGATATCAAATCCAAACTCTTCCTCCTCCTCCTCCTCCTCCTCCTCCTCCTCCTCCTCCTCCTCCTCCTCCTCCTCCTCTTCTTCTTCTTCTTCTTCTTCTTCTTCTTCTTCTTCTTCTTCATTCTTTATTCTTGTTGATGAATGAACACTTATTATTCTTTAATCTGTTATGGATTTTGAATGTTCAATACATTGTTGTGTGTCTTCATATTTTGGAAGTCTGTTTCAGGCACTTTGTTAAAAAGTGTTGAACAATTAAAAAAAATTAACAAGTAGAGGAGAAGACTTTACAGCCCAGGAAGGACACTGTTGCTTAAGCAAGGCTTGAACTGATGCAAAAAGCCATTTTATGTTCCTTGCTGTCCAGGAGGAGCCAATGACCAACCTTGGTGGGCAAAATCAGCCCAGGGCCTGAAGGTATTTCACCGAGAAGCTGCCATTTGCAGTTCTGATGCTACATATGAAGCAGCTATGTGCACACGGATGTCAACAGCTTCTGAGATAGACACAATGTGGCTATCACTATTTGCAACCTAGATCAGTGTTTCCCAACCTTTTTCACACCTTGTTTCCTTCCTGTGCCCCTCCTCTTGTCCTGCTGGTAGAAAGGCAGCTATTTAAATGTTTTGCTTGTAAATACAACATGTTTTATTTATAATTTTTATAATTTATACAAAATACAATTGCATAAAAATCTATACTCAATGTGACCCTTGTGCTTCATGACCAGAAACAAGCTTTTTTTTATATCCGGTTCTATTGCTGTGAGGGATAACCAAAGATCACCTCTGTTCCTTATGTTAAGGCTATTCCGCATTAGGCAGAGTAACTCTTGCATGCAGCAACATACCTCCTTTCGCAGTAATACTTGCGTGAAGAAACAGCACCCCAGGGCTCAGCTACACAGCTGCAAATAAAACATTTTAAATGTGTTGCAAAGTGCAATATACAAACGTGACACTAGATGGCAACAGTGAGCTATGCCAAATTCAATGTAATTTTCAAAACTTAAAACAAAAAAACATTTTCACAGTATTTTTTATATGTGTGTAGATTCCACCCCACACACTAACACTGCTGCAGCCATGCACCTTGCCCATGGCGAACAAGATGTGGACAGCTTGGTGCGCTCAGCGGCGGAGTGCAGAAGTGGGAGGGAGAAGGAAGTGGAAGCAACATTGCAACAGAGTGGGCATGGCACTCCATCCACTGGGAAGCATGGTCACTTCTCTGCTCACTTTATATTTCAGTTTTCCGTTTATTTTTTCTAGGCCACTACTGTGTTTTCTTCACTTCTTGCTTCCCTCTGTGGCCCCATAGTATCGAGCCATGCCCCCCCCCGCATTTATGTGTTTTTCACCTGTGGCCCCCTTGGAATATCCTGGGGACCCCCAGTTGGGAAACACTGGTCTAGACTACCTCACAGGATTGTCCTATAATTGGGTACTTAAACTGATGAGGCTGACATTGACAAAAAAAATTCCTCCCTTTTATATTTGTAGCAACTCACCTACCATTCCAAAAGGAAGTGAATAATAATAATAATAATAATAATAATAATAATAATAATAATAATAATTTATTATTTCTACCTTGCCCATCTGGCTGTGTTTCCCCAGCCACTCTGGGTGGCTTCCAACAAAAGATTAAAAATACATGAAAACATCAGTCATTAAAAACTTCCCTAAACAGGGCTGCCTTCAGATGTCTTCTAAACGTCAGATAGTTGTTTATTTCTTTGACATCTGACGGGAGGGCATTCCACAGGGTGAGCGCCACTACCAAGAAGGCCCTCTGTCTGGTTCCCTGTAACTTCGCTTCTTGCAGTGAGGGAACTGCCAGAAAGCCCTCAGAGATGGACCTCGGTGTCCGGGCTGAATAATGGGGGTGGAGACGCTCCTTCAGGTATACTGGGCCGAGGCTGTTTAGGGCTTTAAAGGTCAGCACCAACACTTTGAATTGTGCCGGGAAATGTACTGGGAGCCAATGTAGGTCTTTCAACCAGCAACTCCTGTCCAAGTACTGCCTTTTCTTTCTGCAGAATTGCAGTAGGGAGTGGGAATATGATCTGAGGCCTCTGTGCTCTAACCACTACACTTTACTAGGATTGAGGAGCCAACCACCCAAGCCCAGTGTGACCAGATGATAAGCAGGAAGCTCTTCATATGCATTGCATACCCCCCCATCACTGAGTACAGTAATACTGAAATCTTCTGACTGCCTCAAAAGCAACCCTTCTCCTCACAACTCAGAGAATTTCAGTGGCAGAACAGCGTCTTCGCCGTAGAGTATCTCTTTGCGAAAACTTCTCCTCTCTTATTTGACGTTCCTGCTGGCATGTTGTCTATATCACCGATGCATTTGCAAATGATGTTTATTATTTCATAAAGCATGATGAGACTCTTCTGATACTTCAAAGCCAACTGACAGTTTTGTTAGGGATAATCAAGAAACTTTTGGACAATTACGGCAAAGGGTTTGACAGCGAGAAAACGCACAAACCTTGTAACTGTAAAGTAGCACCAAAGTCAAAGAATCTTTGCTGAAAACAACTTGAATATTCATGTAATCCATCAGGGTTTCATTCCCCCCCTCTCCTCTTTTTTAATGCTTCATGTGTCTTCTCCCTGCAAGCTCAAGAAAGCTTATATTTATCTGTATAATATGAAGCTGTTGTCTCCCTCCCCCTTTGCTCCTCTTACAATCATTGTAGCTCTGCAGAAATCTTCCGTTTTAATTTCTCACCACCCCCTGGAGAAAATTTGGCAAAATTGCTCCCCCAATTTCATTGGCTGAAAATTGAGTGGGAAATTTGATGCCACTTTCATTCAGGCCCTTACTACATGGGTTGTTGATCCGATTCAATGACCCAGTCTCTGACTGCACTATAAGACCACCTGCCTTGAGTTACAGTAGATTCCCCAGCAAGATAGGGCTTTGTTTTTTGTTTTAATTTATTGTTATCTAGGCTTGGAATGTTCCGTGGAAGAATCTCCCAGAGATAACTCTAAGTCATCCGCTGTCTGAAGAATTCAGTCACACCCTGTGTGGGTAGACGAAGATAACACGGAGTTGCAATCACAGTAAATACCTCCTGATAAGGTTCCCTGACCTGCTGTAGAGCTCTGGAATGAGATAGAATGTACGGCTACACATTTCCATTGCTATCTGACCATATCTGCAGTATCGTTTTAATCTGACGGTTTCGGCTGATGTAAATGGCTTCAGTTGAACCTCTACGAGTTTTCCACTTTGAAGTCCATGAGAACATAACCAAAGGAAATGACAGAACTGCCGACACAGTAACATGATGACCACAGTTCAATGAGGGGATGAACCGTAGAAATAAACGCAGGAGATTTTTATTTGTGTTGAAGTAGGTCACAACTTTTCGTTGATTAAAATAGTAAGTTCTGACCAAGGCATTGGGCATGTATTTATAAGCAAGGTGGAGTCAACCTTGAGTTGGGGAATCATCTCTGGCATACACCAGGTGTTGCAATCACACCCAGGCCACCATTCAGAGAGGTGCCATGCCCCCCCCCGAGTGTGGACTCCTGGACAGAGACACCCTTCCTGAACCCCTTTAACAGACTGCCTGATCAGTTAAGGTTCCAATCCAATGTCTTATCCACCCATGTTGTGGCAATGAGGTAGGTAAAAACCTGCAGACCGGCCAATTCATCTGCAGGGAAAAATCTTCCCTGGCCCCAAATAAGGCAACTGAATAAACCATAGCAAGTACCTCACCCTGACCTACTCACTCACCTTTGGGCAAGCCACTTACGGCCTTGGTGACGTGTGGTCCCACAGAATCCTCCCAAGAAGTTAACCTACTCAAGACCACCCTCTTAAATACAGCAGAGGTGGAGCTGGTTAATCCCCCTCCACCAGTGATCAGATTGGCCCCTTCGAAGGGCCTGAGTGTCCCCCTACAGCCACGCAAGAAGAAGATGGCCTCCGGGACTGGGCTTCAGCCATGCTGTGCAGCAAACACCACTTCCCCTGATGCTGTACCAAGTACCCAGGAGGGAACAGCAGGGTGAGACCAATGCCACCCTGCTCACCCACCCAGGTCTCAGCAATGCAGGCCTTACACTGCCATATGTCAAAGAAACCAGCAACCATCACCAAGAACACCTGGGGGCAACATCTCAGAGAAGCACACCTGCTACCAAAGACCCACAACTGGAGGATGCAATCAGCAGCACATGCCTGGCGCAGCCCACTGGCCCCATGCAAGGCAAAGCCAGCTCTACCCCAATCTCCCTTTCTCAAGATTCATCCATTGGACTTTGAAGAACTTGAATGTCAAGTAAACCAGCTCCTGGGTAGATCAGCTCCCTGCCAAAAGCAAAGGGGCTTCCATTGGAAACAGCCCCAAATGCAAGTCACAGCTATGGAGGAACAATTGGGGGCAATTGGCACTGTTTAAAAGTTGGTGTTCAGTGCAACCCCTGCTGCTTTGGGGCAGGATCAAGTAATATCAAAACTCCTACTTCTCTGGGCTGGGCAAGATGTGGCAAACTATGGCCAGGGGGCACGCATGCTGTGGCAGGAGCAGTTTGATGAATCAGTCTTCATAAATGATAGGATATAGGAGAAGAACTGGTGGAGCTTACCCTCTTGTCACTCAGACACATTCCTCCTGGGTCTGCCATGATTCCAGAGAGGGCAATAGATCCGCACACCTTTGAGAGGGCGCTTCACAGAGATGAAACAAAGAGGGCTCTTGCAGTTCATAAATATTTACAGCCCCAATTCTTTCGATGCTTTGTAGTCTCCTCGATAGCTTCGGTACACTTGTGTACTGGTTCATTTCTTGACAATGATTTAGGCCAGAGGCAGGGAAACTGTTTCGGCTCAAGGGCCACATTCCCCCATTTACAACTTTCCAAGGGCCACATTCCAGTGGATCACAGGGTCAGGGTCAAAACTGAGTGGAGTAATTAGTGTAACATTGACCACCTAGGTCATGCTGCATCAGAGTCCCTTTATAAATGATTGCTTTGATCTCCTAGAATTCCCTCACATCAGGGATGTTGCCATTCATTATTGGACAGCGTGGGATGTGACTGGTGAACTTCACAAGGAAGGGCATAAGCAGGTTCTCCTAGCCTCCTCTTTCCATTACACAGCTTCCCCTAACCTGGTGGCCTCCAGATATTTTGGACTACAACTCCCATCAGCCTCAGCCAGCATGCATTTGTCACCCTCCAGATATTCAGGTATCTGAAGAAGTGTGCATGCACACGAAAGCTCATACCAAGAACAAACTTAGTTGGTCTCTAAGGAGCTACTGGAAGGATTTTTTTATTTTTTATTTTGTTTTGACTATGGCAGACCAACACAGCTACCTACCTGTAACTCTTCAGCAGGGACACTGTTCTACTCATGTAGGTCCCCTGTATAGTTTAGAACCCTGGAAGATGGAGGTTCTCGATTGCATGGGGAGCCTATAGAAACAGAGAAGGTTCCCCAATGCAGAAGTTCAGCCTTCTGTGTGTGATAAGTGATAAAGACATGAGAAAGGAGCAGGACCCAGGAGTGTGCTCTTCCCTCTCACTTGATTCAGTATTAGGGCATCTGCCTTGCATGCAGAAGGTCCCGGGTTCAATCCCCAGCACTGCCAGGTAGGAGTGGAAGAGTTCCTGTCTGAAACCCTGGAGAGCTGCTGAAAAATTGAATATTTGAGCAGAATTAAGCAGAAGATCGGCTTTAGCAGGTTAATGTTAGATAAAATTGTTTAGAAGAAACTTTTTGTGAATGATTTAATTGTTAAAGAATATTTTAAGATATTGTGTTTAAGTTATGATTTATATTGGATTAAGTAAACTTAAGAGTATTAAGAAATATGGTAAATGTTAACGGAAAAAGATATGAAGCTACCTATAACGTATATATGATTTCGAAGGCAGTGGAGGGAACAGGGGAAGTCCCCTAACAGAGAAGCTAGAAACAAGAAAAGTACAAAGATAGGTGTTTGTTAAGGTTTGTATATGTTTTTCTTTATGCTTGTTGATATTGTTATTGTTTTTAATGTGTTTATGTATTGTGTTTTTATTGTGTTTATGTTTATGTTTATGCTGTGTTTTTTCTTTGTTTTATTGGAAAATAATAAAAAATCTTTAAAAAAAAAATGAAACCCTGGAGAGCTGCAGCCAGCCAGTGGAGACAATGCTGTGCTAGATGGACCAGGAGGTTTGATTCAGAAGGCAGATTTCCATGTTCCTTATCATTCAAGGGGAGAATGTGTGAATAGGGCGAGTGATTTCCATTGAATGCCTGGCTCAGGGATGGGGAAGCTGTGGCCCTCCAGGTGGTAATGCAGCTGGGACTCAACTTCCATCAGCCCCATCTGCATGGCCAGTGGTCAGCTGGGCAGCCACTGGTTCTCTGATCCCTGTCCTAGCTATTCACTCATTGTGCCACTATCTTCACATCTGCTCCTGCAACTGATACTGATAACTGATACTGGTATCTGAAGAAGTGTGCATGCACACGAAAGCTCATACCAAGAACAAACTTAGTTGGTCTCTAAGGTGCTACTATACGGGACGCAGGTGGCGCTGTGGGTTAAACCACAGAGCCTAGGGCTTCCTGATCAGAAGGTCGGTGGTTCGAATCCCCACGACAGGGTGAGCTCCCATTGCTCGGTCCCTGCTGCTGCCCACCTAGCAGTTCGAAAGCACGTCAAAGTGCAAGTAGATAAATAGGTACCGCTCCAGCGGGAAGGTAAACAGGGTTTCCGTGCACTACTCTGGTTCGCCAGAAGCAGCTTAGTCATGCTGGCCACATGACCCGGTAGCTGTACAGCGGCTCCCTCGGCCAGTAAAGCGAGATGAGCGCCGCAACCCCCGAGTCGGACACGACTGGACCTAATGGTCAGGGGTCCCTTTACCTTTAAGGTGCTACTGGAATGAATTTTTTTAAATTTTGTTTTGATACTACCCTGAACATTCTTGTGCATCAAGTTACCTCTCGTGCAAGTGGCTCCCTACACAAATTCTTCAGGGAATGTACTGTGGCAGAGTTATGTGCACTGGAGAGCTGCATATATCCATCTGGCCCCAGGCAGTGAATTTAACATTCACAAGGATTTCATGAGGTTGTGTGAACGCAACTACAGAGAGCTCTATTGCTGTGTAATTGCTTGTGTCAATAGCGGCAATCATAGCTACTTTAAGAGAAATGCAGAATCTGGGACTGAACGGGAGACAGGAATGAAAACCAGCTGAGCACATCCTTTGGGTCATCAGCTATGCTGATTGCTCCTCACATTGATTGATGTTCGACCCATAGACATGCTGTCAACTTGACATGCAAGAATTTCTCCTGGTTGATGTGCCCAGGGAGTGTTTCATTTTATCACCAGCCTCGTGCCGTTGAGGGAGGGATTGGATAATAAGGATGTAAAAATCAAAGCCACTGATCTAATAAGACTTTTGTGCGGAATTAGTGGGAACAAATACTGACAGATTGCTAACATGTAACAGTGAAAATTACCGACATGATGAGACTCTTGCACCCTAACCAGCACCTCATGTTATCCCATTAACAAAACTGATGAGACAAAATTGCTAATAGGAGAAAACTTTCAGGTTGGATTATATCACTCCTGTATAGCATCAGTAATGGAACGAAAGAAAGGGAAGGAATATGATTTTTTTTAAAAAAAAACATGATGGCCAAGCCTATCACCCAGGAGAAGCTGACATCATGTTTCAGTTCCAAAGCAACGAACATAGACTAAGGGCTGTTACTGTTTAATTAATTGTTTAATGAATCTCTACCCTGCCTTTCAGACAAGGCTGACTGCCAAAGGAGCTTACAATTAAAACCCACTCTGAGCCTACAGCTAGGGCATTCTCACAAGCACCATCATGTGTTGAAAGCATAGGTGGCAAGATCACATGTTGCATCTTACCCTGGACAATGGCACACACACTTTGCCATGGCATGTGAAGGAGAACTGCTTGGTGGGCTGCTTGGTATGGCCACCAAACACATGACCAGCAGGATGTGTGGACTCTGGGTGCATTAGTGACAGAAGGGTTGGGAACAGCAAGTGCTCCACTGAACTGAAATTTCAGCCTTCATGACATAGGAAAACAGCCAAGTGAACAGCTATTTTGGTGGAGGAGGGTCAAGATATTAACCGATATGCATGAAATTTCATATATAGCTATATAATCCCTAGTATAGTAAGATAAGACCTTCGGAGCAGGCATTAAAAAAAATTCAAAAAAAGTTTTTCAAAAAAAGAATTTTTTCCAAAAAAAAATGTTCCTTGATAATTTGTCACCCCCTCCATTATGGAAACCGGGGCGGACCACCACCCCCCTTGCTACGCCCCTGGTTACAGGGAACCAGACAGAGGGCCTTCTTGGTAGTAGTACCCGCCCTGTGGAACGCCCTCCCATCAGGTGTCAAGGAAATAAGCAGCTATCCTATTTTTAAAAGACATCTGAAGGCAGCCCTGTAGTTTTTAATATTAAATGCTGTATTGTTTTTAACACTCAATTGGGAAATGCCCAGAGTGGCTGGGGAAACTCAGCCAGATGGGCAGGATATAAATAAATTGTTGTTGTTGTTGTTGTTGTTTATCCTGACATTGGATTAAGCCAAAGGTCCACCTCCTCCAGCAGCCAGTCTTCACAGTCAATAACCAGTTGCCTACAAGCAGGACCTGCGATGGCCAATAACATGGGTGGCTTCAAAAGCAGATTAGACAAATTCATGGTGGACAAGGCTGTCAGTGGTTACTAGCCAGGGTGAACATGTGCTACTTCCACTGTCAGAAGTGGCATGCCTCTGAATGCCAGTTGCTGGGAATCACAAGTGTGGAGAGACTGTTGTTGTGCTCAGGTCCCTGTGGGCTTCCTATAGGACTCTGGTTGGTGACTCAGAGAATAGGATGCTGGACTAGGTGGGCCATTGGCCTGATCCAACAGACTCTTGTGTTGTTGTGTACAACAAAGGAACACACGTGTTAACAGCATCTTTTAAGGCATCCTAGAACAGGGACAGAAAATAAGGGGTGTCCCTGGAAACAAGGTTCATTGGGGCATATCCCATCACTCCTTATTTTGCAATTTGTATTCCATGTGCTTATTTTGTTGCAGGTGCTGGTTCAGCAACATCCCTCTCAAGGTGCTCATAAGACTGTGCAGCCCCAATGCAATGTCCTGGATTCCTTCCTCGCAAGATTTGGCATACACAGGCAAGCAGCCCCTTATATGGTAATTTCCTGAATCTCCGCTTGAACTCAGTTGTGTTGCAGGCTTCGGGGGGAAGAAATGGCTTCCAAACCACTGAAAGCTGAAGTCATTGCTTTTCTGTGGTGATGAATTATCACCCTCTGTCCAAGAAACATTGCATAAGCAAAGAATTTATTCTAGTCCCACTAAATCCTCTCCAACAAATATGTGTGAGAATTCCAGTTCGGAATCTCTCTGGGGACAAAGGCTTTGCTGCCACTGAGCCATCCTTTCAACTGTTCCCAGCAATACTGGCTGTTGACTGAGATCCAGAGCCTTCCCACGTGACCAAAAGGTCACATCAGTAGAGATGCCATTATTATCCTAGCAGAGGTCCCGTGCCTTTAACAGCTAAATTGAATCACAGGGCGGTGTCCAATCCATTTGGACCATTAGCGCAAGGATTTATATTTGAACATCAGAATTTTTCCTTTTCTCCTACCCACTTCTGCAGGCCCCACACCCTCCCCAAATCTGCTGCAGAGGGTTGGGGGAGCCCCTATAACATACTTAAAGGGCCCTCCGGGTGAGGAGATGGAGAGAACGTTCCATTGCACAAGCATAAATCCCTGTGCTGATGCAACGTTCATGTAGCACTACTTTGGATACAACTCATGGAGTTGGAAGAGACCTCAAAGGTCTTCCACTCCATCCCCTCTCCTGGTGGAAGAAATTCACTGCTATAGCATCTGCCTCTAGCAGGTGGCCATCCAGCCTCTGTTTAATAACTTCTAACAAAGGAGAATTCACCACTTTGCCCACTGTGGCATCCCCTAGCCAGGTAACATTTTACTGGTTGGATTTCTGCCTGCCCTGCTGCTGCCCAGAGAATGTAAGGGCGAATACAAGGCTGTTTAGAGATCTCAGCAACATCTAAGCTTTCTTCTCCCCACAGGATGAGGAGGGAAAGCAAGGATATGACACCTAGATCCACCTTCTCCATGCATTGGAAGGTAAATGTCTGCTGCTTGAGCACAGCAGACTCCTCACTACAAACATGCTGTTAGTGTGAACACATGCAGAGATGATACATTCAAATGACCACTGTCCAGTAAACAAAAACGATGGCAGATCCTGGCAGACAATGCACAGGAGCCAGGCAGTGACTCCATTCCCTACTGAACCTGTAAAATCCAAAACAGACAAACAGAGGTGTTTGCCAGTCAGCTGTGCCTCTTTCTCTCCCTCTCCCCCAGTTTTAAACTAGAATTTCTCATAGTTGGGAAATGGATCTCAAAACATTGCTGGTCTGCAGGGAATTCTGGAAGTCTGCATATGTTACCATTTGGAAAGAGGAATGTTCTGTGACAACCAAAATTTATGGTATCGAAATGTGCTTTCTGTCAGGGCATGGCAGCAAACCACATGGAAATGGCTTACTCATTTGGTGTTCTCACTTGTTTACCATGAACTCTGTGTGTGTGTGTGCGCGCGCTCTGGGTGGGGGGACATTCTGTTTTAATTCTGGCGCCACCAGGTCACTTCCTGGGGAATTGGAGAATAGGGGTTTTTGGCTGGTTTTCCCCACCCACCCTGTCCTTGGATAATATGGTACATTTGCAAAGACCAACAGATGCAAATGAACAAACAGTGTATCTCTCTTTCTCTCTTTTCGTGGGAAAGAGAACAGCAGCTGTGAATTTTAGGAAACAGACAGCTGAGCCGGGACAAAGGCAACAATCCTAACCTCACGTACCCAGAAGTAAGTCCCATTGACTTCAATAGGGGTGGGATCCCCCTGAGGGGATGAATCTGTCCATTTCAGTTTCGCTCAGTTTCTCATATTGCCAATCTTAAATTTAACTCTCCACATTTCCATAGAAATTAGCATTTTTAGGGGGCAAGAAACAAAATAAAATCTTCATGTAATTTAATCAGCATTTTAGCATTCATTTTTCCTAGTATACACTTTTGTGTATGCAGTCTTGATTAATACACACACTTTTGCAAGCAATTCCCCTAATATACATATTTTTATACATGTCGTTGGATTCTGTGTTTCTGTTCACATGTTGGTTTTGTGAAGTGCTGATTCAGTAAGCTGAATTTCTCCTCCACTCTTGATTCTGAGTAGATACAATTTAAGCCGGGCTCACAGAGGCTCGCGCAACCAAATTGACTTGCTGAGGAGGTGGTTCATGTGCAAGCATGTTGCCTATCTGTCTGGAAGAGTAGTATGCATTGTACCTTTGTTAGTTTAAATATCTATCCTCTGCTAACCTGAAAGCCGGAGTGGTCTATGGTACAAGCACATATTCATCAGAGCAGTGGAAGAAGGCAGAAACCAAAACATTTTGCTCTAATGATTTCATATCTGTTTTGTTAGTCACTGTAACAAATATATGTATTAGAGCTATGCTGAAATTTGTTTTCAAGCCATTTCTTGAGCAGGTGAGGATGAAATGAAACATCCCTACAAAGTCTTTTGGTGAATGAAATGTCTCCAAGAGGTTCAAGTGGGGATTTTTACCTACTTTGTTTAACTTTACAGAGTGGCCACAAGTTTTCCATTTTCTTCCTGTACTTATTAAACCCTGCTGCTTCCTACAAACTGCACTTCGGGAGGGATGCTACATCGTGACACCCAGTGCTGCTCCCTAAGGCATTCTGGAAAGTGTGACTGTGGGAAATGGCCTGTGGCTATCTCCAGTGTTCCTCTGCTCTGCATCTCTGCTCTGCAGATGATAGAGGGTTAGAGATCATATTTAAACAAAACCACCATTAAGAGAATCTGCTAGCTGCCCCTGACCATTCAACACCCTCAGAAGACAAGCTTGGTTTTGTCAGACATACAGAAGATGCAGGTTCCAAACCTAGAGACAGCAGCCACCAGTAGATGTCATGGTGTTTTGGCAAAAGATGCAGAAGATCATTCTTATGCATGTGTAGAACAGTGATGGATAACTTAGCCCTCAACCCACCAGATGTTGATGCTAACATCCCTGACCATTGACCATGCTGGCTGAGGCAGGATAGAAATTAGAGTACAGCAACATCTGGGGCACCACAGGTTCCCCATCCTTGTGTAGCCCTTTTGGTTGAGCAGAATCAAGCAGGTGTTCTTTGAAGGATGCAGTTGCAGAACCCTCTGAAGGGTGTAAACATTGACATAAGTTCACATGAACATGGCAAACTCTGCACTCGTTCACCTTGCTCACATTCCTAACATGTCAATTGGGTTGTGTGAACTAGCCCTAAGGCAAGTGAATGGCTTTTGTGACCAGCTTGAAGGATAAGAGCCCTAGTTCAGATGTAGCAATCCCAGTGCAACAAACCATTGCTTAGCTTTATCTCAATGCTTCGTAGTTTGTTAAACCACAGTTTCCTGTGATATCCAAATTAGGAAAATGGTTTGAGTGCTCTCTAAAAACCAGAATACTAATCTTGATTTTGATTCCAATTTACTATCCTGCTTTGTAGGAGCAAACCACAGTTTCCCAGTTCAGATGCCATATGTAACTGTGGTGTAACAAACTAGGAAGCATTGAGTTAAGTTCTGAGTGAGAGGGAATGAGCAAGCACCCAGGCTGCCCAGTTTGCTCCTGATCCAAGAAGCTACGGTTTATTGGACAAAGGTCATTACATCAGAAGCAGGTCATAGTGCTTGATGTAATCTCTAGACCCTTTCATGCTCTTTAACCTCAAGTTGCATTAGGAGAACACACACAGTCATTCAGCCTCCCTTTTGTATTCTATACTCTCTGCACTAAAAAAATATGTGTGTAAAGGTCTTCTTGAACGCTTCCTTCTCCAAGTTTCTGTACAGTTCAGCTTTAGGCCCAATGAACAAAAAAAAAAATATGTGGCAGCTGTGCATTGTATTCGCCAGTAGTCAGTCAGGAAAGTAATTGGCCAAAGATTATTCTGTATAATTGAATGGCAGGGGCTTTGTATACCAAAGAGGGACGTGTCTTTGTCAGAAAAGTCTTTACAAAGTATCCAAGCTCCGGGTGTCACAGAGGACAAGTTTTTTAATCATGTTAAAATGATTTATTTAAACGTCAAGACGTGTCACCTCACTTCCTTTCATTTTTCAAACTGTTTGTGTTTTTTCTGGATGATAAATTTATCTTCAGACAGCCTCAATATGACTAATTAACTCTGAAATATAAGAACCAGATGTGTGAGCTGGAGAGCTTTCTGAACTCCTGCCAGACATTTCCCCCCCCCTCCTTCCCTCTCCATTGCTTGCTTCTTCCCTTCCTGCTGGCTGAGCTGATCTCGCTAAGTAGACTACACTCTGAACTCTCATATGAGGAAATCCACATCATACTTTAGCAACCCAAATTGATTTCTTTCCCTCTCTCGTTAGATTCGTTTTTTAAAAAGAAAACACATTGAAAGTGGCCGCAGTATGTTCAAGACACATCACCGTGGTCTAGAAAGCAAGGAAGGGGTTGGCGTACCTGCCGTAATGGTATTTAAAGCACGGCATGAGCCATTATAATGCGCTTGCCGCATTGAAGTAGCTGAAGCTACACAGTAACATCAAATGATGGGCTTTTAAAGGAAATCTTTCTGTGTGAAGCATTCCTCCGCCTCCTCCGTCTCTCTCTTTGGATGGCATGGCATGGCACAGCACGGCAAGGCAATCTGAGTTGCAATGGGAGCTGTCAATTAAACCAAGCCTCCTGTAGGCCAAGGGTAGGGGACTCTCACACCCAGGACTGAATGTGGTCATTGAGGCCACTGTATCTGGCCCACAGGACTCTCCCCTGGCCACCCCCCCTCTCCCCAGACTACACCCCTCACTGTCTTTGATTCATACCATCCTTGGGTGTTTTTGCCTTGCTGGAATGTGTCCTTCAACTCTGAAAATGCTTCTTGTTTGTCTGAATGGAGGATAGTGTGGGGTTTGTGACTGCTTGGAAACTAATCTAATATGCAATAATATATATTGCTCAGCCCACTTTTGCCTCTGCCTGCACTCACCGTTAGCATGTGGCCCCCAGAATATTTCTCAGAAGGGAATGTGGCCCTCAAGCTGAAAAATGTCCCATCCCCCACATTGTGGGCTTGCCACTTTAAATCTGCACAATAGCTAGGGACGGACAAATCAGTCTATTTCTGGTTCATGGCACTTTCACATGTGCAAGTCCATCCTGTCCCATTTCAGCACAGATCTCTGTTTACAAAAATAACAGTGAAAGGCAGGCCCTCCAGAGGTTCTTGGATAGGGTTGCCATCTTTCAAACATTTGGACAGAAAATCCAGACAGAAAAGTTGTTGTTTTTCAAGTTTTGAGCTATTTTTAAGGATAAATGGCAAAAACGCAACTGCCGACACGCACTAACCCAATTGCAGTATTCTGGATATGTCTGGGGAAAACCAGATGTATAGCCACCCTATTCTTGGACTACAACTCCCATATGCCCTGCCCAGTGGCCATGTAGGTAGGAGTGATGGGATCTGGAGTACAACAACATCCCATGGACAACAGCATGTCTCCAACCATTTGGTGCTGTAAATATATTTTAAATAAAGCAAGCTTAGAACATATTGCATTGTAGTACAGTAGTAGTAGTTAAAGCATTGTAGGGCTGTATTTAGTTACAGCACAGTCTTAACCATGTCTACTCAGAAGTAAGTTGTACTGAATTCAATGGGCCTTATTCCCAGGAAAGTGGGTTTAGGTCTTTAATCCTTTCACCATTTGCCTGCTCTGTGGCATTGCAGAGTGTGGAAATGCATCGAGTCCCTCTGTGCAACACATCTTACTGCAGTTGTGTGCTCCTGCTGGTGCCCTAGCACAGCACCACCCTTCCCACTGCTTCACACTCGCCCCCCACCCCCACCCCCGTGTCCCTCCCAGTAAGCAGCAGCAATGCAGCTGACGGGAGGTCAGGTGAGTGGTGGCACTCCACCAAGCCATCTGCTCCTGCTTTACTGTCCCCCCCCCCTTGTTTACCCCTCTAGCAACAGCCCTGTGGGACAGGATATTCCACTTCCTGTGTTGTAGCTGGGACGTTTCAAGCCATGAAATCTTGACTCACACAAAGCCATGGAATGAGTTGGTGACAGAGGCACAGCTAGTAGAGATACAGGCAGACTTAGGTTACTTAACACCTCTCCGACAGAAAGGGGGGAACAATAATTCATTTGCATATGTTGCTTCGCTGAGATGTATGCAGAGGTAAATTTGTGCAATCCCTGGATCTGAAGTTGAAGTATGTTGCTTCCTTGAGGTGTATGCAAAGGTATACTTGTGTAATCCCTGAACGTGAAGCTGAAATAGGAAGGAGCTGGGGCAAAAGCAAACATAACCTTTTGCTTGCACACATGCAAACACACTTCTCTTCCCTTCTGCAGCCTGGGGGAAGTACCTGCTTTGCATGCAGGCTCGATGCCTGACTTCTCCAGGCGGGGCTCAGACAGACCCCAGACTGAATCCTGCCAGTCAGTGAGATCTATAATGATCTAGATAGCACCTCTCAAAAATAACACTTATACATTGAACTGATGTGACAAGCAATACCTGGAGATCAAATGTGTTTTGACTCACGAGACGTCTTCCACAGTGGTCAAGAAATTTGTAGGATTCAATTTGGCACCCAAAGTTAGCCACTTGACTGATCTATATATCAGTTGCAGGTATATGTAGGAACCCCTGTAACTGCCAACTATATCCATATGTTTACTGTGTGTGCATGCATGCTAAACATAAAGCTGATATAAAAATAAATATGAATTTCTACTAGTGCCCAATCATATCTTTTTAGGCCATCCTCCAAGACTGAGAGGGATCTGGAGAGCTGCTCCAGAGCTGGATGGACCATTGGCCTGACTTCATATAAGGCAACTTTTCCTGTTCCTTATTGACTATAAAGCCACTTGCACTCAGAAATTGTGACTGAGGTGGGAAGATACATAATGTTGCCTCATTCTCATTGCATCACCACAGAACTCCTTGCTCGTGTTGGAAAGAAAAACCCAGCAGAAGCAACTATGGTGGCAATCTGATGACAGGTCGCTCTGGGTATGACTAATTAGTGCATATGTGCACACATGGCTTCCAGGGCCTTCCTAATTATAACCATAGAACTGAAAGGCTGGAAGGAGATATAGACAATATGTCATTGAACCCTGTGCATTGAGGGAGGGCTCACAAATCAATACTATCCTATCTAAAAGGGGAACAGAGACAGTCACAATCCAGCATCTAATATGATCCTTATTATACTCAATATGCCCCAAGGCCTGCTGTTGAAATTATTATTTTTTAATTAAAAAAAAAATACAAGTGTGGTTTAGGCTTGTTCCAAACATCTCTAGAGCCACATTCAGATGGCCCAAGTCACTGAGATGAACCAGTGGTTCTCCAAGGGTGTGAGAATGGCAAATGTGGTGGGAAGATTCAAGGATGATCAAAGAAACATTTAAACATTTTAGTGTAGTATAATATAGTGCGCAGCCTGGGAGTCATTTTGGACTCACAACTGTCCATGGAGGCACAGTTTTATTCCGTGTCCAGGGCGGTTGTCTACCAGCTCCATCTGGTACGCAGGCTGAGACCCTACCTGCCCGCAGACTGTCTCGCCAGAGTGGTACATGCTCTGGTTATCTCCCGCTTGGACTACTGCAATGCGCTCTATGTGGGCCTACCTTTGAAGGTGACCCGGAAACTGCAATTAATCCAGAACGCGGCAGCTAGACTGGTGACTGGGAGTGGATGCCGGGACCACATAACACCGGTCCTGAGAGATCTACATTGGCTCCCAGTACGTTTCCGAGCACAATTCAAAGTGTTGGTGCTGACCTTTAAAGCCCTAAACGGCCTCGGTCCTGTGTACCTGAAGGAGCGTCTCCACCCCATCATTCAGCCCGGACACTGAGATCCAGCGCCGAGGGCCTTCTGTCAGTTCCCTACAGGGAACCAGGCAGAGGGCCTTCTCGGTAGTGGCACCCGCCCTGTGGAACGCCCTCCCATCAGAAGTCAAGGGAATAAACAACTACCTGACATTGAGAAAATACCTGAAGGCAGCCCTGTTTAGGGAAGTTTTTAAACTGTGATATTTTAAATGTATTTTAATGTTTGGTGGAAGCCGCCCAGAGTGGCTGGGGAGACCCAGCCGGATGGGCGGGGTACAAATAATAAATTATTATTATTATTATTATTATTATTATTATTATTATTATTATTATTATACAGTCAGAAACATAAGCCATGCTTCTTTTCAAGAGCATTGGCTATTCTTCTACAGCTCTCCATGACATATTGTTGTGAACAGGAATTTGTGTTGATGAGGAGATGAGAGATTGTTTGTCTCAAATTAGACCTAAAAGAAATGAGATCACCTGGCAAAAGCAAGCTCACACCTCTCATTGAATTTATATACATACATATAGAAGAGGCTCATTTATAATTATATTATGGATATGATTCATGTTCTTATGTGGCTGCATTGCATTATACTTTCTGGATGTCCCATGATCATGTTATAAAGTAGTTGTGTTCTATGTCATAAATCAAGCACTGCTAGGAGTTGTTTCTTTCTGTTTTCCAATGTATTTGCTACCAATAAAAAGATTCAGTGTGGTGTGAGAAAAAAAATATTATGAAAGTGTGGCACAGAGAAAAAGTTTGTGAACCACTGAGAAGAAGGGATGCAGGAGTGTGGTCATGTCAGCTAGCACTACTCCAATTCCATATGCGCTGTGGGTTAAATCACAGAGCCTAGGGCTTGCCGATCAGAAGGTCGGCGGTTCGAATCCCCGCGACAGGGTGAGCTCCCATTGCTTGGTCCCTGCTCCTGCCAACCTAGCAGTTCAAAAGCACATCAAAGTGCAAGTAGATAAATAGGTACCGCTCTGGCGGGAAGGTAAACAGCATTTCCATGCACTGCTCTGGTTCGCCAGAAGTGGCTGAGTCATGCTGGCCACATGACCTGGAAGCTGTACGCCGGCTCCCTCGGCCAATAAAGTGAGATGAGCGCCGCAACCCCAGAGTCGTCTGTGACTGGACCTAATGGTCAGGGGTCCCTTGACCTTTACCATCTTACCCTGGCCATAGGCATGTGCACACACAGCATGAAGATCTGTAGCAAAGGTGGGGGACTTCTAGGCTATGGACCAAACTTGACCCATTAGGCCTTCCCAGTATGTTTCCAAGCACAATTCAAAGTGTTGGTGCTGACCTTTACAACCCTAGGCAGCCTCGGCCCAGTATACCTGAAGGAACGTCTCCACCCCCATCGTTCTGCCCGGACACCGAGGTCCAGCTCCAAGGGCCTTCTGGCAGTTCCCTCACTGCAAGAAGCAGAGTTACAGGGAAGCAGGCAGAGGGCCTTCTCAGTAGTGGTGCCCACCCTGTGGAACGCCCTCCCATCAGATGTCAAAGAAATAAACAACTATCTGGCCTTTAGAAGACATCTGAAGGCAGCCCTGTTTAGGGAAGTTTAATGACTGATGTTTTAATGTATTTTTACTCTCTTGTTGGAAGCTGCCCAGAGTGGCTGGGGTATAAGTAATAAATTATTATTATTATTATTATTATTATTATTATTATTATTATTCCCATTTGGCTCACCAGGCCATTTTGGAAAAGCCACACCAACCTGCCCTATACTTGGCATAATAAATGACATCAGGTATGGGGTTGGTGAGGCTTCAAAGGGCCAGTCAGGAGGTTCAAGTGAGTGCTGGATTGTTCCTTTGCTCAGTGGAAGTGGGTGGAATAAAGAATGCAACTTTTATCTGTGCACAGTTGGCTAGTTTCCACACAAACCTCTCTATCATGCATCCAGATCAAAGCAGGAGTCATTAATAGAGTCCATGGATGCATTCCAACACTCAAGGTGGGAGCAAACCAGGGCCAGTGGGGTGTACGGCTGGAGAAGAGAGTGTGTTGCTGGGAAGGAGGTGTGACCAAATGACCAGACAGAGAGGCCTGGAGGGCCACATTTGATCCTGGGTCTGAGGTGCTTCATATCTGTTCTATATACACTTTCATAACTGAGAATGCAAGAAGGCAGTGATTTCTGTTCAATCCAGCTTCTGTCACAAACAGCACTGCTTCTATTCTGATACAATTTGACTTCTGCTAAAACCTACTGTGTTCCTCTCATTGTTCCGTAGGGAAAAAACTAATGTCATCAGTTATGTGACTCACTATAACTTTGATGAATTTCAATGGACAGGAAGCAGCAAAAACAATGCAGAAAATAATATAATTATTTAGGTAATGTTTGCAGACCAAAAATGAAATAATGGTGAATACCATTCCTATTCGCTTGTGTGATTCCTATTCCTGACCTTGGGCAAACGTATGAACTGTGGCGATTTCTGATCTCATTTCTGCTAGGGATAGACTCCAGATTCGGCCAAACATGAACTGAATCAAGCTAATTCAGGAGGATCCAGACATGTGCCAAATCTGGAAAAAATATCAATCCCAGATCAGCCCAGCGTGGCAGGCCACCCAGAGTGATCTGGGGCTGTCAATGGGAAGGCTGCGGGGAACATGCTGGGGGAACAGACCCCATCAGGATTGTATCATCCATTCACCAACTGTATCACTGGCCCAGATAAGTGGGAGTCTTGTGCACAGTCCTAATTTCTGTTTCCAATGGAATCATCCAACATCCCTATACATAACCTACCATTAGGAGGAGCTTGACAATATTCTTGGTAACTTTATGCCAATGGATAAAAGATAAGCCATGCTGAGCACCTTTTTCACCAGAGTAAAAGTCTGCTGTGAAAACTGAGGGAAAACTACAGAAAACCCCATGGATGCAGACCACTTTTTAACCTGGCCTTTCCTGCCTTCTTTTGCAGCATTTTAGCATTTCCCTTTTAAAAACAAAACAAAAACCTTCCATGTACCCTCAGCGAATGCTGAGCTCCCCCCCTCCCACACACACACCAAAAAAAAAAAAAAATGTTCAAAACAGAATCCTCTGAAACTCATTCTGCCACATTGATCACGCTTGTCGAGAGATCAAACTGAATGGTTGAAATACTGAAGGGTGATGATGTTGGGCTAAAATTTTGTCTCTCTGGCTTGCCCATTGCAAGCTGAGAAGCTTCATTCAATAAAGAGGCAGAGGCTATCTCTGCAGGCTGTCAGCCTTGACAAGCAGAAGACTGGTTTCCAATGGCATCTCCCACTCTCTGGCGCTATGTATTTAATAAAGCAAAACCTAGGATCAAGGAACAGGGAGGGACCACAACCTCCTTTCTTCTGCTGTTACTCGAGTTCTTTAAAGCTTGCTTCCCGTCTGGCTCAGTCTCTCTCTCTCACACACACTCTCTCCAGAAAATCCTTTCATGCCTCCCTCGCCAGACTGACATTTTGACAAGTTGCCACAAGTGACATCTGATTTGTACAAATTTCAAGACTAATAAATCTACCTGTCAAAGCGGAAACTTTAAAAGGAGCTAAGCCCAGCGGGTATAGTTTAACAGAACTCAAGCTGATGAAACTGTGGGATGGAGAAATTATATCTGTCACAATCCACCCACATTAGTTCTGCAGAGATGTTGGCAACTGAAACAAACGTCTTTCACAGCTTAGCAAAAAACATACACATACATGCGGACACACACACACACACACACACACACACACACACAGCAAGCCAGACAGTGAGGTAGAAGGGGGAAAGGAAAAGCGATGTTTAATACTCTGAGTAACAAGTAACAGTTCTGTTTGTAAACTAACACATTTATGTATTTACTTAATTTCTCATTTGCTAAGAGTTTGTTTGTGTGTTCATGTGGGTGTCTGAGCATGTGTGCAGAGGGAGGACGTTTGTTGCTCTGTGTTCTCCAGCCCATTAAGAGATCGGAGCTTATCTAGGTCTGGATCCAGTAAGCCCTGAAGCGCAGGCTTAACTTCAAACAGAGAAGACATTCCAGCAAATTCAGCTGTCCCATTTGCGTGCTTAATTAAGAGCTCTACCACATCAACGGTGGAGGACTGAGACAGCTGTGACATTCAGAGAAACATCAGAGGCAGTAATGGATCACAACAGTCCTGGAATCAGAGGGAGAGCCTTAGCACGTGTTAACTAAAAGCTTCCAACCCCCTCCAGACGCACCCTCAAAGATCCAGGTCCAATGGTGTTCATTTCTCCCGAAGCTCATAAAAGACATATTCCATGAGCCAGGTGTTTCTGCAATGTTCTCACTGTTAGGAGAAAAAGTTGTCTTTATACAACCCAGAAACATCCAATAAATTAGCCTCCAGCAACCTGATATCCTCTAGTTGCTTTACACTACAATTCCCATCAGCCCTAGCCAGCACATGAGCTGGATGGGGCTGATGGGAGTTGTAGTGCAAAGCACCTGCAGGGCACAAAGTTCCCAAAGGCTGCAATAAATAGATTAATAACCTGCTTATTCCTTCAGGGCCTACACAGATATGTGTTTCAAATGTAGCTCCATCCTAGTTCATTGTGTGCTTTGAGGGAGTTTGTTTATGCTTTGGGACTCTTGGACAAGGTGACTTCGGGGCCTTTCCCCTCCTTGATAAGCCTCACTTCCTCCTTATTGCTGCTTTTGTTTCTGCTACCCATTCACCTGCCCAGTCCCTTTGGTCCCAATTCATGTCACCACCCAGAAGCAGAGGACATAAGAAGCTGCCTTGAACTTTGCCCATCTAGCTCAGTATTCGGTGTCTGGCAGTGGCTCTCCAGGATTTCAGGCAAGAGTCTCCTCAGCCCTATCTGGAGATGCACGAGGGTCTCTTCAGCCCTGCCTGGTTGAACCTGGGATCTTCTGCATGCAAAGCAGATACTGTACCACTGAGCTATGGCCCTTCCCCATAAGCTGAGTGGAAACTGTTGCTCCTTTTCCTTAGTCCCATCACACAGTTTGGGAGGGCAGGTGAACAGGCAACAATACAAGGGGATGAGGAGTAATAAGGCTGCACTCCCTAGCAGTGGTTAAGCTATAGCAGATGCCCAATGATGCTGACTGCTGATGCAAACTCTGTCTACACGTCTCATCACATTATCTATTGTGCAGTCACAGTTATCCCAAGGTGACTCAGAAACAGTTCAAAGATCCTAATTACCCAGGGGCTCTTTGAACTCCATTTTGGCTACTTATGACTCATGCAACCATGAAAGAAAGAGAGAAAGATGCAATTTTGCTGGACTTTCTCTCCTTTGAAAGGTGTGGTAGGGACTTTTACTGCAAACAGAATGTTAAGCTGTTGATCATGAAGTCCCACTGTTAAGATTTACCAAAATATACATAGTATAAGAAGACAGCATGATTTCTTAGGACTGAGTGAACATGTTAATATAAGCATCTTAGTACAACAAAAATCCTTTGCTGTGTGATCGCTTTTGTAAAGTATCAGAGGTGAAGGATCTGCATGCAAAGGGGAACTTATATATGTGTCCCAAGGACCATAGCCTACAAATTCTGTGATGTAAGTATACATGGAAACGTGTGGTGCATTATGGGATATATAACTGTAAACAAAGACCTTCCCTCTTTTGCAGCGTTCTGCTTCAGAGTGGTTTTTTACCACTAAGATGGGGATGGGAAACCTCTGGTCCTCCAGAGATGTGCCAATACATTTGTGACATATTCAGATGCGGTTTGGCCAGCAGGGGGTCTCCATTTGACTGGCAAGCATATGATGAGAATTGACAAACATGTGATGGCCATTGGTCAGGGATAATAGGAGCGATCATCCAGCAGCATTTGGTGGCAGAAACGGAATGGTGGAGCAGCAGCACTCACCTGACTTCCCAGCAGCTGAGTCAGTGCTTCTTACTAGGAAGAAGGGGGGAAGCGGAGGGGAAGTCAGTGACACCAGCGAAGCCAATCCGGCACTCCTGCCTGAGCATTTGCACAATGCTGCCCTCCTTGCTGTGTCAGGTGAGTGCCACCCCACCATCACATGACCGTCTGGAGGGTCGCAGTTTCCCCACCCCTATAATGAGACTTGTGCTGCTTCTGTTTCGGCTAAAGAGATCAGAGAATCCCATTTGTTGTTCTCTCCTGTGGCTGATGCGTAGCACAAAATGGCCTTATCCCTGGCTGCAGCACTGAGGATGTCTTCAGGTATGTCTCATAACAGCAAGGAATTGCTGGGATGATTATTTATGACAGCTAGCTCAGTTGTAACTTGCCCATTGCCTTTCATTTCAGGGGAGGCACGAGTGTTTGCTCTTTCCACTCCAATCCTATCTGCCAAGAACATGCCAGTTCCTTTCCTCCTCCTCCCACCGCTCCCTTTCTATGTGTGATCACCCTGCTCTGCCTTGGTTAAACAATGTATGTAAGGCAAGAGAAGAAACAGCTTTGATGTATGCATGTTATCCGATAACTGAATTGGAGCCTTCAATTCTTAAATGTGTGGCATTTTGATGGGGCCTATGCAATAGCAAACCAGAGGGAGCAGAGGACAAAAGATATGTGAGACACAAAGGTGGGCTACAAAGGTAAAGGTAAAGGACCCCAGACAGCTTTCCGGGTCATGTGACCAGCAGGACTAAACCACTTCTGACATAATGGAAGAATCATAGAGTTGGAAGAGACCACAAGGGCCATCCAGTCTAACCCCCTGCCAAGCAGGAAACACCACCAAAGCATTCCTGACAGATGGCTGTCAAGCCTCCGCTTAAAGACCTCCAAAGAAAGAGACTCCACCACACTCCTTGGCAGCAAATTCCACTGCCGAACAGCTCTCACTGTCAGGAAGTTCTTCCTAATGTTTAGGTGGAATCTTCTTTCTTGTAGTTTGAATCCATTGCCACGTGTCTGCTTCACTGGAGCAGCAGAAAACAACCTTTCTCCCTCCTCTATATTACATCCTTTTATATATTTGAACATGGCTATCATATCACCCCTTAACCTTCTCTTCTCCAGGCTAAACATACACACGGTGATGGAAACCAGAGCACACAGAAACACTGTTTCCCTTCCCGCCACAGCAGTACCTATTTATCTACTTGCAGTGGTGTGCTTTCGAACTGCTGGGTTGACAGGAGCTGGGACAGAGCAATGGGAGCTCACCCCGTCACGGGGATTTTAACTGCCAACCTTCCAATCAGCAAACCCAAGAGGCTCAGTGGTTTAGACCACAGACTTTAACGGGATACAATTCATGTTTTTAACTGCTTCCCCACCAGCTGTTTTCCTACTCTAAAACTCCTCCCTCCACCTGCTTATTCCATGGTGGATTTTGGGGTATGCTGTAATACTTCCATTAGAAAAAAACTTCATTATTGCTTGCAAGTAAGGATGGGGGAGAAATTCAATCCTGGACACATTTAAAGGTGAATCTGCCTAATTTGCACTTTCTGGCATGGTACGTGGACTGAACACAGCCGTCCTTTGAAATTTGCATTTCTCCTTATTTTGAAATGCATTTCTCCAGCCAAGAAATTTGTACAAAAATGCATATACTAGGGTTAAGTGTGCATAAAATGCAAATATTACTAGAAATAAAATGCATTATATGGAAGATGTGTGTATATGGCAAAGTTGAATGCAAAAATATGTATACAGTATTAGGAGGATTTCACATTAAAATATTGGTGAGGACGTGTAAAACAAAAAACATGGAGCATCAAATTTAAAAATGGGAAAATGAGAAACTGAAATTGATAGATTAGCCTGCTCCTCATTGCTTGTCCACCAGTATAGAGCTGCATTTTTCACAAGCTTCCCCAAAACAGAACAAGAAGACAAGATTCAGAACCTTAGCAAAGCACTAGGGATGTAGAACAGCACCACCTATTGGCTGGAGGAGTTGCTTTTACGATCATAAAAATGAAAAAGAAGCCAATGGCAAATATGGAAGGAGGAGGAAGAGGAGGAGGAGGAGAAACCATTAAAAAGTCAAAATAATCATGCGTATTTAATGCAAAATGTCATGAACGTTGGCCAACAATTCAATGGCTGCAGTAAAAGTGCCCCAAAAGTATACAGCTGCTTTCAGCAAGGCTCACATGACCTAAGGAACCAATAGGGTCCCATCTGCCCTCATATAATTGCTCACACTGGCCTGTTTCCTGAGTGCAAGCTGCTCAAGGACCATCTGAAGTCCTGCTTAGCCTCTACTGAGTTGCCAGCCTGCACACTTATTCAGTAAGTCAAGGTGGAGGGAACACAGAACACAGTCTTGTTATTTCATGATGCTATGCTCTCCTGGGTCAGTGTTTTGAGACACATGCGATTGCTGGGTATGTTATTTGTAATCATATTGTTTGTTCTGTGAGTCCTCCAGCTCTGGGACTTTTTGCTCTGCAGTTGTAGCTGGACTTTCATGGCTTCGAAAGGAGACCACGAGAGACACGCCTCTTTCACATTTCACTGAGATGGAAACCACATTGCTTTTCTGCAGTGACTCAGTTCAGAGGCTGGCTTCCCCCTCCACCACGCTTTTGTTTTAATTTATTTTATTTTTTTTAAAAAAAATTCAAAACTGACAAGCCTGTTTGATTTCCCAGACATTTTCCTGCCTACTGAGCTTCCTCACATGTCCACAGGCAGAATGGGGGACTGGTGAAGTCCATGCATTTTTTTTTGTCCAAGATTGATTTGGCCTGTAGCACCATCTGAACATTTTTTGCTGGCCTGAACCCACTCTCCCCCCCCCCAACCCTTTCTGTCAAAAGACCTCCTAGTGACTCATGCTCAGAAAAAGCACAAGGCCTGGAGATTATCCCAGAAGGATTTAACCCATTTTTCAAAGCTAAACTCTGCTTAGGAAGATTATAGCACAGTTTATCCAAGAGTAAATAGTGCTTATTTCAAACTCTGACTACACAACAAGGCCTATACTAG